>NW_027507788.1:114947925-116260170 GCF_037356315.1 Lithobates pipiens
TACGAAACTACACATCCCATGAGGCATTGTAAAACTCTGACATTCACAGACATGACTGGGCATGATGGGAATTGTAGTTCCTGAACAACTGGAGGGCCGTAGTTTGAAGACCCATGCTTTAAAGCATGCCTGGCTGCTATAGGGTTAATGATTGTGTTCAAGATAGCATTGCACAACTCAAATTTTCTCATCTGTGATCTTTGAATAGCATCATGAGCACCACCATATTGAGTTCTTCTAGGAGAGCTATGTTTGCTGTGTCATAGCAACCCTGTAAACTCGCTGCTGGAGCTGGTCAGTTTGCTCCTATGACAGCGTTGTCACACAGAGGGGGCAGAAGATTAGAAGGAAGCTGAGATGAAAAGGCTGCAGCATCACATATGGGAGGGGGAGTGATTAGGATTAGCAGAGCAGCCGCGGAGAACAACTTGAATCTATTTGACTCTGGCTGAGAAGTTTCCTATAGAATTACCGTATATACTCGAGTATAGGCCGACCCGAATATAAGCCGAGGCCCCCAATTTACCCCCAAAAAAACTGGAAAACTTATTGACTCGTGTATAAGCCGAGGGTGAGACATGGCTGTCCATCCCTGTGTGTCCGTCCATCCCTGTGTGTGTGTCCGTCCATCCCTGTGTGTGTGTCCGTCCATCCCTGTGTGTGTGTCCGTCCATCCATCCATCCATCCCTGTGTGTGTGTGTCCGTCCATCCATCCCTGTGTGTGTGTCCATCCATCCATCCATCCATCCCTGTGTGTGTGTCCATCCATCCATCCATCCATCCCTGTGTGTGTGTCCATCCATCCATCCATCCATCCCTGTGTGTGTGTGTCCATCCATCCATCCATCCATCCCTGTGTGTGTGTCCATCCATCCATCCATCCATCCCTGTGTGTGTGTCCATCCATCCATCCATCCCTGTGTGTGTGTCCATCCATCCATCCATCCCTGTGTGTGTGTCCATCCATCCATCCATCCCTGTGTGTGTGTGTCCGTGCAGCCTTGTGTGTGTGTGTCCGTGCAGCCTTGTGTGTGTGTGTCCGTGCAGCCTTGTGTGTGTGTGTGTGTGTCCAGCCTACCTGTGTCCCGAGCCTCCGTCCCGAGCCTCCGTCCCGAGCCTCCGTCCCGAGCCTCCGTCCCGAGCCGCCGTCCCGAGCCGCCGTCCCGAGCCTCCTCCGTCCTTCCAGGATCGCCGCTCTTCTCGGCGGCCATTCTAAAATTCAAAAGCCGCGCCTCCGCCTTCGCCTGTGATAGGCGGAACACTGAATTTCCCAGCAGCCTGTGTTCCGCCTATCACGGACATCCTCTCATATTCGTCGGTAGTACAAGGATGAGCGGATGTCCGTGATAGGCGGAACACTGACTGCTGGGAAATTCAGTGTTCCGCCTATCACAGGCGGAGGCGGAGACGGAGGCGCGGCTTTTGAATTTTAGAATGGCCGCTGTCTGTCTGCTCGATACGCTGATCGAGCAGTCAGACAGCGGTGACTCGAGTATAAGCCGAGGGGGCACTTTCAGCCTCAAAAAAGAGGCTGAAAATCTCGGCTTATACTCGAGTATATACGGTACTCTACATTGCCTACAGCGTTTGCAGTCAGGGAGGGCTTGTTTTAAAGTTAATTAAATGTAATGCTTAGTCTGCAAAGGTAATTAGTTGAATGTTTATCACCTGGCCACGAATTCACCTTAAAAGTGTGATGACTCAAGCAGTAACCTTGGGCCCTGTTTTTAGGAAGGTTCCAAATACCCTGCGTCTGATTGGCACACTTGTATTTAGTTAGTGCAAGATGAAAGGTTCATTGTCCTGGACCTTCCAAACCTGCCCTTCCTTCACATGCTGAGCTGGCCTTTATCAAGGATAGTTCAGGGGTGAGGACAACATGTCTTCCAGTGGGCACCAATGTTTTTTTTTTTTTAATTCTTTATTATCAGAAAGAATAGAAATACAATATGCAGTTACAGTCGAAACCACGCTACTAGGGGAGAGACATCCAAAAGACAATCAATTAACCAACTGACAAATTGCATAGAGTGTGTTATAAAACAGATGACAAGGAGACATTTGCAATTCAACGATCAATGGACACAGCATTGAGTCTGGTATGTCCTTATGGCGCATATATATATATATATATATATATATATATATATATATACACACACACACACACTGTAGGGACATACCAGACACAATGCTGTGTCTATATATATATATATTAGGGCTGTTACTGATTAAAATTTTCATGTTCGATCAATCGTTTTTTTTAATCAATTAATCGACTAATTAATTAATTATGTTTTTTATTAATCTCCCCCATACTGTAATATCCACATCTCCCCCCATACCATAATATCCACATCTCCGATCGTCCGCTCTGTCCGGAATAGACAGCAGGCAGACCCATCCGCAGAGTAGATGGCACAAGCAGGTGAGTGATGATGATGTCAGCGCGCTGCTACTAGGCCGCCGCCGGGTGGACCAAGATGGCCGCCGATCCGAAGCTAGGCCAAAGCCGCGGCCTTTCCTATGGGCAAGACCGCGGAGCTCAATCCACGGATCGTCCTCAATCAAAATTATTTTGATCGATCAAAGAAATGAACGATTAATCAAGCAATTAATCGTTAATTTCCACAGCCCATATATATATATATATATATATATATATATATATATATATATATATATATATATATATATATAGCGAGATAGTTAGACCACCTGTGCGCTTGTTTGGTGGAAATAATGTTTGGGTTGCTCGGTCACTGAAAATAATATCTTTATACTTTTGTGATTGTGAACTCTATCCAGTAAAACCATATAAGTCTAAATATTTCCTCCTGGTGATGGAGAGATGGTTGTTAGGTCTTCCAAATGCTTGATCTAGTTATTTTAGAGAACCATAAATAAAAGTGTTGGTAGACATTTGCTGGTCCAAAAAAAAAAACGTCTGCCAGTGTGTATGTCGATCTGTCCGGCTTCTTTTCAGATATGCATGCTGGAAAACCAGCAGCCGACTGACTCCTGATCAGCGTTCTCAGCCAATGGCAGAGAGCACTGATCAGATTGTTCTGGCAGGGAGGCCGCCCCCCCCCAGAAAACAACAGCTCAGCAGGGAAGATCGTTGGATTAACCTCATATGATTAGTACAGTGGCTGAAACCAGAGCTGACAGTTTTTTTTGTGCAACCGAAAAAAAAATAGTGTATACCCTTTTTAAATCTGCTAGTGAAACCAATGCTCCCTTATCCCCAGACTGACAATGCTGCTGTTCAAAGGTGTCCCTGTTGCTAACCCATTCAAAGCAAAGGCATCCTAAGACAAGAAGTGTGTTACTAACTGGATCACCAGAGGGAAAACCCCTAAAAAAAGAAAACAAATGCAGCCACAGCATGTAAGGATTGTTAAGCTGCAATATATTCAGTTCTTGGTTTTGGGTTTAATACCACTTTAAAGCATCGTACACACGATTGGATTGTTAGCCAACAAAACCGTGTACTTTTGTCTGAAGGGCGTTTTCTTGCATACACACAACCACACAATTGTTGGCCAACAATCACGAACGTAGTGACGTACTGTGTGGTTTTTCAGCTCTTTAGCACCACCCTTTGGGCTCCTTCTGCTAATTTTGTGTTAGTAATTTCGTGAGTGTTGATTCACACTTTTCTTTTCGCGCTTTTCATTTAGTTTCTCAACGGCCGTTCGTCAACCAACCATGTGGTGGAATCAGAGGAGATACCATGTTATTTATTATTGGCTTTGGAGTTATTGCTTTGACATTATTTTTTGGTTGAATAATGATTTGATTTGGTATATTTTCTATCATTTTGGGTGCATAGAATGCACTTTTTTGTTCTGGCAGATAGCATGTCTAATTTTATTTGTTTTCTTTTTTTAATGCACAATAAAAAAAATTGTGTAGAATAATACTTGGCTATGTGTTTTACTTCAAATGACAGTTTGGGAGTAGGCAGTTACATTTAAAAAATACAATGTAAAATTGACAAGGGACACCAACATAGTTGTATCTTTGATCTTAAAAATGACAGGATAATGGTGTTGTGGTAACTTGCCCAAATAAAAAAAAAAAAAAAAGCATAATAGTTTTATTCTTGATATCACTAGAAAAAAAAAGCCTTTGAAAATTTGCAATAACTCCATCAGTATCACCAGCAAAGCAGCTTCATTATTATCCCGTTAAAGAAGAAGATAATTGTGCGCTGAATTTCGGAATTTCATAATTTGCCACGTCATGAATGTTTATTCTCCATTACGAACACTAGTTTACAAGACAGACCGCTTCTGGCTCGTCCTTGCTTCTGAGCATGCGTGTTTGTACTTTGTACTTTTGTCTGACCGACCGACTTGTGCACACACCCTCTGAAAATCCGACAACAGACATTTGTCCGCGGAAAATTAAAACCTGCCATCCAACATTTGTCCGTGGCAAATCTGATAACAACTGCTGATGGAGCATACACACGGTCGGATTTTCCACCAACAGCCTGTCATTGAACATTTCCTGTCAGAAAATCCGATTGTGTGTACGGGGCTTAAGAGTCAGGTGATTCTTATCTCCAGGTGGCAGGGATACACATTCTAGCTGCATGTAGGTTGGTTAAAATAGATTTTTTTTTGTATCTGCACCTATTGAGGAGGGAGAGGATAGGCTGCTGGTTCTTGACTTTGGTCAACATCTGCCAAGGTATGGTGAGGCCAAGAATCCCCTGCCAAAACTCCTTCAGATTTGCAAAAGACCAAAAGAGTGTGCAACAAGGTCCTTTCTGCTTCTCCACATCCCCAACAAGTACTAGGGATGTGTGGGTAAATGTATTGAAGGACTGTGGTGGTTCACTACCACCTCATCAGCAGTTTTGTACAGATTGACAAGTAAGATCTATTTTCCCCTTTCAAGAGGAACGGTGGTATGAAGGAGTCTGATGGTATGAACAGGGATTGGTATGCATGAAAGATTGAATGTTGTACTGTACCATTGTCAGGCCATATTCTTTCAAACACTGTAAATGAGGTAGGCGAATGGGCCCTGGGGAGTAGGGAGGACAGAAAGTGAGACTCCATACATCTAGAGGAAGATCTAACATTTTTCTAATCCTTGACATAGGTTTGACATTCTTATCACATAAAAAGTCTTTAAGGCAGAGTTTGTTAGCTGCTTGTGGCCTATGACAAGTTTTGTTGGTGAAGCCTAGGGCAAAGGAGAGGTTTCCCAAGACCGGGTTATTAGTGCAGTAGATGTGAAGGTACAGGCCGTGAAGGAAGTGATCTTCAAAGTAAGTTTGATAATAGGGTTGAGGGAGTAGTGTTTTGCTACCCTTCATTTATAGTCATGGAACGATAGACATAAGAAGTATGTTAACCACTTGACCACTGGGCACTTAAACACCCTTAATAACCAGACCAATTTTCAGCTTTCGGTGCTCTCACATTTTGAATGACAATTACTCAGTCATGCAACACTGGACCTATATGAAATTTTTGTCCTTTTTTTCACACAAATGGAGCTTTCTTTTGGTGGTATTTAATGACCGCTGGGTTTTTTATTTTTTGTGCTATAAAAGAAAAAATACAGAAAATTCTGTAAAAAAATGAATTTTTCTTCATTTCTGTTATAAAATTTAGCAGATTAGTAATTTTTTCTTCATAAATTTTGGCCAAAATTTATACCACTACATATCTTTGGTAAAAATAAGTACAAATTGGTGGATATTATTTGGTCTTTGTGAAAGTTATAGAGTCCACAAGCTATGGTGCCAATATCTGAAAATTGATCACACCTGAAGTACTGACGGCCTATTTCAATTCTTGAGAACCTAACATGCCAGAAAAGTACAAATACCCCCCAAATGACCCCTTTTTGGAAAGAAGACATTCCAAGGTATTTAGTAAGAGGCATGATGAGTTTTTTTGAAGTTGTCATTTTTTCCCACAATTCTTTGCAAAATCAAGATTTTTTTTACTTTTTTTTTTTTTTTCACAAAATTGTCATATTATCAGTTTATTTCTCACACAGCATATGCATACCACAAATTACACCCCAAAACACATTCTGCTATTACTCCCGTGTACGGCGATACCACATGTGTGAGACTTTTACACAGTGTGGCCACATACAGAGGCCTAACATGCATGGAGCACCATCAGGCGTTCTGGAGCACCCAGGACAATTCTGATATTTCTCTCCTACATGTAAAAATCATCATTTATTTGCTAGAAAATTACATCGAATCCCAAAACATTATATATGTTTTTTTAGCAAACACCCTGGAGAATACAATGGTGGTCGTTGCAACTTTTTATCTCGCACGGTATTTGCGCAGCAATTTTTCGAATGCTTTTTTTTGGAAAAAAAACTGTTTTGTGCTTAAAAAAAAAAAAAACACAGTAAAGTTAGCCCAATTTTTGCATAATGTGAAAGATGAAGTTACACCGAGTAAATCCATACCTAACATGTCACTCTTCAAAATTGCACAGGCTCGTGGAATGGCGCCAAACGTCGCTACTTAAAAATCCCCATAGGCGACGATTTAATTTTTTTTTTACTGGTTATATGTTTTGAGTTACAGAGGAGGTCTAGGGCTAGAATTATTGCTCTCGCTCCAACGTACGCAGCGATACCTCACATGTGTGGTTTGAACACCGTTTTCATATGTGGGCGGGACTTACGTATGCGTTCGCTTCTGCATGCGAGCACATGGGGACAGGGGCGCTTTAAAAAAAAAAAAAAAATTATTGTTCATTTTACTTTATTTATTTTAGTTTGACATTTTTTTTCCCCAAAAATAAATTTTTTGATCACTTTTATTCCTATTACAAGGAATGTAAACATCCCTTGTAATAGGAATATGGCATGACAGGTCCTCTTTACAGTGAGATGTGGGGTCAATAAGACCCCACACCTCACCTCTAAGCTGGGAAGCCTGAAAAAAAAAAAAAAAAAAAAGATTCTGAATTTGATCGTATTGGCGAGTCGGTAGAAGCACCGGAGGGCGGCGGGAGGGGGGGGTGTCTATGGCTGGGTATTGCAGGGTATCACCGACTATGGCTGGGTATGGCTGGGTATATCAGAGTATGGCTGGGTATCGCAGAGTATGGCGTTGCAGAGTATGGCGTTGCAGAGTATGGCGTTGCAGAGTATGGCGTTGCAGAGTATGGCAGGATATTGGAGGGTGTTGCAGAGCATTGCAGAGTGTTGCACGGTATTGGCGGGTGTTGCAGAGCATTGCAGAGTGTTGCAGGGTATTGGTGGGTGTTGCAGAGCATTGCAGAGTGTTGCAGAGCATTGCAGAGTGTTGCAGGGTATTGGCGGGTGTTGCAGAGCGTTGCAGAGTGTTGCAGGGTATTGGCGGGCATTGCAGAGTGTTGCAGGGTATTGGCGGGTGTTGCAGAGCATTGCAGAGTGTTGCAGAGCGTTGCAGGGTATTGCAGAGCGTTGCAGGGTATTGCAGAGTGTTGCAGGGTATTGCAGAGCGTTGCAGGGTATTGCAGAGCGTTGCAGACTATTGCAGAGCGTTGCAGACTATTGCAGAGCGTTGCAGACTATTGCAGACTATTGCAGAGTGTTGCAGACTATGGCAGACTATTGCAGACTAATGGCAGGGTATTGCAGAGTTTTTGCAGGGAATTGAGGGGTTAATTTTCGGTGAGCAGCGATGTGGGCACTGCAGATGCAGCCCACATCGCTGCTGACACGATCTCCTCCCCCTCCGCTGTTCCGATCGGTACAGAGAGGGGGAGGGAGGAACCGGCGTCATAACATGACGCCGGTTTGTTTACAAGTGATCACTCCGTCATTTGACGGAGCGATCACGTGGTAAACGGCCGCAACGAGCGGCCGTTTACCGTGATCCGTGATGCGCCGGGTCCTGTGGACCCGGCGGTCACGGATGCTCTCGAGTGCGCGCCCCAGGGGGCGCGCGAGAGCGGAATTCTGGGAGGACGTCATATGACGGCCTCCCACAGTTAAGAAACCGCCCTAAAGCCGTCATTCGGCTATAGGGCGGTTATTAAGTGGTTAATGCAGGTAAAAAAACATTGTGTCATAGACTCCCCCCCCCCCCCATAGTTACCTGAGCCCCATCATGATCCAGCGCTGTGCACGAGAGCTGTGGCCTTCCCGGCTTTGTTCCCTGGGCAGATTCATAGCTCCTGTCAACCATCTCCAGTGACGAGGGAGTGGGAGGTAGAGTTGCCACCTTTTCCCTTTTAAACCTGAACACATGTTAACTACACAGGTTCTGTGGCTGAGTAAGGTGGTGATTCAACTCACTTGTTGCCTTATCTGCATTTAATTAGCCTCAGAACCTGTGTAATTCATATGTGTTCGGGTTTAAAGGGATGAGGTGGCGACCCTAGTGGGAGGTGGGGCCGAGTCTCGCTGTCTGTGTCAATAGACAGCACAGTGGGTCTCAGGGGCAAGCTCACACTAGTGTCCCCATAGGAATCGGCTTCCTATTGGGGGCACCAGTGGGGGACCCCGAGAAGGGAAGAATTGGAGCCATTCTGTGCACAGAGCAGGAAAGTATAGACATGTTTGTTTGTTTTTTTATTTTTTTTTCTTTACAACCACTTTAACCCCCATCCAGTATTTGGAGCTCTGTGTTGTTAATAACACAGAGCTCCATTCTCTGACGTGACAAAGGCGATCAGTGGGTGCCAACGGTCAATCATTGGGCAGCACCCACTGATCTGCTGATGCTGTAACTAATCGCAGCAGAGATGGTGTGGCATGCGCCCCTACCCAGTAGTGATTAGATACGTGATCCAGCGCAGAAAGGCCACTTTGCCCCGCCGTACATGTAAGAGAGGTAGTTGGCAAGCGATTAAAGTTTGCTTGTTCTAGCAGAATCCATAGTTTGATGTTCACACTCCTACCAGTGGTGGCTGGTGCTAGTGCTCACTATTTTGTGAGGGGCGGCACAAACTAACACCAAAGTGCGCAGGAGATGGACACCCACCACCATGAACCCCCTGCGGATGTCATGGCCGGTGGTGATCACCCTCCCATGGTAAGGAGTACTGGCTGCCTTACCTTATGGAGGCAGGGAGAAGGAAGTGCTGGGGCCGCTCCAGCGAGCACACAGGAGACATTCTCCTTTCGGCCGAACATAAACAGGAAGTGTGCTCTGCACCCTGAGCCCACCCTTTTTTTTAAGTCTATTGAAGCCTCTGGCTCTAATCATGTGCTTCAAAATCCATGCATCTGACGCCCTGCATGTAGATCCATGCATCCATAGCCCTGCATGCAGATAAGGGGGCTGGACGTATTGATGGGGAGGCAACGCTACTTATGGAGCGGCCGCCACTGGTTCCTACACAATTCTGTGCTAGATGTGTTACTTGGTAATATTTTTTCATTTGAAACATGCCGTGGACATACCATGGAGGTATACTAGCCAAGACTGTCACATATCTGCAGCTTTGCTGCAGACTTGTTTCCTCTATGTCCAAAGATCAGCAAACATGCTAGTACATGTAGTTCATTGGCTTTAACTTGTAAGGTTTGGCTGTCAGCTGCTATCCCACAAGACTTGTATTTAAGACTAGTTAACCACCTGCTGTAGATTCAATTCACTACACACCCAGCCTAGCCAGGACATCCGTTCTATTTATGCTTGGCTCATTGCCCCAGGCTTTGTCTGAGCAACAGCTAGTTTTCCTAGTGCCAGGTCCCTTAAAGCGGCCATGCCTGGATTGAAATTTTACCGGCTCAGCAGGGATCAGCCAAGATTTGATCCATGCATGGGCAAGGCTGAATATACCCAAGTCAAATTCATCGACCAACCTGTCCGATTTTTTTCAATGTGATTCCTGCCAGTGACTATAGTCACTAATAGATCTTGAAAGATATTGTGAGTTTACGGTCTAGCATAGCAAGCATGATGTGTGTTTTGCATATGTTTTTGGATTGCACACAAAAATGCATGTTTCTGCACATTACCAGAATGCACAGGTGTGAAGGGGGCCATAGCCCAGTAGAACACACAAGTTTCAGTGCATTTCCATACTTTTTTAGGTATTCAATTTTTAGCATTTCAAAAGGATGCAAAATGCACAGAAACACACAAAAAGTAGTGCATGCACTACTTTTGAAAACGAGCTGCACAAAACCGCATGTGCTGCTTTTGCTAGATGTGTTTAGGGTGCCATTAGGGCCCCTTTTACACAGACGATCCGTTCAGGTCCACCTGTCAGTTTTTCAGGCGGACCTGAATGGATGCTCCATAGAGGTCTATGGAGCGTCGGATATCAGCGGTGACATGTCCGCTGACATCCGAGTTGCTCCAATCCGAAAAAGTGTGATGGAGGAAAAAGCTTTTTTTTTTGCATCCGTCATCGGATTGGATTGGGTGACGACGGACTCTGCGGTGCATCGTCACCCAATCTCCCACAGAGGAGAGCGGCGCTGTGATAGGTCCATCCCTGCACAGTGTGCAGAGGCAGACCTGTCATCTTCCTGCTCAGTGGAGATCGCTCCAGCGATCCCCGCTGAACAAGCGGATATCATCGGGGCGGATCAGCACTGATCCGCTCCGTGTGAAAGGACCTTAACAGTTAATAGTACTCTCACAAGTCTCGCAAAGGCAGCTTATGGTGGTTTCACACTGCAGTGCAGCGTACCCATGGTTTTCGTGAAGGTTAGCTGTGGTTTGCCATAGACTTATATTAGATTGCTTTTTTTTTTATGTGTTTCCTGACACTCCTGTATCCTGCATCTTTGGTGCATTTTAAGAAAATGCATCTTAAAAAAAAACTAAAATGCACATAAAAAAGTGCGTGTAAAAAGTATACATTTCAAAACTGTAATGAAATGTGTGTAAAAAAAGGTGTTGAAATGCACATTAAAAAAGCGCCAAAATGCATGTTAGAAAAGTGCCAGAATGCACATTATATAAGTGCCAAAATGCATGATAAGAAACAGCCCCAATATTCACATAAAAAATAAAATAAAAAATGCTAAAATACGCATTTAACCACTTAAGCCCCGGACCATTTGGCTGGCCAAAGACCAGACCACTTTTTGCAATTTGGCACTGCGTTGGTTTAACTGACAAATGCGCAGTTGTGTGACGTGGCTTCCAAACAAAATTGACATCCTTTTTTTTCCCACACATAGAGCTTTCTTTTGGTGGTATTTTATCACCCCTGCAGTTTTTATTTTTTGCGTTATACACAAAAAAAAAGCGTCAAATTTGAAAAAAACGTCACACGTCAAAAGGTCAAGAGGCAGAACGGGGAGATGCTTGTTTACATTAGCATCTCCCCGTTCTTCCTCCCTGTGAGACAATCGCGGGTATCCCCAAGGCAATTGAGTCAGTGGGACCCACGATCCGACTTATGGAGGCACAGACCAGTGCGCCGGCGCACACCCAATGGCATGGCGACAAATTTAAAGGGACGTACAGGTACGCCAATTTGCCTGTCCGTGCCATTCTGCCGACATACATCGATATGTGTGCCAGTCGGGAAGTGGTTAAAAAAGCACCAAAATGCGCATTAAAATATGCCCAGAAAAAAACACCAAAATGCTAAATTAAAAAGGACCAAAATGCACATGAAGAAAGTGCAAAGTACAATGCCCCAAAAGGTGCAAGAACTTCTTTAGCGCATTTATTATATGTCAAGTGAATAGTCTGCTCTGTGTGCAATGCATGGAAAGGCACAAAAACACGCAAACAAATTCAGATCTCCACTGAATTTGTTAATAGTAACATATAAACAGTTAAAAAAAAAGCTGTTTTCAGCACACATTCCTGTACATAGTCTTCTAAGTGCCCCTTATGTTAGTCCATTGGTTCCCCTGATTGCCCCATGAGGTAGTCATACCTTTAACCACTTGTGGCCCTGGCACAGTAAAGCTCTCTGAATGTCAGTCAAAGCTACTGTCAGTAAATAAAATGGTTAGCATTCAGTCCTGTTTACACCTTACTGTTGCTTTGCTTTGGCTTTGCTTCAAAAATGATACCTCATGTCGCTTTAGTGGTGCTTCAAATCATCTTCAAAGCTTCCATAGAAGTCTATGGCAAAGCTCACTTGAAGCCTCATTGAAGCCCCACATATCCTCACCATAACCTCATCGGAGGACCAAGCAAAAGCAAGCTATAAACAGAACTGTAAGCTAACCATTTTGTTTAGTGAGAGGAGCTTTTTACTGGCATTCAGAGAGCTCTAACAAAGCGTGTCTGAAGCCTTGTTTTGCAGCAAGTGTAAACTAGAACTTACCGGTATCATTGATTATACCTGGTCATAGCAATCACATAATAACAATGTAAACAACCTGTCATAAATGGCTTTCCATTCATAAACAGCTTGCTTACTGTTGTGTTCTATGAATGGCCCACAGCAAGCACATGGTACCTGCCTATCTGTACCACATGAATAGCTGTAGCCAATCAAAGATTAAAACCATAAGAAAGCTGTTCATGAATGGGAAACCAATGCATGACAGCTTAAACTATTGCTTACACAGTGATCATCACTGAATAAGCAATAACAATGTAAAAAAAAAATTCATTGATCATCTCCCCCACAGAGAAATACAGTGCCACTATGGCCAGAGGCTACATACAGAGCGTCCAGTTTAAATACAAGCTGGCACCTCGAATAAGTCACACAGGATGTTGGTTTCTAGACTTAACCCTAGGCCTTATCACGCCTTCCCGGACCACATCAAACTCCCTGACGGGTCCCCCACTTTCTGCCCCCAGACAATGACCCAGGTGTTTGGCGACTTCTATAACAAACTCTATAATTGCCTAACCCCCGCACAACATCCAACTTTTGATTTGGCTGCTTTTGAGGAGTTCATGTCGGGCCTGAAGCTCCCCCAGTTGTCAGATTCGGATCTGCATATCCTAAACGCACCCGTTACAGAGGATGAGGTGGATAACACTGTTAAGGCTCTCCCCTCCCACAAAGCCCCAGGTCCGGATGGCCTCCCATACTCCTATTACAAACATTTCCTCCCCATCCTGTCGCCTCATCTAGTGACCCTGTATAACTCGCTGCTTCTAGGTAAGTCACCTCACCAACATTTTCTTCACTCCTTCATCACGGTCATTCCTAAACAGGACAAGGACCCGACCCTACCAGACAACTACAGACCTATAGCCCTTTTAAATTCAGACTACAAACTATTTACAAAAATCCTTGCAAACCGTTTGTCCCAATTTCTGACGAAGCTCATAGACAGAGACCAGGTGGGCTTCGTTCCAACCAGGCATGCGGGTGACAACACCCGGCGAACTATAGACCTAATTGACATGCTGAACAGGGTTCGTCGCCCCGCCCTGATTCTCAGTCTGGATGCCCAAAAGGCGTTTGACCGGTTAAGCTGGCCCTACATGTTCGCGACCCTCACTAGATTTGGCTTGCGGGGACCCTTTCTCTCCGCGCTACAATCCCTATACTCCAACCCCTCTTCCCAGGTCCGATTAGTGTCCTTCACCTCCCACTCATTCCCTATGACAAACGGGACGAGACAGGGCTGCCCTCTCTCCCCGCTCCTCTTTATACTCTGCCTAGAGCCCCTGGCAGAGGCTATCAGATCTCACCCTGATATCAAGGGGGTGCCCATGCGGCAAAGGGAGTATAAATTATCTTTATTTGCGGATGACGTCCTCCTTACTCTAACCAGTCCCCACATTTCCCTCCCTGCATGCCCTACTCACTCAATTTAGTTCCCCGTCGGGCTATAAGGTCAACACGGCAAAGACGGAGGCCCTCCCCCTCCATGTTCCCCCGGAGGAACTCCTGCGTCTACAAAATACATTCCCCTACCGATGGTGCACATCGTCCCTCAAATATCTTGGGGTTCAGCTAACGACTTCCTACTCCGCCCTTTACCCGACCAATTACATCCCTCTGTTTAAGTCTATCAACAGTATGTTATCTCGATGGACCTCCCTTCCCCTGTCCTGGATAGGCCGAATTAACGTGCTGAAAATGTCCATCATGCCAAAACTGTTATATTATTTTGAAACCTTGCCTGTCCCCATCCCGATGTCACAGATTAAGTTGCTTAAGCGCTGGTTCTTGAAATTTATTTGGAATGGCAGGGCCAATAGAGTGGCTGGTTCGGTGGTTTTTGCCCCCAAAGATCAGGGGGGCATGGGTGCACCGGACGTCTACAAATACTATCTGGCATCTCATTTGCGCCCGATAGTGTCTTGGTCTTGCCTGAGACCTCCGAATCGCTGGACGGAGATTGAGATGGGTTCCCTATATCCGACCCATCCTTGCTCCTTGGCGTGGTCGCCGGGGACAATGAGGGGCCCCGGGCTTCTGGATCTATGCCTGGGTCCCATGTTGTTCACGCTTAGACTGTGGCGTTCCTGCTCTTCCAAATTTGCATTGTCATCACCCTGTCCCCCCCTCTCTAATGTGCTGTTTAATCCTTTAGTTCCTGACAGTCTATCGCATGTTCGTATGTTTCCCTGGGCTAAAGAGGGATTGTTCCAACTCCGCCACTTCGTTCACCCTGTCACGCTTAAACTTAAGCCCTTTTCGGCCCTCCAAACTGACAGTCAACTCCCAAACCACATGCGGTATTCCTACCTCCAGATAACTCACTACTTTTCAACTCTTTCCCCCTCTCTCTCCCTCTCCACACTGACGCCTTTTGAGCTGCTCTGCTCCCAGGGCCCCTACCAAGCAAAGCTTATCTCTAGTATTTACCATATACTCCAGCAGAGGTCCTCTCTCACTGCCCTATCCCACTCCTACATGGACAAATGGACGCAGCTCCTTAATCAACAAATCACTCTCCCGCAAGGGTCCAGAATTTGGTCCTCCACCTCTAAAATTTCCAGATGTGTGGCACAGAGAGAGACAGCATATAAAGTCCTACTGTTCTGGTATAGGACCCCCGAGGTTATTCATCGGTATGACGCCTCTCTTTCTCCCATGTGCTGGAGGTGTGGGAGGACCAAGGGTACGCATTATCATATCTTTTGGCAATGCGCTCTAATTACTCCTTTCTGGTCCATGGTATCTCACATGCTCCAGCAAATTTTTGACAGCCCCATTCCATTGGATCCTGTCCACCTTCTCCTAGGCCTTCCCTTCCCGGAGTTGGGGAAGGCAGCTAATAAATTAGCTTCCTATGTGCTGCTTGCTGCTAAAAGAGCTATCCCCTCTAATTGGTTGTCTACTCAGCCCCCAACCCAGACTCAGCTGATACAAACCGTCGGGGACATACGCAGGATGGAACATTTGACGGCTATGGTGGAGGATGGGATTGACCGGTTTGGCGTGATCTGGGCCCCCTGGGATGCCTCGAGTTTTGGGCTCCCACAAGTGCCCTTGGTACCCCTAGCCACCCGGTCGGTGTCCGTCCCCTAGTGTTCCCTGACCTTCTCGCTCCCCGATGTTTTGTATCTTGTCGGTACTTCAAGTCTGTCTCTGCTGGCCCAACGGCCATTTGAAGCTTACCTTACCTCCTGTGGAAATTTATAGTGGTATGTAGCCCTCTTTTGTCAGATATTAGTCACGTTATTGAAGCATCTGCTCAAGACCCCAACCCCTGCCTTACGACATATGTGTTGTCTCTCAGCCTTTTTATTTTCATAAGGTTTTACGTAATACTTTTCTGTTGTTTATTTCCTTTCTGCATTTTATTTTGCTTTGTTTTCTTTTAGTTATCTATTTTTATCCTTCCATTGCTACTGTATATCTGTAGTCACCATGAGGTTATATCAGTCTCTCCAATAAGGTATGCTCCAGATTTTCTTTGAATATTGTCAGTTCTGTATCTTTTCATTTTCTGTTAAAAAATTCTCTCAATAAAAATTACAATTTAAAAAAAAAAAAACAAGCTGGCACACTCTGTTTGCAGCAGACTGAGAGGATGAGCTCACAGTGCCTCTCCACACTTCTTGTCAGAAGCACTGAGCTCAATGAACAGCTTGGAGTCATTGACCAATGGTAAAGTACCATTAGTCCAGCTGTCCAATAAAAATGCTGCAGTGGAGGCACGCCTCTCATTGCAGTGTCATAGAAGGGGGCTAGTGTCTAAAAGACAAATGTTCACTAGAAGGAAATAACGTGTATAAGATTTACCCATAATCCAATGTTTTTCTCACACAGTTAAGGGAGAATGAGAATCTGCTGCTGTTGAAAAGGTACTGTTATAATCAAGCTAAATTATAAATTATTATGCTATAATAATTTATTATTCGTCTATTTTCTGTGAAATTACTGGTTTGAAGTTATAACTTCAGACTTCAGTAATTTGTCCGTTAAGCCACCTGCTTGAGTACAGTTTTTGAAAATTTTGTAAATTACCTTAAACACAATGTATAACCCTTTCATACCTAAGCCTATTTCTGACATTTGGTGTTTACAAGTTAAAATCTGTATTTTTTGCTAGAAAATTACTTGGAACCCCCCAACACTATATATATATATATATATTTATTTTAATATATATTTTAAGCAGGGAATCTAGAGAATAAAATGGCAATTGTTGCAATATTTTATGTCACACGGTATTTGTGCAGCAGTGTTTTTTTTGGGAAAAGGAACACTATCATGGATTTAAAAAAAATGAAACAGTAAAGTTAGCCCATTTTTTTTGTATAATGTGAAAGATAATGTTACGCAGGGTAAATTGATACCAAACATGCCATGCTTTATAATTGCACGCACTCGTGGAATGGCGACAAACTACAGTACCTAAAAATCTCTATAGGAGATGCTTCAATTTTTTTTACGGTTACCAGCTTAGAGTTACAGAGGAGGTCTAGTGCTAGAATTATTGCTCTGACGATCGCAGCGATACCTCACATGTGTGATCTGAACACCGTTTAAAGTCAGGTCCATAAATATTGGTACATCGACACAATTCTAATCTTTTTTGCTCTATACACCACAATGGATTTGAAATGAAACTAACAAGATGAGCGTTAACTGCAAACTTTCAGTTTTAATTTGAGGGTATTTACATCCAAATCAGGTGAATGGTGTAGGAATTACAACAGTTTGTATATGTGCCTCCCACTTTTTAAGGGACCAAAAGTAATGGGGGCAATTCGCTGCTTAGCTGTTCCATGGCCAGGTGTGTGTTATTCCCTCATTATCCCATTTACAAGGAGCAGATAAAAGGTACAGAGTTCATTTCAAGTGTGCTATTTGCATTTGGAATCTGCTGTCAACTCTCAATATGAGATCCAAACAGCTGTCACTATCAGTGAAGCAAGCCATCATTAGGCTGAAAAAACAAAACAAACCCATCAGAGAGATAGCAAAAACATTAGGTGTGGCCAAATCAACTGTTTGAAACATCCTTAAAAAGAAAGAACACACTGGTGAGCTCAGCAACACCAAAAGACCTGGAAGACCACAGAAAATAACTGTGGTAGATGACCGAAGAATTCTTTCCCTGGTGAAGAAAACACCCTTCACAACAGTTGGCCAGATCAAGGACACTCTCCAGGAGGTAGGTGTATGTGTGTCAAAGTCAACAATCAAGAGAAGACTTCACCAGAGGGAATACAGAGGGTTCTCCACAAGACGTAAATCATTGGTGAGCCTCAAAAACAGGAAGGTCAGATTAGAGTTTGCCAAATAACATCTAAAAAAGCCTTCACAGTTCTGGAACAACATCCTATGGACAGATGAGACCAAGATCAACTTGCACCAGAGTGATGGGAATAGAAGGGTATGGAGAAGGAAAGGAACTGCTCATGATCCAAAGCATACCACCTCA
This sequence comes from Lithobates pipiens, assembly GCF_037356315.1. Lineage (NCBI taxonomy): Eukaryota > Metazoa > Chordata > Amphibia > Anura > Ranidae > Lithobates > Lithobates pipiens. The sequence continues at coordinate 114,965,648 of NW_027507788.1, forward strand.
TCAGTGAAGCATGGTGGTGGTAGTGTCATGGCGTGGGCATGTATGGCTGCCAATAGAACTGGTTCTCGTGTATTTATTGATGATGTGACTGCTGACAAAAGCAGCAGGATGAATTCTGAAGTGTTTCGGGCAATATTATCTGCTCATATTCAGTAAAATGCCTCAGAACTCATTGGACGGCGCTTCACAGTGCAGATAGACAATGACCCGAAGGATACTGAAAGCAACCAAAGAGGTTTTTAAGGGAAAGAAGTGGAATGTTATGCAATGGCCAAGTCAATCACCTGACCTGAATCCGACTGAGCATGCATTTCACTTGCTGAAGACAAAACTGAAGGGAAAATGCCCCAAGAGCAAGCAGGAACTGAAGATAGTTTCAGTAGAGGCCTGGCAGAGCATCACCAGGGATGAAACCCAGTGTCTGGTGATGTCTATGCGTTCCAGACTTCAGGCTGTAATTGACTGCAAAGGATTTGAAACCAATTATTAAAAAGTAAAAGTTTGATGGATGATTGTTAATCAGTCCCATTATTTTTGGTCCCTTAAAAAGTGGGAGGCACATATACAAACTGTTGTAATTCCTACACCATTCACCTGATTTGGATGTAAATGCCCTCAAATTAAAGCTGAACATCTGCAGTTAAAGCATATCTTGTTTGTTTCATTTCAAATCCATTGTGGTGGTGTATAGAGCCAAAAAGATTAGGATTGTGTCAATGTCCCAATATTTATGGACCTGACTGTACATATGCGGGCGTGACTTCCGTATGCATTTTCTTTGCTGTGCAAGTTCGTGGGGACGGGAGCACTTACATAAAATAAATAAGATTTTTTTTTAATATTTTTAATTAGTTAATAATAATTATCTGTATATTACTTATGGTAATATACCCCTTGCCACCCAGGCCAATTCTGACACTTCTCTCCTACATGTAATAATCAGCATTTTTTTGCTAGAAAATTACTTAGTACTCCCAAACATTATATATATTGTTTTAGCAGATACCCTAAAGAATGAAATGGTGGTCAATGCAACATTTTATGTTACACGGTATTTGTGCAGCAATTTTTCAAATGCGTTTTTTTGGGAAAAAACTGTTTCATGAATATTAAAAAAAAAAAACACTTATTTTTGTATAATGTGAAAGACGATGTTACGCCAAGTAAATAGATACCTAACATGTAACGCTTTAAAATTGCACACACTCATGGAATGGCGCCAAACTGCAGTACTTAAAAATCTCCATAGGAGACGCTTGAACTTTTTTTACAGATTACATGTTTAGAGATACAGAGGAGGTCTAGTGCTAGAATTATTGCTCTCGCTCTAACGATGGTGGCATATGTAACCTGTGTGTATCTGGCTTTGATACTAGCCAGTGCCTCACCAGCCTCTGACCTCACCACATGTCCATGCTGCACACATATGACCGAATTCAATGAAGAGTTGTTATTCTAAATTGTTCATTCTAAAATGTAGTACCTACAGCAATAAACATAATCCATCTTATCCTTGACCATTTAATAATAAAGTTGTAAAAATCCGCGCTAGTGTGTTGTCAAAAGTAAATACAGCAGCTGTGCGCTAAAACCTAAATACCAGGTTAATCAAATATGTATGTCCTAAAAGTGCAGCGCTAAATACAATTACCATGTACAAAACGCCATATATGACATATTGCAAAACCTTTGAAGTGAACGGAAAATCCAATCAAAATATTATTCAATACAAAAATGTCCTTATGCAAAAGTGCAAAATATAATATATTCATAAAGTGCACAGTTCATAAATTGATTACTAAAGTGCTCCTGTGCAAACAGTTCATGCATGCCAGTGTCCTACACAGGATAGATCGATCCTGACGGCACAGTGCTCATACATTCACCGTTGTGACACCTTCACCATAAATCAGATGGGGGCTTATCGGACCACCAGCGACCTTCCTTGCTCAGGGAGATCATTCAGCTCTTATTGGGATCTCTGATCCTCAGATGAAAATCTGGAAATGTTCCCCCGCCAGCCTCGCTGTGTTCCCCTTATGGTGACAAGATGATCCAGCTCACCTACTTGGATGGGATGGATGGATGACTCCACGGGGTAAAAAACAGGGAGACACCTCATGGTGTAGTATGGTCTCAACTGTTTTATTTTAAAATCAGTGCACTTCCATATAAAACAAAGATGCTGCTGGCTGTAAATCTCTCCACAGTGCTATCCTTCACACAGTCATTAATTCAAAAAGCTTCTGTGCAGCATCGTGTGTGCATTGTCCCTACGATCGTTTCGTTATCTGTAACGTCATCAGACCCCTGACTTACAAACCTGTATGCTTAGATAGTTTGAGCATGCATCTCTATGTTGAAGATTATAAAAAGAAATTCTGTTCAACTGTTATACACTAAACGGCCATCACACCATTATGAACATGTTGGAAATCCCACTCCAAAACCATAAACATTAATATGGATCCCCCTACTATTTTTCAGCTGTACTAGCCTCCACTCTTTTAGGAAGGCTTTGCACAAGATTTTGGAGTGTGTTTATGGGAATTTGTGCCCATTGAGGTGTAGCACTACCTCTGCAAGGGCTGCTGGTAACTGTCTCCCCTATTCCTGCAAAGCCAGGCAACACGCTTTTCCAACTAGCCTTTAGACACAAGAAATCATTCCATGGGCTTGTGTTTGTTGTTTTGTTGGAAAAAATAACTTGGATAGGGTATAGAGATTATGGGATGCCCAACTTGACTTGAAGAACAACAGATGAGGACAACGTCCCTCCTATATACAGAGACAAGATCCTGGACTGCTCTCTCCTTGTTAGAAACACCCAGTCTCTTGGATCAATGGCAAAGGCCCTTACAGACCAGGAACTCTCAGCCCCCTTTGGAAAATAGCACAAAAGGTTGCAAAACTGTATGCATGTGTTTCTTCTCTCCTCTTGTAGAACTGCTCCTAGCCCCATCGCCTGACAGTACTACCAGCCCTCCTGGCTGTTTATCTACCAGCCCACCTGGCTGGCTCCAGGACAAGGGATAAAAGGGTTAAAATGATACTACAGTCTCGTTTTTTTTGCTTTAAAAATAACAAATATTTTATACTTACCTGCTCTGTACAGTGGTTTTACAAAGAGCAGCCCAGATCCTCCTCTTCTTGGTACCTCTTTGGTGCTTCTGGCCTCTCCTGCACCAGAGCGAAGCCGCAGCTCTGTGTGTCTGTAAAGCCCTACCCGCTCTCTCTCCTGATTGGCTCATTGACTTTTATTGACAGCAGCATGAGCCAATGTCTCAGCCAATAAGAAGGGAGAGTCCTGGATGACCAAGGCACTCATCCACATCGATATTGATGAGGCTCAGGTAAGTATTAGGGGGGCTTATAGGGGCTGCTGCACACAGATTTTTTTATCTTAATGCATAGAATGCAATAAAGAGGTTGTAAACCCCATTCATGAAAGCTGAAAGTTGAACTAAGCACATTTATCTGCAGTGTTTACTTCTCTTTTCAAAGTTCTAAGTGTCGTTTCTCTCTGGTGTTCAGTTCCTCTGTTATCAGCATGATAACTTCTGACAAGTTCTCTGACACATGAGATAACAGCAGCTGAAAATTTGTGTCGGGGAGGGAGCTTAGAGGGAGATAAGCAGGGAGCTTGTCTATTCAGACTACAGCTCTGCATGTTCCTTCATTCCTCTGCCAATGTGGAGGGGGTGTGTCCCTTTCCTCCAATCAGCTCTCATACAGTGTAAGTCCAGACTCCCCTCCCACTCCTATGTGCTGCTAAAAGAGGAAGATCGATTTTCATCAGGATGTGCACTTTCTAAAGAGTGTAGAAAGCTGAAGACAGCAGATAACAAGTAAAACTTATATAGGGAGATTTTTTTCATCTATGTGTATAATCTGAGGCTGTTCACTTCATCGGGTATAGGAGAGGGTTTACGTCCACTTTAAGATAAAAAAAAAAAGAAGACTGCCTTTAAAACCACTTTAAGCACAGCACTGTCCTTTAAAAACTTTCTACATGTGTCTCTCCCCTATGTGAATCTCTGGGTATGCTGATGTACTCACTCTGTCCTCCTTGCTGCTCTTTGGTAAGATTCTTTCTGAAACCAGACTCTGAAAGGATCCTTCCAAGCCAGCCTGGAGGCAGAGCCTCTCTAGATCTGGGGGTCCCCTGACCATCCGCCGACAGCCTCTTCAGCACTCCATCTTCCACTCGACTCTCCTGCTGGTCAGGCGCCACCAAATTTTAGGCGCTCTGCCTGGGGATTGCTCAGATTCCTAGCCTCCGCCCACTAATGTCCAGAAGCTTCTCCAAACTTCAAGATCCAGAGGGAGGTAACAGAGACCTGCAATGTAGAGCCACTCTGCCTTGCCTGCAGCTACTAAACCTAATTACAGACTCACACAGTTACCATGAGCCATAAATCTAAATTTGCCTATACTACACTAGTAGCACACTAGAAGGTGCTACAGAGGCATTTGTAATTGCAGCTACTGTTGTTGAATGAAATAGGGATGCGGTCAAGGCCACTCGATTTCTCCCACACATTTGTGTGTGTGTATATGAGTATGTATATATTTACACACACACAGTGCTGTGAAAAAGTATTTGCCCCCTTCCTGATTTTTTTTTTCATATTTCTCACACTTAAATGATTCAGATCATCAAACAATTTTATTATTACACAAAGATAACTCGAGTAAATCTAACATTTTAAAATTATTATTTAACTTATTAACCACTTTCAGACCGGACCAATTTGCTGGTCAAAGACCAGACCACTTTTTGCGATTCGGCACTGCGTCGCTTTAACTGACAATTGCGCGGTCGTGCGACGTGGCTCCCAAACAAAATTGACGTCCTTTTTTTCCCACAAATAGAGCTTTCTTTTGGTGGTATTTGATCACCCCTGCGGTTTTTATTTTTTGCGCTATAAACAAAAATAGAGCGACAATTTTGAAAAAAACGCATTATTTTTTACTTTTTGTTATAATAAATATCCCCCAAAAATATATAAAAAAACATTTTTTTCCCTCAATTTAGGCCGATACGTATTCTTCTACATATTTTTGGTAAAAAAAATCGCAATAAGCGATTATTGATTGGTTTGCGCAAAAGTTATAGCGTTTACAAAATAGGGATAGTTTTATAGCATTTTTATTAATAATTTTTTATTATTTTTTTTTTTACTAGTAATGGCGGCGATCTGCGATTTTTATTGTGACTGCGACATTGTCGGGGACCCATCGGATATTTTTGACACATTTTTGGGACCATTGTCATTTATACAGTAATCACTGCTATATAAATGCAGTGATTCCTGTGTAAATGACACTGGCAGTGAAAGGGTTAACCTGTGGGTGGCAGTGTAGGGGTTAAGTGTTCCTAGGGGTGTGTTACTAACTGTGGGGGGTTGGGCTTTCATTTAGTGTACACTGATCTCTGCTCCAATCACATGGAGCAGAGATCAGCGTCACTAGTTGCTAGGCAGAATGGGAAAATGTTGTTTATACAGCATTTCCTCCATTCGGCCGCTCCGTGAGACGATCGCGGGGATGCCCACGGCGATCGAGTCCGCGGGTCCCGCGACCGGACTCACGGGGGTCCCGACCATTTCTAAGGCTTTGGAACTCCAGTGAACTAAGGGGAGAGCCACTATCCACAAATGGAGATAACTTGGAACAGTGGTGAACCTTTCCAGGAGTGGCTGGCCTACAAAAATTACTCCAAGAGCATGATGACGACTCATCCAGGTGGTCATAAAAGAACCCAGAACAACATCTAAAGAACTGCAGACCTCACTTGCCTCAGGGAAGATCCATGTTCATGATTCAACAATCAGAAAGAGACTGGGAAAAAATGGCATCCATGGGAGACTTCCAAGGCCAAAGCCACTGTTGACCAAAAAGAACACAAAGGCTCATCCCACATTTACCAAAAAAATCTTCATTATCCCCAAGACTTTTAGGCAAATATTCTGTGGACTAATGTGACAAAAATGCAACTTTTTGGAAGGTGTGCGTCCTGTTAAATATGGCATAAAACGAATACAGCATTTCATAATAAGAACATCATACCAACAGTCAGACATGGTGGTGGTAGCGTGATGGTCTTGCGGCTTCAGGACCTGGACGACTTACCATAATTGATGGAACCATGATTTCTGAGCTCTACCAGAAACTTCTAAAGGAGAATGTCCCACCATCAGTTCGTGATCTCAAGCTCAAGTACACTTGAGTTATGCAGCAGGAAAATGATCCAAAACACAACAGCAAATCCACCTCCAAATGGTTCAAACAAAGCAAAATTAAATTTTTGGAGTGGCCTAGTCAAAGCCCGGACTTAAATCCAATTGAGATGCTGTATCTTGACCTTACACTGGCCGTTCATGACGGAAAACCCTCCAATGTGGCTGAATTAAAACAATTATGCAAAGAAGAGTGGGCCAGAATTGCTCCAGAGCAATGTGAAAGACTCATTGCCAGTAATTGCAAACGCTTGATTGCATTTGTTGCCAAGGATGGCACAACCAGTTATTAGGTTTAGGGGGCAATTACTTTCTCACATAAAGCCAGGCAGGTTTGGACACATTTTTTGCCTTAATAAATTAAACCATCATTTAAAAACTGCATTTTGTATTTACTCAGGTTACCTAGGTGTAATAATAAAATTAGTTTGATGGTCTGAGTCATTTAAGTGGGACAAATATGCAAAAAAAAAAAAAAAAAAGGGGGAGGAAAATACTTATTTTTAACAGCATTGTGTGTGTGTGTGTGTGTGTGTGTGTATATATATATATATATATATATATATATATATATATATGTATGTATGTACTATATTACCAAAAGTATTGAGATGCCTGCCTTTACACACACATGACCTTTAGACCTTTAATGGCATCCAAGTCTTAGCCCTTGTACACACGGTCGGACATTCTGACAGCCAAATCCATTGGATTTTGTCCGACGGATTTTGTCCGATACTATTGCATACACACGGTCGGACAAAGTTGTTGGAAAATCTGCTCGTTCTGAACGAGGTGACGTTATTTCGTTACGATGGGACTACGTTCAGGCTAGTAGCCAATAGCTTTGGTCAAGGAATTTGATCTGAGCATGCGTGGCACTTTGTCCGACGGAAACAGTCCGATGGAGCCAACACACGGTCGGATTATCCGACAACATGGTCCGATCGGACATTTTCCGTCAGAATGTCGGACCGTGTGTATAAGGGCTTAGTCCGTAGGGTTCAATATTGTGTTGGCCCATCCTTTGCATCTATATCAGCTTCAACTCTTCAGGAAAGATTGTGCACAAGGTTTAGGAGTGTGTCTATGGGAATGTTTGGCCATGCTTCCCGAAGCGCATTTGTGAGGTCAGGCACTGACGTGGACAAAAGGTTTGGCTCGCAGTCTCCGTTCTAATTTGTCCCAAAGGAGTTTTTTGGGGTTGAGCTCAGGACTCTGTGCAGGCCAGTCATGTTCCTCCACCCCAAACTTGCTCATTCATGTCTTTATGGACCTTGCTTTGTGCACTGGTCCAAAATATTTGGTGGAGGGGGGATAATGGTGTGGAGTTACTTTTCAGGGGTTGGGCTTGGCCCCTTAGTTCCAATGATGGCAACTCTTAAGGCGTCAGCATACCAAGTCATTTTGGACAATTTCATGTTCCCAACTTTTTGGGAACCGTTTGGGGATGACCCCTTCCTGTTCCAACATGACTGTGCACCAGTGCACAAACAAGGTACAGAAAGACATGGATGAGTGTGTTTTGGGTGGAGGAACTTGACTGGCCTACACAGAGTCCTGCAAATGAGGTCTTCTCATCCAAATCAGTGCCTGATCTCACAAATGCGCTTCTGGAAGAATGGTCAAACATACCCATAGACACACTCCTAAACCTTGTGGACAGCAGAGTTCAAGCTGCAAAGGGTGAGCCAACCCAATATCGAACCCTAAGGACTAAGACTGGGATGCGTTAAAGATCATGAGTGTGTAAAGGTAGGCATCCCAATACTTTTGGTAATATAGTGTGTGTACATATATATATATATATATATATATATATATATATATATATATATATATATCTTTTTTTTTTAGGTTCAAATTTAGTTCAGTTTTGTGATGGCGGTGCACAATTTCCAGGCTTTTTTTTTTTTTTTTTAAAGCACCAAAATTCCTTGCTAAAGGTCAAGGAACCTTCATTAATACATGCTTGGTTTTTATGGCAACAGTTGGTCCCTGGCTAAGGATTAGGAGATCTGCCTGAATAAACTAAACACATAGTGAGCGGATCAGAGTATTTTTTTTCTATCAGACAGGGTCAGCACTGTCACAGATTTTGTTGTTCTCCGTGGCATGGGCTATTAGACATTTATTTGTGGCCATATGCTTTGCAGGATTTCCCTTGAATGTGATGTTTCGTGAAGTCATCCCAATAAAATGATTGAAATCTGTGTTTTGGTCATTTTGCAGTTTACGAAAGACTTGTGTAAAGCTCAGTAGACAAGCCTTTAATGTGTTAATCCAGGAGTCCTAACAAGGCTCCCCCTACAATGGAGCCTGTGAATGGCTGTACAAGACATGAGCTAGCCGGAGAGAATTAGGCATTGCTTCTGAAGAATATGCTGCTGGCAATCTCTACAATCATGTTACAGAAGATGATGTATTATAAACAAAGGCAGGCAATTGTGTACACACATTTGGTGCTTTACTGCAACATTGCCATCTAATGTGTTGAGAAGAGATCTTCAGCAGCTGATACAGATCTGCGCCAAGAAAACTGAGAGAACGAGAAGAAAAGAGGAGATCTGTCATAGATTAGGACGGGAACTGAGAGATCTTCTCATCTTGGTCATGGTCACTCAACCGAGGTGCAACTTTTTCAACCCAATGTTAGAATGAATACAGCAAAGAAATATTTCTGCCTTCACTTGATGAAGGGGAACGATTCTTAGTCACTTGTAGAAATTCTAAAGATGTAAAATCTCTGAGGTCGATACAAGAAGAACCTCAATCTTTGGAGAGTTCCTCATTTTGCTTAACCTTCAGCTAGTCTGATGCCACAAAAATGCATATCACAGTCACCCCTTTTCCTTACAGCCCTTCAGAACACGGCCCCTACTTGACATCAATGCCCCTCTTACCATCATAGTCCCCCCTCCTTCATATCAAACATCATACATGTAACATCACAGCGCCTTTGTCACATGACAGTCCTTGCTTTACATCACACTCTTCTCCTTACTTCATAATCCCCCTTTTACATCATACCACCCTTCACATGACAGTCCCCACCTTATGTCACAGCCCTCCCTTTATATCACAGTCCCTCCATAACATTGGAACCCCCCTTCCTTTACATCACAGTTCCTCCTCAGACCCCCCCCCTTCAGATGACAGTCCCCTTCCTACCTCCTTTACGTCACCATCCCCCCTTTACATCACAGTCCCCCATAATATCGCAACCCCCACTCTTTAAATCACAGTCTACCTTCACCCCACAAACCACCATTTCCATCACAGTTCTTCACCGCAGACCTCTCCTTTACATATTAGTCGCATTTCCCAATTAAGACTCCCACTTTACATCACAGCCCCCCTCCTTTACCTCAGTGTCCCCTTCACATCACATAATCCCCCTTACATCACAGTCCTACCTTATACAGCAGGGTGGAGGGAAGGAGGCACAGCAGGTATGGCCGGGGGGTGGGAGCTACTCAACCTTTCATGTTAACAAGCAGTTGATTGGTTGCTAGGATCACCTTCTGTCAAAGCAACCAATCACCCGCTTGTTAACTTGAAAAGCTTGGCAGTTCCTGCCCTTTGGTCTGCTGTAGGAATGACAGCAGTAGCGACAGCGGTGGGGGGGGATAGAGAGAGACCTGAGAGAGATCGCATAGGCTGCTGAATGGTGCAGCTGCGGAAGTCTAGATTGGACTGCCACTTGGTAAGCAATTACAGAAATAATTTTTAATATTTCTAAATATGCAGCTTTAATTAAAATAATACTTTTTGGTCCTGGGTATGGGGATCCTTGTTCAGCATTTCCTGTTATAATGTGACAACACTGTCCCTATTTCCCTGTTGTTCTCCTGTGTTGTCAGCCTGTCATGCGTTTTTAATGGTGACCATTTCAGCACACATTATACAGGCGTGGTCCTATTGTGTCACCATCAGGAAACCGACCCTTAGAAATGCCATGAAGCCATCACTGGAGTGCATTCATATAGATACTGTAGGAGTAGCACTGCAATGCTTACACAGCATAAAAAAAGAAACAATGTTATTTTATTAACAAAGGCAACTATAGCAAACATTGAAGTCAATTTATAAACTAGTGAACAGGACTTTCACCAAATGTTTATTGGTGATAAATGAATCATTGTCATTAAAAAAAATCTGGCACTGGGGAGATTTACCTGCCAGTCATGTTGTTTAGTGAATGCTGTTAGGCCCCAATCACACGGGCCTTCCATCAGACTCATGATTAGATCGATCAAAGAGGACTGCAAAGAATCCCTATGGGAGACCAGATGTCAGCGGTTCTGTATCTGGGTACACCTGGGTCAGATCGCATTTACTGGATTGAAAATGAAAAGCGCTTTTAAAGACCTGATCAGATGTGTGCAGATATAGGTGTATAGTTGTCCATAGGAATACACCGCTCTGAATTTCCTCCATTACAAGGGGGATGAAAAACACAGACATGGATTTTGTATGTCATTTCCATGTCTGTTCTGATCCACCTCATCATGGGATCAGTCTAGAACCTTATGCTCAGACGGAATAGTGGGTGCCTGTGTATACTTTGAATCAATTTTTTTTCCCCTATATTAGATGCTGAGGGTTGGACTTACATAGGCATCTGCATCTTCTGCATTTTTACTGTCCCTCCGTCTTTCACTGTCCACTGACTGGTGGTCTATACTTCTCCTGTAAGGCCGGATCCTTGACTTACAGGGTTCTGTGGAGCCCCACTGGAGACACTTTGTGTGCACTCCCAAGACTACTAGTTGACATCATTATACTCACTGCCTGTGCTGGTAAGCTTAGGAATCTGAGGCCGCGTACACACGGGCGGATTGTCTGCCCAACTAAGTTCGGCAGACAATCCGACAGACAGTCCGTTCAAAATTAGCATGAACGGACTTGACCACACACGATGAGCAGACAGTCCGCTGAAAGCGTGCGTGATGACGTGTACAGCACGTACGACGGGACTAGAAAAACGACGTCCTATACACTGCAATACAACCTTCAGCCGTGTAAAACCTTTCTGAGCATGCGCCATACTTAGTCCGTCCAACTTGCCTACACACGAGCGGACTGTCCGCTGAAACCAAGTTTGGACGGACAAAACCAAGTTTGAATGGACTGTCTTACGGAAATTCCGTAAGACTTTGTTCGTCAGACTGTCTGCTGAAAAAGTCCGCTGAAGCCCACACACGAGCGGATTGTCCGCTGAAACACTGTTCAGCGGACTAAGTTGGGCAGACAGTCCGCCCGTGTGTACGCGGCCTGAGAGTAATAAACGTACTTGCTTCTGCATCTCTGATTCAAAGTGACTTGCAAGGCCATGTATGCGCAGTGGTGCTTTGACTTATGGACCATGTTTTCCTGAGGAAGAATGGCTGTACCTGTTAAAGAGTAATGCCGCGTACATACGAGCGGACTGTATGGCGTACTTAGTTCATCATACAATCCGACGGACAGTCCGTCGTACTTTCGACTGAACGGACTTGACCACACACGGATGCACAAACAGTCCGTCGAAAGCTTGCGCGATGACGTGTACAGCACGTACGACGGGACTAGAAATAGGAAGTCCAAGACACAGCAAAGCACCCTTCCGCCGTGTAAATCCTTTCTGGGTATGCGCCATTCTTAGTCCGTCGAACTAGCATACTGACGAGCGGATTGTCCGCTGAAACCAAAGTACGACGGACAGAATTTCGAAAAATCCGAAATTCTTAGTACGCCGGACTGCACGCTGAAAAAGTCCGCTGAAGCCCACACACGAGCGGATTGTCCGCTGAAATGTGTTTCGACGGACTAAGTACGCCATACAGTCCGCTCGTGTGTACGCGGCATAAGAATTCATTCATGTGTGTGGCTACACTGACAACAATCTGAAAAGTGATCCATTGCTTCTCCTCACGACCGAACAGGAGACGGGGTCCTGAGATCCGTCCTAAGACTCCCAGCCAATTGGGTCTCAGGAACCTCTTCCTAATTGGCTGGAAGGAGAAGCAGGAAGACATTAGTGAATATTATTAAATACTATTATATTATATAATTATATCATATAATTATAATTATATATTAATATTAATATAATTATATTAATTCACTAATGTCACACAATTGGGTGCACTCAGGGTGCATGTTTTTGTCACACAGTTAAGAGGGAGAATGAGAATCTGCTGCTGTTGAAAAGGTACTGTTATAATCAAGCTAAAATCATATATTAATATGCTATATGTTACATAATAATTTATTATTTATCTATTTACTGTGAAATTACTGGTTTGAAGTTATAACTTCAAACTTCAAAAAAGCCACCTGTTTGAGTACAGTTTTTGAAAATATAGTAAATGACCTTAAACCAATATATAATAATTATTTATATATTACTTATGGTAATTAACCCAATTCTGACACTTCTCTCCTACATGTAATAATCATCATTTTATTTGCTAGAAAATCACTCAGAACCCGCAAACATTATAATTATTGTTTTATCAGACACCCTACGGCAGGGATAGGCAACCTCGGCCCACCAGCTGTTTTAAAACTGAAAGTCCCATGAGACATTGCAAGACCCTGACAATCACAGGCATGACTTCTAGAGGCAGAGGCATGATGGGATTTGTAGTTTCACCACAGCTGGAGGGCCGATGTTGCCTACCCCTGCCCAAGGGGATTAAATTGTGGTTGTTACAAATTTTTATCTTGCACTGTGTTTGAACAGCAATTTTTCAAACGTGTTTTTTTTTTTTTAAACTGTTTCATGAATATAAGAAAAAACACGCTAAAGATAACCGTTTTTTTTTTTTTTTTTTTAGAATGTGAAAGATGATGTTACGCCAAGTAAATAGATACCAAACATGCCATGCTTTAAAATTGAGCACACATGTGGAATGGCGCTAAACTTTAGTACTTAAAAATCTCCATAGGTGACACTTTACATTTTTTTACAGGTTACATGTTTAGAGTTACAGAGGAGGTCTAGCGTTAGAATTATTGCTCTCGCTCTAACGATCACAGCGTATGTAACCTGTGTGTATCTGGCTCTGATACTAGCCAGTGCCTCACCAGCCACTGACCTCACCGCATGTCCCTAGTGTGAATGAATGAATCGCAGATCACCGCCATTACTAGTACAGCAAAATAATAAAAATGCCATAAATCTATCCCCTATTTTGTTGATGCTGTAACTTTTGTGCAAACCAATAAATATACGCTTTATTGCGATTTATTTATATATTTATTTTTACCTAAAATATGTAGCAGAATACATATTGGCCTATTTGTTTATAGTTTAAAAAATAAAAACCGCAGAGGTGATCAAATATCACCGAAAGAAAGCCCTGTGGGTAAAAAAGGACAACAACTGCGTTGCTAAATGTATTGTGTAAATGGGGCCATAGAAAAGCATTGGGTGCGCTTAGCTGCGGTAGATAACTTCACGTTTTCCGCAGCTAAAAGCTGAATTCGATCTGCCCATATGAAAGGAGCCCAAGTGTTTATGAACTTTTTTTTAGGAATAATTTATAATATCGAGCAACATTCATGAACACTGATGTAAGAACAAGCCTTTAGTATTACGTTATGCACATTTTTGTGTGAAGTGCATTTACAGGCCTACATTTGTATTTTATAAAGGAGAAAGTCTACCCAGTATACGGTTAGCCAAGTCCTAGTCTTCTCAGGAAAATATATGGTGGAGATCATGGATGGACAGCATATGGTGTAGCTACTGGATGGACAGCATGTAGTGGAGCTCCGGGATTGACAGTATAAGGCAGAGCTCCAAGGTAGACAGTATAGGTTGGCATGCTGGAGCTCCAGGATGGACAATATATGGTGAAGCTCCAGGATGGACAACAGATGGTGGGACTTCAGGATGGACAGTATAAGGTAGACAGTATAGGATGGTATTCTGGAGCTCCAGGATGGACAGTATATAATGGAGCTCCAGAAAAGACAGCATATGGTGGAGCCCCAGGATGGACATCTATTGTTGAGCTTCAGGATGAATATTTGGTGGAACTTCAGGATTGACAGCATATAGTGGAGTTTAAGGATGGACAGTATATGGTGGAGCTCCAGGATGGACAGTATATGATGGAGCTCCAAGATGGAAAGTATATGCTGGAGTTCCAGGATGGTCAATATATGGCTAAGCTTCAAGATGGACAGTATATGGCTGAGTTTTAGGATTGAGTTCATGGCAGAGCTCCCGGATGGCCAGTATGTGGCAGAGTTCAGAGATTGGGTTTATGGGAGAGCTCCAGGATGGACAGTGTATGGTGGAGCTCCAGGATGGATAGCATATGGCTGAGTTCTATGACTGCGTTTATGGTGGAGCTCCAGGATTTACAGTATATAGTGCAGCTCCGAATATATGGCCAAATTTTAGGATTGAGTTTGTGGTGGAGCTCCAGGATGGACAGTATATGGCTGAGTACTAGGATTACATTTGTAGTGGAGCTGCAGAATGGACAGTATATGGTGGAGCTCCACGATGGATGGCATATGGCCGAGGTCTAGGTTCGAGTTTATGATGGAGCTCCACAATGGGCAGCATATGGCCGAGTTTGGGGATTGAGTTTATGGTGGAGCTTCAGGTTGGATGGTATATGGCTGAGTTCTAGGATTGAGTTTTCAGTGGAGCTCCAGGATAAACAATATATGGTGGAGCTCCAGGATGGACAGTATATGGTGGAGCTCCAGGATGGACAGTATATCGTGGAGCTCCAGGATGGACGGTACATGATGGAGCTCCAGGATAGACAGCATATGAATGAGTTCTTGGATTGAGTTTATGGTGGAGCTCCAGGATAGACAGCATATGGATGAGTTTTGGGATTTAGTTTATGGTGGAGCTCCGGGATGGACAGTTTATGGCGGAGCTCCAGGATGGACAGTATATGGTGGTGCTCCAGGATGGGGATGGATGCATCTAAAGTTGGTGACACAATGTGATTGAGTTTATGGTGGAGCTCCAGGATGGACAGTACATTGTGGAGCTCCATGAAGGACAGTTTATGGTGGAGCTCCAGCATAGACCCCATATGAACAAGTTCTAGGATTGAGTTTATGGTGGAGCTCCAGGAAGAACAATATATATGGTGGAGCTCCAGGATGGACGATATATGGTAGAGCTCCATGATAAACAGCATATGGACAAGTTCTAGGATTAAGTTTATGGTGGAGCTCCAGGATAGACCACACATGGTGGAGCCGCAGGATACACAGCATATGAATGAGTGCTTGGATTGAGTTTATAGTCGAGCTCCAGGGTGGACGGTATACGGTGGTGCCCCAGGATGGATCTAAAGTTGGTGACACAATGTGATTGCATTTATGGTGTAGCTCCAGGATGGACAATACATGATGGAGCTCCCGGATGGACAGTACATGGTGGAGCTCCATGATGGACAGTTTATGGTGTAACGAGAGGATGGACAGTACATGGTGGAGCTCCAGGATAGACAGCATTGGGATGAGTTCTAGGATTGAGTTTATGGTGGAGCTCCAGGAAGAACGCTATATATGGTGGAGCTCCAGCAGGGCCGTCTTTAAGGCAGGGCAAAAGGGGCAGCTGCCCTGGGCCCTGTCATTGTTGTGGGGCCCAAAGCAGCTGCCTCATACTTGCCAACTATCCCAGTTTACATTCCCTTGTCCCTTGAAGTTTTAGTCCTGTGCTGCTACTAATGCTGCCCAGCTCTGCCCTATTGTTGTGTACAGGTGACTCACCTGCAGACCTGTGTTTACATGTAAATACTGACATGCATATGTAAATAGCTGAGGCCAACTGCATTGATATGTAAATAAAGGTAGCATTCATAGGTGTATCATGCCCCCCTGCAGTGAGGAGAAGATGTGCTGTAACCTATAGCAACCACTGAGCAGTATTACTGTACAGCCATCTCTAGCAGCCAATCAACAAGCAGATATGTGCTGTAACCTCTAGCAACTAATCAGTGAGCCTTAAGGAGTGCTGTAACCTCTAGAAACCAGTCACTAAGCAGTAATGATATGCTGTAACCTCTGGCAACCAATTGCAATCACTGCCTGATCTGATACAGTAAACTGATTTTAAGTCTAGCTGCTATTTTATTGTATGTCTCAGAGAAGGTGGAGAGCGAAATTGCATGGGGGGAGGGGGGCCCTAAGAAAATTTTTGCCCAGGGTCCAATAAATATTAAAGACGGCCCTGAGCTCCAAGATGGACAGTATATGGTGGAGCTCTAGAATGAACGATATATGGTGGAGCTCCAGGATAGACAGTATATGGACGAGTTCTAGGATTGAGTTTATGGTGGAGCTCCAGGATAGACAGCATATGAATGAGTTATTGGATTGCGTTTATAGTGGAGCTCCAGGATATACGGTGGTATTCCAGGATGGGGATGGAGGTCCCTGCCTCTGAAGTTGGTGACACAATGTAAAGTCACTTTTGTATAAAGTGACCTCCATGGAGTAGCTGTGATGTGGGAAGGAAAGTGTAGATAACTCGGGTGTGGAAGGCTGAAAACAAGTCTAAACAGAGCCAACATTCCCAGCCATTGTTCAGTAGGGGCCCTCTGGGGAGGGGGCCACATGTGACTAAGTAGAACAGGTCTGGTGGCTCCTGGGAAGCAGAGTGTCAGCTCTGGGGACACGGATCGCAGATGAAAGCTTCTGGCCAGAGGGCTGGGCGCCGGCGTCTACTTCCCTGCCTGCACTAAGTGTTATGAGAGGCCGAGGCCGCCCCGAGCCTCCCCATCACTGACATCATACAGAGAGGGGAGGAGGGAGGCAGCCTGCCGGAGTCACAGGAGGGAGGACAGGCGGCGCAGCCCGGGATCCGCACAACACAGCACAGTGCTGAGTGACCGAAGGAGCCCGGAGACACCGAGTCCTGGACGGGATGACACTCTGATCCCCTCCCCTCCTCCTCCCTCTACTGTCCGAGCCGGGGAGTGCTGGATGTGGCTGCGAGTGAGCCGTCCCTGGAAGAGGGAGTCGAGTCTGGATAAGTTGGTCGCGCTTCTTCTCCTTAGGAGGATCTGATGCTGATCCGCTGGATTATGGCTCCCGGCTGGAGAGGACCGTGCAGTTGGCTGAGCTGTTCCCTGACTCTCATCCTGATGGCTGCAGTCTTCCAAGGTGAGGAGACCCGTCACTTGTGTGTGCTCAGCTCCGGGACAAGGCTGGGGGGATGGAGATTTTCATGGGGTGAGCCCCCCCCCCAGGACTAGGACAAGGGGGGGGAATGTAGACTTTCATGCAGTGAGCCCCCCAGGACTAGGACAAGGCTGGGGGGATGGAGACTTCTATGTGGTGAGCCCCCTGGACTAGGACAAGGCTGGGAGGATGGAGACTTCTATAGGGTGAGCCCCCCAGGACTTGGATAAGGCTGGGAGGATGGAGACTTCTATAGGGTGAGCCCCCCAGGACTTGGATAAGGCTGGGAGGATGGAGACTTCTATAGGGTGAGCCCCCCAGGACTTGGATAAGGCTGGGAGGATGGAGATTCCTATGGGGTGAGCCCCTAGGACTTGGATAAGGCTGGGAGGATGGAGACTTCTATAGGGTGAGCCCCCTGGACTAGGACAAGGCTGGGAGGATGGAGACTTCTATAGGGTGAGCCCCCCAGGACTTGGATAAGGCTGGGAGGATGGAGATTCCTATGGGGTGAGCCCCTAGGACTTGGATAAGGCTGGGAGGATGGAGACTTCTATAGGGTGAGCCCCCTGGACTAGGACAAGGCTGGGAGGATGGAGACTTCTATAGGGTGAGCCCCCCAGGACTTGGATAAGGCTGGGAGGATGGAGATTCCTATGGGGTGAGCCCCTAGGACTTGGATAAGGCTGGGAGGATGGGGACTTCTATAGGATGAGCCCCCAGGACTAGGACAAGGCTGGGAGGATGGGGACTTCTATAGGATAAGCCCCCAGGACTAGGACAAGGCTGGGGGGATGTAGACATCCATGGAGTGAGTCCACTAGCACAAGGCTGGTAGGATGGAGACTTCCATGTGTTGAGCCCCCCAAGGCTAGGACAAGGCTGGGGGAATGGAGACCTTCATGGGTTGAACCCCCTAGAATAAGGCTGGGTGGATGGAGACCCCTGTGTGCTGAGCCTCTTGGGATAAGGCTGGGTGGATGGAGACTTCCATGGGATGAGCCCCCTATGATAAGGCTGGGGGAATGGATACCTTCATGGGTTTAACTCCCTAGGATAAGGCTGGGTGGATAGATACTTCCATGGGATGCCCCCCCCCCCCAGAATAAGGCTGGGGGGATGGAGACCTTCATCGGTTGAACCCCCTAGGATAAGGCTGGGGTGGATGGAGATATTCATGTTATGAGCCTCCAGGACAAGTCTGGGTGAATGCAGACTTTAATAGGATGAGCCCCCAGAACAAAGCTAGGTGGCTGGAGACCTTCATAGGATTAGCCCCCCAGAACAAGGCTGAGTGGATGGAGACTTTAATGAGATGTGGGGTCAGGATAAAGGATGCAGCAACCAGACCATCATGGGAAGTCCCAGCACTATATTTATTCTATAGACTTTATATGACGAGTCTGGGAAATGTACACTTATGCTGCATGCACATGGACGATCACTCTACTAATATCGCCACCCAATAATCACTACACATATAGTTGCATGTGATGGTGACCGACAGTCCAAATTTGAAGCATTGTGCAATTGTAAGTGATAAATCGCTAAAACACAATCCATCGTTCCTTATCTATGGCGATCAGTTGCTAAACGCTAACAATTAATCACCAGCGAGTTTGGTAGCACCATCAAAATAATTCAGCATGCCTGCCTAGCCTTGCCCTATTCTTTGGTCTGCCAGGGATGTAAGGGACTGATACAGGGACAACTACACTTTACAGCTGCGAAATTTCGGCTGTGTGATGTCATGAGATAATGGTCAGAGACATTGATGGAGGAGGGTGTCTGGTGTACATTCAGATGTCTGAATTCTGCAACAAGTAGTTTAATGCAGAGAATGCAGCTATAGAGGTCTGCGTCCGATCGCCGTATGTGTCCACAAACTCACATGTGTCTATAGAAGTAATAGCTTTGTTATAGATGGATCTAGCATAGATATGTGCAGATGTGTAATCTCAGACTCATGGTGGGTCTAACACTGGGTCCATTGGATGAACTGGGGGAAGGGTGGCTGGAAAATAAATGTAGAGGTAATATTTCAGCTCTTTGTGATGTGACCCTTTCTTGGGGAGGGAGGGTAGAACATGCAGTGCCAACCAATATGGAGAATGAGACCTCCCTCCTTGCTCCACAATAACATCAACATGGAAAGGGGAAGCTGAGCCTGGGGTCCATGGCTGTCTGACATGAGGACGGACTGGAGCAGACTTCATTTTTGCTGGGAGGCCATGCAGTAGATTTAATTGGAGAGCAGAAAGGACGGGAAGCCGTGTCTGCCACACACATAACAGCCCCCAAGCTGTCTGATCTGCCAGCTTGCAGCAAACTTTACTTCCACCCTGTGAGGCTGAGAACAAAGTCATTCCATGAGAAAGGCAAATTCTATTAGGACAAGATCATGACCATCTTGCTGGAGGAAATTAAAGCCTGAGTTAACGTCTCCCCTTTTGTTGGAGATCTAGAATGTAGCTGCTCTGCTTTGTTTCAGATCTGATTCAATGTATCCTCTAACTCAAACCTTGTGACTCAAACAGAGAGGAAGTTGGGGCTGAGCACTGGAAAGTGATGTGCAGACATGGCCATGTTTAGAGGGCTGTGGGGGTATAAAACACGTTGTTCTTGGTTTGTGATGTTTAAAACTGGTTTGAGGTTTTAAAGATAAATTCCAGGAAAACTAAAACCCCTCCCTTGCAGTGGTGCTTTGTCTGTACTGCAAGGGTTAACTACTCATATCTGTCTAGGGGAGGGGAAAAGCAGATTTACTTAACCGATTCTCCACTCCTGCAGGCTCCACGGTGCTGCTAGACAGGTCATTGCATCGCCTTCTTCCCATGCTTCGGCGGTCTAAGGTCCTCTGATGTCATCAAGACCAGTGTAGGGGCCACAGCCCTGCATTGGATGTGAGGACACTGAGAGACAGTCCACCGCCTGGAGTGCTGGGTAGGCAAGCTTGTCCGCTAGACTAAGCCCTCATTCACACCGGTGCAACTTGTAATGCGATTTAAATGTTCTGAATCGCATGACAAGTCACACCCAATTGCCAGCAATGGAACTGTTCATATCGCTATCACAGCAATTATGAAAAAGGTTTCTGCACTACTTTTTTCCAATTTAAAGAGGGGGCTCCCCCACCAAAAAATGTAAAGTCAGCAGCTACAAACACTGTAGCTACTAACTTTTAATTTTAGGACACTTACCTGTCCAAGGATCCCACAATGTTGGCACCCCATCCAATTTCTAATCGGCTCACGGGTGCTGTCGCCGCCATTCCTTGTAAGCCTTGTGGCTTCACAGCCAGTTCCCCACTGCACATGTGAGAAGTGGTAGAAGGAGGAGGGGCCGAACTTCCTGGGGACCTTGCCGTAGCAAGTTCTCCCGGGAAGCAGGGATGGGTACCTGTTTAAAACAGGTACCCGCTCCCCCTGAAAGGTGACAAAAGTGGAAGTGGAGGGGGGAGAAGGCAAACAAGTGTAGCTTCCTCTTTTGGGTGGAGCTCTTCTTTAATTGCGACTTGCATAGACTTCTGTTAAAGCCGCAAGGAAATCGGCAGTGCATATCACACTGATCTGCAGCTGTAAAATCCTGCTGAAGTAGTGTGATTTCAAAACCGCACCAGTGTGATCCATGGCTGAATTACCGTTAACCCTTGCATTTTTACATTTCCTAAAGTTGGGCTTTAGGGCTGCCATACATGGCTCAAATTTCAGGTGATTTCACTTGAATGGGCTGCCCTACATGTATTTGCCCAAAAAAGAAGCTCCTACAGCATTTCGGGCATCAAGCTTTATGCAATTTTGAAAGGTGTGGTTTGCAGCGATTGCCACAAGACAATCGCTTCTCAATGTGGGTGCCATTAAGGGATAATGGCACCCAAACACTTGTTGCACAGCAAACACCGTGCAATTTGGAATCACATGTAGAATTACAGCACTCCTGCCTGCGATTCCAAATTGCAAAGTCAGAATGGAGTCTTAGATTTGACTGTTCAGCCAACAATTAGTTCAGCTCCTTCAATTTCAGAATAAAGGATGTTGGAAGGCAGGGTGCCAACGAGGCCTATCATGGCCAGGTGATCAGGAACCATCCAAAAATCACTCCATGTGTGGTCATCCTTGAGACACAATGGGGTTGATATACTAAAATTAGAGAGGTCAATATCTTCATAGAAACCAATCAGCTTTTAACTTCAGCTTGTTCAAGTAAGCTTTGACAAAAAATGTTGCACTCTCCGATTTTAGTAAATCAACCCCAATGTGGCATCCCACAGTGATATCATGGGCTTATAGTAAAAGTATCTTCAGTGTTGACTAATTTAGATATGACAACCTTCATTGCTTGTAGGAGAAACCCATTTAAGGAATACCGAAATTAGCTTCTATTTCTGAGTTGACTTATTTAACCTCTTGCCGACCGTATAATGCAGAAAAAGTGGGCTTTAATGTCCAGCTGCTGCACATGTGTGTCCATGGTGGTCTAAGGTTATGTGCTGAGAGTGCTCTCACTGCATGCCCCCAGCACACTGACAGCTCCCAATCATGTGACTGCTGTGAGAGCCAATCACAGAGGTCACAAATTACAGAAGCAGCGCCACCTTCCAGGCATTAAAGCTCACTTAATCGGCTGCTTGAGGCATCTTAAGGAGTTAATATAGAAGGAGTAGTGTGTAAAGTGCAGCAACCTAAAGTAACTAGTCAGAATTCATTTTCCACCGTTTTTACGTTAATGCACAGAAATATGGTTGCCATGAGCTACATCAGCTTGATATTGGTAGGGATAAGGCCTGCATACAGTACAGCAAAAGGAGAGGGTTGTGTAGTGGATGCCAATTATACAGTTGCCCTCAGCACCAGATATGTGATAAATATTGGGTAGGCAAACTACTGGTGAAAACTGGGCTTTATATGGTACAACGACGTTAGGCTTGTAATAAGCTAAACAAACAAGGCTATTAGCAGAGATATTAGTTGGAATACAATTTGATTGCACAAACTGAAAACGACATAATTATAGAAGGTACACAGCATAAGATTACAAGAATATGTTAGTACAATTACCAGATGTAAGTAACAAAGCAAACAGTCCAAAATTGGCACTGTACATGAATTAGCTACTATTCTGTATATACTACAGCTGTCCTAGTTATAGGACCAAGACAAAACAAAGGTGGCCTATAGGATGTGTAGCAGGTGCTATTAAAGCACTTGTAGCCTACATGCTAATGCAATCACAAGGATATGGCAGAATAGGCAATATGATAGAGAACATCATCTACACACTAAATACTCAAGTAAGATCACCAGCAATATTCCAGGGTATAGGGGAACCTCTGTCTAGGTTTAACCACTTAAACACTTCTTTTGTTATGGACATGCAGAATTTACTTGAACCGCCTTTCTTTTTGCTTTTTTCATACTGTGCTCCATCTCTAATCATGTAATTCTTAATGCACCATCCTGTGCAATCCTGTTTTGGTGTACTATTATGTTTCTGATTATAATCATCTCTAGCAAGCCTATTGTAATCATGTTAAACCATATA
Organism: Lithobates pipiens; assembly: GCF_037356315.1. Lineage (NCBI taxonomy): Eukaryota > Metazoa > Chordata > Amphibia > Anura > Ranidae > Lithobates > Lithobates pipiens. Next base: position 114,988,585 of record NW_027507788.1, read on the forward strand.
AAAGCATTTTTTTGTTGCAATTTAAGCTAATGGTATACTATCATCCTTTTATTGTATAATTACTACACTTTGCCTATCACTGCTGCTCTTTCCACTGCCTGCCGTCTAAACCGGAATGCATCACAGGATAACTGAAGGGACTGTGGAATTGGCTTAATGTAACAAAGGGATTCCATTAGTGAAGGGACTGTCAGGATTGTTTCATAATACAAAGCCCACTGTCCAGAGTGTAATAACCTGTAACAACCAATCAATAATCACATTTCATTGTCTTGTCTGCTGTAAACAGATAAAAGCTGAAAATGGTTGGTTGGGGTTACTGCACTTTGTGTATAAATAGTTGAAAAATAAAAGCAAGTCGCCTGTGTGGTTTTTATGGTTTCCCAGTTTCAAGTGACCATGAAAATGGCGCAGGAATCAGTCTACTGGTGCTGCAGTGATTTTGATTGATTTTCACTACAATATCAATTGTTTGGTGGATTGAAACTGGAAAACAAATGCAGCCATGGGTGTCATACTGCTGTATTTGACAGGTGATGGAAAGCTCCAATATAGAGGTATGTAGTTCATACGCATGGACGGTTAGAGGCTGAAATAATGCTGGGTGTCAAATACTAGGTGTTCTTCCATGGCCAAGATGCCACATGCGGCCTGCCATACAAGTCCATGGCAGTACATGACCATACTCATAAAAAAACAGATGCCCCGGCATTTACTCATGCATGACCATACAATGTATTTTCAGGAAATACAGTAAATGCCAGTGCACAGGTTAAAGATGAACAGAAGCATGGACATTTACAAGAGTATGGCCACATAAGCCATTCACTTGTATGGTAGGCTGTTTGCGGCACCTGCGGTTTTCCGGGTGCGAGTAATGCCCCGAAATTTGAACATAGCCTTTTACCACATGTCTTCTCTTTTTATTATTTTGTCATACTCTTCCTGTGTGTAGGGGAGATGTTATGCATATATCTTATCTTTGATCTAACGCTATTGAAACAGCTCGGGAGAATTGTACGTATTTATTTCAATCCATAAATTCATGACTGTATTTCTGCTTCAAGAGATAAGGCAGAAAGGTCCATATAAAGAGAATGCTTTGATTAATCAGCTTTAGAAATATTTCCCACAGTGTATAAAACAGCAATACACACAGTGCACATATCATTAACATAGATCCCACTAATGAGCTAAATATGAGAACTCTTTCATTAATTAGAGAAATGTATAGTAGAAAAGTGCAGGCTCTATCTTTGTTCCCCTTTGTCCTCTACAGGTAGGAAACTACAATTAATGATGTTCTTTGTACAGTATTTGGAGGAAGTGTGACAAAGATGTTGGGTAAATTAGTAAGAGATGGAGTGCCATTATGTCAATATAATGAACAAAGTGACCCCCGGGGGGTAAGAGGACCTTATTTGCAAGAGGTCATGTTTAGTAGTGGAAGTATGCTTGCAGGGGAAATGCGTCCTAGCGTCAGTGCCCTGCGGAAGTATTCAGGACGTGGACCAGTTGGCTCATTTTACTGACTTACAGCTCCTCCTCTGAAATTTCTTTCAGGAGGATCTTGGCTTGTTCTTTCAGGCAGATGTGCTACAGGCAGTGTATGTTAGTTGGATGACACTTGCACTCTGCAATTTGTTTGGCAATTCAGTTATTTCCATACACAAACAGTGTATTTAATCTTGTCAATGGATTTGAAAGTTTTTTTTCCCTAATAAAAACACGGCAACAAAAAATAACAATGTTTGAGTTTTACTAAACAAAAATGTCACAAAAACAAAACAAAATATCAACATTCTTGTTAAGTCAAAAGATTATTCAAGGGCTTGAAGCAGCCTTTCTCAACCAGGGTTCCATGGAAATTTAGGGTTCCTCTACAAATTGCTGACGGTTCCCTGTGAAATTAGCAGTTTTTTACTCTCAGACAAGTTACTATTGACATCAGTTATCTTTTATCTATTTGTAAGGGGAACGTTCTTCCCAATGACCACCAATGTAAGGGGGCCCTTCTCTTACTGACTTTTCTGCTGCCACCAATGTAAGTCCTTCTCCCACTGGTCGCCAGTGATGGAAAGTCTATGAAGGCTGTTCTCCTCTGACCACCAATGTAAGGGTAACATGTCACTGATCACACCTGTAAGGGAGCATTTTAACCCCTGACCAATTTAAGAAGTATTTTAATCACTGATAACTAATGTAAGGGGGCCCTTCCCTCACCTACTCCCTCTCAATGACCACTATTGGCTACCAGTCTAAGAATGCTCCTCCCCTCTGGCCACCAATGTAAGGGAGCATTTCACCCACTGATCATAGTTTCATAGTTAGTAAGGTTGAATAAAGACACCAGTCCATCCAGTTCAACCTGAGTGAGTGTCTACAATTGTCCCTGTACACTGCACACTCGCATTGGTCCCTACCCCCAAGGAGCCCACAATCCAAGGTCCCCATTCATATACTAGGGCCAATTTTGGACAGAAGCCAATTAACCTACCTGCATGTCTTTGGTATGTGGGAGGAAACTGGAGTACCCAGAGGAAACCCACACAGGCACAGGGAGAACATGCAAACTCCAGGCAGGTAGTGTTTGGGATTCGAACCAGCAACCCTGCCTGGGAAGGCACGCAGTGACGCCACCACGCTATACGAGGGGAGGACGGGCTTCTGAATGCCGGCCGGCTTTTTGACATTTTCTGTGCTGTTTTTAATGGATGTAAGTGCAATTGTCTATATACTTTAATAAATTGCCTGAGCGGTTTTACACTATGAGGGCATCCTCTTCTTTTTGAGCCATTGATAGTGGTATTTTGGATTGCTGATCGTGGGAGTTATTTGTGTGATGCCGCTACACACTGGAGATAGCTGATCCATGAGCGTCTGATGTATGGAGAAAGACACAGATGATTTACTAGTAAGGCTGTATTTTGATTTCCATCTGGTATTTCTCGGTGACGGGCACTGGTTTGCTGTTTCGTGTGGATTCACCTGTGGTGTCCTTACAGGAACATATATAGAGGACTTTATTTTATAAGCTCTGTTTTTTTTTTCAAGCTGATGAATTGTGATTTATGATCTTATGCTTAATTAATTTATGTGGGATTAACGCAATTCACCTATTTATGTATCATATATTTATTTATCTATTTATTCATTTATTTATTTGCATATCAAACATTCACTTATTCACTTAGTTATTAATTTATATTGGTTTGGTTAGCTAACAGGGGTTGTGGCGCAGCTTTTGAAATCTTTCTCCAACCCTTTTTACTGTTAGGCGAGAGTGCTAACCACTACACCACTGTGCTACCCATCATCAATGTAAGAGAACATTTTAACCACTTGACCACCATTTTAGGGAGCATTTTAGGCCATAGGCAGTGCCATTTCCTTTTATGCAGCCAGAAACAAAAGCATTTGATTCTCCCATCAACACAGTCAGTGTTGATGGGAGAACCCCTTGCGCAGAGCTATCGTATTCTCCTGGTGGGGGGTGTGGGGAGCCACCCTAGCTGGGAGAACACAAAGTGATTATTGCTAGAAACTATAGCCACTGGCAATAATCACATGAAAAGTCCAACAGGCTGGTTGTACCCAAGTTGATGGATCAATCAGCTTGGGTGCAATCAGCATGTTCATACATGGTTCGAATCTCAGCCTGTGCCTGCTGAACTGGCCGAGATTTGAAGCATCCATGGTCATCTTAATAAGGCTTCTCTGATCTGGCCACCAATGTAAGGGAGCATTTTAACATCTGGTCACCAAGGTAAGGGAGCATTTTAACCATTGGCCACCAATGTAAGTAGGTATTTTAACATCTGGCCACCAATATATGGGAGCTTTTTAACCACTGGCCACCAATGTAAGGGAATATTTTAACATCTGGCCACCAGCATAATGGAGCATTTTAACCACTGGCCTCCAATGTAACAGCATTTGAACCAGCGACCACCAATTTGGGCAGAATTTTAACTCCTGGCTAATGTAGGGGAGCCCCTTTCCTACCGACTCTGCCCATGGCCACCAATGTAAGGAGGTCTCTCTCCCTCTGATCTGCATAAGAAGGCCTTTTTCCACTGACCACCAATATAAGGGAGCATTTAATTTACCACCAATGTAAGGTGACACTACACAGACCACTAATGTAAGGGGGCACTTTTACACTGACCATGATAGTAAGCAGGCATTTCTCCACTGACCACCAAAGTGTACGAAAACTACAAAATTCACTGCAATTATTTTCTTTCCATTATCAATATAGAATGAAAATTTTAGTCTAGAACAATGGTCTCCAAACTGCGGCCAGGGGGCCAGATGCAGCCCTATGCTTGCCTTTATCTGGCCCTTGGAGCACTATTCCTCCTACTGACACCAACAATTGGGGCACAATTCTTGCTTCTCACATCAATAATGGAGCACTATTCCACCCACTGGCACCAATGATGGGGCACCATTCCTCCCACTGGCACCATTCCTGGCACTAGCGATGTGGCGTTTGCTCTCACTGACACAAGGACATTTTCTACTCCCACTATGCCCACCTTAAAGCCTGAAGGATAGTAAACTGGCCACTTGTTTAGAAAGTTTGTAGACCCCTGGTCTGAAACAACCTCAGGTGTCAAGTGCTCCAAGTACACCACATTGCTTATTCTTTTATTTATTCTTGTTTAACAATATACTGTTCAAATGAACATACCGTCAGCTGGGCTGTGGATATAGCAATTATTAGCACAGTTTCATGAGTGTTATTTCAAGTGTTGTAAAAGGCTGGCTGATGGTTTAATTTTATTTAATTATATTACCCAGCTTAGCATTCCTTTCTTGAGTTCCTTTTAAACTTACACTGAATATTTTTATTTTTTTCAAAATGATGTGCGGTTTTACTATCTATTGATAATATTATAATGATCCAGTTAACCAAAGTGATGCATTATAAATGCTGAAAAAGCCTTGTGTAGTCAAGTTTAGTAAATAGGAATATATTATAATACTATTGTCAAAGGCCTGCAACACATTGGGAGTAACTAGCATGGGAACACTTCTCTGTTAAGTATCCTGGGCAAATAATTCAAGGTTTTAATAACAATGTATTCTAATGCTGTATATAAAGATCACCGCATAATGACAATGAAAGGCATGTGCTGCGGTGCCAATGCTGCCTGGTGGGTTGATTGGGGCAGACGTCTCTGCAGTTGTCATGACAAACATATCCAATCAGCCGAGGTTGGTAAACTCCCTCGTTTTATTCCCCTGACAGTCCCGGTCATACCTCTGTGTGTATCTCTCTGCCTTCTTTGTATGACAGAAGAGACGGATGCTCTGCATCCACACTGCAGTTCTCTGCTGCGACCCAGCGTCTGAAGCCGAGAGGATGAGAAAGTACGCAGGCTAAGTTTTTCATCTGTGACTGAATCCAATCAGCGTCGTAAAGAACCGCTGTTTATGGGTTCTTGATACCAAGTGTCAAGGTGCTTAAGAGGCATAGATTTAAAATAATTCACTTGTCTCATGGCGCTTGTCTGTTTCACTCAATTAAACTGAAAACGGACTGCTGTGCATCTGGATTGCAGAACCACAATTACTAAATTTAGCAATCATGCTGTAGGAGAGGTTGACAACTGGGTTTTCGAGAATCTTTCCAACACGTATCCACTAGTACGGCTGATAGAGTTATCACACAGCCAATCAATTCATTTTGAACAAAGCCCGCATACGGAAAAAAAAAAAATGTTCCAAATCAGATGCAGTTTGTTTTATGTAAATGTTACTGCAATCTGGATTTGGCATGCAGGGGTGAAAAGTATTGTCATTTTTGATCCAAAAAAAAAAAAAAAAACCTGTTCTGTTTAGCCAGGGTGTGCAAAATTGTAATGTTCTAATCAATTATGGTTCTATTCAACCGTGTTCTAATTTGATGGTGCTTATAGACATGAAGTGGTGCGTGCATGAACTAAGGTCTATTGATTTCGTTTGTACAGCTCTTCCGAACAAAATCAGCATTTGTGCTGACAGTTCATATAGAAGTGCAGACAAAACAGGATACTGGACTTGCTCAGTTTTAACATTATAACAGATTGCAGCACTGATCTCCACGAGGGCGCTTGGTTTATATAAGTACATAATGCTGGAAGGGTATAGACAAATCATACACAATGGACGGGTGCCTCATATTCTAGGATTAGACAGATGGATGCTGGATTAGACGGCTTGAGGATAACAGAAGGGCCATACTGCCCACCCTATGCAGGCAATACATAGAAAGGCAGCGTCTCCTGGATGGAAGCGATGACAGATTACTGATAAGTGTACTTATTATCCGGTTTACAGACACAGCACTTCCTAACACAATTCAAGTACATGCAGGACTATGGCAGCGTGCCATAAACAATGCAAACATGGGTGTAGTTATTACATCTCTGTCCCCAAACACAATAAAGGACGGCTTCATACACATAGGAGATGCTAAATGTGCCGTCTGTATGAAGGCATTGTACTGCAGAACATTGTCTACAGATCAGATCGTCATATACATTTCCCTGGAAATATAGTTCGTAGCTTGTATAGGCAGCACACTCTATCCTGTTGTGTTTTATTGTTTAATGTCATTGCACCATTCTTGGCGATTAAACCATTATGTGAAATACAGTTTATTAGGGTACACCTTGCTAGTACCCGGTTGGACCCCCTTTTGCCTTCAGAACCGCCTTAATTCTTTGTGGCATAGATTCAACAAGGTGTTAGAAACATTCCTCAGAGATTTGGTCCATATTGACATGATAACATCACGCAGTTGCTGCAGATTTGTCAGCTGCACATCCATGATTCAAATCTCTCATTCCACCACATCCCAAAGGTGCTCTATTGGATTGACATCTGGTGACTATGGGGTCTATTGGAGCAGAGTGCCCTCATTGTCATGTTCAGTAAACCAGTGGTGAGATGATCTGAGCTTTGTGACGTGGTGCATTATCCTGCTGAAAATAGCCATCAGAAGATGGGCACACTGTAGTCATAAAGGGATGGACATGGTCAACAACAATACTCAGGTAGGCAGTGGCATTTAAAAGATACTCAGTTGGTACTAAGGGGCCCAAAGTGTGCCAAGAAAATATCCCCCACACCATTACACCGCAATCACCAGCCTGAACCGTTGATACAAGGCAGGATGGATCCATACTTTCATGTTGTTCGCGCCTATTTCTGACCCTTCCATCTGAATGTTGGAGCTGAAATCATGACTCATCAGACCAGGCAACATTTTTCCAATCTTCTATTGTCCTATTTTATTGATCCTGTGCAAATTGTAGCCTCAGTTTCCTGTTCTTAGCTGACAGGAGTGGCATCTGATGTGGTCTTCTGCTACTGTAGCCCATCTGCTTCAAATTTCAAAGTGTTGTGTGTTCAGAGATGGTATTGTGCATACCTTGGTTGTAGCAAGTCATTATTTGAGTTACTTGCTTTTCTATCATCTCAAACCTGTCTGCCTATTATCCCCTGACCTCTGACATCAACAAGGCATTTTCCTCCACAAAACTTCCGCTTACTGGATATTTTCTCTTTTTATGACCATTCTCTCTAAACCTTAGAGATGGTTGTTTATGAAAATCTTAGTAGATCAGCAGTTTTTGAAATACTCAGACCAGCCCTTCTGGCACCAAGAATCATGCCCCATTCAAAGTCACTTAAATCTCTTTTCTTCCCCATTCTGATGCTCAGTTTGATCTTCACCATGTCTAGATGCCTAAATGCATTGAGTTGCTGCCATCTGATTGGTTGATTAGCAATTTGTGTTACCAAGCAATTGAACAGGTATACCTAATAAAGTGGGTGGTGAGTGTATATGTGTTTTAACCACCCTTGTTATATCTAGTTCATTGTCCTATAGAAGTTGATATCAGTCGCACTATATGAGTCAATTAGAAGAATTAATTTGCATGTGACCAAGCTATGGCACCCAGGTACCTGCCATTGAAAAGCATACCACAACTCGTGCCATTCATTTCAGACAGGAAAAGGGTCTTGCAAAGTAAACACATGCCCGATGTAACAAGTAAACATTGCACAATGACTTCTGGTACATTTTTGTTTAGGTCTATTGCACACAAGCAAAAAAATAAAAAAATGCGTTTGCAGCTGCATAACTTTTTAAAAAAAAAATATATAGGTCTGAATTGTTATCTATGGGACAATGCAAAGTGATGCGTAAGGGTCTGCATAAGGGTCTGTAACACAGTGATGCGTTCAGAGCCAAAAAATAGAAAACTTTACATTTAAATGCAGTAATTAGCGCACATGCATATATGTATAATTTGCAGAGCTAGCAGGCAGAGGAGGATGAAGAAGAATGTATGCACTTATATGAGAGGTCCAGTGGCGGATGTTTTTTTTTTGGGGGGGGGGGCGCAAAAAAAAACAATATGTAGTCTCTGTACCCTGAGCCCACCCTGATTTTAAGCCTATCTAATTCTAATCTTCAACCCCCCCCCCCTTTTGGATAGGGGGGGCGGCACCCTTAATAGACAGGCCGCCCCCTAACGACATAGCAAGTGATCCAAATTGATTCAGATCTATTTGTTTTTATGATGCATATTTTTCATTATTATAAAAAAAATGCACTAAATATGAAATGGAAACCTATTGCAATTAATACAGTGGAGATTAAAAGTGAAATAAGATGATGATTCCTACTTATTGTGTTTGGATGGAGGTGGTTCCATCAGAATATCCGAATCATAACATAACAAATGAAGCCTCAATTAATTTCTTTCCATTCATTATGTTATGATATAGAGATTCTAAAGGATCCACCTCCATCCAACCCAAACAGAGTGCCTAGGTCAACTCCCGAAATAATGAATTTCAAAATAAATTCTGAAATATGAATCAATTCTGAACAACAAATATACAAAACTAATCTGAATATACGAAACAAATTCAGAAAATAAAATCATTTTAACATAAAGAATATGTCTAAATAAAATAATTACCATAATGAATGAATAGCAAACAAGTTGTTCTGTTTTACATATTTATAGTGTCCCGCGTATGTGGTGTCATCACTGACCATTTTAGAAAAATAACAAACAGGGCTAATCTATTAAAATGCACTGATAGACTATTATTCCAGGAATCAAGTTATTGAACAAATGAGGGGAAAAAAAGAATCCTTGTGGTTGATCGATATTCAGTTTAGAAATGTAATTAGTTGAACAGCTCATCTTTCTCTCACTCTCATGTAGCTCCATTTAGATGCTAGGGGCAAAGTGAAGTACCCAGGTATTAGGAGCATGTAGCTAACTCCTTCCTCTTTTATGTAATAGCACTGGTGCCTCATGATTGGGCACTGTCACGTCAAATGGGCAAGGCCATAGCCCTCTGTAAGCTCCGACAAGTGGGTTTGGAGCTTACACAGTGCTTTTTATTCCCGGTCTAAGTGACCGAATTGAGTGCTGTGGGATTGAGGAAAGGTGTGTCTATGATGCACTGGGATTTGTTATCATCTTTTTTATGCCCTGTATGGGCAAATAAAAGTCACCTAAAATACATTTTTACACTAAAGTCATATTTTGACTAGATGGCAGACCGACAATACCTGATCAGCAGGTGGAATGGTAATACAGAATGTCTGCATTAATAGGTGTACCAAGATTGGAGCTATATACTCAGGTTTTCGCTACGCTTGCTTGCACTGAAGTCAGATGAATTCTAGAACAATAATGTGCCTGCTTTGTCTGGATCTTTGAATATCCTGCTGCGGTCATTACTGATATGATCATATTTACACCTATTGTTGTAAACCTTTTTTCCAACTGGAAAAATGAAAAAAATAATTAAAACAGATTGAAATCTAAAGTGGTGAAGTCAGAAAATACAATGAATCTCATAAATAACAAATGTCCCACCATCCCAACAGTCCGTTTTCTTTTTTTTCCATCATATAAAATGGGCAGTGTTACCTTCAAAACATAATAGCCGGTACTAATGGGCATAGTTGTGGTTTAAAGATACTGAAATATCGCTCACAGTATGTGCAGCTCAAATAACAAGAGATCTCATGAGTTTTGCAACTTGTTACAGAAGACCAAAGAATAGTTCATCTAAGCAGATAAATGGAAGTGTTGGAGACCCAAAATTAAAGCTTCATCTATTTTTTTATATATAGTTTTGGAGAGGGGTTTTTTTATCCATCCACCATCCACCATCCATTCACTGGTGCACTGTTCTGTTCAGCTGCCTGAAATACCTGATTTGCCGGATATGGGAGCACAAAACTTCCTTTCCCCGCACAGCACTGATTCTTGGTGGTTGGCTGCTCAGGCATCAAATGTGGTCACATGGAGATGGACCTAGAGGGTCAAAGGTACAGGAACTGGTTGGAAATCTCTCCTGTAAGAACAGTGACAACAAATAAAAACTATTTAGCTGATGACCTGTATGAGGTTTTTATTGCTGTCCCATCTTGAACCACTGATACCCATTATCCTCATCTCCTAAGCTGGTCATACACTAGTAGAATTGTCTTTGTCCGTTCTATTTTCTAATCATTAGTGGGTCAAATCATCATTAATGTTTGACTACAGTGATGAGCAAACTCAAATGAGCAGGATGGAATTTTTTCTTAAACAATTTTCTAGTGGAGTATGTCGTTTTCATTCATTTCAAAACTGAATGTTAAAGGCAAACACAATTTTGACCAGCATTCATCAGGTCATCAAATGTACTGAGAACATTTGTATGGACGTTTGAACAAACGTCAGTCAAAAATCTAGTGGTACATGGCCACCTTTAGGCTGGCCATAGATGATATGATTTTCTTTCCTTCCACCAAGGGTTAAAAGAAAGAAAATCATTTGATTTTGCCATCAACACAGTCAGTGTTGATGAGGGAATGCCTCCTTCTGCGCCATTGCAGTCTGCCAGCAAGGGGTGTGGGGATCATTCCAAACCAGCATAATACAATGGTTTCTGCTAGCAGCTATAGCCGCTGGCAGTAACCATGTGTAGAAACATCTGACATGCTAGTTGTACCCAAGCTGATTGATCAATCAACATGGGTATAATCAGCCTGCTGAACTTGGGTACAATCAACCTGCTCATACATGGTTCAAATCTCAGCCAGCCCCTTTAGAGATTCGAACCGTCTATGGCCGGCTTAACTCTGTTTGTCACCAAGACAAAACTACACCCCCCTGCTCCTATTCAAGGAGGGAAAAAAATATATATATAAACCTGATGCAACCCTTCCCTAATCCATTCAAAATTAATACATTTTTTTTTTGTCCAGAGATTTAATCCGATCTAAAAAAAAAAAAGCCATAATCTCACAGATCACTCAAGCGTGAATGTTTATGAGAAGGGAGATTAGGAGCTTTCTTCAGGGGAAAACAATAGAGATCTAAACAAGCCCATCAAACATTTTCTTGAAATTGGTCAACCCAGGGGTACCTAGAGAAGCCACGGTTTCCAAGATGAACGACTTCCTGAACTGACATTAGCAGGCTGGATCAGCGGACAATCATAGTGGTCCTATAGATTATTAGACCATTTCTTTTGCTGTCTGTACGGTACAACCCTTTGTGTACTTAAAAGTGGGGTATGCCTGTATAGAAGTTATGTTGGATTGCTTTATGGTCAGACAGGACTATTGCCACACAGGAATGACCATCTGAACAATGACCCCTGTACGATGTACAACAGGTCTGAATCTGGAACAAAATTCAATAGGCAATTTTATTAAAGCAATATGAATTAACCTTCTACACTCATATTATTATTCTGGACAACATTCTGAGATGATGCTTTTAGACAGAACCCCATACAGCAATTTGTTCTAAGTCTCTTGGTGTAGGCAGTGATGAAATCGCCTGCTTCTGTCAACAAGAAAAGCTAGTTAATACAATTACACTAATTGTGTCCTTTCTCATTCTGTGGTGTCCCAGTTTTCAATGTCATCATCTAATTAAATGGGGGAAGGCAATGTATGCCTGGTGGCTAAATTTAAATAAATGAAAGTATACCTAAAGTAAATGCTTTTTTAAATATGAGTTTTGGGACAGGGTTAGACCTCTTTCAGGTTTTTATTGTTCTTTATGTCCTTGTTGGGAACATTTTCACTTTCTTTGTCCTGGTGACCTTTGTCTCCAAGACAAAAGGTGATGGGAATTCCAAAAAAAAGGGAACAGAAGGTAAGAGTACATATTCCAAATTGAAGTCCCACTCTAGTGACAATTGTCCACAAGGGGATTTCTTGTTGTGTCCCTGAGGCAGGTATCAAGGTGAAATGGGACATAAGCAGCATAAAAAACACAGAGGTTCTAATCTTTCCCTACTCTTCCAAAGGAACATTTTGGCTTTCAATATGCTTCAAATAAATGTTGTTGTCTTAAGCCATCCATAGATTTAAAATAAAAGTTGCAAGATTAGCCTTCCAACAGGATCACATTCATTAGCAGTTCCCGATCCAGATGGTAGACTGATATCTGGGAAGTTAGAAAATATGTCCCAATTTCTTCTGTTTTCTCTGAGATTCCTTTTTTACTGATTCCTCTTGTTTTCCCTTAAATAAGCCAGTGTTAAAACCAAACTCCAGGAAAAGTAAAAATACTTCCTTGCATCGGGCCTGCACCCACACTGCAAGGGGTAATTTCAAATCTTCCCATAATTGGGCTTTAAATGCTTGGTTATGTCTAGGGGACTTGGAAAAGTATAATTACTTACCCAATCCTCCACTCCCAAAGACTTCTCTTTGCTGCTACACCCACCCGGACAGCCTCTCCTCCCCTGCACTCTGGTGGTCTAAAGTCCTCTGACGTCATCAAGATTTATATAGGGTCCATAACCCTCCCCTGGATGTAAGGATGCTGAGGAGCAGTCCACTGCTGAAGCATATGGGAGCACTGTTTGCTGGGGGAGTGGTCGGCTGGGTAAGTAAAAGTGGTTTCCTGTTCCCTAGACGTCCTGTCCCCTATAATTAAGACCGGCACACAGTTTGTTTTTTTTGTTCAACCTAGCGGGCTGAATGAAAAAAAATTTAAAAATGAGAAGCTCAGGAGGAGCTTTCTGTACTACCTATAGTGAGCTCTCCACTGAGCTATTGTGTTTTCCGATGGGGGGGACCCCCGGTAGAACACATTGGTCAGGATGCTGATCGGCTGGTGTTTTTCCAGCATGCCCATTTGACCAGCTTCTGTCAGACAGGTTGCCGCAAACACGGGCCGAATGTTGGCTTTAACCAGACTTTAAGGCTTCTTTCCAGTTCTATGACTCCTCTTTAAGGCCTCATGCACAGAGATACAAAAAACACTTTGAGGGGCATTTGTTTTTTTTGTTTTTTATTTACACTTCTGAACACAACTGCATGTTAGCTAATGTGCCCATTCACACGCAGGTGTTTTAGAAAATTTTCACGCACAGCATCTAGTAGCGGAAAAAAAAATGGCCTAGGCATTCCTAGTGAAGTGTTTTGGGCTTTTTTTTTCTGCACAAAAATGCATAAACTCACACTTGCGTATGGGATTTTTTTCCTTATAGCTAGAATACATGAATATTCTAGCCAATAGAATAAGTTTACGTGAAAATGCTTCTAAACGCCATATTTTTGTAAAAACGCATAAACTCACCTAAATGCAAATGAGAAGCAGCAAGTTTAGAGGCATTTTTTTATGACGCTTGGCAGCATAAATTCATACTACCTTATGCATGGGGTACTAATCAGAAATCTTTGTCCTTGGGTGATGCAATGCCAAGGTGCACAATTATTGTCCTCTTATGGCTGTGACTAGCTTTAGACAGAATGTTCCACTCTGGTTGTTGTTGAGGGAGGATATTTTCCGTAAATCCTAGAATATGTACATTCTCATTAATATGCATATACTGCAGCAGTTTTATTATTCTGTAATATCATTTATACGTCTTACCACCCTTTCCACGCTGAGCTGATTACCAGCCACATTGACCTGCAAAAATATCCACCGTGTGTGGAATAGCTTTAGAAGGTTTATGGTAGGAGCTCTTTTACATAATTAATTTGTTTGCACTGAAACAAAGACTTTACTAACCTTGAGTGAAATATATTATATTTTAGGACTGTCATAAAGGACATGATACAGTGCTTGGACAAAGATTTGTGCCATTTAAGGTTGTCCTAAGGAACGCATTTTAACTTGCATGAACTGGCTGATGATCAAGGTGTTAACTGGCCTTGATTTGCTTCAGTCCGACAGGTGAGTCAGACGGGAAAGAACGGTGGTGAGTCCTGCCGCTACAGAGAATGAGCAGATGTCTCACTTCCTCTAGTTATCAAGGAGGCATTTACTCATCTATAGACTAATGATGCCAGTGGTAAAAACATGCAGGATCATAAGAATTTTGGGCAAGAATTTGGGCATATGTAAATGTCATGTAAGTCCAGTCGCTCCTATTAGGCAGGCTGATTACTATCTGATTACTATCTGATTGAGCATTCAGTGCGTAAAGTGGGTGGTAAAATCCTATGAACAAAAATGGAATATATAGCAGGTTGTCAATCCTATGATTTGGTGGCTGCATTTGTTTTCTTTTTTCTTCTTCTTCTTTAATATCTCCTGTCATTTATAACCTTTCTGCCCTAGGCTGACCACGGTGAAATGAGTGCCCCCCCCCTCCTCATATCCATAATGGGGGGGGGGGGGTGTTCTGTGGGTCTTATAGTTAACCTGGGAAGTGCTGATAAGGCTTTGTTGAGATAAGACAGAGAGTGCAGTGCAGCACGGGTTTTCTATCAGGATGAGCAGGTAATGGATGAGCAGGTAATGAGAAAATAAAATGTTTTCAATCATATATTTAACAGACCGAAAGGGAGAAAGGAAGAGAAATTTATTGTTCGTTTACATACCCTTTACAGCCTTACTTTAAAGTGAATTTCCACTTTAGCAGTCATATTTGAGAAAACCCCACTGTATGTTTGTGTTCCCATTCACACAGCATACCTAAAGAATACATAAAATAAATAACAAAAAAAAAATATATATATATATACACATACATACACACACACACACACTATGGGGGTTATTTACAAAGGGAAAATCCACTTTGCACTGCAAGTGCACTTAAAAGTGCACTTGGAAGTAAAGTCGCTCTAGATCCGAATGACATGCAAGCAAAAAAAACAGCATTTTAGCTTGCACATGATTGGATGATCAAATCAGCAGAGCTTCCCCTCATTTCATATCTACCCCTTATATTTAAAGCAACTGCACTTTCAATTGCACTTGCAGTGCAAAGTGGATTTGTTGTAAATAACCCCCTATACCTTTTAGAGGTTTCTTAGCTGAAGTTCTCAAGACAGACTGCAAGCTTTTCCCAACAAGTTCAGTGTGAGTCTGTCCCAAAAGAAAGGCTGAGGACAGGATGAGCCCAGCTTCATTAAGCCTTTGTTGGGACAGACCGTGTTTAGATTTAGTGCACAACTGATGAGATGAGATTTACCAGCACGGTACAGAGAGGGTCAATTATGGGAAACACCACTTCCTAGCTCCTTCATGAACAAAGAGAACGCTATAGGATTTTTCCTTGCTTTAATTACTAGTATAAGGCATCTAAAAAAAGTAAGCTGCAATTTTTAAATATTTTTCTCAAAACTATGCTATGAGAATGGGGCTTATAATAAATCTAAAGAAGGTGTTATGCCAAGAGAAAAAAAGATCGCTGCTCACAGGTGATGCAATCGGTAACACTCCAATGTTGCTTGTGTGAGGTGGGGTGCACGCCCTGCCACTGTAGCAGAAAACATGGAACAGAGAATCTTCGGATCAGCAGCACACCCACAAACAAAGTAAAGTTAACCTACCTGCTTTCCCCCTGCCTGTACCCATCCACTGCTTTTAATATTTATTTGTTCAATAAAGACTTTATACTTTCCTTTCTGTGTGGGTGTGCTGCCAATCCGAAGATTCTCTGTTACTAGGTTTTATGCCAGTATGGCTGAAAAAGTGTAAATACAATTTAAGGCAAAACATTTATATATATTTTTTTTTGTGGTGAAATAGGGAAAATTTAGAACCTATATTAGGCTTTATTGTTATTCATGACCCCGTGGGAAGGATTTGACTTAATTTGCAGGTCACTAAATACATTTTCTCTTTTGTTCATTGATGGACACAGCTCCATTAAATCTTGACCGTAGGGTTATCACGCCACCTTCAGGAGAGGAATATATATATATATATATATATATATATATATATATATATATATATATATATATATATAGATAGATAGATAGATAGATAGATAGATTTGCAGGTCACTAAATACATTTTCTCTTTTGTTCATTGATGGACACAGCTCCATTAAATCTTGATCGTAGGGTTATCACGCCACCTCCAGGAGAGGAATATATATATATATATATATATATATATATATATATATAGATAGATAGATAGATAGAGCTCAGACGTGTTCTGATATGAGTCCAAACCTGAAAAAAAAAAGGTTCTGGTCCAGCTCATACTGCAAGACTTCAAAAGCAGAAGATGGATGACTGCACACTGATATAAAGTGAAATCCACAAACTTTATTGGTTAAAGTAAAAAATCCATGAAAAGAGAAGTATGGCTAAAGCTTTTCTTACCCTATTTCTCCTATGGATCACCGGAGTACAGTCCGTTCTACACTCCTGTGACCCATATTCAGCAGACAGCAGGCTAAAACCTGCTGTGAGCTGATGCCACTCAGCCAGTCCAGACTCTGTAAAGATCCTGAATTTAATGTCGGTATCCATCCAGATGCCTAAGCGGCAGCTGGCTCAGCCTCTCGGCAAGCCATTGGGAGACTGGGCCAACTGCTTCTGACCCCTACACATCCCAGCACTCCAGTGAGTGCTGGAGGGGCAGAGCAGAGAGCCAGTGGCTGACAGCCACCAGCTCCCTGCTCACTGAAGACTGAGTGATTAGCAGTGTATGATCGCTCAATTTTCAGTCTTAGGAGACGCGGGGGACAGATGCATCATCAGACCAATGCAACATCCCCCTAGATAAGTATTTTTTTTTGTTTTTATGGAACCCCATACTTGTAAGGGCTTACCTTGGTTGGAGTGCAGGGATGTATGCTCACAAGCATGCCTGTATTGTTCCATTATGCATGTTACAAGCAGATATTTCCTGTAAGGGCTGATCTTGTGCATACATCAGTAAAAAAAAAAAAATGTCAGGCAGTTTGTGAAATACAATGTGTACAAATGTTCCTGAAGGTTAGCATTGCAGCAGTTTTCAAAGAAAAGAAGTGAATTTCAATGAAGTCTTGCAGGTAGCAGGATTCAAGAGCGCTACGCTTCACTCATTACTGGGTTCCCATTTGACTTGGCAAATATAGACATAAACTGTATTATTCAGTAATGTCTTTTAAGACTGCTAGCGTTTATTTATATATATATATATATATATATATATATATATATATATATATATATATATATATAACATACAGAATAATAGACTTGGTGAAAATATGGCGATATATGCTTTGATGACAGTGTGTGCTCATACATGACTTTGGTCTTTTTACGTCTTTAGTAACCTTACATCTAGCTGGACCTTCTGCAGACTTAAGATTTTGAAGCTTTTTTTAGGGCCATAAGTGTCAAAACCTTTTTTTTAATATTCCGTATTGCCAAACTGAAAATATTTAGTGGTTCCTTTCAACTTGCTACTTCCATGCTGATACAGGCAGCCTGAACCTCTGTTTATAAACAGGGGTAGATTATGAGCCGTCGCTTGCTGCCTTGTAGGCCAATGTATAATTGGCCACCCATGTCATATTTTCATATTGAGCCGTACTACGGAGAACTTTTTCTTCCCAGAATCACTGCTGCAGTCACGCGGAAAGGCTAGGCTGCTTTAATTCCAACTCATTATAGTGCGGATTTCTATTAAACGGGCACCTTGATGTGTGGGAATCGGTTACTTTTCTCCACCGCTGATATGTTTTTTAGTCCAAGCACAGTCATGTGACGTTCTAATAGCATTACTGGGAAATTAAAAAAAATAATTCACATGTAATAACAGCCAGGTTTCGTGTTGCTTTATATTAACAAAGAAGTCATAACTAGAAGCAATTTTAGTTTAATCCACATTAGCATAAGGCACAATGATTTCAAATTACCAATATAAATTAAGTTGTTAATTTCGGTGTGATGACAGGCAGATTGGATGAGGTGTGGTAGTCAGGCGAAAACTACAAGGTTGGTGAACGTCAATTAAAATTCTAGTGCGACTGAGATGAGAAGTGAACCTCATTCCACCAAAAACTTTGTCCAGCCTGCCCAGAATCATCGCTGTTTTTCTTCACTCCGGTGCAATTTTCTTCAATGGCAAATTATGGTGCAACTAATCACTTTTTTAGTTCAACAAGCACTTTATTGAAAGAAAACCAGTAGATAAGGGCCCAAGGGCCATGACAAATGTTACAAAGAAGAATACTGTAAATACATTTAATTAAGGCATATCTGCAATAAACAATGTACATTTAAGTCTGCCTATTGGAGGCCAAAGAGGATAGGCTAGGTATAAAAAACAAACATGGCTCTGTGTTCAGAGCAATTTTCAAAAATGATAGATATTATGTAATGAGTCGAAAGTCCCGGTGCTTATAGGGTGTGCTTTAGCAGAGGCATAAGGTTAAGAAAAATTGTACATGTACAGAAAATGAAGGGCACGTATCAGTCACAAAATTGATTTGTCATTGGGGGGGAACTTGCAATCCTGCTGATAACCCCAGTATGGGTGTCCAACCGGGGATGTACTGATGTCAAGGAGAAGAGAAGGGTAGAGAACCCTTGATCCCCACTGATCAAGAGGGAAGGGAGGAGGAATAGGTTGGGGCATCCAGAGGCAACCACTTTTTCAGCACATCGGAAGCACCAAAGAAGAACGTTTGTGCTGACCCTGTGCAGACATACTTCCTGCATGTGATTAAAGTAGTATTACATCCTCATAGCTTTAAAGCAGAATTTCACTCTCTCAATCCACATCAACTATTTTTAATCCTTATGCTGCTGGCATTGGTAAATAGATAGGAAAGTATATCATATTTACTGTTATGAACATTTTTTCTACATTTCTTCAGTAACTTCCTGGTTTTCAGGCCTAGGCCAAAATTATGTCATACATCCCAGACGTTTTTAGGAGGGGTTTTTCTTGCCTCCATGCATGAAGATGGTTTCCAGGAAGTAAGTGCTACATGAATGATCTGCCCTTAAGCTCGGTTCACACGATTGCGGGTTCGGAGACCGCAGGGTAAAAAAGACCCTGCGGCCGCGTTTTTAAAAGTGTGCATGCACCCTTTTTGTGCATGTCATGCAGCACAGTGAACTGCCGTGCCCAAGCAAACGATGGCCATGGCCAGAAATGCTAGGGAGGTGTTTTTCAAAGTAATTTCTCAGCAATATAAAAAATGGAGAAATAGATAGATGAGCAAGTTTGCTTTGAATATTAAAAATTAATTAGCACTTTTGGTTCGTGGTACTCAGATGCAGCTTAGTTCCGCTTTAAGATAACCTCCTGGTATGGATACTTTATACATGGTTACATTGGTCCACCTATAGGCTATAGGTGTGTTGGTTCATGTTAGTGTCAGCATCAGAATTTTCAGCAATTGTTAACTTTGCCTTATACTGTTTCTCTTTAAGCATTTGCACACGACCCACCCAGGGAGCCACAGCTGGTGTGTTCAGGGTATACACCAACTCTTTCATGCATCAGCATAAACACACAAATGTGCATATGATTTATTTCCTGAACCTAGTCCTCAAGGATGTTTATTAAATGTCTATATGCCCTTTCTCCCTTCCCACCGTGCATACTCCCGTCTGAACCAACTGTCTGACATCTCCAATCCGGATCTGTAAGCAGAAGCTGATCAGAGTGTCCTCTTCAGTGATCGTTCTTATTCTTATCAGTGTAGCAGTGTTACAACGTTGCAGTTTTTTCTTATTATATAATGTAACCTTAGATTCAGCAATATTCTGCAGTGAAAGAGTTTCTTTTTTAAATGTAAAGGATATCTAAACCCAAGAAAATAAGTGTAATCTGTTGCAGTTTACAGTTTTTCCCCAAGCTTTGAATATTTTCAGCAAGTATAAAAAATACCTGTTGATCTTAAAAGAAATGCAGTGTCCTTAAGGCTACTTTGACACTGGGGAGGGGGGGCGATAGTGGTAAAAGCACCGCTAGTTTTAGAGGCGCTTTACCGCTGTTATAACGAGGGGCTTTTAACCCCCAATAGCGGCCAAATAAAGGGTTAAATGCGCTGCTGCGGAATCGCTTTGCAGGCACCCATTTCAATGGCAGGAGGGGTGTATACACTGCTTCCGCACCGCCCATGCTTGCAGGATTTTTTATTTCTGTCCTCCAACGCACCACCCCTGTGTGAAAGCACTCAGGCTTTCACACTGGGGCTGCAGAAGAGGCCGTTTACAGGTGCCTTTCAGGCTATGACTTAGTGTGAAAGTAGCCTATCTCTTTCCAGAAGCTGCACTAGAGGTTTCAAATCTACTAACCCAATCTGATCCACATTAAGTGCTACACCCCTCAAAAGTGTTACAGAACATTGAGGCGTAGATAACTACCTATATATAATTAACTGGTCTCTGTGTGCTACTCTATCATCTACCAGATGTTTTTTTTTATTCCCAGTTGTATTGTCTTTTATGATATGATTTATTAAAACATTTGTCCGATGAGATCATATTGGATAAATTGTCATGATCGGCTCTCAAATCCTCTGTACTAACGATCACGTTATCGTATGATCGCTTCAAAATCTGTATTTTTTTAATGATTTTCGGATCATATGTAAGGGCCTTTAGGGAGATCTTCCTTCACTTCCTGTTGTGTAGACTCAACAGTAAGTGAAAGAATGTCTTTCCTTTTTATATATCCTTTTTTTTTCTTTTTAAGATGTTATCTCCCTTATAAACAGTTGTCAGAAGAACAGATGTCTCCATTGGAAGATTTCTCCTGTAATCCTGTTCTGGTGGCAATTAAAAAATGTAGATATAACCTCTTTTTCTTTTCCAGTTACATTGGTCAGGGACCTCCTCCAAAGGTCAGCAGGTGTGTCCCTAGAGGTCATCAGGACAGTTGGGGGGGGGGGTAAAAGCCTGACAGTGGTTCTAATCCTCGAAATTAGTTGGTTGCATTTATTTTTTTATGGTGTTTTTTTTCCCTGCCAATCCTACGAATAACACACTTTCCTGTTCTCGGGTGGCTGTGTTTACTTCATCTATGGAGGAAGCAATGGTTGTCACCCTGGCTGAGCTTCAGTTCATCTCTATTACATGGGCGGTGGGGCAGAATTAGTAGTTTACAGAAGAAAGATAACAT
Organism: Lithobates pipiens; assembly: GCF_037356315.1. NCBI lineage: Eukaryota > Metazoa > Chordata > Amphibia > Anura > Ranidae > Lithobates > Lithobates pipiens. Next base: position 115,009,950 of record NW_027507788.1, read on the forward strand.
ATTTTTGTGTTTTCAGTTCATCTCACAAGATATAACAAAGACAATTCATTTCTGGCAAGATCAACGTGTTTTCTGTACTGGCTAAAAATGTTGTGTTGCCTGTGCTCAAAAAATAAATAAAACAAATGCCGCCATGGAAAGAAGTTCAAAGCGTTACACACCAGAACAGCCCAGATACAAAGTCAGTAAAACATGCCTTAAGTGCGGCTCCATCCAGGCCACGTTCCCAATGCGTTTCGCCCCGTCTACAGGGCTTAGTCATGGATCTTTATGACTAAGCCTTGTAGACAGGGTGAAATGCATCAGGGACATGGCCTGGATGGAGCCTCGCTGAAGCCGAGTTTTGTTGACTTTATATTTGAGTTGTTCTGGTGTGCTCTGGTTTAAACTTCTTCTTTCCAAGAATATCTGTATACAGCAGTTACAAGCTTTCTTATTTCACCCGACAGTGAGAGTCACCGGAATCTTGGAGCAGTTCCCCAAGTTCATGTATGGTCATAATGCAGTCACCATTTCTAAAGACTGCAACAAATAACATTTTTATTTTTGAGTTTAGTTTTGCTTTAGGTCCTTTGGGACACCTTATACAAAATATTGCTTTTACTATAACCATAGACAGAGATGACTCATTGGGATTCATTTTCTAAAGGCAAATAGGCTGTTCACTTTTCAAGGAAATTTTGCCATAGCTTAGGGAAAAAGGTGAAGCGCTGCTGACTTCCATCATCCAGGCATGTGCAGGCATAAATACTGTGTTTGCAAACTTTCTTTGCATGTGATTGAGTATTTGCCAATTGAAATTCCACCTCCCCCTTCACTAAACTGAGGGAAAATTCCCTTGCTCTCTTCCTGCAGAAAAGTGGGATTTAAACGTTTTCAAATTGAAAACCACTTGTGCTGTAGGAGGATGCAATGAAATACAAAGAAAGCAGCATTCTTTGCTGGGCCCCAAGGAGCCCTAGACTCGATTGTGGCTGCCACTTCCTCTGTCTTCTTCCTGAGAAAATGCAGTCTGATCATTGCTGCTTTCTGCATGGCAATTGTAGAAAACAAGGTTAAGGTTGACCTTCTCCGTTAGAAGAGAAGGACTGAAAACACATTACAAATGGAAAGGCAATGGACCTTATATTTTTCATCTGCTTCTATTTGACTACAGTATAAACATAAGCAAACCACAAGGGTCAAACCTTAAATATATTACATTTTTAAACGTAAAAAAAAAAAGGAAAAAGGAATCTTATTTAAAGGGCTGAAATATAAATAAATGTAATATGTGAAGCGCCATTGCTGACTTCATCTTCTAAAAATAGCAGTTGTTTGTCCGTGAATCTAGACTTCTACACATATCCTTGTAATATCATTATACAGAACAGGTAATTATAAATCTTTTTTTTATTTTAGAAAAAGTTCACGTTGGTTCACCTTTTTTTTTTTTGTTTTGTTTTTCTAAATTCCAACTCCTCAATGAACCAATATGGGATTAATGTACTTTTTTTGCAAAAATAAAAAAGCTTTCCATTAATTCTGCACACGTTTACCTAACTGTCCTCATGGCTGTTTGAAAACACGGCTCCATTACTTCTGCCTTACTTCCTGGACAGACTTTAGGTCATGACACAGGAAGGAGTTGACCAGCTGAGGGTGGATGATGCAGGGTGTGTGCTAATGAGGTCAGCTGGTCAACTTCCTGTGTCATGACCTAAAGGTGAACATAGCATTTAAAGATCACAAGGCTTGGGTGGTACATTGTATGGTAATGAACTTTCTCTCAGTTTGTCTCTCTAGTTGCACTTTGAAATTGTTCAGATTTAATCACCCAATACATGGAGTGGGAATCCCTCCCGCCGAGCCATTATATTCCCACGCTCCCCACCGTGAGAAGATGGCAATTATTGCTAGCGTCTATACAAATGGCTGGCGATAATTATTATGTAAAATCCAGCAGGCTGGTTATACCCAAGTTGATTGATTGATCAATCTACTTGGGTGCATTCATCCTGCCCATGCATGGTTCGAATCTCGGCCAGTTCCTGCTGAACCAGCCGAGATTCAACTGTCTATGGCCGGCCTAACTTTCAGTCATAGGTATGAACCAAATCAAAGAAACAACTACAAAAGTTAAAAAAAAACTAGGTACAGTATGCCGTGTGAATAGGAACATATAATGTATTGTGGGAGTTTTTCATATTTGACTGCAAAAGCGGAAATACAGTTGAAGGCCAGCTGGAGAGAGGTGTTGACTAAAAGATGAACTCTTACTAATTGCACTTCCTGCACTTCACATGCCAGCGGAGGAAGGCCCACTAGTAGGCAGATTGTAGAACCAAATCCAGCAAACCCAAATTATAGCACATAATGAATAAAAAAAAAACTAGCTTCACATGATAGCTGCCTAATGACAAAGCCTTAATTAGTTCATTAATAGTTCTTCTATTCTTTGGCAGATGGATCTAAATTCTGGGAGATTGATTAATACATGTGCACATGGGTGTCAAAATGTTATCAATTTTTATATCTGGTTCTATTGTGTGTGCATTGGGAGAAATTAGTTTTTTTCTACTGTATCAGGGGCATTGCTAGGTCTACAAATGGTTTGGGGCTAGAGCCCATAGCAGCGAAGTAAAGAGAGTCATATGCTTGGGCGGGCATACACATGTATATAATATACTTGTGTGTGTGTGTCTATAAATATATCATTATATATTATTACATAAGTGTCCCCAAAGCCCCCCTCATTACATTGGAGTCTCTAGAAAGCTTGTCACTTCGTCTGCCACCAGATGCGGATTGTGTATACAGAGAGGCTGGGTTTGCAGAAGGTAGGCTGGGATATACACAACAAGACTGGGTATATACAGAGAGGCTGGTATGTACAGAGAAGCTGGGTATACAGAGAGGCTGGGTATACAGAAGATAGGCTGGGTATATACAGATAGGCTGGGTATTTACAGAGAGGTTGGGTATTTACAGAGAGGCTGGTATTTACAGAGAGGCTGGGTATACAAGGGAGGCTAGAATATACAGAGATGCTGAGTATACAGAATATAGGCTGGATATATACAGAGATTCTGGGTATACAGAATATAGGCTGGGTATATACAGAGAGGCTGGGTATACAAAAGATAGGCTGGTTATATACAGAGAGGCTGTTATATACAGAGAGGCCTGGTATACAGAGAGGCTGGGTATACAGAGTTTCCCCCCTCCCCCATGGTCTGCACTTACCAGCTCAGGAGAGATTTGTTCCTCCCGACTCTATGATATGGGCAGAACAAGGGAGAAGACTGACTCTCACGTTGATCTCTGGGCTGTGTCACTGAAGCACGGACATGACTCAGACTCAGTAAGAGTGCCACGGCTGTGCGGGAAGTGCTGTGTCCGGCAGCCTGCCACTCTCTCACAGTAGGGCCGACCCTGGACTCAGGGCGATGGGCCCCTTAACGACGCCTATGTACTGTACCATCTCTGAATAAGAGAAATGAGCTGTTTTAGTTCAGTTGTTAAAGTGTATCATTTAAAGCAACTCAGTCACTTTACCTAAATTGCTGAAATAAGCTTATCCTGTAGAAAAATAAAATACCCTTCCTACTGCTTGCACCTGTGGCTCCACTCTGTTGCAAAGTACTGTATCTATTGGTGCATAACACACACCTTTTCACCCTGAAAATCAGGTGCAAATAGTGTGTGGGTGTGTGTGATATGCTGATACTACAATTTGGGCTGCTTAGGAGGGAACGGGGGGGTGGGGGGGGCGGGACGAGCACCGTCAGATTACATACAGCGAGAATTTTCTGTTTACTCAGCGGCCTCTTTAATAGGAAGTCCCGTCTCCTGGGCCAGCATTGGACCAGTGTTCTGTCTATCATAGAAGCCGGTCCAGGAGGCGGGACATTGTATTAAAGAGGCCGCAGAGTAAACAGGAGGTTCTCGCTGTATGTAATCTGATGGCGCTCATCCCACCCCCCCTCCCTGTCCCTTCCAAGACAGTAGTAATCTGAGGTGAAGTTGCAGATGGGCATTGATCAGGCTACATTCTTGACAATGATGAGCATTGGGCATTGATCAAGCTGCAGATGGACATTGATCAAGCTGCATTGATGGGCAATTGTGAAGCTATAGTTGGCCAATGGTGAGGCTGCGTATGGGCATTGATCAGGCTGCAGATGGGCATTGATCAAGCTGCATTGATGGGCAATTGTGAGGCTGTAGATGGGCATTGATCAGGCTGCATTGATGGGCAATTGTGAGGCTACAGATGGGCATTGATCAAGCTACATTGATGGGCAATTGTGAAGCTGCAGATTGGCATTGATCAAGCTGCATTGATGGGAAATTGTGAGGCTGAAGATGGACATTGATCAAGCTGCAATAATGGGCAATTGTGAGGCTGTAGTTGGCCAATGGTGAGGCTGCATATGGGCATTAATCAGGCTGCAGATGGGCATTGATCAAGCTGCATTGGTGGACCATTGTGAGGCTGTAGATGGGCATTGATCAGGCTGCATTGATGGGCAATTGTGAGGCTGCAGATGGGCATTGACCGAGCTGCATTGATGGGCAATTGTGAGGCTGCAGATGGCATTGATCAGGCTGCAGATGGACAGTGGTGAGGCTGCATTGATGGGCACTGACCCTTATTTTGCTTCAAAGTTCTTTTTTTAAAATGTGAGTTTTTTTCTTGAAACTTCCCTCCTAAAATGAAGGTGCATGTTATACGCCTGTGCATGTTATATGCCAATAATTTTGCTGTTTCCCTGCCCTTAGTTCTTTGGTAGTAGGAACCTCCTGAGCAATGCAGCACTCACAGCAAATTGTCTGTTTCAGAAGACTCTTCTGGAGATATTTTCTTTCAGTAACTTAAAGTATAAATTCACCTTTTCACAAAAACGAAAAGGTAAACTAACATCATACATCCTCCTCTTCCCCCCAGTCCCCACTGCACTTTTTTTCCTTGGATAATTAATTTTCACTGCCCATCCAGACAGTGCAGGGGTGCAGGATTTTGAAAGTCATTGTCTTCACTCTATTCTTTCCTTAGGAACGCCAGGATGGATCAGAGAAAATCTGATTGGCCAAATCTCTCACATGACCAGTCATAATGCTCTGATCCATCTAAAAAAAGACTGCAAACTTCAAAGGTGTCTGGCGCCTCCTTTAAAAAAACACCAATAATATGTACCCTAAACATATGATGAACTCATCCTAAATGGACATATCGGTGCAAATAAAGTCCATATAAAATGTACAAACACTGTGCAAAAAAAAGAATTCTAAATAAATTAACATATAAGGTGACAAAAAAGGTTCTCAGATTTACTAATCAATTCCTCTTTCTTTGCTGTGAAGGAATGATGATAACGTGCACAACCGAAGAAAAAGTTCTCCAAAAAGGAATCACCACAAACACTTAATAAAAATATAAATGCTACAGCTGCTGACTTTTAATAAATACACACTCACCTGTCCCAGGGTCCAGCGATGTCGGCAGCCGAGACCGATCGATCACTTGGGTCTCGGCAGCTGCCGCCGCCATTCTAGGTAAAGGAATCAGGAAGTGAAGCATTGCGGCTTCACTTCCCAGTTCCCTACTGCGCAATAGGAATGGTCCGCACTGTCTCTGGGACCAGTGTGTGTCCCAGCAGACAGCGTGGCGGGACAGGAAACGGCATAGGCTCCCGTGGGAGTCTATGCCCGGAAGTGGGTGCAAATACCTGTCTTAGACAGGTATCTGCACCCTCCTCCTCCCTGAAAGGTGCCAAATGTGACACCGGAGGGGGGGAGGGTTCCGATGAGCGGAAGTTCCACTTTAGAGTATAACCCCACTTTAAATGAGCTCCTTACTAGCTGTTTTGATCCCACAAGGAGACCATCAGAAGCCTCTCTGCATAGCATCCATATACACCACAATCTTGCATGCTAAGGTTCCACAATCTACTAAGCCAAGATAGACTCCATGGAGGACATGAAGGAAGTTAAAGTACAGAGGAAAATCCAAGATTTTAATAAAATGATAAAATCACACTTACAATTTTGATGGAATTACACAGCAACTAGCAGGTCCAAGCGGTCAGCCTGACTTGTGGAATAACGGCAGCAACTAGACTCCTCTGTTCCCAGATGTTTATGGAGTGTTGTTAAAAGAAGAGGGGATGCTATACCATGGCAAACATGGCCCTGTCCCAACTTTACTGAGATGTGTTGCTGCCATTATCTATTTCCAAATTTTAAACCAACATATATGTGTACATGCTCCCTTAAAGTGCATAGTAGTCCATTATGCTTTACCTTTGCAAGGAATGAAAGAGGAAGTAAACCCATTAGGGTTTATTTCCTCTTTAAACCTCAATATTCTTAACCAATAAACTGAATAAATTATATCTAATAAATATAATATATAAATAATGAAATGTATGGACCCTAAAAAAAAATTGCATCTATCACTTAAGGTTTATTAATACCAATAACACCCAGTGAAAATACATTAATAAATAAAATAAAATATATTCAATTCATGTGATATGCATAAGATGAAAATAATCCTTCAATCTTGTGCACCAATCTCATAGAAAATACATCAAGATTTATGATGACAATATGTGAACAACACAAAAGTTCAAATATAAAAATGTAAAACAGTCCAGATCCATAAAATGGTTATCCAAGTGCCCAATTGACATCAGTGGGACTACCTGCACTTGGATGCATGGAACACTTTTACATTCCCATGTGGGTATACACAGCCCTCCTTGAGCATAGGCTTCAGTACTCCCCTTGTGAACGAGGCCTTAAGAGTATGGTCAGGTGTGCAGGAATTATCTGATTGTACTCAACCCAGATGATTAGCAGGAAACTGCAAAGCAGATTACATTTCTACTCACTCATGTTTGTGTTATAAACTTGATGGTTGATAGAGAGTAAAGGGAGGGGTGGAAGATGGGGAGTAATAATGGTCCAGATATATTAGAAGAGCTTTTTATTATTCTAGCCTTATTTCTTTAACATTATCTGGTGGATAGAGCGATACTTAAAGGGGTTGTAAAGGGAAATGTTTTTTCACCTTAATGCATTCTATGCATTAAGGTGAAAAAACATCTGACAGTGTCTGCGCCCCCAGCCCCCCTGTTTTACTTACCTCACCCCTCAAAAGTCCCGCGCTCGTCCCCCGACGTCCTTTCCACCGTTCAGCCTGGCCGTTGATTGGCTGGAATGGATGGATGGAAAGCAGCGCAGCCATTGGCTGACTGACGCGGAGTCCCGGGGGGGCGGGGCCGTGTGATACAGCGAGCGGCTATAGCCGCCAGCTGTATCATAGGAGCGCGCCCGCAGATGCTTCTCACCATGCGAGGGAGCTCGCATGAACGTGAGAAGTACCTGCGGGAGGAAGCCGAGACAGCCGCCGAGGTACCCCAGAAGAGCAGATTCAGGGCCACTCTGTGCAAAACGAGCTGCACAGTGGAGGTAAGTATAACATGTTTGTTATTTAAAAAAAATAATAATTCACTTTACAATCCCTTTAACTAAAGCTGGCCACACACGGCTTGAAATTTGGTGATTTCAGCAGGGACTGGCCTGATTTTGATCAGTGTATGGCTGTTCCTACTCAACAGGGACAACCACGTTGAGAAGAGAGGAAATTCCTCCATCCACCTCATTTTTGTGGGTGGAGGAATTTGTTAGGTTGAACAATAAGAAAACTAACCATGTATGGCCGGCTTAATTCCCCAGTCCAGGTCCCTTACTGCTACCAGGGCAGGGGGCCATTGGTCTAGCGCTGTGATGGTGCCCCAAGACCACTGGTCCTCTGCTGTCCCCCTGTGAAGAAGTCGTCCTCTCCTCTCTCCTGGAAGGACTCTGTCGGCGGCCATGTCATGGGAAGTGTCCATGTCTCTCAGGGAGTGATGTGGACATCAAGAGAAGGACCTATTTAGTAAGTAAGAAGGAGAGAAGACTCTGGGCAGCAGTATCACCTGATTTTTTAGGAATTCTTGTAGAGCATACTGTAGTCAGGTATTTTAGAATAATAAATGCAATTGAAAATGGGGCAGAGTACAGGAAAACGACATTGTTTACATTCTGTAAACTGACAAAGCTTATCACAAATGACCTTTGTTCAGCAGCTGCTGGATACAGAAACCTATAAGGACAGGTTCAGCTGAGCCCTGCATGAATCAGTAACTTCAGAAATGCAAAGCGTAAAGCTCTGGAATCCATATCATTGACATCAGCAATCACCCTTCATTGTCCTGAGTGATGAAAGTTAACATTTGATTAGTTGAAATGGAATATATTACTTCCTATTTTCACTGTTCTTTGTTAAAGAAAAGGCAGGTGAATCAGCTGCTTTCGTTAAAGCTTTTGAACTAAGCTACAGGGCTTTTTTATACCAGAATGGCAAGACAGGGAGCTGTAATTTATGTGCAGACCCTACACGGTATCAGTTTTCTTTAGAGCGTCTCTTTTCTTTGGTACATCAGACCGTTCCTATTTGGTGTGCGCCCTCCACAAAAAAGAAGCAGCCTCCCACCCATTCTAGTGCTTTCCAGCCTTGTGCTCCTGCAGGGTACAAAAGCTAGCATTCCGGGCCGGTCTTCAGAGGACCGATGCACACCGCAAGCTAGCTTGCCACCTTTTTCTCCTACTTCTTCATCATCATGCTTTCATGTGGTTTGCCAACCTCTTCAGTGGCGATTATTTTCTTAGTATTATTGCTCAGATCTTTTTGACTTTTGTTTGGTACTAATGGTAATGGTTCCCATGTTTTTATCTTTTAAGCTTGTTTTCCTTTTTTGCTGTCACAGCAAAAATGTAATTGTCAAATTTAAAGTGGAACTAAACCTTAATATTTAATTGTTTGACAAAACAGTTACATTCAAGGCAATGGCATGAATGATAACTGTCACAGTTGCTTTTGTCCTTAACTGTCAAGCTATCAAATGGCTAGTGTCATAACTGATTACATGTGCAGCCCCATGTCAACAGCAAACCAAACTGAGACTAAGCCCTTGTACTCACGGTCGGACATTCTGACAACCAAATCCGTTTGATTTTGTCCAACGGATTTTGTCCGAAACTGTTGCATACACACGGTCGGACAAAGTCCGATTGTACATAACGTGATGACGTTATTTCGTTACGACGGGACTACATTCAGGCTAGTAGCCAATAGCTTTAGTCTAGGAATTTGATCAGAGCATGCGTGGCACTTTGTCCGTCGGAGTAGGCTACACATGATCGGAGTATGTCCGATCGGAGCATTTTGTCGGAAAATTTTACGGACAAGTTGGAAAACTTGGTCCGTCGGATACTCCGACAGAAACAGTCCAATGGAGACCACACACAGTCAGATTTTCTGACAAAACGGTCCGATAGGACACATTCCATCGGAATCTCCGACCGTGTGTACAAGGGCTAAGATGAAAGCTTCCTTGGCTGTAAAGGATAGGGGGGTTTAGTTCCGCTTTAAGTTGTCTTTTTTTTTTATTGCTTGTGATGGTCCCATGTTACCGCCTTCAGTCCCTTGCCCGTGCTGAAGCCTTTTAGATGTCTGTTTTTTTTTTAAAGGTTCCATTTGAATTGACTTATATGGTCAATATTATAACAATACATTAAAAACATACCGCACTGCATTAGCGAGTCCTATTGTCCATGACTTTTGCCTTCTCTCAACAGCAAAGTATATGACAACACATCTACTGTGAACAAGCCCACAAAGCAGATGTATGGCCAATTTATAGAAATCTAACGCCTATTCAAAGATAGAGGATGCTTAATGTAAAGAATATAAGTAATAAGGTTGAGACACTGAACCAGAGATTGATTTATAAGTATGAGGGAATGGAAAAAATGTAGCACGGCTTCATGGCGTTTACTAGAGAAGTAGAGGATGGGAAAGGCAATACCTACAGCGGAAGTGCGTGAGGTGGTTCGCATTTGATTCATTTTACTAGTTTAGTGTTCAGAAGAAAAGAAATTGAATCTATCAATTCACACCACACACTGGGCATCTAATACAATACACACCTGAGTCCACTGAATTCATTTGCTGCAAAATACGTTTTCTCATTTTTTTCCTCGGTAATATAAAAATACATTCTAAGAAATCAGACCCATGGCCAAAGCTACTTCAGTCAGAACATAATTTAACATTATGAAAATGTGTTCTGCACAGCATCAGTAAATAGGAATACAGCGTGTGATATACGTACCTCTTAGAACTTCTAGAGCTTCATACATTTAGGATGTGTATTTGGATCGCTAATGGAAAATAAAAGGGTAAGACATAATAGCATTCATTTTAAAAACACTTTCTTTAGGGAATATTTTTGGGCTTATTTAATAAGGTATTGGAAACTCTAATAAAACAAAATACAGAAATTCATATCAACCCATCTGATTTAAAAAGCCCTTGATTGCAGCAAACTAATATTTGAAGTTATCTGATGGGTGACTATGGTTATTGGCAGTGTAAACTGATAGTGAGAGAGAGAATATTACAAGAGGTGAGCCCAAATGAACCACAGTTTATTGCTACAGAAATTGTTAGTGTTTCTTGGACGTAGTCTGGATTCACACCTATGCATTTTTTGTGCTTTTTGCATTTTGCAGATTTGCACGAACGATCCTGTTCCATAGGAAACAATGTTAAATGAACTCCAGTGCAAATCTGCAAAATGCCAAAAGCACTAAAACTGCATAGGTGTGAATCCAGCCGTAGACATGGTCACCTTACCCTCACTGCCTTAAACTCACCTCTCCGGCCCTCCACTGCTACTTCTTCTTCTGTGGCTGCCATTGACAATTACTTTTCCATTGACCATGCTTGGTGTGCAGTGATTGAGCCTAGCGGCCAATTACTTGGCCTGAGCACTGTCACATGATGAAGAGAGTAACATCACAGCTAAATGGGCTAGGTGATTTAGGCCCCAGGCAGACCTGATTGGGTCCACATGTCAGTTTAGGGGATCAGATCAAACCTTCCATTCTCCTCTATGGAGTGGCAGGTGTAATTGGGCTTGTGTCCATTTACAAGTGCCGACATCTGATCCAATCTGCTAAAAACAGATGGATGGGGATCCATTCTCCTTCTCTCTAGTGGATCAGTTCAGAAGGAATCAGGCGTAAATGGACAGACGTTCCATTTACATCCAACCGCCCATAGAGGAGAACTGGTTGTGTCTGAACAGATTCCATGCTGAGCAGACAGGCATCCATGGAGTCCGCCGCATTTTCTCTTAAAAAAAGAAAAACAAAAAGAGTGGACTGGCTAATCTTCAGTAGTAGATGTGGAATGGCCATTGGAAATACTAATAATGTGTCTCTCGGACATCGGACAACCAACTCTGCTATTTTCGGTTGGATTAGACCACAAGCTCGTGTTAATAGCATGTGTTTCCTTACACCTTCAACTGACAGATTGTTCTTTCTGGGATGACTTCTCTGCTTTTGCTATTGGTAAGTTAAATATAGAGATGTATGGCAGTGTCACCCCCCCCAATCTCCATAACATAACCATGCAGGTTTTAGTATAGATGCATTATGCCAGCATGTCTAAACGACTGCAAACAATTATGACTGGCCATTAATAGTCATATAATACAAAGAGAACATTCACTAGAACCTGATCCTGGATAAAAGCTGAAAGCACTATTAAACCCAAAAGCAAACATTTATTATATTGCAGCTTACCAATTTTTATATGTGATGGCTGCATTCGTTTCCTTTTCAGGCTTTCTTTCTTCTATTTTTATCTGGTGATCTGGCCAGTAAGTTTGCAATTTTTCAACAAAAAAGCTCTCTTGTAGTTACAGGTATAAGACAAGACAATGTAAAACTGACAGAGGTGCCTAAAATGACCGGCTTTTAGTTATTTATGTAAAATCTTTATCTTAAAAGGGGGAAAAAAGTTTGCTGTACCTGATTATAAGGTATTAGCTGGAATTCAGCTTCAATTTGTTAATGTATTTACATCTGCTAGTACATCTACCACATCTAACACTCCCCCATCCCCGGACTGGCAAGGCTTCCGTCCAAAGGTGCCCTCTGTGCTTTTTCATCCAGAGTGAGGGCACTCTTATAAAGGAGGTATGCTACTGGCCAGATAAACGGGTTAAAATGGAAAAAAGCCTAAGGCCCCTTTCACACGGGGCGGATCAGTAAAGATCCGCCCCGTGATGATCCGCTCGCTCAGCGGGGATCGCTCCGTTGTCCCCGCTGAGCCGGCTGCGGACAGGGCGGTCTCCGCACACTGTGCAGGGACCGCCCTGTCAGCTCTCCGCTCTCCTCTATGGGGATCGGACGAGCACGGACCGTGTGTCCGTGTTCATCCGATCCGCTCTGCAGACGGACAGAAAAATAGGATTTTCCTCCGTCTGCAGAATCGGACATTTGCGGAGGCGGACAATAGCGGGTGTCTGCGGATGCTCATCCGCAGACACCCGCTATCCCATAGGGATGAATGGATGTCCGTATTTCATCCGCAAACGGATGGATGAAATACGGACATATCATCCGCATGTGTGAAAGGGGCCTAAAACATAAAACGAAATCAGCTACTACATCTAATGAATGGTAATCTCCAATATATTACATTTTTGGTTTTTGAGACTCAAACAAAGGTTGGAGAACTACAATAACTGTTGCAGATCTGACATAGTAGTCTTGGTAAAAGAATAAACGCAATAGCTATTGTATGCTAACAATGAGATTACTGCAACCTGTTCCTTGGCTCCTTTCTGGAGTAGCTGCCATCTTCAGTAAGGGAATCAGTAAGTGAAGTCCTGCGGCGTCACAGTCTGTTTCCCTACTGCACATGCACAAGTCGTGCTGCTCGTCCTGATTGGTCCCTGCTGTCCTCTGGGACCTTTGTGTCTAGAAGACAGCGGGCGGGGGGGGGGTCTGGACATGGTGTAGTTTGACTCAGATTCTGCGGTGATCTATCGCTGGAAGTGAGAGCAAATAGCTGTATTAGACAGGTATCTGCTCCCTACTCCACCCTGAACGGTGGCAAATGTGACAGGGGAGGAACTGGATAAGCGGAAGTTCAATTTTTTGGGTGGAACTCTGCTTTAAGGGTTATAGAAAAAGCTGTCTTTCAAATTATTTCCCTGTGATGGTGTCATAATGCATAGTTTCTGTCTTCAATGAAAATAGGTTGATTGACAGATGTGGAGGGATAGGAGAACAATGGTAAAACATGCACAAATTAACTAATCACACCGTTATAGCTGTATTCGCTTCCTAACTAATCTCTACTTTTTACTATAGGAATTTATTATTTGCTATTGTTCTACAGCTGTGATATATATTTTATTAAGGAGCTGTAAAGTACAACCATTGGGTTTGATTTACTAAAAATTGTAAAATCTGGTGCAGCTCTTCATAGAAACCAATAAGTTTCTAGCTTTTTTTTGTTGTTGAAGTCTAACTGAACAACCCGAAGTTAGAAACTGATTGGCTACCATGCACAGGTACCCCAGATTTTGCAGTCTCCAGTTTTAGTAAATCACCCCCATTGTGTGACACTTCAAAGTGGGAGCTGCCTCATGTGCATATATAATTACATATTGTACATGGAAACAAGGTTTACTTTTTTTTTATTACGCATTAATAGGATTATACAGATCAAGCTCATATTTTTATGTACTTATCCCAGATCATTGACTACAATTTATTATTTCCTTGAATAGCACTCTGTATTACCTATTGATTCTACTTTTTTACTGATGTCATATATTTTAGTTAGTTGCTTAGTCTTCGATCCCAAACAGATTTGCTGCAGCCTTCTAATGGTACTCAACATTGGGAATGCCCTAGCAATAACACCGTTGGGTTGATTTACTAAAACTGGAGAATGCAAATTCTGGTGCAGCTCTTCATAGAGACCAAACAGCTTCCAGATTTTATTGTCGAAGCTTAATAGAACAAGCTGATTGGCTACCATGCACAGCTGCACCCGATCTTGCACTATCTAGAGTTAGTAAATCAACCCTAATATCTCACCAATATACACATTGTCATATAAGTATAAGCTTAGTGGGTACTTGGTGAGGGATTGAGTACCCCTTTTAAAATTTTGTAAATAGGCCTTAATTTGTGCAAACAGACAGGCAGGAGTTGATCAGTTTGAGGGTCTTTTAGTAATTAAAGGTTAGAAAGAGTAGTTAAAACGGAAGTTTGTTTAGATAGAATAAGGATATGCTAGGATATCTATCTTCTTTTAAGTCACAAAGACAAAAAAGCTCTCAAGTAGTGTTGGTCATGTATCAAAGTTTAATGTTGCTGTCGGCTAGTCAGTCTCCCATGCACTTCATTGGTTTACTTTAGTTGTTGGCCAACATGCCTGATGTATTGTGTGCTGTTGCTCAGTGTTAACATGAAAGTAAAGTCTTCTATTGCACAGCTATATTAAGTTTCATGTCACAGTGCTAAAAAAATACTTCCCTGTCAGTGTTGGTCATGCAGTAATGAACTTCATTGTTTTACTCCGCCATATCACCCACATACACTCCGTCATTTTATTTCAAGCATGGACAAACTGAATTGGCAAACTGAATTTTAAGTCGCTGCTCAGTTATAGACAGAGACAGATTTTTAATGGAATAGTTACTACGTACCACAAGCCTCTAAAATTACCATAGGATGAAATGAGCACAACCGTGACCAAGTTTCAACAAAACTCATATGTTGTGAGCTCCAAAAAGCCATACAGTTCATCAGGACTGCCATTTAGAAACGGCTTCATCCAAGGCCAGCACAGAAGGATATATAACTTAGTGCAAGGGTGACTTATCTGTCACACAATTACTTAGTTACAGATGGTTTTCAAAGTGTACCTTCAGTCTTTTGTCAACTGTTTATATGGTAAGGGATTAGGGTGTGGGTAATAGTAAAGGCATTACTCGGCACAGTTATAGAATAGCCATGGAATATTTGAGGCTATATACAGGACCCAAGGCAGCCTATGATCGAAATGTTGTTCCCTCTTGGTGCTCTCAAGTTCCATGACAATATTTATCTCATTCATAGTTACACAGATTCAAGAGTCAAAGGATGGGCTTCTGTGTCTTTACCAGTCATTCAAACAATAGATTAAATCGTCATTGAATATTTAGGACCCATTCATTTCTGCCCATCCTATTGTGGTGCATTACTGCATGCACATCATCATGCAGTATTCCTGATACCACTGAGGCCGGGTTCATATATATGCGAATTGGATGCGTTTTTCACCATATCCAATTTGCATGATGTCCGAGTGTTACCAGCTCTCAATGGAGTCGGTTCAAACAGGTCCAGGTGGCCGTGGTGCAAATTCCAAAAGGGTCCTGTGCGTTTTTGGGTCCAGTTCAGGTGCAAATTCAGGCAAAGATTCACAATTGAATTGCACCTGAACCGGTGAACAGAAATGCACCGGACCACAGGCACAAAACCACAGCCGCACATATGTGAACCCGCCTGAATGTTGTGTTGAGACAGCCCATTCATTAAGGCCCTCTTTAAACTTAAGTGCTGTGTTGTCGATGCACCATGGCCTACTTATGCTTGGTACAAGGCAGCCATTCTAAATTAATGGCACCTCAGTGCACTGTACATAGTGCTGTGCCTTACCAAATGTAAGGCCTTAAAGGAAATTGCCTGAGACTCTCATCTTTTTTTATAAACCAATATATTCACATATGTATTAGATGCCATGAAGAAAATTAAAATAAAATCTTTCTTCTGTACACAGCTCTCTGATAAGCTATGACCTAGAGCTGCACGATTAATCATATATAGAATTGTAATCTCAAATCACCATGCGCAATCTCCAGCGTGGATTACCGCAATTTTTTTGGGTGTCCCGGGATGTAGTCTGGACCGGAAGAAAAGCCATTGGAACCAGTGTGGAGTGCAAATGGCACCGCGATGGATGCCTGGGTATGGGCGGTACCACGTTGAGAAAGCTATAGTGACTGCGCAGTGTGGAGTGTGCGCACCAGCATTAATCCGATGGATTTTTCCAACACAAATGTGAGCTTATAATATATTATGACTGCTTGACTGCTTGCTTGGACTTGATATCCAGAAAGCCCATGACATAGGAGGGGGTAATCAATTTTCTTGTTGAGTTTAACTTTGATATAGATTTTACTTTTTTTAATTAACCAATTTAACCACTTCAGCTCCGGACCAATAAATACCTTAAGGACCAGAGGTCTTTTTGCAATTTCGCACTGCGCTGCTTTAACTGGTAATTGCGCGGTCATGCAATATTGCACCCAAACGAAATTTGCGTCCTTTTCTTCCCACAAATAGAGCTTTCTTTTGATGGTATTTGATTGCCTCTGCGATTTTTTTTTTTTGCGATATAAATGGAAAAAGAGCGAAAATTTTGAAAAAAAAAGATATTTTCTTCTTTTTGTTATAAGAAAAATCGAATAAACTAAATTTTAGTCATACATTGAGGGCAAAATTTATTCAGCCACATGTCTTTAGTAAAAAAAATGTCAATAAAATTATATTTTTTGGTTTGCGCAAAAGTTATAGCGTCTACAAACTAGAGTACATTTTCTGGAATTTACACAGCTTTTAATTTATGACTGCCGATCTCATTTCTTGAGGTGCTAAAATGGCAGGGCAGTACAAATCCCCCCCAAATGACCCCATTTTGGAAAGTAGACACCCCAAGGAAATTGCTGATGGGTATGTTGAGCCCATTGAATATTTATTTTTTTTGTCCTAAGGGATTGAATAATGACAAAAAAAAAAAAAAATTTTTTTTTTACAAAAAGTTGTCACTAAATGATATATTGCTCACACATGCCATGGTTATATGTGGAATTGCACCCCAAAATATATTCCGCTACTTCTCCCGAGTATGGGGATACCACATGTGTGGGACTTTTTGGGAGTCTAGTCGCGCACGGCACCCCGAAAACCAATCACCACCTTCAGGATTTCTAAGGGTGCAAATTTTTGATTTAACTCCTCACTACCTATCACAGTTTCGAAGGCCATAAAATGCCAAAATAGCACAAAACCCCCCAAAATGACCCCATTTTGGAAAGTAGACACCCCAAGCTATTTACTGAGAGGCATGTTGAGTCCATGGAATATTTTATATTTTGCCACAAGTTGCGGGAATATTACAAACTTTTTTTTTTTTGCACCAAGTTGTCACTAAATGATATATTGCTCACACATGCTATGGGCATATGTGAAATGACACCCCAAAATACATTCTGCTGCTTCTCCTGAGTACGGGGATACCACATGTGTGGGACTTTTTGGGAGTCTAGTCGCGCACGGCACCCCGAAAACCAATCACCACCTTCAGGATTTCTAAGGGTGCAAATTTTTGATTTAACTCCTCACTACCTATCACAGTTTCGAAGTCCATAAAATGCCAAAATAGCACAAAACCCCCCCAAATGACCCCATTTTGGAAAGTAGACACCCCAAGCTATTTACTGAGAGGCATGTTGAGTCCATGGAATATTTTATATTTTGCCAAAAGTTGCGGGAATATTACAAACTTTTTTTTTTTTGCACAAAGTTGTCACTAAATGATATATTGCTCACACATGCTATGGGCAGAAGTCAAATTACACCCCAAAATAAATTCTGCTGCTTCTCCCGAGTACGGGGATACCACATGTGGGGGACTTTTTGGGAGCCTAGCCACGTATGAGACCCCGAAAACCAAGCACTGCCTTCCCAGATTTGAATATAAAATGCTACCAAAAAACCTGTTAGCGATGGCAGGGATCAGGCCTGACTCTGCGATCGCTGCAGTTATGTGTTTAGTGTTTTGTAAGTGACAGTGATCGATCGATACTGCACTTGGGTGGGCTGGGCAGAGGGGCAAAACGCAGGTGCCAGCAGGTATTTGGGCTGATCCCGCTAACAATGCGTTTTTTTGGAACCCTAAACTGCTGGGGACTATACTTTGTGTGCCTGTGTGTACCTACATGTCAGTGTAGTGTTGGTGCACACTTACTTTCTGTCTTCTCCTCGTAGTCCGGTCAAAAAGACCGCCCCGAGGAGAATGACATCACTTCCTCCTTCCTGTGTAAACAATACACAGGGGAGGAAGCTTCTCATTGGCCAGGAGCGATCCAGAGGGGGTGGCCGAAAACCAACGGCCATCCCCTCATCACGGAGCGCTCCTGGACCGAATCGGACCGCCGTAACCAGCGGGAGGGGGTCCGATCGGACCCCCCACCCGCTGGAAGGCAATCACGTAGATGTACGTGATTGTGCCTGCCTGTGCCATTGTGCTGACGTACATTGGCAATACGGCGGTCCTTAAGTGGTTAAAATGTAGATCTGTGGGTGGTGCATGGTAACATAGGGAGGACTGAGAGATTATATATATGAGAGAATCTTTAAAATAAGGTTTTTGAGAATCGTGATCTTTATTCTAAGCAAAAGAATCGTGATTCTAATTTTTCCCAGAATCGTGCAGCTCTACTATGATGACCACACACTAAGTCATTGGAACTGAGGCTTCAGTTAAATAGTAAATACAAACAGTAAATGTACCAGTCTGCAGAAGTGAGTGAAATAAAAAATATTCCAAAAAATTATTAAACCAATTATCTTCAAAAACATGTGTAAGTTTGAAAAGTTCAGGTAGCTATGGTGATAATGCTCTCCTTAAGCAACTAGTGCAATTAAATGCTCAAATATTAAATGCAATTTTAAATTAAAAAAGATAAAATGGCCACAAAGTCCAGTTTTATTCTGAAGACCTTAGAAAAATCCAAATGCCCTGTACACACGATATGATTTTCCGATGGAAAATGTGTGATAGGACCTTGTTGGAATTTCACAAAATTTGAGATCTGGTTCTCAAATTTTCAGACATCAAAATCCATTGTCGGAAATTCCGATCGTGTGTACACAATTCTGATGCACGAAGTGCCACGCATGCTCGGAATCAAGCTGAAGAGCAGCACTGACTATTGAACTTAATTTTTCTCGGCTCGTCGTATGTGTTGTATGTAACCACGTTCTTGACGTTTGGAATTTCTCACCAACTTTGTGTGACCATGTGTATGCAAGACAAGTTTGAGCCAACATCCGTCTGAAAAAATCCCATGGATTTTGTTGTTGGAAAATCCTATCGTGTGTACAGGGCATAAGTGTTTCAGAAGTTCAAAGGGTCTGCTTTATCAGGGATGAAGAGAATCTGGACCAACAAAGAGACCCTTCAAGGTATACAGAAATAAGATCATCAACAGCCTACTTCCATCACTGGTTTAACAATTAATACTTTTTTTTTTTATTTGAGCATTTACTGTAAATTAATATTATCACTTTGTGTAGCTACCTGCATACATTTTATAAACATTCATAGCCTTAAAATAATAGTTTTAGCACTTTCCTTTGGGTATATTCTTTTATTCTCTTGCCTTTCCGCATTGTCATCTTGCTGTGTGTGTGTGTGCGTGTGTGTGTGCGTGTGTGTAGGTACATGTAAAAAGAATAGTAACGCAATACATTGAAGTCATCTGCTGCTGAAAGTGATTTTGCTTTGTGTGAAATAGAAGATGACAGTTTCTCTCTGATAATATAATAAATGTCGTAGAAATGTATCTGTTTATGTCTCTACTTCAATGCAGAGTAGAACATGGATGTTGTAACACACAATTGAGGTATTTTATTACTTTAAACAATTTGCCCTCAAAACTAAAGTGATAATACCCGTCCTTGCATTGAGTTGACATACGAATGCTATAATGTGAAAGTTCAGGAAACTGTACATGTTTAGTAAAGTCTATTGTTGTTCTTTATGGAAAAAAATATTGACACATTTAACAAATTTTCTGTTGCTATCATAAGCTAACCGCACTCATAGATTTGTTGGCCGGATTACCGGTTCAGAACACCTTTGAACTGTGAATGTCACATCAATTATAATCTAGTACAGTTGAGTCAGATTTGCAGAAGCCTGGGGGAGAAAATAAAGTCATCTGATGGACTTCGGTGTTGGGTGATAAAGGTTATCTGCTAAGTCGAAGAGAAGATGAAAGCAGAACAGCTATATAAATAACTCAATGAAATCGCTTCTATGAAAGCTGCATGGCTCTTTCAGTAGAGGTGTCCGCAGATCTAGAAGGGTGGTCAGACACACAGGCAAGATTCGGTTATCCCCTGCTGCGAAACGCAACAGGTGCAATTTAAGCACTCTGGTTGTAAAAATTAAATATCAAAACACTTTACCTATTCGGCCATGTATGGATTGAAATTTTATTGGTTCAGCAAGGACCAGATGAATTTTGATCCATGTATGGGCAGGCAGCTTGTACAGAAGCCATCTACCAATCAACTTCTGTACAACCAGCCTGTTAGAAAATGTTGGCACAGTCAGAACACAATAGTTCAGAGGGAGTGATTCCCCTATCCACTTCGAATGTGTGGATGGGGGAATTGGGTATTTTTTTTTTTATTCAATCTGCTGGTTGAAGAAACAAAATTACTTAATGTATATCTTGCCTTACAGAAAACAGTAAAGACTCTGCTTTCCCACTGCCCCCTCAAATGCATAGGAAGCCTTTACTGAAATCTTCTTAAGGAATCAACATTTCTGGGAGTGTTGATAACCTGGCCCCTCAATACTATGTCCTGTATAGGCATACCCCACTTTTAAGTACACAATGGGGTTTATTTACTAAAACTGGAAAGTGCAAAATCAGGCTCCCTTCTGTATAGAAACCAATGAGCTTCCAAGTTTCATTACCAAAGCTTAATTGAACAAGCTGGGGTTAGAAGCTCATTGATTTCTATGCAGAAGGGAGCCTGATTTTACACGTTCCAGCTTTAATAAATAAACCCCATTGTGTACTTAAAAGTGGGGCATGCCTGTAGTGATGTGGAGGATGGCTGGCGGAACCATTGAGTGCTTTGAAAGTCTAGGAAATCCACACTTCAAGTCGTTTTTTTGGCAGCATTCGGTGGGGCGGACAACGGGAAAGGTAAGTATTTCTTCTCTAACAGGTAATGTGTTTTAAGATTACAATTTTGTGACAGGATTGCTTTAACTGCTGCCCCTATCAAGCCATGCATACTTAAGTTCCTTAGCCAGCCATACATGGTTTGAATATTGGCCAGATCAGCAGGAACCAGTCCAGATTTGAACCGTTAATGGGCAGGCTGAATGTACCAAGTTGATTGATCCATCAACTTTGGTACAACCAGCCTTCTGGATTCTGTCAATTGATTTTTAATCGCTGTCTTCTCCTGGCAGGGACATCTTCGCCTGCCTCCCCGCCAGGAGAAGACAATTGCTGATTCCCCTGTCAATATTGTCTGTGTTGATGGAGGAATCGTACATGTTTCTTTCCTGCAACCAAAAAAAATGTTCATTGTGTATGGCCTTCCTTACACTCTCCCACGCTTCATTCCCCTGGGCACTTAGCTACTATTTCATGACATTACTGATAAGAACAAGTTCACTTTGAAGCTAACACATATTGAATGCTGAGAACAAAACCTTTGAGGTTTCTCTTGTAGTTTTTTTTTTTTTTTTTTTACCATTGACATAATAAAGACTGACACAGCCCTGGCAGAAAAGGTAACATGTTCCTGTAGGCGGCACATAGGTGATAAGTATTTTCTAGAAAAGTTGTGTATTTCTGTAGCAGCTTATTGAACATCAAAAGCTTTATATTCCTTGAATTTCACTTTGTGGAAAAGTCCTTCATGTGTTCTTCCAGGCTTCATGGAGATCTGTATGTATGACCATGTTCCCGACTTCCTAATACTCCGCATTACCTCATCTCTGACTCAGCTGTACACTCCCCACTCTTGGCAAGTTGACACATTATCTCACCATTTCTCACTCCTGCCAAAATGCTGCAATTGTTACCCTGAACAGTGAAGGATGAAAAGCAAAGTTAAATACTAAAATCTATTAGCACAAAGCGGTCAATCAAAATATTTGTCTGCCTTTCATTGATCTATTTTTTTTGATTTATAAGCAACACTTGAAACAATCATAAATCTGCAGATATCAGTTCATTATAACATACTATCTTTCTCTGACTTATTAAGGCACCTTTGGAAATTATTTCATATAGAACCTTCACAAGGTAATAATGTTCACACACACAGCATTTTGACTTTCTTTCTGATTTGATTTAGTGGGCAGTGGTGTTATCAGTCAGATAGAACTGAATTCACTTGGTTAAAGTTGGTTGCTTTGGTTTCCCATATCAAGAGTCCAACTCCAGCCAAATATTTCCTTCCTAGTTTTGGATTGACTTAGAAAAGAAAATAATTCAGGTCAAATGTGTATTACTGCCCATAATCCCATAGGGGAGATATAGGCTGCTTTCACAGGGGCTATAAAGTTGGATTCACCTGTTAGTTTTTCAGGTGGACCTGATCAGAAGCTCCATGTAGGTTAATCGACAGGTGGATGAAAACAGACTTGTGTGCCCAGGTCTATTCAAGTCCAGCAAAAAAAAAAAATGGAAAAGGACACAGTCCTTTTCCATTTTTCTGGACTTATATATGATAAATCACAGATAGTCTGATGTAAAAGAACGCAAGTCCGTTTACATCCAGCAGCAGATGGATCCAACAGCGGTCCATCACATTCTGTTGTCAAAATGTGAACAAAAAACTGAATGGACATAGATGTCACAAAAACTGTCCGCTGGCGCACCTCCATACACCAACTCAGAGCAGATTTTAATTACCACCAGTCCATGTATGGACAGTAGGTTACATGGATTCCAATGGCAAAGTTCACACTGGTGCAGTGCATTCTATTACAGTTAACAAAAGTAGAACATGCTGCTTTTGTTCTGCAAGTAACTGTGCTGGGACGTGACAAAACGCATTGAAAAGCTCTGTGTAATGATTTTGCACAGAGCAGCTCAGATCTTCCTCTTCTTGGGTTCCTCGCTGGTGATCCTGGCCCCTCCCTCCTGCCCAGTGCCCCCACAGCAAGCAGCTTGGCTCTGCTCCCTCTGTCTCTCTCCTGATTGGCTCGCAAACTTTGATTGACAGCAGTGGGAGCCAATGGCACTCGCTGTTGTCTCATCCAATGAGGGAGAGTCCCTGGACAGCCAAGATTCTCCTGCAACATTGTTGGATTGAGATGGGGCTCAGGTAAGTGATCGGGGGGTTTAGGGGGGCTGCTGCACAAAGAAGGTTTTTAATCTAAATGCATGGAATGCATTTAGATTAAAAAAAAATAAAACTTCTCTCTTTAGAACCACTTTAAAAAAGCACAGAAACACATTTTATAAACAAGAGGAAAAACAAATCTGAAAGGCATCAAAAATTTGCATGCAAATCGTAACGAGACTGTGGATATTAGAAGCTTTCGTTGCCATTCATTTACAGCAATCTGTGAATAAATAAACTACAAGTCCCAATCTTCCACCATGGCAGTAGTATCAACAAACTGCAAGAGCCCTGATAAGTACTTCACTGACAATTCCTCCAGCTTTCTAACACAGAGCCTGTACAAAAGTACAGGCAAGAAAGCTGGAGGATGTTTCTACAGGAGCCTGACATTGCACCTGCAATCCACTGGTCACACGTGAAATGCTCTGCAGGCTCCTGTGAAACAAAACAAAAAATCCAATTTTTTTTACTGAAAAAATATGAAATGTATATAAATATAAAAACTCTTTTAATTCCCCTTTAATATTGAGTAAAATTACAGATGGATAAGGTGAATTTAAAGGCAATTTGTATTTCAGAAAATGTATTTTCATCACACAAAAACAAATAGTAGTCAAAATGCTCACACTTTTATTATATTTATATGAGTATGTAGGAGAAAGTTGTCTAACGCTGTTTATTGCTAGCCATGCACAAAGTCACAGTTCACTGTAAAGTGTTTTAAAAGAATGCATCACACAGGTGATTATGGCATGCCACAGAAATCACGGCCATTTAATTAGCTGAACGTCCATCAACATCTCCCTGACACTGTCTATCTAAATGTATTTTATGGTAGTGTAATACATGGCTGAACTCTCCCAGATTCATACCTTTAATACGTTTAAAATGTCTAATTCCATTGTAATTCAATAGTCTGCTTCACTTGATGAACAGTAAAGAAAGTTGCTAAGCACTAATTACATCTTAACCGTTAGTGTAACATAACCCTAGAGTGTTTTCTGAAAACGGCATCTCTTTCAAGAGCACTTACTGCTTGTATTATCCTTAGGTCACCTGTAAAGTGATCCCGTACTCCACTGGAAACATGTAGAAGTAAATGTTCTGTCTAAGCGTAGACACCACAAAATGCCTCTCTGATTTGCTTTCAGTGTGTGTCCGGCGCCTGATATTCCCTGATCTTATGTAAAAGCCTATGTTAAATCACTTGAGTTTTTAGATAAGCTTTGCTAGTCTAATAATTGTTCATGTTGGCTGCCTTATTGGACAGTGGAATGGCAAGCCCCAGAAAGAACATTTTTATTTAAATAAAGATAATACTGGGCATCATGGGATTATTTTAACATACTAAAAAATAAAAAATCTGTGTGGTTCTTTATTAGAATACCATGGTTGTGAGTGATAATAATGGGCTGGCCATCCATGTATAGATTGTTCTTGTTCAGCCTGATTCTAATAGATTAGTTTAGTGTGGATGGAGGAACTTTCTCTGCCTGCTATTGTATGCTAACAGCTGAAAACCCATGTTGATGGGAACAAAGGCCTCATCCCTACAACCCTGGGCAGTAGTTGTGGGGGTCTGCGGGCAGAGGGCTTATCTGAATCTGGAAACATTTTAACTAGGGGGCCCCAAGATCCGGGCCCTCCACCCCATGTGAATGAATATGGGGTAGGTTGTACTTCTACTCATTCACCAAAAAAAAGTGCCAAAAAGAAATAAAAACACAAACGCAGTTTTTGACAACTCCTTTAGTAAGAAAAAAAAAAATGTCCCCTCGATGTAGCTCCATTGTCAATCAAGACGCCCACGGCACTGGTGGACATGAAAAAAGAAAAAAAAAACTGCGCTCGCAACACAGGCTAACCGCGGACTGCCTGCTCTGCCTTCTAACAGTTCTTAAATAGGTAAGAGGCAGGGCCACCTGGCGATTTCACCTGATGGCACGGCCCCCCCCCCATGTGACATCACCGGCCAAGCATGCACCGGTCAGCCATATCACAAGGGCGGAGCTTTTTTCTTCAGGTGGGGCGGGCGTAATGATAGACGAAGAATCTACATTCTACAAGAATCGACAAAGAAATTGTCAAAAACTGTTTTTATCTATTTTTTTGATACATTTTAAGGTGAATAAGTAGGGGTGCCTTGTATTCATTTACTTGGGGGTGGGGGGGTGGAATATCCCGTAGACGCACTGCAAATTCGGGTGCTCAACGAACAGCTGAACATGCACTGTTTGGGGCCGAAACCAATACTCGGCCTGAACAGTTCGCCCATCCTTCACAATGACTGCATCTGTTTGGGTGCAATTTCTTTTTTTGTCTTTATCTTTCCACCTGGCTCCTTTGTATTGTATTTTGTCAAGCCAGGTGGTTCTAATAGGATTACCTACATTTTGGTTAGTTGAGCCTTAAAGCAGAGGTCCGCCCACCGATGCAAAAATTAAAAGCCAGCAGCCGCTGACTTTTAATAATAGGACACTTACCTGTCCTGGAGTCCAGAGCGATGTCGGCACCACAACTGATGTTTCCATCAGCTATCGGGTGCATGCCGCCTCCATTGTAAGTAAGGGAAACCGGCAGTGTAGCCTTACGGCTTCACGCCGGGAATCATGCTGCGCATGCGTGAGGCTCTGCTTCTCTCTCCTACTGGCCCGGGGGCTGGGGAAGGAGGTGGGAGGAGGAGGGATCCCCAGCGATGACACAAATACCCACGGCTGAGGCTCTCGAAAGTTGGGACAGGATACCTGTGAAAGACAAATGTGGCACCGGAGGGGGGGAAGGAGTACGAGCGGAAGTTCCACTTTTGGGTGGAACTCCTCTTTAAGGGTCTGTTCACACCAACTGCTGCATTGCAACTCAGCGACTGATGTGGAATGCCATCCAGCCGAGATCAGCACAGTGACAAACTTTCTTGAGATGTCACACAGATTTTTCATAAATGTCAATTGCCACCCACAAGGTATGAAGCAGTCGATTGCCTCACTAGGCTACGCTGAAAAAAGTACCCAACACTTTGTTTCAGTGCACATTGACCTCACTCCACTGTGACACAGTTTTGTACACTGGACAAATAGGGAGAAAAGGCATTTTGGCTTGTCATGTGGTGGGACTGCGCTGGATTTGCCACCCACCACATGGGGTGTGAATGGACCCTAACTTCTTACCATGGACTGACAGAATTGTAGGCAACAACAATTTCTGACCTTCTTCCAAAGGACTACATTCTTGGCAGTTAAGCTGGCCATACATTATTATAATTACTATTATACAGGATTTATGTAGCGCCAACAGTTTTCACAGCGCTTTACAACATGGGGGAAGACAGTACAATTACAATAAAATTCAATACACTAGGGATCAGAGGGCCCTGCTCATTAGAACTTACAATCTAGAAGGGAGAACTAGTAGAATTTCATTGGAAAATGATACAAACGTTCTTAAAATTAAATTTTTAGTGGGTCAGATTGACATTCTTTTTCTGTGGGTGTAATTTTTTTCACATTTTCACAAATACATGTGAATATGGTTTTCATTCTGCAAAATCCATTCACTCCAAAATTATATTCAGCATGTACACATGAAATAGCACACGCTCGCTTATTGAGAAGGAATCGATCAAGAATTGACCATGAGATTTGCTGGGAAATTTCTTTATCTGACACTTGCTGTAGATCCCCCGTGTTCCCTGTGCAGCTCCATTATCCCCAGTTATACTTAAATTGGTTGCACTATTTAGAAATATAATTTAATCTAAGTCCTGATTGGGTGACATCCTTGCGATAGAAGGCTTTTAATTCTGATCACAGTAATGTTGCTAACCATTCTGAAAGGCACGTGCAATATTATTCTGACTGCGGGGATGTGTGTTTGTACATATGGATAAATAGATCTTTGTTCCCTTAGGACTAATATGTGACGCAGTTTGATGTGATCCATTTTTCACTTGGGAAATCTCTGTCATTTTCATAATCACAGCCTGTCATGCATAAATTACCAATACTAGGAATAAAATCCTTCTGTTGTCAATAAATGATTACAGCGATTATAACGATCTTGGAATTCCAAACTCTCCGTATGCTAAAATAAAAATGTTTCTCAGTTTAAAAACAATAACAATAAATTATAACAATAAAAATAATAATAATCAATGTAAAAAAAAAAAAAAAAAACACCTTGAAGAATTATATTTATCTAAACTATAATCTAAATGTTTACCGCAATGCAGTGCGGTCTTTATTTTCTGAGGTCCCACTATGGCCTCTTTCACACGGGGCGGATCAGTAATGATCCACCCCGTGATGATCCGCTCGCTCAGCGGGGATCGCTCCGTTGTCCCCGCTGAGCCGGCTGCGGACAGGGCGGTCTCCGCACACTGTGCGGGGACCACCCTGTCAGCTCTCCGCTCTCCTCTATGGGGATCGGATGAGCACGGACCGTGTGTCCGTGTTCATCCGATCCGCTCTGCAGACGGATAGAAAAATAGGATTTTCCTCCGTCTGCAGAATCGGACTGTTGCGGAGGCGGAGGAAATCGGGTGTCTGCGGATGTTCATCCGCAGACACCCGCTATCCCATAGGGATGAATGTATGCCCGTATTTCATCCGCAAACGGATGGATGAAATACGGACATATCATCCGCATGTGTGAAAGGGGCCTAATGCCCCGTACACACGAGCGGACTTTTCGACATCCAAACTCCGACGGACTGAGTCCGGCGGACTATCCGATCGTGTGTGGGCTGCAACGGACTTTAGCGAAGCTAAAGTCTGACGGACTTTAGAAATGAAGCATGCTTTAAATTTTCCCGACGGAACTCCGCCGGACCCGGTCCCCTTTGAAAAATCCGCTCGTGTGTGTGCTACTCCGACGGACTAAAACCGACGCTAGGGCAGCTATTGGCTACTGTCTATGAACTTCCTACGTCGAATCCAGTCGTACGTCATCACGTTCGACTCCGTCGGAGTTTGGTGTGATGGTGTGTGGTCAAGTCCGTTCGGTCGAAAAGTCCGCCAGAACTCCGTCGGAACTCCAGCGGAACTCCGGCGGAACTCCTTTGGAGGTCTGTCAGACTTAATTCCTCTCGTGTGTACGGGGCATAAGTCTCACTTAAAGAAGACTTTTTTAAAGTGGTTGTAAACAATCACTTTGTAAAACAACCCATTCAGATTGAAATAGAAATGAAAGGCAAAACAATTGTCTATAGATTTAAAAAAAACATTATAAATACCCTTTTTTTCCCTTTTTTTTTATAAGTGCTCACGTTCCCTCTGTTCTCAGCTGCATAAGAGCTGGGGGAGGAGAAGCAGCAGGACACTGAGCTTCCCAGTGAAAGGATGTGCAGGGGTGTGTGTCAGAACAAGTCTGATCATTGGAGGAGAGCAGGCTGAGTTCCCATCATAGCTAGAGAGCTGACCATGGAGTGCTCTCCTGCTTAGTGTGGACAATTGTTAATAGGAAACTAGGGGACTGGCAGGGATCTTACATAAAGGAAGTAATACAAAGAGAACAGGATACTTTCTCATACAAGTACATAGTACAGCAGACACATATCAGGAATATGAAATGTTGGTGTAACAAATGGTTTAATCAAGGGGTAAATCAAGGGGGCTCATTACGAGCTTTTTTTCATTTGCTGTTTTTTAGCCATTAAGAAACCTTTTGTTACTTGCTGTGTTGTCAAAGCAGAAAAGTAGAAAATTGCTCCTAAGGGGAGGAACAGATAATAAAACACTGTTTTAAAGAATGGGTAATGATGAAAACTAGTGTCGGGTTATCATTGCCATGTTCATAAAATCTATGTAATTGAAGCTAATATTTTTTGACATATAACTCTTTGAAGAGCAGATGGTGAATTATTTATATGTTGTGTCTTTATTTCTTGGTGTGCAGATTTTTGGGGCAATACGTAATTCGCCACATAGAAGTGTTGGCTCTATATTGGTATTATTACTAGTATAATTTCACAATTGTGTTCTTTGTTTCATCATAGATTCATAGGTTCAGCCCAATTTAAGCTATAGCTTCTTCTTTTCTTTTTCTTTTTTTTTTTTTTTTGGAGGGGGGGGGGGGGTCTTCTGTTAGGCCAGGGTAGAGAAGAAGTAATATAGTTACATTTACATTAATAGTTACATTTAGATAGGTAAAACGCTTTTAAATGTTGTTTTTTATTATTTTATTTATTTATTTTTTTGCACACAGGTAAGCTTGTAAGAGGTGCAAAGTACTCCTGAAATTCACCAGGCTTGAGGCTGGACACTGATGCTTTTGGGTGGTATATCAAAATATTAATTCAATATTAATTAATATTAAATATTATATTTAATCCCCGCGTGATTGATACATGGGCTGGTTTTAAGATGAGAAGAAGCTCCTTAAGGATACCAGCCCTCCTTGTGTGCCAGGAAGGTATCGTTCAGAGGTGAAAATATAACGTTGTTAAAGGAATTTATCACTTTATCTTTACATTAAAGAAATCCAGCAGTGCTCAGCAACTGCCAGATTAAATGAAGCAAATTTCACCTGCAGAAGATATTGAAAATCTAAAGCTTCTTTAACACCTGATATTGGCTTTATTTCTAGAAAGAAATATGAACAAGGTGTTAAAATTGAGAAGCAAATAATCCAGGCTTTGATAACACCTAAAACGTTCCTCTCTGATTTAAACAAGCAGCTTTATCACATTAGGGTCTAACTTGAAACGTCACTTTTCACACTTGGCTTGCAATTCTGCTGCTTGTTGAAAAAGAGAAATTATACTTTGCAAACTGTTCCTGAACTGACCTTATTCCATTTAGATAAACTGGCTACAATGTTCAGCTTGCCCTAAAGTGACAGTTATTGGCCATGTCACATCACCATAAACACATTGAAGCATCTGCCTCCACTGCAGCCAGCAGTGGGTTTTTGGACACTTAAGCCCAGTACATATGGGCTAAATGTCGGGCAGCATCGGCCAGTTTCTATTGACATTCGGCCCGTGTGCACTGCAGCCGTTCGGACCGCTTCCGTCGATGGGGCATGACCAAAAAAGGTCTGCCAATCAGCTCCCGATCAGCGATCTTAGCCAGTGGCTGAGAGCACTGATTGGAGTGTTTTGGCAGCAGGCCCTTCCCCCTGTCAAAACACAATAGAACAGCAGGGGAGATCGCTGTACTAACACCGTATGTTCTGCCCCCCGCTCCCTCCTTGCTGGCTGTGATTGCCAGTCGCTCACATTGCTGTGTCTCAGCCAATGAGGAGGGCGGGACCCGAGAGAGCTGCTGCTCTTGTACACATCGCTGGATCGAGGTGGGGCTCAGGTACGTTTTAGGGGCTTTGGGGGAGCTGCACGCTGAAGGTTTTTTTACCTTCATGCATAGAATGCATGAAGGTAAAAAAAACCTTCAGCCTTTTCAACCACTTAAAAATACTTGGGGAAGAAATCTATAGCGTGAGAGAGTGAGTTTATGTTTTCTGGAGTTAGGCACAAAGGACAGCTCTTTGACAGAAAGGAATTTTAATGTATATTAAGTGCCCAACAGTCTTGGGTTTATTCTGTACAAAGTTGTTTGATTGGCAATGCAATAAATCTGGTTATAACTTCTAAACTGTTGTGGGGAATTTTGCTGCTTATACAAACACCCCCTGGAGGTTGGCTACCCCAACCAGGGGGCCATTTAATTGGTAATGGTAGTTTGGAGGGAACCAATGGACCTTTAATATTTCACCATAGATAAAACATAGCCCTTGCCTGAGGCAGAGGAGGGCTCTGTGGAAGTAAGTTGTACCTGGTGACTATGACAATAGCATTGGTGCAGTCTGCACTTCTGTTCTGCTGCACCTAGGATTAGCACCCATCTGTGTCTTTATATGGACAGGTGAGCAGTCCCAGAGAACAGTCACGGGGCTTTCCACTGGGGACCCTCTTAAAAAGGACAGTCTCTATTTTCTCATTTTTTACTTCAAACATCCACTTGTATACTGATTATCACCTGAAACCCCATCTGCTCTAATAAGCACTTACAGCTCTCTTCCCTCCGGACCCCTTATTTAGACCCTGGAATAATTATCACCCCCACCCCCCAAGTGACTGCTCAAAAGTACTAATTTTTTCCCTTCCTCTATTTCTACTGTTCAGTAATTTTTATGGCAATAGCATGTTATAGGGCCTAGAGGCTATAAAGCTTCAAGAAGGTTCTGAATAAATTTGCATGTTTTATTAGATCATGGTAGGGAAATCTATCATCCACTGAGGAAAAAAAAAAAAAATATATATATATATATATATATACATCTTTTTAAAGAAATGTGCTTTGTAAAATTGCTCAGGCAGAATTCAGCTTGTGCTTGATCAGAGGGCTAGTAGAGAGAGCAAATATTCATGACTGTCGAATGTTGTTTACTAAACACTGATTTACTGATTGATCTCTGTCCATTAAGAGTGATCAATGGCTGGAAATTGTGTTACTGTCACTTTGCATGAGAGCTTCTTTTTGCCTGTTCAGTTTTAATTATTTTAAATCGAATTAAAATCAATTTTTTCATCTGTTGCATTTTTACCCCTCATTAAAGTGCTTTACCTCTATATTCCTGCTCTGTAGCAATCATTCTTGGTGCATCTCAGTTTAGTCTAGGTGGTGGTTCAAATGCACTGAGATAGAATAGTAGCCATTCTACCACTTCTCGGTCTCCCACAGTTGATGCTATGTCCCAGTGGGCTAAAAGACCTTTAATGCCACGGTGGGGTGGCTTGAGTGGGAGGTTTTATTTCGTAGTGAGCGCACCACCAAGAGGGAATGGCCGGGGGTTTCTGGACACCTCATTTGAGAGCAGTGCTACTAATGGTAGGGTTTTCAGCTCGGTCAAAATGTGAGAGATGCATTTTATAGTTATACGATACATAAATCATATACTATCAGGGGCAGACTGACCATTTGGCCACTCGGGGGCCCCATCAGGAGGGCCAGCCTCAGTAAAACCAGGGATAGTATGTACAAATCTGTGTTTTTTTTTTTTACATCTGTCTCTGAAATGTCCCTTACCAACATCCTTTTGGTCTAAAAATCCTGAGATTATGGCTGTCCCACCTCTCCAGTACCTTCTCAGCCAATAGAAACATGTCTGTGTATACTGTGTGTACATGTATGTGTATATTGTGTGATTGTATACTGTGTGTGTGTGTGTGTGTATATATACTGTGTGGCCCCATAATCTCTGATTGCCTGGGGCCCCATAATCTCCTATTGCCCGGGGGCCCCATGAGTTGTCAGTTCGCCCCTGTATACTATAATACATTTGATAATGTTTTTTTTTTGTTCATTATTACAGAATAGGATATTGTTGTTTGTACTGTATATAGTTTTAGGTTTATGGTTGGTGTCCAGTCTGTCTAAGGTAAGCTCAATTTTGTGCCTTCAAAGGGCAAGGACCTTTAGGCTTCAAAGTAAGCTACAATTTGTGCCTTCAAAGGGCAAGGACCTTTAGGCTTCACGCACAGTGTTTTTTTATAAGCTCAAAAAACACTAGAAAAAAAGGCTGAATAAAAAATGCTGACAATATCAGTACATAAAGAAAAAAAAGCTTTAAAAAAACAAAACTGCTAGGAGTGTTTTAGTAGCGTTTAGGAGTGTCCAGTGTTTTTTTCTGCTTGAACAATGCTCAAAAAAAATATTTTTTCCTGCTCCTAGACCCTGAAGCTTAAAAAATGCCTAAATAATAATAGCCTAAAGTAGTGTGCATGGACACATAGGATAACACCATTTAGCTTCTAGAAAAAGATGCTAATAACAGCTTCTAGGAGCTAAAGAACTGCTACCGTAGTGTACATGGAGCCTCACTCTATCATGATCTAGACAGAACTTTGCTACTACAGCTCCCTAATGCCATCAGTGCATTTCCATCTCCCACCACTCAGAGGTTTATTTGAAAGCTTGGTTCTTCCATATGCTTATTGAGTGTTTTGCAGAGAAAACCTCCTAATAGTGTCATGTGACTACATCACGTTGTCGGCTCGATGATCTGTCCTCCTAGTCTGCATCTTTCAACTTAGTAAGCAAAAAAGCAGAACTGTATAACCCGATGTTCGACCACAATCTTACATATGGTATTTTTACAATTAACTTTTTAGGTGAGGGTTTGTAACGCATGTACTGCAGTTTTTCAATTGACATGTCTGTATGATGGTTCCTTAAAGTGATTTTAAATCCGCATGAAAAAAAGTCAGTCCGAACTCCGCCGAAAGTCCGTTGGGAAGACCGTCGGACCTAGTCCGTGAAACGCTGGTCGTGTGTACGTGGCAAAAGATTTAATGAGCTAGTATGAATTATGTAATACTCACCTGAGATTGAAGCCCCCGCTGTGGTGCCCATACACGACACCGGCCGGCGATGACGTCCAGCCAATTATAGCGTGATGACGTCACTCTCGCGTTTGCACGTGGGTGCCACCGTAATGGCGCACTCACTGAAGCAAACGGCAGGTACGTGCAATTGCTTCAGTGTGCATGTACCGATGGTGTTGGCACATGCAGATACAGGGGATATCTCCTAAACCATGCAGGTAAGCCTTATTATAGGTGGATTGTAAGGGTTTACAACCACTTTAACTTTTACTTTATTAAAGTCAGAGTTCCTACTGATATTGCAAATTACTTTGACAACATACTAGGCTTGTCTTTCCCATGTCTTTATGTAATCCAGTATAAATATTAGTCATCACGGTGAAACCAATTTCTGCTGACTTTGCAAAGAAAACAAAAACGGGGGAAACTATTGCACATTAATACCAACCAGGTATAAAGTTTCAGTCTCTAGGAAAGAAGATACTTTTTTTTGTTATCGGTTATAGCTTCACTTTATCTCCAGTTTTAGTGATAGGATCACTTTTCAGTTTCGATGAAACAGTCCCCTGCTGCTGTGTTGCATTGCAAGTCACCATATATGCATATGTTTGGCTTTCTCTGTAAAGCCTCGTACACGCGATTTGATTTTTTGGACGACAGAGCGTCCGATTTTTGTGGCATGTTAGTCTCACGTTGAAAGTGAAGAATACGAGAATTTGCATTTGACAGAATACGTCAGAAGTGACGTAACGTGTTGAATAGTTTTGTATTCATTCTTTAGTTTCTGAGCTTGCGTAGTCTTGCTCTTCGGATTATTTTTTTCGTATGAAAACCGTACTAATGAAATGAAAAATGGATCTTTGAGCTCACATGCGACAAACATTTTATCTGCACATCCAGCTTTTGTCTGATGAAAAAGTGAAACCGGCTGTCGAAAGCACCGTACTAATGGTAAGATTTTCGGACGATCGGTTGTCGTAACACAATTGACGTCTGAAAATCAAAGTGTGTGTATGGTCGGGTCTTTACTTACCGCTCTGCAACCATTTTATCAATCAGCAACAGCAGTTACCGGAAGCTATTTTTTACAAAGCAAATAAGGATATATTATTTACAAAAAAATCCTGAAAATACATAAAATATTAAATCCCAGAGAACATTAAAATATAGTAAAAAGAAAAAAAAAGTATAGCATGCAGAAGAGAGATGCTGGGCAACAATAAATCTTTACAAACGCGGTGGGCCTTATTTATTAAAACTGGAAAGTGCAAAATCTAGTGCAGTTCTGCATTAGAATCATTCCAGGATTTTTTATTTTATTTTTGTCAAAGCCAGCTGAAGTTAGAAGATTGGATTGGATTGGCTACCATGCACAGCTGCACCAGATTTTGCACTTTCCTGTTTTAGTAAATCAACCCTAGTATGTCACAGTGTTTGTGGTAGAAGCAGGTCTAGGACAGTGATGGTGAACCTTGGCACCTCAGATGTTTTGGAACTACATTTCCCACGATGCTCAACTGCACTGCAGAGTGTATGAACATCATGGGTAATGTAGTTCCAAAACATCTGAGGTGCCAAGGTTTGCCATCACTGCTCTAGGACATGCAATAACCTAATTGGAGCTGTGATATGTATTCATACTTTCTATGTAAAGTTGGTATTTATTCATACAATGGGCTTAGTTCACCAATCTAAAACATCACTATAAGGATCCTTATTTTTTTTAAGTAATTAATTTCAGCTGAGGTCTATGAGATTTGGAAACTAGTCACGTAGCTAAAAAATAAAAAAATAAAAATAAAGATCCTGAATTATTTTATTTTTGTTTTATTATTTGTGTGTAGAAACATTAAGGCTCCGTGCACACTGGTCTTAAAAAAAAACATCTGTTCTCTTGGGATTAAAAACGCTTATATAGAGTTTAGAAGAGTTTTATGTTTTTTCCTGCCTGTAAGCTCCAATCAGAAACGCAAACCAGGTTTTTTTTTCCTGCATTGAGCTCAATGCCTATAAACATCCTAATGTACATGGACACATAGGATAACATGGCGTTGCTTGTACAGGCAGAACATAAAACTCCTGTAGAAGCAACGTTTTATAAGCCAGTGTGCATGGAGCCCGAGGAGTGATGATGCTACTATAAATTACTTAGCTGCTAAGCAATTTAACTTTAAGTGACAGTTCAGCAATCACTAATTAGTTTTGTCAGCCTAGTGCAAATTAGTAAAATTAGCATACCTTTGATTGAAAACAATGGTTTACTGGATGATTCTTCAGTGCTCACACTATTCATATTTAAGAAAGTAATTTTGATTGCTAATGTAATTGCAAAAGAAAACATGTCCCAACATGGAAACAAAATAGCAGACTGTCCAGCTTTTTTGATATACAAAAATGTAACAAGACGATAATCTTCTGCCTACCCCTCAGCCTAGCCCAGGTGTAGGCAACCCCCGGCACTGGTGCCACAAGCGGCACCCAAACCTCTTCTGCCGGCACTCGACTCCCTCCTCATAAGCAGAGCAGTGCAGGGAAGTGTCAGTGAGACAGTAAGGCATTTCAATTTCAGAATTCCCCATGCTGCACTAAGGGAAGGCACTGTGCCCCCCACACATTGTAAAAGATTGGAAATGTTCGGTTCTCTAACTTTGCTGTAGCTGCGATTGTCAGCTTTTGTGATTGGGAAGAGATTGGGTGCAGTTCTGCTGGGGGGGGGGGGTCCCTGTTTTCAGGAGGAGGAGGACTGTCTTGGCCACTGCTAAAGCCAATCACAGTACTGCTAGCTAGAGCTGCACGATTAATCGTTAAGAATCGTTATTGCAATTTTTTTTCACCGTTGCGATCTTGAAAGAAGTACTTCTGGATTCTTTCTATGCAGAGAATTATCTCTGCTACGCTAAAGCTGACAGCCTTCAAAAGAAAGGAAAAAAAAACGGGCAGTCTGCCAAGAATCACAATATTCTTTAGCAGTAGAACTAAGTATAAATATACATACGTAACATACATACGTAACAATTTGTCCTTTAGATCAAAGGAATATGCTTTGGTATGAACACAAGGGAAGTTTAATCACTTAAACACTAAACCTTTTTCTGACATTTGCTGGTTTCAAGGTAAAATCTTTTTTTTTTTTTTTTGCTAGAAGATTACTTAGAATTTCCAAACATTTTTTTATATTTTTGTTTTAGTAGAGACTCTGGAGAATAAAATGGTTGTTGTTGCAATATTTTATGTCACACTGTATTCGCGAAGCAGTCGTTCAAATGCAATTTTTGGGGGAAAAAATACACTTCCATGAATTAAAAAATAAACTAACCAGCAAAGTTAGCCTCATTTTTTTGTATAATGTGAAAGATTTTACACTGCGAGAATCGTGATCTCTTTATTCTAGGGAAAAAAAATCATTATTCACATTTTGGCCATAATCGTGCAGCTCTACTGCTAGACTTGTCCACCATCTGGAGGAAGATGACTTGCTTGATTGTCACAACGGATCCCAGAAAGAAGGGATTTCCCTGTGATTGAGACAACCACAATTAGGTGACAGTTTGTGGAATTATTGTTGAGCTTCTAGGAACTTTGTTGAAATTATTACTGAACCTTTGCGTCAATTACTACTGAACCCCTGCACCCTGTGTCCCTTTAAGCCACAGCCAGTATTCAGTGCAATGAAAATCACACCCAACCACTTTTTCTCAGCTGTGGGGGCCCAATTTATGATCCACTGCTTTCAGAAAATGCCCCTGACCTGAGGTTATCATTGCGCATCCATTCCAAATGCTTGTATGTGACATCACACACATCACATAAATCACATTCAAGCACGTGGGCTGGATGCGGAAGGTGGATATGCAGGATGAGTGTGCCAGGACAGGTAGATGTGTCTCATCTCTGCTTTCTTTTATCAGTGTGCATATCATAGATGAGAAGAGGGTACATCGGTGGAGCAGATGAGCAGGAGGGTACAGCGGTGGGGAAAATGGGCAGGAGAGGTTCAGAGGTGGGGCAGATGTGTAGGGAGGTATAGTGATGGAAGAGATGAGAAGGGGGGTCAGCAGTGGGAGAGAAGAGCAGGGGGTACAGTGATGGGCCAGATGAGCAGGGGGTTCAGTGTTGGGTCAGAAAAGCAAGGGGTTGAGCAGTGGGGCAGATGGGAAAGGAGTTGTATTGGTGGGGAAGATGAACAGGAGGTTACAGTGGTGGGGTAGGAGCAGGGGGAATAGTGGTGGGCAGGAGAGCAGGGGGGGTACAGAGGTGAGACAGATGTACAGGAGGTACATTGGTGGGGCAGATGAGAAAGCGGGTTACAGCGGTCCGGCAGATGAGCAGATGAGTTCAGTGTTAGGACAGATGAGAAGGTTATTCAGTAGTAAGACAGAAGAGCATGGTGATACGGCCATGGTGCAGATGTGCAGGGAGGTACAGTGGTGGGGCAGATGAGAAAAGGGATACATTGGGGTAGATGAGCAGGAAGATTTATTTCAGTGCTGGGACAGAAGATTACGGGGTACAGTGGTGGGGCAGATGTGCAGGAGGTACAGTGATGGGAGGGATGAGAGGGGGTTCATTGTTGGGGCAGAGGAGAAAGGGAGTACATTGGTGGGACAGATGAGCAGGGGATTACAGTGATAGGGCAGAGAAGCAGGGGGTACAGAGGTGGGACAGATGTGCGGAGGAGAAAGGGGATAGATTGGTGGAACACATGAGCAGGGGGATATAACGGTAAGAGAAGATGGTTCAGTGGTGGAGCAAATGTGCATGGTGGTACAGTGGTGGGGCAGACGTACAGGGGGTCACAGTGGTGAGACAGATGATCAGGGGGTACAGAGGTGGGGCAGATGTACAGGGAGTTACAGTGGTGGGGCAGATGAGAAAGGGGGTATATTGGTGGGGCAGATGAGCAGGGAGGTACAGTGGTGGGGCAGATGTACAAGGGGTTACAGTGGTGGGGCAGATGAGCATTGCATACACACGATTGGAATTTTCAATAGAAACTTTTTCCTTCTGAAAAATTGAGAACCTGCTCTCAATCATTTGTTGGCCGAAATTCGGCCAGCAAAATTCCGATGGAGCATACACACGGTCGCATTTTCCAATGAAAAGCTCTCATCTGTCTTTTGCTGGCCGAAATTCCGACCATGTGTACGTGGCATTAGGGTAATTTCCCTATAATTTGATTTCTGTTCCAGAGAGACAGCAGAAAGGTGAAATCTCTCTCGTCCCTGGTTCACATTGATACGATTTGACATGCAAGTTGTCATGTCAAATCTGCGGCAATTGCCGGCAATGACCCCGTCCAAATCGGTGTGACTCCACATTTGCGGCACCGCACCGATTTCAAAAAGTAGTGTCTGTACTACTTTTTGAGATTTCTGGTTGCGATTTACATTGACAGTGCAGAAACCTGCACAGATATCTCTGAAACTGTGGCTGAAATCGGGACTGACATGTGGGAGTCAAATCATGTGAGTTCAGCTGAACTCGCGCGGCGTCATTCCCGCAGCTCAGTGTGAACCTGGGCTCAAGTGAGAGTATACCGTCTCCTTAACAGTTGTCATTAGAACAGGTGTCCCCACTGTAGGATTTCATCTCTATTCCTATTTTTTAACAACCTAAAATTTTTGGATTTCCCATCAGATTTCTGTACCAGAAACAATGGTCACCAGGACCAATGGAGCAGTTGAATTCTCCCAGTGAGAACATAGATAGCAATATAAATCTTAAAGTGGTTCAAATCTTGTTTCCACCCTATCCAAGAATTAAGCCCCGTACACATGATCGGATCTTCCTTCTGGAAATGTTGCATGTCAGGCTGTTGAATGGAAAATCCAACCGTATGTATGCTCCATTGGACAGTTGTTGTCAGACTTTCTCCCAACAAATGTTGGCTAGCATGTCTTCAAATTTTCCACCAACAAATGTGTGTTTTCTGATCGTGTGTACACAAGTCCGTCAGACAAAAGTCAAAACTGCAAACACGAATGCTCGGAAGCAGAAGCGGTTAGTCTTGTAAACAAGCGTTTGTAATGGAGAATTAACATTTGTGACGTGGCAAATTATGAAATCTCCAAATGCAGAGCACATTCTCTTCTTCTTTAATGGGATAATAATGAAGCTGCTTTGCTGGTGATACTGATGGAGTTATTGCAAACTAATTTTCAAAGGCTTTTTTTCTAGTGATATCAAGAATAATATTTTTTTTTTTTGTGCAAGTTACCACAACACCATTATCCTATACTTTATAAGATCAAAGATACAACTTTGTTGGTGTCCCTTGTCAATTTTACATAGTATTTTTTTTAAATGTAACTGCCTACTCCCAAACTGTAATTTGAAGTAAAACACAAGTATTATTCTCCACAATTTTTTTTATTGTGCATTAATAAGAAAAAAAAAAAAGACATGCAATCTAACAATAGAACTTAACCAAAAAGTGCATTCTATGCATCCAAAAATATAGAAAATACATCAAATCATTCAACCAAAAAAAAAAAAATGTCAAAGCAATAACTCCAAGGCCAATAATAAATAACACGTTATCTCCTCCGATTCCACAACATGTCTGGTTGACGAACGGCCATTCAGAAACGAACTGAAAAGCACGAAATTAAAAACGTCAAAACAAAAGTGTGAATCGACACTCACTAAACTGGCTGAAAACCCACGTTTGTCTAGTACATCACTACATTCGTAATTGTTGGCCAACATTTGTGTGACCGTGTGTATGCAAGATAAGTTTGAGCATACACCCTTCAGACAAAATTCCATGGTTTTGTTGGTGGAACGTCCGATCGTGTGTACGAG
This sequence comes from Lithobates pipiens, assembly GCF_037356315.1. Classification (NCBI taxonomy): domain Eukaryota; kingdom Metazoa; phylum Chordata; class Amphibia; order Anura; family Ranidae; genus Lithobates; species Lithobates pipiens. Next base: position 115,050,193 of record NW_027507788.1, read on the forward strand.
GCATGAGTGTTACTAAACCCACAACAATAACATCAGTCTGTATATGCAGTGACTCATGCTTGTTATACTCACTGTGGAACCTAGGGCTTAATACTCTACATTGTGTAAAAAGGCTATTTGATCCTGTCTTCTCTGATCCTCCCCTTCTACTGTCCCCAATCTATCTGCTGATAGAGCAGGGCCTTGGGGGCAAGCTGTGCGTGCTTAGTTTGGTATGTGATAAGCACAGGGACAATCAGTACTGTCCGGAGGGTCAAGGGTCCTACAGCCTCATAGGACAATCAGAAGAGAATGAAAACTCCTCCTACAAGCTTTAACTAGAGGCTGATAGAAGTCACAAGACTGCTGTTCTGTGTGCTGTGAGAGACCAGATATAGTGAATGTAGGGCCCTAGGTTTAGTAACACTTTAAGGTTAAAGCATTTTGGCCTTGCATACAATTTACTATTAGCCCTTGTACACATGGTCAGACATTCCGACAACCAAATCCATCGGATTTTGTCCAACGGATTTTGTCCGAAACTGTTGCATACACACAATCGGACAAAGTTGTCAGAAAATCTGATCGTAATTAACGTGATGACGTTATTTCGTTAGGATGGGACTACGTTCAGGCTAGTAGCCAATAGCTTTGGTCTAGGAATTTGATCTGAGCATGAGTGGCACTTTGTCCGATCCGAATTCTCTACACATGATCAGACAAAGTCCGATCAGATCATGTTGTCGGAAACTTTTATAGCCCAGCTGGAAAAGCAGCTGAAAAACTTGGTCCATTGGAGCCCACACACTGTTGGATTATCTGACAACACAATCCTATCAGACATTGTCCATCGGAATGTCCGACCGTGTGTACAAGGGCTTAGTCTCAGGTAGTTCTTGCTATACCATATAAACTATGCTAATATATACCACAAATAATATCATACTGTAAACCTCAATAGTGAATATTGCATATAGGTGACAAAAATGTAAAATAAAATTACATGTGCAAAGAAGGTGCAGAAAACGTCTTTAGTGCAGTCTTGGGTGCTTTGTGTTAAATTCCCAGGGTTCCCCCCTGTATATTCCACCATGTGCTGTAATGGTTACACACCACACTCACCAAATGTGATTACAGTAAGAATAGCAACAAGGCTTGCAGGTCTCTAGGGGACCTATCCTTCAATTCCTGTTGATTCCTGGTTGCTCTCAAGGGTCCTTGCTTCTCCCAGTTGCAAGCCGGCCCAACGTAGTTAGGCAGGTGGAAAGTAAATAGAGAGACAGCCTCTCATAGTGTAAAAATCCTTTTGTAGATTTATTTATAAAATAACAAGTGTATGAAGAAGCATCACTGTATATAAAAATAAACATGGTATACAAAACATGGACGCCGCCTGAGTTCTGGCGTGCGTTCAACTAGCTGGTCTGGAAGTGACACACGGGAACTGTTTACTACTTGTTATTTTTCGCAATGTGTTTGTTTTATTACCATAATCAGATGGACAGTATTTCTGTATAAGCATATACAATGATATTAAAAAACCAACTGCTTGCTGGCTAACTACCTGTTGTATGGTTATAATCTTTTTTTTTTTTAAATGGCATATACCTAAACTTAATTAACCGAAAAAGCTGGTATTTTTCAGTGTATTTGCATTTTGTCAAATAGATTTAAAATTTGGGGAAAATAGTTTAGGCTTTGACACTTTTTAAACCTGGAAATATTACATTTTATTTGATCTTTTGAAAGCAACAGGAGCACTAAGTCACAGCGAGGAAATTCAATCACTGTCTCTGTAAGACACCTGCATGTCAATGCCCAACCAAACAGAAAGCGGAGAAGCTAAAAATTCCTAATTCCTTTGGTGTTTTGATTCTTCCACCTATTCACCCAATTCCCCAATTGAGCATTCAGTTCACCATGACACCCTTTATTTTCTTAGTCTCAGAGGTGCAGGAACCATGTAGATGGATTGTATTCCCTGGAAGGTGTCAGCTTGTCATTGATTCCAAGCAATTCTGCTTTGACATTGTTAATATTATCTTCATATAGGTATAGACAAGTTGACTAAATATAGCTCGGTTTTCACAACACATTAGCTGTTTTCCAACAGTGACTGTGGTTATAAAAAAAAAAAGAGAGATTTATGCCATCCTGTTCTGGGTCAGTGTATTCAAATATAAGGGCTGACAGTTCTGAAATATTGTTAATTAAACCTCAGGGATTACATTTCTAGGAAAACATTAAAGCTTAATGTTGGCTTTTAACACATTCTTACCCGTATTTGCATGTTTTTGTTGCTGTTTTTATGATTGCAAAACTTGAATAAAAGGTAAGTTCACTTTTATTATATGTCATAAGCTAGAACCTCTTTGATTTGGCATAGTTAACTATCAATTACATGCCTGTTTTCTTTTGGGTATAAAATGTTGTTTCATAAAGCTTAGAGAGTGTCTATAAGGTGGCAACTGCATTGGAGAGACCCTTCTGTGTTCAAAGATTGTTTTGACCTGGATTGAGACAACCACTCTGAGAAACTGTCCTTGGAGAGAGACAACCATAGGGAGCGACAACTCTAGATAGGGAAAACCATGTGGACAAACTGCCCTGGAGACCAATAACCACGTGGAGAGACTGCCCTGGAGAGGGATATCCATGCAGATAGACTGTACAAAAGACTTCCATTTTGAGAGAGAATTCAAGAAGATGTACTGGTGGAGTGCTGATCCAATTCTGGGTGAGTATTCCAATTACAGTTTTGTGTGGTACATTAGTAAAGAAGCTCACAAAAATCGGATGAATCTACATAGGGTCTTTTAGGTCTGAAGTGGTATGTAAATAGAAGGAAAAAAGTGACAGATAAGAGTAAATGGTCTAGTTTGATTTTTTTTTTATTTGGTTTTTAAAAGTTGACAATGGAGAGGTATAAGTTGGGATCGTTTAGGTCAGCCTGAGCAAGCTCCACTAATATGTTCCCCAATAAGCTCACTCAATCAGGATACCAGACAGTCCTTATTTCAGTTGTCTCTGCATCCTATGCATTTGACGTGTTGGCTATCTCTTTTATTGAAAAATCAAAAAATATGTCAGGACTATTTAGACCAATTTGGGGCTTTCTTCTTTTTAATATAAATAGCATTTTTAAATAAAATATCTGGGTAGAGCATACCATATAGAGAGAGTTTCCTGAAGAGGGCCTGCCACATAGAGAAAGAACTCCGTTGAGTATTGCATATAGAGTGACTGCCCTGAGAGAATGCTATGAAGGATACTGTTCAGAGAGACTGATTTGAAGAGTCCGTCAAATGAAGAGACTTCCCTGAAGAGAAAAGAGAGTTTGCACTAAAGTGTGGTGGCACTGAAAATATTCAGCGAAAATGACCTGTAGAGAGTCTACCATGAGGAGGGGCTTCTGTAGAGAACCTTGCCAGTTCATTTGTCTTCAGAGCTTCACTGGAAATTGATTTGTTTTCCTTCCAGATTACAGATCCTGTCCCATGGGTCTTCTGAGAGTGACTTAACTGATTGGCCTGCAGGGAATGCATCAGACTGGAACTTTGCATTCATCCCTGCCTGGCAGAGGAACAACTTGTTCCTTGTATAGTTCGGAAGTATGACAAGACCATGATGGACAACTGTTCCACCAAAGTTTGGTGATCACCATTTCCTGTGCCTCAATAAAAACGACTAAAGTACTACTTGTAGCTTGAGAATCTCTGTTGTAGACAAGCTTCATACCTCCTTTATTTTTTATTTATTTATTTTTCTCCTTTACTATTTTACTGTGAAACACACAAAACTAAAATGTATTTCACAATCATCCCACAAACATCTTAAACCAGTAATGCAAAGAAACATAGAGCTAATACAATTAAACTAAAAAAAAAAAAAAAAATAGAAAAAGTTTTAATATTCTTTGCTGACAGAATTTGTGGATTTAATTTAGCATTAGATGACAAAACGTTGTCAGATATGTAACTATTTATTTTCTCTTCTTTCATTGAATTATAACTGATGCTAATTCCTAAACCACAATGAATTACCTTTAAAAATCATACTACTTGCAAAAATGATTTCAATTGAGGAATACAGATCGATATATGTTAACCTTTGTCACTGGACTTGAACATGTTTAGAAAAAGACTAAGGAGTTTTTACTGAATAAGGCCTGCCATAGACAAGGTAATTTTTTTCCCTGCAACCTGTGGTCGCTAAATTCCTCCATCGGCACAGGGAGTGTTGACAGGGGAATCCCTCTAACATAGATAACTCTCACAACCAGTGGCAGCGGCGGAGACTAATCTTAACATAGAAGACGGGGAATGAAGAATCGGGCCATTCTCCCCATTCTCCTCTGGGCTGAACAGGAAGTGTGTCCTGAGACGATAGGCCAGTGTGTCCCAAGACACGATTGGGAGTTCTAAGACTCCCTGGCCAAACGGTTCTCAGGAGCATCTTTCTGCTTGGCTGGGAGGAGAATTAGGAAGACAATAGCGAAGATTAATTCGCTATTGTAACAGCACTGGGTGGGTATGGGGAGCAGTGCCCTGCGCCCCGAGCCCACCCTTTTTTGAGGCCAATTAGAGCTTCAGGCTCTAATCATGTGCTTAAAAAAAAAACATTGTAATCCATAAATCCTGCGTCCTGCATGTAGATTAGGGGCCAGGCAAAATTAACAAAGGTATGTTACATAGTATCCAGTATATACAGTTCAAATAAATAGAAAACAAGATGTTCAAAGAATAAAAAAAATGGCTTATATGGATTGGTTTATGTAGAAAATTAAATATGGTCACAGTAAGATAATCAGGTAGGTAGTGATTAGAGGTCGACCGATATGGGTTTTTCTCTGGCCGATGCCGATGCCGATATTTAGAAATCGGGGCGGCCGATGGCCGATATATGATGCCGATTTTTGCAGCCGATTTTTGTGGCCGATTTTTTTTATTTTTCCTTCATTAAATCTAACAGTTTAGGCGGCTGTGGAGGAGGTGGGGATACAGAGAGGCGGCTGTGGAGGTGGGGGGGGTACAGAGAGGCTGCTGTGGAGGTGGGGGGCTACAGAGAGGCTGCTGTGGAGGAGGGGGGGTACAGAGAGGCGACTGTGGAGGAGGGGGGTACAGAGAGGCGACTGTGGAGGAGGGGGGTACAGAGGCGACTGTGGAGGAGGGGGGGTACAGAGAGGCGACTGTGGAGGAGGGGGGGTACAGAGAGGCGACTGTGGAGGAGGGGGGGTACAGAGAGGCGACTGTGGAGGAGGGGGGGTACAGAGAGGCGACTGTGGAGGAGGGGGGGTACAGAGAGGCGACTGTGGAGGGGGGGTACAGAGAGGCGACTGTGGAGGGGGGGTACAGAGAGGCGACTGTGGAGGGGGGGTACAGAGAGGCGACTGTGGAGGGGGGGTACAGAGAGGCGACTGTGGAGGGGGGGTACAGAGAGGCGACTGTGGAGGGGGGGTACAGAGAGGCGACTGTGGAGGGGGGTACAGAGAGGCGACTGTGGAGGGGGGGTACTGAGAGGCGACTGTGGAGGGGGGTACAGAGAGGCGACTGTGGAGGGGGGTACAGAGAGGCGACTGTGGAGGGGGGTACTGAGAGGCGACTGTGGAGGGGGGGTACAGAGAGGCGACTGTGGAGGGGGGGGTACAGAGAGGCGACTGTGGAGGGGGGGTACAGAAAGGCGACTGTGGAGGGGGGGTACAGAAAGGCGACTGTGGAGGGGGGGTACAGAAAGGTGACTGTGGAGGGGGGGTACAGAAAGGTGACTGTGGAGGGGGGGGTACAGAAAGGTGACTGTGGAGGGGGGTACTGAGAGGTGAATGTAGAGGGGTGGTATATAGAGGTGACTGTGGAGGAGGATCATCCATTTTCTAAATGGCAGGTTTCACTTTAAAAGGATATTAATTTATACAGTAGCATACTCCATTTTTTTGACTCACCGTGCATACAAGCTGGCATCTATCTGTATGCACGTGACCCAATAGCATGCACCTAGCCCTGATGAGCTGACCAGCCAATCACAGTGAGATAGAAACAGGCTCCGCCTCCGCAGGGAAGGAAGAGGATCTTAGCTAGTGCTGGCTACGATCTCCTGCGGAGGCTTGTGATATGTTAATGATGTTCCTCTGCTACTGCCTGGGGAAGGGAGGGGCGGGGCAGTGCAGTGCCAGTGAAACTTTCTCCTTCCACCCTATAGTGGCCAGCCGCACGGGTGAAGGATGGAGGATCAATTGTACATGCTGCTGCAGCGGGGACACAGGTCTGTACTGCAGGCGGCCGGGTATAGTGTTACCCGCAAATCGGCGTGGTATGCACAATAATCGGCCGATGCCGATTTCTTAAAAACGGCCAAATATCGGCCGATACATCGGCCGACCGATATATCGGTCGACCTCTAGTAGTGATTCTGGTAACAACAAAGTCTGGGGAATGCCCAGGGAAAAAACCAAAGCCTACTTACCACCAGCTCGCAGACAACCAAATTAACCTGTCTAACAGTATGCGTTAAAAACAGGGGTTCAGTCCGCACGCATTTGCAAACGCATGCGTGAGCCACAGAGCCACGTCAAGGCACCCTGGTATCTGTGGTCCTAACACTAACATAGTGTCCCCACAGTGGAGGCACATGCATTCTGATGGTTAGATGAGGGCAGGTGGACTGAAGGGGAGCCACCCCTCCTTAAAGGTACAGGAACACACCAAACACCCAGCAAGAGCACAATGGCAGCAAAGGTGTTGGTGCATTGCTGGACCAATGCAAACACTACCGTGTTATCAAGAACTTGCCCACCGCCCTCATCTATAGCTGGCTATCGCAGTAAGTGGCTTTGGAAGGCTAAACAACAGGTAACAACAAAGTCTGGGGAATGCCCAGGGAAAAAACCCAAAGCCTACTTACCACCAGCTCGCAGACAACCAAATTAACCTGTCTAACAGTATGCGTTAAAAACAGGGGTTCAGTCCGCACGCATTTGCAAACGCATGCGTGAGCCACAGAGCCACGTCAAGGCACCCTGGTATCTGTGGTCCTAACACTAACATAGTGGTAGTGATTCTGAGCTAAGTAACCAGCTGGGTGGGGGGAGAGAATTTTAGAGGTCGACCGATATGGGTTTTTCTCTGGCCGATGCCGATGCCGATATTTAGAAATCGGGGCGGCCGATGGCCGATATATGATGCCGATTTTTGCAGCCGATTTTTGTGGCCGATTTTTTTTATTTTTCCTTCATTAAATCTAACAGTTTAGGCGGCTGTGGAGGAGGTGGGGATACAGAGAGGCGGCTGTGGAGGTGGGGGGGGGTACAGAGAGGCTGCTGTGGAGGTGGGGGGCTACAGAGAGGCTGCTGTGGAGGAGGGGGGGTACAGAGAGGCGACTGTGGAGGAGGGGGGTACAGAGAGGCGACTGTGGAGGAGGGGGGTACAGAGGCGACTGTGGAGGAGGGGGGGTACAGAGAGGCGACTGTGGAGGAGGGGGGGTACAGAGAGGCGACTGTGGAGGAGGGGGGGTACAGAGAGGCGACTGTGGAGGAGGGGGGTACAGAGAGGCGACTGTGGAGGAGGGGGGGTACAGAGAGGCGACTGTGGAGGGGGGGTACAGAGAGGCGACTGTGGAGGGGGGGTACAGAGAGGCGACTGTGGAGGGGGGGTACAGAGAGGCGACTGTGGAGGGGGGGTACAGAGAGGCGACTGTGGAGGGGGGGTACAGAGAGGCGACTGTGGAGGGGGGGTACAGAGAGGCGACTGTGGAGGGGGGTACAGAGAGGCGACTGTGGAGGGGGGGTACTGAGAGGCGACTGTGGAGGGGGGTACAGAGAGGCGACTGTGGAGGGGGGTACTGAGAGGCGACTGTGGAGGGGGGGTACAGAGAGGCGACTGTGGAGGGGGGGGTACAGAGAGGCGACTGTGGAGGGGGGGTACAGAAAGGCGACTGTGGAGGGGGGGTACAGAAAGGCGACTGTGGAGGGGGGTACAGAAAGGTGACTGTGGAGGGGGGGTACAGAAAGGTGACTGTGGAGGGGGGGGTACAGAAAGGTGACTGTGGAGGGGGGTACTGAGAGGTGAATGTAGAGGGGTGGTATATAGAGGTGACTGTGGAGGAGGATCATCCATTTTCTAAATGGCAGGTTTCACTTTAAAAGGATATTAATTTATACAGTAGCATACTCCATTTTTTTGACTCACCGTGCATACAAGCTGGCATCTATCTGTATGCACGTGACCCAATAGCATGCACCTAGCCCTGATGAGCTGACCAGCCAATCACAGTGAGATAGAAACAGGCTCCGCCTCCGCAGGGAAGGAAGAGGATCTTAGCTAGTGCTGGCTACGATCTCCTGCGGAGGCTTGTGATATGTTAATGATGTTCCTCTGCTACTGCCTGGGGAAGGGAGGGGCGGGGCAGTGCAGTGCCAGTGAAACTTTCTCCTTCCACCCTATAGTGGCCAGCCGCACGGGTGAAGGATGGAGGATCAATTGTACATGCTGCTGCAGCGGGGACACAGGTCTGTACTGCAGGCGGCCGGGTATAGTGTTACCCGCAAATCGGCGTGGTATGCACAATAATCGGCCGATGCCGATTTCTTAAAAACGGCCAAATATCGGCCGATACATCGGTCGACCGATATATCGGTCGACCTCTAGAGAATTTCATTTATTTTAGGTTTGGAAAGCTAGGGATAGTGAACTGTTGCACTTTTTACGAAGCATGGACACTTTTTCTTTTGATGCACGTGACTTATTTGGCTGATTCGGCCTAGGTGCACATTGATGCGATTTGGCATGTGATTTGACATGTCAAATTGCATGCCAAATCTGCGACTATTGTCGGCAATGGAACCGTTCGAATTGGTGCGACGCTGCACCGATTCCCAAAAGTAGTTTCTGTACTACTTTTGGCGACTGAGTGCAATTTCCATAGACATCTGTGCAGGAAACCACATAGATGTCTCTGAAATCGGCCTCAAAATCAGACTGACATATGGGTATGAAGTTGTACGACTTCAATGGAACTTGCACGATTTTCTAACCCATTGTCAGTGTGAACCTGGGCTCAATCTGAGATCTAATAGGCTCTTAATTACCATAGAAGTGTGAAATTATTTTCTTGGGGCATATTTAAAAAAGCAGTGAATGTGACATTAACAAAACATTTGCTGTAGGTGAATTAATTACTCTAATGTAAAACAGATGCACCAGTAATGCCCCGTACACACGATCAAAATTCTCGTCGAAAAAAGCTCTGATGGTTTTCCTGACAGAATTCCGCTCAAACTGTCTTGCCTACACACGGTCACGCCAAATTCCAATCATTTAGAACGCGGTGACGTACAACACTTATGACGGGACTAGAAAAAGGAAGTTCAATAGCCAGTAGCCAATAGCTTCTGTCTCGTAGTTGAATCTGAGCATGCGTGATTTTTGATGTGTCGGAATTGCATACGCACGATTGGAATTTCCGTTTTTCCATCGGGAAAATTGAGAACATGCTATCAATTTTTGGCTGGCGGAAATTCAGACAGCTAAATTCCGATGGAGCATACACACGGGCGCATTTTCCGATGAAAAGCTCTCATCAGTCTTTTTCTGGCTGGAATTCCGATTGTGTGTACGTGGCATTAGACTCACTTCCAGTGAATGTCTAATAAATTTTACATTCACTTCTTTTGTAATATACTCCCTAGTGTTGTAAGTCTGTTTTGCTCTTTTAAAGCTGAAGTTTAGGGCTTTTTTTTTTTTGGATACAGCAGCATACATTAGTTATGTGTAAGGCCCTTTTCACACTAGGGCGGTGCTGGCGTCGGCGGTAAAGCTTTATCGTAGTTTTAGCGCCGCTATTCGGCCACTAGCGTGGCGGTTTTAACCCCTGCTAGCGGGCAAAAAAGGGTTAAAAATCGCACCGCAAAGTGCTTTGCTGGTGGTATAGCCGCGCTGCCCCATTGATTTCACCTTCACCACTCCAAAGATGCTGCCAGCAGGTTTTTTTTTTACTGTCCTGCTAGAGCACTGTTCCAGTGTGAAAGCCCTCCTGCTTTCACACTGGAGTGAAAGGAGCTGCTTTTTTCAGGCGCTATACAGGTGCTATTTTTAGCGCTGTAGCGCCTGAAAATGCCTCAGTATGAAAGGAGCCTTATGGTGAGTATCTCATTACCTTGCTTTTGCAAAAAATCCTCCTTGCTGTGCCTCCTCACAACTGCCAGATACTGCCCTAAGTGGCTGTTTTCAAGCGCCTTTAGAGAGAAGTTGCACCATTCACCTGACCCCTTCTGCCCTCTCTGCCATTCACAGAACCTTTATTACTACTCACACAATGCATTGTGTTCTTTGAATGGGTTATGTATCATTCAATTGCTCTTCTTCCATTCACAGAACACGATGCATTAAAAGTGCAGTAATACAAGTTACTTGAATGGTGAACAGGGCAGAAGTGGCGCAACTTTTCTCAGCAGCAGTGGCTGCAGTAACCTCTCTAAGAGCTGGAAGATAACCACTCAGGACGGTATTCCACAGCTCTAAAAATAGGAAGATTTTTTTTTTAGCAGAAGCAACCACCTGCAGAACATTGGATACACATCATTATACATAACTAATGTGTTTGGTGCTATATCACAAAAAAATATACTAAACCTCAGCTTTAAGCTCCAATGAAGTTGTGAATGAAGGCAGTCCCACCACTTTATGTTTAATTGTTGAATGATTGCTCTGAAAAAAGTGCATACATTACCATTTTCTTCAATTAATCTTAACAGTGTGCTCTAATTGATGTTTTCCTCCTTCATCTGCTCGGCTAACACTGGCAGCTTAATTATGAAACAGCATCCACACGATTGTGGAATCAGGCATGGTACACCTGGAAATTCGACACAGCAAAGCCAGTCCAAATGATAGATTTGCATGTGTAATAAAGGGAGCTTGTCTACATGGTAGTATGTTATACAGTAATAAACATTTACATAACAGTGCTGTGTTTTACATTAGAGTTATTTTACAAAAACATATTAATTAGTGTTCTTGATTACAGACAACATTGCTGCCTTTTAGGAAGAGCCTAAAATGGTTCTGAAATTAGCTACATAACAAATTCATACCAGTTGTGTTGGGCATGGTTGTGTAACTCAACAATGCAGCAAGTAAAAAGGTATTGTTCTCAATAGGCCCAGTACACATCAACAGGCAACATTGGTCCACACATACCGAAAATAGGATATGTTGCAAGGTGCATCATGGATTTGTAATTTAGTTACGGTATACAAGTGTAAGCCAAGCCGAATATAAGCTGAGGCACCTCATTTTACCACAAAAAAATGGGAAAATGTATTGACTCGAGTATAAATCTAGGATGGGAAATGCAGCAGCTACTGATAAACAGTGCCCATCTGCAGCTTCGCTGTGTCCATCTGCAGCCTCATTGTGCCCATCTGCAGCCTCACTGTGCCTATCTGCATCCTCACTGTGCCCACCTGTACCTTTGGGTGTCTCCCGCTGTGTCATACAACTGCCTTCCACTGTAACAAAGCCCTGTCTCCTCCTCGTCCGTGATAGATGGAACACTGATTTAGTTTCCCAGCATTGTATCAGTGTTCAGTGTTCTGTCTATCACAGACAAACAGTTAAGACTGAATGACACAGCAGGAGACCCTCACTCGAGTATAAGCCGAAGGGGGCTTTTTCAGCATAAAAAATGTGCTGAAAAAGTCAGCTTATACTCAAGTATATATGGTATGCTATAAAAAGGAAAAAAAAAAGCATAAATGCACAACGATGCATGAAAAAAATACAGTGCACATCTATGCAAGTGTGTTTAATGTGCATTAATTTGATTTGAATCCACCTAAAGGAAACTATCTTCTACAATTTCACTGGTGCCAAGTTCAGTTTTTTTCTTAGAAGCTCTGTGTTAAAAGAAAATGTGACATTTACAGTAGACTTGTCACGTAAATTTTGTAAAATCCGTCATGACACTTGTTTTCAGATCTTTGACTTTTAGCCAAGGCATATTTTTATTTGAAGAGCCCCTCTTTAGATCCGGGTCCACTCTTGTTAACTAGACCACTCACAATGGTTACCCCTTCCCTATAGAAGTGTGATCTTCTGTTAGAAGACTGCTCGGTATATCTCCTTTTGTGTTCAAACATGAATTATCTTTTGTCTTTCCAAGTCTGGCTTATTCTATGACTATTTGCGTGCTTAAAGCTCTCACATATTAATAAGGATCTCTCTTACACAAATCTTTCAATCTATTCATACAGAAGAAAACAGGAAACAATCATAAATTAGGCTATGCTATGTTTTCCCTTAAAACAATTGTATGTTATTGCTAAACAAGCAATTCTATTACTTTTAACGTAGTTAAAAATAATTTTTCATTTTAGGACTTGTTTACGTTAGTCTGCATAGAAAAATGGGCCTTAAAAAAAAATTATTTTAACTTTATTGAAATGTCACAAAGTTTAGCGTGATGCATATAATCATACAGACGAGGAACGAGGAGGAGGCATGCTGCATTTTTCTGCAGCTCTTTGTTCTTTTGTAGAATGAACAGGGCACATACAAAACAGCTGTCTTCTCTATATGCCCTTGTGGAGACCTGCATTTTTCTCATGCAGAAAAACCTAGGGCTCTATACATATTGTAAATGAGCCATTGCTGTGCAACTGCCTTTTATTTGATCAAATGTCAAATCTTTGCAGTATAGCAGTCTAAGGCTTTGTTTATCCAAGGCAGCCGGTATGGTAAAGATAAGCAGTTGGGCCTTCATTTTACCACTGCTCAAGACTTTGAGGGCTTTCAATGCTCTTCAATCGTTCTCCAGACTGAGTGCAGGTTAAAAAATAATACAAATAACTAGATAAGAACTGAACTGCAATCTGTGCTCTTCTCGGTTACTTTATTTGATTGTTCATAGTAGATATACAGCAATGGTATCTCCACCCAAAGGAGTGTGGTTTGTATCCATTTATTTATACTAAAACTGATTAACTGGTGATAATGAAGGCTGATTCTGTCATTCAGAATTGTGTGAAAGGACAAGGTAAAAGAAACAGTATGTTTTTTAGACTGGATATAACATGATATAATACGGATGTGAAAAGCATTTTGCATAGTCCTGTGAGGCACAGTAACAAGGTACAATTGCAATCTCATGGTTGGTAACTATGCTGATAGATTCTTGATCACTATATCTGGCAAGACATCTTTTGTCACAGAATTAGGAGCTTGCATGGGAAATATATCAGCCAATCTCAGCACAATCTTACCCACAAACCTGCAGTATACAGTTTGTGGGTAAGACGTTGTCAATGGTGAATAATTTCCAACCAATTTGTCTTTTCTAGTAATTGAGGCCTCAATGTTTTCAATTGCTCTTCTCAGAAACCCAAGATTGGTCTTAAAACCAGGTCTGTAGAAGTCTGCCTTTAGACTTTTGGCTTACCCCTTCATTTGGCCAGAATCAGGTAATAACCATCTAATGTCAATGGCCACCTTTAGACAAAACATTGATGAGCTTTATAAGAAAATACCTTTATGGTGACAAGGATGTAAATCCAAGAAGTTAAAACAGACATTGTGGAGTACCCACATAATTATTCTTTTATTCCTGAATTTGTTGCATGCTTCACCAAACCCAATGTGCCTAATATGTGCATTAGATGGATCCAGGAACTCCTAACCTCCTGCAAAAAAACTTTTCTGTAATTCATGTGTATTGTTTTGAGGTATGGCAAAGGTATGTCCACTGTATTATATTAAACAATACAGCATGAAAAAATAGGTATAAGTCTTAGCAGCTCTCAGTGTCTTAGAACATAGTAAGAGGGTCTGAGCACAATGAGATCAGTGTCTGGATGCCCATCATTTAGTATCCATTAACTATAATACTCTAACATTTGTATTAGAGTCCATTCCCTAGCTTCTTAGCAACTTGCTGTATAACGAACAAAACCAGCAAAGACATAGTAGCCAGATAATTTGTCATTATAGTCACTTTCATGTCACTGTGTTTCTCTTATGCTTTCTCAAAGCTCCTTCCATTATCTCTCCTCCCTTCTTTATATTTTTCCCCACCTTTGCCTTCAGCCATCCTAGAGACTATAATGAATTAGTACTATATGTAGTTCAGTCGTGAATGATGTATAAGGATGAAAGAAACAACATCATATTTTTTTTTCATTTATTAGACATTATAATAGCTCCAGTGTGGTTTAAAGCAACATCATGTGTGAAATTGCATTTTTTTCTGAACTGACTATTAATGTAGAGGTTAGTTAGAGATCCAGGAGGTGCTGAGGTTCTCCTTACATTCAGACATATGCAGCAGAAGAGAATACACTTTAAGGCTGTCTGTAGATGGAGCAGATTTCTTTCCTGCAACCCATGACTGTGTTGAAAGGGGAATGCCTCCCGCTGAGCTTTTGTGTTCTAGTTGAGGAGGAGCGAGGGAAGCCATACACGCCGTGATTATTGTTAGTGGCTATAACGGCTGCTTGCAATAATCGCATGTTAAATCCAGCAGGCTGGTTGTACCCAAGTTGATTGATCGAGTAACTTGGGTACATTCAGCCTGCCCATACATGGTTCAGATCTCGACCAGTTCCTGCTGAACAAACCAAGATTCAAACTGTCTATGGCCAGCTTAAAAGAGCCAAAAATTACACCAAGTAGCTTTCTGATGGAGCCTGCCATTGGACTTTGCAACAAAGTAACTGTTCAACATCTGTGAGTGAGCTAAAGGTTTTGGGCCTAGTGTGCAGCTTGTAAACCAGACAGGGTTAGCAGCAGAAAAGTATTTAGCCTATTTCTACTGCATTAGGTATGTGACAGGTTCACTTTAAGCTGGCTGTTGGGGTGACTGCTCTCAGCAAAGCATTGATGTGCAGTGCATAGAGCAATGTAGTGCATACATGGTGGCAGTGCATATGGAGCAAAATGGACATGAATAGTTCCAATAGACTGGCAGAAACTGATCATTGCTTACACTTGGGCATAACAGTTATGTCCCTATCAGCAAAAACAGGAATTACTATTTAATGTCCTTTGTTTAACCTACATTAGCGTTCAAAGACAGCAGTGGAATGCGTTGTATAATTTGTTGGATGCAACAACCCAAATTAGCTTCACCTATACATTACCTAATGAAACAATCCTACTGCACTAGCCTACTGCCAATGCATGTTGAAGGTGTGGTCATACTTCAGATTATAGGCAAATAAATGCCCAATAATGTTACTGGGCAGTTAAACCGAAACTCCAACCAAAGCATTACTAGTTTTGGATAGAGTGGAAAAGGGTTAGCCCACCAGGGAGATTTATGATCTCATGATTTGTCCCAGTAACCATTGTCATTGGTGCAGAAAATGGGGGGGGAATTAAGCTTATAATTGTTGTCTCTAAAAGAGGACACAAGGGAAACACCCAGCGGATCTAGTGAGGTGGAATTTTACCTTAATAAACTGGATAGGAATAGCAATGTTAAGCAAATCTAAATCCAAAAAAAAACAAAAATGTAATATATTGCAAATTCAGCAGGTACAGAAAATACTTGTACTTGTGAACCTGACAGAGCTGACTGCAGGAAAGTATTGTGCAAATTACTGGAGAAGCAGATTATTTTTTGAACAGAATGTTTAGCGCTACTTATTATGGGTCACTGTGAACGATTCCTTTTTCCAGGTCAAGAGTGTTCCTGATGACAAGACTTGTAAAGATTGGCTGGTTATTTCAATTATGATACTCAAGTTTCTTCTAGCATGGGTATTCATTCCTGTAACGTATTAACTGGCACTACTGCTAAGCCATTTTGGAGCCATTTAAAATAATAGACATCTACATTTACACGACAACCTATTTGATAAATATTGGAAGAATAGACATTAAAAAGGAAACAGGTCACATAAAGGATATATTATAATCCAAAGGCAAATTTTGAAGTCCTCATCACTTTCTAATGTTAACGATGATCTAACTAATTTGTTCCATCTTGAGTTAATATATCTTATTTACTAGATATAGGCCCAGAACACTTCCAGCTTGATACTGTGACAAATATGGTTGCAATTACAGCATTCCAGAAATAAAGAAACAGTGTACAGCTTTAACATGCAGGTTTCGTTGGAGTTTTTCTCATGTGCAGGTTTGAACACATCACGGTTCCTCCCTCACTTTATTCTTTGCCGTTCCTGTTTTTCTTAGAAGGGTTGGTTAGGGCTGACAGGTTACAACTTGAAGTGCTCCAGGTTGGAGTGGGGGAGAACACAAGCATCTTACATACCGGATTGTTTTTTCTTATTTTTTATTTTTTGCTATTATGTGGTCACACCTCAGGATAAAATACAGCTGTGTTCTATTCCTGAGTATGTAAAATGTATCTACTGCCATTTCAGAGAATTGAGAATGGAAAGCATTTAAATAAAGTGTACTTGACATATAGGCAATGTACATTTAGGGCGTATGGAACCTTTCACAAAACAAAGGGCCTTTTACTAGAAGAATACTGAATAGCCCTTTTCCATGGGGCCATGTTTACTACAGGTTTTTACGATTTTCATAACTGTACATGGGAAAATCTTCATGAACGTAACACAAATTACCAAAGCTCATTATTTACCAAATATTAGCCAACATAGGAGGTATGTGTAGTGTGTATTTCTACAGCTAGTATCTAGGTATAGTGAAATATAAAATCGTTCCACTAAAATAGAGCATAAAAGTGAAACATGTCTCATAATAGTGGTCTGTGTAAATGATAAAGTACTGCGATATATATGGTTTACAGTACATCCACTTATTCTCAGAAATGTACTGACTACTATTTTGAGATCTCTATTTTATGCACTATTTTAGTTAAATGATTTTATGCTTTCACAATACATTTTAGCCCAAATAAAAGGGACGATGTGCAGTCTCCGAAACACATTGACGGTGGCACCTACTATATTTGGAATACAATATCATTTTGGACTGTAAACCGTGGGGCAGTGCTTGGATTTACACTCAAGTTGTATCTAGATTTGGCTCCAATCCTCAATGTGGTATTTTATTTCATAACCTAAAGTAAGCTTTTTGTAAATTAAATAAAAAAGCTGTCTTTGCTGTCCAAATTCTGAAAATGTTAGTTGCTTTGCTGTTATATTGACCCACTGGCATCGATATAATAATGATAGCCAGGGGCTCCAAATTTGCAGAATAAGATTTCAGCAATGGCAACCTTCATTTCTTTCTCTGAAACATTTCTTTTATATAATCTCATATACTGTTATTATAATTGGGTTGAAACTAAGGCCTCACATTTTTTGGTTTCATCTAAACTCCAGACAAACAAACGCTGAGATGAAATACATTTGTATTTCTGGTCAGGCAGGAGCCCCTACCAGGTTGGTGACCTCACTGCTGTCCAGACCAAATAATACAGCTTGATCACTGGTGACCCCACTGCTATCCAGACCAAATAATACAGCTTGATCACTGGTGACCCCACTGCTATCCAGACCAAATAATACAGCTTGATCACTGGTGACCCCACTGCTATCCAGACCAAATAATACAGCTTAGGCACTGGTGACCTCACTGCTGTCCAGACCAAATAATACAGCTTGATCACTGGTGACCCCACTGCTGTCCAGACCAAATAATACAGCTTAGGCACTGGTGACCCCACTGCTGTCCAGACCAAATAATACAACTTGGGCACTGGTGACTTCACTGCTGTCCAGACCAAATAATACAACTTGGGCACTGGTGACCTCACTGCTGTCCAGACCAAATAATACAGCTTGATCACTGGTGACCTCACTGCTGTCCAGACCAAATAATACAGCTTTGGCACTGGTGACCCCACTGCTGTCCAGACCAAATAATACAGCTTTGGCACTGGTGACCCCACTGCTATCCAGACCAAATAATACAACTTGGGCACTGGTGACCTCACTGCTGTCCAGACCAAATAATACAGCTTGATCACTGGTGACCCCACTGCTTTCCAGACCAAATAATACAGCTTGATCACTGGTGACCTCACTGCTGTCCAGACCAAATAATACAACTTGGGCACTGGTGACCTCACTGCTGTCCAGACCAAATAATACAGCTTGATCACTGGTGACCTCACTGCTGTCCAGACCAAATAATACAGCTTTGGCACTGGTGACCCCACTGCTGTCCAGACCAAATAATACATCTTTGGCACTGGTGACCCCACTGCTGTCCAGACCAAATAATACAGCTCGGGCACTGGTGACTTCACTGCTGTCCAGACCAAATAATACAGCTTGGGCACTGGTTAGCCACTGCTGTCCAGACCAAATAATACAGCTTGGGCACTGGTTAGCCACTGCTGTCCAGACCAAATAATACAGCTTGGGCACTGGTTAGCCACTGCTGTCCAGACCAAATAATACAGCTTGGGCACTGGTTACCTACTGCTGTCCAGACCAAATAAAACAGCTTGGTCACTAACCTTGCCCTGCAGATTGGGCAAAGAAGGAAGCATCACTGGACTTTACTTCTCTTAGCAAGCCATCAGTGCAACTTGGCAACACGAGGCAGCACTTAAAACCAATCCGGTTTTCTTCATGCACATGTTTTTTGGCAAATAACATAGTGACAGGAGGAGAGAGCAGAGAGTTAACCTCATCAATCTGCTACTGCTTCTTCATGGTTCACTCATAGACTGGGATTGGGGAGGCGACTGGCTATGTTGCTTAACTGTAGTAGGAAAAGTCAAGGCTGTCTGTGCTGTCTTGCAGGGATCTGTAAATCTCAGGACTGAAGGGGCAGAATTTAAATAATATTTACTAGATAAAACCGCTTTTGTTAATCTGTTTCAGTGGTGTATTCAGTTGCTTGCCTGGGGTTCAGCTTTATGTTTTTGTTTTAATCACCACAAAGATGAAATGTTCCTCACTGTCTGGAGGTCAGCTTTACCTGGGGATTTCCAAATTGCTCCCAGGTCATCTGGATTAGATAATCCCTCTGCCTTTCAGTTGGATGGAGTATTGACACTCCCTGATAAAAGAATTAGTGACCATATCATTAAATGTAATCTTCCAGCTGTTCAGAGAATATTTTCCATGTTACCCACTATAGTCCCTGCCCGGAGCTCCTATGGAAGGACACAATTAACCATTTTTCCCCCTCTCTGAGGAGTGTAGGGTCAATATTTTATTATATCTTCTAGCAGCTGTTTCTTGTATCAGCATGGCTTCTTTAAAAAATAAAGAATTTTTAGTTTATTTGCACAATTGTGCTAATCATGTATTCTGGAATTTCAATCAATAGTCTGCCCTGCAAGGCCACTGTCGGTAAATAAGCTTAGTCACAGCTCTTATTTTTCAGTTGGTGTATTTGAGTCCAAATCTAAATGGATACAACAAAAACAAATAGCTCATTTGGATGCTGAAATTGAACTTTTGGCATGTGATCCTGCAAGAGCTTCCTAATACTGTTTGACTTCAAATGTATTGAAACTGTACTACTCGGTACAAAGAAGTCCCAAGAATTAAAAGCTGGATTCTTGGATCAGCAAATATTGTCTATTCATACTTGAATTAGTGTTCCTTTTGTACTTTTTCAAGATCTTTAAAGTAACCCAGCAGAAAACTTTGCCTCTCTGCAGGTGCTTCCTGTAATAAAGACCAGTCACTGCTGCTCGCTCCTTGTGCAAGGTGACTGGTCTTGTCCCCACCTCCTGTAATGCTTTGCAGGTAGCATGTGGTATGTGGAACCTGCTGGGTGTCTTATACAGTTCTGGAGTCTGCATAGGATGTGCACAACACACTGATGCTATTTTTATAAGGTAATATCTGGGTTTTCAAAGGCCTTTGGTGTGTATACAATTTTATTATTATTTGTGGCTACTGATAAATATGTGAAAAAATAAATAAAAATGTATATACTGTATAGGTGTGTATATATATATATATATATATATATTTTTTTTTTATTATATCTTTTCATGTGACAACACTGAAGAAATGACATTTTGCTACAATGTAAAGTAGTGAGTATACAGCTTGTATAACAGTGTAAATTTGCCGTCCCTTCAAAATAACTCAACACACAGTCATTGATGTCTAAACCGCTGGCAACAAAAGTGAGTACACCCCTAAGTGAAAATTTCTAAATTGGGCCCATTTAGCCATTTTTCCTCCCTGGTGTCATGTGACTCGTTAGTGTTACAGGGTCTCAGGTGTGATTGGGGAGCAGGTGTGTTGGATTTGGTGTGATCGCTCTCACTTGCTCATACTGGTCACTGGAAGTTTAACATGGCACTTTATGGCAAAGAACTCTCAGAGGATCTGAAAAAAATGAATTGTTGCTCTACATAAAGATGGCCAAAGCTATAAAAAGATTGAGAAGACCCTGAAACTGAGCTGCAGCATGGTGGCCAAGACCATACCGCGGTTTAACAGGACAGGTTCTACTCAGAACAGGCCTCATCATGGTCGACCAAAGAAGTTGCGTGTATGTGCTCAGCATCATATACAGAGGTTGTCTTTGGGAAATGGACATTTGAGCACTTCCAGCATTGCTTCAGAGGTTGAAGGGGTGGGGGGGGGGGTCTGCCTATCAGTGCTCAGATCATATGCCGCACACTGCATCAAATTGGTCTGCAGGGTTATCATCCCAGAAGGAAGTCTCTTCTAAAGATGATGCACAAGCAAGCCTGCAAACAGTTTGCTGAAGACAGGCAGACTAAGGACATGGATTACTGGAACCATGTCCTGTGGTCTGATGAGACCAAGGTTAATTTATTTGGTTCAGATGTTGTCAGGTGTGTGTGGTGGCAACCAGGTGAGGAGCACAAAGACAAGTGTGTCTTGCCTACAGTCAAGCATGGTGGTGGGAGTGTCATGGTCTGGGGCTGCATGAGTGCTGCTGGTGCTGCTGGCACTGGGGAGCCAACATGTAATGTGAAATACTGAAGAAGAGCATGATCCCCTCCCTTCGAAGACTGGGCCACAGGGCAGTATTCCAACATAACAACCCCAAACACACCTCCAAGACGATCACTGCCTTGCTAAAGAAGCTGAGGGTAAAGGTGATGGACTGGCCAAGCATGTCTCCTGACCTAAACCCTATTGAGCATCTGTGGGGCATCCTCAAATGGAAGGTGGAGGCGTGTGAGGTCTCTAACATCCACCAGCTCTGTGATGTCTTTATATGTAAAAGGAAACAGTGGTCATGAGACTTTAAATGAGGCATGTCACTACCCAGAGTCAAAATAACATAAAGTACACGGTTTAGAAAGTTTATTACAATCCAAGAATAAATCTACATAATTGCAGATAAACACAGTACATGGTAATGAATCACAAAAGTCATAAAAAACAGCTGGCATAAAAAGCACATATTAGAACACATAAATAGATATTATATTGATGCATAATGGTATATGCACAATAATGACACAACCAAAAATAGGTATAAATTGCAAGAACCAGACTGTCTTGGCATCCTTGAAAAATCGCAATGGAACTCGACACGTTTCGTCGAACATGTCCACTCATCAGGAGTACAGTATAAGGAATGTCTATACTAGTGAAAAAGTAAAAAAAATATATAATATAATAGCATACGGTCAAAATGATGGAACACTTTCCTATAACAGGAATGAAAGACATGATCTAGGAGAGACAAGCAGTCTGGTACTTACTAGTCAGCTGGAAATTAGATCGGTTCCCAAAGGGAGGGAGAGAAAGGGGGTGACAGCAATGTCTGCCCCATCCATACCAAAGGAACAGCTAGAGGGGCAGGTCAAAAAACAGCAGAAAAAGTCCATGGAATAGTGGAATGCAAGGACAGCTTGCATACACTAATCTAAAAAAAAAAAAAAAAAAAAAAAAAATATATATATATATATATATATATATATATATATATATATATATATATATATATATATATATATATATATATATATATATATATATATACATGTGTGATGTATGTAAAATATACCAACGTGTAAGTATAAATAAATGCAAAAAAGTGTGCAAGTGTCTAAAAACTATATCTGACAAAAAATATACATAAATAAATAAATAAAAATATGTAATAAATTGAGGGGACAAACCAACCATACAAATATGCATGGGAAGAACAGGTGCATGACACGTAATAAGGTTGCTGAAAACGTAAAAACAAGACAAGGGCTGAAAAGAGTGCCTAGTGCAAAAAAATAAAAACAAACAAGTGTATAGGTGGGGTTACCTAGGATCCCAAAGTGAATCTTACAGGTGTGGTTCCATGGACTAGACTGCAGTTGCAGCGCCTCTCAGGTGTAAAGAGGCATATACTGACCTGCTCAGGCTATATGCCCAAGATACAGGACCACCAATTCTATGCCATTGGCCAATGAGCACAATAGGTGATAATGTGGACAAACGAACCATGCAAAAATGCATAGAAGGAGCAGGTGCATGAGGTGGAATGAAATCAGGTTGCTGGGACGATAAAATATTTACTAAATGTGATAAGTACTGGAAATATGATGTCATCATGGAGGTGGAAGAGGACTCCAGTGGCAACCTGTGAAGCTCTAGTGAACTCCATGCCCAAGAGGTTTAAGGCAGTGTTGGAAAAAAATGGTGGCCACACAAAATACTGACACTTTGGGCCCAATTTGGACATTTTTACTTAGGGGTGTACTCACTTTTGTTGTCAGCGGTTTAGACATTAATGGCTGTGTGTTGAGTTATTTTGAGTGGACAGCAAATTTACACTGTTATACAAGCTATACACTCACTACTTTACATTGTAGCAAAGCGTAATTTCTTTAGTGCTGTTGCATGAAAAGATAGAATAAAATGTTAAAAAATGTGAGGGGTGTACTCACTTTTGTGAGATACTGTGTATATATATATATATATATATATATATATATATATATATATATATATATATTTGTTTTTTTTGTTACCACCTCCAATGTTATGGGCATTTTTCCAATGACCCCTGATAGACTAATCTTACCAGGGGTTCCCTAAGATCTGAAAATGATTTCAAGGGTTCCTCTGTGGTACAAAAAAAGAGTCTTTAGGCTGCAATCACACTACAGCGTTTTAAATCATGGGGAGATTTGCCGCGAATCTGCCCGCGATTTGACAGTGCCGATGCGTGAATGACAAAGAGCAGAACTCCCATTTGAGATTCATTTAAATGACTCCTAAAATCGTGGTGCAGGCCTGCCGCGATTGTCACATGCAGCAAAACATGCTGCAATCACGGCAATTCGCATCGCGGGAAGCATGTCCTCCCAAAGAAGCTCCTGAACTTTTTTGGGCGACATGCTTCCCGCGATGCGGATTGCCGCGATTGCAGCACGTTTTATCACGCGACAATGGCCGGAGACCCGCACTGCGATTTGAGTTGTCATTCAAATGAATGGCATCTCAAATGGGAGTTCTGCTCTTTGTCATTCACACATTGGCTCTATCAAATCGCGGGCAGATCCCTGGGCAAATCTACCTGCGATTTAAAACACTGCAGTATAAATGTAGCCTAATGCCACGTACACACAATCAGAATTTTGGTTGGAAAAAGCTCTGATGGTTTTCCCGACGCAATTCCGACGGGATTTCGCTCAAGCTGTCTTGCATACACACGGTCACACCAGATTCCGACCGTCAAGAACACGGAGACGTACAACACACACGACAGGACTAGAAAAAGGAAGTTCAATAGCCAGTAGCTTCCGTCTCGTAGTTGAATCTGAGCATGCGTGAGTTTTTGCGCATAGGAATTGCATACACACAAACGCATTTTCGGATAAGAACTTTGCTCTCAATCTTTTGCTGGCCAAAATTCGGCCAGCAAAAGTCTGATGGAGCCTACACACGGTCGCATTTTCCGACCTAAAGCTCTCATCTGTCTTTTGCTGGCCAATTTTCTGATAGTGTGTACGCGGCATAAGGGTGTACCTTAACCTCTGTTTATTTTAACGTGGCAATTTCCAACAGCTAATTTATTGGTAATTCCGTTTTATTTTAGAAAAGTTAACGGAAGCAAATATGTACATTAGATACATGAGATAGAAAATAGAATAGGTGATTGATGGGGAAAACCTACAAGTAAGTACATGAAGCAGATAACATAATAAATGAATGCTTTACAGGTGTTGGATATAGTGTACACATACACACTGACAGACACATAGTATTCCATACTTGTCTACATGAGGGTTTTGTGTTACATGAATGTGTATGTAAACAGCATATTTTCCATGATGGATAAAACCATAGTACTAATTCATACAACCTAGACAAACCTTCTACATAACAGCCTGGGGCATAAACTTTAAATATACATGTGCATTGTGCTTGTCATAGAATTATATTCAATTCCTAGTAATAAGGAGTTTAACATGCACATACATAACCATAGAATCCGCTGCATGCACTCACCAGAACGTTCACAATGAAAAAGAATTAAAGAAACGTCTCAACTCCGATTACTGGCATACTTTTTTATGAATGTGTTTTATAATTGTTTGTCGTTTGTTTCATTTGCTTCCAACTCATGCATTGTATGAGCCGTCCATTGTATACATGTGTGCCTTTATTCAACACAAGAAAAACACTCATGAAGTATCTTTATTCAAAGTGTTTACGCTGTTTCATGGTCATGATAGACTGTGCATAACTGGAATGATAAAGAACCAACAATTTATAAATCCAGAAGAGCAAAAATTCACATGGTAATATGGTAGCTTCAGGCAGATGTTGTGCAAAGGGGAACTTGCCAATACTTGAAGTGTATGTCAACGCAAAGTATGCAAAAAAATAAAATAAACAAAAAATGTAAACAAGGCAGATTGCTGTTCTGTCAGTATGGAAGGCATGGATCCTGTGTTTCTACAAAGCAGGAACACAGATCTTTGCCTTCTGCTAGTACAAGCACCCCCCCCCCCCCCAGTAGTAAAACTGGCTTTGTCTGGTACACTTTTAACCTTTTGATCACCCCTGATGTTAACCCCTTCCTAGCCAGTGTCATTAGTACAGTGACAGGGCATATGTTTAGCACTGTTCACTGTATTGGTGTCACTGGTTCCCAAAAAAGTGTCAGATGTCTGAATCGTCCGCCGCAATATCGCAGTCCCATTATAAGTCGCTGATCGCTGCCATTGCTAGTAAAATTCCATAAATATATCCCATAGTTTGTAGACGCTATAACTTTGCGTAAACTAATGAGTCTACGCTTATTGTGATTTTTTTTTTAACAAAAAATATGTAGCAGAATACATATTGGCCTAAATTTATGAAGAAATTGTATTTTTTTAATTTTTTCTTATTGTATAGCTTTTATAGCCTAAAAATATATATTTTTTCAGAATTGTCAGTCTTTTTTTGTTTATAGCGCAAAAAATTACCCCAGAGGTGACCACAAAAAGAGCCTTATTTCTGGGGAAAAAAAGGGCATAAACGTTATTTGGGTACAGCGTTGCGTGACTGCACAGTTGTCAGTTAAAGTAATGCAGTGCTGTATCTTACAAAATGGCCTGGTCAGGAAGGGGGGTAAATCTTCCGGAGGGCAAGTGGTTAAACATGCTACAAGTACAGCAGTATACGTTTTAGATTTGACAGAAATCCAATGTACTTCTAACTTCCCGTTTGGGCTGCGAACACAGTAGTGCATATTAAAATGCCAACCAGTGTTGTCAGCTGGATTAAGGAACTCCATCTCTGACTCCTCAAAAAAGTCTCTAGCCATGATTGGGAGCCAGTGGATTGGGAGCTTCCAAAATTGGCTTTTAAGAAAAACAGTTCTTAATTTTTTTATTATTGGCCAAGGATGAATGTCTTCATAGCCAGGATAGACCATGGCCCAGGATGCCAGTGCTGTGTGGGGAAAAGAGGGGGCATGTGGCCTCCCACACATCATGTTTCTAACCCCAAGCTTGAAGCCACTTCTGTGGCTATGGCCTCTGTTCATAATAGTATGATACTAAGGCTGGACAGTTTGTTGGGGTACATAGGGAGGAAGGTCTATAGACATGATTGGAAGCCAGCAGGATGGGCTTTGTTAGTGGTCATGTGATTGGAAAGTCCATCCCACTCCTGGGTGTAAAGACCTGCTTAAAGAGATGCCTGGGCTGGGAGTTAAAGCAGACCCATTGTTGGATATATTCAAATTAGGTGCGTGCATATTAAAGTGGAATTACAGAATTATGCCGCGTACACAGAATTCTCGCCGGAAAAAGCTCTGATGGTTTTCCTGACGGAATTCCAATGGGATTCGGCTCCAGCTGTCTTGCCTACACACAGTCACATCAAATTCCGATCATTTATAATGCGGTGACGTACAACACGTACGACGTGACTAGAAAAAGGAAGTTCAATAGCCAGTAGCCAATAGCTTCTGTCTAGTAGTTGAATCTGAGCATGCGTGATTTTTGGCGTGTCGGAATTGGATACACACGATCTGAATTACCGATAGAAAGTTTTTCCATCGGGAAAATTGAGAACATGCTATAAATTTTTGGCTGTCGGAAATTCAGACAGCCTAATTCCGATGGAGCATACACACGGTGGCATTTTCCGATGAAAAGCTGTTATCTGTCTTTTTCTGGCCGGAATTCCGATCGTGTGTACGTGGCATAACAGTCTGTATCTAACTAAGCCTATATCTACTCCCACCCCTTCTAACTCCTATTCTAACTACCCTTAGAAGAGAGATGCTTATACATCCCTATTCTCAAGGTGCTGCAATCTGGTCATGTGATTGGCTCCCAGTGGAGAGGAGGGAGTGCCAACAATGGATGCTCCCTTGTAAGTCTATGGGTGATGTCACCACCTAGGCATTTCAGCTGTTTTAGCAATCTCTCCTCCATCCTGGGGAGATGTCTGGACCGGAGCACTCTGAGAATAGGTAAGTATAACCATCTTCCTTATAAGAGGAATTTAGAATAACTGTTATAAGGGAGATGGGAGAAGATTTAGGCTTAGACTATACATAGACTGGAATTCTACTTTAAGCAATGCTTTTGATGGAATTTATTACCTCTCAAAGAAATCAAAGTACTTCATCTTACAATGGCTGTCTCACACAGGCCAGAATCACAGTGCTTTGTCTATCACAGGAGTAACCCAATAGACTGGAAGGTGGACAGAGCTTTCTCTACCACTATATGCAACCTATAGACACCCTGCAACACAGAGCCATTCCATTGCCCAGAACCCTCCTACCCTGAGACAACATGCCATTGGGCTGCAGTGGGTTACATGGTGGAGTGTATAGCTGACTTATGATGGTGTAATCTTTAGCAACCATATATATACCTGCGAGAATAATGTAACCGGTTCCAACCATCCAAAATTACAAGCACGCATCGTAATATTGTTTTGTCCCGGAGTTTCACGTCAAAAAAAAGAAAACTGGGCTCCGTGTATTTACTTTCTCACAGTGAGTGCTGACATGGAATATATGTTTGCTCAGAATTGTTGTTCAGTGCTATGTAATCACATGTCCAAATAGATTAGTACATGTCTAGAAGCAGAAAATTGTAGCTCGTTAACCTTCTATTATCAGGCTTTACAAAAATTGCCATACTGAGCATGTATTCACACATCGCTCTTAGTACACTAGCTTTGCTTAAAGTCTCTTTCATTCAGTATGTTTGCCCAAACAGACAATTTTGAGCAGCTGGAGTTTTCTATTCTGCTATGGTGCGAATCCTCAGCTTTTATGGTGTTCAGTTGTATATAAACACAATCTTCTGTAAAGCGTTTTTTTTATATTTATGGCACAGTAGGGTAAAGCGTCTCTCGAAGCAAGCAGTAGTCATGAAAAAAGATGTATTGCAAGATCTATAGAGAATCACAAGACAGACCATCAAAGATATGAGAGTGCATGCATAATGGAAGGCAAGAGTTCCCGGTGTCACTTCTGAAATGATCAGACCCTCAGATGACTGTTTTTTATATGCTACGCGTTTCCGCTGAGCACTCCATATCCCACAAACTCCCTATAGAGCATGACATGGTAAATCAAGGTCTTGATACGCAGCACAATCCAATTGTTGTAAATCTGTGCACCGTTCCATGCATCCATGACAGTTTGACTTTGGATGTGTACCCTTAGTCTAAATACAAAAAGACTCTGCATGCTTGTCAGTGTTTCCTACAATAAAGCAAATGAATCTCTATTGCTAACAGATGCCGAGTTTATTTTACAGAATGTCTGTACTAAGCTACTTAATTCACATCTCATACACATCCATAACAAACCATCAAACACATTATACGCACTGAATACTTGATTTCGTTGTTTGCGTGTTCAAGGCTGTATCCTTTTATTTTATTTTTTTGAGACTTTCTGGACTTTTAATGTGACACTTCAAGTCTATCTAACAGAAATGCGCCATGGAATGTGACTTCATAAACATATCACTCCCCAAACTGACTTTTAGGGACCATAGTTCTTTTTAACTTTATTATTGGCCAAGGACAGATTTCTGCATAGCCAAGGTAGACCATGGTTGGGAGTGCCAGTGCTGCCACACAGCCACCCACACATCATGTGACTAACAACACACTTATGCAACCGTGGGTCCCAGCAGGGGTCCGGTGCTGCCCTGTACGCCGATTCAGGTCAGAAGTTTTGCTTGCATCTTCACCTGAAATGGAGCCTAATGCTGTGTACACACGGTTGGACTTTCCGGCAGAAAAAGTTAGACGGAATCATTTCATCGGATATTCCGATCATGTGTGGGCTTCAGCGGACTTTTTTTTTTTCTAAAAATTCTGACAGAGCTAGAAATAGAACGTGTTTTAGATCTTTCCGATGGAATCAATTGCTATCGGGAAAACCGATCGTCTGTATGCTGTTCCGACGGACCAAAAACTGGCAGCTATTGGCTACTGACTATTGAACCTCCTTTTTCTAGTCCCGTCGTATGTGTTGTACATCACCGCGTTCTAAATGGTCTGACTTTGGTGTGATCATGTGTAGGTAAGTCCGTTTTAGCGGAACTCCGTTGGAAAAACCATCAGAGTTTATTCTGATGGAAAAAACAGCTGTGTATGCGGCATTAGTCGCACAGGACCCTTTTCCAATGCGGACTGCGACTGCCCCAGTGCTGTGTGAATCAGCTCCATTGTCAAAGGCTTTTGATTAAAATGCCATTTTAGTTTTAGTCATATTTTCATCATCTTAATTGTTTTAGTCGTATTTTAGTCAACTATATCTCTTGCATTTAAATCGACTAAAATCTCCAGTACATTTTAGTCAACTAAAATTGTTTTAACCACTTCAGCCCGGAAGAATTGGCTGCTCAATGACCAGGCCATTTTTTGCGATACGACACTGCGTCGCTTTAACTGACAATTGCGCAGTCATGCGACACTGTACCAAAACAAAATTGACATCCTTTTTTTTCGCACAAATAGAGCTTTCTTTTGGTGGTATTTGATCATCTCTGTGGTTTTCTTTTTTTGCACTATAAACAAAAATTTGGAAAAAAAAACACAAAATATTTTGCTGTAATAAATAACCCCAATTTTTTTTTAACAAAAGCTAATTTTTTCCTCAGTTTAGGCCGATTTATATTCTTCTACATATTTTTGGTAATAAAAATCGCAAAAAACGTACATTGATTGGTTTGCACAAATGTTATAACGTCTATAAAATAGGGGATAGATTTATGACATTTTTATTATTATTATTTTTTGTTACTAGTAGTAATGGCTGTGATATGTGATTTTTATCAAGACTGTGACCTTATGGCGGACACATCTGACAATTTTGACACATTTTTGGGTCAATTATACAGCGATCAGTACTATAAAAATGCACTGATTACTGTATAAATGTCACTGGCAGGGAAGTGCCTAACACTTGGGGGTGATCAAGGGGTTAACGGTGTTCCCAAAATGTGTTCTAACTGTGGGAGAGGGGACTGACTATAGGAGATGAGAGATCGTGGTTCCCAGCTCGTAGGAACTCACGATCTCTCCTCTGCTCACAGAATGGGGATTTGTGTGTTTACACACACAGGTCCCTGCTCTGCCGCTTGTGCCCATGATCGCTTGTGGCTGGCATTATCGTGACCGCCAGTCATGAGCAGCGGGTGTGTCTGCTATCCCACTCAAAGGGACCGACGTATAGCTACGACGTTGAATTTCAATATAGTTTTAGTCAGTCTTTTGAGTAAAATGTTCCACTGCAGCGCACCTGAATGTACATGAGTTTTAGTCGTATTTTAGTCCTGTGAATTGTGTTAGTCGTATTTTAGTCAACTAAAATAGTGTTAATTTCATCTACAAAAATATTTTCACCAATGAAATTAACACTGCCTGCTAGTACTGGCTGGTTCTCATTAGTGTAAGGCCCCTTTCACACTGAAGCGCTTGTAAAATGACAGTAAAACATTGAGCACCTTAAGCACTTTTAAAGAACTTTTCATGCACTTTTGAAGCACTTTCCATTCATTTCAATGGAGAGGGATGTTTTTTCACCACCCTGCCAGCGCACGGCCCCAGTGTGAAAGCATTAATTGATTTTAATGAAAATAGGTTTTCGTGAGCTTTTTAGGCACTTTTTTTTTTTTTTTCGCGAAAGCGCTTGAAAAGCACCTCAGTGTGAAAGGGGTCTTATTCTTATATGGTTTGTACATTTTTGCTGGTGGAATATGGGACTTTTATGTCCACCACTGGGTCTGCACACACAGAACCAAACTGCAAGAAAAGTAGGGGGAGTTTGCAGTACTCAACTCTTATCAATACTACAAGGATACAGACTGGCTCATCATGTGTATCATCAAGATTTGTGTCAATTTTGTGGCTATGGCTTCTGAACTTATTAGTATGATACTAAGGCTAGATAGTTGAGTGAGGTAGATAGGGAGGAGGTCTATAGTCATGATTGGAATGGGCTCTGTCAGTGGTCACGTAATTGGGAAGTACATTCCACCCCTGGGCATAAAGAGCCACTTAAAGAGGTACCCCAAACTGGGGGTTAAAACAGACACATTTTAACCTCCTATCCTAACTACCCTTAGAAAGAAGCTGCTTTTACTTACCTTTCCTCAGGGTGCCGCCGGTCCGTTCAGATGATTGGCTCCAATCAGTGGCTTCAGGGAAAAGGAGGGAGTGCCAACAATGAATGCCACATAGTAAGCCTATGGGTGCAATAAACGACCCATGCATTTCAGCCATTGTTGGCAACTCTACTCTCCCCTTTTGTGGCTATGGCCTCTGATCTTTTTAGTTTGATACTAAAGTGAGACAGTTGAGGTAGAGGGACACAGCACAATTATCTTTAGGCCTCTTTCACACGGGATGGACAATGACAGCGGATCCACATGCTCAGCACGGGATCCCCCCCTGTTGATCCCCGCTGAGCATGCATTTGAGAGGTGACACAGCCTGCTGTTCTCTATGGGGTGGTCGGATGGAAATGGGCTGCCTGTATGTTTCGATTCAGCTGTCATCCAATCAGCTGGATGGATGGGGAAAAGATCCCCATCTGTTTTTAGCAAATCGGATTGAATGCTTGCAGGTCCGCTGAAATCCACCGCTCCATAGAGAGTATTGGAGGTTCCGATCAGGTTCGCCTAAAAAAAATGTCATGAGAAGATAAAATGTATCTGCATATGTATTTATTAACCCACCTTATACATACATTCAGGACTAGTGTATTAGAAGAAATAATAGAAACAAAGTCTGTATTTAAATAAACTGTTTGCAGGTGGTTCTGATCCCCACTAGGTAGCTCCATATTATGGTTCATAAATCATGAACTGAGCTGGTCAATTAGGTGTTCCAGCACAGCAGAACAAGTGTTGAACACAACCCTTGGGATTTTATTGTGTATTGCTTTGTACGCCTTTCCCATTTCACTAAAAAAGTGCTCCATCTGTGAGTAGTATGCTGCTCCAGCAACACAGGTGTTGGATGCTCCTACGCATTGCCTAACCATTTCACCGGTGTCCGTCTGATAAGCACTGGAAAATATTCACACTTTCAGGAACAATAGGCCTCATGTTAAATCATTTCGTAGAGAAAAGGTGTATGTGCTGCAAATAATAAAAAGCAATCCACCTCTCATTTTGTGATTCTGTGCAGGTTACACATTCAACTGCTTGTTAGTGAAATTGTAGACAATTTTGCTTTAAGGGCCACACATTCACACCTTTGCATTCTGGTACTTTGCTTGAAAACAAACTCGTTAAGATACATTATGCTGCATATTGATGTGTGTTGCGTTAAGTCAGTCCATTCAAGCAAATAGACTGCCAGTGCAGCAGAACGTCAAAAAACAGTCATGCACATTCAGGTGCGCTGCAGTGGAGGTGTTACGATGTTGCAATGGTGTGCCATTGAGAATGAGTGTAACCACAATGTGTTAAATGCTTGTATGGCATGCGTCCATGCATTGCAACATTCAGTACTGAAGCCTGCTATTTAAAAATGAGCATGGCATGCAACTGACCTTTTTATAGAAGCTACTTACAGCAAGTTTTTAAATAGTACTGCACTGCTGCTCCCACAAAGAAATTAGGCCATGTTCACACTATTGCAAATTGGATACGGATCACCGCATCCAGTTTGCAGTAGCAGGAGAATGTGACCGGCTCTCTATGGAGCCGGTTCACATATCTGTGATGCGGCTCTGGTGCGAGTTTGCACAGGAGCTCTGTGTATCTTTTGGTCTGTTTCTGGTCCGAATTCAGCCAAAAATTGGGTCTGAAATTGGACCTGAAACAGTGAACCAGGACGTACGGGACCCCTGCTGGGAGCCCCATCGGCATCCAGTGTGAACCGAGCCTTAATGTTTGGAATTTAAATCAATACATGCCTTCCAAATTTTTAGATGATGAGGAAGGACACGTTTAGGTAAATGACACACCCCTAATACACTCCCTTAAAATTTATTTTGCAAAAAATGATTTGTTCAACCCTTGAGTAGGGTAGTTCAAAAGTAACCACCAAACACTTATATACCCCAAAAGATACCCACCCACTTGCCTGATATATAAAAAAAAGTAACTTGAGATGGATTTAAATGGCCGTAAGGCCTTTTATTAGACAAAATAACAATAAATTACCGAAATAACAAATAACTGATAAATAGCAGGTTTACATTAGTCGTAATTTGTTAGTAAGTCCTTGAAACACCATAAACAAAGCCATTTGTGTCTGTGGCACCATTTTGCTAAATATATATGCCCCCAGCAGCAAGACACCAATTTGGGGACATTCCCAGTTGCCCTCAGACACTTTATAGGTCTACCAGTGCCTGGTAACTATTATTGGACCACAACCAACCATCAGACACCATACCAATAGATGGGTCCCCACTTTTATCCCAGACAACAGATTTCAAACCCCCTTCAAGCACCTCCAACCACTGATCTTGTCACCAGAATACCCACCCAAAACTCCTCTTAATCTACCACCAGGGCGAGAGGGAGGGGTGTTCCTCTGATGGCTTCAGACTCCGACTGTAGCAGCCCAACCCCTCACTTTAGTCTAATCTCCTATGCTCCTCCCCCTGCCCCGTCTCCTCAGCCAATCACGTGAGTACCCCTCCTTTCGTATATCTTCAAAGACTTAACTCTACGCTGCCTGGTTCTCCTTCCATCCTGTCATGCCAGCCCCAATTTATGCTTCATAGCTCCAGGCCTTTCTAAAGTACTTTGTTACAACTGTTACAACTGCTTTGCAAATGCAATCTTTTGAGGTTGGGTGATAGTTTTAGGTAGGTTTAGTGCTGTCTTAAATAGTACCTATTATAAATTTAGATCAAAAAGATGGACAACTGAGGAGGTAAGAGACACAGAGAGGAGGCACCTTTCACATGGGCTTTCTGATTAGATCTGCATGACAGAGTTTTAGCCAGACCTGATTGTAAATTCCACGCAGGTCCATGGGCTTGTGTTTTCAGCCTACCTCAGAGTTCATCCAGGT
This sequence comes from Lithobates pipiens, assembly GCF_037356315.1. NCBI lineage: Eukaryota > Metazoa > Chordata > Amphibia > Anura > Ranidae > Lithobates > Lithobates pipiens. The sequence goes on from NW_027507788.1 coordinate 115,084,070, forward strand.
CCATAAAAGGAATGGAAAAGTGATGCAATGGGTTGGAGGTACCTTGATGTAAACAGACACAAGTCCGTTTACATTTAGCAACCCATAGATGCAACATAGGTCTGCTGTCAAAATGAGGACCCAAAGCCTGAATGGGCATGGATGTCACAAACGTGATGACTGTTTGCTCAGATTCAGCAGTGGATTTGCTTTATGGATCACCTCCTGAACGGCGCATAACCATGGACCATGTGGTTCCATGAGAGGAGCAGTCCCTATAAATGAGTGACTGTTGGGAGCAATGCATTATCAAGCTGGAGTAAAATCTGTAAAGCATGCTCTTTGAAATATATATCATATAACCAACAAATGACCTTACATTTAGCTTTGCTTTCCAAGTCTAATAGACAGGCAAATTAGGTTTCTGCTTTTAGTCATAAAAGGTTTGAAGAAATGGAAAGAAATAACAAAACATTTTCTTTTGTTCAATTCTTCAGAACTCAGTAGAACTTTGATTTCATGTAAAATCAAGCCTGACCATTATCCACATGGAGAATTAATTGCTTTTGCCATGAGTTTGATTAATTTGGAACAGATGGAAATTCCAGACTGAATAGCAGTTTGCAGTATGAATGGCAAGGCAGCTGAGCTGTGGCAGAGAATCCAGTATCTGGCTGATAAGGGCATCATATCTCTTGCTGTAAACCAATCATCTGACGCCCACTTCAGCCTTGATATGAGCAGATCTCTGATTTAGCTTGGGAAATAAACCATAATTACTAAAAGATAAAAAAAAAAAACAGATGCATCAAATTGGGGATATACTTGAACATATGCATTAAAAATGTATTGTCGTAATGATCATTACGAACCTGGAAAGAAGAACTCTTCTTTACACCTACAGCTCTATTTATCATTTCTATTCATTCAGAGGCCATTATCAGTAAGTTAGGTATGCAGTGAGATAGGAAGCTGATTTACTGTAATTCTATGTCCTTTTTATCTCTCGTTACTCAATGTGACAGCTTAGAAGGTGCTAAATGTAGCAGACACATAATGCAGCCTGCTTTATCTGCACCTTTTCTTTTTGGGAAATGCACTTTTTATTCTCCTATAGGCATAATGGGTGACCTAATGCCTAGCTCATGAAGGATTTATGGTGACATCCAAAATTGCAGAGCTCCATCTGCAGCTCAATACAATAAGATATACAACCCAAAGAGTTTCTGTTGAAATAAGTGTTACAAATTGTTAAAATTCTCATCAAAATCTTCTAATCTTATTTTAAGTAGAGGGGAACTGATGCCTGGCCGCAAAATGGTACATTACAGTAAATAGACAGTGGACTCATGCACACTGTGTGTGGCGCCTTGCGTCTTTCCACACTAGATAAACGCAGGTTGCCTCTAGGGTATATACAAAACAATTGTTTACCATGTACCCTTTTCACATGACAACACGGCTGTGATGTGTGGTGCGTTGCAGAGCAGAAATATTCAGCATGTCGCCATTTTTCTGCACCACACTGGATAGCACTGCATGTCACTGCACTGCATCACAACACCCTGTGCTTCTGTACAGTGACATGAATAAAGTTAATAAAAAAACGTGCAGCGCACATTAGTCTGCATAGTAGGGCCCTTTCACAGGGGGCGGAATCCATCCATATGGATCCACCTGCTCAGCGAAGGATCTGTCCGATGATTGCCACTGAGCAGGGGAATGACCGGTCCATGGCCCCTTCGCTATGCAGGAACCGTTGGCCTTTGCTGCTGTCAATCAAATCCTTTGAGGGGGGGGGTTGAGACAGGCTGTGTGCGCACCTCCATAGGAAGAGGAGGAGCCTGAAATGCCAAAAGAGGAGGTTCAGGGCCACTCTGTGTAATACCATTGCACAGAGCAGGTAAGTATAGCATGTTTCATATTTTAAAATGTTTGCAACTGCTTTAACCCAAAACAGAATAAATATTTTTGGGTGGAGGGTATCTAAAAGTTTAAGCTTAGAGATCCTGTTGTATGAACATTTTAGCAACAATCTTCCCCTAATATTATATGTGTATTTGCTGTTCTTTAGGCAGGTTATTTTCTTGTAAAGCCTCCCATATGTAGACATCCAAAAGCCCTGCAGCTGGGTGCTGCCATCTTGGATGTGATATCAGCAGCCCCAGATACCATATAAGTCATACTCTATAGCAGGGGTATCCAACTTAAAAAAAAAAAGGGAGGGAAGCCTACTGTCCTTAAGAAGACTTTGGGGGGGGGGGGGGGACTGTGGCTATTGGGAGTAGAAAAGGTCTTGACATCAGTGGGGAAAAATAATGCCCCGTCATTTGTTTCAGTGGGAGTAATTGTGCCTCACCACTGGGCGGCTGCCGCCATTTCTTCAGGACTTGTGACCAGCAGCTCCTGCACGCTTGCGCAGGAGTGACATCATCGCAGCCAATCCTAATAACTCCAGTAGAAGATGTTGGCCCTGTACTCGGAGGGCCGACTCCGATTCAGGATATTGTTTTTTTTTTTCCATGCTTTACATTCTCTTTAAGGATCAAGATATTTTTTCTTTTTTTTTATGGTTACCACCACTTTAAGTACCCCAAACATTTATTTTACCTGCAATAGGGAAAGGAAAGGCCACCATCCTGGTTCTGCTACCTAGTACGGCTGTGCATATCTCTGGATTGGGTGGATATAAATACAAATATAATGGGAGGTAAAATAGATCTGATTTATGTCATTCTCCGAGTGTATTTTCTTGCTTGCTTGCAGTTCAGCCATAACCCCAGGCAAATTGATAAACATGCATCTGAATTACATACATGTAAACTGTTGCAACCTTCTCAAAAGATTAGCCATTCTGTTTATTGTGATCCATACCGTACACTTCGGCCACAATGCATAGCCAAGCGGAGAACGGCATTATTTTCAGTCATTTTATCTGCTCGCCGTTCATACATGATGGTGTTTACAGATTGATTTTGAATGGAAAAAAGAAATCCTGTTCCAAGTTTGCCCTGGAGCAAGATGTGAGCAAGACATAACTCATCATTGAGCCCTCATACATAGTTCCGGTTGGAGTAATGCGCAGAGCAGCGAGTTTTACTGTGTGTGTACGTGAGGTTCCTTGGACATGTTTAAACCCGTATGTCAGCCCAGCCCTGCGTTTACAAGCATTCCCTAGCCTCCTCTTAGGCCTGCAGGCATCAGTCTGAGTCTTTCTCCTAAACTTTTCTAAGGAATTGTATCTGTATCCTCCGCTCTGTCTCCTGCTAAATCTACTGATTAGAGCTGTGAACTTGACGTTTTTCCATATTTTATATAGGAACATTTCAACACTTATGTTCTTTACGGAAGTGCAAAGAACGAGGGGAAATAAAATCTTAATATAAGCAAGAACAATAGAAGCTTACATAACATTAGCTGATTCCTCATTGTAAATGGTGCAAATGTTTCAGTACATTTATTTTTATCATGAGCAGTCTGGAAAACATATTTATTATATTCTTGGTACCTGTAGGGACCTCGTTATATTTTCTGGGATGTAAGAAGCGAGTTGATATATTATGTAGATAATTAGTAGCATCTAACTCCAGCAAAACACAAACTATATAATTAGACCCTGTTCACATCCTTGCCGTTTAACAGTTGCATTTTGACATTAAGGTCTCTTTCAGATGAGCGGTTGAGGGGGGCGGTAAAAATGAAGTATTTTTGAAAGCATAACTTCTGAAGCCGATGTTATTAAAGTGGAACTACACTGCATCTAAGCACCACCAGCCAAAAATGCCATTCGATTTTTAAAAAATATTCAAAGCAAACTGAGCAAAGCATTATCTTGAAAAGAACCCCCCTAGCATTTCAAGCCACGGCCATGCCTGAGCTAAGGGCAGATGATTCATGTGCCATTTGCTTCCTAGTATCCATCTGCCCTTAGTTCAGGTATGCCTGCAGGAGGGTGTGCTTAGCTGAGACTCCTGGGATGCATATATCATTTGCCTAGGCCTAGAAATCCAGATATAGCTAAAGAAATGTAAAACAATGTTTAGAACAAGCAAATCTGATATACTTTCCTGTCTATTTACTAATGCTGGCAGCAGAAGGATTAAAAGTAGTTAATGTTGTTTGAGAATGAAGTCCTGCTTTGTAAGGTGAAAAGAACAAACCTTAAGGGCCGGTTCACACAGCGAGGCGATGCGAGGCGACACGGCTCGCCTCGCCTCGCTCCCGCAAGTCGCCCCCGTTCTGTACAATGGAACCGTTCTGAGAGGAGCGACTCGAGTCGCTCCGACTCAGAAAAAAGATTCCTGTACTACTTCGGGGCGACTTCGGGGGCGACTTGCATTGACTTCTATACAGAAGTCCTCTGCAAGTCGCCGCTGAGGTCCCCGCAGGTCGCGGCGAGGCAAGTCGGAGATGCCTCGCCGCGCCTCGCTGTGTGAACCGGCCCTAAAATTAACCTACAGCCAGGCTGTGTACATTCAGGTAATTACACATTCCTAAAGTGTTACTAAACCCACAACAGTAAAATCAGTCTGTGTATGCAGTAAAGCATGCTTTTTAAACTCACTGTTTAACCTAAGGGGTTAATCCTCTACATTGTGTAAAAAAAGCTGTTTGATCCTGTATTCTCCGATCCTCCCCTTTTTCCACAGTCCCCAAACCACCTCCTGGTAGAAGAGAGCCTTGGGGGCAGGCTGCACATGCTCAGTTTGGTGTGTATTGCTAGAGAGTTTTTTTTTTTGTCTTATGTGGGTACATGTGATCAGCACAGGGCCAATTAGCACTGTCCAGACAGAGGGTCAGGGGTCATTCAGCCTCATAGGACAGTCAAAGCAGTATAAAAAAACAAGCTTTAACCAGTGTTCAGCCAGAGACTGATAGAAGTCACAAGACTGCTCTAACTGTTGATAAGAAAATGTATTTAACAGTTTGTAATTACTAAAAATGTCCATATTCTGTGTAGCGTGGGAGATCAGATATAGTGAATGCAGAGTCCTGGGTTTAGTAACAATTTAACAAGGCACAAACTACATGATTCTTTTTTTTTTTTCATTTAACCAGTGAGTTGAATGAAAAACAACTGATCCCCTATCCACCAATTCTATGTGGATGGAGGAATCCCACCTTCTAAGCTATTGTATTGTGTTGGCAGGGAGACTTCCTTGTGTTGCCGGCTATAGCTAAACCAGACGGGCTGGTTGTACACAAGTCAGTTGATAGACTGACTTGTGTACAACCAGCTAACCCTGCTGAACCAGCCAAATTTTGATCCATGTTTGGCCGGCTCAAGCAATGAATGACCTTTGTAGCTGCAGAAACTGTGAAACAATTAAAGAGGAAGTAAACCTTGATGGGTTTACTTCCTCTTTGATTCCCTGCAAAGGTAAAGCATAAAGCATTATGGGCTACTATGCATCCCATAGTAGTCCATTATGTGTCACTTACCTGACACAGAAGCCAGCAAAGTCACCGCTGTCCCCTTGTGTACCGAGCCTCCATCTTCTTGGTGGGTCTCACTGTTCCGGCGCTGTCATTTGACGGACCCGTGATGACGTCACTCCCGCACATGCGCACGGGAGCCGCCACTCGCAGCATAACACCGTTAACAGCGGCGCGCCGCTGTCTACGGCGCATGCGCCGTAGCCAGAGGTGCCTGTCTTTTGGCAAATATCTCCTAAAATGTGTAAGTTTAGGAGATATTTTAACCTACAGGTAAGCCTTAATCTAGGCTTACCTGTAGGTCAAAGTGGTTTGGAAGGGTTTACAACCACTTTAATCTCCAAAGTTCTCAGCCTAAGTACAGATGTTGTTTTTTCACCCTAGTAGTCCCCTCCAACTAGTGTTCCAGAAGTTCAGCTCCCCCCCACCATAGAAGACCTGCTTTGTGTTTACATTAGAGATGGAAGGCTGGAGGGGTGAACCTTGAGGTTAAATTGCACCACAGTACTACAGCTACAGAGGTCAGTGAGGGCTTGCTTTAAAGCTCATTTACGACATGTTAAGGATAAGTAAATATTCGAATGTCCATAGCCTGATCACAAGCTGCCTTAATACACACGTGAACCTGTGGTGTCAGAGTGATAGCAGACCCATTTTGCCAAATGGAAAAGTTAAAGACAAAACTGGTAATTAAAATAGAGAAAAACTGTGAGGAAGCGAACATAAGACTGCCAACAACAGCCCTGTGGATCCTGCAGTGAATGCAGAAATCACACATGAGAAGTAGGAAAAGCTGGTGGTAGCATGCACACATTGCAGGCCAACCTTCCTCTCCCTTCCTCTCAGGGTAAACTACAGGGAATGCCTTGTATGATCCTGCATGTTCAGAAGTACACTTCATAGCGATGCAGTGCTGTCATGGTTATTTCAATCGCTGGTTATGCCGCGTACACACGATCGGAATTCCATCCAGAAAAAGTACCGCTAAGAGCTTTTCATCGGAAAATGCGACCGTGTGTATGCTCCATCGGAATTTAGCTGTCCGAATTTCCGCCAGCCAAAAATTTATAGCATGTTCTCAATTTTCCCGACGGAAAAACTTTCTATCGGTAATTCTGATCCTGTGTATGCAATTCCGACACGCCAAAGATCACGCATTCTCAGATTCAACTACGAGACAGAAGCTATTGGCTACTGGCTATTGAACTTCCTTTTTCTAGTCCCGTCGTACGTGTTGTACCTCACTGTGTTATAAATGATCGGAATTTGATGTGACCACGTGTAGACAAGACAGCTTGAGCCAAATTCCATCGGAATTCCATTGGCAAAACCATTAGAGCTTTTTCCGACAAGAATTCCGATCGTGTGTACGCGGCATTAGGGTTAATCGGGTCAGAAAACGTCATGCTTCATGTTAAAGTATGTCCCTCAGTTAGCTGTGGAATACATCCAGTAGTAGTCTTTGTCAAGACAAAATGATCTTTTTCCGAGGGATTTGCCTGTTTCTCATGTGTACAGAAAAATCTGAGCTCCTCATCTGGTCTATATCAATTGTAATCAGCTGCAGGAAGAGGCGCTGGTTCTTGAAGCTTGCTCTGATTTTCACTGCAATTCATCTTTACAGGTATTCCCATCGGCTACGATTATTGTTTTAACAAAAGATACTTTTTAAAGCGAACATATTCTATCATGCAGGCTTGCTTCTTTGATAACCAAAGTGTTGATTTTTGGCTAACTATACATTTAAAAAATGATTATTGTAACAATGAATCTTAAATCTGATGCTAATTTAACATGCCAACATGTCAAAAGCCATTGCTACTTTTAAAGTTAAGTGTGACCCAGGTGTGGGCAGGCCAGAACACACACGTAGATGGAGAGTGTTTCTAGCGCTCCCGTTTCGTTTTTGAAGGGGGGTGGTAAACAAGCAAGGGCTGTTACAAGGGGAAGTCCACAGAGCAGCATGGTGGGGGATCAGGTAGCAAATCACAGGGTGGCAATAGGGCAGAAGAAGGGATAAGTCCAGAGGCACAGGGCAACACCAATGCAGAATCAGCATCACGCAATACAATTGTGACTGGTGTGTGGGGACTTTCTCAATTAATACATTTGGCAGTCAAAACTCATCACATGATGTGTTATGGCATTGGCTACTACACGTAAATGGACTCTTCTTTTTTTTCTTTTTTGGTTTGGATTTTTTTATGTCTTTTTAAAATATTTCTGAGTTTCCATCCATGTCTTTCCCTCCGGATCATTCATCCATATTACTTCCTCAGATTTGCAAGTAAAGGATCACTAAGTGGATGAATCATTCCTATATCCCCTATTTGTTACCTGGGTAATATATAAGTGAAAGCTGCAATATATGATCTGTAATAGCTACAATTGGTATATGATCCACCAGTGTTTGACCTGAAGATGGGTATAGACAATGTATGTCGGACATACATATGTTGCAGGTAGAAAAATTTGGCCCATAGTGGTTATGCATGCATCACTCCCTAGATTGCCTTCGAGGTTACTCCAGATATTATTCAGATGAATTCTTGTTAGATTTTGGTGACCTGTTTCTAGAAGAATATCTATAGTCTAAGATGACCAAAGATGACCAAAATTCCTATCTCTGTACACTTTCAACCACCTTTTAGAGTTTTCATTTACATACCAGTGTTTCCTAGCATTCTGAGGCTCTATCTTTCAAACTGTTGACTATTAAAGTTTGAAGATGAGTATTCAATAACTTTTACAACGGAATGGTTCCAGTGTCTTGATACAGTAAGGGTTCATGTACACACAGACTATGTTGACCGCTGGCAGAGGAAAATCGCAAAATTGTGCCGCAATAAAAACGTTCCTTTCCTGAAAACGATTCTTCCACGTTCAGGAGAGGGAGGTTGAGGGAGGTTGAACCTCACCTAACCGCAGCAGCTTTTAAAGTCTTATAAAAGCCTCTGTGTACATGGACACTGGGCTTTTATGGAGGTGAGTTGAGCTTTGAAAAGAAAAAAACACTAACTCAGTTTATTTAGAAGCTGTAGTGTACATGAGACCTAATAGTCAATTTGGGGACATATATGGCATGCAGTTTCATTTATACCATCTTTGACAAGATTCCACCATTGTTGGGAATATATATACAAAGTATATATATATATTTAATTTCCTTTTCTATGAATTTTTTACTATTATGGTTATAAAGTACAAAGTGTCATGTATAATTATAAGCAATATATGTATGGTCTTATTTATTTAGGATCTCATGCTAAACTCTGACTAGATTGGCCAGGTTAGTGGCCTTATCATTCCCCCGTGCACATAAGTCAGCAGTCAAGGTAACAATGTGTTCTTCAGTGTTCTCAGGGCGGTTGGATCAGGCGTACACATTTTTAAAGCAACTCTTTTCCTTGCCAATGTTTACAGAATGTACTGCCAAAGGGAGCTATTCAACTTCAAAACAACTTACTAGTTCACAGTCAGTGAATACAAACTGTGCTCCAGTCTGTGCTCTGAGACCCAGATATTCCCTGCTGGCCATTCATTGCCACCTTGCCACTCACACAACATAGAAGAGGCAAAGCCACATTACCAATAACAGCCCGTGCATCAAGGACAGCCGGATTTATGTATACATATAACAAGTGGTTAGAGGTAGAGCTAAGGATTTAGCTGCCTGAGTTTTAGCAAGAAGTCAAAATTTGCATATTGGTAGCAGTGTTGTTTATTCTGCTTTGACTATACATTGAGGGTTCACTTTAAAGCTGAACGCCAGTCTTTACTTCCGTCTTGCACAGATGTAAAGGCTGCTCTCCTATACTGTAATAGCTTATTCTGATTCCACTGCACACTATGAGAGAAGCTCAGCAAGTCTGATAGAGCCCACCTCGCTTCCATCATCATCTATCTTTCCTCATCAGCCTTAAAGTGGATGTAAACCCACTCTCATCCTTTCTAAACTACAGCCATAAGGGTTATCTATAAGGATATACATGCCTCCTGCATGTATCTTTACCTGTCAAATGTCTCCCCTCTGTCTGTTATGAGACCCAAAAAATTGCAGATTCTGTGGGTGGGTCTGTTGTCCGGAGCTCGTGGGTGGAGTTGTGATGTCAGTAGACTCCTCGCCCACTTCTATAGTCCCCTTGTCAACATACATTTTCTCCTGTGTATTTCTTACACTGAACTTCTGCTATGATCACTAACATCCAGTCAAAACTCAGAAAAGTCACCACATGATTTCAGCATGCCCACTCATGCTGAGGGGGGGAGCAGCCAATCCTGGGAGAGCTGGAGAAGAAAGGAGGAGAGGATCTGAAGTACACAGAATGTCTCTAAGGCTCGTGCATGAGATATGTAAATCACCTGTCAATCACAGCAAGGGGGAAGAACTGACTCCTATTTTTCTGTGTGTTAGTTTTTATCTCACTGAAATAAAAGATAAGAGGACTGCTTAGAGCTGGATTAACTCTTTGTGGCAAGACTGGGCACAGACAACCTTAAGTCCTATACTGTACAAAGTGCAAGCCTTAATTAAAAAATATATATTTTTCAGGTTTACATCAACTTTAAAGAAGTTCTAAAGCCTAAGCACTTTTTACCTTAATGCATTCCTTGCATTAAGGTAAAAAATGTTTAGGCATTGTTTTTGGCTCCTCACTCCCCCCCCCCCCATCCCTTTTTACTTCCCTGAGCCTTCATTCAATCCAGCACTGTGCGCATTTGCAGCTCTTCTCTCCCCTCACTTCTGGGTCTCACTGGTTTTGCTGGGGCAATCAGAGCAGTTGGCTCCTTCGGCTGTCAATCAAAGCCAGTGACGACGGAGCGGGGCTCGGCAGTGAGCACGTACAAGTGCCCCCATGGCAAGCAGCTTGGGCAGAGTGTAGGCACCAGGAGTGCTGGCAGGGGGACCCCAGAACAGGAGGATCGGGGCTGCTCTGTGCAATTCCATGGCACACAGCAGGTAAGTATGGAGATGTTTGTTATTTTATTTTTTTCTTTATAATCACTTTAAGCCAGCCATACGCTGATCGAATCTCGACTGGTTCAGCAAGAATGGCCGAAATCCGATCCATTTATGAGCAGGGTGGTTGTACTGAAATCTATCCATTGATGGACTTCAGTACAGCCAGCCTACTGTATTTTTGGCATGGCTCCCCACTTTCATTCATCGGATTTCAGTTCTTTCAATTACAGGTGCTCATCATAGGTGGGCATTGCTTCAGAAAGTCTGGATGCAATTGCAGTTGCTTTTCAATTATCAGTCCTGATATTTGCTCATTTCCCCCCAAGAGCTAGCCCACTGCTTCCATCAGGGCTGAGGGCTTTGTAAAAGAATACTGAGACAGGCTGCGGTGATGTTTTCAGGAAACACCCTGCTTGCCCCTACTATGCATTACAGAGAAAAGCACAGAGACTCAGTGATGGTGTCACCAAATCCAAAATAAGGCATGTAATGAAAAACGATTTCATTTAAATAAAAGCAATACTTTTTTTGTTTTTAATTTCATTTTGGGTAGAGTGGAGAGAGATTAGAACACCTGTCAGTTTTTAATGCTGTCTGTACTCCCATTAGGGAGATTCACCTGCTCTATTTGTTGTTTGGAAGTGAAAGTAAAAGAAAAATCCAAATTTTGAGTTGACATCAGAACACAGATCTTTTCATGGGGACACTCGTGTTCTAGTGACCCTGGTGACACACTGGGCTTCTCTCACTTTGGAGGGTTTTCCTCTCACTTCCTATTTTGGCTATGTGATAGAAAGTGAAGGGGGAAAAAACCTGACAGATGATATAACCCTTCTCTGCTGTATCCTTTAAGAATTTAATTTTGCATGCTGATTGGGGGGGGGGGGGGGTTGGTAAAGAAAAAAATGTAAGCAGATGAAGCTTCAGCTTAAAGGCTCTATTCACATATAGCATAGCTCAACGATTTTCCAAGAGCGATTTTCATACAATTTTGTGTTTTGCGTAGGGCCAGCCTAATCACTTGCATGCGCGCTTGTCATTCTGAAAAGAGGCTCCTTTTTGCTTTACGAGCTTCACTTGATTTTTGAAGGTGCGGTTTTCTACAATTGCTGCAGAATTGCATGGTGTTTGGGTTGCCATTAAAGAATAATGACACCCTAAATCTCATAGCACATTCTGCAGTGATCCACAATCAGTTGTGAACGAGGCCTAAGTCTGGGGAAAGCTTAGTTCCTGTTTTCATTGCTGGAGAGTATAATGGACACTTCGGATGGTTGGAAAGGCTTCCTGCATGTGAGTGTCTATACCGATCCCTCTTTTTTTATGGAAAAAAAAAGATGGCTCTGAAGTAGAGCATATATGCTGTCGTCAGGATCAGGAGAAAATTCTGGTGGGTCCACGCTTTTGTTGGGATTCACTCAAGTATGGCAGATATCTCCTCAAGCCATATATTGCCCATGTGTCCTGTCTGTGCCTACTTTGAGAACATTGAGAACCTACATTGAGAACCTCGAATAAGAGATGCCTCTACAAATCAGTAAAAACGAAAGAAAAAACATTATTTTTGCTCTTGGAGTGACCTGGTCAAACCTTCCCTTGTTTCCTTGTAGTACCTATACAACAATCCGCATGAAAAAGAGTGATGGGTTGCAACTATTGGTGGGCACTGGGCACACTTCTTCTCATGGGGACCTCTGTCTATGTATTGCCAGCCGTGGTCACCAGACTCAACTGCTGTATTGTTTCTCTGATTTTCCTCCCGATTATACTGGCACAATGACAAAGCCTGAAGTGTTTACACTGTGGTTGAGTACTACAATGAAAAGGGTGCTTACTGACCGATATAGAAAGTTCACATTTAATTATGATTTTATTTTACATTGATGATTAACTTTTTTTTTTCTGTACTTTCTCAGTTACAATGAAATAGGTTGTAGGCGTTTAGTAATCTTCCACCGAAATACCTGCCAATACCTGTTCACATCCTGTTCATTGTGTGCTCTCTTTGGTCACCTATTCTCTTAGTCACACAAGCTGCAGACTAGCTCACCTGCCAACACCTGCAGAGGTTTTCCGAGCAATCTGCAGATCATCTTATCAATCTAGAAGTGAACATGACTGTATAAATTCATGGGAGTGAGTAATGCACTGAAAGCATCTTGTAACATCACCTTAAACAGCAGCTATTCTGTTTCCTTCCAGTTCCCACATGTCACTCCGTCTGCGAGAACGCTCCCACCCCTCCCCCTTTTACCTTCAGAGGTGGAACTGGATTATCCAGTCTGCTTGCGTTTAACAATATTTAAAACATAAATAAAACCATGAATAATTTTTTGTGAGTGATCTTTAAATACACGTGTTAGTAACACCCAGTGCTAGCTTCTCATACATTTTGTATGAATTGGAAGAATGTCTGAATTGTATTTTGTGTATTTTTACATCAATTGCCAGATTTATTCAGCAGCAGTATTCATGATTGCGCTGGTATAAGGAAACAAACGCATAACCAAATCATTTTTTTTTAAAGAAAGCCCACCTTAGAATCTTTACCGTAGATTCATATTTTTAGGTTGCCCAAAGACATCGGAGGGTATTAAATAATGCAGGCACCATCTGACTGCCCCCAGGGTAAGCTCTTGTAACATTGCTGCAGAACACTCTATATATGTGTATGTGCCAAGCTTGCCAAGCTTGCTAGGACCATAGGCTTGAGAGGGCTGTTTGATATGCAGGTACTGTCTGACCACCCTCTTGAAGAAACAACTGCATAGCAGGGCACATACCTGCATTCTTAAGGGTTACTCCTTGAGGAGAACAAAACAGGCATCAATCAGAAGATGCTCCTGGCTGAATGGTAGGCAAAATAGTGATCAGGGCAGTTTTACAAACCTCTTGAACACCATTATGCAGCAGTCAAGCTTCATAATCCTATTATCCAATTCAGCAAGCTTTCATCTCTTGTCTGTTGATAATTATCTTTTTATCCATTATGATAAAAGTAAAGGCCTCCATTCATGCCTCAAATTTCATCTGATTCCTGCTGAACTGGCCCAAGGTCGAGCCTTGGGGGAACCTGTAAGCACTAGACATGTGAAATTTGTTTCCTTAAGAATCAAAATTCGGTTTCAATTTTCATTGATTCAAATGCATACGAATCTTCGAATCACAATAGTAAGAAATTTCAATGAATCCAAAATAAATTACAACAAAACAACTAATTCATTTGTATACATTTGTTTCATTCGGATGACATGATGCGATGTTTTGGGCCTTATGTTAATGTTTGAAGCGTCTGAAATAGCATAACGGCATAACAAATGCTCCAAATTTATTCAGATCCATTTATTTGTTGCATTAACATTTTCTTTATTCTTATTATTTTTTATTATTATTCTTTTTATTCTTTATTATAAAAAATGCACTATATGTCAAATGGAAACATATTGCAATAAATACAGGAGGATATAAAAGTGAAATGAGATGATGATTCCTGCTTATTGTGTTTGGTTTGAATGGAGGTGTATCTGACCTAATTCGTGAATCATAACATAACGAATGTGTCCGAAATTAATTTCATTCCATTCTTTATGTTAGAATTCATAGATTCTGATGGCTCCACCTCCATCCAACCCAGAGTGCATAAGTAATCTCCCAAAATAAATGAATACGTTAAAGAGAATATAGTCAATCTTTCTAAATGTAAATCGTTTCGGAAAAACGAATATATGGAACGAATCCGAATATAAAAAAACAAATCTGAATATACAAAACAAATTCTGAAAACGAATCAATCCAGCATAATGAATATGACAACATTAAATGATTAGCTTAATGATCTTGAACATCCCTAGTAAGCACCACACAGCTCAACAAAAATTACATTTAAAACTCAACTAAGCTGGGTGAAGAATTTTTGGTGAAAAGTGACTGCATCCTATCAGATACATGGAAGGAGGGCCAGACTGTTTTGTTGGTTTACACAAAAAATACTTTTTTTTTAAATAAAATGTAAATTAATCACTTTTTTTTTTTTGGACTCATCATTTGGTCTGGTGATACTTTTATTGGTGCATATTTTTCTATGTGCTGGGTACCCACAGGAAGGTAGCCCTGTCTGTTGCCTAACCTGAGCCACGGAGCTCTCTGAATGTTGTCCTTTCACTGCTTTGTATGAACTCACGATAAAGTCCCAGTACCTCTTGGATGCTTTGGTGAACACAGTAGCTGGAAGTGGAGATTCCTCCATCCACATTGTTAGTGTAAATAGGGGATTCTATTGATTTTCTCTCATTCAGCTTATAGGTTTAACAAGAGAAGATGGAGACATTTAGATGACAGAGCAGGGTGTTGAAACTGACTTATCAAAGCAAAATTATGTTTTCTTACGTAAAGCGGTGCTCCACACAAAAGAGGAAATTTTTTTTTTGGGGGGGGGGGGGGAGTAAATATCTGTTTATGAAAGGTATCCACTCCCACTTCTGGGGGACTTTGCTGCGGTTCACCCCCTCCTCCTTCCCCCACCGCTGAGCCATTCAGAAAGCTCAGCGGCTTCGCACATGTGCAGTAGGGAGCCAGCTGTCAAGCTGCAAGGCTTCACTGCCAGTTTCCCTTACAAAGAATGACAGTGGCAGCACCCGAGAGCTTATTGAAAAATTGGCTGGGGTGCCGACATCACGGGATCCTTGGACAAGCAAGTAAGTGCCCTAATATTAAAAGTCAGCAGCTACAGTATTTGTAGCTGCTGACTTTGAATTTTTTGGTGGCGGGGGGGCTGGAGCTCCTCTTTAAAGAGAAGCTCCAAGCATATTTCTGACAATTAAGAGTCAACAGCTAAAAAACTGTAGCTACTGACTTTTAATAAACAGACCCTGTCCCAGGATCCAGAGCTGTGCTCATCCAAGACATTTTTTTCCATAGGTCTGCGGGCATCTTCACTGTGGTCAGCTGGCTGTGGCTGTCTCATACACGAGCTATGTTGTGCTTTGTGAATGGTCCTGCAGTCTTCTGGGACCTGTGACGATAATTTCTTAGGCGTTCTGAAAGAAGATGGGAGCAGGTAACTATCAAAACCATAATCTGGGGAGGAGGAGGAAGAGTGGAACTTCCCCTTTTGAGTGATTTGAGAGCCTGGATGATTTCTATTACCGTATATACTCGAGTATAAGCCGAGATTTTCAGCCTCTTTTTTGAGGCTGAAAGTGCCCCCCTCGGCTTATACTCGAGTCATCGCTGTCTGCCCGCTCGATCAGCGTGTCGAGCAGACAGACAGCGGCCATTCTATAATTCAAAAGCCGCGCCTCCGGCTCCGCCTTCGCCTGTGATAGGCGGAACACTGAATTTCCCAGCAGCCTGTGTTCCGCCTATCACGGACATCGTATCATCCTCGTACTACGGACGAGGATGATACGATGTACGTGATAGGCGGAACACAGGCTGCTGGGAAATTCAGTGTTCCGCCTATCACAGGCGAAGGCGGCGGCGCAGCTTTTGAATTTTACAATGGCCGCCGAGGCGCCGACGAAGAGGGCACGGGACGGAGGCAAGGCAAGGCACGGCACGGGACGGGACGGGACGGGACGGAGGCAAGGCACGGCGGCGAGGCACGGAGGCAAGGAGGCAAGGCACGGGACGGAGGCTCGGGACAAAGGCTCGGGACACAGGTAGGCTGGACACACACACACACACACACACACACACACACACACACACACACACACACACACACGGATGGATACACACACACACAGGGATGGATGGATGGATGGAGACACACACACACAGGGATGGATGGATGGATGGATGGAGACACACACACACAGGGATGGATGGATGGATGGACACACACACACACAGGGATGGATGGACGGACACACAGGGATGGACGGACACACAGGGATGGACGGACACACAGGGATGGACGGACACACACACAGGGATGGACAGGCATGTCTTACCCTCGGCTTATACACGAGTCAATAAGTTTGCCAGTTTTTTTGGGGGTAAATTGGGGGCCTCGGCTTATATTCGGGTCGGCCTATACTCGAGTATATACGGTAGTCTACGTTGCTGTCAAAAAAGTGATCTATATAAGGGTTTTGGCAAAAATTTCATAATTATTGACCATTATCCATATAATTGCAAGAGTGTAATGTAAATGTATGAGCAGAATGGTGGCCCTACACACTTCAAAAAATTATTGAATTA
Source organism: Lithobates pipiens (assembly GCF_037356315.1). Lineage (NCBI taxonomy): Eukaryota > Metazoa > Chordata > Amphibia > Anura > Ranidae > Lithobates > Lithobates pipiens. Next base: position 115,100,652 of record NW_027507788.1, read on the forward strand.
TTTTTTGATCAATCTCTTCGTTAGGAATAATCGATCTATAGTTGATAACCCATTTGATGGATGTGCCACACACTGGGAAAAGATTTTCTATAGATCGGACAGATGGTTAAGATCAATCGCGTTTCTGTTTTCGCCATGTACTCTGGTAATCTGATCAATCAAAGTACAATTATATTAATGAACAAAGTATCTCAGTGCTACTGATCAATGCAAAATGATGAGCAATTTTCTGCCCTTGCCAATTGACTTTTTGTTTGAGTGTGATCTAAATAGAGTCTAAATCGATCATAAGGGAAGTTATGACTATTTAATTGTTTGATGATTTGATTGTTTTTGCACATCAGTGAGATAATAGAATCAAAGCATGTATGGTCACTATAGAGAGTTTATATAGGGCCTTGTGCTTCCCTGTTATTACCAAAAGTTCTATACCTCCAAAACAAAACACCTGGGCATCTTAAATTGGACATATAGGGATAAACATAACCTCTCCATGCTGTGTATGCTAAATTCTCACAAGGAAAAGACATTGAATCATCTCGTCATGGTGAACTTTCACACAAGCTTTAGTTTTTCGACAGTCTGAAAGTTTTCTTTGTTTTCCTTTGTTCATCCATTCTTCTTTCTGTTTTAACCCCATTCTTTGTTCCTGCTGATGACAAGCAGTGCCACGGCAAACTGCAACCGCTACCATATCTGATTAGAAGTATGATGTTTGATCATCAGTGACTGTGATTACATTTCACCAAAAAGCCTCTATTTTTGTTGTATAAATCCTGTTTCCACATTGCATTCGAATCCATTTTGTCATTTTTAACAAAGGCCATATGTGCTTTTATGTGTTTTTTTTTTTTTTGATTAATGACTTCTTTTGTGCCACCCTCCTATACAAGCGAGTTACTTTTCTTTGTATTGCATATAAAGTGGTTGTTGACCTGTCTATGGCTTGCCATACAAATACCTTCTTTATGTGTCGAGTTCTGGGGGAGGCTTTTTTCTAGGCAGTCTGGTTGATTTGATGTAGCTTCTTTCTCCTTATAACAGAGCCAACAGGGCTCATCGAAAACTTTGATATTGTACATTTTCCTAACATGTATTTGTATCCAGTTAAGCACACAAAGGCATTTTTTATATCTACGTTTTTAATGGCAGACTGTAAAGTGTCAGGCTTGGTCGGCTTCTACAATGTGAGACATTTAACCATTTTCCAACTACTTCCAAGCTCCCTTCAATTACAGTCTGGAAATATTAATAGGAAGGATGGCTGGAGATATATCAAGTACCTAGCAAACTTTAGCAGTCATCTATAGGACTAAGCTTGAGTAACATTTTTTTAGTAGATATGTAATGATGTACTTTTTCTTAAAGCTGAACTTTGGGCAAAAAAATTAATAATTTTGGACATTTGTTATATAAAAATAAATAACCTCTAAGTATGGGTGTACCATGTGTGGATTGTTCTGCATTCTTGTAAAACGTACGGTATTTGTTTAATTCATCCTAGACACTACTGTATGCGCCAAACTTCCAGCATTAAAACTGACAGTTCTGGGCTTCGTACAGTGAACTATAGGAGGTTGAGCATTCTTCACCTTGCTTTCCCCTCGCCCATTCACAAAACATATTAAATTATTTGCACAAGAATACAAGGTGTTCTGTGAATGCCATACACACCTCCCACATATCCTTATTGGACACCAAGGCTGCCTAATAAGTTGAGAAGCCACCCAATGATGAGTGTTGGGAGGGAGCAGGCCAGTTTCCATATTTTAGCACAAAGTTGAGATTTGAGATCCCCAGTTTCTGGGGACCCCAAGGAGCTCATGGAATTAAAGAAAGGTATGTTGTACACTTCTGACTTGCAAAAATACATCAGCTGGAGTACTTTAAGCTCCCTGCAATAGAGGCCTGTAAGTGAACACCTCCATCTTCAACCTCTGCAGCCTTGGTCAAATTCTTCCAAATTTATCATTGTTGGGAGAAGTAAATGCCAGTGTCCCCCATTGTTCCTTCTTTCACCCCTGCATTACTATAGCACCACAATGACACGTGAAGGAACCACAGTGAACAGTGAGGATGCAGCATTTGACACTACTGGGAGTGTTGAATGCTAAAGACTCTGGTGGATGCGGTAGTAGTAGAAGACAGAAGACAGAGTAGTCACTGTCTTCTATTGCAGAGAGTTCTTTAGAAACCTTGGTGAATCTTGGTTTGCCTTTGAAGGAAATCTGTCATGATAAATATATGTATACTTCCTGTAGTTGCCACCTCATCCCTTTAAACCCGAAAACATATTAATTAGCATATGTGTTCGGATTTAAAGGGATGAGGTGGCAACCCTAATACTGCCATTTCTGATCTCTCCTTCTGAAAATCCTTTCCTGGTTGGAGTGCTATTACATCCTAACCTTTTAAGACACTGGCATACTTGCAAGATGCTTGTTCCAGGTCAGTAACTGATAGTATGAAGATAGAGACAACCTAACAGCTAATGTTTCCCTGGGGTGGTTCGCAATGGCAGTCCTACATGTTTTTTTTCTTCAACTCCATTTCCAAAAAAGTTGGGACGCTGTGTAAAATATACTTAAAAACAGAATGCAATGATTTACAAATCTCATAAACTCATATTTTATTCCCAATAGAAAATAAAAAACATATGAAATGTTTAAACTAAGAAAATGTACCATTTTAAGGAAAAAAATAAAAAATAACTTTGAAACTGATAGCAGCAACACATCTCAAAAAAATTGAGAGAGGGAAACCAAAAACTGGCAAAGTAGAACCTTGATTCCAAAAAAGTTGGGGCAGGGCCATGTTTACCACAGTGTAGCATGCCCTCCTCTTTTATCAACACTGTAAATGTCTGAGAACTGTAGAAACCAGTTGCTGGAGTTTTGGGAGAGGAAGGTTGTCCTATTCTTGCCTGAGCATATTCTTCTCTAAAACCTAGATATACCTTTCAGCATTTTTTTGACAATTTTTAGATTTAGCTTCTCAGAGTTTGGCGAACCTCTGCCCATCTTTACTTCTGAGACACCCTGACTCTCTAAGATGCCCTTTTTATACCCAATCATGTCACTGATCTGTTGCCAATTAAACTACGTTGCAAAATGTTCTTCTAGCTCCAATTATTTTGCCAGATTTTTGCTGACTCAATTTTTTCAGAAATGTTGCTGCCATCAATTGATTATTTTTTTCTTAAAATGGTACATTTTCTCCACGTAAACATTTTGATATGTTTTCTATTTTCTATTGGGAATACAATTTGGGTTTATGAGATTTCCACATCATTGATTTCTGTTTTTTTGTAGATTTTTTTTTATAGCGTCTGAACTTTTTGGGATTTAGGGTTGTAATTACTAGTTTCCCTAAGAGCTGTTGCTGTTAAAGCTTTGGCTGTAGAAAATCATGTATTGACGGAATTATGCAAACAGTATTTTTTTCCAGATTTTTTCTAAGGTTTTAAAACACTTGACATTTTGAGTTTTGGGAAATATTACAGACAACAGTAGGTAAAAAGCCAGTGTCTAATGCTCACAGTATTTAGAAATTGGCAAAGGCAGTATATGGACATAAGTCCTAATTGCCTTTGCCAGTGCTTTGCCATATTACATGAAGCCCAGCTATTGGCCTGGGAATTGCCAACACATTACCATAATATACAAAGCCCTGCCAATGACCACAGATGTTGGGCATTCATTACTGTATTTTGGGCAAGTTACAAGTGCTATTTCTGTACTCTTTTGTGAGTGCAAATATGCCTTTATATTATACATTTTCCTCTGTTCTTATTTTTAACATTTTATATAATTTTTATGAGGAGCGGGGAACTAAATATATTTATGATGTAAACGCTTAATGTAAAGTTACTTATATTACAAAAACTTTAGCTTTTACAAGGAAAGGAAATTGCAGAGGGAAGTATTATATACTTAATTATGACATGCAAATGAATACTTATTTGCATTTGCTTTTTAGGAGAAATTTGTAATATGGTTAGCAAAAACCAGGCAAAATTTTCATGGACAGAATCTTTCCAGGGACCATGTAGACCAAAGTATAACTAAAAGGAAAAAAATTTTTTTGTTTTGGATAGAATGCTGAGGGATTAGAAGCCCTGTCAGTTTATCATGCTGTCTGTGCTCCCATTAAGGAGATTGGTCCTCTCTATTTGTCCTGTTTGCCATTATGATTGAAAGTGAAAGTAAAAGAAAATCACCAATGGAGACCCTAGTTCTGGCGACCTGGGGGTCCCCAAAAATTCCCTTAATTTTCAGGGATTTACTCTCACTTCCTGTTTGGCTATGGGACAGGAAGTGAGTGAAATTTTTTCCCAATGGGACCTAGATGGCAAAAAATAAATATAAAATCTGACAGCGGTTATAGCCCTCCATTACTCTATCCAAAATCTAAGAAAAAAATGTTGCTTATAGTTCTACTTTAAAGTGGGAGTAAGCTCCCTTGGTTGATTTTTACCTATAGGTACAGTAAATATCTCCTAAAAGTGCACTGTTTAGGAGATAATTGCTTGTGAAGCCGCCGGCGACTAAACCACAAGCATGTGCTCTGAAGGAACAGCATGCCTGTGCCATTCCTTCAGAGTCCTTTGCCGTGATGGCATCGTGGCTCATCCAATCAAAAGACCAAAGCCTGCCAATCTGGAATGAGGACCAGGTGAAGATGGAAGCCTGGTCAACGGTGACAGCGTGCCTCTGCAAGGCTTCATTTTAAGGTAAGTTTTACATAGTGTATATATTTGTATCTCTAATTCAAAAACATTATATTGTGTGTGTGTGTTTTTTCCTTTTTTATTTTTTGCTGCTATTATCTGACTTCCTGTTATAGAATGTTTATTCTACATGCTCCCACTGCATGTAGGAATGTATCCACCCTCTCTTGCTCTTTCCCAAATTGGGATTGGCAACTATGGGATTTTTAGTGTGCACAGGGCAGTAGACATAGCCACAGATAACATGATTGTCTCACAATACTGCCTCTCCTATGCCCAGTCTATGCACTGCTGTACCGGGGATAACACAAGGCCAATATCAAGTCAATTTTAGGAATTTATACTAGTTGCATTTAAAATACATTTAATTACTATACAACTATATGTACGTAAACTGTGTGTTTGACTATCTGTTAAGATGTATTTTTTAAATATTACAGCATAAAATGGCCCTGTTACTGATTGAGGTTAGTTCTTTGTGTGAGTGTGCATCAGAATTTCGAGGCATTACAAGTGGAGGTTGTTTTATGAGCAATTCCCAGTTTGCAGAAACTGCTAGTTGGTTACAGATGGACAAGAACATTTATGACAGTTATATTATTTTTTTATCACTCTGAAATAAGGATTTATAGACCTAAATCTACTCCTGGGCCTCAGAAAACTGGGCAACATGGGAAACGCCTGAGCACAACAATTACAGTTCCTATTTATCGTTTTATTAGTGTGCTTTATCTTTCTGCCATTTAACACCTGTGAGTAGGCTCAGTATTGCATCTGAATGGAGATAGCAGGGCTCAAGTCCTGCAGGAACGCATGGGAACTGAGTTCCTGTACTTTTTCCACAACAGGAACCAGCAGCTGCCGACACAGCTCGCAATAGTAAGTGCCGCACACCTGACCATTTAGGCATTGCCAGTAGGGGGTCCCATGACAGCTTCCGCTTTGATCTACCTGTCAATCACAGCTAGCTGACGGGTAGATCAGGTCTAGGTCTATCTGACGGGTAGATCAGGTCTAGGTCTAGCTGACAGGTAGATTAGCTATTCTGCTCACAGGACATGCAGGGAGAGAGGTGACTGAGGGAGGAACATCAGTTTGGGATGGTAAGCTGGGCACAATACCTGGCAAAGTTTAATGCCAGGAGGGAAGTTTATGTGGAAATATGTGAAGGGTTGGAATAGCAGCGAGTGTGTGTTGGAGCCCTGCAGAGTTTTCAGCCCTCCAAGCTAACATACATCTCCTAAGCAGGAACACATCACTATCTCCCCAAGCATTCTGTCCAGATAATGTGCAGTTAATTTATGACCTTTCCTTTTAACCCTGTGTTATCCAAACTCTGTTCAATGAAAAGTGTAAACTTACCACATAAACACTCTATATACAAAATAACATTTCCCAATAAAGATCAGTACATGATGTTCACATTTGCATGGAAGCACAATTGAATGAATGCTGATTATTCAGAGAATTACCGTATTTATGTTTATTGAGGATTTTTTTTTATGTACTAACAGTTAAGCTTCATACATACAATACGAAAATTGGATGAAAAATACCACTTTTGAAGCGTTCTTGCATATGAGCGTATCATTTTTTTTTTTTATTGTATTTTTATTAAATTTCAAAGCAAGTACAAAATAATCAAGCAATGAAATGATCAGTAAGCAGAAATAATCATAGATTATAACGTAAGCGTTAACTACAGAAGTCAGATATTAATGTCCACAGATGCAGGCACAAAAGTGAACTGCAAAACTGCTACAGTTAAAGTAAATAACATACAGTTTATGAAAAACGAAAGTCAGTGCGACAATAGGCCGGAGGCCAGAGATAGACAAAACAACAAAACAGCCATAAGAACATCATGGTGAATCTCAGGGGAAGGGGAGAGAGTCACCGGACTAGTACATATAGAAAGTTATTGGGAGGGGGAAGGATGGGCGCAAAGGCCGGAAAGGATGTACTACCACCGGCAACTGCAGCCGCTAAGGGTGTACAAACAGGGGGGGACCCAAATTCCGATCGATCCCAGGGTTCCCAGACTTTATCAAACTGGGAAACCAAGTCATGTACCGAAGCCGCCAGGTACTCCATTCTCCGTATTTCGGACACCAATTGGAGAAATCTAGGCCAGGGGGGAGTTGCGCCAGACAACCAGCATAACGGTATGAGCCTCTTAGCAGCTAATAGAATATATGAGATCAGCCGGTTGGTATTTTTGGGTAGGCCTGGGATAGGGAGACCCAACAAACAGTGTAGATGATCGATCGGAAGGGACACCCCTGTCACCCCCATCACCAACGATCCCACCTCTAACCAAAAAGGACGTATCAGGGAGTACTTCCAGAAGATGTGGAACAATGACCCGATGTCGAGCCCACATCTCCAGCATCGTGGCGAGACTGAGGGATCAAATTTGTGGATGACGTTGGGGGTCCTATACCAGAACATGAGAATTTTAATTGCCGTTTCCCTTTGCGTGACACACTTAGAGGACTTAAAAGTAGAGGCCCAAATCTTATCCCATGTCTGTAGGGGGATAGGTTTGTCTAACAACTGAGACCATTTACTCATATACAGATGTGTAAGTTCATTTAAGGGGGTCGACTCATGGAGGATTCAGTGGATAGAGGAGATTAGATGTAATTGGTGGGGACCCTGGGCGCAAAGGTGTTCAAAAGCCGTGGGATTGTCAAGGGTTAAGGTCGGAGATTTGGAGCTGAAAAGGTGCCTAACCTGTAGGTAAAAGTAAAACGAGTGCTTGGGGATGTCATATTTGTCACGTAAGGTTTCAAAGGTGTGAAGCCTACGCGAGATGGGGTGCACCAGGTTTCTAAGTTGGAAAAGGGGGGGCCTAACCACGTGAAGATCCTGCCCAAAGACAGTCCATCTGGGATACTGGGGTTGTTTATTTATTTTTTTGGTGGGCGAGTGGATCTTGCCCACACTTTTTTGCCCAGGACTTGACCCCTGTGAGATAGGTATAGGAGTAATATGGGATTTTCCATCTTTTTTTACACATTGGCAGATGACGGCGAATGTTACATGACCTGGCAAATGTGTGGCAAAACTCTTTATTAAAGCATACACAATCCAATCTTGCCTCTGTGTGTAGTAGAATATCTGTAGTAGAATGCACTTGAAGTGGATTGTAAACCTTTGAAATGAAAAATGAAGAAAGGATACTCTTTTATAATGTGTGCTTGCTTCTATTCAAAACATTGAGTGTGATTTCTGTCAGCAGTCTAGTTCCTCTGCTATCTACATGTCATTTCTGACAGGCTGTGCTGGTTCAAAGTGTTCAAGGGAGACAGGGAAGATGATCCCCAGCACCCAACCTATGGATAATAGTCTCAGCTTTGAATGAACTATTAGAGTGTGTAGAGGGAGTTTCTTTAAATTCAATCAAATCACTAAAACCCCTCCCCCGTGCAAAACCTTCCAATGTTGCTTGGTATTTGATCCATCCTCTGTAGCAGTGTGAAAACCATGCTAGCATTATGGGACAAAAATGAACGAAAGCAGAATTTAGCAGTCTGTTAGTCTTTCCTTCCGTACATATCCATGAATGAGGCTGTGTGATTGTTTCTCTATGTTGTAAATGTTTAACTTTGCATTCTAAAAGAGAGTGAGATAGTGAGAAACGGGAAACATCTGAAACATATTTCTAGTTGTGATTGTAACGTATCTTTTCTATTAAAATAACAAACATATTATACTTATGTGCTCTGTGCAGTTGGTTTTGCACAGGGCAGACTGGTTCCTCTTCTTCTCAGGTCCCTGGCTGAAGTTCTTGGCCCCTCCTCCCTGTTGAGTGCCCCCACAGCAAGCAGCTTGCTATGGGGGCACCCAAGCTAAGCTGCAGCTCGGTGTATATATTCAGACACAGAGCTGCAGTTCGGCCCCGCCCCACCCCCTCTCTCTCCTGATTGGCTTCTGAAATTGTCACTATCTTCATATCTTAATATCTCCTGCACTGTGTGATAAGTCCAAATGTGCTGTTAAACTCATATCTTGACGTATTGCTGTGTGTGGATAATGTGATCCTCACTGCCCTCAAAAGACTGGGCATGTCCAGTTTGACTGTAGGTATAGGAAACAAAGAAGGCATATAGGCCTAGCGCAATCCTTAAAACATGTTTTATTGAATATTATAAAACGGAGGTGAATGTACTCACAAACCAATGCTTACATTATAGCCTAGACATAACATCATCTGCTTAAAGCGGGGTTCCACCAAAAAGTGGAACTTCTGCTCATTTGATTCCTGCAGATACCTGTCTAATACACGTATTTGCACCCACTTCCGGGAATAGACTCCCGCGGTAGTCATGCCCCTTCCCGCATCCCCCCGCTATCTCCTGGGAAACACACAGTTCCCAGGAGATAGCGGGGATCACTTACGACACGCAGCACTACTCGCACATGCGCACTAGGGAACCGGGAAGTGAAGCCGAAATGCTTCACTTCCTGATTCAATGGGAATTGCGGCAGCAGCAGCCGAGAGCCGAGCTATTGCTTGGCTTCGGCTGCCGACATCGCTGGACCCTGGGACAGGTAAGTGTCCATTTATTAAAAAGTCAGCAGCTGCATTATTTGTAGCTGTTGGCTTTTAATAATTTTTTTTTTTAGGTGGACTCCTTTTTTAAGTCCATATAGATAAATTCACAATGCTCGTAGATACATCAACTAACGCATTTTGAGGTAACCCTCTTCTTCAGAGCCTTGTCTAGATGGCTATTGGTATAACTGAGAGATTCCTGTGGTCTGATTCTGTGTCTCTCAGCCCGGTGCTGTCACTTTGCAGATTCTCCTGTGCCCAGGCACTCGTGGACATCACTGGATAGAGATGGGCTCAGATAAAAATATTGGGGGGTGCTGAGGGGGCTGCTGCACACAGAAGACTATTTATCCTAATGCAAAGACTTCATTAAGATAAAAAACCTTCTGCCTTACAATCCCTTTAATAAAACATCCACCAAAAATAGTCTCTGCTTTGGTTGGTGTTGGACCATTCCAGTTTCCCATGGGTTCTTCACTGATGTCCTGCACCAGAAAAAGTGAACTGATCACACTCCTATGGTAGCTGTGGCCTTTCCATCCATGCTACCTGGTCTTACTCATAGAAAATCACTTAGAAGGCTGGAGCATTGCTAACCATTGTAGGAAACTTACAACAGAAGCCTGCCAAAGTCCCAGACAGCACTTAGTGCCCAATGAGCAATCGGTGCCAACCTTTTTACATCAAAAACAGGGATAATGGCTTTGCCGGTAAGGTATCCACTCATAAAAGGCTTCTTGCTGAACTGGAAAGGGTGAAGAAAAGGGCAAGAACCTTCACTTGAAGAAAAAATTAATTGGCTGAATCTATTTACCCCTGTGAAGTGGCAGTTAAAGGGTATCTTCAGGTTGTATGAAAAAAAATAAAAGTGCTGCTACAAATACTATAGCTGTTGACTTTTAACAAAAGGAAACTTACCTGTGCAGGGATCTAGTGCTGTCTTCACCGGTCCAGGGGGTCTCTGGTACCAACATGTTTACTTTGGAAAGCCACCTGTGACTCCCTGCATCTTCAACGCCGAGGGGGGCTGACTTTCGGAAACAAGTACCTGTCAAAACCAGGTACCCGCTTCTCAAAAAAAAGTATCCAAAAATAATAGAGGGGGGTAGGAGGTGGGAAAAATGCCCTTTTGGGTGAAGTTCTGCTTTAACCCCCTAGAGCTGGTGAATACCTGCCCTTTAAAGGGTTTAGAATGCCGGGAGGCAGGGTGGGACTTATTGTCATGTGACGGCCATGATTGGCGGTCACATGATCGGAACATTCCCGAGATGCAAAATATGAACAGGAGCTTTCAATTAGCCACCAGTAACTGTGCCAGGAACGTGCAGGGCCAAAGCCCAGCCACTGAGAGGCCGCATATTTGTGTGCGTTCTGCGCTAAGGAGTTAATATGAGCTTTTAAATGTTTTATATAGTAAACCTCAGCTTTGACTTTTTTATTGGCCACTGGAAAATACTACATGAAAATATATATTTTTTACATTTTCCATGCATTTTCCATTTTCATGCAAATATTTTATTCAAGTGTTCTACCAAGTTAAATCACTATCTGCCCCCACATAAAACATATGCTAAGTTAGAACCTCTGGGACTTGAAGAGAGGAAAGGCAGTGGGACTGAAGTAGTCCTAAACCATCCTGATTATTGTAGAAGTATTCACTTGCACCAAGGCAGCCTACACCAACTACTACTTTTTTTTTTAGAACATATTCTCAATTACCTACAATTGTAATCAGTTGCAAGAGCTATGATTGCTCCTTGAACTTCTGGTCGGGGAAGGTCAAGATGTGAGCACTGTCATGGTCACATGACCACTCATCATGGAAGTAGAGTACAGTGAAGCTTCAAATGAAGATAGCAAAAATGAATGAATAGGCTGCAGACACAAAGAAAAGAGCAAACATGCAGAGTCTTGTAGATTGCTGCTATAGATCAGATTCCATATTGAGGGTTTAATAATACTTTAAGAAATGTGTTTCCATTTATTTCACTATGGTATTGCATTTGTTCTCAGACCTTAGCCAGCGTTGAAAGTAAACTTTTTCTTAAGCCCCATACACACTATCAGATTTTCTGATGAGTTTTTCCTTCAGATTTACCAAAACCATGTAGTGCAAGGGCCTGCCTGATTGCATACAAATTGAAACTCTTAGCCCTTGTACACACGGTTGGAGATTCCGACGGACCTTTTTGTCAGATATTCTGACTGTGTGTGGTCTCCATCGGAGACAAAATGCTCCGATCAGACATACTCCGATCATGTGTAGAGAATTCCGATCGGACAAAGTGCCACGCATGCTCAGATCCAATTCCTACACCAAAGCTATTGGCTACTAGCGTGAACGTAGTCCCGTCGTAATGAAATAACGTCATCACGCTCTGAACGATCGGATTTTCCGACAACTTTGTCCGACCGTGTGTATGCAACAGTTTCGGACAAAATCCGTCGGACAAAATCGGATGGATTTGGTTGTCGGAATGTCCGACCGTGTGTACAAGGGCTTATGGTTTGACCTCATATATGGTGAATCTGAAGGAAAAACTCAGCAGAAAAACTGATAGTGTTTATGGGGCTTCACAGGAACTCAACTGTGTCCACCAGAACGTTCCAAGGCACAGTACCACCGGGAGAGGGTTGAAACTATGCAGTTCACTTACAATAAGGAAAGCAGCAAAATCACATGTACAAATAAGTTAGAAATGTCTCCTCTTATTGACTATATTAGTAACTGATCATGTATGGCAGCAGATACCATAATTCTTGTTGTTGTCTTCTTATTTTATTGAGGACACGGTGCATGCAAATAAAAATAATTAGGATGCAGCTCTCCTAGCCTGACGAGTCTTTGATCTTAAAGGTTGTGTCTTAATGTTTCTTTCAGTTTTGGTAGGTGATGCATCGAGCAGCTTTGTTCTTTCGTTTGGTATATTTAAAGTGCACGCCAACAATCCTTTGTTCTCGCTTTCATTCATGGTGTATATTCAGGGAATGTGGTTTTACAGTGCTGTGATCTCCTATTCTTTATGTAGAAGGGTGGAGTCTCCAAGCCATGTGCTCTGTCTTTGTTCTTCAGCGTGCAGTCCGGCGGTGTGTTTTTTGTTTAGATATATTTAGAAAGTGGTCACAAATCTGCATTTCCATTGTACAGTTCAGTGTAGTATTTTGTTGGGTGTCTGTTGTCTATAGGTCACCGGGTGGCCAAATATGGACAGCTCTCTGCACGCAATGAACCTGATTTGTGACGCTTGCTTAGCGAGTAATTATAACTGTTTTTTGTCATGCACCGAGCTTTCCACATTTTTGTAAAATCCCTGTTCAAGAGAATAAGCGATCATTTCTTTTTCTTCCATGAAGAGACAGGAAAGAATGTTCCGCCAGGCATCTACTGCTGTCAGCTGTTGTCTTAAGTAAAGAAGGTTTTGGGTCCTTGTAGCTTCTTGATACATTTGGACGTGGGTAATGGTTTCCTCACCTGTCACTATCAGTGAGATATCTGTTTCGCTCTGGCCTATTCTACATAAAAAATATTGGTAGAGTCGACCATTTTAGGTAATCTGAAAATAGCCAGGATTTTTGCACAATAAACTAGAAGTAGTTTAGGTATATATGCCACGGATAATGACAACAAGGTGTGGACTGGAATAGATAATGTTTCATTGGATAAAATTCAAATAAACAAATATTCCACCGCCAACTAACGACATCTTAGGGCCCGTTCACACTTGCTTCAAATTTAGCACACGTAAAAGCACCTACCGCTTCAACATGCGTTTATGATGCTTTTTTAAGCTTTAATGAAGCTTGGCAAATGCCCTGTGTGAGTTGATTTTTTATTTGTTTAAAAGGGGCCCAGTAGAACCCCAGCTCATTAGTACACCTGTTCAGCAGATCCCCAGCTCCTTAGTATCCCCATTCTGCAGATCTCCAGCTCATTAGTATCTCTGTTCAGCAGATCCCCGGCTTGTTTGTACCTCCCTCAGCAGATCCTCTGCTCAGTAGTACCTCCAGCTTTGCTGATCCCTGCTCAGTAGTAACTCCCAGCTCTGCTGATCCACCCACTTGGTAGTAACCTCCAGCTCTGCTAATCTTATGGCTTTCTTATCCTCTTCTATCTCTGGTCCCTGCTCACCTCTTGCTATATTGCTTCCATGCTGCACACCACATGTGACATCTGCTCTGGTCCCCCAACTCCACTGATCCTCTGCTGCCCAGTCCTCAGTCTATAGTCCCGTTCACCTTCCGATATAGCATTCCCATGTTGCACACCCTCTAGTTGCTCTGCTCTAGTCTGGACCCACCTTCCTGCTGTTCTACACTGCACACCAGATGTGATGTCTACACCAGACACTCCAAAAATATATACACATGAATCGGAAGTGACTACTGATGACCTATTTCCAGTTTGCTTGTTGGTTCCCCAGTGCATCCTGGGTTATCTCATACCTGCAATACCTCCAAAACAATCCAAAAGCTTCATGTGCTGTAAGCGAGCATTGTCATAGACTGCTTTGAAGGACCAATAAAGCAACATGAGGAATAGATTTTGAAACACAGCAAACATGTGTGAACAGGACTGTAAGGTAACCATTTTATATAGTGAGAGGTGCTTTGATTGGTATTCAGAGTGCTTTAAAAAAGCGTGCCCAATGTCACATCTTGTAGCAATTGTAAACAAGTCTTTACAGTAAGAAGGAAACATATACAGCTTAGCAAACAACCAGTGAATTCTAAGTGCCAGCTTTTACAATAAACGATTTATACCAAAGTGTCCATAGCCTTAGGGCTTCACCACTGTCACTAAGACAAAAAAATGGGGGATCCAACATTTTACAACCTTCACCAGAACAAGAGGTTTGGGTAAATCTCCAGTGGGGAACATTTTCCTGAGACAACTGTCTAAGTCAGGGATCTCCAAACTGCGGCCCTCCAGCTGTTATGGAACTACACGTCCCATGAGACATTGTAAAACTCTGACATTCACAGACATGACTAGGCATGATGGGAATTATGGGTCCTGAACAACTGGAGGGCCAGAGTTTGGAGACCCCTGGTCTAAATGAAGAATTGCTCTCAATTTCTAGAGATTTCTTCTCACTTCCTGTTGTTTTTCTGGGTCAGGAGATGAAGGGATCTCTCACCAATGAGAAAGGCATTAAACATGAATTTAGTGTTTAGATCAGAAGATTGGAGTGCCACAGTAAAAGGTTGAATTTCAGAAAAATTATATTTTGTTCCAAATCTGTAATACATTTGCTATTATATGCGTTTCGGGAGCCTCACTCTGCAGTCCTTATCAGTTTGGGTTTATAATAGCTGCAGTATTATGCATGATAAATAGCACAACACCCAGAAGACTAAACTGGCCATACATTAAAGTGATTCTAAAGGTTGTATTTTTTTTTAATAACAGACATGTCATACTTACATGCTCTGTTTATTGGTATTGTACAGGGAAGGCCCTCTTAATTTTGAGTCTCCCGTGGGCAGTCCTGTCTCCTCCCCCCTTATGAATTCTCCCGATAGCAAGCTTGCTCCTGAGCAACGCTCTTCTGAATAGACATTGTCCATTCACATAGTTACATAGTCAAGTTGAAAAAAGACACAAGTCCCTCTAGTTCAATCATAAAAAAATAAATAAAATAAAAAATATCATACAATCCCATATACCCAATCCTGTACCCACAGTTGATCCAGACGAAGGAGGAAACCCCCCCCCCCCCCCCCAGAAAAGCAGGATCCAATTTGCTACAAAAGGCGAAAAAAATTCCTTCCTGATCCCAGAGAGGCAATCAGATTTCCCCGGATCAACTTTACCTATAAATGTTAGTACCCAGTTATATTGAACATTTAGGAAAGAACCCCGGCCTTTCTAAAAGCAATCTGCTGAGCTGGCCAGAACCACCTCTGGAGGGCATCTATTCCAGCTCTTACTGTGAAGAAACTTTTCCTCTAGACGTAAAGCATGCCCTCTTGTCCTCAGTGTTGATTGTAAAGTGAATAACTCAACACCAAGTTCACTATATGGACCACTTATGGTGATCATACCCCCCTTAATCTCCTCTTATCAAGAGTGAATAAATTCAGTTCCTCTATTCTTTCTTCATAGCTGAGCTCCTCCATGCCTCTTATCAGTTTGGTTGCCCTTCTCTGCACTTTCTCCAGCTCCCTGATATCCTTTTTGAGAGCTGGTGCTCAAAACTGAACTGCATATTCCAGATGAGGTCTTACAAATAATTTTTACAGGGGCAAAATGACATCTCTCTCTCTCTGGAGTCCATACATCTCTTAATACAAGAAAGGACTTTCTTTGCTTTGGAAACCGCAGCTTGGCATTGCATGCTATTATTGAGCTTATGATCTACCAAAAGCCCCAGATCCTTCTCCACCATTGATTCAACCAGTTGTATGTATGATGCATGCATATTCTCAGCCCCCAAGTGCACAGAGGAGCCATGAGTGGCCTGGCTCCGCCACCCACTCTCTCCTCATTGGCTCACTGGCTGTGTGTGACAGCAGCGGGAGCCAATGGCTCCCGCTGCTGAGTGAGGCAATAAGGAGTAAGAGACCTGGGAGAGTTCTCATGCACATTGCTGGATCGAGATGGGAATCAGGTAAGTATGTTTTTTACCTTCATGCAGAGAATGCATGAAGGTAAAAAACCTCCTGCTTTAGAACCACCTTAAGCAAATTTTGCCTGGTTTCAAAATAACTGGCCAAAATTCAGTAAGGGTGGCACTACCCTGTGCAACATCCTTCAATTTAAAGGTTAAAGGTCGCAATGTGGACAGTTATCAACCGAGCATCTCCTGCATCCATTTGAATGCAGGCACTGTTCCGGTATTTTCTGACATCTGGTGGTGCCAGCTATCAAAATACAAAAGCAACAGCAGGAGATTGGTGTATCAATGAATTGGTGTGTGGACAGCATAGGAGAGATAATTCCAGGACTTCCCTGAGGCTGTGTCATGCAATGTGTGGCATCAGAGCTGCTGGAGATTAATGGAAAACTTTTCTTAATTCCACCGAATCATAAACTAATCAGAAAATAATAGGTATGCAAACCACTGTAGAACCATGAATGGTAACATATGTAACTTTCAATGGTCACGCAGCAAAGCTGCATGAGTAATCGTTAAGAATCGTTATCACAATTTTTTTCCCCCTTGCGACCTCGACAAAGTATTTCCCGATTCTTTCTATGCAGAGAATTCTCTCTGCTCTGCTGTAGCCGACAGCCGTCAAAAGAAAGGAAAAAAAAAAGGGGCAGTCTGCCAAGAATCACAACATTCTTTAGCAATGGAACTTAAGTATATACATTGTGACGATTTGTCCTTTAGATCAAAGGAATATACTTTGGTGTGTAAATGATGAACCTTTTTCTGACATTTGTTGGTTTCAAGTTAAAATATAATTTTTTTGCTTTTACTTAGAACCCCCAAACATTATATATATATATATATATATATATATATATATATATATATATATATATATATATATATTAGAGACCCTAGAGAATCAAATGGTGGTTGTTGCAATATTTTATGTCACACTATTTGTGTATTTGGGAAAAAATTACACTTTAATGAATAATAAAAAATAAAAAAAAAACAGTAAAGTTAGCCCAATTTTTTTATGTATAATGTGAAAGATTTTACGCCGCGAGAATCGTGATCTTTTTTTTTCTAAGCAAAAAAATAGTGATTCTCATTTTGGCCAGAATCATGCAGCTCTACCATGCAGTAACATAAAATCACTGCCCTACAAATGATGTCATGGGGACAGACATGCACTCTGTACAGTGCTGTATAATGCATCAGCACTATATAAACAGTGGAAACAAATATATTTCATTTGCAGTTCTGCTGAATATTTCTAGGCACAGCTTTCCTAGCCATTGCCACTAATTTTCACAGATTTTAGTACAGATAATTAATTTTAATTTTAATTTACAGTAAAGTCATGCATGCCAGTAAGCAGGGTCTTTTCTCAGTTCTAATACTCTGATACTTAATTTACCACTTAATTACCTGCAGTAACAAAAGCTACATTTTTCTAGGTTGTTGCACTTTGTAATGAAGTAGCAATAGGGGATTCTCAGGGGTTTGATTTACTCATACAAATCATTCGGGCAAACTGTGTGCTTTGCTCATTTGCAAGGAGAAACTAAAAGCTGCTTATGGAGCTCTTGTCTCTTACACACAATCGAAAATTCGGCCAGCAAAAGACCAATGAGAGCTTTTAATTGGGGGCCCGCGTGTAGCCTCCATTGGACTTTTGCTGGTGGAATTTCGGCCAGAAAAAGATTGAGAGCATGTTCTTAATTTTCCAACGGAAATTCCGATCATCTGTGAAAATTCCAACGCACAAAATTCCGACACATGCTCGGAAACAATTCGACACATGCTCAGAAGCATTGAACTTCATTTTCGTGGCTCATCGTACTGTTGTACGGTCGCAATTTGGTGTGACCACGTGTAGGCAACACAAGCTTGAGCAGAATTCTGTCGGAAAAACCATCCAAGGCTTTTCCGACGAGAACTCCAATCGTGTATACGCGGCATTGGAGTGTGATACAGCAATCTCCTATAAAACCATAAAAGAGTATTTACAGGTCTGAAGTTAGGAAGCAAATCATAGACTCACAGACAGGTGATTCTTGTTTGTTGAACTAATACTGTATATGTAGCTTTGTTTAGCATTATAGTTATCAAACCATCTGGTTGAGTGAAGGTTTTTAGAGTTGTTTAAAGCGTATGTTAGGGCAAAATAATAAAATCTTATTCAGTACATTTCTGCAATATCCGCACATTTCATCTTGTTTTAATATTTTATGTCTGCACCAGTTCAGATATCAGGGCGTGCTATTCCCCATAAAGTTTTTCGTCTGCATAAAATGTTGTAAGCATGTTGGTTTGGAAAAACCAGACACATTTGTTCAAGAGCTTTTGAAGGGTTGTAGAGTACAGGAATATGGAATGGGATCGACTGGAGAAGGTAAAGTATATGACAGAGGACATTCTGCTTAATAACATTCCATCTCCCCATCCATGAAAAATTCTTCATCGACCAAGTTGACAACTCCAATATAGGAAGAGGCCATTTGAATGCAAAGTTGGTCTTCAGCCTAAGTATTGTGGACCATTAGAGGGGCAGGTCTAGAATTTTAAAAAGGACCTGGATTGTTTCCTAAATGCACAAAATATAACTGGATACAAATATTCATAGGAAAAGTTGATTCAGAAAATGTGTAATTGCCTGTTGGGGGATCAAGAAGGAACTTTTATCCCCCCAGCTGGAGCAAATTCGATAATTATTTATTGGGGGGCTTATTTTTGCCTTCCTCTGGATCAACTATGGGTATAGGATTGTGTATATGTAGGTTTTCTCTTTGTGTGTGTGGGTTTTTTTTTTTTTTTTATGTTGGTTGAACTCTGTGTCTTTTTTCAATCGAATTGACTATGTAACTTCCAATTTCTGATAGTTAATGTGGAAATTGAATAGTTCATCGCGGGTGGCAAACTCTGTGGTCAGGTTAGGAAGGCTAATCTCAGGGTTACTCAAGAATAAAAGGAAAGGTCATCTGCGCATTCAGAGACTTTATAAGTATATTTCCTGACTTGGATCCTGGAGATACCCAGATTGTGTATTAACCCTTTAAAGATCCTGCTAGTAATAAATAATACCCGTCAATCTGGCAGAAATGCACTTAGCTTCTAATTTCTAGATTCTGGGCTGCCCTGGGCAAAACCAACTTCACAGAGCAGGTAACAATACTTTACAATCACTTTAACCACTTGCCACCTGCCCACCGTCAAATGACGGAGGGAGGTGTGGCTCTCGTTCTGGGTGGACATCACAGAACGGGCGCTCTTGTGCGCCCCCGGGGGTGCACAGCATGACGTTCGAGGCCACACCGTGTTGCTAGGACATGGCGCGGCCCGATCTCTGTAAAGAAGAGCTGACGCAGCTCTTTTACCATGTGATAGGCTGTGTCCAATCACAGTCGGTCACATGTAAACACGAAAGTGCCGTGAATCAGCTCTCCATGCCTCACACTGACACAGTATGTGGCGAGGAGAGCCAATCAGCTGCATCTCCTTGCAGGGGAGAACAGGGAAGGTAATCATGGCACTGATTACAGGAAAGCTGCAGTAGTGCCACCAATCAGTGCCCATGAGTACCCATCAGTGACACAAATCAATGCCCATTACTGGTGCCAGTCAGTGCCTGCTTATCAGTGCTGCCCATCAATTCCTATTAGTGCTGCCCATGAGTACAGCCCACCAGTGCTGCCTATCAGTGACCATAAGTTCCACCTCTTCAGCGCACATTAGTCGGGGAGAAAAATTACTCTACTGACAGAAACTAAGAAAAACTTTTTTTTTTTTCAAAATCTTCCTTCCTTTTTTCTTTTTCTTGTAAAAAAATAAAAAACCCAGCAGTGATTAAATTCCTCAGAAAGAAAGCTCTATTTGTGTGAAGAAAATGATTAAAATTTTAATTTGGGCATAGTGTTGCATGACTGCACAATTGTCATTCAAAGTGCGACAGCGATGAAAGCTGAAAAATGTCCCGGGGAAAAAAGGTGGTTAAAGGGGTTTTAAACCCTCACAGGTTTTCACCTTCATGCATTGTATGCATTAACTTCCCCCAGACCCCCCCCCCTTTTTTTCTTACCTGAACCCAATCGTCCAAGCAACAGAGACAAGCACAGCAGCTCCAGCTGCTGTCTCAGGTCCTCATTGGATAGATTGTCAATCAAATCCAGTGACATGGGGGGCGGGGGCGAGTCCTGCTGTCTGACAAGTGTCCCCATGGAATGCGGCTCTCCATGGGGGCACTCGGGAAGAGGAGTAGCCAGGAGCGCTGTGGGGAGACCCCAGAAAAGGAGGATTGGGTCTGCTCTGTGCAAAACCCTTGTGAACTGGAACTTAATATCAATTTAATTTTAATTTCCATTTCTTATCGCTGCGGCCAAAAGCTTAATTACATATTAAAATAACACTAACATAAGTGAGATTCCTTGCTTGGCTCTGTAATGGCTGTGAAAGGGCATGGATCTGGACCTGTATCAGGAATATCACATATTTTTTCTACTTCTCAGATCTTTATGAGCAGACTCATGTAAATTGTACCTGCCTTATCCGTGATGTCCTTACCTGGTTATGACATGATTATAATCTCTTGTTGAATTAACAATAGACTCTTTGTCCTTAAAAGATCTCTTATCTGCTTCCCCAAACACTTTCAAGTTTTTATTAGATGACAGTAGAAATAGATTGCATCATTGGAGGCAGAATAAGAAAACAAACATACACTGCTGTAAAATAAAGTCATTTTTGAATTTATAGTTATGTTTGGAAAGGTCTAATAAGAAGCTTAAAAGTGAAAATGGCCGATCATAGGTTGCCCATAGACAGGTAGAGACCTTCCCAAGAACAGGAAAATTGAGTCAGGAGCTTACTATTCAAAGAGGTGCGTGTTCAAACACAACGATTGGCATTTCTATTTTCTGGATATGATGTTTCTACCAATTATTTAAGTAAAAGATATCCAGCCACGCTAACAGAGTCACAGCTGCACCTCCCGAGCTCCCTCTCAGATCACAAAGGTATATTCTGAAAGATGAATTCTAGATAATCAGATGAAAGATGCTTTTTATCTGCCAAAAGTATTTGTATTTCTGTCCATCCAGTTCTAAAATGTATACAGCTCTGCTACACAGCACCCTCTTGCCTGGCGGGGGAGGGAACTTGATCTTTCTGTGGTGCAGTTTCACTTTGACTTACAGGTTTTCTTCTCACCTCCAGCCTATGACTGGACGGTAAAGAGGATGCAGCCAGCAGATGAGCCAACTTTGTCAATCTGTTCTATCCTCCTATCAGTATGCTCTTTGTACTACAGCACATCTGATTGGGGCTCTTCTCCTCTAAAGTTTAATAAAATGTCAAATTCAAGTTTCAAAAAATACATTTGAAGCCCAAGTAAACTCCCCCCTGCCCATCCCTCTTCCTGTACCCCAGCTAAATGCTAGAATGCAAAAAAAAACTTTTAACACCCTTTCTACTCACCAAAGCCTGTGTCACATGACTTTCAGGTCCTGATCATTTACTCCTGCTCTGTTTTCTCCTGGTGAAGTCCTTCTTTGGGTGTCTACACCACCGTCTGCATGATGTGGACACTATCTTTTTGGCTGTTTGGTTAGAAGGTTCTCTCAGGATCCAAAAGAAGAATGGAATCATCGTAAGAGGAAGGCAGTAAACTGGTCAGCAAGGGATAACCTGCACATCTGGATAGGTGGTCCCTACAGTAAGAAACAGAGATGGGCAAGGGACCTAAATGGTGGAATTAGGGAGAGTGTATCTTTCTTCACCTGGTATGCCCAAAAATCTCTTAGGGAAGAGGGTGTCCGAAAAGTTGACTTGAAAGATTACAAAGCTTCAATAATCTTTGTGCGTCGTAGCTACCTGGAGTTCAGCTTTAAGGAACATAATAAAAAATATTTTCACGTATGCACAAGCATATTTTTTAATCCTATAAAGTATCTAAAATATTACTATACATATTTTTAAGTAAAACGATTACACTGGTTATATTGGTTTAAACCAGGATTTTCCAAACTTGATAAACAAAAGGCCATTTTACTGCCCTTCAGACTGTAGGGGGGGAAGGAGCATAACTGTGGACATTAGAAGTGGAAAATGCCCCAACATCAGTAGAAGGAGGAATAGTGGTCCATCTTTGGTGTCAGGGGAAGGAATAGTGTCCCATCTTTGGTGTCAGCTGTCCCATCTTTGGGTTCAGTGGAAGGAATAGTGCGCCATCACTGGTGTTGGGAGGAATAGTTCCCCATCGTTGGTATCAGTTGGAGGAAAAAATTCCCCATCATTCCCCATCATTGGAGTCTGGGAGTTATAGTGCACTTTCTTTGGTGTCTTTGGTGTTCTATTGTTTGTATCAGTAGGAGGAATTATGCCTTATTGTTGGTGTCAGTGAAAGGAATGGTGCCTCATTGTTGGCATCAGCAGAATGAATAGTGCCCCAAGGGCCAGACACAGGCAAGCAAAGGGCCTTGTCTGATGTTATTTGTTGCTCTTTTTTAAAGTGTTACTAAACCCACAACAGTAAAATCGTTCTGTATATGCAGTAAAGCATGCTTGTTATACTCACTGTGGAACCTAAGGGGGTTAATCCTCCACATTGTGTAAAAAGGCTGTTTGATCGTGTCTTCTCTGATCCTCCCCTTCTTCCACAGTCTCCAATCCATCTCCTGATAGAACAGAGCCTTGGAGCACTCTGCATATGCTCAGTGTATTACTAGAGAGTTTTTTTTCCTTGTTTTTTTTTTTTTTTGGGGGAGGGTGCATGTGATCAGCACAGGTCCAATCAGCACTGTCCAGACAGATGGTCAGGGTTCCTGCAGCCTGATAGGACAATCAGAGTAGAATGAAAACTCCTCCTACAAGCTTTAAGCAGACACTAATAAAAGTCACAAGACTGCTGTAACTGCTGATGAGAAAATGCATTTAGCAGTTTATGTTTACTA
The DNA here is from genome assembly GCF_037356315.1 of Lithobates pipiens. Lineage (NCBI taxonomy): Eukaryota > Metazoa > Chordata > Amphibia > Anura > Ranidae > Lithobates > Lithobates pipiens. Next base: position 115,123,491 of record NW_027507788.1, read on the forward strand.
AAATAATTGCATTTCCATGTTCTGTGTACTGTGGGAGGCCAGATATAGTGAATGCAGGGTCCTGGGTTTAGTAGCACTTTAGAGTTCAGTTTAACATCTTAATACAGATTTCCAACACAAATCCAAAAACAATGGTTATTCCTCACTATTGGATAGCAGGCAAAGCCATACAAAGAATTAATTTTACATTCTGTGTATCCAAAACCCTGATGTGTAGTATAGATAGAGCCTGAAAATACAAAGCTATTTATTCCAACTTGCAAACAGTTTTAGTCTTTCTGTATTTTATTTTAATTTGTTGTAGTAACTCTTTTCTAAGCCTCACCTGCTTCTGTAAGGCATGTGGATGTAAACCGGAATATAATGTTATGACCATTGGGAGGCGTATAGTCTTCACATTTCAGTTTAGTAAATCAGTCTAAGGGCAGGTGTAGAAGGCAGCTTGAGAGGCCATCTGAGTCCTGCCTGCATTGAGATGTGCTATTGAGATGCTTTACACTGTGCTCAGCAAAACAGCCAAGCACACACGCACACAGCGGGACTGCTGTTCGCAGGGTTCAATGAATTTTATAGGCAGTGGGCAGGGGGAGCCGCTAAGCGCCATCCAATGCTGGCAAGGACTCACATGGCCTATTAAGCGTCTGTCTGCACCTGCTGTAATGCATCCTTCCTGCATCTTCAGAGACGGAGGGCATGAGCAGCAAGCTTATGACTTTAGTAAATCAGACCCTGCTAGTCTGCTCGTGAAACAATCCTTCGATGTTAAAGAAAATGTCTAGGGGAACTTTTATTTTTAAATCGGCATTGCTATGCAGTGTTTTTTTCTCTCCTTTTCAAGGGCAGTACACATTCCAAAGTAAAAAGGATGCTAAGGGGGTAGATGATCATTTTCTGCATATGACAACATTTCCTGTAGACATCTGCCAAATCAGAACTGCTGTGAGATGTAAAATATGATTACAGTCAACAATCCGCTGTACCACTAACTATACAGCATTTCAGATGTTACCCTTGCATACTGTTGTGTATGTGATTGGGAATGTGAGCAGATGGTCTAATACTGAACGACGTGTGCCCATACATCTGCTGTGCGCGTTTGTCATCCATTTAAATGGCTGATCCTCATTCAATGTAGCCAGCTCTCACCTGACCAAACAATGATGGGATTTAAAGTTATACAGAATACAGAATAGTCATAAAAACAAAAAACAATAATATACAAAAATATCTTATAATATGCAAAAAATATCTTTATTCACACGATTGTACTCCAAAACCTCCCATGATGTGATAAATATCTTTTTCATTTGTTTTAACTGTGGGTTATGGTTTCAGGCTACAACATCTGTTAAGATGTTTTATACATTATTGATTTTTTTGTTTTTCGGTTTATTTTTTTCTGTGGCACACCTGAAGCTATTGTCTTGGAGTCAGAGTGAAGCCCCATTCTTAAGCTGGCCATTGACAGAGTGATTTTCTTTCCTGCAGCCATGGGGTGCAAGAAAAAAAAAAACTTGTTTTCCCCATCAACACAGTGTTGACAGTTGAATCCCTCCCGTGGAGCCATTGTGTTTGCTAGCAATAATTACATGTAAAATCTGGAAGGTTGATTGAACCCAAATTGATCGATCAACTTGATATTTTGTGTTTTTTTTTTCCTGTGGAGCGGTTTAACTCTCAATTTATAACGATTTAAACTTAAGCTGGCCATAGAGGGATCGAAATCTGTCCGGCACAGCAGACACCATCCGAATTTTCATCAGTATATGGCCATACCTGTTGGACAGAAGTTGACCAAACAACTTGGAAAACGGTTATGTCAAAAAGGAGTTTAACAAGACTCGTGGCCACTCATTAAAATTAGAAGAAAAGAGGTTTAACCTTAAACTACGTAGAGGGTTGTTTACTGTAAGAGCGGCAAGGATGAGGGGCATTGATAGTTTCAAGAAACTATTAGATAAGCACCTGAAGGACCACAGCATACAGGAATATACAATGTAATACTGCCATATAATCACACATATAGGTTGGACTTGATGGACTTGTGTCTTTTTTCAACCTCACCTACTATGTAACTATGTTGTCGATCAATGGCTGTAGCCGCTGATCAGTGTATTCTAAGCCCACATACACACGGTCAGAGATTTTGCCAACCAAATCCGTCGGATTTTGCCCGTCGGATTTAGTCCGATGGATTGTGTCTGAAACTGTTGCATACACACGGTCGGGCCAAGTTGGCGAAAAATCTGATCTTTTAGAACGTGATGATGTAATTTCGTTACGATGGGACTACATTCAGGCTAGTAGCCAATAGCTTTGATGTAGGAATTTGATCTGAGCATGCGTGGCACTTGGTCCGATGAAAATGCTCTACACATGATCTGATTAGGTCCGTCCAGCCCAGTTGGTCGGGAAATCTTTCCAACATGTTGGAAAATTGGGTCGGACGGAGATTCGGACTGAATCAGTCCGATGCATACCACACACAGTCGGATTATCTGACGGCACGGTCCGATAAGACTCATTCCGACAGATTCTCCGACCGTGTGTACAAGGGCTAACAGCATCAGGTTCCACTTTCAGAATACAATGTCACGGCGGTGGAGATTCATCCATCCAACTCATTTGAGTGGATGGAGGAAACTGTTCATTTTTTTTAACTCATCTGTGGCCAGCCTCAGTCTCTGTCTAAGATATTTTAAGATAATTCATTCTCTCTCCACCTGGAAAAGCAGTGCTCTTCCTTTTTTGTTTTGTTTTGTTATTTTGGAGGGCTCTGTCACATGCCTGATGAAGGGGACCTGCATGCCCTTGAAATGTTGCATATGCACTATTGATTTGATTGCATAAATATTTGGACTAATGATAATGATTAATACATGGTGTGCTGGCAACACATTATTTTCTATATGCTTATACCAGTTTACCTGCTGGTTGTTGTTTCAGCACCCTTTTATCCCTGGAATACCCTAGAAAGAAGTGATGGTATAGAGTGATTTACTGTTGGAGTCCATTGCCCAGCTCCAGTTGTCAGTGGGGGGGGGGAGTTATCAGCAGTGACTTCCTCGCTGATAACCCTCCACCTCAGTGTGTGTGTGTACTAATGCAACCCAGTGTAGATGTGGGTGACAACATTGATGTGTATTTAATGCAGTCCCTGCAGTAAAACCTGAAGGATGGCCGGATAGCTCAATATTCATTTAAGAAATAACAAGATTTGGTTTGTGCCATTTTTACATTCATATGTACTTTTTTCAAGGATTTTTTTGTTGTTTTGAGGTTTTTTTTTACATACATTTTGCATTTCTCATATTAATTCATATATCCCTTTTCTCTTTCAGGTGTCCATACTCAGATGGTACTAGTCAATGATACAGTCTCGGGATTCGTTGGCACAAATGTTATCCTTCATTGCAGTTTTGTCAATCCCATGCCCAATGTAAAGATCACACAGGTCACATGGCAGAAATCGACAAATGGCTCTAAGCAGAACGTAGCTATATTTAATCCTTCAATGGGTGTATCAATCCTTCCTCCATACAAAGAACGTGTGGTCTTCCAGAGCCCTTCTATTCGTGATGGTACTATCCAAATGAATCAGTTACAGCTAGGAGATGAGGGACCATACATATGTGAATTTGCTACATTCCCTACTGGAAACCGTGAGAGTCAACTGAACCTCACAGTACTTGGTAAGTTTATTGTTATATTTAAATGTAATTTAGTAAATGCAGTTATTTATGTCTACATAATTGTTACATAACTATTACATTGACCTCTTTCTAATATCTCATTGGGTTTTCAAAGTAACCAGACCCTAAGATTCTTTATGATATGATGCCAGTTTCGATGGCTAAATTTGCTATACAGTTAAAAGGCTTTACAGCTAAATTCCTTTACAATGATTATGGTCCTCTGTCCCTCTTTCCGCCTTATTTGTCTCTCATTTTGGTCTGATATATAGTTGTATATAAAACCCATCTTGCGTTCCTCACCCTCCTCCTTCTCCTAGTCTCAGGTGACATTTCTCCTGATCCTGGGCCGCCATTCCCAAACTGCAAGCCACATCTCCAATACCCCTCCCCCTCTGGCAACCACCGCAATCCACTTAATTTAGTTTCTATCCCCCTGCTTCCTCAAAGCAGCCCACCTATCTCATGCGCCCTTTGGAATGCCCACTCCATCTGTAACAAGCTAACATCTGTACATGACCTCTTCATCTCTCATGGCTTTAACATATTCGCCATAACTGAAACCTGGCTTCAAAATTTGGACTCGGCTTCTCCTGCTGCCCCCTCCCATGGTGGTCTCCATTGGACTCACTCCCCCAGACCCAATGGACAGAAAGGAGGTGGAGTTGGATTCCTTCTATCCCCACAATACACCTTCCAAGTCCTTCTCATCCCCCCTTCTCTTTCCCTCTCTTCTTTCGAGATGCACTGTATTCATCTGTTTTCTCCTATTTCTCTGAGAATTGCAGCAATTTATCGGCCTCCTGGACCAGTGTCTCGCTTTCTTGATGACTTTGCTGCCTGGCTACCCTACTTTCTCTCCTCTGAAATACCCACGATCATTCTTGGTGACTTTAACATTCCTGTCAACATTAACAACCCAACTACAGCAAAACTTCTCGACTTAACCTCATCTTTTGACCTAACCCAATGGACACATACTTCCACTCACTCCAATGGTAATACCCTTGACCTTTATTCTCCCATTTTTGCAACCCTGGCAACCTCATAAACACCCCCTTTCCTCTCTCTGATCACAACCTCATTAGTTTCACTGTATCCTTGCCTCCAACCACCCATCCCTCCAAGCAGCAAACAATTAGTTGTAGGAACCTTCGCCACCTTAAGCCTTCTCTTCTCTATTCTGCTACTGACCACCTATATGAAGTAATCTCTCCCCTGTCCTGTCCTGACCTTCCCATCTCTGTCTACAACAGTTCACTCTCTTCATCACTAGATCCACTTGCTCCTCTAACTACACGCAGAATCACGCCCGGACCGTTACAACCCTGGCAAACTGACAACACTAGAAATCTCAAGAGACATTGCCGTGCTCTTCAACGGCTGTGGCGTAAAACCAAATGCCTCCAAGACTTCGCCATATATAAATCTGCCCTTCTAAAATACAATTGCTGCCTCCATGCTGCCAAACAAGCCTACTTTGTTTCTCTTATTAATACTTTGTCATCCAGTCCCCGTCGGCTCTTCTCAACCTTTAACTCTCTGCTTCGTCCCCCACCTCCTCTACCCAATAACTCACTCACTGCCCAAGATATTGCCAATCACTTCAAAGACAAGATTGATGCAATTTGTGAGGACACATCCACTGTGCGTACATCTTCCCCACCCAACATATCTGGCCTAATAACACATTCAGCACTCTCCTCCTTTGAATTGGCTACTACAGAAGAGGTTACAAAACTTTTCTCAGATGCTCACCTAACCAATTGTCCCTTGGATCCTGTTCCCTCACAACTATTAGGCTGGGTTCACACTGCTGCGATGTGGGAACGCTGCGAATCCGCTGCGGGTTCCCACATTGCATGCCTCCTGGCGGCAGTTCACACTGCCCTATGCGAACTGCTGGGAGTGTCAGTGAAAAGTTAATGACACCTCCAAATCAGTTCGCATATCACAGTGCGATCTGCAAACTCGGACAGGAATTGGATCGCATGGTGTGAACACCCATGCGATCCGATTCTGCTGCGGACCAAAAAAAGGGTCCTGTGCGAGTTTGGGCCCGGATGCGATGCGAATTCAGCCATACTATCTGTATGGCTGAACTCGCATCGCACAGAGATCGGATGTGAGTTGCACTGCAGTGCGGTGCGAATCACATCCGATCTCATAAACCGCAGCAGTGTGAACCCAGCCTAAAGGTCACCCTCTAATTCTATCCTATGCTCCCTCACTCACATCTTCAATCTCTCCCTCTCAAGTGGCACCTTCCCCTCCCCTCTAAAACATGCGCAGATCACCCCCATACTTAAAAAACCCTCACTGGACCCCACCAACCTGAACAACTTAAGACCTATCTCATTGCTCCCATTCACCTCTAAACTTCTAGAACGCTTAGTCTACAACCGTCTTAGCTCCTACCTCAGTGGAAATAACCTTCTTGACCCATTACAGTCTGGCTTTCGCTCGCAGCACTCCACGGAAACTGCCTTACTAAAACTCACTAACGATCTACTAACTACTTGACCTCTCTGCTGCCTTTGATACTGTTGACCACCCGCTCCTCCTCAATAAACTACATTCCCTTGGCCTCCGAGATTCTGCTCTTTCCTGGTTCTCTGCCTATCTATCACAGCACTCCTTCAGTGTCACGTACAACTCTGTCTCCTCCTCTCCATTGCCTCTTTCTGTGGGGGTCCCCCAAGGCTCTGTTCTTGGACCCCTTCTCTTCTCTATTTACACCTCCTCCCTTGGCCACTTGATAACCGCCCACGGCTTCCAATACCACTTATACGCCGATGACACTCAAATCTATCTGTCTACTCCTCACCTCACCCCTTCAGTCTCCTCTCCCATTACTAACCTGCTAACTGACATATCAGCATGAATTTTACACCACTTCCTTAAACTAAACCTCTCTAAAACTGAGCTATTAATATTCCCCCCTGCACATGCCCCCCTCCATGATTTTTCCATCAAAATCAACAATGCAACCATCAGGCCCTCCCCTCACGCCAGGGTACTAGGTGTAATCCTAGACTCCTACTTGTCATTTCAGACCCAAGTCCAATCATTGTCAAAAGTTTGTAGAATTCACCTCCGTAACATCTCTAAAATTCGCCCCTTTTTAACAAATGAAACCACCAAGCACCTCATTCACTCCCTTGTTATATCTCGCCTTGACTATTGCAATCTCTATAGGCTCCTCTTCAGTCTATCATGAATGCTGCTGCCAGACTTATCCACCTTACCAACCGCTCAGTGTCTGCCAACCCTCTCCTCCAATCCCTACACTGGCTCCCAATCACCCAGCGAATTAAATTCAAAATACTCACCACAACATACAAAGCCATTCACAACTCTGCCCCGAGCTACATCAACAATCTTGTCTCCAAATATCACCCAAATCGTCCCCTCCGTTCTTCTCAAGACCCCCTACTCTCAAGCTCTCTCATCTCCTCCTCCCATGCTTGTCTCCAGGATTTCTCCAGAGCCTCTCCCATCCTCTGGAACTCGCTTCCTCCAATGGTCCTTCTATCCCCTACTCTTGCTACCTTCAGGCGATCCCTGAAAACTCATCCATTCAGGGAAGCCTATCACATCTCCAACTAATCTTCTACCACTTCCATCAGCTCATTCTCGACAGTTATAACCTTTTGTACACCCTGCCCCACCCTATTAGATTGTAAGCTCTTCTGAGCAGGGCCCTCTTAATCCTCTTGTATTTTATTGTATTGTAACTGTATTGTCTCCTTTTTATATTGTAAAGTGCTGCGTAAATTGCTGGCGCTATATAAATCCTGAATAATAATAATAGTAATGAGAACGAGTGGCAATGACATCCGGTGAGTGATATTCTAAAGTAAGAGGGACCTGCATGTGTGCTTTGGTGGTGGATATTGGTGTGCCATCGTCAGTGAGAAGAAGCCAAGCACTACTTTTGACACTTTTTGTGGACATTTGTTACAGCATTTATTGATTTATCACTATATCATTCTGTGTTGGGTATATACAGTGAGGGGAAAAAAGTATTTGATCCCCTGCTGATTTTGTACGTTTGCCCACTGAGAAAGAAATTATTAATCTATCATTTTATTGGTAGATTTATTTTAACAGTGAGAGACAGAATTAAAAAAATATCCAGAAAAACGCTTTTCAAAAAAGTTATAAAATGATTTGCATTTTAATAGGTGAAATAAGTATTCGATCCCCTATCAATCAGCTAGATTTCTGGCTCCCATGTGTCTTCTATGCAGGTAACAAGCTGAGATTAGAAGCACTAAAGGGAGTGCTCCTAAACTCAGCTTATTACCTGTATAAAAGACACCTGTCCACAGAAGCAATCAATGAGATTCCAATCTCTCCACCACGACCAAGATCAAAGAGCCATCCAAGGATGGCAGGGACAAGATTGTAGACCTACACAAGGCTGGAATGGGCTACAAGACCATCGCCAAGCAGCTTTGTGAGAGGATGACAACAGTTGGTGCGATTATTCGCAAATGGTAGAAATGCAAAATAACTGTCAATCTCTCTTGGTCTGGGGCTCCATACAAGATCTCACCTCGTGAAGTTTCAATGATCATGAGAACGCTGAGGAATCAGCCCAGAACTACACAAGAGAATCTTGTCAATGATCTCAAGGCAGCTGGGTCCATAGTCACCAATAAAACAATTGGCAACACACTATACTGTGAAGGACTGAAATCCTTCAGCGCCCGCAAGGTCCCCCTGCTTAAGAAAGCACATGTACAGGCCCATCTGAAGTCTGCTAATGAACATCTGCATGATTTAGAGTAGAACTGGGGGAAAGTTTTGTGGTCAGATATAATATCTTTGGCATAAACTCAACTCACCGTGTTTGGAGGAGGAGGAATACTGCCTATCACCCCAAGAACACATTATGTTTTGGGGGTGTTTTTCTGCTAAGGGGACAGGACAACTTCACGGCAACTAAGGGATGATGGACGGGGCCATGTCCCATCAAATCTTGGGTGAGATCCTCCTTCCCTCAGCAAGTGCATTGAAAATGGGTCATGGATGGGTATTCCAGCATAACAATGGACCAAAAGATGCACAGGAATCCTGTGCAATTTTGCTCCAGAGCTGCTGTGGAGATGTGTGAACCCACTCCATAGAGAGCCGGTCACAATCTCCTGCTTTGCGAATTGGATGCAGAAAAAACACGCATCCACCCCACATCCAATTTGCACTAGTGTGAACCCAGCCTTAATGCATACTAGTAAACTTTTACTTTAAATTTAATAGTAATTACCTCCAATCTATCAGCCTCCAGCGTCTCTGGTTTCAGATGCTGATCTTACTTGCTCAGAGCCCTTAAAGTGATTGTAAATGTTTTATTGTGTTCTTTTAAACAAAAACATGTCATACTTACCTGCTCTATAATGGTTTTGCACAGAGCAGCCCCATACTCTCCTCTTCAGAGGTACCCCACCAGTTCTTCTGGCTCAATCCCTGCCGCACTGTGTGCTTCTGTTGACACACACAGTGCATCTTGGCTCCGCCCCTTGCTCCCTTCACACAGGCTGTGATTGACAACAGCTGGTGCCCGCAGGCTCCCGCTGCTGCATATGAGACCTGTGAAGAGGGAGAGAGAAAGAGAGCAATGCTGCTACTTTAATTATACAGGGGGGCTGGGGGGGAGCTGGTCTCAGAACGTTTTTTTACCTTAATCCCTTGGCGCCGAAGTAACACATATATGCAGCCTCACTTCTGTGTATTCCGTGATCACCAGTACCTTTTTCCCAATCGATATGCAGCTGTCACATAACCCAGATCTTTCCCAGCCTGTCTGCATGGGAACATAATTAGAAGGAGCTTCTAGTTCTCTGCTGCTGGTCATATGTTAAAAAAAAAAAAAAAAACATCCTTTGGAATACAGAGTAAAAATAAATAATATCAATAAGCTGTTTTAAATTGGCATACAAATATATATATTTGAAATCAAATCATTATTATTTTTTGGCATTAAGATGGTGTTAGCAGATTTCTGCCAGTCACAGTGTCACTCTCCTCCAGCCTGTAACTTATAATAAGAGGAGGGGAAGCCTCCATTAATCTACATGTAAAATCTCACCCCCATTGTGTTTAGCTGGTTAGTGGGTGAGGGAGTGGGCTGTCATTTACCATTGTATATATGCCCACATCTGTATTCACATGGGCTGCTCAGATGTGATCGGGATGAAATGCTCTGCATAAACTGAGCACGTGCAGAATTGCCACCACAACTGCAAAATCCCTAGCTGAATTGAGGTCATGAACAGAACAGAAGAGAGCAGCAGGATCAACCAGGTTTTTTTTTTTTTTTTTTTTTTTTGCACAATACAGAAAATGAACCTCATAGTGACTGTGTGAGTATTAACAGCATGCACAGGCATACCCCACTTTTAAGTACAAAATGGGGTTTATTTACTAAAGTTGGAAAGTGCAAAATCAGGCTCACTTCTGTATAGAAATCAATGAGCTTCTAACCTCAGCTTGTTCAATTTAGCTTTGGTAATAAATCCTGGAAGCTCATTGGTTTCTATGCAGAAGTGAGCCTGATTTTGCACTTTCCAGCTTTAGTAAATAAACCCCATTGCGGACTTAAAAGTGGGGTATGCCTGTAATACACAATTTATTGCTAGTTTTTATGATGTGGGTTAATTGACGCTTTAATGCATAGAATGCATTAAAGTGATTGTAAATGATCACCTTGTATACGTGATCATATTTTCTATGTTCTCAGCTGCATCGGAGCTGGGGGGAGGAGAAGCAGCAGTACACTGACCTTCCCAGTAAAAGGCTGTGTGGGGGCCAGGAAAAAGAGCAGGCTGTGTTGCCAGCACAGCTAGAGAGCTTACCACAGTGTATTCTCCTAGTGTGGTCAGTTTTTAATAGAAAAACAGAGGGACAGGCAGGAACACCAAGGATTTCACACAGAGGAAGCAATACTAAGAGAACATGAGACTTTTTCACACAAGTAGATGGCACACCAGACACATAACAGGAACATGAAATGTTGTGTTTGCATACTCTTTAACCCCTTCATGGCCAGCTTATTTTAATATGTGGCCCCACTGGACTGGGCTTTTTCTGCTGGGCCGCATATTTGCAGCGTGGTCTGCTATCACAGAGACCGGGAGAGAGCCCCAGGCCCTGTACTAACGATCAGGACCCTGAACTACCGGATCCTGGCCACCTAATCGCTGTGATAGCCTCTGATTGGCTATCACAGTGATCAGTCACTGTGAACCCGCCCGTTTTTTTATTTTTTTAGTATCAGTGTCAGTGTGTTTTAGGTAGGATAAAAAAAAAAAAAAAAATGGGCACTATTGTTATTAGCTGCACTACAGGTACAAACATCTATCATGCACATATGTGGTATCGCTTCGATCATCAGGAACAGAATTTAATCTGGGTTGTTCTTTGGTGGAAGGTTATGGTAGCAACAAGAAATATACAGCTAAATTTAAAAAAATTTTGGGCTAGTTATGCTTTTGATAATATAAAAAAAATCAGGAGATATTCACTTACCATTTAGCACCAAACGAAAGCCCAATTTGTCATAAAAAAAAAACAAGATAAAATTCACCTGGATGCATAAACTAGTTTTGATGATATGTACGGTTTTACATGTCAAAGTTTCAAAATTGTGCTTGGGCATTTAGATTTGTTTAACCCTTAGGCACGAAGGAATTAAGGTAAGAAAAAACTTCCAGACTTCAAACCGTGAAGCAGATGGGCTACAGCAGCAGAAGACCACTCTGGGGGCCACTCCTGTCAGCTAAGAACTGAAATCTGAGGCTACAATTGGAACGGGATCACCAAAATTGAACAATAAAAGATTGGAAAAACATTGCCTGATGAGTCTCAATTTCAGCTGCGACATTCAGGTGGAGGGTCAGAATTTGGCTTAAACAACATGAAAGCATGGATTCATCCTGCCTTGTATCAATGGTTCAGGCTGGTGGTGGTGATACTGGGGTGGAGGATATTTTCTTGGCACACTTTGGGCTCTTTAGTACTAATTGAGCATTATTTAACCACTTCAGCCCCAGAAGAATGTACCCCCTTAATGGCCAGAGCATTTTTTGCGATACGGCACTGCGTCGCTGTACCCAAACAAAATTGACGTCCCTTTTTTCCCACAAATAGAGCTTTCTTTTGGGGGTATTTGATCACCTCTGGGGTTTTTATTTTTTGCGCTATAAACAAAAGAAGAGCGACAATTTTGAAAAAAACGCAATATCTTTTACTTTTTGCGGTAATAAATATCCCACATTTTTTTTTTCTAAAAAACTTTTTTTCTCAGTTTGGGCTGATATGTATTCTTCTACATATTTTTAGTAAAGCGTATAGTGATTGGTTTGCGCAAACGTTATAGCGTCTACAAACTAGGGGATAGATTTATGGCATTTTTGTTATTTTATTTTTTTACTAGTAATGGCGGCGATCTGCGATTTTTATCAGGACTGCGATATTTTGGCGTACAAATTGGACACTTTTGACACATTTTTGGGACCATTGACAATTGTACAGCGATCAGTGCTATAAAAAATGCACTGATTACTGTATAAATGTCACTGGCAGAGAAGGGGTTAACGCTAGGGGGCGATCAAGGGGTTAACTGTGTTCCCTAGGTGTGTTCAAACTGTAGGGGGGGTGGGACTGTCTAGGAGGAGAGAGGGATCGGTGTTCATACTTACTATGAACACACGATCTGTCTCCTCTACCCTGAGACACACACACATCCCGTTTCTCGCTCTGTCTCTAGGTGCCCCTAGTGGCCAAAAGGTGAAGCACAGTGGCAGCATTTGATGGGCACAGTGGCAGCATTTGATGGGCACAGTGGCAGCGTTTGATGTGCACAGTGGCAGCGTTTGATGGGCACAGTGGCTGCCTTTGATGGGCACAGTGGCTGCATTTGATGGGCACAGTGGCAGCGTTTGATGGGCACAGTGGCTGCATTTGATGGGCACAGTGGCTGCATTTGATGGGCACAGTGGTAGTCTTTGATGGGCACACTGGCTGCATTTGATGGGTTTTTTTTCAGAATTTTTCAGTTTGCACCCCCCTAAAAATTTTGAGCACCAACCGTCACTGATTAATTACATTAGCACACAGTACACATCTCAGTAAATATTTAAAAGTCTACAGATTCACTTTAACAAGGTTAGAACACATGTCTCTAATGTAGAGCATACTATGCCAGAACCGATTGCCATTGCAAACTGTATTTTCTCCAAACCTCTCCTTTCTAGCCAGCCATGTGGTTGCTTTGCCATGTCTTATATTTGGATGTGCTGCGGGTGAATACTGCCAGCAGGGAAATGTGCTTCTATGTTTTTCTACAGACAAGCTTTATAGTAGTCTCACCAGCATGCTAGTCTTTACATAAATAGTAGTAGATTTTGGAATACAAGAAGGAAAGCTGCTTGGCCTCAGGAGATTCTGCGGTGAAGCCATCTCTCCTGAGATATTTAATGATAGGTTACAGAGATGGAGACATACACATCTTATGCCAGTATTGCTAGCAGCTTTATGTGATTGTATTACTATATTAAATAGCTGCCTGAGTGGCTTTAACTGACTCAGAATAATGTGTGTTTTATTAGAGACCCTGTCACCACCCCATGCTTATTAAGATAAACATTGCAACTTAAAGGACTTGCATTATCATGTCAGGCGGGTTTGTGTAAAATTGTTGTCCCGCTGTGCTGGAAAAAAGAAAAAATTCACAAGATCTTCATTGATGGTATTAGCAGATTATCCACTTTCTGCCACTGTGGCATCCAGGCAAGAAAGGAGGGTGCAGTCATCACCAGGGAGGAGGGCACAGACAGCAACAAAAACATTGTCAGAAGTTCAAATCGTTCCCTCACTCTATTAAACATGTTTGTCTTCATCTGGTGCCATGTTGGAGAGCTTTCCCGTCTTACTGCCCTGACAACAATGAAGGGAAAATCTCGCTAAAAGGGACACAGATGGTTATAAAAATTGCCAGTTTTAATGTCTCCACACGTTCTTCAAAAGGAAAACATTTTGGTTTGGGATGGGCTTTCATAATATCTCCTATCTACTAAATGCATGTGCAAATGTATGTAGACAAATGTAATTTTGTTTAAATGTTCTGTGTATGGCCAACCTCTTTTTTTTTTCATAATTTTACATAATTGTGCAGTTGAGCCAGGAGAAGCTCCCTTTCCATAATAGGTTGAGCATTGTCCATTCTGAATCTATTGTTGTCCATGGATAGATACTGTACATGTACCTGAGGATCCAATGAAGCACATTCTAGCATACCTGTTTCCTTTTCATATATATTTCCTTATGAATTTCAGCATAAAGGCCTGTATGTAGATGCAGGACCCATTGAAGTTAATTGCATGACTCCTCAAATCTATTAAATTGGGGCATGTGCATTAAATGGCTTAATTCCCTCCTAAGGAGAAAAGAGAATGCTTGGCCAGGTCATGTTTCCAACAAGCACTTAGAATGGCTGACTTTCAAGGACCCCATGTATAGCCTGACCTTTGCATGACTGTCATGTTGGGCTCATGGATTTTATATAGCCAAGGTAAACCAGGGATAAGTCTTGGGAATGTGGATGGAACCTGTAAACTTTTTCATATTTGCAGTTTCAGACTTCCTGGTTATTTCAAAGATAGTTGGCACAGTGTACCCTGGTTATTTTTGGTCGTTTATACCAAGCCAAAGTTTTTATTTTTAGCGCTGAATGGACCCGGAAAGAGTATTTGTCCTGGTGACTATATTCACTAAGACGTAAAGTAATAAAAAATTCAAAAAATTTTGTTACAGCAACAGGGATAGAATAGACATCTTCTAAAGGGCACAATTGTTTTAGTGTCTAAGAGGAGATTATTCTCACTTTGGACAGATTTCCTCTAACTTCTGTTGTGTGTACAATACAGAGGTGAAGGGAAATCCCCCGCTTTGGGACAGAGATGGCAAAAGAAAAACATGACCGGTGTTTAGACATTCCCTACTGTAGCCAGAATGGAAAAAAGCTTTAGATATGTTTTAGGTTGATACTGTCCACGACCCAAATGGGTAGATTGAACCCCACTTCCTGTTATTGTGATATCAGAAGAAGAAATTAGGGGAGTGGTTATCACAAGGGCAGGAAGCCAAATACAGGTATAGTAACTTGGAACAGGTTCTAAACACTTATAGATTTCTTTTATTCAGTTTATTTTAGCAGTCTGTATCCCTATTGGAGAGTTTACTTATCTCGTTCTTGCCAACAGGAAGTGAGGGGGAAATGCCAAAAGTGTTATTGCAATTAAAATTTTTAGAGGTTTTACTCTTCACTATTCTGAGCAAAATTGAACATTTTAGTTGGAGGTGGGTTTTGAATAAAGGGGTGTCTGTTTGTGTAACATCAGAGCCATATAATGAAGTAATATTCTGTGTAATATTAATGTATACATTATTATTATTTTTGTTTTTATCTTTTAACAGCCAGACCAGTCAATCAAATGGACATGGCATCCAAAACACTGGTAGCAAATCCTTTGAGTAACAGTAAGATTGTGGTTGCAACCTGTATGTCAGCCAACGGGAAACCACCAAGCACAATTACCTGGGAAACCAAGCTGAAAGGGGAGGCAGAATATCAAGAAATAAAGAATGATAATGGAACCGTGACTGTGATCAGTCGATTCAAGCTTGTGCCCACCCGGGAGGCCCACAAACAGCCACTGACTTGTGTTATAAACTACCAAACAGAAAGAGATACAAAGAACACCACCATCAGTGTACAATGTAAGTGTAGAGGCTTGGACCAGAGGGGTGTGCCATTTCTGGGGAAGGTTCTTAATCACTGGAAAATGCAGAAGAGAATGTTTATATTTTAATGAATGCACACAGAAAACGGCCAAGCAGATTTTATTTTTTAAGTAGATGTTTCCGATTAGGCCTATGTTAAGGTAAAACTATCAGTAATGCAGCAATTTGTAATCAAAATAGTAATGGAATTTCACAATTCTGTTGGCAACACTATGATTGATTAGAAATAACACATGCCCCATTGATTCATCAAAAAAGCATTTATTTAGCTCAAGTCACGTGCCTAAGGACAGAGGTGGGCACCAAGACAATAAGGACTATTCTTCAGGCACAAGATTCACAAGATCTGTTGAATTTTTTGCTAAAAATTAAAGAAGGAAAGATTATAGCTCAGAAGTATTCAAAGGTTATATTTCCCTTGCAAACATTTTATAAAAAGCCTTGAACTGTGAAATCAGTGAACTAATTTTCACTTTATTTTATCTCAACTGATCACCCCCATAGGCTATGGGTCAAGCCTGAGAGCACTTGGACCATTCTGCTTGTAGGCAATTACGAAACAAATATTTGTGTGTGCCATGCATCATATTCACGTAGAAGAAAGCATCTTATTGCTAGCAGAGCAGCATTCCCTGCAAGCATACCTTCTAGCCTAGTATATGAGGCCATTAAATATATATTATGTAGAGAGAATATATTTTTTTCTTTTATTTTTTTTTTGTGTATGCACATTATGAACCATATGCTTTCAGTATATTTATTTTTCTCTGTGTTTCATTCTACAATTTATAAATTTGTCCTTGTCACATGGTGCTTTCTTTGGTGACTTTCCTCTAGATGCACCTCAAGTCTCAATTGAAGGATTTGATGGAAACTGGTATGTTAAGCGTGCTGATGTGAAACTGATGTGCAAAGCAGACTCTAATCCTCCTCCGTCCTCATATCGATGGAAAATGTAAGTACCACTATAGCTGTATTTTATGTAAGGTATTTATATATATATATATATATATATATATATATATATATTGCAATTTTTTATTTCAGCTTTTATTTTAATTTTTTTAATACCTTCTAATATACCTAGCTTTAACTTATCATGTAGATTTTATATCGTCAAAGGGGAAAAGCAACAGGGTCTCTCTAAGGCCGACTATACACGGTTTGAATCTCGGCCGGTTCAGCAGGAAGTGGCTATGATTTCAATCAACTTGGGCACAACCGGCCAGCCGGATTCTCTTCCGATTATCGCTAGTGGCTGCTATAGCTGCTAGAAATAAACATTGTCTTCACCTGCCGAGGACAGCATCCCCGACCTTCCCTGCTGGGAGAAGACAGGAGGGATTCCTGCATCAACACTATCTGTGTTGATGGAGGAATCAAGTGAATTTTGATGGGGAAATCAAGCGGATTTCTTTCCTGCAACCCATGGAAATTTTCACCATATATGGCGGACTTAATTCCACCCCTATAGTTATTTGTACTTACTTCCCATCACTTTCCCTCCTCTGCATTGGAGAAGATGCCCTGTGTAAGCTTCAAATTCAGACTGTGATCCTTCACAGGGCTGATGACCCTCTTCCTGCATCTTGTGATAGTGGTAGTGCCTGCGCAGCCATTTGCCAAGCACCAACACTTTCTTTGTGCCCCTGATGGCTTAATGAAGTGGTGGTGGAGTAAAGGAAAAGTAAGGAAAGATTGCTAGTTGGTTTTCTATAAAGTGAACATGTTTCTTTATTGTTACAGTAGAAAATTCAGGTAGACTAGATGCTATGCTTTAGGGCACATTTTGACATAAACACAAAAAATGTGCTGTAGAATATTTATCCAAAAATTGGCCTCTACCACAGACCACAAAATACCCCTCAGGCTGCTACTCTTTGCAGTTAAGATATGAGCTATAGTCAATTGCACCTGTAAATTGTATACACCGTGCTTGGAAAATGAAAGTGAATATTTGAAATGCTGTAAAACTCTAAAAATCAAAACAGTCAATTTGTTTCTAACCGGTATTAGTTGAACATTTTTCTGTAAACCGTCATTAGAGTGTTACTAGGATTTTCCTGCATGTGCGTTTTCAGCCAGTGTCAAAAAGCAAATGCTAGCTGTATTATCACTTTTTATATGACACTAATTAAAAAATGTCTTAATATAGACGCCTACTGCAAAAAACAGCCTACAGCATGTTGATAATTGAGGTTTCCTAAAAAAAATAAAAAAAAATAAAAAATTAGAAGATAGTTATATAGGTAGGATACCAAATTGGATATGTTGGATAAGTATGGAGATGGAAATAATAAAGTTTTTAAATATTGGTAATGAATACATTGAAATTAATATTATGCAACTCCAGCTTTTATTATTTGCTTAGCATTGAAATTCTTGCTTCTTGGATCTTCAGAATCCTCAACTCCAAACTGTCTCTATTTAAGCTTTTCCTTTGACTTTTGAGACCAACTACCTTGTGCTGCTTGTTTTTAGTGCAGAATTCAGGTAGTTTTGGTTCCAAACTTAGTTTTAGGGGTTCAATTCTTTCCGCATGCATCCTACTTCATGAAACTGTAAGAAAATGGACCATGGTTCATTGCAGTGCAATTCTTTTTAAAAGCATAACTGCAAGCTACTATAGTAACAGACACATACAATGCATCACACAATAAGACACATGCAATACCTTGTGGTGTGCTACGTTAAAAAATAGGGTCTAGCCTTTTTTTTTTTGTGTGTTAAAATGTGCTGTCGGACTATTAAAAATCAGTGCAACTTAACACACAATACAGCATCACCTTATTGCATGAATGTTAATGTTAGTGTCAGTGGGCCCTAAGAATTATTATTATTATTATACAGGTTTTATATAGTGCCGACAGTTTACACAGCGCTTTACAACATAAGGGTAGACAATACAATACAATACAATTCAAGACAGGGGGAATCAGAGGGCCCTGCTCGTTGGAGCTTACAATCTAGGAGAATTAGCGCTAAGAATTAGAATATACATAATTCCTGGCATTTATATAGACTGGCGCAGAGAAATTTTCCAAAAGTGTCTTTCATGTGCTCTAAAAGTGGCGCAGAATGCGTCATGTATGGCTTCATGTGCACTGCTGCTGGTAAACGGACATTTAGGAGCAGTTGGGCATTTTTTTCGGCTGCCCCTGAACTCGCCTCTATGTTATCTTATCAGTACATGTACTCAGGGTTGTTTATAGTCATTTCTAGGCAGTTGAGTTTAGAAGCATTTTTTAGAAAGCAAAAAAATGCATTCAGGACGGAAGTTCAGAGGCATTTGAAACACCGTACCCACGTTTAGCCACGTAAACGTGGCTAAGTGCAGCATGTAAACATGGCAAAACTAACGTTTTTAAATGCTGTTTACTATCTGTCAAGTTAAATCTTTCAGGGGAGGTTGTAAAATGTTCCGTGTACATTAAGCTTTAACAAGAAGGATTGACACCAGAAAAGTGGCACAGCAGCTTTATTGAATTTCCCCAATGTGTTTCCACCTTTTCTAGGTTTAAATTTAACCTATATTGGCAGGCTACACAGTACTACATATACACAGCCATTTTTCCAAAGGTTGTAATAGAAGATTTTTCTAATTGCAGACTTGTGAAGAGCTGGTTTCTCTTTAAGGCCCCTTTCACACTGAGGCTTTCAGGCATTTTATCGCTAGAAATAGCCTCTGAAAAGCATTTTAAAACGGTTTCCAAATCATTTGCAGAAGTGCTTTCACACTTGGGTGGACGTTAGAAAAACTCCTGCAAGCAGCATCTCTGGGGCGGGTTTGGAGCGCTGTAAAAAGCACACCAAAAACGCTCCCGCCCATTGAAATACATGAGCAGCGCTTCCGAAGCAGCTTAAAAGCGCTTCGAAAGTGCTGCAAAATGGCAATTTTTTGGATTTTTTTAAGGTCGCGTCATCACGTAACCTTAAAAAAAACCTGCCCTGCTAGCGCCCAAAAAGCGATGCAAAAGCTCTGCTAAAACGCTGCTAAAGCACCTCAAAAAAAGACGGTGCTTTAGCACACTTTTAGCAGCGCTTCAGTGTGAAAAGGGTCTTAGGTCTCTTGCCAAGTCTCTTGCCAAGTTTACTTTCTATGTGGGTCATTAGGATCATATCACATTCACTGCTTGATTGCCCATTTATTATACAAATCCATTATACAGAGAATTAAATCTTTGCTTCGATTCACAAATGCTATGGTGGGTATCAAACTTGGGAATCTGGGAAATGTTTCTTTTTCTGAATGATGATGGGTATTGGGTGTAATCTTGCAGTTTATCTAGAAGTCAAAATGATCAATTCTTTGATGTATCAAACTCAATACAGGGCTAATGGGTCACTTCCAGACAGTGCAGAAGTGGACAATAACACTCTGTTTTTCCGTGGGCCGGTTACCTACTCCTTCTCTGGAACATACATTTGTGAGGCCAGAAATGCTATTGGAAGCCAGACTGGACAAGTAGATGTTAACGTTACAGGTAAGAGAGAAATAAGAGAGGTCTTCTTATTGATAACATTGGATTATATATGTTTCTCTTATTGTCAGTAAGTAACTATTTCATAATGTTTCTATTTTGAACTTAGTTGCCAATGTTGCAGGTCTTTCAATTACACCTAATTTGTTACATTTACCAAAGTCTTCATAAAGCAGCTGCACTCTTATTTTATCTAGCGCACCATCACTTTATTCCACTGAGAAAACATATGGAAATTCGCCTCTAAGACCTCACGTCACGTGGCGCAGAGAGAGAGACTACTTTTAAAATAATGATTATCTGGTGTAAAGCACCTGAGGTTCTCCACAACCATAACCACATACTTTACAGGCAATGTTGGAGATGTCATCAGGAAATAAGCTCAAATTATAATTTTTTTTGGCCAATATTTGCGCATCCAACCCTTTTGGATTATAGTAATGTCGATGCATCAGTGAATATTTGACATGTCCTTCCCATTAGACAATGTCCATTACTTTCTAGGCCTTTCTATCCGAGGCATTAATACATGTCTTAAAGGACTGATCGCCTACATTTTATTAGTGGTGAAAAGAGCCATTTCGCTGTGTTGGCTGTCAAACTCAACTCAGCTATTGAATATTATAGCTGACATCAGGAGAATGAAATATCTACCATGGGGGATACCCTACCACAATATAACAAGTTATGGGTAGTTGGGACCAATCCCAATATGGTCTTACTCCTTTCTCATAGGTTCCCTGATAATGCCATCCTTTCTCACAAACCTTCCATTATAATGCTCTGTGCTGATATTTACTCCACTGTGTTTTCCATGCGCCTCATAGCTTCACCCTGCCTATGGTTCTTACCCATTGGTACTTTTTTGTATATCTTGTAACATTTTTATACTAATTGTAGAATCTCGATCTATGTATATAGAGTTTGTGTATGTACATGAGCCGGTCTTCTTAATTTTGTACCCATGTTCCTTTTGGTAAATACTGAAAGTTCAATAAAAATACAGTTAAAATAGATGGCATTGTATTAGATATTTGAGAATAGCCTTTGTTTTGAATAATGCCACAGAGAAAGTGAATTTAAAGGATTAGTCCACTCAATATTGTTATCTCTGTTTTGGTGGATGCTGACAGATTGAATTACCTGATTGAATTCTTCTATGTGTAAGGGATTCCAGTGTTGAGCTCTTTGTCTACATTCTCAGGTCTGCCTCTCCCTTTCTGTTATGCTTATTATAAAGTCAAATTAAGAGGCCTGCTGTATTCTTTGTAATTAAGAAATATGCAGAATTTAGTGAGTCATGTTTGACTGGCTACAGTTGATAGGTGGTACAAAATTTTCCTAAAGAAGGCAATTAAAGTTAGCTGATAGCAATTAGTAATAGAAACCCATTTTTGTAGCAACATTTAATTTTTATAGTTATTTTGCCTCTAAAACGTTAAAATATTTGTCCAAGTCTTAGTGACATTAGCCCTTGGCTTCAACTAGATCAAAGACCATCCTGCTCCAGTGGTGCTAGGAGGAGGAGCCAGCAGGGGATGTGTAATTTAGGCCCCTTTAACATGAACCTACAGTTAGGGGTGATGAGAAAGAGATATGGTGCCTCCCACATATTTGTTTGAAGAGGGATTTCACACAAAAATCCCACTTCACCTCACCTCAACCATATTTTACATTTAACACGTTGAGCAAAATTAGATCTATGAATGAATTAACTACAAGACCTATGACAGATGTACTTTTAATCTGTTGACACTTCCCCCAGCTCTCTGACTTCCTCAGTACGGACAGAAAGCTGAAGGAAGAATCTGCAGGAGGCTGGCATTGCACCTACCCTCCATTGATCAAGGTTGCAATGCTTTTCAGTTTTATTTAAAAAAAAAATAGAAAATGCACATTTTTTTTGCAAATATATGTTCATTTTTTTCCAACATGTGGGCTTATCCTTTACCATTTAAATATTATTATTTTTTTAAATGTTTCCTTCCCGCTTAGTTATCTTTCTTGTTCACCATAATAAAGATAACATAATAAGTATTATAAGCCTTATTGTCGCTCATGCAAATGCTTTTTTTAGTGTTACATTATTCTTTTAAATTAGGGAGGCTTTCAGGTAAGTATCTTTCTGGCATTGATTTTGTTTCTTAATGTTTTATGTATGGGTCAGTATTTAATAACTGAATTGTTTCCTGCCAATCAAATTGTACATAATTTCATCAGTTTGTACCTGTCAAAGACTACTTGGATTTAGAGCCAGTTAAATGACTGTCCACTGCAAGCCATTTCAAATGATTTGCAAAGTAATAAAGTAATTAATCCAGGATAATGTCTTGGGTGCATCTTCATGTTAAATGTTCATAAAAGGTTTTTTTAAATGTTTTCACTAACATGTAATATGCATAAGGTTATGAGACATCATATTTATTGACATTAAATATTGCAATGTTACTGGCTTGAGAAGGCAAGGTCTGCTTTGGAGAAATTGTAAATTACCTTTCATACCAATGATGATGGAAAGTGATGTAAGGGGAACTGTAAAGTTTTTTTTTTTTGTGAACGATGTATGGATATTCCAAAGCCAGCAACAAAGTTATACAGCGCGAAGCTACATGCAACTTTAATGCCCAGTTCCCCCAGACAGTGTCGGGACAAGGTCATTTGGTGCCCAAGGTGATGATGGCAAACTGCCCCCAAATCCCCCCCCCCCATGTAAACAAAGAGTCAGTGCTTTGCGAGGAAAAGAAACAAAGTGACCATTCCCTCTGTAAAGAGCCCTGTATTGATTGACAACATAGAGCTCTGGTTGACACAGCTAATCAGCAGGTCCTAACCATGAATCACTGGTTGGGATCTGCTGGCCGTCTCTTGCTGTGTAAAATTACAGGGGGATAGGTGGGTGGGAGAATGCGCCCAAAACCCTAAAACAGGCAGCATCATACGTCTGTAGCTGCCACCCTCTAGTAGTAAATGTACTGTGATGGGTCGGCAAGTGGTTAATTACCAATGGTATTTGTAATATGCTTAAAAAAAAGCAAAAAACTGTGCTAACTATTCCAAAATAAACAAGAAAATCTAAAGCAGCCGCAAACTCTACTGTGAGATATAGCACAGTCCCAAATCATAAATTCATAAACAGAGTTGCGCTAATTAATATTGAGTCAAGCACCAGTGATAAAAACAAAGTCCCAATTTGATAAAAAAAAAAGGTTCCGTGGTAACATCCACACCATCTGCCACCTTCAATTAAGTCATCCTGTGACAGTCACATACACCATAGATAAAGTGCTTGCTTACCAGATTGAACGGACCTCCTATCAGGGAAGGTCAGTGACACTTGTGGCTCTTAACCCAGCCAGGGCCTTTAACCGTCCCAGGAACCCCTTATGGAAAGTGGACCTACCATTCAGGAAACAATATCACAGATGGTTCCCAAAATACAAAAGGCTTGCTTGCCATACTGTAAAAATCTTTAAAAATTTTATTTAAGGTATACATTATTGTACTTACAGCAAAAACACGTTGCATTAGGATCAAAACAAGCCGGCTGGCTAATCACAGCTACCCTTCCTTCAGGTATTAAGAAGCGCTTTTGACGTCAGCACGTTGCTAAATCACCTGACATCACTGCGCTTCTCGAATCCCAGAAAGGACTAGTATCTGCTATCAGCCAGTTGGCATGTTTTGATCCTATCACGATTACATATGATAGGAGGTCTATGCAATCTGGTAAGCAATCACTTTATCTATGGTGGAGGTGACTGTCACAGGACCACTCAATTGAAGATGGCAGATGGTGCAGGTGTTACCAAAGAACCTTTTTGATCACATTGGGGCTTTGTGTTTATCACTGGTGTTTGACTCAATTTGTAATATACAGCATGAGGGGGTTATTGCATTTCCATTATATCACTGATGCATTAGTGGCACCAGTTGATTGACACTGACACTGGTGCCACTAATGCAGCACAAAGGGGTTAATTAACTGACACTGGTTACTAATGCATCAGTGACCAATGGCAATACATTAACCCCCTCATGCTGTATATTACAGAAAATAAATACCATTGGTAATGAACCTCCCCTCAGCCACCCCCAATCTACAGAGTTAATTAATTAAGCTGCTTACTTGTGTGATACACACTGCAGTCATGCAGTGCTTAGTTCATCCTCCTTGGCTCCTCTTGGTCACAGTTCCAGCAACAGCACTCTATGATGCTCCTCTGAGTCCTCCCAGCCTGCCTCCGGCTGGCCTCTCAGTGGGTGACCTCACGCCGGGCTAGCTGGAACTACGAAGCCCATGTCAGGGAAGCATCTTGATTATCTCCACTGACAGGGAAGGCAAGCGAAGGGCTGGCATGTTGGCCTGTGCTGGGGGCAAGAGCGCACTCAGTACATTGTTGCAGCTGCAGCTATTAGCAGCTGGTGTCTGTGTACAGTGGCACACGCAGTTTCCAGACAGATTTTAGACGCCACTTCACCTGCGCCCCCCATCCCTGCAGTAAACTGTACTGCCCAGGGCATCTGCCCCTTCTGCACCCACCCTCCCTTCAGTAAACTGTACTGCCCGGGGCATCTGCCCCTTCCGTGCACCCCCTCCCTGCACTGCTACCGGCCATGCTCCTAGATGCAGATATTTGCCTTTACCTTCTAATCTCCACTGCACTACTGCTATAATTGGCCACAAGGAGCAAAGAAAACCCCCTTTATAGGCTTAATTTAGTTGGAGCTTACACAGAACTGAGGTCTACGCATGGCCAAGCACCAGTGTTATCACATGGAGTGTTATATGCTTCTCCATACCTGGAAGTAGTGACTATTTTATTTGCTCCCAGCAGCTCAACAAAGCGATGGGGATTCAAAGGAAAGGGAAGTATATTTTTTATTGGGAGAAGTCATTAAATCGAGAATGTTGCTTTGCTCCGCATTGACAAAGGACATGCTTGCTTTAATGCTGCAAAGGACGTGCATCTCCCTGGGGTTATCCTTGAAATAATATATGGATCATACATACTGTATGTGTAACCAGAAGAGCGCTGCATGAGCATCTGCCCAGGCACAGATAAGACAGGGCATTCTATATTATGTTGGAGCAAATAATGGTTTACAAGCCTCAGTCTATTTTTCCAGAGTTGTCATTGTTTTCGATCCCCTATCATGCAAATGTATGATGTTAGATGTCTAAAATGGTAGCAACCAAATTAAAATGGATACAACAATATATTTTTAGCTTTAAAGCTGCTTTTGGTTAACTGTGTGTCCTTAGTAAGTGTCCTTACTAACTGTGTTAGTTGGGCAAAGTATGTAACATCTACCCTATTCTGTCCCATATTTATATCTGTGTACATAAGATGTGAGTGTGCACCATAGCAGATAATCTGTAGCCTACGTGTCATAGCTACACCCCACCCTCACAGCTGCACATGACAAATGAATAGGTTCCCTTCATTCTCTAAGGGTGAGAACAAAAGTGTTTGCAAGGAAATGAAAATATTGCAGGTAGAATTAAATTGTTCCCAGCCTGTCTAGGAGCGAGGAAATCGTCTCAAGCCTGCACTTGTCATATATAAAGCTCTTTGTTATAGGAATTGCAGAGTGAAGAATCCTGTTACTAGCTGATCAGCCCTTGTAAGGAAAGTATGAGCCCATTTAACTCCATTTCACTGCCCTATAAGAATTTCTGACTATTTAGGCTGCTTCCCAAGAACTGCCAGGGATGCGTAACATGTCATAAACTAAATCACATGGCTGGACAGAGAGTTACTTGAAAATGTAACTTTGTAATTTAAAGTCCAACTCCAGGCAACTAAGAAAATGATCCCTTGCAGTGGGCACTGAAATAGTTAACAGCTCCTTTTGGGCCAGTGGACAAAAGATTTTCTTACCCAGTCCTGTGCTCCTTCCAGCAACTAGACTGTTCCCCACAGCTTCTTCTAGATCTTGCTCCAGTGGTCTAGGATCCTTGTATCATCAAGACCAAAGCAGGATCCATAGCCCTGTACTGGACCCGATGACACCAAGGGATAGTTCACTGCCAAAGCACCATCTGCTAGAGGAGTGATGGATCAGGTAAATACAACTGTTTCTTCTCTCCCCTAGACTAAAGGAAGTCATAGAAGAATTCTGCCTCCTGCATGCGCTATTGTAATCAGACGAGGGGGGGGGGCCTGGGGAGCCTTCCCAGCTGGCATAATACAAAGGTTACTGATGGTGGCTATAGCCATTGACAGTAATCGCATGTAGAAGAATCCCACAGGATGGTTGTACCAAAGTTGATCGATGGATTGACTTGGGTACAATCACCCTGACTTATACATGGATCGAAACTCAGCCGGATAGCAGAGATTTCACTGTATGGCCAGCTTTAGTGGGCTCTTAACCCATGGAGTGCAGGTATAGCCCAACTTCAAGGGATACTTTCACATGTTCCTGAAGTTGGGCTTTGAATATCTCTAGCAAGTTAGATTCCCTCTTAAAAAATAACATAAAAATTGGAGTTTCAGAAACATTTCCAGCCCTGTTCAAGGTGGACTATGCTGCCAAACTATATAAACAGGTCCTTTTTTTTCCAAAAACAATTCTTGAAGAAGTTTTGTGCCTAATCTGACCAAATAACAACCTCAGCGTGGTTTTGCAATAACGAGAACCTTTTTTATTAAGAGACTCTACTGGTTATGGGGATTATATATTTTGGAGTACCAAAGCAACATGTGTGGTTCCTAATCATACAATGTCAGTCCCAATCAATTATTAGCCATGGTGATCATAGGAAAAGATGTCACCGTAGTAAACGTCCCTTCTGCTTTCAGCTGTATATGTGAGAACTATTACCTATTAGTCTCAAAAATATGTCTCGACTTTAGAAAATTTCACCTCCAACAACTGCAAATGCTCATTAGTCTACCTCTGAATTTGACAGGTCGTGTGACAGGGTTCCTCTCCAATTTATGAGTGTTCTCTGTAGTGTTATGCAGAAATTGGTACAGGGGATGTACTGTTTGCTCAGACTGCTTTATATAGATAAAAAATCCCCCAAAAAATGCTTTCTATTTAAAATGCAGCCAAAGTGTGATGTAAATAGAGTGTGCACAGAGCAAATATCGCTTTCCTCTGAATAATCACTAAGACTTGTATTCAAACTAGTGGTTACTAACTCATTGCAGTCTCCTCTGTATCTTGGATAGTGGTGTTAGTTGCAAGTTCACAGAGAGATGCCCCTTCTTCCATAGAAAAGGGAACAATCTGTACAAATTTACATGGAGAATTCCCAACAGATTTGCTAAATATGATCAGTTAAAATGTTTTGCTACTTTCCATGGACTGAGATGAGCAAATAATATGCATATACGTAAGAAGAAACTCTTCTGCAGAACTTCAGAGATACCTTAAGGCCTCGTTTGGACTAAAAACAGACAGTCCGTAGCTTCTGGAGCGCGATCCTACCATGGATTGGGCTTCAGAGGCTCGGGATATTTAAATGCAGGTCTAAACACTGCTTCTGTAGAAGTAAAAGCGGGTGAGAGTATTTTCCTAAGAAAATTGTCGTTTTTCAAAAATTGTAGAGCAGTTATAGGAACATTTTAAATGCAAAGTACATAATCATTTCCAAATAAAGAGCAAGGGTCAAGCATGCTGCCAGGGAAGTGGCTTTTGTATTCAGGCTGTGAGTGCTTTCTGGAGAAGACAAAATATAAAACCTTGAATACCTTTTTTGTATTGAAACATCTGACATGTATTTAGTGGATTTAAAGTGAAAGTTCGCATGCGTTTTTATGAATTTTGCAATATAAATGGATCGTGCATGTTTATATAAAAAGACAATTAAATCCAATGTATTTTTACTGCAAAATTTGTTCTTTTTGTGATATACATGTTTACTTTGTTATCTTTCATGACTTTAAAGCAATAGTAAACGCCACATGCCCACTTCTCTACAGTTGTATTATCTGGTTCAAGGATATTTTCCCATGTAGAGGATAGTATTGTTACATGGGAGCTGTGCCAACAGAATGTGAACAAACATTTCACCCCTATTGGATAGCATCTTGGTAGAAAGGTTTGTCATTTTTCCACCAAACCAATGGCTTGTACCACCTTCCAGCTAATAATACATTGCTTTTCAATGGTTGCAAATAAATCTATAAAGTCCTTTCCACTTCCTTCCCATGTTTCTTATAACCTAATGTGTTCCTTATTTTTCCCTTTCCCGATTTCTCCACCCGAGCAGGGACGCATTGATAAAAATTAGCAATTCTTTTTTTTAGAAAATAGTTGGGTCATCATTAAAGGGAAACATAATTGTTTTAGATCCATTAAATTCAAATAATTTATGGGAATTGGCAGGTCTTTAGAAATGTGTGGTCCCTTCACTGAGTTACTGAAGAATAATTCATGAACCAAATTGTAAAACTAGCTTAATGAAGCTATAAGGGGCAAGCTAAAGGCAATTCTTTGTGCTGTTAGAACTTGATTCTTATGCACAAACTACTCTCCACGAGGATAAATAATATTTTTTAGAAATACGATGCACTTAAAGTGGCCCTCCAATTTATGAGTGTTCTCTGTAGTGTTATGCAGAAATTGGTACAGGGGATGTACTGTTTGCTCAGACTGCTTTATATAGATAAAAAATCCCCCAAAAAATGCTTTCTATTTAAAATGCAGCCAAAGTGTGATGTAAATAGAGTGTGCACAGAGCAAATATCGCTTTCCTCTGAATAATCACTAAGACTTGTATTCAAACTAGTGGTTACTAACTCATTGCAGTCTCCTCTGTATCTTGGATAGTGGTGTTAGTTGCAAGTTCACAGAGAGATGCCCCTTCTTCCATAGAAAAGGGAACAATCTGTACAAATTTACATGGAGAATTCCCAACAGATTTGCTAAATATGATCAGTTAAAATGTTTTGCTACTTTCCATGGACTGAGATGAGCAAATAATATGCATATACGTAAGAAGAAACTCTTCTGCAGAACTTCAGAGATACCTTAAGGCCTCGTTTGGACTAAAAACAGACAGTCCGTAGCTTCTGGAGCGCGATCCTACCATGGATTGGGCTTCAGAGGCTCGGGATATTTAAATGCAGGTCTAAACACTGCTTCTGTAGAAGTAAAAGCGGGTGAGAGTATTTTCCTAAGAAAATTGTCGTTTTTCAAAAATTGTAGAGCAGTTATAGGAACATTTTAAATGCAAAGTACATAATCATTTCCAAATAAAGAGCAAGGGTCAAGCATGCTGCCAGGGAAGTGGCTTTTGTATTCAGGCTGTGAGTGCTTTCTGGAGAAGACAAAATATAAAACCTTGAATACCTTTTTTGTATTGAAACATCTGACATGTATTTAGTGGATTTAAAGTGAAAGTTCGCATGCGTTTTTATGAATTTTGCAATATAAATGGATCGTGCATGTTTATATAAAAAGACAATTAAATCCAATGTATTTTTACTGCAAAATTTGTTCTTTTTGTGATATACATGTTTACTTTGTTATCTTTCATGACTTTAAAGCAATAGTAAACGCCACATGCCCACTTCTCTACAGTTGTATTATCTGGTTCAAGGATATTTTCCCATGTAGAGGATAGTATTGTTACATGGGAGCTGTGCCAACAGAATGTGAACAAACATTTCACCCCTATTGGATAGCATCTTGGTAGAAAGGTTTGTCATTTTTCCACCAAACCAATGGCTTGTACCACCTTCCAGCTAATAATACATTGCTTTTCAATGGTTGCAAATAAATCTATAAAGTCCTTTCCACTTCCTTCCCATGTTTCTTATAACCTAATGTGTTCCTTATTTTTCCCTTTCCCGATTTCTCCACCCGAGCAGGGACGCATTGATAAAAATTAGCAATTCTTTTTTTTAGAAAATAGTTGGGTCATCATTAAAGGGAAACATAATTGTTTTAGATCCATTAAATTCAAATAATTTATGGGAATTGGCAGGTCTTTAGAAATGTGTGGTCCCTTCACTGAGTTACTGAAGAATAATTCATGAACCAAATTGTAAAACTAGCTTAATGAAGCTATAAGGGGCAAGCTAAAGGCAATTCTTTGTGCTGTTAGAACTTGATTCTTATGCACAAACTACTCTCCACGAGGATAAATAATATTTTTTAGAAATACGATGCACTTAAAGTGGCCCTTGCATGAAATTGCAAGGTTCACATATTTCCTAGCCCATGAATTAAGGTTGCTAATTTAAAAAAAAAATATATATGAAACATTTAGCGCCAAAAAGGAAAAAAAATATTTTTTATCTTACACCCCGCCTAGGCAAGGGTGATGTCACTCAGCCTTTACACAAGATCCTGGAAAAGCTGACTAAAGCGGAGTAGGAGTACATTCTCGCAGTATTGGAGTCCACAGCTTTCCCATGATCCCAGGGGAAGGCTGATTGAGATTACATTCACCTAGGTGATTGTGCTAGAAGCTTGGGTGTAAGGTGAGTATTTTTTTTTTTTTTTGGGGGGGGTCACTCAATGTTATATCCTCTTTTAAGCAGAGTTTCAATTTTCATGCAGTTCGTGCTTAGTTCCAGTTTTTTGGCAAATTTGATATATACTAACACAGAGCTGTAAGATATACTGTATATACTGGAAAAAGTATTTGTTACTTGTTCAATTATTAATATACATTGAGCTCAAGGAGAAATGTGCTGATTTGTCTGTTGCTAAGGGACCATAGGCTCAATTCACAAAGCTAGCACATCAGAATAAGGATATTCTCATAATATTTTCAGTTAAAGTGGAGCTTAAAGCAGAACTAGACCCATCGATTTAATGTTTTAAAAAAAAAATGTTAGATTCCAAGCATGTGGAGAATGATAACTGTCACGTTGTTTGTGCTTTCACCCAAACCGTCAAACTATCAAATGGCTGGTGTCATAACGGATCACATGTGCAGCACCATGACAGTTGCAAATCAAACAGAGGCTAAGATGGCAGCTTCTTTGGCCAAAAAGAATGGGAGGGTTTAGTTCCACTTAGAGCCCTTTCACACTGCAGCGTCAGCGGTAAAGCGGCACTAGTTTTATGCTGCGTACACATGACAGAACGTTCCATCAGAAAAGGTCCGATATTCCGTTGGATATTACAATCGTGTGGGGGCTTCATCTGACTTTTTTCTTCAAAAATTCAGACGAACCTAGAAATAGAACATGTTTCAAATCGTACGGAATCAATTTCAATAGGAAAACCATTCGTCTGTATGCTGGTCTGTCGGACCAAATACGACGCTAGGGCAGCTATTGGCTACTGGCTATTGTACTTCCTTTCTTAGTCCCGTCGTACATCATCACATTCAAAACAAACGGACTTTGGTCCATTCGTGTGTGGGCAAATACGTTCAGTCGGAAGTCCATTGTAACTCTGTCGAAAGTCCATCGGACCTTTTCTGCCAGAAAGTCCGGTCGTGTGTACGCGGCATTAGAGGCGCTTTACCACTGTTTTAGCGGCGCTGTTCGGCCGCTAGCAGGTCACTTTAAACCCCCGCAAGTAAGTGTTAAATGCGCCCGTGTAGTGGCGTAGCCGAAGCACTTTGCAAGCGTTTCGGCAGCGGTGCCCATTCATTTCAATGGGCATGGGCGGTTTTCCTTCACCACCCCAAAGATGCTGCTTGCAGGACTTTTTTTAACGTCCTGCCAGCGCAGTGCCCCAGTGTGAAAGCACTTGGGCTCTCACACTGGGGCTGCAGGGGAGGCATTTTTCAGGCACTTTACAGATGCTATTTTTAGCCCTTTAGCGCCTGAAAAACACACCAGTGTGAAAGGGGTCTTACAGGTAAGTTCACCTTTTAAAATAAGTAAAGTTAAAATAAAATAAAAAATCACGCAGTTTTTTGCAGGTATACAAATGGTGCATTTACTTTTTGTTTTCTTAGACACCTGTAAAGCATTGCACCTGCCATCAGCAGATCATGGGTGCAGTGTCAGACTCCTGCAGACTGTAAGGCCGCGTACACACGCGCGGACTGTTTGCCCAACCTTGTTCGTCAAACAGTTTCGGCAAACAGTCCGCTCAAAATTTTCATGAGCGGACTTGCCCACACACGAGCGGACTGTTTCAACGAACTGTTTGCCAAACAGTCCGCTCAACTTTTGAAATGAACGGACTCGCCCACGTAAGGCGGAGGCAAATCCGCCCATTTCGAGCGCGTGTACAGGTAGGCGGGGCCCGCGAAGGAGACGTCGCGGGCTCCGCCGCCTGGAATGGGCTTAAAGGGGAACCCCAACGCCGAAAAAAATGGGCGTGGGGGTTCCCCCAAAGTCCACACCAGACCCTTGTCCGAGCACGCTACCCGGCCGGCCAGGAAAGGGGGGCGAGCGAGCGCGCCCCCCCTCCTGAGCCGTACCAGGCCGCGTGTCCTCAACATGGGGGGGTGCCTTGGGGAAGGGGGGGCCGCGCGGCCCCCCCACCCCAAAGCACCTTGTCCCCATGTTGATGAGGACAAGGGCCTCTTCCCGACAACCCTGGCCGTTGGTTGTCGGGGTCTGCGGGCGGGGGGCTTATCGGAATCCGGGAGCCCCCTTTAAGAAGGGGGCCCCCGGATACCGGCCCCCCACCCTATGTGAATGAGTATGGGGTACAATGTACCCCTACCCATTCACCTGTGAAATAAAGTACAAAAAAAAACACAACACAGGGAAAAAATATTTTATTGCACAGCTCCGGGGGTCTTCCGTCTTCGGGGGTCTTCTCGCCGGACTCCTCCGCTATCTGTGTGTAGCTCTTTTACTAGCGGAGGAGTCCGGCTTTCTTCCTCCCCGCCGCCGGCCTCTTCTCCCGACTTCGGGGGTCTTGTCCCCCTCTTCGGTTCTTCTGCCGGGCCACCGCGCCTTCTTGTAGCTCTTTTGCAGGCGGTGGCCCGGTCTTCTGTCGCCGCTGCCTTCCGTTCTTCTGTCGCCGCCTTCGGTTCTTCTGCCGGGCCACCGCGCCTTCTTGTAGCTCTTTTACAGGCGGTGGCCCGGTCTTCTGTCGCCGCTGTCGTCGCCGCCGCCGCCGCCTTCCGTTCTTGTTCTTCTTCTTGTTCTTCTTCTTCTTCCCCAGGAGATGTTGACTCGACGAGCTCTCCGGCCGGAATGCCAGAGCCGCGCTGTGCGGTCACTTATATAGTGACAATGGGGCGGTGTCACATGGTATATGTCACATGGGTTGGTCACATGGGTTGATGTCACATGGGGACTATGACATCGTAAGGGGGCGGGGTCACCATGTGACCAACCCATGTGACATATACCATGTGACACCGCCCCATTGTCACTATATAAGTGACCGCACAGCGCGGCTCTGGCATTCCGGCCGGAGAGCTCGTCGAGTCAACATCTCCTGGGGAAGAAGAAGAAGAACAAGAAGAAGAACAAGAACGGAAGGCGGCGGCGGCGGCGACGACAGCGGCGACAGAAGACCGGGCCACCGCCTGTAAAAGAGCTACAAGAAGGCGCGGTGGCCCGGCAGAAGAACCGAAGGCGGCGACAGAAGAACGGAAGGCAGCGGCGACAGAAGACCGGGCCACCGCCTGCAAAAGAGCTACAAGAAGGCGCGGTGGCCCGGCAGAAGAACCGAAGAGGGGGACAAGACCCCCGAAGTCGGGAGAAGAGGCCGGCGGCGGGGAGGAAGAAAGCCGGACTCCTCCGCTAGTAAAAGAGCTACACACAGATAGCGGAGGAGTCCGGCGAGAAGACCCCCGAAGACGGAAGACCCCCGGAGCTGTGCAATAAAATATTTTTTCCCTGTGTTGTGTTTTTTTTTGTACTTTATTTCACAGGTGAATGGGTAGGGGTACATTGTACCCCATACTCATTCACATAGGGTGGGGGGCCGGTATCCGGGGGCCCCCTTCTTAAAGGGGGCTCCCGGATTCCGATAAGCCCCCCGCCCGCAGACCCCGACAACCAACGGCCAGGGTTGTCGGGAAGAGGCCCTTGTCCTCATCAACATGGGGACAAGGTGCTTTGGGGTGGGGGGGCCGCGCGGCCCCCCTTCCCCAAGGCACCCCCCCATGTTGAGGGCACGCGGCCTGGTACGGCTCAGGAGGGGGGGCGCGCTCGCTCGCCCCCCTTTCCTGGCCGGCCGGGTAGCGTGCTCGGACAAGGGTCTGGTGTGGACTTTGGGGGAACCCCCACGCCGATTTTTTTCGGCGTTGGGGTTCCCCTTTAAGCCCATTCCAGGCGGCGGAGCCCGCGACGTCTCCTTCGCGGGCCCCGCCTACCTGTACACGCGCTCGAAATGGGCGGACTTTCCGAGCGGGAACAGTCCGCTCATTTCGAAAGTACAGCGGACAGGCCCACACACGGGCGGACTGTTCGCTCAAACACGGTTTCAGCGGACAGTTTTTCGGAATTTCCGAAAGACTTTGTCCGTCCAACTGTCCGCTGAAACTGTCCGCTGAAAGCCCACACACGAGCGGACTGTCCGCCCAAACACTGTTCAGCGGACAAGGTTGGGCGAACAGTCCGCCCGTGTGTACGCGGCCTAAGTGTAGCTGTCTGCCCATACCTCCTATATGGGTAGGCAGTTAAATTTAGTCCAGGAGGCTCAATGGACTATGAAGACCGCTTACCAGTGCCCTTGCAATTCATTGAAAACTACATGCTATAGGCTGCAAAGGCTGACAGTACTTGTAGGCATTCATTCACAGAACTCTGAATGAATGACGTGCACAGCCGTGCTCTTTTCAAATTGTGACAGGCATTTGAGGGGGGCGGATCATAGATAGAGCTGGAGGAGCGGGTTACATGTTCCCAAAGGTGAACTTCTCTTTTAAAGCAGGTTTAAACCTTCCTATCCTCCATCTATAGCCAAGGAAGCTGCAATCTTGGCCTTTGTTTGATCTACAGTTGCCATGGTACTGCTTGTGTAATCAGCTATGACACCAGCCATTTGATGATCTGACAGTTGGTTTGAGAGTTAACATAAGAACACTGATAACTGTAACCATTATCATTCCATTGAATTTGGCTGTTTTGGGAAATGGTTAAATCATTGGTGTTAATTCCACTTTAGCTACATGATGCTTACCTCTCCTTCAGCGGTCTCATGTCCTGGTTTCTTCCGGGTGCAGGACTGCAGCCACCTACATTGGCCAGCATGGGACAATGTCATTTGTGTGCAAAGCAGAAGTTTAATTGTTCCAGCATACTGGAAGGTAAACAGAGCTGTGCTTGAGCAAGAAGAGACATTGTTTGTCTTCTGCAAAAAAGAGCCTGCATCCTTGCAGTTTCTGAAAGCTGGAATTTAGTTCTGCTATAAGTCCAAAGAGATTTGAAAATTACAGGCACATGGCTACCATGAACATACTTATTCTTGTGTTAAATATTTGTGTATAGAGCCTAATGTCTGTTCCTATCTTCAGTAAGCTTCACTTGGACAACACATTCTGTCTATGTCAACAGCAGCAAACTAGAGCTATTTCCACTGAGTGCAATGGTTACAAGAAGGCCCTATGCAGACATAAGGGGACAAAAATAAAACTAGCACAAACCAAAAATCCTATGACGTTGCCATTCCTTAGACTATTGCATTTGTCTAAATTATACATAAATCTGCATTTAAGTTCAGTTTTGATTGGAAGGGTTAGAGCCTCTGTCAGCTTTTTATAGCTGTGATTGCCCCAGTTTGGGAGCTTTACCTCATTTCCTGTCTGTAAAGGACACCATTTCTCCAACTGGATACATACAAAACAAACATTTTTAGTAGAGTGACACTGGGGTAGAACGTCTGACATTGCTTTTATTGCTGTCTTTGCCTTCCTGTCCTGACAACTGCATGTCATTTTTCTTGTACAGCCATAAGAGGGACAGGAAGTGAGGAAAACTATCCCCAGTTGGGTAACAGACAGAAATGAAAACCTAACAGGAATTGTAACTCTACCATACTCTAATCTAAAACTAAAATATGTTTTGGCTATAGTCCGGAGTTTGTTTATATGCCATAATCATTAGCCTTTTTGTATAGCTAATAACAGAAAGTAATAGGTATCATCATGGTCTAACCCATAATTTGCGTCTCTGCTTAAGGGTATTTCCATACAGCCAAAACCTGATATTTTCCCTTTCCTTGTCTTTTCCTACCCAGAATTCCCTTTCACCCCGACTCCTACAGACCAACCGGACCGGAGAGAATCCTCCATGTTCCCAGCAGCAATCATTGGAGGGGCAGTGGGTGGAGCAGTGCTAGTGCTAGCTGTTTCTGTCATCCTGTTTGTGGTGCTTCGAAGGAGACATCACACCTTTAAAGGAGACTACAACACTAAGAAACACATCTATGGAAATGGTTATAGTAAGGCAGGTGTGGCACAGCATCCACCTATGGCACAGAGTTTGCAATACCCAGAGGATTCTGATGATGAGAAGAAGCCAGGCCCTGTTGGAAGCATCAGCTATGAAGACGAGGAAGACGATGAGGGTATAGATGGACGTAAACTGAGCACAAAGTATGATGATGAATCTAAGCGCCCTTATTTCACAGTAGAGGAGGGAGAACGATGTGCCTATGGTGAGGATAGAACTCTAGGGTTCCAATATGAACCTGAGGATCTGCCCGATAATCTGGTTGCCCAGAACGATGGTTCTTACATCTCAAAAAAGGAATGGTACGTGTAAGAGAGATGTGCCAAATAAACTGACCTTTGCAGTTGGACACATGCACATGCCATTATCCCTGAGATGGTAGACTTTCAGCTGTTGGGAGAAATGATCACGTGATGAAAGCAATGTCTTATCTCTTGATATATGAATATAATATCTTTTTTATGCCTCATACCTGCAGGGTCATTGTCACCTGCAAAGTCCCCATACCCAACTGTTAAACTTCCAGACTTCTAGTTCCTCGTCATGTTATGTTGTACGACTTATGAACAGGGTGACTACGTTATAGTGTTTAAGTTCATTTACACAAGTTGACACACACTAAGCATGCTTTTCTTTTCAAAGGGTTAGCATACACCATTGTGCAGCCTATCCAACTGTACAGCATAGCCATTATACACCCAATAGCATGTAATGTTCTTGGCTTTATCAGTATGCCACTGATGCTCATTACGAGAGCCTACTACTGAAGAGAAACATAATGCAAATAATAAAACCACACTTGAGGTACGTTCACAAAAACAATAATATCACATTACTTAGCATATCAAAGCTTATCACTTTGAAACACCACTATTGATGCATGCATTACTAACTTGTTGTAAATGAACACAACGTAAACTGCCTTCCTTCATTATTTGCTCTGAAACACTGGAATTTATCGCTGGGTACTTTGTAGCTTTTTTATAATTGTTATTTTTTTTATTTCTTTGTGTGTTTTGAGGGGTTTTGTTTTATTCCAGATACAGAGGCTGCTATGCCATAATATATTTTATCCTGCATGTTGCAGGGTAAGCAAATGACAGTGAAGCTGGTGGTTAGTGACAATGTTGGGGACTTTAGTGTATCCTTATTTCTGCCTGGGACAGTGTTGGTATTTCTGATCAAGATTTATGTATATTAGCATACTGACATATGAAATATTTCCATTGCTCCTGTCCTCCATGCTTCCATACAAACAGCACTGCACTTACAACTACCAAAGTGGCAAAACCATCCTATACAAAGGCATAGATGCAGACTACTATCAACAGCTGCTCCGCGGATATTATAAAGAAACCATGGATTGTAAAAAAAAAAAAAAAAGACATCCACGAATGGTGAAGAATGTTTTTTGCTTAAGAGCAAACATTTAATTAAACGAAAGCGTAATGCCAAAATGACTTACTGCTACTATCTTACGATCTGTAAGATTCATTGATCCCTACTTTGTGTTTAAGGATATTCAGATGTAACATTTTGCTGTGCTAAGGGTGAGAGCCTCCAAGTTCAGGGATCTAAATGCTTACAAGAAGATAAAAGATTTGAAAAATATCACTCACCTTGGTAGGATGCAAGGATGAGAAATTGTGTTGGTAGTTTTTACCTTTTGTGAGATCTGAGGCTTTTAGAAATGTTATCCTTGTTTATGACCTTGTTTAAAGCCAAGCTGGATATTTACACAGGGGACCGCAAGATGCAGCATCCATGGACTACAAGTAGAATCACTCATACTGGTTATCTATAAGTGGTAATGTCCAGCTCTCCCACTATGGGGTTTGTCTTATTGTTTGCTTTTTTTTATGTTTAATTCATATAAATCATGTTATAGCATATTCATTCTACACTGTGTCCTTATAGAACAATCATTCTAGCTATATAAAACCAGCAGATATAGAAAACTGAATGACAATTCCCAAGCACTTTAAGAAAAGTTTTGAGTTTGTGTTTCATGTGGGA
The DNA here is from genome assembly GCF_037356315.1 of Lithobates pipiens. Lineage (NCBI taxonomy): Eukaryota > Metazoa > Chordata > Amphibia > Anura > Ranidae > Lithobates > Lithobates pipiens. The sequence goes on from NW_027507788.1 coordinate 115,161,774, forward strand.
CTGTCGTTGTGATTCACAGATTTTGTGTACATCTAGATGCACTTGACTGAATGTGTGGTAGCTTTTTCTTGGAAGGTGAGAACCTTCTAAGCACAGTATTCAAAAAAAATGTGCCTCATACTAAACACACGCACACGCACACATATGGGTGAGCATACTCATCACTACTATGTATCATGCATTGTAATGCACTATGCAATGCCATCCTTTATATGTTGATGTATTAATGGCAGTCTTGATGGCACATTTTAACTATATCTGAATATTGAATCGTCTCATGGCAGTTAGTATCATGAGATTTATAGCTATGTGGTAGCTACCATAGTTGTGAAGGGTTGCAGGCAATCCGGGGGCCACAAGGCTAGATGAGGTCCCTCTGAACGCACAGCTCATCGTCACAGCATAAAACCCAAGACCTGACACACTGGGGTAGATTTACCAAGGGAGCAGAGCATGTTCCATTTTCAAAGTGAAGTTTTTCTTAGCTTTAGTGAATGAGGTAAAGCTAGGTGAAAAAACACTTTGCTAAGAATACTCAAACACGTGTTAGGAAAAAAACAGGATGTATGTATACAATTGGATAATTGATATGAGCACAGTGTTACCTCTTCACAAAGTAAATTTTCACTTACCTTATTTAATAAGATGAAATTATGTTGACTCATCCAGTGGGTATTTAAATTGAACAAAGTTTGACCTCATTTGCTAAGCTAAGTGAACAGGCTCTACTCCTTTAGTAAGTCAACCCTGCTATGCAGAGGAAAGTAGGTGTGCTCAAAAGACACAGCATAATAATATAACTCGTCATAAGTGTCCTGGACCTCAGGTCTGCCCATGCCAAGACCAAAAGGTCACAGGCCCTTAAAGTGCACCAAAGCACAGAGATGTCTGTGATGTCTAATTGTGCCTTTGATGTTTTTTTATGCCCATGCCCCTACCTATTTATCTTCTCATTGTGGGCACCAAATAATGACAATGTTTTCTGTAAAGAATGCAGTGTGATCTCCCTGCTTTGCTTGTGGGTAAAGTAATGACATCACAGAAAGATATCTTCCCTCTGGAAACTAGAAGATCAAACAGTTCTTTGGATGTTTGCAGGGATCTGAGATGTCTTTGAATAAGCTAGTGACTGCTTTTTGTGATTAATAATCTTCTTACAGGATTGGTACTTAAATATATGGCTACATGTAGGCATGTGCAGTCCACTAGCTCCATTGAATACGTTTTACAGTAAGCATTAAAGACACATTTTAAAGTGAACCTGTGCTTTGCGTATTTTTGCTAAATCAACGGATTCACTTTAAATCCCCAGAGCAGCTTATACTTACATTCCTATCACTCCTATGCATTACATTCAGGGAGAAAATAGAAGTAGAGTCAGTCCGAGTTGGAGCTAATGGTCTACGGAGACTTTCCCTGCTTTATGTATGGCTCTGGTGTCTAATGCCGCGTACACACGATCAGAATTTTGGCCAGAAAAAGCTGTCATTGTTTTCCCAACGGAATTCCAACGGGATTTCACTCAAGCTGTCTTGCATACACACAGTCACACCAAATTCCAACCATCAAGAACGCGGTGATGTACAACAGGTACGACGGGACTAGAAAAAGGAAGTTCAATGCCCAGTAGCCAATAGCTTCCATCTCGTAGTTGAATCTGAGCATGCATGTTTTTTTGCACGTCGGAATTGCGTATACAAAATCGGAATTTCCATCTGAAAAATTCAGAACATCTCAATCTTTTGCTGGCGGAAATTCGGCGAGCAAAATTCCGATGGAGCATACACACAGTCACATTTTCTGCCAAAAAGCTCTCATCGGTCTTTTGCTGGCCGAAATTCCGATTGTGTGTATGCGGCATAAGTGGCCAGTTCCCAAGTACCAGCACCATCTCATCAGAGAAAATAGAGTCACAAGTACAAGGTATGTCTCCTCGCTCCCAGTGAGTATAAGTTGCTGCAGAGGCTGGAATTAAAGTGAACTCGTTTTGCGCTACATGGGCAAAGCACAGAGGTTTGTAACCTCTAAAGGCATACTCCACATTTTCAACTATATTTCATGTTACACCATATTTAGCATGTAGCATTAAACATGGTCGTAGTTCACAACCCTTGAATCCCCCCCCCCCACCCCCCACAAACACACACACACACCTTCCTTTTACCTGAATTTTGTTGTGCTTCTCCCTTCAGTATACTGGTGTTTTTTTGTTTTTTTTATTTAGCTCAGCTGTGCTGGCAAAGCCATGCAGGCATCTGTGAATGGGAAGACTACATTTCCCATCGTCCACAGAGGCAGAGGGGCTCACATAACCTGCCTGCACTGCATTTGTAGTCCATTGTTTACTTCCTACAGCCCCATACTAGAAGGTCCATAACTCCATATGGACCTGGGGGTAAAACAATGTAGAAGCCAGCACCCGAAACGCACTGACCGTTGTTGCAATGTACTGCAGGCTTTGATGTAAAAATGTAATGAAAGCGTGTTTTTTTTTTTATCATTAATGTGGATGCATTTAGTACATTTTTACAACTGTTGGACTTTGTCTTTAAAGTTATTACTATAGCAAATAGCAGTATATAAGCCAGGAGTCTTGCAGTAGTCTAGCCTAGAATATCTAGAGGCATTGGTTAAGAATGTTTTCAGCGCATGAGCTATAAAACAAGGCTGTTATGCCATTGGCTAGTAGCTCTGTAGATTTTAGGATAATGACAGTTCTGGCTTGGATTCACAAGGAAACACAAACCACACTATTGCCACAAGAAGCCAATCTGACATGCAGTATCACGTACTTGAACTTTCACCTGGTACAGATCTAGGACAGTGGCCTGAAGATGGGTGAGGTTGTTTTCAGCAGTCTGTAATTAATATAATTTGTTAAATCCAATTTTTAACAGCAGTAAGAAAAACATTTAACATAATAAATATGTATTGATAAGATTCTGCTCAAAGTCAATTACCTGTTGTATATAATAAAGCTTACCACAGCAATGCATTTCAGTCTTTACATGCACCCAGCCTTTATTGTCATGATTAGAGATTTTGAGGCATTAGTTGATCTAAAACCAAATTACTAGACTACAACATTAATGGCCACAGTGGCAATAGGTAGGGCCCAAGGATTCCAGCAACTTATGTAGTCATAAAATATTCATAGGCATACATGATGGCTAGACAATTATATAGAGATTCTTAAACTGAAAATCATTTTTAAAATATTTGAAAATAAAAATAAAACCAGTTAAAAATAAGAGATTTTTGCCAGTGAATATACTGATTCCAGCTAAAATAACCATGGGTTCTAAAATAGAACTATGACACTTACTACAATTGTCATAATAAAAAGCATTTTAGGCCAACTGTGTCCTGGCCTTTATAGGAGATCATATAAGTTGCAATTGGCGATGTATTTTATATATATTCTTATCTGCACTTGATATATTTTTAGCTACACTTATTTCAAGTTTCCACTCCATGTCATCGTATGTGTTCTTATTCTCCAGTGTAGGAAATACTGGGAGTAAGAAAAGGGCCCACTTCTTATGCTAGCTTCTAAAAACGATTATATCTACAGTCCTTACTGTTCTTATAAAATGATGGCCATGATGTAATCAAAATGGATCTGATATTTGATGCATAGGTTACACATTTTTTTATTTTTTTGCGTATACATTATTTATTGGATATTCCACTTTTACAGTTCCTCAATGACCTGTTGGATGCTCCCATTTTATAGATCTGCTTAAACGGCTGCCCAAAAATCAACTCCTTAGTGTTTTTCTGTTTATACAGTTTGGGTCTCATGGGAATATCTGATTTCCCAATAATTCACTTAACTGAAAGCTAGAAGCATATCATCTGTGTTACCACTGCAGAATCAATATCAACGTGTTATTGTTTCTGTACAACAATATGATTCTTTCTGCTCCCATCATTTTCGAACACTTTGGGATTTGTGTAATAACACAAAGGAATCAAATGCACTAGTCTGCAGAAGGCATTATTATTCATGAATTATTAAGTCCAATGTCTTCCCAAAAAAGACTTTCCTGCCATGTGGTCTATGAAGGATCTACAAGGTCTTTTATGTTCGGAGGTGTTTCAGTACAATAAAATACTCCAAAGTGTTGAGTGTAAACGTACAAGTACAGTATGTGCATTGTTAATAAAAAAAAAAGAAATTTCTGCACGTGATTGGATGATGTGAACCCAGGTTCACTTCATTCTGCTTTATTATAGTACTTCACTCCCTTAGGCTAGGTCATGGGTGCTCAACCTGTAGCCCTCCAGCTGTTGCAGAACTACAAGTCCCATGAGGCATTGCAAGCAGCTGATAGTTACGAGCTTGACTCCCAGCGGTAGAGGCATGATGGGAATTTTAGTTTTGCAACAGCTGGAGGGCCACAGGTTGAGCACCCATGGGCTAGGTTCACATTAGCCCTCATGGTAAAATAAGGCTGCGAATTGCGTCACACTGCTTTTTTTTTTTTTTTTTACAGTGTCACCTACTACCACATTAAGGATCTCTCCACAGAAAAGTGCAGGCATGCATTTTTCCACACCATACATCATACCAACATTGCGGAGCGAATGGGGGGGGGGGGGGGTGGCGGCACATAGAGAATAATTGATTTCTATGTGCTGTAGTGGTGACCTGCATTTATCTGATGTGGGGAAACACAGGTCACCGCATATAGTGTGAACAATCCCTTAGTGTTTGGGAATTAGTGGGTCCATACAACATAAAAATAAATTTTTTCTTAATTTTAAAGTTTTCATTTGACACAGCAAATTAATTTATTTAATATTGATGCATTTATGATTTTATTCTTTATTCGACTGTTCATTTTTTTTTTACAAAAACACAAGCTGTAAAAGTTTTAATAGAATAGAGCTGTAAACATATTCATAAAAGAATCCCATACAGGACACATATCGCACTAAAAGGCTTTTCAGTAAAAAAAAAAAAAAAACATAGGGGAAGCCTCTGCAATAGAATGACGCTCTGTTGAAATTAAAATTAAGAAACTATTTAAGAGTGAGAAACAGGGATAGCTCTTGCACACCTCACAATATGGTGGATTGGAAAAAAAAGCAGTCTATGTCAACATATAGCTGGTCACGAACAAGAAAGTCACTTTTAAAAAAAAGAAGTACAGTGAGTTTTTAGTGTGCAAATATTTAGAATTTTTAAGCGCATTACACATGGGCTGAATGCCGGTCAACATTGGCTGGTTTATTAAAAACCGTTCGACATTCGGCCTGTGTGTGTGGTACCTTGTCCAAGAGAAGCCAGCCATTTGGCCAGCTTCTTCGGACATGCATGCTGGAAAACCAGCAGCCGACTGACTCCCGATCAGCGCTCTCAGGCAATGGCTGAGAGCGTTGATCGGAGTGTTCTGGCGGAGGGGGGAATCCCCCTGTCAGAACACAGCAAGGGAGATCCCTGTCCTGATGTCTGATTGTTAGTACAGCAGCTCCGACTGGAGCTGACAGGTTTTTTAATAGTGTGTACCAGGCTTCATTGTAATGCTTGATGTATTTTAAAGAAGGAGCTCTTGTGCTCAATACAATTACCTCTCTTAACAACTTTGGAGATAAGATATAATGCCTTTGCCAGTGTAGCTAAGATGCTCTGCTGCTGACTATTTGATTGCATCCAAATAGATTTATACAACATGGCCAACATTTGATAAATTCTGATTTATCTCAATCCCTGATGAAGGAGGAGTGATTTGACCCCAAAATGTGTTGGCTGTTGCTTTGTGAATCATTAAAGCTCTTTGGAATTGCTTTACAATCTTGGTCTGTTGTTCAGACCTGTTTTAGTAGGATTAATATACTTAAAGTATAGACTGTTCACTTAACAAAGTGAATATTTACTTGATCAAGTCAAAGGAAAATAAAATAAAAAAACTCACCTTAAACACAATGGTTAGATTTTTCAGAGCCAACCTATTTTTACGATAGTTGTCTTTAATTGTAGTAAAGTAGGAAAGTTTCACACCAACAAGTTTTAGACTGTAGATTTGTTACACTGTTGATGGAATTTATTATCCAATAATAAGAGTCCTACCGAGCACAAGATAAGAGTCCCCTTACTCAAAATTTATATTTAGGTTTTAAGTTCCCATTGGTCAAACATTGGGCCATATAGCAATTAATATAAATTTTTAGTACATTGAATTAATATGTTCCTTGTTTAACCCACCTTATTCTTACTGTTGTTGAAAATTAGATGTCACCAGTATGAGATTTTAGGCTACATAGCAGGAACCATGTATGTCTTTGCCATACTCTGATCAATGTCTTTTGTTCTGTTTTAAATATATTTGGCTTATTTCTTTTTTACGGAATACTGTTTAAATGTACAAATCTCTAGTGCTCTAAACACGTTATACTCTATGTATGTTTCTGTATGTCAAGGGAAGTGCTTCGTGTAGACTGATTGTCAAGTGTTGAGCTTTAAGATACATATTGATTTTTCCATGTACTCTCATCATGCAGGTGGTAAAACATATTAAGGGCAAGTCTCATGGGCTGATGAGGTTAACCACAGCTTACTTCAGGTGCTTTTAAATGAGAAATGTCACAGAAAAATCTCTAAGTCATGGTAAATTGCATTGCCGCATATCACCAGTTTCCCAATTGAACTCAATTATTAGTTTGTATTTCTTTATAAAGTGATCCCCCGCATACTTGCTGTTGACATCTAGAAGCCATAAGAGCAGTTTATATACCTTGTTAAGTCTTGAAGGACACCGCTTTATGGGTTCCTTTCAAATGAAATGCAAAGTACATTAATTCATAACAACCAATCGGCAACTGTCTTTCATTGTTCTGACTGCTCTTAGCTGATGACAGGTATAATACCATTGCTTGATGTGCATGACTGCTCTTTACATTACCCGATGCAAACAGCCCAATATAGAATCAATCAATCAAGGATCTACTGGGTTTTTCTCACATCTGTTGTCAACAAATAATGACAGAGAAAATAGTTTGTATCCTCCAGTGCCATAACAGAAGGTCCATACCTCTAGTTTAAATGAAAAATTCCAAACAAAATTGACGTACCTTTTTTCCCACAAATAGAGCTTTTATTTGGTGTTATTTGATCACCTCTGCGGTTTTTATTTTTTGAGCTATAAACAAAAGAAGAGTGACAAGTTTGAAAAAAACACAATATATTTTAACTTTTTGCTATAATATCCCAAATTAAAAAAAAAACAAATGTTTTCCTCAGTTTAGGCCGATATGTATTCTTCTACATACTTTTGGCAGAAAAAAATCACAATAAGTGTATATAGATTGGTTTGCGCAAAATAGGGGATAGATTTATGGGATAGATTTATGGCATTTTTACTATTATTATTTTTTTTACTAGTAATGGCGGCGATCTGCAATTTTTATCATGACTGTGACATTGTGGTGGGCATATCAGACACTTTTGACACTATTTTGGGACCACTGACAGTTATACAGTGATCAGTGCTATAAATGTCACTGGCAGAGTGATTCTAACTGTAGGGGGAGGGGACTGACTGAGGGAGGAGACAGATCGCTGTTCATACTTAATATGAACACACGATCTGTCTCCGCTCCCCTTACAGGACGTGGATCTGTGTGTTTTACACACACTCTACCGAGCGATTGCAGCCACCGGGCATGCGCATCGGCACCTCAGTGACGTGGCAGGCGAGTGCGCCCCTTAATACCGCCGGGAAGCCGAAGACATCATATGACGCCCACCCAGGATGGGAGATTCTATCTGTGGATGTCATATGACAATGGGCGGGTAGTAAAGTAGTCAAAACATCAATTCATGTACTATACAACAGTATTCAGGCTGGAAGAGGGAGAAGCAAGGTCAGGAGCCAAACAGGTGAACTGTATGCAAATATGCTGACAGGTAAAGGGATCATAGTGAACATCATTGGTCTTCTGCTGTTCCTCACTGTCTAGGCTGGAGAGGAGAGTGGAGAGAAGACACCACTGCCTCCCTTCGACAATCTATAACCATAACAGACAATGTGGTGTCGCCAGCCTGGCTTTTCCGTCTGGCATGGCTATGTAAATCTCTGGACTGGAAGGATAAAAATACAAATAATTAATCAAGCAAAACAGATCCTTTATATCTATTTCACCTGTGCATTTACAGATTTGCCTGAAATGAAATTTACTAAACAATAAAAAAAACTGCATCAGGGGTGGTACTTAACATAAACCAAATGTGCCCTGTATGCTGGGGGCTGCTGTGCTTGATTGAAATCTGAAGTCCTCTGCCCCCCGGATACTCCCACAGAGGTGATGGTACAGTATCATAGGTATCCATCAAGAGCTGATTATGCCTGGCCTTTCCGCTCTGTGCTACATTCATAGAAGCTGTACTATTGGTTCCCACAATGAAGAGAGTATGGAATCACGAATGAAAGGTCTGCCTCCTCCAATCACAGAATGTTCTTCATTGTGGGAACTGATAGTACAGCTTCTAATAGAAGCACAAGGGTAGAAACGATTGGCATAGTTGGCATTGATGAGCGGCTGTCACACGTGCAGACACATATATTAACCACCACAGCATGAATTTTATTGGAACACAGTAGCTACTAGCAAATAGGACACTTCTTGTTCATGGTGAGTACCTCCCTGACTTTATGCATCCCAGTTATTCATGTATTTGACATATTTTTCTGTAAAAAAAAAAATAGAAATGAAAGTTTTTTCCATATAGTTTAATAAACCGTATGTGTCTAGAGGAGTATGTGAAAACTAGCACAGAATCCTATCTCTCCGATGCAGTCTTCAGGGACCGCTAACTGCGTGAGTGAAGCAGGGAATCAATATGTTCAATCTTCATCATTATAGAACTAGAACTGATTGACATATCTTTTAATGACCTGTGTGTCTGTGTTCAGCTGTTTCTGAATCTGACACACAGTTTTCTCATAATTGTGGAAGGGGGAGCTGACAAATAGAAATCAGAACTTGGATATCTAGGCAAACCAGTAAATACACGGGCAAACTACAGATATATTTAATATTTTACTCACATCAGGATTTGTCATTTTGGCCAGCTGCTTTTGGGATACGCACACGTGTTCTAGTCAGGACCAAGGATGAGAGGAGTGATTCTAGTAAAATTGATCTATCCTCTGTTGAAATTTGGGAAAAATTTGCCTCTAATTTTGCCAGGTGGTGGTTCTTCTGTGACATTTCTTGAAGAAAATGACCTACCTTTTAAAACCCTCCCAAGGCCATGAAAACTCTCCAAGCCTTCCCTAGCAAAATAACAGCACGTCATGGCAAATGAAATGGTCTAATGGGCATACACACACAGTTTGAAACCTGGGGATAATTGTGGCTTGGTTTGGTAGTGACAAGCCTATAGGGGATTACATTATGGTAATATGGTCCACTAAACAAACACGTTTGATGTGGCAATACACTGTAAAAAAAAAAAAAAAAAAAAGGTAATCCTGACAATAAACAGGCAACAAACAGGCAATATTAGCAGTGTGTATGCATCAAAAAGCCAACTGTGATGAAACACCAGGCAATGTTGACAAAAGACAGGCAACAAATGGGCAATAAACAAAACACATGGACAACCATTATAGTATTTAGGTACTAATCAGTCAACTGTTACAACTGTTTAAAAAAACTATTAGATAAGCACCTGAATGACTGCAACATTCAGGAATATACAATGTTATACTGACATATAATCACACACATAGGTTGGACTTGATGGACTTGTGTCTTTTTTCAACGTCACCTACTATGTAACTATGTATGTGGGCAACAATCAGCCAATTGTTAAGCCGCGTACACACGGGCGGACTGTATGGCCAACTTAGTCCGTCAGACAATCCGACGGACAGTCCGTCCTACTTTCGAATGAACGGACTTGACCACACACGGATGCACAAACAGTCTGTCGAAAGTTTGCGCGATGATGTGTACAGCACGTACGACGGGACTAGAAATAGGAAGTCCAATACACAGCAATGCAACCTTTCGCCGTGTAAATCCTTTCTGAGCATGCGCCATACTTAGTCCGTCGAACTAGCCTACTCACGAGCGGATTGTCCGCTGAAACCAAAGTCTGACGGACAATATTACGGAAATTCCAAAATACTTAGTCCGCCAGACTGCACGCTGAAAAAGTCCGCTGAAGCCCACACACGAGCGGACTGTCCGCTGAAATGTGTTTCGACGGACTAAGTTGGCCAGACAGTCCACCCGTGTGTACGCGGCTTTACAGTACATGGGCAGCCACCTGGAAGTCATTACAATACAACATATGTTTTTACAATATATAATTTGATGTCTAAGCTAATGAGAGGCCACTTTTGACAAAAGAACAGGTCCAGGATAGGTAAAAACGACATCCCCTAATGCTTATAAGCCATTTCAAGACTGTTGCACCCTTAAAATCCACTTCCATTTTCAATTTCCCAAGACTTCAATGCATATATCCAAAATGTCCTAATTGTTTGGCAAAGACAAAAATCTTAATTTCATTTATTCCTAGTCTGAATGATTGTTCTATTACTTTCTAGTTTAGCATTTCTGCTTAAGCTCACTAGATACAAAGGATGATAGACAATGTGTGTAATCATATGATTGGCTGTACAGAATTCATTTGAAAGGTAAAACAGTAACTATATACTTATCCCAGATGTGTATTTTATTGTTTGGTAGACATCTCCCTTTAATACATTACAAGTATGTAAGCCCTTGTACACACGGTCGGAGATTCCGACAACCAAATCCGTCGGATTTTGTCCGAAACTGTTGTATACACACGGTCGGACGAAGTTGTCGGAAAATCCGATCATTCAGAATGTGATGACGTTATTTCGTTACGACGGGACTACGTTCAGGTTAGTAGCCAATAGCTTTGATGTAGGAATTTGATCTGAGCATGCGTGGCACTTTGTCCAATCGGAATTCTCTACACATGATCGGAGTATGTCCGATCGGAGCATTTTGTCTGAAAATATTTCCGGCAAGTTGGAAAATTTGGTCCGACGGATATTCCAACAGAAACAGTCTGATGCAGACCACACACAGTCGGAATATCCAACAAAACTCTCCGATCAGACACATTCCGACGGAATCTCCGATCGTGTGTACAAGGGATAAGGGTGATACCATTAAATTTACCAGATTACTGAACCATTGTTATGTTGAACTTGTCAGTTTACAAAATCACTTTGCAGTGATGTCTCCCCCTGCCCCCCCCACATGCAATGGTTAATATCATTAAGCCTAGGGGTAATGACTAGGGTTACATACTTAACCTCACTGCTCGCTCCCCAGGCAGCCGACACTGTTCTCCACTCTCCAATGCTACCAACAAGTGGACAGATCCTTGGCATTCTTACATATAATGCAGAATTGCTGGGCCTGCCCTGTGACTGGTCTATCAGCAAAGAGGAGTGTCTTTGGGGGACCGGTTGTAAAGCAGGGAGGAAGTCTGCAGGTGTGAGGAATAAGGTAAGTAAATAGCCCTCTTCCTGATCCTTTAGACAACTATTCCTTGCAGTGTGTGTGTATGGAGGGGGTGGCCCTACTGCATAGTGAATTTTTTTAATTTTGACATCTGTACCAATCATTTTCCTTAAGCCCTTATACACACGGTCGGACATTCCGATGGAAAGTGTCCGATCAGACCGTGTTGTCGGATAATCCGACCGTGTGTGGGTTTCATCTGACTTTTTCCGTCGGAATGTCCGATCGACAAAGTTTGAGAGCTGGATATAAAAGTTTTCCGACAACATGATCCGATCAGACTTTGTCCGATCATTTGTAGAGAATTCCGATTGGACAAAGTGCCACGCATGCTCATATCAAATTCCTAGACCAAAGCTATTGGCTACTAGCCTGAACGTAGTCCCGTCATAACTAAATAACGTCATCGCGTTCCGAACGATCAGATTTTCCGACAACTTTGTCCGACCGTGTGTATGCAACACCAGTTTCGGACAAAATCTGTCTGAAAAAATCCACCGGATTTTGTTGTCAGAATGTCCGACCATGTATACAAGGGCTAAGAGTTTTAAGGGCATATGTTGATAGGCTTTGGGCCTTTGTAATACAAATGAATTCAGCTTTCATTCAGGTGCATTTCACTTGCATTTGAGATCAGATTAGGAAGCTACTAAGATCATTCAGAGTTCATTGACAGGTACATTTGCTATCCTAAGCTACTTCAAGCTGCTTTTGCCTTTTCATTGCCTTGTATGAGGTGAGAAGCATTTCTGATGCCAGGTTGACACAGGCGCTAACTTACCATAAAAACTAAAGGTAATCCTCTTACCTCACCCTCATGTTTCAAACACATTGTGGTTAAACGTATTTTAGGACTATTTCATATCACATCTTGGACACACAAAGTAAGGTTTATTGTGATGTACATCAAAGTTATGATAAATGTATTTATAGCTGTAATTTCTTGTGTGGGTACATGTCTTCACAGCTGTAACGCCTGACGCACCTAATATCTCACAGTTTTTTAAGCAGGAAACATTATTTTTATTCAATAACTTGTATACATTTGTAGAAAGCACTCGCTTGCGCAATCTGTTGGAATAGGATGTTGTGATTCTTGGAGATCACTCTTTGATAGTATTGCAGACCAACTATAATGTCATCTTGGAAATTACTATAGTTATTTTATCATTCTGAAATAAAAAAAAAAGTGACTCGTTATGTACCACTTTCTTTTTGTCATGAATGCTTTAAGGCAGACCTACACATATCCCCATCTTCTAGCACTTTGTGTGAAAACCCAATTTTAGCAAAAACTATTTTTTTTTGTAAATTTTCAATAAAGGGTCCCCATTGAGTGGATTTCTGCTTACCCTTTTGATTTAAGGGTATTAGGAAACAAATAAGGAAAATCGGGAACATGGTCCACAGTAAAAACATTTTTTTTGCTTTGGATATAGTTGAAAAAGTTAGGATCTCTACCAGGTTTTGAAGCTGAATTCAGTGATATACAGATATCGTCTAAACCAGTGGTTTCCAAACCGCGTTCCTTTGCTTGCTTTTATCTGGCCCTTGAGGCATTATTCTTCCACTGATGCCAACAATGGGGCACTATTCCTTCCACTGATACCAAGTTTGAGGCATAATTCCTACCACTAACATCAAAAAATGGGGCACCATTCCTCCCTCTGACACCAACTATTTCTTCCCCTAATACCAAACATCAGGCATTGTTTACTCCCACTGGGCACAGTCCTGCCCCCCCTAAATTCTGAAGGACAGTAAGCTGAGCCTTTCTTTAGAAAGTTTGGAGACCCCTGTATGTATGTATGTATATTCTTGGTGTGCTTTGTGTACTTCTTCCAGATCTGTAAAGTAATGCGGTGTGAAGGCTGTGTACACTAATAATAATAACTGGGTTTGCCAATGTACTTGGTGCACATAAAGTTATCTTATATTCTTTGTGGGTGTCGAAGAAAATATTTATATGAAAAATGTTGAGCCCAGAGTTTAGCTTTAAAAGCTGTGTCCCCATTAGGAACATATCCCCTCATTTCCAGTTCCAATGGCAAGAGGTCAGATAGAGAACAATTGGTGGGAAATCTCTCCAATGGAAAGAGAAACAAAAACTAAAAATCTTTATTTTACTAGCGGGAGGAATGGTTACCACATCTGTGAGGTTCGAATTGCCCCCTCTAACTGTTCAACTGACAAACATTACTTTCTGTTTTTGCCCTTTTGTCACAAGACATAATATGTGCGAATTCCCCAAACAAGGACATAGAGCACATTTAAAATCTGACAGAGTTTCCGATCTTTTACTCATATAGGAAAATAAAAAAAATGATGGTTTCAGTTGGGCTTTGGATGGAATCTGTCATGCAAAATGATGGGAGCTATAACTTTCTTTACTGCCTGGTAAATCACAGGAGTCGTTTTACTAAAGTTGTAAAGGCTGTTCACTTTGTAAATTGCATGTTCCCTTAGCTCCATATATATAAGATGAAGTTTATCTTGAACACAAGTCAGGTGCAAGGGCCAAAAAAAAGACACCCGTGATGCATATAATTAAATCAAACCCAACTACACGTTATTTACTACGCACATTAGTGAGCAGACTCTATTCCTTTACTAAATCAGCCCCTCTGAGTCAGAACAAGTAAATGTGTGTTATTTCTGCCAACACTTAAAATATAGATAATTGTTCCAGACCCCGATGAACCAAGTAGTGAAAGGAAAGGGATGAGAGCCCCGGAGCCACCACTTTTACAAGTCAAATGCCATTGCTTTTGTATTTATGTCCTGGCAGGTATATTTCTTAAGCTGGTCATATCGATTTCTCTCGTCTAGCCCGCTGGGGCTAAAAAGTTTGATGATGAGGAAATCTGCTGCCGGCATCCGTGTCTGTCAGAATACCCAAACAGTGACTGCATTCGATTTGCTGTCATCAATTTTCAGTCTTTTTTTTTCTGCTCGAAGTTTGACGAGCCGGTATCATTCTCAAAGCCATGTATGGGCAGCTTTTGTAAATCCTCCCCGTCCTCTAAAAATCTTAATGTAAAGGCCCGTACACACGATTGGACTTTGTACAAACTTTCCCGTGGACTTTTGTACAAAGGGCATTGGCCATTGGCCCGTGCTGCTGTCAATTAAATCCTGCAAGGAGAGGCAGCTGAGAGGCAGCTGAGCTGTGCTGTGTGTGTCTATGGACGCACACAGCTCGGCTTGTAAGCTGACCCATACATGTGCCCCTATAGCACACAGTTTGCAATGGGGTACACGTAGGAAAGGAGCAGCCGAGAACAGGGGACCCCAGAAGAGGAAGTAGACCACTCTATTTTTTTTAAAGTTTTTATTTTCACCCCAGTTTTCAGCATCTCAAACATTATTTCACTGATGTCTGTTTGAATCATAGACCATACTAGCTGTAATGTACTCAGGTTAATATACCAAAAATTTGGAGCTCTTCCATTTTCAAATTAAATGACAGTAAATAATGAAGCATCACCCATGGTATAAACTCAATTACGTGTGCGGAAAATAACGAATAAATCTTTTTTTTTTTTCACTACAGTATTGGTTGGTTGAAGTGAGCATGGCTTTATCTTATTTGACAAAGCTTTAATGCCTATGTATAAAGTGAAAAAAATACTTTTCTTGTTTGCCTAGTTTTTAACAATATTTTACTACTTTGCTAAAGTATATCTAAACCCTAAAGCATAAGTGTCATATTTTACATCCTTATAGACCTTTAATGTAGTAGCTGCATTTGTTTTAATTTTGTTCACACTTTTTTCCTTTTTTATCACCTTCTAATCCTGCAAATATTTCTCTACTGTATCTATGGAAAGAGCCATGGTTATCATACAGCCTGGATGTCAAACATGTTGCCATTTGTTCATTTATATTACACCATGGCTTGATGAGACTAGTAATTTACACAAGATAGATAAGAGTGTTTTGCTCGCTTGTTATTTCACAGGAAGTGACAAGGACGCAAGGGGGGTTATTTACAAAAAGCAAAGCCACTTTGCACTACAAGTGCAAACTACAAGTGCAAAGTGCACTTGGAAGTGCAGTCACTGTAAATCTGAGGGGTAGATCTGAAATGAGGGGAAGCTTTGTTGATTTTATTATCCAATCATGTGCAAGCTAAAATGCTGTTTTTCTTTTCCTTGCATGTCCCCCTCGGATCTACAGCGACTTTACTTCCAAGTGCACTTTCAGAGCAATTTCAAGTGTTCTTTCCACTTGTAGTGCAAAGTGGATTTGCCTTTAGTAAATAACCCCCATATTCCTTGCAACATCAACAGAAAATGTCTACACTTGCTAAAATATTCTTAGCCTAAAAAAAACGAATGTAGCCACTATATTGCAGGACTGTAAACAGCAATCTATGACATTTTTGTTTTGGGGTTTACATATACTTTAGCTCATTGGTAGCTCATTGTTGGACAACCTCGGCCCTCCTGCTGTGGTGAAACTACAAGTCCCATGAGACATTGCAAGACCCTGACAATTACAGGCATGACTTCTAGAGGCAGAGGCATGATGGGATTTGTAGTTTCACCACAGCTGGAGTGCTGCCTACCCCTGCTTTAGCTTTAATAACTTTTCACATTCTGGTTTAAAATGTAAATGGTCTGACCAACTTTTAGGCTACTATTTTTGCTACTTGATTTATTCACATCTTTGTTCACTCTTGTTTATAAAGATTGATCTAATGGTGTTTTCAGCATCTGAAATCACTGATTCACTTTTTTGCAAATCAATGATTTTTAAAGTGTTACTAAAACCCACAACAGTAAAATCGTTCTGCATATGCAGTAAAGCATGCTTGTTATACTCACTGTGGAACCTAAGAGGTTAATCCTCCAAATTGTGTAAAAAGGCTATTTGATCCTGTCTTCTCTGATCCTCCCCTTCTTCCACTGTCTCCATCCACCTCCTGATAGAACATGCTCAGTTTGGTGTGTATTGCTAGAGAGCTTTTTTTTTCTTGGGAGAGTGCATGTGATCAACACAGGCCAATCAGCGCTGTCCAGACAGAAGGTCAGGGGTCCAGCAACCTCATAAGTCAGAGTACAATGAAAACTCCTCCTATAAGCTTTAACCAGACACTGATAGAAGTCACAAGACTACTATATACTGCTGATGAGAAAAGGTATTTAGCAGTTTATATTTATTTAAATAATTGCATTTCCATGTTCTGTATACTGCGGGAGACCAGATATAGTGAATGCAGAGTCTGTGGTTTAGTAACACTTTAAGCAGTTTTGGTGAATTATAACCATATTGGCTTCATCTACTATATGGGGAACTTAAGAAATGTAGCAAATTTTATTGATTTAGTTCACATTTTACATTACTTTTATATTGGCGTTTATGATTATTTCAAGGGAACCTTAAGGCTGGGTTCACACTAGAGCATGGAGTGGCTCACAGCTGGAGTCTGGTGCGCCTCCATTGACCGTTGTATTCCGAGTTCAGCCCGAATTTTGGGCTGAATTCAGTCCTGAAATGGACCAAAAGATGCACAGGACTCCTGTACAATCGCACCAGACCTGCTCCGGAGATGTGTGAACCGGCTCCATAGAGAGCCAGTAACAATCTCCTGACATGTGAATTGGATACGGAAAAGCCACATCCAATTCGCATAAGTGTGAACCCAGCCTTAATGGTTTTGGACCAACTTTATTTTATTTTTATTTTTTTTTTTTTTTTAATAGTTACTGTATCTGTTTGTATACCTATATACAATCTTTTACAAATAAACCTTCAGGCTGGGTTCACACTTATGCAAATTGGATGAGGGTTTCCACGCATCCAATTTGCATGACAGGAGAGTGTGACTGGCTCTCAATAGAGTCGGTTCACAAATCTACAGTAGAGCGGCTGCAGAGAACATTGCAAAAGGGTCCTGTGCGTCTTTGGCTCCAATTCAGGCAAAAAGTCAGACCTGATTCGCCCCTGAAACGGACAATGGGGACGCACTGGACCCCCTGCTGCGAGCCCTCCGCAAACTGCGTGAACCCAGCCTTATGTCATGGCGAAGGATTCCAAAGTCACTTTAGGTTGCAGAGACAGCCCAGCAGACAGCACAAACTCAACTTATCTGATTTAGAATTGGTACAGAGCCTTCTAATAAGGGATAACTAACTCTGGTGAGTCATAGTAATTTAAATGATCCACAAGAACACATATGAAGATCACCACCATTTGGTAATACATGAAATGACCTAAAAAAAATTGGATTTTACGGGCAAAAAAAAAAATATATAGAATATATATAAATCTATATATATATATATAGAGAGAGAGAGAGAGAGAGAGAGAGAGAGAGAAACTTCACATATAGAAAGTATAATGTATTGTAGAAAAATTGTAAAAAAATCTCATGGTGATAATACAAACATTATAAGAATAGCATTATTAACATTGCACATTTGTATAAATAAAATTTGCAAACATTGCACATAGGGATATTGGAACCATGAAGTGGCACAGAGGGATATCCAACGCGTTTCAAAGTTATTGTTATAAATCTTCTTCAGGGAATAATACCACTTCTGGAAAAAACAGCTTTATATTAATTCAGAGCCAACAATTGGGTCTGAATTTGTATTAATGTTTTACTAATATAAAACTGTTTTTTTCAGAAGTGGTATTATCCCTGAAGAATATTTATAACAATAACTTTGAAACTCATTGGATATTCCTCTCTGCAGCATTCCTTGTTAGAAACCATGATTCAGGGGACCAGCAAGTAGATTGGAATTCCCACTTCATGGTTCAAATAGCCCTATGTGCAATGTATACACATTTTATTCTTGCTATTCTTATGATGTTTGTATTATCACCATGAGATTTTTTACAATTTTTCTACAATAAATTATACTTTCTATATGTGAAGTTTTTCTCTCTCTATATATTTTTTATTGCCCATAAAATCCATTTTTTTAGGTCATTTCATGTACTGTGGCGAGTCATTGCTCTGTCTAATTCACTTGTAAACAAGAGGCTTTATTTTAATGAAGCAATTGAGTCTAGAAATAAAAATATATACAATATTTCATATTTACCTGATCAAAAAATATTTTTAAAACTTTTTTTTTATTCCGACCATAATAAATAATGTAAAAAATGATATACAAACCCATAATACATATCACGTCAGTCTGTGAAATGTAATGGTAAGACCGTTTTTTGCTTTGGTCAATGTTCACAGTGAGCAGGTTATAATCCCAGAATTCCATCAGAGGTTTCTTTAGATAGAGGTCACAATAAATAGGCCCTTACTTGTGTGGAAAGTCATTTTAGACCTAATTGTAGACTTTTAACCTGGCTGAAATTTGAATGATTTTCTGTTGCGACATCTGAATGCTGAAGTTCAAGATTATATTTTCTCCTACTTGTCATTTCAGCTCGTTCTTTGTGTGTTATATTCACCAGAGTGTAGAGTTGTCAACAGTTTGCCTTTTGCTGCTCTTTTTACTATAATTACAGTACTTCAAATCAACAGTTGGGAACCCATTTTTTTCAGCTCTCTAGTCCATCATTCACTGCTTTATAAAAGATATTTGGCCATTTAATTTAATGGCCAACATTTATTTACATGCTCTATATAAATGAAACACTAAATTACCCTAAAAATGTCAGAATTTTGATTTTTTTTTTTTATCACTAGTGACTTTTGCTCATTCTCTCCTATTTGTGACATTTTGCATTTAATGCCTTATATTCGGAAACTCTTTTCTTTATTTGGGTGTTTTAAAAATAAATGCAAAAAAATGCTAAAACATGTGAAAAAGTAGTAAAGTGCAGTATGACATAAGGAAGGGAGAACTGTGCATTTTATAATTAGTCTCTCCAGAAGTTTTATTAGAGGACCACATACCCATATGTAAGGAGAGTGAAGGAGGCAGAACACACACATACAGTATATACGTTATATATGCAATCTCACAAGGAAGAGGTGACAACTTCATTTGGCTTTTTAATTGGCACCTCATTTCTAATGGTAGTTTAGAATGGAACTGACCTTTAAGGATTTTTAGCTGGCATTTATTGCATTTTCTGGAGTACTCCCTTTGCTCAAAGTGGTAGTAAACGCCCCTTATCGTTTTCAGCCAAGGAAGCTGCCATCTTTGCCTCTGTTTAATCTTCAGCTGCTATGGTGCTGCACATGTAATTCGTTATGACACCAGCCATTGGATGGTTTGATAGTTTGGCTGAGAGCACAGCCAATGTGCAGTTAGCATTCCCGGCATGCCTTTTTTTTTAACTGTTTAAATCGACGGGTTTACTTCCACTTTAAATTCTTTGTCCCAGCCAGCCCTGATTTTCTAACAATGGATCTCAACAAAATAGTTAGCAGTATTGTCTATGACCTCTAAACTGACTTCTCTTTTGGCCACTGTAAATATATTTGTATATTTGGAATCTGGTGCGAAAATGCTCTTTTAGGATGTTATAAACAAGAAAAAGTGGATTGATTTACTAAAGGGGTAAAGAATATTTACTTGGCTTACTTTATAAGTTAAGCCTTGTTCACTTTGATTGGATCACCCAGTCCCATGCATGGGAAAATAAAATAACGATGTTTTCTCCCCCCCCCCGCCCGATTGGATGATCAAAGTGAATGTAGATTCTTCTCTTTCGCAAAGTTAAAAGAAAATTCACTTTGCAGATGGAAAATTCTCTACTCCTTTAGTAAATTGGCCCCAAAGGGTTCACTATAGCTTACATATATCCTTCATGCAAACACCACAGCACTAGGAGACCTTACTGCTACACCAAGTTAGGCAACATTTGAAGAAATGTGAATATTTTCTGATCTGGTACATTCTATTTCAGCCCTGAAAAGCATTGATTTCATTCTGTCCTTGGTACATGTTGTATCCCTTCTTTGTATATAATACTGGCTCTATGACATTTTTGTTTAGCACATCTTGTATGAAGGTGTACATGCTTTGCATATAGAACTGTACACATGTATGAAAGCATTTCTTACCATCCGAATCCTTTCCAATCCCATTTTTAGTGTGAGGTCTGGAAGGAACTCCACAGCATCCTAGTGAATTTTGTGCTGTAATTTTGTAAAGGCATGGCACTTTTATTTGATTTCTGTATTTTTGTTTAACAGTTATTTTTTCTGTAATGTGTGTTTGGTTGAGGGTGGCAATTCCCAATGTAGGACTTTGGGAGGACTATATTTTTGTCTTGTACACATTTAATGGTTAAAAGAAATGTGATGTACATTTTATAAAATAAAGTTCTGTAAAATAATATACTTTGCATCACAGGTCAAACCCTGTGATGCCTCTGTATTTCTTGCTGTAATGGCAATGTTGTTCAGATGGCTCTAACCAATGTTTTTCTTTTCGTTTACATCCCTTTAAACGTATGTGACTCAGGTCTCTGAATGTCATTTGTATGAGTGTGAAGGTTTTGCAGCTTCTCTCCTGAAACCATGCTGTGTTCTGAAGTACAGCGCTACATAGACATTTAGGAGGTCGATTTACTAAAGGAATAGAGACTTTCCAGATGAATGTTCACTTAGCCCAGTGAATATTGTGAATGTTGTGTTCACTTCAATCTGCCAATCGCTTGCAACTGAAAATCCTGCTTTTTTCATATCACTCTTGTATGTGATTTGGTATAAGTGAATACAGCTTCACTTTATTTACTATGCTATAAAATGCATTCAATAAAAAAATATATAAAAATCAAATTTCTTAATCAGTTTAGGCCAATATTTATTCTGCTACATGTTTTTGGTGAAAAAAAATCCCAATAAGCGTATTGATTGGTTTGCACAAAAGTTATGTCGTCTACAAACTATGGGATTATTTTATGGAATTTTTATTTATTTATTTTCTACTAGTAATGGCGGTGATTAGTGACTTATAGCAGGACTGTGACTTTGCTGTGGGCTAATTGGATACACAGGGGTTTATTTACTAAAGACAAATAGACCGTGCACTTTTGAAAATCCAGTTTCACTCTGCAAGTGCAGTTGCTCCAGAGCTTAGTAAATGAGGTAAAGGTTTACTCTGCAAAGAACAACCAATCACATGCAAGGAAAATAAATACAAACTGTATTTTTGCTTGCACATAATTGGATGATGGGTGTCAGCAGAGCTCTCCCCCATTTACTAAGTTCTTAGGCAAGTGCACTTGCAGAGTGACACTGCACTTTCAAAAGTGCACAGTCTAGTTGCCTTTAGTAAAGTAGTAGTGTTCCTGCTTAGCAGAAACATAGGACCTCTGTCTTCCCTACGAACAGAACAGCGATCTGCCTTATTTACATAGGCAGACTGCCGCTCTGCCTCGGTCAGGAGCGATCGGTTGCATCCAGTAGGAGTGGGTCGCCGGCATCCCGGAATTGCAAAATCACATACCTGTAAGCGATTTTGCGCAGAGGAGCCGCCATCCCGCAGTACATGTACATGGGGTGGTTGGCAAGAGGTTAAAGTAGAACTATAGGCAAAGCTTTTTATTTTATTTTTGGATAGAGTAAGGAAGGGTTATAACCCCTGTAAGGGTTATTTTTGCCATCTGTGCGGCATGTCAGAGATTTCCCTTGACTTCCTGTCCCATAGCCAAACAGGAAGCGAGAGGAAATCCCTGCAAATTAAGGGAATTTCTTGGGGACCCCCAGGTCACCAGAACTTGTGTCCCCTATTGGTACATTTTCCCTCTATTACTTTTCTGGGGACAACCCAAAATATGGCATTTACTCCTACCTTCACTTTCAATGATAAGAGTAAATAGGACAGGGCGAATCTCCCTAACGGGCACAGACTAATAAAAATTGACAGATGTTCTAATTCTTCTCTCCTCTATCCGAAACTAAAACAAAAAGTTTTGCCTTTAATTGTACTCTAACTATGGCTCTCCAGTTGTTCAGGAACTACAATTCCCATAATGCACAGTCATGTCTGTGAATGTCAGAGATTTACAATGCCTCATGGGATGTGTTGTTCCGCAACAGCTGGAGGGCTGTAGTTTGGAGATGCATCCTTTAAGCTAAAGGCTTCTACTCTTTTAGGGCAAGTTCACCCCAGATGCAGTCCACTGAGTTCTTATTCTACATCGCAAATGCATAGACCGTGTATAACATGGATTCCAAGGGAAATGCACATTTCTACAACTGAGATGAAGAAAAAAGAGGGAACATGGAAAATGCATCCAGAGTGCAGAAATTGTGGTGTGAATTTGACCTCATTAGACCTTTAGAGTAGCACCAAACTACAAAAGAAGAGTTTTCCTCTGGTGGTACTTTGTAAGGCAAGAGCTCAGGGAGCTCTTGTCCTACATAGTCCCACTGGAGGAAAACTGTTCTTTTGTAGCTTGTCTGATCCAGGGATATAGGCATAACCCCCCATCCTATAAACATATAGCTTACTTTCAAAATTTTAGAGTAGCACCAATGAAAATTATTTTCATTAAAGTGCACTTATGCCAAAATTATAGACATTTAACCTTTTATTTTTTTCAACAAGTAGCAAAAACTGCCATAAGAGATACTCAAAGATCACTACAGAGATTCTAAAGTCTGTTTCAATTGGTTTATAACTTCTAGCACCAGGTGTTTGATTTTAGTAGAGCGCTAGCAGGCTGCCAAAATGTTGTTCTTCATAGAAAGAAAGTTGAAGGGAAGTTGATTCCAGTGTCTCTATCATGAATGCTGAAGATGAGTTTCTCAATACCTATACAAACAGAGGTAAGTGAGGGTTTGTTTGAAGGTGCTTCTATCCTTTACTTAGAATATGTAAATAAGGGAGGCAGCAATATTGTTGTAGTGTTACAGTTAGTATTATGTTTTAGAACTTTTTTTATTAGTTTTAAGAAAATCACCAGCTTCTACATGCTTTGGCATACAAATGAAAATTTAGATTTCTAAGTGAATAAGAATATAAAGATATTTACTCCATTCCCTCCCCAATTGTTCCTACTACTTTTCAGGTTCACAGATATGCCTCCTAAGTTTTTGAAGCCCATCTTGTATCTTTGTCTTAAAGGGAATTTTTAATCAATGAACCGGACTTAGTCCAAAGAGTTTCTCCTTTGATAAATCACCCTATATTTGTCCCCTGTTGAGGCAAGTTACACAGTATATCACTATTAACATCAGTCCCTCAAACAGTGGAACTTACAATATAATGTTCTTAACGTAGTCACACAAGCATGCAAACCCCCTCTAGGTACATTTTAGGTAAAATAAGTTTTTGTTTTGTTTTTTCTTTGGAGGAGAAAACTGAGCACCTGGAGCAAAGCAGTAGGGGAAGACATACCAACTGTAGACAGATAGCATCCCTTTGTCATTTTATCCCTGAGTTTTAGTGGTGCAAGCCATACATGACAACCACTGTGTAGGCAACATTGCTACAAATACAGGCACTACTGTAAAGTAAGATGTGTGCATTTCTTTAAAGTGCTTTACAATTTGACAAGCTTCATTTCAAAGCAGATCGGACCTTGAGCCTGGACTGAACTGTAATTTTGAAAGACATGCAGAAAAGACTCCTCAAAAGTGAGCAGTAGATGGAAGCACACATCTTACTTTACAGTAGTGCCTGTATTTGTAGCAATGTTGCCTACACAGTGGTTGTAAGTTCCCTGTAAGTTCACAAACTTTTAGTAAATTCTTTAATTTTCCTGAGGTTTATGACAAAAGGATGTCCATGGGCTGAATACGGGTTTGTAATCTTTAATATGCAGTATAGGTCACCAGTTATTACGATGAAGTCAATAATGTAGTTATCACAGCTACATTTTTGTCGTCTGTATGTTCTACAGAACACATGTTCACAGATGTGTCAAAAGTTACATAGTTGGTAAAGACACCAGTCCATCCAGTTCAACCTGAGTGAGTGTCTACAATTGTCCCTATCCTTGTACATTGCACACTCACATCAGTCCCTACCCTCAAGGAGCCCCTGATCCAAGGTCCCCATTTATATACTAGGGCCAATTTTTGGACAGAAGCCAATTAACCTACCTACATGTCTTTGGAGCGTGGGAGGAAGCCAGAGTACCCAGAGGAAACCCACGCAGGCACAGGTAGAACATGCAAACTCCAGGCAGGTAGTGTCATGGTTGGGATTTGAACCAGCGATGCTTCTTACTGCTAGGTGAGAGTGCTAACCACTACACCACTGTGCCGACCACTGTTGTCAATGTAACCAGAGTATTTGTGAATATTGAGGATTCTCCTCCATTTTGAGCCTCTGCATGTCTTGCTAGGTGATAATCAAAGTAGACTTGATAAAAAATTAACCATAAGTGATTTGAATAATTGGGAATTTATACATGATCTAACATGACCAATAAAACAATATTTTGATTATCTTGCTTTTTAAACATTTTTATTCTGGTTGGCTGCTAGGGATTATTGGCACATTAAAATTACTCTTTGCATTACCTTAGTCAAAAGCCCAATTAAAAAGTCCCAAACTTTAGGTACTAAAGTATTGCATTCAGCAGCCAGTAAAAGTCAATTTTTCAGCAGGCACAAATTTATTTTTTTGTTCAGTTCTGTTAGAAAACTTCTTGCAGTTGTAAGAACTTCCCTGTAAGTTCATCAATTCATCATCAGTTTAAAAAGAAACTTACATATCTGGAAGTAGAAGAAGATACAGCTTAAAAAATAAAATAAAATGTAGATTCAAATTTTCATCTCATGTTCTCCGCAAACTCTTTCCTTTCCCATGGGCCTTTATCTAGTGGAGCCCATTCCTCATTCCTTAATGTTCTCAACTGAAGTTTCTTAGCTGCAAATGTATTCCTTTTGGGGAAGGTAAAATACGGGTAGAAAAACTAGTTTGTAATATGAAAAAACAATAGATAATTGCTGTAAACCATTATGCATTTCTGTTAAAAGGAATCAACAAAAGTAGCGTTTACCTGCAAAAAAAGGGGGGGGGGGGGTGTGGCAAAAGATCAATGAGTCAGTAACACAACACCAAACAGTGAAAGCACACACATCAAACAATAAACTCTCATTGTCTGTAAAATGTGAAAGAAATTCTCAAATACTTCCTTAAAATGCCTTACACACTTCAATGAATACTTAGAGGCCGCCATAGAAAAGTAAGAGGTTTTCATGACAATTTCTACTATTTAAAAAAAAAAACTTTTTACAAGTAAGTTTTTTATTATATTTAAATTAGATTTCTTTTCAAGGGAAATTAATTTTGATTTAACAGAGACAGACATACCTCAACAAGCAAGGGGTTATGTAAAAAACCAGGGAAAAAAAAGCAGCAGCACAACAGCATAGCCACAAAAGTCTCCTGGGACTGTACACCAATGTAGCATATCACAAAACTCCATGATTAAGTCTCACACGAGTGAAGCATGTTCGAGGGGCTTTCCTAATGGATAAAGAGCCAGTTGAAGCCATTTTGTGTTCAACTACTTTTATTGATTCAGTATATTGTTGTGTGGTTCTGGAAGACATTGGTGGCTATATGGTTGGGCTTGATGTGCTCTTAACAGTGACCTAGCACCCAGGAGTAGTGTTTGAAGCAACCAGAAAATCCCACAGGAGCATGTGAATGGTGCAGCTTTTCATTTGGTTCAGTAACACAACGATATACAAAGATCCAGTCTGCAGGCATGCATAACAGCAGATAAAATATAGAGATGGATGTAAAATTAAATGAACATCTAAGAATCTGACCATACAAGTAGTTTTCCAGATAAAACATTAACATAAGAGGTGACTTCATGAAAGAGTTGGTTTCAAACGATCAGCTTTCACTTGTAGGATGGACAGGGGTATCAAGTGTGGAAGATTGGGTGCAAGTCAGGTAAAGCAAGATGACCTATTGTACAGCCCATTCTGTAGCAATGTACCATATATCCCAGGTGTCATAGAATTTGTGAAGTGTACCCTTTTGTTTGTACATTATTTTTTTCAAAAGATAGCAGTTTGTTGACCTCTGCAAACTATTCCACTAATGTTGGGGGTACATTAGTGGAATGGCTGCAAATAGTAATCTTGTTACAGCTAGCATTTAGGAGGGGGGTCTAGGTTTCTCGCGTCAAAATATTCTAGATTACAGGTGAGAGAGGAGTTACCAGTAAGTATACCAAGGACTGAATTGAGTTGAGAAATTGCAGAATCCTAGTACTGTACTAGTTTTGTACACCTCCATAGAAGATGTGCAAGGTTGCCTTGAGCTACTCCACATTTAATGCAAGAAGATTATTTCTGACCCTAATTTAGATTGCAGTTGTTGGAACAATTTAACTTGTCCTTCGGAAGTGTACTCCTGAAGATAACATCATTAAAAGTAAGTACTTAGGCCGGCCATTCATGGTTTGAATTTGGTTCGCTGAATTGGCCAAGATTCTAACCATTAATGGGCAGGCTGAATGTACCACGTTGATTGATTGATCAACTTGGGTAAAACCAGCCTGCCAGATTCGCTTGGGATTATCGCAAGTGGCAACTAAAGCCGCTAGAGAAAATCACGGTCTTCTCCCGGAGGTGGTTCCCCCCCACCAGGGGAAGACAATTGATTGGCAGAAGGGATTCACCTGTCAACACTGTCTGTGTTGATAGGGGAATCATTCAAATTTCTTTTCTGCAACCTGTGGTTGCAGGAAATAAATTTGCACTGTCTATGGCCTGCCTTACCTGGGCAATATTTACAAGACGCTTCACAATTAGATACATTTATTAGAATTTATTTAGTAACTAAGATAGAAACGCTTATGAAAACATCACATTAAATGACCCTACTAGAGGTTAAAAAAAATCAAATTTTTGGGAAAATACAAACACAGATGTAACAACTGCTCTCATTTGCCTTAATCGCGTTGTGAATTCTCTGTGAGAATGATTAAAGTCTATTATATATTTTAATTCCTGATTCTGCACATTCTCTAAGAAAAGTTTAGAACATGAACGATATTATGAAAAAATGTGAAAGCTACCAAAGTTTGGGTCCAATTTAATCCATGATGCAGGAAGATGAGTGAAGAGAAAATGGAAAATATATTTCTCCGGAAGCAGTGGTATATTGGCTCAGAAAAATTGAGTCTTTTAACACATGCTACATCTACCAGTCTTATGAACATTTTTTAAAGAGTTTGATGAAAAAGCATTTGTGAGGATTGTGAAAAATTATCAGTGGCTTCTAAACTTTGATTCCACTTCATGAAGCTATAATACTCGCTATTTTCCATAAAGATCAGCCAGGTGACTTTTCAGCTCTGCTTGGCTATAATTTGTGAAAATAATTGCTGTTATGGCAAATAATGATCAGTTTCACTTTGTTAATTTAGCCTTTTGTCTTTTTGATAAAGGTCAAAAAAAGGGACTAAATTATTTAAATCTACAGCTCTTTGTAAGATAAAGGTCCACACTGATATTCTAAAGGCTGAATTAATTTGTCAGTTAAATCTTTTCCATTTACAAACATGAGTGTTGAATAGTTACAATAGTGATGAATTCAATAAGATCCATGAATATGGATCTTCTTGTAAACTTCATTCCGCTGATGAATCACTTGGCTGGGAAAAGAATCGCACCTCCAACAAATATCTGGCCTCCATTTCTTGAGAATAGTTCTTAAGAAGAAAAATATCTCCATTTGGTGCTTAGCGAGTGAAAGCTTACACTGACTTCATGAAAAAACAACAGGATCAAACTCGCAAATTAACATCTGGACTGCTGAAGGGGGTTAGGGTGAAAAATGACTCACCCAACTTCAAGAAAATAGTGGATCAAAGTAAATTCCACATATCTCAATGAAATTTGAAGGCAAAATAGTTGCAAATGCAGTACATGTAAAGATATGCTGATGCACGAACACACTTCTGCAATGAGAGGTCCGATAAATGAACTCCCAATTTGGGACATATAGATCTACAGTATGTACACTTAGCGAAATTATAAACGCAACACTTTTGTGTTTGCCCCTATTTATCATGAGCTGAACTCAAAGATCTACTACTTTTTCTATGTACACAAAAGGCCAGTTTCTCTCAAATATAGTTCACAAATCTGTCTAAATCTGTGATAGTGAGCACTTCTCTTTTGCTGAGATAATCCATCCACTTCACAAATGTGGCATATCGAGATGCTGATTAGACAGCATGATTATTGCACAGGTATAACTTAGGCTGGTCACAATAAAAGACCACTCTAAAGTGTGCAGTCCCCCCATTAAAAAAAAGGGGGGGCGAAACATAAAGAAGACTAAAGAAGAGGAAAAGAAAGA
This sequence comes from Lithobates pipiens, assembly GCF_037356315.1. Taxonomy (NCBI): domain Eukaryota; kingdom Metazoa; phylum Chordata; class Amphibia; order Anura; family Ranidae; genus Lithobates; species Lithobates pipiens. The sequence continues at coordinate 115,190,513 of NW_027507788.1, forward strand.
AGAGAGAAGAATGAGAGGGAGGGGGAAATAGAACTAGGAAAGAAGGAAGTGGGTCCAGCCAGGAATCCATCACTCACAAACCTAGAAGTCAGCTCCGTGTGGCTGGGACCTGCAAGTAGGTAAGCCAGGGGGGAAAAAAAATTCAAATTGTTTATCCCGCAAGACACTCACAATCTTTTCATTCAGCATGATTCAGGTAAGTTTACATTTCAGGAGGGGCATACCTATTTTTTCTAATGCCGCGTACACACGAGCGGACTTTTCAACATCCAAAGTCTGACGGACTGATTCCGTCAGACTATTCGATCGTGTGTGGGCTGCAATGGACTTTTGATTTGCCAAAGCCTGACGGACTTTAGAATATGGAACATGCTTCAAATTTTTCCGACGGAACTCCGCCGGACCCGGTCCCTTTGAAAAATTCGCTCGTGTGTATGCTATTCCGACGGACTAAAACCGACGCTAGGGCAGCTATTGGCTACTGGCTATGAACTTCCTTATTCGAGTCCAGTCGTACATCATCACGTTCGAATCCGTCGGAGTTTAGTGTGATTGTGTGTGGCCAAGTCCGCTCAGTCGAAAAGTCTGTCAGAACTCTGTCGGAACTCCGGCAGAACTCCGGCAGAACTCCGGCAGAACTCCTTCGGAAGTCTGTCGGACATAAGTCCTCTTGTGTGTACGGGGCTTAATATGTCTTACCTTTTAGGCTTTTTTTTAAGAGAAGGTGTCTTGGCAGACTGCAAGCATTTCTAAACAAGTTCAGAGTGAGTCTGTTCCCATAGTGGGATTTTTCAATGCTGGAGTTCTAAGAAAAGAACATATAAAATTATTAGCTGCAATTTTTACTGTGCTAAGTTATGTTATCTGAATGAGAACATGTAACATGAGTGTTCTCCCAGTTTGACTGCAAATGCGCAAATACACTTTAACTGCTCAATGACCAGCACTGCATCGCTTTAACTGACAATTCTGTGACACAGATAGAGCTTTCTTTTGGTGATATTTGATCACCCCTGCGGTTTTTATTTTTTGTGCTATAAACAAAAAAAGAGCAACAATTTTGAAAAAACACAATATTTTGTACTTTTTGCTATAATAAATACCCCCAAAGGAGCGTACAGCTATGACAGTTCGCAGGAACGTACTGACCTGCCACAGTATAATGACGGCAACTGGTCAGCAAGTGGTTAAAGCCTAAACATGTTTTACCTTCATGCCTTCTTTGATGTTTAAATGAAAAAAGTTTAGTATTGGTCCCTCACTCCCCTCCCTTTTACTTAACTGAGCCCTCATTTGATCCAGCACTGTGCACATCCACAGCTCTTCTCTCCTCTCACTTATGTGTCTCACTGGCTTTGCTTGGGGATCTGGGAGCCATTGCCTCTCACTGCTGTCAATCAAAGCTAGTGACAAGGGAGTGGTGGGGCAGAGTCCCGCTGTCTATGTCAATGGACACAGCAGCGGTGTTCGAGAGCAAGCGCACACAAGTGGCTTTCCATGGGGGCACTGGACAGGAAGAGCACCCAGGAGTGCCAGCGGGGGACCAGAGAAGAGGAGGTTTTGGGCTGCTCTGTTCAATTGCACTGCACAGAGCAGCCATGTTTGTAATTTTTGTTTTTGTTTGTTTCAATGTTTTTCTAAGGTTTTCATGAAAAAAAGGGTGTACAACATTCAGAGTAATGATAGGAAAATAGGGACAATGTTGAACTTATAGAGTGTAGTTTGTAATTTTTTTTTTTTTCCTGAAGACCTCTGGTGTGTGTCTGCACCAATCCAACAAAAAAAAAAAATATCATAGGCTCTTAGGTGAATTTATAACTAGCACAGAACAGTACATTAAACTCTTAATGACCGCCCACCACAGATATACTGTGGCAGGGTGCCGCTCTGCGCCAGATCACGTACCTGGTATGTGAACCATGCACCAGGGTAGAGAGTGTGCTCGTGCTCCCCTGTCTGTGCTGTGATTGGCTGCAGCATGAGCGAGTCAGTGGCTTCTGGTGTCCTGCGGAGAACTGTCCCCCCATCGGATAGTGTCCGCCCCGTACTATGCAGGCGCAGCTCTTGTGCAGTACGGAGGACAAGGAGGCGCTGAAAGTCTCCAAAGATGAACAGCGCCTGCGCACTTAATAGTACCTTGTGCCCTGAGTCCAGGTTCAAGCCGCACCATGCAAGTGGACATATGGTAGATGATGTTAAACAGCACTTAGTAAGAAGACCCCTCGCGGGCTCACTTTGCTAGCCACACTTTGGGCACGGCCTCACTTCGCTCTGCAATTTATTTAACTCTATGTCCACTTGGATGGTGGGGCTTGAACCTGTACTCAGTGCGCAGGTGTCATTCATCTTTGGAGACCTTCGGCGTCTCCTTGTCCTGCAAGCGCAGTACAGGGCGGACACGCGGGGGACAGTATTCGACAAGACACCGGTTCAGGAGAGTAGGTAAACAAACAGGACTCTTCTGACAGCAGCAATGTGTGTTTTTTTTCTTCGTGCAAAGTAGGAAGTAAAAAAATGCACATTGCTTGGTAAAATCAGCACACACAGTAAAACATGTTGGGCACACATTTAATCGCCCTAGATTTTAACCCCTTCCCTGCTTGTGTTATTGGCATATACATATCGCAGTCCTACTATAAGTCACTGATTGCTGTCATTACTGGTAAATAAATAAATAAAAGTTCCATAAATCTATCCCATAGTTCGTAGACGCTATAACTTTTGTGCAAACCAATCAATATATGCTTATTATGATTTTTTTTTTTTACTAAAAATATGTAGCAGAATATATTTTGGCCTAAATTGATGAAGAAATTTGAATTTTTAAATTTTTTTATTGGGTATGTCTTATAGCAGAAAATAAAACATTGTTTTTTTTCCTCAAAATTGTCGGCCTTTTTTTGTTTATAGCACAAAAAAAAAATGCCACAGAGGTGATCAAATACCACCAAAAGAAAGCTCTATTTGTGGAAAAAAAGGACATGAATTTTATTTAGGTACAGCGTCGCACAACCGCGCAATTGTCAGTTAAAATAATGCAATGCCATATCGCAAAAAATGGCCTGGTCATGAAGGGGGATAAACCTTCCAGGGCTGAAGTGATTAAACACTAAAATTCACAAACATACAAAAAGACCAAAAAGATTTTATATACAATTGTAAGGACATATGAAGCCACACTGCCTGCTCAAGGCAACCCTGAATTTTAAACTCAAAATCAAAACTGCCAACCTGGGACATATACAGTATATAACATAATATATTGAGTAAAAAAAACAAGTTTCAACTAGAAATTAGGCTTGCACTTTGTAGCAAAGAGGGGGAGGAATACACATCTGGGAATCAAGGCCCAACAGTATTATGAATATGATAAAGTTGCATTTTATCAAATATTTCTACTTGCTGGTTATGTCTTGCAAAAATAATGTAAGCACTAAAGTTCCACTTTCAAGGTTTTTCTTCCCATCTTCCAATGCATACAGTTACTAATAGCAGACAGTCTGAAATCCAGAATCAGATATAATCTTTAATGACAATAGAGCTTCTGAAAGTAGAACACCGTCTTCCCAGAATTTCTAACTCCTGGTTTAACTTTAAACAAATGAAACAGCTGAATAACAAATCACTGCACTTAACAGAGTGAAAGTAAGAAATACAGGATGCAGTGCTTTATTAAATGTTTCTACCTATTATGCCCTATCTTTTATTTGGATTGTAGCACATCGCTGCCTAAGAATCATCTCCAAAAATCAGTAGCTTTTAATCTGGCAGCCACTTCAAAATACTTACCCACGCACACCAAGACAGGTCATTTACTGACGTGCACCATATATTAACCATTTCAGCCCCGGAAGGATTTACCCTCTTCCTGACAAGAGCACTTTTTGCGATTCGGCACTGCATCGCTTTAACTGACAATTGCGCGGTCGTGCGATGTGGCTCCCAAACCATATTGACGTACTTTTTTCCCACAAATAGAGCTTTCTTTTGGTGGTATTTGATCACCTCTACGGTTTTTATTTTTTTGTGCTATAAACAAAAAAAGAGCGACAATTTTAAAAAAAACGCATTATTTTTAACTTTTTGCTATAATAAATATCCCCCAAAAATATTTTTTTTTAAAATGTTCCCTCAGTTTAGGCCAATACGTATTCTTCTACATATTTTTGTTAAAAAAAAAAACGCAATAAGCGTTTATTGATTAGTTTGCGCAAAAGTTATAGCGTTTACAAAATAGGGATAGATTTATGGCATTTTTTTTATATATTTTTTTTTTACTAGTAATCAGCGATTTTTATCGTGACTGTGACATTATGGCGGACAGATCAGACAATTTTGACACATTTTAGGACCATTGGCATTAATACAGCGATCAATGCTATAAAATTGCATTGATTACTGTAAAAATGTTAATGGCAGTGAAGGGGTTAACCACTAGGGTGCGGGGAGGGGTTAAGTGTGTCCTAGGAGAGTGTTTCTAACTGTCTGGGGATGGGCTGTGTGTGACACGTCACTGATCGCTGCTCCCGATTACAGGGAGCAGACGATCAGTGTCCTGTCATTAGGCAGAATGGGGAGATGCTGTTTACATTGGCATCTTCCCTGTTCTTGAGCACCGTGAAATGATTGAGTCCGCAGGTCCCGCGGGCACGGTCACGGAGCTCTCGCCAGGTGCGCACGTGCACGGCGGGTAATTCAAAGTAGTGTACGAGTACATTACTTTGCCCAGCCATGCCATTCTGCTGACGTTTATATGCCGACAGTGGTCGGCAAGTGGTTAAACTCTAAAGCCTCTTACACACGATCAGATTTTCCGAGGGGAAATGTTGGATGTCAGGCTGTTGGCGGAAAATCAAACCATGTGTATGCTCCATCGGACAATTGTTGTCTGACTTTCCGATAACAAATGTTGGCTAGCATGTTTTCAAATTTTCCGCCGACAAACTTATGTTGTCAGATTTTCCGATCGTGTTTACACAAGTCCATCGGACAAAAGTCCAAAGTACAAACACGCATACTCGGAAGCAGAAGCGGTCGATCTTGTAAACTAGCATTTGTAATGAAGAATTAACATTCGTGACGTGGCAAATTATGAAATCTCAAAATGCAGAGCACATTCTCTTCTTCTTTAATGGGATAATAATGAAGCTACTTTGCTGGTGTTACTGATGGAGTTATTGCAAACACATTTTCAAAGGCCTTTTTTTTCTAGTGATATCAATAATAATATTTTTTTTTTTTGTTTGTTTTTTCTTGTGCAAGTTAACACAACACCATTATCCCCTAGTTTATAAGATCAAAGATAAAACAATGTTGGTGTCCCTTGTCAATTTTACATTGTATTTTTTAAAATGTAACGGCCTACTCCCAAACTGTCATTTGAAGTAAAACATAGCCAAGTATTATTCTACACAATTTTTTTATTATGAATTAAAAAAAATTAGACATGCTATCTGCCAATAGAACTTAACCAAAAGTGCATTCTTTACATCCAAAAATATAGAAAATATACCAAATCAAAACATTATTCAATCAAAAAAATAACGTCAAAGCAATAACTCCAAGGCCAATAATAAATAACACGTTATCTCCTCCGATTCCGCAACATGCCTGGTTGACAAACAGCCGTTCAGAAACGAACTGAAAAGAAAGTTCAAATTTTAGGTCATAGTTATACTAATTCAGTGTAACTCATTTTATGCTAAACAACATTTATTAAAAGTCAATCCCCAGCCAAACAGTTAACCATACAGTTGACCTATTTACCTACGAATTACAATTGTACTACAAAATGTGTTGTCCGGCATCTGGTGATTCACAAATCCCTGCCACAAGGTTTAGCTAGTTAATGACCTTAATTTTCTCTGTTATAGATAATTAATAGAGGTTTGTTACTTCCCCGCCCTTAGCTAATGACCGCACAATAAATAAGCAGCAGCCAACTGTTCAGGAAATATGGTTGTCTATCCTGTAAGCAAGCTTTCAGTGTTAGATTGCCAGCTCTGTGTGATGTAACAGGATTTTATTGGCTTAGGCCAGCCATAGACGGCATAGACCATGGTTGACAGTGTTGATGGAATCCCTCCCGTGGAGCCATTGTTTTCTCTTGGCAAGGAAAAGACGTCCCTGCTGAAAGAACACAGTGATTATTGCTAGTGCTACCCGCTAGCAATAATCGCATGGAAAATCTGGCAGGCTGGTTTATTGATCAACTTAGGTAAATTCAGCCTGCCCATGCATGGTTTGAATCTCGAATGGTCCCTGCTGAACTGGTCAAGTTTCGAACCGTCTATGGCTGGCTTTACAATGCTATCCCCACTTCCGGTTTCCGGCGCCGCATGTGGTAGCTGCGCCTTCTCTCAGCTCCCGCTCCGGGTACCCTAATTTGGCCTGAAAAACTGGCCTGAGAGGCCCTTTAGCCCATCCACCACTACCGGGTGCTCCTCCACACCCTCCGGGCACAGATGGACCGCTTTGTAGAAAAAACCAGCACCCGTTCACACGCGGCCACAGCAGCTCCGCCGGACAGGCCGCAAATTGAGCCCCCAGCTTTGGCCTACACGCACGCTGCAACGAACGCGCAGATTTCAGACATAGAGGTTAGTGGCAGTGCTGCCCCGGCACCCCCCTCCTTGCACACCGCTCCACCCCAGGGATCAGCTCCTCCACTATCCCAGCAGACCCTGCCAGTGGTCACTCTCTCCAACAACCCCTCCGGGGATGATGGACACACACATCGCATTGCACAGGCAGTGGCGGCTCTCCTTACCCCCATGATCGCAGCCTCTGTGGAGAAAGCGGTTAATGCTGGCATGCAGCAGCTAAAAGCACAACTTACTGAACACACCACCAGATTAAATGAACTGGAACACCATGTATCAGAGGTAGAAGATGAACTCTACCAAGCCCAAGCTGCGGAACAATCCCATGATCAAACTAACCAATACATCCTCCAAAAATTGAAAGACCTGGAAAACAGGTCCAGATGGAGCAACCTGCATTTTGTAGGCGTCCCTGAGTCACTCCCTTCGGCCGCTTTAACGGAATTTTGCTCAAAACGCATTCCAGAAGCCATGGGCCTGGCAGGCCCTTTCACGGTGGAACGTGCACACCGTATGGGATCCTTCAATGCTGAACGCAAGTCCCCACGGCCCATCATTGCCAAGTATCTCAACTATGCTGACAAGTTGCCCCTCCTCCAGAAATTTCGGCAATCCCCTGATCTCCACATTGATGGGGTAAAAATCCTCCTATTTGCCGATTATTCTATTGAAGTCTCCAAGAAGAGAAAAGCCTTCCAACCGATTTGCTCCGAACTGTTCAAGCTGCAAATTAAATTTACTCTGGCCTTCCCGGCAACCTTACGCATAAAGTCACCTAAAGGAGACCAGCTTTCTTTCCAGGACCCATCGGAAGCGGAATCTTATCTCCATTCGCTAAGGCCGGACTTACACCCCCATACACCTTCCAAATCTGCAACCAGCCTCCGCTCTCTGGAACAACGCAGCCCGCGCAAGGACGCCCCCAAACGTTTTAGGCCTTCTGCTCCTGACCACTGCAATCGCAACACCCTGCGCTGACATCTGCCAGTTCGCCCAAGGACTTCCACTCCTCTACCTCAGGTCGTATGACTTGCATCTTATCATGTGATTTTCTTCTTCCTGAGCAGCTGCTATGCCTTAATCTGACACAGGGGCCCCCCAGCTGCAGCCCAGAGACAACATCTGGTCTCTGATCCCTGATTAGACCACCGGGGCCTGAGTTACCCTTGTCCGGGCCTTCCCAGACATAGACACTAACCTCACGCGCTATCCAATTCAGTTATCGATACTAGACGTAACCATAAGGCATTTTGGTCACTGTCTCTACCATGTTGTTAGAGTTTCTTATCCTAAGGTTCTCTCTACTTATGCTATGTTGTACAGTTTTTTTTCTTTACTTTAGACTTGTGCCTTGTCTTCTTCAGGAGTCCACTGTGCACCGCATCTGGCTCTCCCTTCCTTTCTAAGACCCGCCTGGACTGCCCTCATGTCCTACCAGTGGCTCTAGGTCTCTCAGGCACAGTCGCTATCCCTTTACATACGGGGTCCTGTAAGGGGAGCCGCTATGCACAGTGAACTCATGCGGAAAAAAGTGAAGTTTGCACTAATAGTTGCTGTAGTTGTTCTGTTGTTCCTACCTGTCCTGACCTCTCCCCCCTTCCTCCCCCTCTCCCCTCCCCCCCTGTCCTACCCCTTATATTTTCCACCGGTGGGCTAGACGCCTCTATTTTCCTTCAGTCGCGGTCCTAAGTCTAATCTCCACTATTCTACAGATGGAACGCCATACCCATGGCCTTCCTGCTCATTTCCTTCACCTTATAATCTCTTAGGGTAGTTTCATGGAATGTGAAGGGTCTCCGTTCTCCTCATAAGAGAATGAAGATACTTCGCCACCTTAAACGGTTGAAGACTGATATAGCCTTATTACAAGAAACCCACCTCCCAGCTTCTGATTTCCATCATATGCAGAAACTTTGGGTGGGCTCGTTCTTGGGCTCAGAATCAGTTGGACATAAAGCTGGTGTCCTCCTCCTGATTCACAGGAACCTCCCATGCTCCGTTATCTCCATTCACACAGACGACCAAGGACGGTTTCTCTAGACGCAAGTAAAAATAGGGTCTAAAGAATTTATGATCTCCAATATATATGCCCCCAACAGTCCGTCCAAATCCTTTTACTGTCAGTTATCCACTTGGCTCCTCAATACCTCACATATTCCCCATCTAATCAGAGGAGATTTTAACAATATTATGGACCCAGCGGTTGATAGGTCCTCCCCGAAAATCCTCCCAATGACTCCTCCCCACGCCGCCCCTTCCTGTTTGCCTCCACTATGGAATCTCTTCACCTTACAGACATTTGGCGGCTATCCCATCCGATAGACAGAGAATTCACCTTCTATTCCAACCCCCACAGGGTCCTGACCAGGATAGATTACTTTTTTGGGTCTGAAAGTCTTCTCCCCCTGATCTCTGAATCCAGGGTAGGGAACATAGCCATTTCTGATCACGCCTTCATAACACTCACACTGGACGGTTTAGATCTCCCACCTCACCCTAACATTTGGCGCTTCCTTGGCCAATTCCCCTCACCTAAGTGATCCGAACCTCCTTTGGGATGCTGGTAAAGCGTTCCTGAGGGGTCGGATCATATCCTATGCCTCCACTTTCAAAAGGAACGCCATGGTCAAGTATAAATTAGCTAGTACCAGACTGCATAGAACTCAAATCTCCATTGCCACCTCCTCTGCGGACAGAGATGAATGGTCAGCCGCTAAATCTTCCTTGGACTCCTGGGCATCTACTCTTGAACTCACCAAAAAGCACACTTTGACGCCACCCTACACAAGTTTGGGAACAAGTCTGGCAAACTTCTTTCCAGGCTTTGCAAAGGCTCTTCCCGGCCAACTCACATCACCTCCCTTCGGGACAAGACAGGGGCCATCCACTCCACCCCCCGACATAAACAAGATTATGCTGGATTTTTACTCAGCCCTCTATGGCCCAAACCCAATTGACAAGACTGCTGCCCGCTCTTTCCTAGACAAAGTGCACATACCTCGCATTTCTCCCACCCAGTTAGAATCCCTGAACTTTCCTATCACAGTCGACGAAATAGAACACACCATTAGAAGCCTTCGCCCTTCCAAAGCCCCTGGCCCAGATGGTTTTAATGGCGAGTTCTACAAAACTCTCCTTAATATCACGGTACCCATACTCCATTTAGTTTTCTCTAGCGTCTGGTCAGGTGGTCCATATCTGCCCACGGGTAATCAAGCTATCATCAAGCTCCTCGCCAAGAAGGGGAAAGATCCACTGGAACCAGGTTCCTACAGGCCTATTTCTTTGCTTAACCTGGATGTTAAAATCCTATCAAAAATCACAGCCTGCAGGCTAGCGGACATCCTCCCTGATCTCATACACCCTGCCCAATCCGGCTTTGTAAAAGGACACCCACCCACCTTGAACATACGTAAGGTGCTTTTAGCCCTCGAACAAGCTAAACGAGACCCTAAGGGAGATTACGCCATCATCACCCTAGATGCAGAAAAAGCTTTCGATAATGTCAGCTTCGACTGGCTCTCACTTTCGCTCGCCAAAAGGGGTTTCTTGGGCCTCTTCTGTCACCTCATAAATTCTATGTACACAGCCCCTTCAGCTAGGGTGGTGGCAGCGGGTCTCTTCTCTGAGGAATTCCGCCTCCACAAAGGTACCAGACAAGGTTGTCCCCTGTCCCCCTTACTTTTAAACATTGCCCTGGAACCTCTCTCCAGATATCTTTCCCAGACTGCTCCCATACGAGGCATCATTGTAGGATCTATGGAACTTCATACTTCTCTCTTCGCAGACGATGTTCTCATTTTCACATCAAGTCCCTCTACTGACATCTTACACATTAAAGAGGAACTGCACCTTTTAAAAAAAATATTAAAAGCCAGCAGCTACAAATATTGCAGCTGCTGACTTTTAATAAATTGACACTTACCTGTCTCAGGGTCCAGCGATGTCGGTGGCAGATGACGAGCAATCGTTCGTCTCTCTGCTGCCCCCTCCGCCATCCTCTGTCAGGGAATCGGGAAGTGAAGCATTGTGGCTTCACTGCCCGGTTCCCTACTGCGCATGCGCGAGTCACGCTGCGCGTCTCTACTGGTCCCCGCTGTGTCCTGGGAACTGTGCGTTTCCCAGAACACAATGGAGGGGCGGGGCATCTGCGGCGGTCTGGTCCCGGAAGTAGGTGAAGATACCTGGATTATCCAGGTAACTGCACCCCCCTCCCCCCTGAAAGGTGCCGATTGTGGCACCGGAGGGGGGAGGGATCAGATGAGCCGAACTTCCACTTCAGGGTGGAGGTCCGCTTTAAGAATATATTTGACGACTTTAGGGTATGTTCGGGACTCCGCATCAATTATTCCAAAAGCAAAATCCTCCCTATTGGCACCCTCTCGTCACCCCCTTGGACGCAAAACACTCTCTCTGTCGGGTGGCTCCGGCACACATCACCTACCTAGGCATAAAGATAGGGAAACTGCCCTCCTTTCTTTACCATCTTAATTTTCCCCCTCTTTTCACTAAACTTAATCAAGAGTTGTCAAACTGGATGGATCTCCCCCTGTCACTCATGGGAAGGTGTCACCTTGTTAAAATGATAAGCTTTGCCAGACTGCTGTATCCTCTGCAAACTATTCCTTTATTGCTAAAACATAAGGATGTTTCGGCCCTTAATTCGCAAATCTCTAAATTTCTCTGGCAAGGCAAAAAGCCCCGTATAGCGTTCAAGAAACTACACCTTCCTAGAAGTGAGGGGGGCCTTAGTTTACCTCATATCAGAACCAGTCTAGATTGGTTAACTCAACAATCACGTCACTCGATTTATGGTATGGAATCTGCTATGACCCACCCATATTCTTTAGTGGCCCTCCTCCACTGCAAATGGAAAGCTGTCCCTCCCCTGCATCAACACAATCTTCTGCTGCGGGACACAGCACTGGCCTGGAGAGAGGTCAGAAAAATTCTCAAGCTACCGCCTTTCATCTTGTCTCACTTGCCCATCCAAGGAAACCCTGCTTTTCTTCCTGGTCTCCACTACAAATCTTTTGAATTATGGTAGTAACGTGGCCTCTGAAAATTTTTCACTCTATGTAATCCTGTCACGTACCTTACAGTGGAGTCAGACTGCTGAGGGTGGCCTCTCGCACGGTTCCGGTCTCCACGCCCCTGAGGATGGGGACAGGGCGCGTGAGGACACGAAAGGGTGCAGGTGCCTGAAGGTGGAGGTAGCAGACCTTGGAGATGCTGGGTCCTCACGGTAGAAGAGATGTTGTAGGTAGGCACTGGAAGATCAGCAGGTGTGCAGGAAGCACTGCGTGTCTGTAACAGGCAAGGTCGGCAACTGGCAGGCAATGCGGTACAATAACAGGAGGCAGGTGCGTAATCAGGAACAAGCAAGGGTCTGGCAACGTGCAAGCAAACGAGGTACAGATTCAGGAGACAAGCCAAAGTCGAAGTCCAAGCCGGGGTCAAAGGTAGTCCAGGAGATAGTAGCACAGGGTATCCAAAGAGCGGGTGTCAGGAACGGGTCACAGGAACAAGGATCACGGGAGAAAGGTCACAGGAGCAAGGTCACAGGAGCAAGGTCACAGGAGCAACGATCAGGTCTACAGGAGTAGCTGAAGACGATCCAGCACTGATGTCAGGCCAGGATCCTGTTTATATAGAGGGGAGTGAGCCAGGATTGGTGGAAGTGGCCGTCCGTGCGTGAATACGTACATCCGTTCAGTTTGCGCGGGTGTCTTCGCGTGTTCAGATTGGCGTACGTCCACGTGTTCGGATTGGCGTACGTCCACGTGTTCGGATTAGCATACGTCCGTTCGTCCTGGAATTCGTACGCCTCTGACGGGGACACCGCGCATGCCGCCTAGAACGAAGGGAAACTGTCACTATACGGGGACGGGCATACGTATGGTGAGTTCCCTGACAAATCCCTCTACTGGAAAACCTTCTCGACCGTATAAATCTTGTTCTCCCTACCTACCTCTCACACCTTTTACTATAAGCAATGCATCAGCTTTCTCTCCAGCACATGTAAAGCGGAATCTCTGAGATTTAAACCTAGCTTCTTGGACCACCTGCTTCAGATTGGCCAATACTCAATCTCGGATATATACAAACCTCTCCTAAGGGACTTCTCACCACCGCTCTTGTCATTGTCTGTGGCCAACTGGCGTAGAGATTTCCCAGATTCCGACCTAGTTGAAAAGCTCCTCCATGGCCTCCGGGAGGTTCTCCGTCTAACCCGTTGCTGAACTGACATTGCTGTAACATATTTGGTAAATGTCTTATCCATCTGTACACTCTACTCTGCTGAACTGACATTGCTGTAACATATTTGGTAAATGTCTTATCCATCTGTACACTCTACTCTACTGAACTGACATTGCTGTAACATATTTGGTAAATGTCTTCTGCTGTCATCTCTTTAAACTTCTATATTTAATGCTAGCTGTATAACAACCACACTACAATAGCAACATTACTGGTGACTGATTTTAAACCCCATTTTGGCTTGAGTGATCAAGAGAAGTAATTATCTTTACGACCCTAGCCTGTGTCTGGTATTGGCCATCTTCTCTCCCATATTCAGGTGTCTTAAATCAGACCCTATGATGACCAATAGAGAAGTGCATGCCTGCTTACTCTCCCTATAAATTTAAAGCACCCTATGGGGTGGCGCAGACAGGGGCAAGGCGCAGACGTCATGGATCTTTCCTGAGTGGCTCTGTCACGAGTGATGCGCAGTTTCAGCGATGCAGTTTAACGAAAGCAGGATAACTAAAGCTGGATGAAGATACAAGAACTCTGCTCCACTCCCCAAGACGACAAGCAAACCAGCATTTCTCATTTATTTTGTATCAAGTCAGATTCCCACTCTATCTAGTACGATGCTCCTCATTCTCTTCCTTATCACATCAGTGTCTTCTATCCTCAAATTCTCCTTACTCTACCCCTGCAGCATGCACATATCACCCTCACTCCTACCCTCTCCCTACTACTGCACCCATTATCTCCTGCATTTGCTGCATCCATATGCTGGCATAAACTCCAAGGCCACGAGACACATGCGCTCATGCACATCTCACTCCCATCTTGCGTTCCTCACCCTCCTCCTTCTCCTAGTCTCAGGTGACATTTCTCCTAATCCTGGGCCGCCATTCCCAAACTGCAAGCCACATCTCCAATACCCCTCCCCCTCTGGCAACCACCGCAATCCACTTAATTTAGTTTCTATCCCCCTGCTTCCTCAAAGCAGCCCACCTATCTCATGTGCCCTTTGGAATGCCCGCTCCATCTGTAACAAGCTAACATCTGTACATGACCTCTTCATCTCTCATGGCTTTAACATATTCGCCATAACTGAAACCTGGCTTCAAAATTTGGACTCGGCTTCTCCTGCTGCCCCCTCCTATGGTGGTCTCCATTGGACTCACTCCCCCAGACCCAATGGACAGAAAGGAGGTGGAGTTGGATTCCTTCTATCCCCACAATACACCTTCCAAGTCCTTCTCATCCCTCTCTTTCCCTCTCTTCTTTCGAGATGCACTGTATTCGTCTGTTTTCTCCTATTTCTCTGAGAATTGCAGCAATTTATCGGCCTCCTGGACCGGTGTCTCGCTTTCTTGATGACTTTTCTGCCTGGCTACCCTACTTTCTCTCTTCTGAAATACCCACCATCATTCTTGGTGACTTTAACATTCCTGTCAATGTTAACAACCCAACTACAGCTAAATTTCTCAACTTAACCTCATATTTTGACCTAACCCAATGGACACATACTTCCACTCACTCCAATGGTAATACCCTTGACCTTGTATTCTCCCATCTCTGCAACCCTAGCAACCTCACAGACACCCCCTTTTCTCTCTCTGATCACAACCTCATTAGTTTCACTATATCCTTGCCTCCAACCATCCATCCTTCCAAGCAGCAAACTATCACTTGTAGAAATCTTTGCCACCTTAAGCCTTCTCTTCTCTATTCTGCTACTGACCACCTATATGAAATAATCTCTCCCCTGTCCTGTCCTGACCTTGCCATCTCTGTCTACAACAGTTCACTCTCTTCATCACTAGATGCACTTGCTCCTCTAACCACATGCAGAATCAGGCCCCGACCATTACAACCCTGGCAAACTGACAACACTAGAAATCTCAAGAGACATTGCCGTGCTCTTGAACGGCTGTGGCGTAAAACCAAATGCCTCCAAGACTTCACCATATATAAATCTGCCCTTCTAAAATACAATTCCTGCCTCCATGCTGCCAAACAAGCCTACTTTGTATCTCTTATTAATACTTTGTCATCCAATCCCCGTCGGCTCTTCTCAACTTTTAACTCTCTGCTTTGTCCCCCACCCACTCTACCCACTAACTCACTCACTGCCCAAGAGATTTCCAGTCACTTCAAAGACAAGATTGATGCAATTTGTGAGGACACCTCTGCTGTGCGTACATCTTCCCCACCCAACATACCTGGCCTAATAGCACATTCAACACTCTCCTCTTTTGAATTGGCTACTACTGAAGAGGTTGCAAAACTTTTCTCAGATGCTCACCTAACCAATTGTCCCTTGGATCCTGTTCCCTCACAACTATTAAGGTCACCCTCTAATTCTATCCTATGCTCCCTCACTCACATCTTCAATCTCTCCCTCTCAAGTGGCACCTTCCCCTCCCCTCAAACATGCGTAGATCACCCCCATACTTAAAAAACCCTCACTCGACCTCACCAACCTGAACAACTTAAGACCTATCCCATTGCTCCCATTCACCTCTAAACTTCTAGAACGCTTAGTCTACAACCGACTTAGCTCCTACCTCAGTGAAAATAACCTTCTTGACCCATTACAGTCTGGCTTTCGCTCGCAGCACTCCACGGAAACTGCCTTACTAAAACTCACTAACGATCTACTAACTGCTAAAACCAACAGCCAGTACTCCATACTCCTACTACTTGACCTCTCTGCTGCCTTTGATACTGTTTACCACCCGCTCCTCCTCAATAAACTACATTCCCTTGGCCTCCGGGATTCTGCTCTTTATTGGTTCTCTGCCTATCTATCACAGCACTCCTTCAGTGTCACCTACAACTCTGTATCCTCCTCTCAATTGCCTCTTTCTGTGGGGGTCGCCCAAGGCTCTGTTCTTGGACCCCTTCTCTTCTCTATTTACACCTCCTCCCTTGGTCACTTGATAACCGCCCAAGGCTTCCAATACCACTTATACGCCAATGACACCCAAATTTATCTGTCTACTCCTCACCTCACTCCTTCAGTCTCCTCTCGCATTACTAACCTGCTAACTGACATATCAGCATTGATGTCGCACCACTTCCTTAAACTAAACATCTCTAAAACTGAGCTATTAATATTCCCCCCTGCACATGCCCCCCTCCATGACTTTTCCATCAAAATCAACAATGCAACCATCAGGCCCTCCCCTCATGCCAGGGTACTAGGTATAACCCTAGATTCTGACTTGTCATTTCAGCCCCAAGTCCAATTATTGTCAAAAGTTTGTAGATTTCACCTCCGTAACATCTCTAAAATTCGCCCCTTTTTAACAAATGAAACCACCAAGCTCCTCATTCACTCCCTTGTTATATCTCGCCTTGTCTATTGAAACTCCCTTCTCATTGGCCTGCCTCTCCACAGGCTATCTCCTCTTCAGTCTATCATGAATGCTGCTGCCAGACTTATCCACCTTACCAACCGCTCACTGTCTGCCAACCCTCTCCTCCAATCCCTACACTGGCTCCCAATCACCCAGCGAATTAAATTCAAAATACTCACCACAACATACAAAGCCATTCACAACTCTGCCCCGAGCTACATCACCAATCTTGTCTCCAAATATCATCCAAATCGTCCCCTCCGTTCTTCTCAAGACCTCCTACTCTCAAGCTCTCTTGTCTCCTCCTCCCATACTCGTCTCCAGGATTTCTCCAGAGCCTCTCCAATCCTTTGGAACTCGCTACCTCCACTGGTCCGGCTATCCCCTACTCTCGCTACCTTCAGGCGATCCCTGAAAGCTCATCTATTCAGGGAAGCCTATCACGTCTCAAACTAATCTCCTACCACTTCAATCAGCTCCTTCTTGACAGTTATAACCTTTTGTACCACCTGCCCCACCCTATTAGATTGTAAGCTCTTCTGAGCAGGGCCCTCTTAATCCTCTTGTATTTTATTGTATTGTAACTGTATTGTCTCCTTTTGATATTGTAAAGTGCTACGTAAATTGCTGGCGCTATATAAATCCTGAATAATAATAATAATAATAACCCCAAATGAAACCTGGAGAGAAACCCAGCTCAAAATAGCTCACCGGGCCTATGTCCCTTTCCTCTCCCCCATCTCCAACGAGGCAATGCTAAATCTTACCCTCCACCCGTCATCGTCTCTGGTTGTTACAATACCCAATGGACATCTTCGGGACTACCTCATCAGGTTTCATTCACTTTGCAGCCCGCTTCCCCCCCCCCCCCTTCCTTTCCCTGTCTCCCCAGTTATAACCTCTTCCATCTCATCGACCATTTTCCTTTTCTCAGGGGTTAGTACGCAGATCCATCCAGTTTCCTTGCCTTATTCATTTGTCTAGCTATTGTACTCTAGTATTATTTCACAAGAAAACTACCATAGTATCACTAAATGAGATTTCTTGTGTTACACAGGCTGTCCATATTCCCACAACGTTAGTTGTTTGGCTTGTATACTTTTCATGCTATTTGTTATCATATGCTTTGTTTAGATGATACCTGTTATTTTTTCCTATTTCTCATTTATTCCAATGCAGTATTGCCCGAAAAATGACTGATGATAACCTGTACAAATGTCTTTTGGTTTTCTTCAATAAAAACTTTTAGAAAACAAAAACAAAAAACAATGCTATCCCTCCCTCTTGGTCTGAGTCTGGTGTGCAGAAAAATTTGGAAAGACATAATTCAGGTGTATTTAGTACAGTATGTACATTTAATGTTTAATAATATATTGTAGCTAAGCAAAATTGTGGCTTATCACATCTGAGTGACATCTAACTTGAATTTGCAATTACACTGATTTGTGTAGACGTTTCAAACTCTTTTTTTTTTGCGGGCCTTAAAAAAAAATAACAGAAATCACAAGCAGTAGCCCAATGCAAAAATCTAAAAATAAATATAAAGAATAGCATCGTGCCCTTTAAACATGGCACATATGCTGTGTCTATTGAAATAAAAAAAAATTGTAGCTCTATCAGATTTTGCAGTTAGCTTGCGTACATATTTCATAGGATAGCCACTTTTTGCAAGTTCCCTGGCACGCCTGTTTTTACCTTTTTTTGAAGTTAAAAATACAGCAAAAAGGTCTAGTTCAAGCATACCATGTTTTTTCTCCTTAAAAGATTGCACATGTTTCCAGGGTAATGGATCTCACAGCTGCATCATCATGTCAGCTGCTCTAGATGTAAACTGACCAGCATGAATAGAGATTTGTTCTGGTCAATTAAGCTTCTCAATGAACTACTCCTCAGTGGCAAAGTTTTAGGCGTGAAGTTTGATTGTTGTTGTTAGCAGATATTTTGCTTTGTTAGCTCAGTAACAGGTTGTAGTAATACCAACTATTACCTCTTCCCCATGGAGGCAAACATTCAGCAGGCTTCACATGGACATTACCTTCACATAAGCACTACCTTGGGGTATTGGTGGATTTACTAAATGCAAATAGGCTGTTCACTTACAAAGGAATTTTCTCCAGACCTTAGAATGAGGTGAAGCTACCCTTCCATAAACCAATCATGTGTCATCATTTTTTATTTTCTTTGCATGTGATTGACTGTTTATGAACTTAACAAATACGAATGTAGCCAAGTAGCCAAAGGTTTGCTACTATAGTTATTGTAGTTGAATAGCTTGTTGTTATTTCAAATGAGTTTGGCTCCCTCTAGTGGCTGCTGGGCTCTTTGAGAAGGAAAGTATTGTGGGAGATATAGTTTGGAGGAGGAAGCGACTCTGTTAGCTGGATCAGCCCTGAACTACATTACAGACAATGCAAAGCGCGCAGCACTGCCTGCTGGGAAGAGTGATAAAAGGAGAGGCACGGCCTGTTTTCAGTCTCTGGATGCCATTCAACACTTGCCAGCAGGAGGTCTGTGTGTGACCAGGAGTGAGAGACTATGGCCTATACAGTGGAGAGTCAGATTGCCCGCCTCTGAGGAATCTCGGGGTACAGCCTTTCCATCCTAGCAAGTGGACCAGCCTGTGCTTCACAGCAACTGGAAGGCCCTGCCCTTCAGCCCATCGGGAGTTGCAGCATGGCGTGGTGTCGCCATCTTCACCAGACAGAGACACCAGGAGGGGATTCTAGATGGAGCCTCATAGCCATTGGAGTCCATTGTGGTGAGAGGGCACCTGTCCATTCCAGTAGAGAGCACAGCATTACTGAGTGAGTTCTTTCTACAGACTGCTGGTGAGACTTGTATTCCCATGGAGGTGAATCTACTTTTTCACAGATATCATACAGCTGTACTTCGGGGGCCTTGTCTTTTTCCCTTGCACTGTAAGGTCAGTGCTGTATTGCACTCACATTTAAGGCGGAATCTACAGGTGGTGATATTTCTTCAGCTAAACAGCCATCAGCATATCTATTGCTCTACAGTCATTTATTTTCCTTTTGTTCCTGTGGATTACAAAATACTGCAGTTTAAACATCAGGCTAGCTGAAGATATCCGGAGTTGAAAGAACTTTCATCATCTCCCTCTTTTACCAAGCATTGCTGCTACACTCATAAATTGAACTCTGAATTACAACCTAGAGGGAGCCATTGAGTATATGCTAGATTTTACACTGGGTTCTTGAATATAAAGAATATATATATATATATATATATATATATATATATATATATACTGCATTTTGGTCTATGTGTTGAAGCCTCAGTGGGAAGGTATATAATATATGTTTTGAAGATATTGAGTACGTATTCCTCTGTGCACCTGTTCACATATACTCCTTAAAGTGATTATAAGGTTATATGTTCTGTATATGTACATTAAGGCCCCTTTCACACTGGGGCGGTGTGGGCATTGGCGGTAAAGCAGCGCTATTTTTAGCGCCGCTTTACCATCGTTTTAGCGGCGGTATTCAGCCGCTAGCGGGGTGGTTTAAACCCCCGCTAGCAGCCGATAAAGAGTTAAAACCGATGCATCGGCGCTTTGCTGGTGGTATAGCCGTGCTGCCCCATTGATTTCAATGGGTAGGAGCGGTTTAGGAGCAGTGAATACACCGCTCCTTCACCGCTCCAAAGATGCTGCTGGCAGGACTTTTTTTACTGTCCTGCTAGCGCACTGCTCTAGTGTGAAAGCCCTCTGGCTTTCACACTGGAGTGAAAGGAGACGCTTTTTTCAGTCGCTATACAGGCGCTATTTATAGTGCTGTAGCACCTGAAAAACGCCTCAGCGTGAAAGGGGCCTCAGTGATAACACTTGCCAATCATAATTGATTAAGTGTTATGTGTTCATTCATGCCCTTCATTGTGTTTCATTACTTATTTTAGTAAACTTTTCTAAGTGGTTCAGTGATATTGTGTGAGTTTCTCATTGCTAACATCACATTGCAGAATGGAACCCAAGAAGTCTGAGGTAAGAGAGGATCTGCAAAGTCGGGCTAGCCAGTGGGGTATAGAGTCAATCAGCAGCCCTCACGGGGGTACCGCTGCGCAAATTTATCCGAAGTTACGAATTATCCAAAATAACAAATGCTGCATCTATATGAATAGAACATAAGGAATTAATGGTAATAAATAATAATAATAAAACGTTATTATTATTATTAATATTTATTATTGTTAATTAGTTATGTTCCACTCATTTAGATGCGGCATTCGTTATTTCGGAAAATTGGTAACTTTGGATACATTTGTATTCATTACATTCAACAGCCAAATTTGAAAGAAAATTCCAATACCTATAATTTAATAGTTAGTAATGGTTATGATTATTAGTTAGTTATTATTTCAGATTTTCAGATTTTCGTGTTCTAGAATTTTGGGGTTTTTGTTCTTATTTTCAGAACTTCGTTCTTTCAAATTTTCGAATTTTCATCCTTTTTTTTATTTTTTTTCGAATTTTCAGATTTTCACATTTTTGGATCTACGAATTTATGGAAAATTTCGTTAAACAAATTTTCATTAATTTGAATATTTACGAATAATTTGTGAACTTCGACGAAAAATGAATTGTACATGTCTAGTGTTTATGGCACATGATATAGCACCACTATTTACTAGACATGTGCATTCGTTTTCGTCCGAATGCATTTTCGTCCGAATTTCAGCTATTTTAGTTTTGACAAACGATAACGAAAGTACAGAATCCGAAAAACGAAAGATCCGACATAAATAAATGCTTTATTTTCGTTTTCGCTGTTACAACAGTTCGATATAGAATAGGAGATTCGACGTGACTATGACAATAACAATCTGTGTCTATAGAAACTGTGGTCGAATGTGCCTAACCTTACCTCTATTAGTCCAAAATTATATAAAGAAAATGTTTGACAGAGAGAAAAGATTCTGCAAGGTACTGTCCTAAAAAGTGTTTGGGGACCCGGGTCCTGCCCCAGGGGACATGTATCAATGCAAAAAAAAGTTTTAAAAACTGCCGTTTTTTCGGGAGCAGTGATTTTAATAATGATTAAAGTGAAACAATAAAAGTGTAATATTCCTTTAAATTTCGTATGGGGGGGGGGGGGTGTCTATAGTATGCCTGTGAAGGGGCGCATGTTTCTGGTGCTTAGAACTGTCCCTGCACAAAGTGTCATTTATGCAGGAAAAAAAGTCCTTTAAAATCACTCGCAGCTATTATGAATTGTCGGCTCTGTAATACAGAGAACACTCATTGAAAGTCATTGATAAAAAAAATATATATATTTTTTTAAAAAGCATAGGGGTCCCCCCAATTCAATTACCAGGCCCTTCAGGTATGGTATGGATATTAAGGGGAACCCCACATCAAATTTAAAAAAAAATTGACGTGGGGGAATCCATACCAGACCCTTTATCCGAGCACGCAACCTGGCAGGCTGCAGGAAAAGAGGGGGGACGAGAGAGCGCCCCCCCTCCCTCCTGAACCGTACCAGGCCACATGCCCTCAACATTGGGAGGATGCTTTGGGGGTCTGTGACCCCTCAAAGCACCTTGTCCCCATGTTAATGTGGAGAAGGGCCTCATCCCCACAACCCTGGCTGGTGGTTGTGGGGGTCTGCGGGTGGGGGGCTTATCAGAATCTGGAAGCCCCCTTTAACAACACACTTTTGAAAAATTCCTTTATTAAAAAAAAAAAAAAAAAAGAATCCAGCGGTGGTAATCCACTCTTGCTATCCAGCGACAGACGATCATCTCTCCGGGGTCCAGCGATGACTGATCTGAATCCGTGCAGCGAATCCATAAAAAAAATAAAAAAAAGATTCCAGCGGTGGTAATCCACTCTTGCTATCCAGCGACGGACGATCATCTCTCCGGGGTCCAGCCATGGCTGATCTGAATCAGCGCAGCAAATCCATCCATCTTCTGTCTCCACGGAGGAGACACTGCGGGGATCCCGGCGGCCTGATGTTTATTATATGCGGAGGGCGGGGCCACCCATCACCAGACCCCGCCCCCTCTGACGCAAGGGGAAACCCGGGCTTTCCCGTGACGTATGGGTGACCCCGCCCCCCTCTGATGTAACACAGCCGGTTTCTGTTACATCAGAGGGGGGCGGGGTCACCTATACGTCATGGGGGAGCCCGGGTTTCCCCTTGCGTCAGAGGGGGGTGGGATCAGGTGACGGGTGGCCCCGCCCTCCGCCGGGATCCCGCAGTGTCTCCTCCGTGAAGACAGATGGATGGATTTGCTGCGCTGATTCAGATCAGCCATGGCTGGACCCCGGAGAGATGATCGTCCGTCGCTGGATAGCAAGAGTGGATTACCACCGCTTTTTTTTATTTTATTTTATTTTTAATAAAGAAATTTTTCAAAAGTGTGTTTGTCTTATTTAACTATTTTTTACACTTTCTTTGTGAAATGGTAGGGGTACTTTTGTACCCCCTTACCATTTGAAACAGGGGGGGCAGGATCTGGGGTCCCCTTGTTAAAGGGGGCTTCCAGATTCTGATAAGCCCCCCGCCCGCAGACCCCCACAACCACCGGCCAGGGTTGTGGGGATGAGGCCCTTCTCCACATCAACATGGGGACAAGGTGCTTTGAGGGGTCACAGACCCCCAAAGCATCCTCCCAGTGTTGAGGGAATGTGGCCTGGTACGGTTCAGGAGGGAGGGGGGGCGCTCTCTCATCCCCCCGCTTTTCCTGCGGCCTGCCAGGTTGCGTGCTCGGATAAAGGGTCTGGTATGGATATTAAGGGGGAACCCCACGTTAAATTTTTTTTAAATTTGACACAGGGTTCCCCTTAATATCCATACCATACCTGAAGGGCCTGGTAATTGAATTTGGGGGACCCCCACGCTTTTTTATTTTTTTTATCAATGACTTTCAATGAGTGTTCTCTGTATTACGGAGCCGACAATTCATAATAGCTGCGAGTGATTTTAAAGGACTTTTTTTCCAGCATAAATGACACTTTGTGGAGGGACAGTTTTAAGCACCAGAAACATGCGCCCCTTCACAGGCATACTATAGACACCCCCCCCCCCCCCCCGTACGAAATTTAAAGGAATATTACACTTTTATTGTTTCACTTTAATCATTATTAAAATCACTGGTCCCGAAAAAACTGACGTTTTTAAAACTTTTTTTTGCATTGATACATGTCCCCTGGGGCAGGACCCGGGTCCCCAAAAACTTTTTAGGACAGTAACTTGCATATTAGCCTTTAAAATTAGCACTTTAGATTTTGAACGTTGGAGTCCCATAGACTTTAATAGGGTTCTAAAGTTCACACGAAGTATGCTATATACTAGCGCAGTCGAATCTTCTTTATACATTCGACAGACACCATAAGCCTTCAAAGACAGATTCGACCGTAATTCATGTGGATTTCCGGATGAATGCAATTTTTTAACGAAAAACTAAATAAATAAAAACGAATTTCGGGAGTAACTAAATAAATACATTTTTCGGACGAAAACGAAATTCCGAAATGAAATATTTTACTCTGCATATGTCTACTATTTACCATGTATACATATGGTTCTATTTGCTTTACTATGGCAGATGTTGTGTTGTTATTCAATTGTATTTAAAGTGTCAGCTTCATTGAGTTATATCTTTTTTTACACTCCTTGGTGGGATCAATAGTGTAGGTGGGCTTTGAGTTTAGATCCTGTGTTTTATAATGTTGATGTAAAGCCTGCTGGATGTTTTCATCCTTGAGGAAGAGCTAATAGTTGGAATTACTACAACCTGTTACTGAGCTAACAATGAAAATTATCTGGTAAGCCAACGATCAAACCTTATAAGATCTTGTTTTTCTTTTAGTTCTTCCATGCTGGTAATGACTGCTAAATCAATTCACACGCTGCAACATGAAAACACTGTGACTAATCTGAGGACTACTTGTGTTAAGGAGACTGAACCCATTTTCTGGTTTGTCTTTCTTCATTCTTGCTTTACCCTCTATAGCGGACGGATGTCTTTGGCTCAATCCCTAAAGACTTTAACTGCAAATGATGCACATCAGCAATGAATCTGGTTTTATAATACGGCGTGAAAGCTGTCATAGCAGATATAAAATTGCTCTGTGCTTTGTCAGCATGCAGTTGTCATATGTCAGATTTTTATGGATCTGGCCTATCATGGTTTGGCCAAGGTGCCTCAGCGGCTATTACTGGGGTCATTTGTGACAAGCTGCGATGGCAATTAAAGCTAAAACAGCATTTTTATTTCACTGCAGTTTTTCTTCCCATCCATGACAGTATGTATATGAGTAATGTAAATTTCTATGTAGCATTCTGGATGGGTTGTGGGTCTGGGACATGCGTTGAGGTCAATGGCTGGTGAGACACTAGCTAGTATCAGAGCAAGATACACGCAGGTTACATACGCCGTCATCGTTAAAGCGAGAGCAATGATTCTTGCACTAGACCTTCTCTGTAACGCTAAACATGTACCCTGTAAAAAAAATTTAAAGCGTCTCCTATGGAGATTTACATGTACTGAAGTTTGGCACCATTCCACAAGTGTGCGCAATTTTAAAGTGGGACATGTTAGGTATCTATTTACTCAGCGTAACATCATCTTTCACATTATGCAAAAAAAATTGGGCTAGCGTTAGAGTTTTTTTTTTATTCATTAAACATCCCCCCCCCAAAAAAAAAAACACATTTAAAAAAATTGCTGCACAAATATTGTGTGACATAAAAAGTTGCAACAACCACCATTTTATTCCCTAGGGTGTCTGCTAAAACAATATATATAATGTTTGGGGGTTCTGAGTAATTTTCTTGCAAACAATTACGATTTTTACATGTAGGAGAGAAGTGTCAGAATTGGCCTGGGTGGCAAGGGGTTAATTACCATAAGTATTATATATTGTTTTTAAGGTAATTTACTATATTTTCAAAATCTGTACTCAAGCAGGGGGCTTAACTGACAAATTACTGAAGTTTGAAGTTATAACTTCTAAACAGTAATTTCACAGTAAATAGATAAATTATAAATGATCTTATAACATATAGCATAACCAGGGCTTTTTTTTCAGGGGGAACTTGGTGGAATTCAGTTCCACCACCTCTGGCTCAGACCCTTTGGTGCCTGCTCACCACAGTCAGTCACTTGTAAACACAGAAGTCTGGTTTCTGTGTTTACAACTGACAGCTCTGCACTCTGTGTGTAACCCCCGTGAACTCTGCACTCTGTATGTAGTGCAATCCTGATATTTAATACCCCTTTAAGACCCTTCTACTGTTTGTGAAATATGACCAAACCCACTATTTGATGTGATTTGGAGGGTGTGTGTGGGAGGAGGGGTTTTGGGGGTTGGGGGGTCGTGGTTGAGTTCTAGCACCCAATGTTTGAGAAAAAAAGCCCTGAGAATAACAATATATGATTTCGCTTGTACCTTTTCAGCAGCAACAGATTCTCATTCTCCCTCTTAACTGTGTGAGAAAAACATTGGATTGTGGGTAAATCTTATACACATAAACACGTTTTTTCCTTGTAGTTAAGAGGGCTGAGCTGACACTGCAGTTAGAGGCGTGCCTCCACTGCAGCATTTTTATTGGACAGCTGGAACCAATGGTACTTTACTATTGGTCCAAGACTCCAAGCTGTTCATTGAGCTCAGTGCCTCTGACAAGAAGTGAGGAGAGGCACTGTGAGCTCATCCTCTCAGTCTTCTGCAAACAGAGTGGGACAGATGGTATTTAAACTGGCCGCTCTGTATTTAGCTTCTGACAGGCTGCACAAGGAGCCCCATATCTTTGGAACCATAAGGAGCCCCACATTTTATCCAGTGGTGGGTGAGGTCTTGCCTCCCCTGACTGCACGTCCCTGTTGTGGGTGCTTGCTGAATATCATTGGTATAAACCAGTATAGATGTTTTTTTAGCTCATGTGGACATAAGGGACCTAAATTAGTAGAGAATATACATGTTCCCCATTGCATCAATGAGTACACAATTCCGCTGAAAGACCATTTCACATCGTTGAGGTATTTGCCATTAGCTCATGATGCCCGTGGAGATATGCACAGCTATGATAATGTACACAAAGAAAATTAACTAACCAACATGGTTTGTAAATCAGCACACGCTCCAGCATTCACATGAACGCAAGCTAAGTGCTTCCCTATTTGGAACAAAAAAAGATTTTTCTCTGTGATTTTCATGTAGGACTTATACATCATGGAGAAAATACAGATATTGTATTTCTAAGGGCAACTGTAAAAAAATAATATATATACACACACACACACACACACACACACACAAAGTAAAAAGGCCATAAGGTTCCGGGGGGGTACCAGAGTACACATGCACAGAAGGGTTTGGGTCGTGGAAAGCAAGCTACATAATTCCTTATACGGCTACTTCTAAATAGTTGTTTTTATTATAAATTCCCAACCTTATGATGACTTATTTGTACCGACAGCACATTACAGTTTTTTAAAGCCTAGTACACATGGGCCGCATTCCGGCGACACCAGCTGGTTCAATAAAAACAGTCCGACATTCGGCCCGTGTGTATGGCAGCTGGTCTGACGGAAGCCAGCCATTCGGCCAGCTTCTTTCGGAAGTGCATGCTGGAAAACCAGTAGCTGACTGGCTCCGGATCAGCCAATGGCTGAGAGCGCTGACTGGAGTGTTCTGTTGGGGGGGGCTGTCAGAACACAATAGCTCAGCGGGGGAGGTCGCTGTACTAACATTGGATTGTTAGTACAGCGGCACTGATCTGAGCAGTCAGGTTTTTTTGTTACAAAAAAAAAACTGATAGTGTGTACTAGGCTTTAAGCCACTTCTTTGCTTGGTGCATGTGTTTTTCAAAACTTGGTGAGCAATTGTGATGTTTGTCACTTTATATATATATATATATTTTTTTTTTATGTGGAAGTGCATGTAGCCCTTTGTCCAGTTTAAATTTGTGCAGTAGATCCAGAGCATTGTGGTCAAAGGGCTAAGCCCTCACCACTGTCTGAACATGGAGACGAACATCTAATAAGGTGTGATGGAAAGCGCTCCGCTTCGGTAGCGGACATGCACTGGAGATGAGCCCGGTCATTCACCAGAGCAGGTGGAATGGCATGTCAACTGACGAGGCTCCTGTATGTGTGTCTTGTTTACTATGTATTCCTAATAGTCTTGTAGGAACAGTTCCTCCATGGCCAGCCCCACTCACACTGGCATATACATAGGTAGTCTTAAAACGACTGCATGTAGACTTTGCGGTTCATCATCTACTGCTGATCCACAGAGTGTACATGTGGCTACCAAAGGAACGAGTTCACAGCAGATAGGGGTGACATCAGAGCTAGGGATGGGTTCGGGAGGTCTGAGAGAACAAGGAAGAAATGAAAAGGAGGACGAGGAGGTGGATCACACTCAACGAGAGACACAGAAAGGGAGAGGAGGCATGACAGAATGCTTAAGACATAGCGCTATCAATGCACCCAGAAAAGAAGGAGTGCTAGCTAGACCTTGCTGTAGCTCCCCAATAGGAACAACCATAAAATTAGAGTTTTGCATGAGGTGGAGGTGCAGCAAGTAGAACATCAATGTTATTTTATTGCACATCCACAGGGCAGATCAGAACAAAGTGCTACATGTACTTGGTACCCTGTGGGATTCAATGACCAGTTTTAAGCAGTGGTGATAATTCTTTAAAGTGGTTGTAAATTTCAGATGTTAAGAATGAACAAAGCACATCCCAATATAGTATGTACTAACCTGAATGCAAAGCAGAGTCTGGTTTCTCTCTGATCTCTCCTCTCTCTGCTACCTTGCATGATTCACTTCTAATAGATTAGTGGTTCTAAAGGCAGAACATTTTTTATCTTAATGCATTCTATGCATTAGACCCCTTTCACATGGATGGACCGTCTATCCGTTTTTCTTCCATCCATCAACAGACGACAATGCATTCCTAGGGGCAAACGGATGACCATCCATTACCATCCGTTAACCTCTGCTTCAGTTTTTATCCGTTTTTTTAGGCTACATCCAGATCCGTCAAAACGGATATTAACCGACGTTAATGGACAATGTCCATCAACGTCTGATCAGTTAAGATCCGTTTTGAAGAAATCATTTTTTTTTGTAAATCTGTATGGGAGGAGCAATGCTTTCTGGGTAATTTCCTTAAATGCACAGAAACTGCTGTGAACAGATCAAAACGGATACAAAAACGGATGAAAAAATGGATGTAAACGTGTACATTAATGGATGAAAGCGGATATTAATGGAATGGAAGACGGATGAAGCAACGGATAAGAACTGATAAGTTTTTAACGTGGCTAAACTGATGGTGCCCGTGTGAAAGGGGCCTTAAGGTTAAAAAAACTGTGTGCAGCAGCCCCTGTCAGCCCCCTCTAATGCCGCGTACAAACGACTGGACTTTCTGGCAGACTAGGTCCGATGGGATCAGTCTGTTGGAAATCCAATTGTGTGTGGGCTAGTCCGACCGCTTTGTATAAAAAAAATTAGACGACCGTCTATGTGCGGGTCCGACAGACCAAATACAACGCAAGAGCAGCTATTGGCTACTGGCTATTGAACTTCCTTGTTTAATCCCGTTACGTCATCACATTCAAAATGAATGGACTTTCTAACGGACTTAGTCCGGTGGTGTGTGGCCAAGTCCGCTCGTTCAGAAAGTCCATCGGACCTCCACCGAAAGTCCGTCGGGAAGACCGTCAGACCTAGTCCGTCAAAAAGTCTGGTCGTGTGTACACGGCATTATACTTACTTGAGCACCATTTCGAGCCAGTGATGTTGCATGAGAGTCTCGGCTGTCCAGGTCTTTCCTTTCCTTTATTGTCTGAGACAGCAGCAGGGTGCCATTGGCTCCCGCTGCAATCAATCAAAGTCATTGAGCCAATGGAGAGGGAATGGGGCCGAGTTATGGCTCCATGTCTGAATGGACACACAAAGCAGCGGCTCAGCTTGGGTGCCCCCACAGCAAGCTGCTTCCTGTGGGGGAACTCATCAGGAGGGAGGGACCAGAAGTAACGGTGGGGGACCAAAGAAGAGGAGGATTTGGGCTGCTCTGTGTAAAACAACTGCAGAACAGGTAAGTATAACATGTTTACTCTTGTTAAAAAAAGTATAACATGTTTGTTATTTGTAACCAAAAAAAACAAGACTTTAATATCGCTTTAAGCCTCCCGGAAGAGGGCTCCTTTCCCCACCCCTCAAGCACACAGCAGGAGCATCATACCCTTATCTCTATGTTTCCCTGAGCCTGTAAAGGGGGGGGGGGTCACTTGCCTCTAATCAGTTCTCAGATTTCACTGAGCTCTGTACTCTAGCTCTGCAGTGTGTGTGATGTTAGTTCCGTGCCCCCTGTCTTCTGCTGCTGAGAAAAATCCTTTTATCTGTGTGTTGTATATGTCTGTACAGGACAGATGGCATGTACAGCCTATATAGGATTTACAGTTTCATCTCTGTGTATCATCTGAGGCTATACACTTCACTGAGTATATTTAAGAGTTTACAACCACTTTAAGCTCTAAACAGACATACATGTACCTTATTGCAGAAAACAACGATATATATATATATATATATATATATATATATATATATATATATATATATATATATATATACTATATTGTCATAAGTATTGGGACACCTGCCTTTACACGCACATGAACTTTTAATGGCATCCCAGTCTTAGTCCGTAGGGTTCAATATTGAGTTGGCCCACCCTTTGCAGCTTTAACAGCTTCAACTCTTCTGGGAAGGCTGTCCATAAGGTTTAGGAGTGTGTCTATAGGAATGTTTAACCATTTGTCCAGAAGCACATTTGTGAGGTCAGGCACTGATGTTGGATGAGAAGGCCTGGCTCACGGCCTCCGCTCTAATTCATCCCAAAGTGTTCTATCAGGTTGAGGTCAGTCTGTGCAGGCCAGTCAAGTTCCTCCACCCCAAACTCACTCATTCATGTCTTTATGGACCTTGCTTGGTGCACTTGTATGCAGTCATGTTGGAATTGGAAGGGGCCATCCCCAAACTGTTCCCACACCAAGTTGGGAGCATGAAATTGTCCAAAACGTCTTGAATGCTGACACCTTTAGAGTTCCCTTCACTGGAACTAACTTGCTAAGCCCAACCCCTGAAAAAAAAACCATACCATAATCCCCCCTAAACCAAATGATTTGGAAGGATGGCCAAATACATTTGGCAATATAGTGTAAGCGAGTTTGGGGTGGAGCAACTTGACTGGTCCTGACCTCTAGAGAGTGGAGAATGCGAGTCAGACCTTCTCATCCAACATTGGTGCCTGACCTCACAAATGCGCTTCTGGAAGAATGGTCAAACATTCCCATAGACACACTCCTAACCCTGGTGGACAGCCTTCCCAGAAGAGTTGAAGCTGTTATAGCTGCCAAGGGTGGGCCAACTCAATATTGAGCCCTACGGACTAAGACTGGGATGCCATTAAAGTTCATGTGCGTGTAAAGGCAGGTGTACACACACACACACACACAGTGTTTTTTTCGATGCTCGAAGCAAAAAGAAAAAGACAAGCAGTATGTGCATGGAACAAGAGTGTGCACTTTATAAGATCAGCTGAGGGATTTCATTCAATCTTCCACACAATCATGCCTGTGATCTTCATACAGATCTCTCTTTGCTCTTGTGCATTTCTGTTTAGCAAATTAAGCCCAAGACGTATGTTTCTTTGCAAGGGTCATAGGAAACAAGAGCGTCTAGCAGGGTTTTAATCTTAAGAGTAGAGTAGTATCCTCAGACATTTCAGCATTAAACAGGATAAAAGCTGAAGTGGGTATTGAAAAGAGAGGGTAAAACATTTTTTTACAAAGGACTCTTTGAAGTTGTAATGTAATTAAAGTAGTTATATTCCAAACAGATGACATGTTTAATTTGCAAACATGTCACTTAATTAAAGCTGAAATCTAGATAAAAAGGGCACACATTTATGCAGCTGTATAATCAACAACGCATCACTAAACATATACACACGAGGGTTGTACCAAAAGTAATCTAAAAGTGGGCATAACTTTTTTTTAATTAACTTACA
This sequence comes from Lithobates pipiens, assembly GCF_037356315.1. Lineage (NCBI taxonomy): Eukaryota > Metazoa > Chordata > Amphibia > Anura > Ranidae > Lithobates > Lithobates pipiens. Next base: position 115,221,776 of record NW_027507788.1, read on the forward strand.
GTACATAGGTAATTCCAATTTCATATGTTGGCAGAGTAAAAACTTCCTCTATATTCACTTTTATTCTTCTCCTTTTTCATTGCAGGTGAAAAGAAGATTCCGTGCAGAAGCAACATGCCATCACTGAGTTCTTAACGAAGGAGGAGTGCAGGATGTCTGACATCCACAGAAGGCTACAGAATGTTATGGAGATGACACCATTGACAAGAGCAATGTCTTTTCAATGGTGTTATCTCCGTAAACATTCTATAGCCTTCTGTGGATGTCAGACATCCTGCACTCCTCCTTCGTTAAGAACTCAGTGATGGCATGTTGCTTCTGCTTTGGAATCCATTATTTACTCTCTCTCTCTCTCTCTCGCGCTCTCTCTCTCTCTATACATATATATAAAATATATATATATATATATATATATATATATATATATATATATATATATATATATATAGGGGGGTTCAGCGTCAAGTGGAGAGCTCACAAAGAGGTAATCCAGCTGTGTGAAAGGTTAAAGCAGTGATTCTCAACCAGGGTTCCGTGGAATACTAGGGTTCCTTCAGAGGTTGCTAGGGGTTCCTTCAGCATTGGGCCATTTCTGCCTCTCGAATAAGTTCCCTTTGAACAAAGAGGGCGTATCTAAAAAAAGGGGGGAAAGGTGGGACTTTATATGAAGCACCGGACAGCAAAAGGGTACTAGGATGAATATACGGGAATTTTATTGGAAAGCTCAGTTGAAATTTTATGCATACATAGTATCGATGAGCAGTTACATGCATAATAATTGGGCCATTTAGGCACAATCCATACAAATTGATGGTGATAGCAATGATAAGCAATAAAAGTGATAACAATGCAGTTAATAGTAGTAATACATAAATATAAACACATAAAATTCCACAATTCATCTCAAGGGAATAGATAAAAATTGTATTCAAATGGTATTGCCTGCGGGACCTATGGCCTCACTGAACCCGAGAGGATAAATTATATAATCATTTGAAAAATCTTGGTAAGTGGATGAGTACACAGCAACCAGTAGCTCTACGCGTTTCATTGCTTTCACGCCACTCGTCAGGAGCAAGCGCGTGTAAGGTCTGCAAAACATTATTAATGTAAAATGAGAGAAAAGTTAACACAGGTGCAGAAGACAAGGTTGGGGTAAAATGTAAAACCCCAATAACCAAGGCATACTTGCTGAGGTTGAATGTGTTTCTGATATGGTGGCAGGGCCCCATAGACAGTCCGATAATAACTCCCACCGGGAGCTGTGGTGGAAACCCGGCAAGCTGGAAAAGGGGCAACACCCAGGGCAGGCGCGGCAAGCGAGGACGCTCTATAAGGGGAGAACACGGTGTGAGCAAAACAATGGGGGAAAGGGGGAAATGAAAAGGGGGGAAGGGGGAAGAAGGGAAGAGGAAAAGAGGAGGGGGAAGAAAAGAGAAGAAAGAAGGAGGAAGGAAGGGAGGGGGAGGAATAGTGAGGGTGTGAGAAGGGAGATGAGGGGGAATAAAAGAAAGTGTGTGCATGGTTGGGTGTGATAGGAGTGATGGGGGCCAAAAATAATATGAAGTGCAGGGGGACAAATTTACCTTATAGGGATGAGAAACCCCATAAGGGGGAGCCAAGGGGATCAGGAGTGATCAAATTAAACTGGTATGTGTAGAGAAGGCCTCGCATGCCGGGACCACCCGGGGATCGCCCCTAAATAAACCAGGTGAGGGAGGTCCACCAATGGCACGCCGTGCACCGGAGGGCGGAGCCCCATGCGGAATATTGCCGGGACTCCAGCATCGACGCACAGTCACCTCCTCCATTGTACACGTGCATGGTAAACACAGCCTGTATGTAGCGGCGTCACAAAGACGCTGCATGTACAGCGTGAGGTGTGTGACATCGACGTGCAGTAGCGGTGCATCCGTCCTCCCCGGCCATGAAAGACGCAAAGGGGAGGGGAGGAAGCCCGGAAGGCACGTCGCAGCTCCCGGAACAGGAGAAAAATCAGACCACAGTGGCGCCCAAAATATATCCACCGACAGCAATCACAATGTCTACTATTAGACCTGTTTAGAATGTAAAATTGACACAATTGGGAAAATAGCAAGTTAATATGGTACAAAATTAATAAGGTAAAGTAGGGGACAAAACAAAGGTCAAAGAGGGCAGGGGAGATAATGCAACTCGACTGGTAAAGCTAATCCGTGTGCTTCCATCCCTAATTATATTCAGAAAAAAATGGAAAAAACTGAATTTTTTCCAGGAAAGGGTTAGGGACATTTAGGAAGCCAAGGCCGGGTAAGGTCATGTATTTCCATCCCTAGGGACTTACAATGATATCATGATTTGGTAAAGTCATGAATATCCATCCCATATACATTTGAACAAAGAGGGCGTATCTAAAAAAAGGGGGGAAAGGTGGGACTTTATATGAAGCACCGGACAGCAAAAGGGTACTAGGATGAATATACAGAATTTTATTGGAAAGCTCAGTTGAAATTTTATGCATACATAGTATCGATGAGCAGTTACATGCATAATAATTGGGCCATTTAGGCACAATCCATACAAATTGATGGTGATAGCAATGATAAGCAATAAAAATGAATTTGTCCCCCTGCACTTCATATTATTTTTGGCCCCCATTCTTTCACCACCCACCCTTCTCACACCCTCACTATTCCTCCCCCTCCCTTCCTTCCTCCTTCTTTCTTCTCTTTTCTTCCCCCTCCTCTTTTCCTCTTCCCTTCTTCCCCCTTCCCCCCCCTTTTCATTTACCCCTTTCCCCCATTGTTTTGCTCACACCGTGTTCTCCCCTTATAGAGCGTCCTCGCTTGCCGCGCCTGCCCTGGGTGTTGCCCCTTTTCCAGCTTGCCGGGTTTCCACCACAGCTCCCGGTGGGAGTTATTATCGGACTGTCTATGGGGCCCTGCCACCATATCAGCAACACATTCAACCTCAGCAAGTATGCCTTGGTTATTGGGGTTTTACATTTTACCCCCAACTTTGTCTTCTGCACCTGTGTTAACTTTTCTCTCATTTTACATTATAATGTTTTGCAGACCTTACACGCGCTTGCTCCTGACGAATGGCGTGAAAGCCACGAAACGCGTAGAGTTACTGGTTGCTGTGTACTCATCCACTTACCAAGATTTTTCAAATGATTATATAATTTATCCTCTCGGGTTCAGTGAGGCCATAGGTCCCACAGGCAATACCATTTGAATACAATTTTTATCTATTCCCTTGAGATGAATTGTGGAATTTTATGTGTTTATATTTATGTATTACTACTATTAACTGCATTGTTATCATTTTTATTGCTTATCATTGCTATCACCACCAATTTGTATGGATTGTGCCTAAATGGCCCAATTATTATGCATGTAACTGCTCATCGATACTATGTATGCATAAAATTTCAACTGAGCTTTCCAATAAAATTCTGTATATTCATGCTAGTACCCTTTTGCTGTCCGGTGCTTCATATAAAGTCCACCTTTCCCCCCTTTTTTTAGATACGCCCTCTTTGTTCAAATGTATATGGGATGGATATTCATGACTTTACCAAATCATGATATCATTGTAAGTCCCTAGGGATGGAAATACTTGACCTTACCCGGCCTTGGCTTCCTAAATGTCCCTAACCCTTTCCTGGAAAAAATTCATTTTTTTCAATTTTTTTCCATTTTTTTCGAATAAGTTCCCACCGATACCATTGATCTTTTTAGCTATCTGTAAGGAGGTAATTACCAATGACCACAAGCGTAAGGACCGTTCTTCCCACTGACCATCACACTAATGCAGCCTTTCTCAACTTTTTCAACACAGAGGAACCCTTGAAATAGTTCTCCAGTCTTGGGGAACCCCTGCTAAAAATTAGAAATCTACAACTTGTGATACATTAGTGTGATGGTCAGTAGGAAGAATGGTCCTTACACTTGTGGTCATTGGGAAGAATTACCTCCTTACAGATAGCTAAAAAGATCAATGGTGTCAGTGGGAACTTATCCAAAAGGCAGAAACGGCCCAATGCTGAAGGAACCCCTAGCAACCTCTGGAGGAACCCCTAGGGTTCCAGGGAACCCTGGTTTAGAATCACTGCACTAATGTATCATGAGTTGTAGACTTCTAATTTTTAGCAGGGATTCCCCCGAGACTGGAGAACTATTTCAAGGGTTCCTCTGTGTTGAAAAGGTTGAGAAGGCTGGGTTAAAGTGTAAGTCCAGGCAACAACTAACTAACTCTAAGCCTGCTCTCTGCCACATTCTAAACCAAATCTATCTAACCCTATAAAGCAAAAATCGCTATATTTACCTTTTCTGCAGCTGATTTCCAGTGGTGGAAGCTGTGTGCAAGCGTACAACAATGGCTGTGAAATGGCTGGAAAGTGACATCACCCATAGACTTACTATGGGGCTTTCACTGCACAATGCCTGAAGGCCACCCGCAATCATGGGAAGGAGAGGGAACCAGAACGAGGATCTGTCAATCTGTCAACAGACAAACCCCCTTTCTGACAGGGGAGGAGAGATCTGCTGTTCCTAATGAATAGGTACAGCGATCTCTCACCTCCTCCAGTCAGTCCCATGCCCTACAGTTAGAAACACCTCTCAGGGAACACATTTTTTATTTTTTTTTGTAATTCCTTTCCTAAAGAAAGTTACAGTCAACAGCCAGGATATGCATTGGATAACAATATCACAGTCAGATGCTACAGAAAGGATCGCATGAGTATAGTTAGAGATAAAACATGTCCAGCGCTGCACAATATAGTCCAGGGAACACATTTAAACCCTTGATCACCCCTTAGTGTTAACCCCTTCTCTGCCAGTGACATTTATACAGTAATCAGTGCATTTTTATAGTACAGATCGCTGTATAAATGTCAATGGTCCCAAAAAAGTTTCAAAAATGTCCAATCTGTCCGCTGCAATGTCACAGTCCCACTAAAAATCGCAGATCGCCGCCATTACATATTGGCCTAAACTGATGAAGATATTCATTTTTATTTCTTTTATTTTTGGGGATATGTATTATAGAAAAAAGTAAAAAATAGAGAGTTTTTCAAAATTGTCGCTAATGTTTTTTGTTTATAGCGGTTAGCAGTCTGCAGCTCTCCTCTCAGGGATCTGTGAGAACCGAGCCATCAGCAATGTTCGATGGCTCAGTTCTTAGTGTAGAGATGTAGGTAAGTATAAAAGGGAAAAAAATTAAAAAAAACCTTCTTATTTCAAGGGGGAAATCTTCCTGCCTGTGTTTATTTGGTCAGCATATACAGTAGAAAAGGACTCTTGCGCAGAGGGTAGAAAACATAAGCCAAAAGCAAAAGTTCAGCAACACAAATATAAGCCTCCTGGCTAAGAAACAGACCTTTCTGGGTCTACTCCAGTCTTGCAGACATGTCCCCACACCAACAACAGATTAACCCAGGGAAGATAAATTACATGCCAGGTGGGGAGCAGGGTGTGGCCAAAGCTTAGCCCCTAGCATCCTGCTACAGATGATGCAATTGTTAGAAATTGAGTTGCAGTTCAGTGAGTAAAATAATTGTTTGCTCCACAAACAAAGCATGACTTGGTACTTGGTGGAGAAACTTGCCCTTGTTGGCAAGCACAGAGGTGAGACGCTTCTTATAGTTGGTTACCAGGTTTGCACACATCTCAGGAGGGATTTTGGTCCAATCTTCTTTACAGATCTTCTCTAATGCCTTAAGATTTCTTTGGCTGTTGCTTGGCAAATCAAAGTTTCAGCTCCCTCCATAAATTTTCTATAGGATTAAAGTATGGAGACCGCCTAGGCCACTCCATGACCTTCATGTGCTTCTTCTTGAGCCACGCCTTTGTTGCTGTGGCAGTGTGTTTGGGGTCATTGTCATGCTGCAAAACCTGTCCGTGACCTGTCCATGACCCATCTTCTGTGTTCTGGCTGAGGGAAGAAGGTTATTATCCAAGGTTTTACAATACATGGCCCTGTCCATTGGCCACTCAGTGTGGCAAAGTTCGCCTGTACCTTTAACAAAGCATAATGTTTCCACCTCTGTGCTTGATTGTAGGGATTTGTAGGGTGTTCTTAGGGTCATAGTCAGCTTTTTTCTTCCTCCAAACACAGCAAGTCGAGTTAATGCCACAGAGCTCAATTTTGGTCTCACCTGACTACAGCAATTTCTCCCAATCCTTCTCTGAATCATTTAGATGTTCATTGGCAAACTTCAGCTGGGCCTGTACGTTTTCTTCTTAGGGGGGGGGGGGGGGACCTTGCAGGAGCTGCATAATTTCAATCCATGGCGGCGCATTGTATTACCAATGGTTTATTTGGTGTCTGTGAACCCAACTGCCTTGAGATCATTCAAAAGCTTCTCCCATGTAGTTCTGAGCTGATCCCTCACTTTTCTCATGATCAGCCTTACCCCATGAGCCAAAATCTTGCATGGAGCTCCATACAGAGGGGATTGATGGATATGTGTCTTTTATACACATAACAAGCTGTCATTAGGAGCACCTTCTTAAATTGACAGAACTAATCTGTGTACCACATGAGCACATACTGTATCCAGTTTGTGGGAGCCAGAATTATAAATGTTTTAATAATAATACTCACTGAACGGCAATTCAATTGATAACATTTATTTCATTGTATGGTGCAGTTTTCCCTGTATTCATCTTTTTACAGGTCTATTTAATGCTGGTTCACACATATGTGATGACAGGCATCACATGTGATTCGCACCACAATGCCGTGCAGATCACATGCGATGTCTGTGCGATGCGAATTTCAGACATACAAACTGTATGGCTGAAATCGCATTGCATACGGCAGTGTAAACCGCCGACGGGGTGACATGCGATGTGGGAACCCACACTGGAATCTCACCGGTTTTCACATCGCATATGTGTTTACCAAGCCTAGAAGGCAGCTATCCAGGCAGATGGAGTATGCAAAAGTATTTTCAAACCCCGAAAACCCATGTAGACTTGTTTTACATGGCTTCAGCTTGTATAAGAGCAGTGTGAACAGCAAGTTTTTATGAAACTTTAAGCAAGGTTTTGCAAAGCTTTTAGCAAGTTATCTAAGCCTTTTAAGCACCCTTCTGCTCCTGCTTATAGTTGTTACACACAGATCTTAATCTGGGTGCTGAATGTTTCTTTAAACAAGCTTCTAGCAGATGCACTGGTGAGTGCTCCGGTCCCTTTGCTTACCTATTATGCCTAATCCTTTGTCCAGGTCAGCAAACCCCAGCAGCCAGGTCGGGGATCTCCCCCCGTCCTATCTATACAACCAAAGGGCTGTTCCAGCAGGAAACAGCCACCTCCCAAGCATTGGAACTCTTTGGCCGGGACACTTGTGACGGCCATCTTGCTCCAGCCTCCAGGAGTTGGGCCAACAGCAGCAGTCCGGTCAGATCTGCGGCTGCTGCTAGCCATGGATCCTGATGGTGAGGGGTCCATACAGCCTGTGGCTTCTGCCCATACAATAGGGGATTCCACTACCTCAGCCATCCTGGCCGCAATTGAGGCAAGAGCATGCTGATGGGCTGGATTGACTCCCTGGCACTCAAGTTTAGCCTCATATGGCAGGATTTGGACAGATTCAAAGGCCATCTCTCCAGACCGCATCTCTGAGGTAGAGAACTCTGCTGTCACCACTCATCAAAATGTGACAGACCTGCAGCAGACTGTGAAACTCCTGATGGCCCAGTCAGAGGATGCAGAAAACAGGCTCTGCTGTAATAATGTGTGAGGGGGTTGAAGTTATCTGAGGGCTCTGAGGATGCTCATCTCACAAACTTTGCAGAATACTTTTTTAAGGAAATCCTCAGCTTGACACAAGTATCATCTGCCTATAGTGTGTAGAGAGCTCTCAAGGTTCTGACAGGTCCCAGACCACAGGGGTCCCCTACTAGACCATTTTTGGTCCACTTCTGTAATTACAGAGATCATACTAGCTGAAGCCAGGAAACCTCAGCTCTGGTATGAAAATGCCCCCCTCCATTTTTTCCTGAATTTCTGTCCTGAGTTGCAGAGGCGCCGGCATACCTTTGTGGATGTCAGAAAACGGCTTTGTGTGAATGGGCTCACCTATGGTATGCTTTACCCCAGCAAGCTACGTGTGAAACATCTTTGATTGATCAAATTCTTTGAATCCCCATCAGATGCCTCAGAATGGCTGGGTACTCTGGCATAATCAGTTAGTGAGTTATTCAAGCAAATGTTAATGGGCTTCTTCAGCTGCCATTTCAAAGCTACAAGAGGAGTTTACAGTTCAGGGAGCGACTTCCAGCATAAGTTTGGTTGGCCTCAGTTATGACCTGGGACCTCCTATTTTTTCTCTCCTTACTAGACTTTGACATTTTTTTCTCCTGTACTTGAACACTATGCAAGGGCCGGAGCCCTTCCTCAGGTTTTTGTTTCCCTTGTGTGCTATTTTTATTCCCCCTTATTTTTATTTTTTATTTCCTTTTTTGGAATTTGGAACTCTACATTTATTTTTATTGCCATGTCTCCCTGGACTTTATACAATGTGGCCTTTGGCTCACAGTAGTTACATTTTACTGTTACGGGTATAGGCCTCACCGCCTGTTCTCCTAGCTTGTATGGGAGAGGAGCTGGCGAAGGCAGGGTATGCGCAGTTGCGCTTGGAAAAATGTTTAGTTTTGCATGTTTTAGGTAGTTTAATCATTTATCTGGTGCTGACTCATGCCTATCTTGCTGCTCATACGATGACCCTTTTTTCCATCTACACATTAACCTGCCTTAATTTTAGTTTACCATATCCATGGCGTCCTTAGACTTTGAAACCTTCAAGGTTTGTCATGGAATGTCCGTGGCCTGAATTCTAAATTTAAGCGGGCTCTGCTCTTCCAATATTTGAAGTCCCACAAGCCTCACATCTTACTTCTCTGAAAAAAACACATTTTATCACATTTTATGGGCAGCAAACTACTAACTTTGAAAAAAACATGGGTTCATAAAGCATATGATGCCACATACTCTACTTTGGCTAGGAGGGTCTCCATATTGATCAACAAAAATGTTCCTTCTGTGGTTGAATCCATTTACACTGACCCCAAAGGGAAGTTTGTTATTGTGGTATTTACCTTGTGGAACTGCAGGTGCATAGTAGTTAATGTTTACACCCCCCCCCCTTCTCTCAAGTTGTATTACATGCTGTCTTGGAGAAGATTGCCCCTCATTCTCAAGCTAAAATATTGCTAATGGGTGATTATAATGCCATAATATCCACAGATTTGGACAGGCCCATCCTGCCCAAACAGTTCAATGGGGACCTATGTGCCTGGGCACAGACGGCAGGGTTGACAGAGGCATGGAGGTGGAAGCACCCATCTTCCAAAGCCTACTCCTTCTTCTCTGTCCTGCACAAAACCTCCTCTTTCATAGATCTTGCCCTATCACATTGGGTGTCTCATCCAGAATTGGCCAAAAATATCCCTCCCCGGCTGAAAGCATATTGGGAAATCAATGGTGGACTGTCACTTGGGACGCATTCAAGGCCTACACTAGAGGTCAACAAATTTCTGGCATAGTTGCCCTCGAATCAGACCTTAATTCTGCCACCCGCTATCTACAGAAGTCGTGACAGACTGTACTGAGTTGTATAATTCTAAGCCTAGGGACACCAATTTTACTCATTTACAGGCCTCCCAAAGAGAGCCCAACCTGCACTTGACTGAACTCATCCACCTTGCTCAATATCGCTTCAAACAAAAAAAAATTGAGCAGGGGAACAAAAGCGGACACTTATTGGTGTTGCTGGTGCAACATGACCCTCCTACCACTACTATCTCTAAGATAAGACTTCCTACGGGGAGTACTGTCTTTACCCATGAGGATATATAAGAGGCTTTTTGTAGTTACCACCATACCCTCTATACCTCTACACTTTGTTTTAATTTATAAACCTCCTAAGGATCCATGTTTGTGTGCCTCTTACAGACCCATTGCCTTAATGAATAATGATGTTAAGATTCTGACCAAACTCCTTACTTAACGACTACAGAAACTACTCCCTACAGTCATTGATCCAGACCAAACTGGCGTTATGACGAATAAGTCATCCAATTTAAATCTCCATAGGCTGTTCACAAATATCCATGCGCAACACGTCAATCAGGGTTCTAGGATAGTTACCTCTTTGGACATAGAGAAGGCCTTTGAATCGACTTGAGTGGCCTTTTCTGTGGGGGGTCCTCAGGAGGATGGGTTTAACCTTACGCTTCACAGAGTGGCTCAAAATATTTTATAATAATCCAAATGCCTCAGTTAGGCTGGGTGGTGGTCTCTCATCTTCCTGCCTTCTACACAGAGGCACTCGTCAGGGTTGCCCTCTCTCTCCGGCCCCTTTTGCCATTGCAATAGAACCAGTGGTGGAAACACTTCACACTTCTCCACACATCAAGGGTCTTCGTGTGGGTTGGTTGGAGGAGAGGGGATGCAGGGCCCTCCTTACAGGAAGCATTACAAGTATTAGACACCTATTCAATCCTTACAGGGTTTAAAGTTTTATTGCTCCCTACTATTCCCCATCAAACTCGAGACCCAGGCCTCTTCCCCTCCAAATCTCCCACTGCGGTGGGTGGACCACTTAAATACCAAGGGGTATGGGCTTCTCAGCAGGTCTCTGAGTATGTCTCTTTAAACGTATTCCTGGTTGTACACAATATTAGGCATTGGTTGAAGGCATGGGAGTCGCTACCATTCCCCCTATTGGGGTGGGTTAACTTGTTAGAAATGGAAGTGTTACCCAAATTTACCTACCTCTTTCGACACTCTCCTTATTGGAGCCCTAAATCCTTTTTTACCCATCTGCATCAAATTTTCTCCACCTTTCTATGAGGCCCTCACCTTCCAAGATACAAATTATCCACACTTATGAGACCCTCCTCTCAAGGGGGCATGGCTCTCCCAGACTCCCACAAATATTTTCTGGCCACACAATTGGTTACTGCCGCTTGGTGGCTTTCTCCAGACCGCACTAATTCATCTACAATGCTAGAGACAGCCATTGCTGCATCCCTAGAGGCTGTACATGCTCTCCTATTTCGTGGCCCCCAAGGCTCTATACTCAATAACTCCATCTATGTCCACAACTATCAGAGCCTGGAAGGCTGGTTTGGCTATTGAAAAATACCCTGACAATGCGGTGTCACCTAATACACCCATCTGGAAGAACCCCTCCTTATCGCACTTCTTTATGTTACCTGATCCGATTGCGTGGACTAAATACAAAATTAAATGCATCTCTCAGATAGTGGAACAGGGCACATTACGCCCTTTAACCAGCCTATCTGAAGACATTAATGTCCCTCCACATTCGCTTTTAGCTATAGGCAGCTCTCCCATGCTTTCCATACCCAATTTCCACGGACTTCTTTGAGGATAGAGGAATCTGAGCTTGAACAATGCTCAATGCTTGAACGAACTGAAAAACCCACATCACGCATTTATGCCCACCTGGTGTCAGTTGCCCTGCCTCCATGAGATAAATGGCTGAGAGATGCACCACACTTAGATAAATGACCACACTTAGATTAATGACCACAGGGATGACATTTGGGACCTACCATTAAAGCACTTGTTTCTTTACGTGACAGATTAATTCAGTACAAAATAGTACATAGAACTTATTTCACCCCTTCTAAGCTCCATATAATGAATCCCTCCCATTCCTCGGAATGTTGGATATGTTGGATATGTGGATATTCCCAAGGGGACTATTCCCACATTTTTGGTCATTCTCTGTAATCACAAGATTCTGGTTGGAGGTGCTGCACTGCGATATGCAAACTGATCTGGGGGTGTCATTAACTTTTCACTGACACTCCCAGCAGTTCGCATAGGGTAGTGTGAACTGCCGCCGGGAGGCATGCGATGCGGGAACCCACAGTAGATTTGCAGCGTTCCCGCATCACAGCAGTGTGAACCCAGCCTAAGGCAGGACAAAAGGGGCAGCTGCCCTGGGCCCTGTCATTGTTGTGGGGCCCAAAGCAGCTGCCCCATACTTGCCAACTATCCCAGTTTAAATTCCCTTGTCCCTTGAAGTTTTAGTTTAGTCCTATGCTGTGTCCCGATATCTCAGTGTGAAGTGCTGGTACTAATGATGCCTGCCCTATTGTGTACAGATGACTCACCTGCAGACCCTGTGTTTACATGTAAATAACCGGCATTCATATGTAAAAGACGGTGGCATTACTAAGTAAATAGCTGCAACCGGCGGCATTGATATGTAAATAAAAGTGGCATTCATATGTGTATCATGCTCCCCTGCAGTGAGCAGATGATGTGCTGTAACCTCTAGCAACCATTCAATGAGCAGTATTACTGTACAGTAATATCTAACAACCAATTAACAAGCAGAAATCATTTGCTGTAACCTCTAGCAACCAATCACAATTGCTGCCTGATCTGATACTTCTGATTTTAAGTCTAGCTGCTATTTGTTGTATGTCTCAGAGCAGGTAAAGAGTGAAATTGCATGGGGGGGGGGGGCAAGAAATTTTTTTCCCAGGGTCCAATCAATATTAAAGATGGCCCTGCTCTGCCCCCTACCAGTCCCTGAGCACCGTCCCTTGTTTCCACCCCCCTACCCACCTCCCAGTACTGCCCCTTTTCAAGAATACAGAGTCAAGTAAAATTTAGTGGTGCAAAGTAATCTGTATGGAATTTGTTAATGATAACAAGCAAACAACAGATCTCACCGAGCAACCAGCATCAATAGGCTCCTTCCTCAACAATAGATCCATTCTGGCAACAGCTGACTCCCCGGCAACAGAAGTCCCCGCGGCACCAATAGACCACACAAAAATAGATCTCCTCCAGCAACAGTAGACCGCCCAGCAGCCAGCCTCAGTAGACCCTCCAGCACACCCCAGCAACCTTTGCCATTACCTACATTCAGTAATGTAGGTGCCAGAACTGCATTCCTTCACGTTCCAGCTGAAAAAAAGCCCTGCCCCAGACTGATTCTTGGGCCTGAGAATTTTGGGCAATGGGTTTATTCTTTCTATTCTATTGTTTTTTTAATTGTATTATTTTTCTATTTGTTTATTCTATTGTATTCTATTATTTTTTCTTCTATTATTTTATTTTTTATTTTATTCTATTCTTTTTTTATTCAAATTTATCCTATTTGGAATTTGAATTTTTGAAGATGGTTAGATTCTTTCTATTCTATTATAATCTGTTGTTTTTTTTTTCTATACTATTCTGTTATTTTCTATTCTATTTTATTATTTTATATTCTATTCAAATTGATTCTATTAGAATTTTGGGAAACAGTTATATTCTTTCTATTCTGTGTTTTTTTTGTTTTATTCTTTTTTATTCTATTATTTTATATTCTATTCAAATTCAAATGTATTATATTTGAAATTCCAATTTTAGAGGATGGTTATATTCGTTCTATGTTATTCTATCATATTCTAGTCTATTCTGTTCTTTTATTTTCTATTCTATTTTGTTCTGTTTTACTCTATTATATTATATTCTTTTATTTTCTGTTATATTCTTTTCTATTCTATTGTTTTTTTCTATTCAATTCCTTTATTTTCTATTCAATTTTTTTCTCTTTGGAAAACTACTAGAATTTGAAAATTATTTAAATTCAAAAACGCTTAAAATGATTCAAATTTCGAATTTCGTTCGATTTTTTTATTTTTTTATTTCAGATTTCTTTAAATTTGGTTCTATTGTAATTCTCAAATTCGTATAGAATTTCCGAAAAATTTTAATTTGTCAGAATTTTAATTCAGAACAAAACGAACTGTACATGTCTAGTTGCTGACTGTGTGCCTGTGTGTGTCTGCACTGATCTTGGGAAAGAACCAGATAAAATACAGTGGCTCCTTTGGGAGTAGCGCTACATTACTTTTTTCAAAAATTAGAGAAATAAACAAAATGTTTCATTGTTACAAAAGATTTGTAAACTCACACAGACACAGACACACACAGACACACACACACAGACACACACAGATACACACACATACACATACACAGACACACACACAGACACACACACAGACACACAAAGACACACACAGACACACACACACAGACTCACACACAGACACAGACGCACACACAGACACACAGTCCCACACACAGACACACACGCAGACACACACACACCGACACACACACAGACACACACACAGACACACACACAGACACACACACACACACAGACACACACATACACACACACACAGACACACACACGCTCAGCCTAAGTGCAATAAGCTGGACTGGAGTTTTATACGCTGCCTTATATAGCTGTTTAGAAACCTGCTTAAGTTCAGATTCATTGATGTTATTGGGAAGAAAGAGATCTGCCCAGCATCACAAGAGTCATTATAGAACAGCAATGCTTAGTAAAGGTGGACCCACCTACAATAAGAGTGTATGACAGATGGCGGTTTTCCTGGGATTTACATAAACATACTTACAAAGACTCTGACTCACACGGCAGTCACACACAATTATACTTTACATCAGAGATATACTATAATCACACATTTAGGTGCTGCGCAATGACTGCTATGACAAAGAAAGAAGTGGAGCAATCCTTTATGCTTTCTACTACTAAAGTCACAGAATGCGTTCACGTCTGTTTGGGTCATGTTACAACATAGAGCTCACATTTGATTTTTTTTTCATTCTTTACTGATGTATTTTTCCACACTTGTTAAATTCTAAAGACATGGCCTTTATCTGACACTATATAACAGGTGACTGAGTCACGCACAAATACTCCCATTCATACAAGCCTCAAATCCTTCATTCTGAGCATGTCCGGGCACCCTAGTGAGGTATAATAAGCATGCACAAATAAACGCCTGTTAAGGCAAGCACAGATTTTGAAATATTTTGGAAAATCTCAGCTTTTTCTAAAGGATTGCTCCCTAGCACCAAAAGCAGTCCTTTCCCTGTGCATTCACCAGAGTTTTTGTGGCTATTTTCCCTTAGGAGAGTCTTAATAAATGTGCAAAATTCCATATAGATATTTTGTATGTGCAAGCCTGGCCAGACTTTAGCCCAGCCCACTGGCACCAGATCTGGAGAAGAATAAGAGGGGCCGCAGCCATTTTTTTGGAGACCAGAAGAGACTGGGATTTGGCTACTTTTCTAAGGTGGGACTTTAGCCATGCCCATTGGTCTAAGCGGGAGCATCCATACTTGAGATTGGAGAGGGGACCACAAAGTTGCAGAACAGAGAGAACAGGGATGCTGTGTGGTGCTGAAAGAGAACTACATTGCACAGAGCCTGGAGACAGGACTGTCTTAATGAGTGGGCACACCTGGGCACTGCCCAGGGGCATCAGCTGCATGGGGGGGCCCCTGCACCTTCTCCAAAGCAGCTGATCCTTGAGCCCACGCTGCCCCAAAATTGATGGCACTGAGAGTGATGGATACACAGGGGAGGCAGGCTGGCAGCCATGCGCCGCGCTGTGCAGAACAATACCTATTATTTCACAGCCAGCAGGGAGAAGTGCAGGGCCAGAGCACCAGTGATGCTCTGACCCCGCCCCATGCAGCCTCAATTCTCAGAACTCAAAGGCTGTGGGGTAGAAGCTGGAGTGGGAGCTGCTGAGTTGGCAGCACTGAGAGCCCGTCTGCGGAAGTAGCATTGTGGATGGTGTCATGGTGAGCCCAGCTGTCCAGGACTGTTTGCACTGAACAATTGGAATGCCCGAAGGGATTCTCCCTTCTCCGCCCCTCCTTTTGCCTGCTTGATCGGTATATTTGAGTCCAGAGCTGGAGGTGGGCGCATAGCCAAAAGTTTACATGCACTGTATCTCTACTGGAAAAGAGGGTACTACATGGATGGAATAATGGTGCTGGGAGATATCAAGGGTGGGGTCACAATACCTTATGGTAATATCTTATGGTATATGTTAAGAGTGCTGGGGAAATATCTAGGGGGTAGAGGGGTCAGAGTGCTGGGGGGATATCTAGGGTGTAGAGGGGTCAGAGTGGTGAGGGGATTTCTGGGGTGTAGAGGGGTCAGAGTGCTGGGGGATATCTGAGGTCTAGAGGGGTCAGAGTGCTGGGAAGATATCTGGGGTGTAGAGGGATCAGAGTGCTGGGGGGATATCTGGGATGTAGAGGGGTCAGAGTCCTGGGGGGATATCTGGGGTGTAGAGGGATCAGAGTGCTGGGGGGATATCTGGGATGTAGAGGGGTCAGAGTGCTGGGGGGAATATCTAGGGTGTAGAGAGATCAGACTGCTGGGGGCATATCTGGGATGTAGAGGGGCCAGAGTGCTGGGGGGATATCTGGGATGTAGAGGGGTCAGAGTGCTGGGGGGGAATATCTAGGGTGTAGAGGGATCAGACTGCTGGGGGCATATCTGGGGTGTAGAGGGGTCAGAGCGCTGGGGGAATATCTGGGGTGTAGAGGGGTCAGAATGCTGGGGTGATATCTGGGGTGTAGAGAGGTCAGAGTTCTGGGGGGATATCTGGAATATAGAGGGGTCAGAGTGCTGGGGGATATCTGGGGTGTAGAGGGGTCAGAGTGCTGGGGGGGATATCTGGGTTGTAGAGGGGGGTCACAGTGCTTGGGGTATATCTGAAATGTAGAGAGGTCAGAGTTCTGGGGCAATATCTGGGGTGTAGAGGGGTCATAGTACTGGGGGGATATTGGGGTGTAGAGGGATCAGAGTGCTGTCTATCACAAGGGGAGGTCTAGGAGGCAGGACATCATTACAGTGGCTGCACGGCGATTCAGATCTCTGACACACAGCATGAGATCACGCTACCAGGCAATGGGAGGCTGCATCTCATGACGCTCGTGAGAAGAGCAGGAGGGAGGGGAGATGATGCATATGTGGCACTCAGTGGGATGGCTCCGCCCCTTTTCCATTATCGTCAATTTTTTCTTACAGCCACACTACCGAAAACAACATTTTCGGCTGATATTTTTCGGCGGCCAAAATTTCGGTGCACCACTAATATGTAGTATTTTCCCACTGTTTCTTTGCTGTACAGAATGATTCTTCATGTAGTTAATGCCACACAAAAGGGGAAGCTGCGCTTGTCTGCCTCCTACCTACTTGATGTCTGTTTACCTGAGCTGTCTCCATTGCAGGGGCCCCAGAGCATCCTGCCTGGAGAAAGTTGCAGAGTGCTAAGTTCTGCAAGTAAAGAAGAGAACCCTTTAGGTCCCGCCGGCAACTTGCGCTGAGGGAGAAAGTACAGGTTAGGAAGGGGATCCTCTTAGTGTGGCTTACTTCTGACTGAATATGGCCTGACAACCGACCTAAGAACACTTATCTAGTATCGGCCAAGCTTATGTAGTTCCATCTTGTTGCCTTTGTGGGGATGTGAATGCTGGCAGCAGAGATAATTTAAGAAAACTGCAGTACTCAATCTCATTTTAGTGGATTGGAAATACTCACCTTCTGAAAATTAGCATTCCTGTGAGATTTGAGGTGCCCGCTGCCAGCACACTCATACTTCTACATGCCAACGGTTTAGTTGTGGCCTTAAAACTGTAGAAGGCCACACTGTTGATTTATTTCCCTCTAAGGTCTCCTTTAAGAGCCACTTGCTTTACTGTATTGATGGCAGTTTTGTATTGCTTGTATCAGTGTCTGATTTATTGTTGTTATTGTTGCTATTGTTTGGCCTAAAGTTCCATTGCAGGGCTTTCTTCCCTTTTGTAAAATGAATTCCACCTAACGCTACTGATGTGTCAGTGAGTTTCAGGCCCAGTTCAGGGCAGGTTGTCACTGGAGACAGGGGAAGGATACAACAATTCAGCAGCTCTTTAGGGATTAAGAGCTACATATTGTGAGCTTTAGTCTCCCGCTGCATCTTATTATGAAAGCTCCTGACTTATGGTGGAATTGCCTAGGCAATTTCCTAAAGTAGGAGTGGGCACCTGCCAAAGCTAGGTACCCCCCCCCCCCCCATAAAAATAAAGTGCCAAAGTTGGTAGAGGGGGCACATAAATCATAACTTAATTTTTAGGGTGAAGTTCTGCCTTAAAGTAACTTTTGTCATCATCTCTAGTAATCATATGAGGTGGGTCAAGGATATAATAAGAATGAAGTTCCTACACTTGAGAAGGGCTCTATGAAGGGAGAAGCTGGCAAAGGTCACTTTGGGTGGGGTGTAAAGTATACATTAGAACACTGATCAGTTGCATTCCAGCTCAAGACATCCTTTTTTGTGACACCCTATTTAAGTACCTCGTATAAAGAAAAATGCAAGCGAGTTTGGAACAGCGGTACTCGAAAGTGCATCAGAAACTTTTGAAATGATGAGGAAAGCCTTTGGAGAAGCTGTGCTAACATCGGCATGAGTATACCAATGGCACAGGGCCTTCATGGAAGGATGAGAAATTGTTGAAAATGAACAACAATCAGGGCACTCCTCTTCATCAAATACTGTGGATGCAGTGAAGTCTGTTCTCAACCGTGACCGACTGCTCACTAACAGAATGATTGCAGATGAAACATAAATTACCAAGTCAATTGTTTATGAAATCGTGACTCATGATTTGAACATGAGAAAAGTGTGTGGAAAATGTATCACCTGATCAGAAGCAATGCCCTCAACTTGTTTGCCAAGACCTGTTGTCCTGTTTGGGAAGGGAGCCTGACTTTTTGAGTCGAGTGATCACAGGAGATGAATCCTGGGTGTTTGAGTAGGAACCCGAGACAAATAAACAAAAGTCAGAATGGCACACGCCCACGTCACCTTGCCCCAAGAAGGCTCAAATGAGCAAATCAGAATTCAAACTACGCATGCTCTGAACGCCACCCCACTTGGAGATTCCAGGGATGTGATGGAGAATGGAAAAATCGCTGGGAGCGTTGTGTACACTCACAAGGTGAATACTTTGAAGGAGACAATGGGGGTTATTCAAGAAAGGCAAATACACTTTTCTTCAAGTCAAACCCGAACACGGCAATTTTTTTATAGTATAAACTATACATATATTTTGTCATTAAATAACATTTCTAATCATATGAAGTTCATAACAAGAGTCCCCCTTTACATCAGAGTCCACAGAGTTCACCTTTTACATCTGAGCTTGCAGAGTTCCCTTTCACTGTAAGGGGGGACTCTGCAGACTCTGACGTAAGGGAGAACTCTGGGGCCTCTAACATAAGCGATGCTCTGGGAACCCTGATTTAAGGGTGGACACTGAGAACTCTGATGTAAGGGGAAACACTGTAGCCTCTGGTGTAAAGGGGAACTCTAATGTAAAGGGTGCTCTGAGAACCCTGATTTGCCTTAGTGTACTTACTCATATGCGGGAGAGAGAAGGCGGATACTTCAGTAACAGACAGCAATGAAGTTGATAGCCTAATGTACAGTTTGGAACCAGTGACTTGCAGCTCACACAGAGCTTTCTTTTTATTACCTGAATAAAAAGCTGGCTGAAATAATCGGCTGATCAGAACAGTAGGAGAGTGAAATGGAGTTATGCATATGCATCCATGGAGGTCTGCACTAAAGTGAATATGCTGCGTTGCCCTTCATGGGCAGAGAACAGATTCAGTTAAAGTGGACCTAGTGTCAGATATAATTATATATTAAAGCGGCGTTCCACCCAAAAGTGGAACTTCTGCTCATTTGTCTCCTCTCCCCCTCCGGTACCACAATTTGCACCTGTGGGGGGGGGGGGAGGGGGGAAAGGATACCTGTCTTTGAAGGTTTTTCCAACAGAGTTCCGCTGAAACTGTCTTGCGTACACACGATCACACCAAAGTCCGATCGTCAAGAGCGCGGTGACGTACAACACGTACAATGGGACAAGAAAAAGGAAGTTAATTAGCCAGTAGCCAATAGCCACTGTCTCGTACTTTATTCAGCGCATGCGTCGTTTTTGGTCTGTCGGGACAGCATACAGATGAGCGGTTTTCACAATAGGAATTGGTTCTGTTGGAAATATTTATCCTTTTCTAGGTCCGTCAGAATTTTTGGGAAAAAAAGTCTAATGAGGCACACACACGATCGGAATATAAGATGAAAATCTTCTGTCTGACTTTTTCTGTCGGACATTCCGCTCGTGTGTACACAGCATTAGGCTACACTGCCGGGTTCCCTTACACGCAATGGTAGCGGCAGCACCCGACAGCTGATGGAAACATCAGCTGCAGTGCCAACATTGCTGCATTCCAGGATAGGTAAGTGTCCTATTGTTAAAAGCCAGCAGCTGCAGTGTGTGCAGCTGCTGGCTTTTAATTTTCTTTTTTTGGGGAGAACATCGCTTTAAGTGCATGTATGTTAAGTAAAGAGTAAGTGTAGCACTTACAGGTGCTAAGTAACTCTCAAAGAGAAACAATATTTCCCCCACCATTCCACCCTCAGCACTCCAATTACATGCAAGAATACCAACAGGGGTTCCTGTGATTAGCGGTGAGCGGCAACCCCATTAAAAGCAATGAGAGGCTCCCAGCCTACGCAGCTAATTGTGGCCATTCGCATGTAATCTCTCATGCAGCGATCACATCAAAGTGATTGGCCCTGGACAGTTGGTGTCCAGGGCCAATCGCTTGCATGTGATTGCTCCATAAGAGATTAAAAGCGAGTGGTCACAATTAACTGTAGGGGTCGGCAGCCTCCTATTGATTTGAATGGAGCTGCATCCCGCAGCTAATCACAGGATCCTCGGTTGCAGTTCTTGCATCTAATCGGAGTGCGGGTGTAAATATACCCTAAATGGAACACACTTTATTCAGGCATTATTTAAAGTCAATGTCTACTTCCAAAAACTGAGATGATGTCTCAAGGATGACACCATCATGCAAATCCTGATGCTGGTGCAGCTAATAGCTGTATTCACAAATATTTGACACAAATCAGTCCCCCGTTGCTGCCTCTCACTTTCTACAAATCTATAATGTTAATCTTTGATCCCTGAGGTTAATGGATCTAAGGAAATGCTTCCACCTTCCCGCAGACTAGAAAAATACCTCAAGTGGAGCTGAAGGGCTGCCTTTTAAAATACAAGGTAGAGGATTTTACTGAAAAGGTGTGATGTTTCCGTATATTGTGACGTCAGTGATTAATCCATACTAATCTCTAAAGTTACTGAAAAATTTAAACTCTAGCCTAATTTTGCCCATTTAGTTCTAGTACTTTTAACTATCCACGCAAGATTTAGTAAGAAACTCCCCTCTGTGCATGGAGGATATTTAAGTGGAATGTTATTTTGTTCAGTCAGCTATAATTAAGTCTGAATGTGGCTGAAACGACTAAAAGTGGTGGCTATTATGCTCCGCACGTCGTTTGAATAAAGTATTCCAGACAGAGGACCTTGGTGTGCGCTGGCATTTTTTACGACAAGCACGATTTCAGTAGGAGAGTTCTGCCATGCACTAACTCCATCAGCAGTCCTGGATTAATAAGAATGTAATGTGATGTGTTTATTTACGATCTATATAAACTGTTAGCTATTACAAGATATAACATGAAAGCAACAGAATTTGGCCAGTAAAGTATCTCATCATGAGCTAATGACATTGAGACAAAACAAGGTTGCACCCTCACCAGGAGGGAGCTATCCCACTGTCCTCTGCTGCTACCTGCCTCTTTATACATTACAAAACCAAAGTGCATACATCTTACAATATCATAGTATGTAATGTGAATGGGTGTGCTAGCTGCCTGGCTGGCACATTGATCTGTTGACCATGATACTTTCTAAGCCACTGACCCCAAACAATTATGCAGATTAGAAGTTCTAACTTCACTTGCTACTTGCTCCGGGTCATTGACTTGGAAAGTACCAAAGTCACTGGATCAACATGGCAGGCAACTAAAACGGCATCTGAGAAATTCAAATATCTTATTGTGATTAGATCATTGTGCTTATCTTCACTCTAAATATGAAAGGCCATGGCGTTGTTTGATAAAGCTGCACTCCAGAGAGATATAAAAAACACTAATGAATTCAGCTCTGTATTCATTAATTCATCTTTAATTTTTGTTTTTTAATGCAAGCAGTGTAACTACCTGAATTCAAAGCAGAACTACACAGCATCTGAGCATACAATGGTTATGGGGGTCCAGGTATTGCTGGGGGACATGTATCAATGAAAAAAAGCTTGTAGAAAACATCATTTTTTAATGAGCAGTATTTTATTGATGCTTAAAGTGAAAGTATAAAAATGAAAAAAAACTTTTAATATAGTGTCTGGGGGAGTCCACCTGTAAAGTGCCACATCTGTACTGTGTATAAAAGCTGCTGCAGCAATAATTGCATTTATAAAGCCAAAAAATAAAATTTTCCCTGCAATCTTTCTTTATATTGTAAGCAACGGCTTAGGGAGCCAGTCTGTATGATGAGGTCACAATGTAGTGCATGGGGGAACAAGATTAGAGATTTTTTGTATGAATGTTGGTGTCTCTACCACAGACTTTGGATTTCTACTTCTGTAATGGGTGGGGAAAATTTGTTCTTTGGGTGTCGGTGACCCCTTCACACCGTAACCCTATAAAGGTACTCTTGATGAAAGCAAGAATTGGCCTTGCTGTCAAAAATTGCAATGATACGCACCTGTCAAACAGAAAGATTGTTCTTTGGGTGCCTGTGGTGACTTCACACCGAAATGCTATAGAAGTACTCCTGATGAAAGGAAGATTTGGCCTTGCTTTCAAAAATTGTAATGATATGCACCTGTCAAACAGGTGCAGAAAAATTGGTCTTGGGGTGTTAATTGTGCCCATGAAACATACACCGAAAACATTCTTCCAGCTAAAATCAACACTCACAACACTAGGCAGCCTAGAAGTCCTGCAGAGATTCCACATCCCAAAAAAACGTAGTCAGAGACATCGGCTTCAAGGGGCTTCATAGCTGCTGGTAATCCAAGACTGATTCATTTTGATAAAAGTAAGACGGTCCACGGAATCTGTGGACAGACACGTTCTATGATCAGTAACAAAACCTCCAGCAGCACTGAATGCCCATTCAGAAAGCATGCTGGATGCAGGGCAGCCCAGCAGCTCAATAGCATACTGGGCAAGTTCTGGCCAGTGGTCTATCCTCATGACCCAGTAAGCCAGTGGATCATCGAATGGAAAGCTCTCCATCTCTGTTTTTGCCCCTAGATAATCGTCCACCATGTGATGCAGATGCTGCCAATGGGATGTGGAAGCTGACAGCCCTGGGCAGCAAGGACTAAAAAAGTTCAGAAATGCATCACTTAGGCGGCCGCCTTCTCCACCGCTCCTCTCTTGACCAACAGAAGAATCAAAACTATGTTTTCCACTACACTGTAACCTACCAGAGTCGGGAAAATCATTTGATAAACTCTTCTGCACTCTCTGTGAGGATGGAATGAGTTATGAGACTTTCCCCTTATAATGGTGGTCAAGGAGGGTTGCCAACCAATAGTGATTCTTTTGCTTTACGCTATGTATTCTTGGGTCCTTTTGAAGGTTTTTTTTTTTTTTTTAATAAAATTTTTTTATTACTTTTACTGTGAATGACAAGCAGTCAATAAACATAAACAGTAGATATACAAGGAACACGGAATACAGATACATGTTTCGTTTTCAACAGCCATATGCCTAAAAGCCTATATGCGTACAGCAGAATCTATGGGATCGAGAACGCAACCTAGCAAAAAGAGCATGGCAGAATAATACAGAGTCAGCATAGAATATAATCTAAGAGTCATTACTTTGAAGTTCAAGTCAGGGGGGCCCCTCCCTAAGTGTCTCCCTGGGTATTTTTAGTACACCCAAAGAATTAGTAATATCCCTCTTCAGATACCATTCTGTGTATCTGAATGGCTGCATAATCCTGTGTATATCCTCTTTTGCAAAGACATGTTCCATAAATGTGCGCCATCTTGAAAAGAAACGTGTGGTTGATTTAAAACTTAGCAGAATAGTATCTAATCGTTCTAGGTAGAACAGAGATTCCAGGGCTTTTTTCACAGCCCGTATTGAGGGCGGTGAGGGTTTGATCCATTGTGTCAGGATAGTTCTTCGTGCAATTAGTAGACATACATGCGCCCATTGGGGTATAGCTGTATAGCTATCTGAGAGGTGGGGTTCAGCCAATGTGGTATATCCGAAGAGACATAGAAGTCGGTCCCTGGGCAGGTCCTGGTTTGTCACAGCATGAATAAATCGTAGCACCGAGTTCCAGAAGGTCTCAACGTGTGGGCATTCCCATAATCGATGGAGAAGCGTAGAACGCAGTTTTGAGCACCACGGACAACATTCCTGGCTAGGATCAGTTCTGTTAATACGAAAGGGGTAATACGCCCTATGAAGAATCTTGAATTGGGTTTCTCTCCATGTTTCAGAAACTGTAACCTTTCTAATTTTAACATAACCCTCTAGTAGTTTCCCCGGAAGATCCACATCCTCAAAAATGTCTGCCCACTTTCGGAAAGGTTGTAAGCGGTATTTGGCAGAGTGGTATTCAATAAGGGAGGTATAAATAGTAGAGATAGAATAGTCACCATTGTGTATGATCGTGTCTATGAAGGATTTCTGGAACTGATTCGTTACATGTCTATGCCTGTCACCCAAATAACTAAGGAGCTGGCGGTAGTGGAAGAAATGAGTTAACGGCAGGGAAAATTCTCTCGCTAGCAGCGGGAATTGCTTGGGTTTACCTGAGTCTTTCGAATAAACATCATATACCTTCGTGAGACCCTTAGTTGCCCAGTATGTAAATACACTATGCATTGTGGAAGGAGGGAACATGGGATTCGATTGGATTGGCAAATATCGGGAAATATCGGACGGTAGCCCTATCAATTTGCGCGACTCCCGCCACGCTATCACTGTATCTCTAATCAATAGATTAGATCGGAAATGAGTGGGTAATTTGTTTGGGTTCGAATGAAGGATAGCCGATAGGGCAAACGGCGAGACCGCCGCAGCTTCTAAAGAGTTATTCGAGTACCTGGATTTTCCCGATAGCCAATCTAGGCCTTGGCGAAGCAGACATGCTAGATTATAAAATCGTATGTTGGGTAGGCTCGCCCCTCCCTCCATCTTCGGGAGGCATAGTTTATTCAAAGCAATCCTCGGTTTCTTCCCTGCCCATAGGAATTTCGTCAAAGCTGAATGAATCAGCCTAATATCCGAATGCTTAACTAAGAGAGGAATGGTTTGCATTGGGTATAGTCTTTTGAAGGTTTTGAAGCGTGAGGGAGCCCATGCACCGCAAATTTGCGGAGGCATAAGAAGCAGACTCCTCTGGGTCACTGAAGATTATAGTATCTGGAACTGCCACCTCCCAGCCATGTACTACTCCCAAGGGTTCTGCGGATGGAAAACCATCTCTTACTGTTTGACGTATGTCTTCCTCTGCTTCAATGCCTCAGAAACTGCCAGAATCCTCCTCCTCCTTGTTCTCCCCTTGTGTGTTCTGTGGCATAGAAACAATGGTGTCTGCATAAAGTGGGCCTTGAGAGCAAAGGAAGTGCCTCGAGTGTCCTGTCCATAATGCCATGCAGAGTCTGCTCCAGCAGGAAGACAACAGAGATTATGTCAGTGATGCATGCGTTGTCATGACTCACTATCCTTTGGGACTCTTCAAATGGTGACAGTACAGTGCATGCATCCTTTATGAGCAATCATTGGCCTGAGGAAAAAAGCAGAGCTGGCCTGAGTCTGGTGTTGTACCATACTCACACAGGTACTTGTTGACTGCTCTCTGCTGCATGTGCAGCTGCTGCAGTATAGCCAAAGTTGAGTTCCATCTGGAGGGCATGTCACAAATCAGGCAGTTTATGGACAGATGAAATTAGCGCTGAATTTCAGCCAACTAAGCACTGGCTGTATATGACTGCCTAAAATGGCCACACTCTCTTCAGGCCTGCTTTAGTAGATCTTCCAGCCCTGGGTACCTATTTAGGAAACGTTGTACCACCAAATTAAGGACATGTGCCAGGCATGGCACATATATCAACTTTCCCTGTCTAAGGGCAGACAGGAGGTTTGTGCTATTATAACACACCACCATTCCTGGCTCCAGCTGGCATGGCATAAACAATCTCTGAGCCTGTCCCTGCAGTACTGAAACAATCTCTGCTCAGGTGTGGTTCCAGTCCCCTAGACACACCAGCTGAAGCACTGCATTGTACCTTTTAGCCTAACTCATTGAATAGCTCTTTGAAGGGTTAGGGGGTACTTGAGTTTCATAGGACAATACAACAGAGGAGGGCATTGAGGCCAAAGAGCTGACTAATCTAGCATATACCAGCTGTATAAAGCTGTGGGGACACAACAAGCTGCAGCCCTGAGCCCTGTCCTGCATCCTTTCGAGTTGCAAGCAGACTTACCCAGTGTGCTGTGAATGAAATATATCGCCCTGCCCATGCTTTCTGGACCACGTGTCAGCAGTAACGTGGACTTTGCAGCTGACTGCCTTGCTCAACGATGCCACAACATTGCCTTCCACATGATGGTAGAGAGACGGAATGGCCTTATGTGAAAAGAAATAGCAACTGGGAACCTGCCATTGTGGTACAGCACATTCTGAAAATTCACGGAAGGAGGCAGAATCTACCAGGCGGAAAGGCAGAAGTTGCATTTAGATGCTGGGCATTTTTTTTCCCACTGCAGCAGATGGGGCAGAGAAATTTTCCGGCTATAGTCTACACCTGCTCGTGTGCTGCTGGCAGATGTGCTGCAAGGACCTGGGACACCCTCTGCTATACCATCATCCCTGTCAGTGGAGGCTGCTGAGAGGTCATGAGGTATAGCAGGTACAGACAGAGGTGAGTAAGGAGGAGGGACAGATTTGTGCCCCTTTTGTGTGGCTTTTAGGTGCTCTTGCCAATAGACTGAGTGGTGGGAGGTTAAATGCCTTGTCAAGCATGTGGTACCCAAATGGTTGCTGTTTTTGCCACGCGTGATGCTCTTGAGACAGAGTTTGCAAATAGCAATAGTGCAATTGGCTGCACATGTACTAAAAAAGACCCAGACAGCTAAGCTGTGGGAAGTGGGCCGGGAGATAACAGCTCCACAATCAAAGATTGTATGGCTCAGAACAGTGGGAAACAAAGTCTGAGGCCGTGTACACACGGGCGGATTGTCTGTCCAACTTAGTCCGCTGAACCGTGTTTCAGCGGACAATCCGCTCGTGTGTGGGCTTCAGCTGACTTTTTCAGCGGACAATCTGACGAACAAAGTCTTACGGAATTTTCGTAATACAGTCCGTTCAAACTTGGTTTTGTCCGTCCAAACTTGGTTTCAGCGGACAGTCCGCTCGTGTGTAGGCAAGTTGGACGGACTAAGTATGGCGCATGCTCAGAAAGGATTTACACAGCCGAAGGTTGCATTGCAGTGTATAAGACGTCGTCTTTTTAGTCCCGTCGTACGTGCTGTACATGTCATCGCGCACGCTTTCAGCGGACTGTCTGCTCATCGTGTGTGGTCAAGTCCGTTCATGCAAATTTTGAACGGACTGTCTGTCGGATTGTCTGACGAACTTAGTTGGGCAGACAATCCGCCCGTGTGTACGCGGCCTTACTTTGGAAGTTTTCAGTCAGGGTGTCCAAGCTGATGTGTCCTCCCACACACCAATAGACAAATGGTCATCAGTAAAAGAAGCAGCTGGCAACTCCATAACATCAAGCTTATTTATTTTCAAGCCTTCACAGTGAGTACAGTCAGCAGCAGACTAGTTTCGGCGATAAGACTTGCTCACAGAATTCAGCACTTATTGCTGTGAACAAGGCTTATCGCCGAAACGAGTCTGCTGCTGACTGTACTCACTGTGAAGGCTTGAAAATTAATACGCTTGATGTTATGGAGTTTCCGGCTGCTTCTTTTACTCCACAATGTGATGGAATAGGGAGGCTGCTCTCTACTCTTCCATGATGGCTGCCTCGTTGAGGTTGTGCCGCACTCTCACTTTCCTCCTCTGCTCTATCCAGCACCCAAGTCGAGTCAGTGACCTCATCGTCTTCATCTCCTCCATCCTCATTAGCACTGGAGACAACATGGCAATACACTGTGGCTGGGGGAACATGACTGCCAATTTCTCTACCAGTGGTCTCCCCTCTCTGTAGGCTCATGTTCTTGCCTTCCTCAACCTCAGAATCAGAACCAACATCTGAATTGAGTAATGGTTGGTTGTGCATCATCAAGGAGCAAGTGGCTGACGCTATGTTCAAATAACTCCGCTGAAACCTCCATGCCCAATATCTGTGGACAAGGAGACAGGTTTTGCCACTCTGGCAGCTGCAGGGGACTGCACACTAGTCTCTGCTTAGTTGACAGAGGATGAGCACGAGCAACATCACTAAATAGGGGAAATTATGCCCTGCTCAAGGACTGATCATATCCACTTTTGACTGTGGAAACATACGCTGCTGGCACCTTTACAGTGCCATGGGATCATCTGCCTCTCTTTGCTGTCCTCCCAGACATGATGGGGGGAGTGGGGGGGTGCTTATTAACAAAATGTAGTAAAGATGTATCAATGTGTACGTGGATGCACTTTAATCAATGGAAAGTGGTGTTTGGTGCACTTTAATTTGAGTATTTACGACACAGACACACTCCACGGACGCATTATAATATACTACAATGTACTGCGTTAAACGTGCAGTAATGCACGAAACGACAGTATCTCACAAAAGTGAGTACACTCCTCACATATTTGTAAATATTTTATTATATCTTTTCATGTGACAATACTGAAGAAATTACACTTTACTACAATGTTATGTAATTTCCTGACTACCTATTACATTTTTGGAGGCCCTGGAGCACCAGGACAGTTAAAACACCCATAAAATTACCACATTTTTTAAAGCAAACACCCCATGGTATAGGGATGCATGGAGAGTCTTTTGAAGGCTTCATTTGTTTTTCCACAAGTTTTTGGAGAATACGGAATGAAAATGAAATGTCATTTTTTTTATCCAAAGTTGTCAATTTAATAAGATACTTCTCACATACAGCGTGGGCATACCTAGAATTACAACACAAAATACATTCTGCTACTTCTTCTTAGTATGGCTATACCCCATGTGTGAGATTTTTCCAAAGTCTGGACTAATTATGTGCCAGCCATTGTATCCTATGTATCACACAAACCAACCAATTGTATCAAAACCAATCTACTGTAATGGTCGCCTCTATACGAGTTTTCAGGTAATATAACTTAGTGTATTGTCACCTATAGCTGTCCCACTTCCTATAAACCAAGCAAGCCTAGCCTACTGGTAGATGGCTGCCCCCAGGAATGCCATTTTTACTGGCCAAAAAGTAAAGGAGTTTAAAGAAGGGAAGAAGAAAAGAGTTCTTTTGGTTCCAAGAGTGCAGTTGTCCACAGGGAATGGCTGGGACTGGTTTCTGCCAGCAACATAGTCAGTCGAACGTGTAAATGGGTCAGTCAGGGGCAGGCAAAGACATGGTCAGCATACAGGCAAATGACCGGTCAAGGCAAATGGCAGAAATGTGATCATCAAACAGGCAAATCAGGGATGCTGATTCTAGCTACACTGTCTGGTGAAACTGTGACTGGTGGGATGGTGATTGGAAAACTGTGACTGGCTGCACTATTAGAGCTCATTCAAATGTGTAGCTAGAATCAGCATCCCTGATCAAGTGAATGAGGTTGCTTGTGAGGGGTTCAAGGTGCTAAAGCAGGTGGTGAGGAGGTGATTCAATGCCTCCTCACTGCCTGTCCAATGCTCTCTGAAGAATGATTTGACATGGATGGCTCTTCAAATGACAAGTCCTTATGCTGACACACCTGTGTGGCTATCATCATGGACACTGTGACTGGTGTGGTGGTGACCATGGACACTCTAACTTGTGTGGCGGTGATCAGGGGCACTGTAACTGGTGTGATGGTGAATAAGGAAAATCAGACTGGTGTGGTGGTTCCGTCGCCGCCATCTTGTTACACCCTGCACTCGCCCACAGTAAAGATAGAGTGGGAAGGGACAAGCAGACATCTTGTTACACCCACTGTAGTTTTGCATTTTACACTTATTTTTAACAGTAAACTGAGTTTATATAGTGAAATACAGTACTTAGAACTCCTTCTGACTGTTTAGATGTTGAATTTTAAAAGCAGCGGCAAGGCTGCTGATCTCACAGAATTGCTAATATGACAGAAGTTGGCTGCTTTTAAAATTCAACATCTAAACAGTCAGGCGGTGTTTTAAGTACTGTATTTCACTATATAACCTCAGTTTACTGTTAAAAATAAGTGTAAAATGCAAAACTCTGGTGAGTGTAACATTATGTCTGTTTGCCCTTCTTGCTGTATCCTTACTGTGGACGGGTGCGGGGTATAGCAAGATGGTGGCGACATACTCTGCATACTCAACCATCCATCCGTACTCAGCATACCCATCCATCCATACATTCTCAGCCATGCATACCCATCCATACTCTGCATACTCATCCATCCATCCATTCTCAGCCATCCATCCATCCTCAGCAATTCATCCATCCATGCTCAGCCATCCCATTCACCCCCATCCATAAATAGCCATGCTCAGCCAGACCCAGCCATACTCAGCCATACCCAGCCATACTCAGCCATACCCAGCCATACTCAGCCGTACCCAGCCGTACTCAGCCATACCCAGCCATCCCATCTATACCCAGCCATCCCATATGTACCCAGCCATACTTAGCCATACCCATCCGAACTCAGTCGTACCCGGCCATACTCATTCATTCATGCTCATCCATTTCCATCCACAGCTCATCTATCCCCATTCATGCTCATCCATGCCACATCAGTTATCATCCATGCCATATCCATGCCACTACAGTGCCTCACAAAAGTGTAATGTTGGTCCTTTCTATGTGGCCACGCTGTGGAAAAGTCTCACACATGTGGTATCTCCATACTTTGGAGGAGTAGGAGAATCTATTTTGGGGTGTAATTTTTGGTATGTGCATGCTATGTGTTAGAAATATTGTGTAAATGGACAACGTTGTGTAAAAAAAAAATGCGTTTTGATTTTCTTTACCCATTTTCCAAAAACTTGTAGAAAAAAATGACATGTTCAAAAGACTTGATATGCCTCATAGATTATACATTGGGTTGTTCTTTCCAAAATGGGGTAATTTTTGAGGCATTTCCATTTTTCTGGTTCTCCAGAGCCTTCAAAAGTGTAATGCCTTGTACACACGGTCGGACATTCCGACAACAAAATCCATCAGATTTTTTCTGACGGATATTGTGCCAAACTTGTCTTGCATACACACGGTCGGACAAAGTTGTTGGAAAAGTCAGAATGTGGTGACGTTTGTTGCATACAATGAAACTATGTAGAGGCTAGTAGCCATTAGCTTTGGTCTCGTAATTTAATCTGAGCATGCATGGCCCTTTGTCCATCGTAATTCTCTACAAATGATCGGAAAAAGTCAGATCGGATTTTGTCGTCGGAAAATTTTAGATCCAGCTCTCAAATTTTTTCTGTCGGGATTTCCGACGGAAAAAGTCCGATAGAGCCCACGCACGATCGGATTTTCCGACAACATAATCCGATTGGACCTTTTCCATCCGACTGTGTGTACAGGGCATAAGAGGTAGTCAAGAAATGATATGTGTAATTTATGCTCTAAGAACGCCTGATGTTGGGCCTCTGTATGTGGCCACGCTGTATAAAAGTCTCACACATGTGGTATCACTATATTCAGGAGGAATAGCAGAATGTGTTTTGGGGTGTAATTTGTGCTATGCATATGCTGTGTGTGAGAAATAACCTGATAATATGACAATTTTGTGAAAAAATAAAAATCTTGATTTTGCAAAGAATTGTGGGAAAAAATTACAACTTAAAAAAACTCACCATGCCTCTTACTAAATACCTTGGAATGTCTACTTTCCAAAAAGGGGTCATTTGGAGGGTATTTGTACTTTTCTGGCATGTTAGGGTCTCAAGAAATAAGGCTGTCAGTACTTCAGGTGTGATCAATTTTCAGAGATTGGCACCATAGCTTATGGACTCTGTAACTTTCACAAGGACCAAATAATGTACACCGATTTGGGATATTTTTACCAAATATATATAGCGGTATAAATTTTGGCCAAAATATATGAAGACAAATTACTAATTTGCAAAATTTTATAACAGAAACAAAGAAAAAAATTTTTTACAGAATTTTCTGTCTTTTTTCTTTTCTGGCGCAAAAAATAAAAAACCCAACGGTGATTATATACCACCAAACGAAAGCTCTATTAGTGTGGAAAAAATGTCATATAGGTACAGTGTTGCATGACTGTGTAATTGTCATTCAAAATGTGAAAGCACCCGTAAGCTGAAAATTTGATCTGGTTAGGAAGGGGGTTTAAGTGCCCAGTGGTCAAGTGGTTAAGGGTAGATGATTCATATAGGATTTACTTCCTGGAATCTATCTGCCCTTAGCTCAGGCATGCAGACAGGAGAGTTTGCTTAGCTGAGAAAACTCCTACTTCTCTCCTGAAGAATTCTGGGATACACGACACCATTTGCCTTGGCCTGGAAACCAGGAAGTAACTGAAGAAATGTTACTAATGCTAGCAACATATGAATTAAAAATAGTTAATGTTGGTTGAGAAAGGGAAGTTCTGCTTTAACTTAACCACTTGAGCTCAGGAAAGTTTTACCCCCTTCATGACCAGGACATTTTTTGCTATATAGCACTGCGCTACTTTAACTGGCAATAGCGTAGTCATGCAACACTGTGCGCAAATGAAACATATACTTTTTGCACACAAATAGAGCTTTCTTTTGGTGGTATTTGATCACAGCTGGTTTTTAAGGTTTTTGTTATCTAAGTGAAAAAATACCAAAAATGTTGAAAACAATAAAATAAAATAAAAATATTTTCTAATTTCTGTTATAAAACATATCCAATAAAATCAAATTTATTCATACATTTAGGCCAAAATGTATTCTGTTATTCTCATATCAGCCCATTAAAATCCCCTGTGCAGCAGAGCCCAGGCTGGGGAAGGAACAAGCAGCACAAGGAGCCTATCAGCTTTGGTGCAATGCTCGTGTGGTAACCGAGGGCATGCTAATAGAAGGTGAGGGCAGAGATACAAAGAGACAAGCTCATCAGTCTGTTTTTTCTCTTTTCACTGTCTAGTCACATGTCACATGAGGGGGGAGGGACAAAACCTGTAAGTGTTGCTTTAACCACTTCACCTCCGGAAGATTTAACCCCCTTCCTGACTAGGCTATTTTTTTTGCGAAATGGCACTGCATTACTTTAACTGACAATTGTGCGGTCGTGCAACGCTGTACCCAAATAATATTTATGTCCTTCATTTACCACAAATAGAGCTTTCTTTTGCAGTTTTGGTATTTGATCAGTTCTGCAATTTTTATTATTTGCGCCAACAAAAAAGAATGACAAATTTGAAACAAAAAACTATATTTTTTACTTTCTACTATAAAACAAATCCAATAAAAAAATGTAAAAAGTCTAATTTCTTCATCAATTTAGGCCAATATGTATTCTGCTACATATTTCTGGTTAAAAAAAAAAAACACAATAAGCGTATATTGATTGGTTTGCGCAAAAGTTATAGCATCTAGAAACTATGGGATATATTTATGGAATTTTTACTTATTTTTTTTACTACTAGTAATGGTGGCGATCAGTGACTTATAGCATGACAGCGATATTGTGGCGGATAAATTGGGCACTAACTGTCTGCTTTAGTTTTACTTTTTAGGGTTCTTTTCACCACTACTTGGATATTGTTGGTATTTATTTCACTTATTTATCCATGAATTTTTTTTATCACATTGAAGGGTTTTCTAATTTACTCTTGTCACCTTATAGGTATTTGTATTATTAATTTAATTCATTTATTTAAATAATTTATTGGTAATTTATTTAGTTTAGTATTTATTAGCGCTGCACTTCTTTTGCACTTTAGTGTTTTGAGTTATTGTATCCGGACTCTAGTGTCAGCTGTTTTTTTTCAACATAATTCATGATTAATTACATTTAGTGCAGCAATAATCCTCGTTTTTGTTTTTTTACCGCTTCTACATGTTTATGAAAGTCATCCCTGTGTTACATGTGTAGACTACTTAGCTCGCTCTTACCCTTCACACCAATGTTTTGCTTTAGTGCATTTTGCAGAAACGCACTGCATTCCATTTATCATGGTTTCCTATAGATCTAGTTCTCATCTGTGTGTTTTGAGTGTTTTTTGGAAAGAGTCAGTGTATTTTATTGGGATTTTATGTGATAGACCAACACAAAGTGGCACATAATTGTAAAGTGAAAGAAAATGATAAATGGTTTTCAAAATTTTTTACAAATAAATATGTTAAAAGTGTGGCGTGCATTTGTATTCAGCCCCCCTGAGTCAATACTTTGTAGAACCAACTTTCGCTGCAATTACAGCTGCAAGTCTTTTTGGGGATGTCTCTACCAGCTTTGCACACCCAGTGACATTTTTGCCCATTCTTCTTTGCAAAATACCTCAAGATCTGTCAGATTGGAAGCAGAGTGTCTGTGAACAGCAATTTTCATGTCTTGCCGCAGATTCTCAATTGGATTTAGGTCTGGGCTTTGACAGGGCCATTCTAACACATGAATATGCTT
Organism: Lithobates pipiens; assembly: GCF_037356315.1. Taxonomy (NCBI): domain Eukaryota; kingdom Metazoa; phylum Chordata; class Amphibia; order Anura; family Ranidae; genus Lithobates; species Lithobates pipiens. The sequence continues at coordinate 115,256,301 of NW_027507788.1, forward strand.
TGATGTAAACCATTCCATTGTAGCTCTGGCTTTATGTTTAAGGTCGTTGTCTTGTTGGAAGGCGAACCTCCGCCCCAGTCTCAAGTCTTTTGCGGACTCTAACAGATTTTCTTCTAAGATTACCCTGTATTTGGCTCCATCCATCTTCTCATCAACTCTGACCAGCTTCCCTGTCCCTGCTGAAGAAAAGCATCCCCATAACAAGGTGCTGCCACCAGCATGTTTCACAGTGGGGATGGTGTGTCCAGGGTGAAGTGTAGTGTTAGTTTTCCGCCACAGATAGCATTTTGCTTTTAGGCCAAAAATTTCACTTTTGGTCTCATCTGACCAGAGAACCTTCTTCCACATGTTTGCTGTGCCTCCCACATGGCTTCTCACAAACTGCAAACAGAACTTCTTATGGCTTTCTTTTAATAATAGCTTTCTTCTTGCCACTCTTCCATAAAGGCCAGATTTGTGGAGTGCATGACTAAAGCCCCATCCACACTATCAGATTTTCTGCTGATTTTTGTCTTCAGATTTACCAAAACCATGTAGTACAAGGGCCTGCTTGTTTGCATACAAATTGAAACTCCTAAGGTTTGACCTCATATTATATGGTTTTGGTAAATCTGAAGGAAAAAATCTGCAGAAAATCTGATAGTGTGTATGGGGCTTAATAGTTGTCCTTTGGACAGATTCTCCCACCGGAGCTGTGGATCTCTGCAGCTCCTCCAGAGTTACCATGGGCCTCTTGGCTGCTTCTCTGATGAATGCTCTCCTTGCCCGGACCAGTCAGTTTAGGTGGTCTTAGTAGGTTTGCAGTTGTGCCATAGTCTTTCCATTTTCAGAAGATGGTTTGAACAATGAGATGTTCAAAGCTTGGGATATTTTTTATAACCTAACCCTGCTTTAAGCGTCTCCACAACTGTATTCCTGACCTGTCTGATGTGTTCCTTTGCCTTTATGATCCTGTTTGTTCACTAAGGTTTTCTAACAAACCTCTGAGGGCTTCTGAAGGCAATTGGTTCCACTAGATTTTAGTTAGGGGTATCAAAGTAAAGGGGGGCTGAATACAAATATTCGCAGCACTTTTCAGATATGTATTTGTGAAAAATGTTGAAAACGATATATATCATTCTCCTTCCACTTCACAATTATGTGCCACTTTGTGTTGGTCTATCACATAAAATCCCAATAAAATACATTCATGTTTTTGGTTGTAACATGACAAAATGTGTAAAATTTCAAGGGGTATGAATACTTTTTCAAGGCACTGTATGTGGAAGGCAGCACTCTGTCTGAATATATAACAAAAGCCAAAACAGGGGCACGTGCCATTTTAATGTGCTTTAAAGTACACCTGAAATAATCAAATAGTTGTACAACAATTATTTCATGCAACAAAAAAAAATACTATAAATAAAAAATCCATCCAAAGTGCATGTTGAAATCAACAAATATATGTAACAATATATTCATCTGGTGGTATTATACTATGTTGGCTGCTTTTGGTTTCTGTTGAGGATAAGATTATCCAATGTGGCCTGCTTTTAACCCTTGATGTATTCTGGTTGTGACTTTGGTGAATACTAACCCAAGAAGAATACTAACACGAGAAGAATACTAACCAAAGAAGAATACTAACACGAGAAGAATACTAACCCGAGAAGAATACTAACCAACGAAGAATACTAACCCAAGAAGAATACTAACCCGAGAAGAATACTAACCCAAGAACAATACTAACCCGAGAAGAATACTAACCCAAGAACAATACTAACCCAAGAACAATACTAACCCGGGAACAATACTAACCCGAGAAGAATACTAACCCAAGAAGAATACTAACCCCAGAAGAATACTAACCCAAGAACAATGCTAACCCGAGAAGAATACTGACCCAAGAAGAATACTAACCCAAGAACAATGCTAACCCAAGAAGAATACTAACCCGAGAAGAATACTAACCCAAGAAGGAGGCTTTCCAAAGGATTCATCCACATTGAGCCTATATTGATCTCTCTTTAATTAGGAGATCAATATGATCTGGTAAGAGGCTGTGTGATCATTGGTGGAGGAGTCGTAGACCCAGCACTTATTTGTTTTTTTGTTTTCCTGCACCTGGTGGATGACGGCTACATGGACTGATGATCACAGTATTAATTGATTATTTGGACTTTATTAATTTTTAATTGTATTTATTAGCATGAATTATTGGTCACTTAAACGGCAGCTCCAGTCTCCCCCCAAAAAAGTCCCCCCTAGTCCTCACCTGAGCCAGTTCTTCAATAGGCATCAGGTACAGGCGCTGGCATCTTAGCTATGGGAAACCATCAGTGAAGCCCTACAGCTTCACAGCCTGTTTCCCACTGCTCTTGTGCGAGCCTGCCTGTGCTTTGCCAAAGGCCCCGCAGTCTGCTGTGACCTATGATGTATCCCAGAAGGCTGTGGGGGGTGGAGGGGGTAGCGAACTTCCGCTCGGATCTTTGTGGTGATCTGACCACAAGTGGGAGCGGGTACCTGTCAAAAAACAGATCCCCGCTGCCCCCTTTGCCCCACAAAGTGCCAAATGTGACAGAGGATGGGGGGGGGGGGGGGGGGATATTGTATGTATGTATTTGTTAATTTGCACATTCACTTTTGGATGGATTTTTTATTCATTTTTTTTGTATGAAATAATTTCTGTACATCTATTTTGGTAGTGGCACATTATAGCACATTAACTAGGGAAGCACACCTATCCATTTTAGAGAGGGGGATATATTGCAGTAGGTGAAACTTCTTTGAACCATTTTTAAACCAGAAACAAAGGAGAAGGCCAGAACTGAGACCCTTAAAGTGGTTATAAACCCTTACAACACACTTTGACCTACAGGTAAGCCTAGATTAAGGCTTACCTGTAGGTCCAAGAAATATCTCCTAAACCTACACGGTTTAGGAGATATTTGCCGAAAGACAGGCACTGCTGTCTACGGTGCATGCACCGTAGACAGCGACGCACAGGCGCACTGAGCGCCGCATCGTCAACGACGAAGATGCCACGCGTGTCGGCTCCCGTGCGCATGCACGGGAGTGACGTCATCGCGGCTTCGCCGAATGACAGCGGTGGAGCAGCAAGACCACATGAGAAGATGGATGCGCCGGACTACAGGGGACAGCGGCGACTTCGCTGGCTCCTGTGTCAGGTAAGTGACACATAATGGACTATTATACGATGCATAGTAGTCCATTATGCTTTGCCTTTACAGGGAATGAAAGAGGAAGTAAACTCATCAGGGTTTACTTCCTCTTTAAGAGTTAGCTACCATTGATACCCCAAAAGTAGAACAACACACAGTCATTAGGATCGTGAGCTCAAGTCAGTATTCACAATATTCCAGGGAAACTATACACCTTCCAGCCTCTACCAGGCATTCTTCAGTGAGTTCTCCCAACCAGATCATCAGGGGAAATTACTTTAATTAGTTCCAAAGGTAATTAGGAATGGTCCCCCCAGCTCTTCTATAGTTGGGACCTCGGTGAACATCGGCAGACTCCAGCAAAACCTCAAAGGGGCAGCAGTAGACTTGTGCACAACAGACAATTTTGTTTAGTTTCGGTTCGTTGTCATTCGTAAAATACATCATTTCGTTCTGTTATATTCGTTATGTTACGTTAATACGTTTTCGGATAATTCGTTATTATTCGTAGAGTGTCGAATTCATTTGTTCGTATTCGTTGAAATTCGCTATTTAGGTATATATATACATTCGTGATAATGATTCATAGTTTGGAAAGTCGTTTGTTTATTGAATCTTTTAACACACACAATGACAACGTCTCTTCTCCTCGGCTCAAATACAATACAACACCCTTCTAGCTCAGTTCTCAGGAATGCACTTTGCCAGTAATCCATCCTCCGGATTTACTTTGAGCTGACCTTTTGTTTCATTAGATCTTTAAAGAATTACTGAATCATGTCAAATTCATTCGAATTCATTTGTTATATTTCTTTCGTATTCGTTGTTATTCGTTATTTTTTTATTCGGACATTCGGATGCATCCGAATGTCCGAAAGATGCAAAATTCGTCAGAATTTCGATTTGTTGCGAAACTAATTGCACAAGCCTAGGCAGCAGCCCTTGAGGCAGGAAAATTCTTCAGCAGGACAAGAATAAGGCTGTTTCAGACCCCAGGCTATTTATATCCCCGCAAAATTCTATGACAGAAACAAAGAAAAATGTGTTTTTTTTTCAACATTTTCGGTCTTTTTTCATTTATAGCGGAAAAAAAAAAAACAGAGGTGATCAAATACCACCAAAAGATAGCTCTACTTGTGGGAAAAAGGACACAAAATTCATTTGGGTACAGTGTTACATGACTGAGTAATTGTCATTCAAAGTGTGAGAGCACTGAAAGCTGAAAATTGGTCTGGTTTAAGTGCCCAGTTGTCAAGTGGTTAAAAAATTCTTACCCCAACACTTGTAAACTGCCAGTGCTGATGTAAGTATTTTAACAGATTTGTTTTGGTAACTCCTGCTCTCTCAGTTTCGCTCCCCTGAACTTCTGGTCTTCACAGAAAATATTTTCCAGTGGACAATGCAATCTCCAGCCAGTCTGTTAGCTTGGAGAAGCAAGGATGGAGGAGGATGGAGGAGAAAGGGAGTAATTGGCCACTATAGGCTACAAGACTGTGTTTCTAATGATACACACAGTATTGAAAGACACGACTATAGACCCTGCACATAAGGATGGCTCCATAGAATGCTGCAAGAGGAAAGAACCAGGGCTGTCTTTAAGGCAGAGCAAAAGGGGCAGCTGCCCTGGGCCCTGTCATTGTTGTGGGGCCCAAAGCAGCTGCCTCATACTTGCCAACTATCCCAGTTTACATTCCCTTGCCCCTTGAAGTTTTAGTCCTGTGCTGCTACTAATGCTGCCCAGCTCTGCCCTATTGTTGTGTACAGATGACTCACCTGCAGACCTGTGTTTACATGTAAATACTGGCATTCATATGCAAATAGCAGTGACATGCATATGGAAATAGCTGAGGCCAACTGCATTGATATGTAAATAAAGGCAGCATTCATGGGTATATCATGCCCTCCTGCAGTGAGGAGAAGATGTGCTGTAACCTATAGCAACCAGTGAGCAGTATTACTGTACAGTAATCTATAGCAGCCAATCAACAAACAGAAATGTGCTGTAACCTCTAGCAACTAATCAGTGAGCCTTAAGGAGTGCTGTAACCTCTAGCAACCAGTCAGTAAGCAGTAATGATATGCTGTAACTTCTGGCAATCTATAGCAGCCAATCAACAAGCAGAAATGTGCTGTAACCTCTAGCAACTAATCAGTGAGCCTTAAGGAGTGCTGTAACCTCTAGCAACCAGTCAGTAAGCAGTAATGATATGCTGTAACCTCTGGCAACCAATCGCAATCGCTGCCTGATCTGATACAGTAAACTGATTTTAAGTCTAGCTACTATTTATTGTATGTCTCAGAGAAGGTGGAGAGTGAAATTGCATGGGGGGAGGGGGGCCCTAAGAAAAATTTTGCCCAGGATCCAATCAATATTAAAGACGGCCCTGGAAAGAACCATCCTAAAAATGGAAACCTGGGGCAGCAGTCATGGCACCAGCTTAAACTAGAACATAAGCATTATAAGGATAAAAGATGAGGAAGCTGTATACTCAGTAAGTGATTAAATCAACGAAAATGCCAAACAAAACTGAAGGTTTAATATCACTTTAAAGTGATCCTAAAGGTTGTAATAGTAGAAAGAAAAAAGAAAAAACATGTTAATCTCAAGACTGAACGGACATAAATACAATCCCTTAAAGTGGAGTTCCACCCAAAAAAGAATAATAATTAATGGAAAAAATGAAAAAAAAACATTTGGAGAAATCATTTTTTTTACTCACCTCTTTAACCACTTAAGGACCGCCACGTCAGCAGAATGGCATGGGTGGGCACAATCACGTACAATGACGTTGCCCTTTAAGTACCCAGCCGTGAGACCCGGTCCTGAGCTCTGTGACCGTGCCCACGGGACCCGCGGACCCGATCACCGCTGGTGTCACGCGATTGGGTCACAGAGCTAAAGAACGAGGAGAGGTAAGTGTAAACAAACCTCTCCTCGTGCTTCCTAATGAGCCTGTCACTGATCGTCTGTTCCCTGTCATAGGGAAAGACGATCAGTGACGTCATATGCCAAGCCACGCCCCCTCAGTAAAAAAACACACACACACTTAACCCCTACACTGCCCCCTAGTGGTTAACCCCTTCACTGCCATTACTAGTAAAAAAAAAAAAGATTAATAAAAATGCCATAAAACTATCCCCTATTTTGTAAACGCAATAACTTTTGCGCAAACCAATCAATAAACGCTTATTGCGATTTTTTTACCAAAAATATGTAGAAGAATACGTATCAGCCTCAACTGAGGAAAAACTTTTTTTTTTATATATTATTTGGGGATATTTATTATAGCAAAAAGTAAAAATGAATGCATTTTTTTTCAAAATTGTTGCTCTATTTTTGTTTATAGCGCAAAAAATAAAAACTGCAGAGGTGATCAAATACCACCAAAAGAAAGCTCTATTTGTGGGAAAAAAAGGACGCCAATTTTGTTTGGGAGCCACCTCGCACGACCAGTTAAAGCGATGCAGTGCCGAATCGCAAAAAAAGGGGCTTGGTCCTTTAGCTGCAAAATGGTCTGGGGCTTAATTGGTTAATGCTTGTTGCTAGGGGGTCCCTCGTAATCTGCCTCCTTCGCTGCCTGGGCTCCTGACATCTCTTCCCTTGGAGCAGGAAGGGAAATCAGCTCTCCCTCCTCCCTCCTCCCTCTAGGCAATCATTTGGGACACGTGATAGGTCCCAGATGATTGCGTGGCCAGTCACGGTGCGTGGAGCGGCTTGCGCATGCGCAATGGGTGCCCGGCTGTGAAACCACAGCCGGGGCGCCCACAGTTACAATGCTGGCAGGGCCGAGTGGAGGGAGAGACGAGTGGGGCTTCGATCCCCTGCATCGCTGGACCCTGGAACAGGTAAGTGTCCGATTATTAAAAGTCAGCAGCTGCAGTATTTGTTGTTTTTTTTAGTGGAACTCCACTTTAAGCAGATTAAAAAAAAAATCTCCTATGAATGTATTTCGTGTTTAGATTAAGTTGTTTACGTAGAGTTCATAAGTGGGTTTCTCTAAAAGTGTGATGACGGCTAGATTTCTGCTTGTCTGTAGTAGGTGGTAACATTGAACTACAAGTCCAGAGTGACTCAGGCTGAGTTTTCCTAGCACATATACTGCATTAGTTCACACACTCCTTGCATTTCTGTCCGGGGACACACAATCCCTCCAAGGTCAGGGAAAAGCCTATGAGGCTGGAGGCTGGCATGGGGGTTACATCTGCTCCCAGATGTCCCCAGCTGCATCTTTTCTAGTGAATGCCAACAGCTGTTGGTACATTAAACCCTCTAAAATCTGAAGCCAGCAAGAAGAGGTTAAGATCCTTCCCACAGGTCTCTCTTCCAGCGTCAGGGAATCTTCTCTATTCACAAATTGCAGAGGATTAGCGCAGGATTTAGTGAGACCAGCGCCGAGTGGAGCTTTTGTTTTATATGAGCGCAAATACATCATTAGAAAAAATGATAATAAAATGCATAGTTCAAAGAGGTTGAACGCAGTTTGAAAGAGTGTAGGTGCAAGTGGATTGCCTCATACAGAGGAGCCATAAATGCCTGTAATGGAAGAACTTGTAGTTTTAATGATGTGCACTGGAGTAATTATGTGTATTTATATGCATTGTGACATCACAGATTCAAAGACAGGAGATTAAAAGGAAGGAAATGAGTGTTATACTTCAGAGATGTCATTCGTAACGCTTCTTCTTAGGCTATTGACGTGGCATGAAAGACTTGTGCCAGATAATTTGATGCCATTAAGTTCTGCTTTCTTGTTACTTCAACATCAGTGGACTCCAAATATGTTGCTGCATCGCATCATCAGTTATCGCAGGGAACTTTTATTTGGAGAAAATAAAAGCAGACCACTAGGTGGCGATCAACGTGATGCTGAACTTGCTGTGTGTACAGACAGGTCAAGGAATTACAACATGAAAGGTATGATTTAATTGTACATAATGTACTTTATGGTATTAGTTAACCACTTCAGCCCCGGAAGATTTTACCCCCTTCCCGACCAGAGCACTCTTTGAGATTTGGCACTGCGTCTTTTTAACTGACAATTGCGCGGTCGTGCAACACTGTACCCAAACAAAATTTACGTCCTTCTTCCCCCACAAATAGAGCTTTCTTTGGGTGGTATTTGATCGCGTCTGTGGTTTTTATTTTTTGCGCTATAAACAAAAAATGATTGACAATTTTGAAAAAAAATCTATATTTTTGACTTTTTGCTATATTAAATATCCCCCAAAAATATATATAAAACAATTTTTTTTCTTAGTTTACGCCGATATATATTCTTCTACATATTTTTGGTAAAAAAATCGCAATAAGCGTATATTGACTGCGCAAAAGTTATAGCGTCTACAAAATAGGGAATAGATTTTTAGCCTTTTTTTTATTTTATTTTTTTCTAGTAATGTCGGCAATCTGCGATTTTTATCGTGACTGCGGCATTATGGCGGACACATTGGACAATTTTGACACATTTATGGAACCATTGGCATTAAAGAGCAAGTAAACCCCTGATGGGTTTACTTCCTCTTTGTCTCCCTGCAAAGGTAAAGCATAATGGACTACTATGCATCGCATAGCAGCCCATTATGTGTCACTTATCTGACACAGGAGCCAGCGAAGTCACCGCTGTCCCCCGTAGTCCAGAGCATCCATCTTCTTCCGGGTATCGCTGCTCCGGCCACTCACAGCGCTGGAGCAGCAATGACGTCACTCCTGCGCATGTGCATGGGAGCGACTGTGCGCCGCTGACAGCTGTGACTGTCTTTTAGTAAATATCTCCTAAACGTGTAGGTTTAGGAGATATTTCTTGGACCTACAGGTAAGCCTTAATCTAGGCTTACCTGTAGGTCAAAGTGGTTTGTAAGGGTTTACAACCACTTTAATACAGCAATCAGTGCTATAACATGTCACTGGCATGAAGGGTTTAACACTAGGGGGCAGTGAAGGGGTTAACTGTGTTCCCTGGGAGGTGATTCTAACTGAAGGGGGAGGGGACTGACTAGAGGAATTGAGGGATCGTGGTTCCTAGATAATAGTAACACACGATCTGTCAGTCCTGTCAGAACAGGGAAGTGTTTGTTTACACACAATCATCCCTGTTCTGTGTCTCCAGCCCAAGATCGCTCGTGGCCGGTGGTCATAGCAACCGTTGGCCATGAGCATTGGCACCCCCCGCTGTGCCAACAGTTACATGGTTTTGCACAGGGGAGCCAACCTGCCGCAGTAAAACTGCGGTGGCTGGTCAGAAAGCTGTTAAAGTAGCTTTATTATAATGTCTTGGAAATGTTATAGATGAGCAACTCCTATACTAATATTCATTAGTGGTTCCAAATTAATAACAACTACTGAAGTATGGAACAGACACAAAAACATACACCCAGCATCCTTCCAAATAACTGTTCTGTTTATTTGGCACCTTTGAGGTTTTTTTTTTTTGCACCTTTGAGTTTTTGTTTTTTTCACCACCTTCGAGAGTTTTTTTTTACACCTTTGATGTTTTTGGGGATTTTTGGCAACTTTTGAGGGGTTTTTTATGGCACCTTTGAAGGGTTTGTTTTACACCTTTGAGGTTTTTTTTTTTTTGGAACCATTGGCACCTTTGAGTGTTTTTTTTTCTTTTTTTGGCACATTTGAGGTATTTTTTTGGCACCTTTGAGTTTTTCTTCTTTTTTTATAAACAAGTTAACATATACTATCACTTCAATATTACAATTGTACTGAAGCAGTACATAGGTAGGCTTGTTCCTTATCAGGGTTTGATGGATGGCAGAAGAGTTAGCATGATGCTAAGGCTGCAGTGGATATAAGTATTAACAGGGAAATCTGCATGTAGTGAGAACATAGCTGTAAAAGCCATGGTATAAATTTATTGATCTTTTTGGTGCACTGATATATCCACCTACACTTCCAGCCCGATGCGTTTCACTCAACAAAGAGCTTAATCATAGAGTGGGGATTCCAGGTTGGGAGGATACATTTATTTCACCTTAAAGTCGATGTAAACCTTATTCATTAATTTTGAGCTGGGCACATATATATGCTGAGCTTTCTTATCTCTCTTCAAAGCACTGAGTCCCATAACTTTCTCCTACTCAGTAGCTCTGTTATCAGCCTGATATCTTCTGACAAGTTCTCAGAGATGGCAGCCAGAAGTGTGTGTCATTGGAGGTTGCTAAATATAGATTAGCAGACAGCTTGCTGTCTCACGTCAAAGCTCTGCACATTACTTCCTTCCTTTGCCAATGTGGAGAGGGGGTGTGTGCTTTTCCTCCAATCAGCTGTCTTGGATGTATGCCAATAATCCACTCCCAGTGTGATCAGGAAGAGAAAATCTGTAACATGAAGAGCATTTTCTAAAGGATATATATAGCTGAAAACAGCAGATATGCATGTAAAAATTATATAGGGAGATTTGTTTCATCCCTGTGTATCATCTGAGGCTTTTCATTTCACTGGGTATATGTGAGGGTTTAAATCCACTTTAATAAAATATTCCTGCACCCAGCAGGAGTCTGCTAATAAAAGATACCAGAGAGTTCAATTTATACACCAAGGCTTCAGGCACATGATTACACAGCGTGCAAAGACTGCATAAATACTCTCCTGGTTCAGTGCATACAACTGCCCATTGAGAGAAGTTAGAAGATAGAACTGTACATGGTTGTGTGCTGGGGGTTAAATAAAGCACACACACACTTACAGACATATAGTTAGGTCCATATATATTTGAACACAATTTTAGATTTTTCAGGTATTTACCTAAGCATATTCAAGCTATAGTTTTATATATATATATATATATATATATGGGGCCAAAAGTAATTGGGCAATTTAATCAAAAGCTGTTTCATGGGCAGTTTTGGGCTACTTTTTTGTTATTTCTTCATCAATTAAGCAGGTAAAAGGTCTGGAGTTGTGTCTAAGTGTGGTATTTGCATTTGGAATCTATTGCTGTGTACCTACATCATACGTTCATAGGAGCTGTCCATGCAAGTGAAACAGGCCATTGCAAGGCTTCAAAAAATGAAACAAATCCATCAGAGAGATAGCAGCAACATTAGGTGTGGCCAAATCAACAGTTTGGTACATTCTGAGGAAAGAAGAACACACTGGTGAGCTCAGCAACATAAAAGGGTCTGGATGTCCACGGAAGACAACAGTGGTTGATGATTACAGGATCTTCTCTATGGTAAAGAAAAATCCATTCAAAACATCCAAGAAGAATAGAAAAAACTGATTAGACTTTGCCAAAAACATCTAAAAAAGCCAGACCAGTTCTGGAAAAGCATTCTTTAAAAGGATTAAACTAAGATTAATCTGTACCGGAATGATGGGAAGAAAAAAGTGTGAAGATGTCTTGGAATAGCTCATGATCCAAAGCACACAACGTCATCTGTAAAGCATGGTGGAGGCAGCGTGATGGCATGGGCATGCATGGCTTCTAGTGGCACTGGGTCATTGGCGTTTATTGAATATGTGACAGAAGACAGAAGCAGTCGGATGAATTCTGCAGTATTTAGAGATATACAGTCAGCCCCGGATTCAGTCAAATGCAGAAAAGTTGATTGGACAGCGCTTCACAGTACAGATGGACAATGATCCAAAACAAAACTGCAAAAGCAACCCAGGAGCTTTCATCAGACCAAGCCAAGTTCTTCTAATGCTCCATGGTCCAATTCTTATGCCCACGCGCCCATTGTAGGTGTTTTTTTCATTGTGTACAGCGGTCAACATGGGTACTCTGATCACTTTACACAACAAACCGCAATGCCCATTTTTTCTGCTTTCAACACATCAACTTCAGGGACAACATGTTCACCTGCTGCTTATATATCCCACCCACTTTCAGATTCCATTGTAATGAGATAATCGGTGATATTGACTTCATTTGTCGGTGGTCATAACGTTCTGGCTGATTGGTGTATATCACCACTAAATAAAAAATATTTGAAGGCTCAACATGTAAATAATGTATTCTGTGCATCATCTGGGAATCCAATTCAGTAGACAGCTAATGGTTAATTCATATGACACGCATGATTGTAATTATGTTTTCTGCTCAAAGGGTGTTGGGACAAGATCATCTAGTGCTCAGGGCAAAGCTGTCAAATTGTGCCGCCTTCCCATCCCCCCACCCCCTGGGTTCATTACTAAAAAAAGTCAGTGTCTTTTCACGACAAGAATATATATGAAATGTTTTGAAATATAATAGGTTTGACCAGAATTCACTCCCAGCTGCCCCCCCCCCCCCTCTCCCCCTATGTTCCAGCCCTGGACGAATACATTTATTACATAAACAGCAGTATTTTCCCATGTAATTATTCAATTATTGTTGTTATTATTATTTAATTATTGAAATAAATAAATTAATTAATAAATTAATAATACAAATAAATACCAACAATAACACTCTTGCATGGACAATTAATTTTTTGGCACTATTAATTTGTATTGTTTTTTAATATATATTTCATTTTTTGATTAATGAGTAATTAATTCAATATCTGTTTATTAATTCTATTAGAGGAAGTCATTTTTCCACTTTTAAATTTTTGGTGGTTGTCTGCTTTAGTTTTACTTTTTAGGGTTCTTTTCACCACTACTTAGATATTGTTGGTATTTATTTCACTTATTTATCCATGAATTTTTTTTATCATATTGAAGGGTTTTCTAATTTACTCTTGTCACCTTATAGGTATTTGTATTATTAATTTTATTCATTTATTTAAATAATTTATTGGTAATTTATTTAGTTTAGTATTTATTAGCGCTGCACTTCTTTTGCACTTTAGTGTTTTGAGTTATTGTATCCGGACTCTAGTGTCAGCTGTTTTTTTCAACATAATTCATGATTAATTACATTTAGCGCAGCAATAATCCTTGTTTTTTTTTTTTTTTTTTGCAAATATACGTTTTATTCAGAGTTTTCACACATATAGGGTAGAGTCCCCAAACAAGAAAGTACAACATAGACAGTGAAGGACGCAGCCTCCTGAGTGTGCATCACAGTAACAGAAAGTGCAATTACCAGCCTTGCATTACATTGTAAATAGTGAGTGGACCCCACATGTATCACTCCCTCGGCCGATTACGGTGGGAGGGCCAAAGACATACCAAGGCCGATTAACATCTCCAGGCCCGGGCCCGCAGACAGAGGTCAAGGCCATTGTGAGCAGGCAATAGGTTGCAACCATAAGAAGAGGTATGAAGCGAGCGCACAAACAGGAGAAAGAGGGGGGGACAAGAGATGTGGGAAGGGGAGTGGGATAGGATAGGGAAGCAAAGAGGAAAGAGGAGGGGGGGTTGAGGAAAGAGGGGGATAAGGGAAGGAGGGACAGGGAATAGATTTGGAAAGAAGAATGGAGGCGATTCAGAGTTCCCCCCATGGACGCCTGTTGACTGGCACATCTCCACTTAACGCTCAAAAAGGTTTCTGCCTTCTGTCGAGTACACAAACGCATTCCAAAGAGACCAGGTCTTTCGGTAAACTTCCTGCCTATCTTGGGCAGTCATGATCAAATCCTCCATTTTGTTAATATCTTCCACCCTCCGTAGCCACATTGCCACGGAGGGGGGGGTTTGTTGCTTCCAGAGCAGAGGGATACAAGATTTGGCCGCATTGGTGAGATGGCGCAGTATTGACCGTGCATATATCTTAGGGGGCAGATCCGATACATGTAAGAGGAAGAACGCTGGGTCATTCGGGATCTGCCACTCCGTGAATTTTTGGGCTATGTTTCGGACAGCTGTCCAAAAGTCAGAGAGCTTGGGGCAGGACCAAAAAACATGCAGGATCGTACCTCCTGCCTCCCCACAGCGCCAGCAACATGCAAACGCGTCCGGGAAGATAAGGTGAAGGCGGCTGGGAGTCAGGTACCATCTCGTGAGGATTTTATAATTCAGCTCCTGTGTTTTGGTGCATATTAAGGATTTCAGGGCGAACCTCAGAACCCGTGCAATTTGCGCGGGTGTGAAGGTGCGATCCAGATCCCCCTCCCATTTCTCGATACTAGAGATACGGTGCGTTTGTGGTGGGGTATTCAATAATACATACATTTTAGAGAGAAGTCGGGAGATGGGTTCCGTGCCCGATAAGTATTCCTCAAACACGGTCAGCGGTCTGGAATAAGCCGTAGGGTTCGGGATGGACTGTAGAAAGTGATGTAGACGCGCGGCGTTCCAGAAATCCAGACCATAGAGACCCCTGTGGTCCATAAGGTCAACAATAGAGACCCAGCCGTCACGTGCTACAAACTGAGGGGCCCTAGTAAGGTTGGAGTCCCGTAGCCACCTAAACTGCGTGGTCGGTAGACCCGGCAGGAAGCTAGGGTTACCAAGGATCGGTGTCAGTGGCGACGCCGCGGTCGTCAGGGAGTACCGCAACGCCACCTTCTCACTCTGGTAGAGAGTGTTGCCTATAAGGGGGTGAGCTTTCACCTCCCTCGGCAACGCGGCTCTGCACCAGAGAACAGACCGCAATGGAGCCGGACATTGGTGTTGCTCAATTTGGACCCATAATTTGGTGGTGAGGTTGCGACCCCAATCAATCACTCTACTCAAATGGGAGGCGCTGTAATACTGCCCGACGTCCGGTAATGCCACACCTCCGCATCGTTTCGGGAGGGACAGTTGGGAACGCGGTATCCGAGGCTGCTTCTGTGCCCAGACAAAACGGGTAAACAGGGCCTGTACCTGTCTAAAATATGCAGGGGGGATTTTGATCGGTAAAGCCTGAAACAGATATAAAAATTTAGGCAAAATGCACATTTTCAGTAAATTACATCTACCGAACCAGGAATGTGTCCCCTTGTGCCAAGAGTCCAAAAGCAGCCGCGTCTTAGTAAGTAAGGGGGGGAAATTGCATGCGTACAGGTCCGAAAGGTCTGGAGGAATGCTAGTGCCTAGGTAAGTCAGGGCGGTCGTCGTCCACTTGAAATGGAAGCTGGATCGCAAAGTGGGAAGTAATCGTGGCGGTATCAGTATCCCCATGGCTTCTGATTTGGTGAAGTTAATCTTTAGGTTAGATAACGTCCCGTACACCTCAAACTCCTTGAGCAGGTTAGGTAAGGAAATGCTGGGGTTAGTCAATGTGAAAAGCATATCGTCGGCATAAGCCGAAAGTTTATGTTGCGCGTCTCCCACAACTACCCCCTGTATGTCTGGGTTCAGTCTCACCGTGGCTAAAAAGGGTTCTAAAGATAATGCGAACAGGAGAGGAGATAGTGGGCAACCTTGGCGCGTCCCATTGGTTATCGGTAAGGGAGTTGACAGTGTCCCATTGATTTTAACTTGCGCTGTCGGCCTGGAATAAACCCCAGATATACGTGCAATCATCCGGTCTCCCAATCCCACGTGTCGGAGTACAGCAAACAGAAATGGCCAGCTCACACGGTCAAAGGCCTTTTCAGCATCTGTGTTCAACAGGACACATGGTGATCCCGCTGTTCTCACCACATGAATCAGATTAAGCACCTTCGTGGTACTGTCTCGGGCCTCACGGGAGGGAATAAAGCCGACCTGATCCAAATGGACCAATTGCTGGAGATGGCTTGCCAGCCTAGTGGCCAAAATCTTGGTGTAAATTTTTAGATCTACATTTAGGAGAGAAATTGGTCGGTAACTACCGCAGGATGCCGGGTCCTTCCCTTCTTTATGAATCAATGAGATGTGAGCAGCTAAGGAATCTCTAGTGAACTCCTCCCCCCCACCCCTATGGCATTGAAGAGCGCAAGCATGGGCTGCCCCAGTAGGTCTAGTAGTCGTTTATAGTATTGCAGCGTATAGCCGTCCGGTCCCGGAGCCTTCCCCGGCTTCATCGTCCCTATAGCGTTATGGATTTCCGTCATGGTAATGGGGGATTCCAGTTCCTCCCTCACCGCCGGGGACAAAGAGGGCATTTGGGACCTCTCTAGATAGTTGGTCAAGGCTGTCGAAGGTGGGGGGTGTGTCTGCAGATTGTACAGGCCCGAGTAAAAATTCCTGAACTCACTGGTAATATGCATGGGTAAGTGGACCTTCCGCCCCCCCCGGCGCCACGATATGGGGAATATAAGTCAGAAGTCTGCGTTCCCTGACCAGTCTCGCCAGTAGCTTCCCACACTTGTCGCCCGCCTCGTAGGTCATCCTGCGGCAAGATTGTATGGCAGCTTTAGCTCTATAATAAAGTATATCCGTAATCTGCTTCCTGATGGTCAGTAGGTCATTTTCAGAGGATTGTGAGGGGGCGTGTTTGTGTCTGGCCTCTATGACGTGTAGCTGTGCTAAAAGCTGGTCCAACTGTTTGGTGCGTTCTCGTTTTATCCGTGCCCCGTGTTTTATGAGGACCCCGCGCACTACTGTTTTGTGGGCCTCCCACAAAACACCCGGAGCACAGTCTGGGAGGTCATTTTCCTGAAAATAACAACGCAATGTTTTGGTGACATCCTCCAAAACTTCCGGGGTTTGTAAGAGACTTTCGTTCAATCGCCAAAATCTATTCGTCAGGGAGGAAGCGTCAGACAGTCTGTAAGTAAGGAAAATCGGCGCATGGTCCGACCATGTCCTGTCACCTATGGAAGAGCATTCAACCGCATGCAATTGGGAGTGGGGGATCAGAAAGTAATCAATTCTGGTATAGAGCTTGTGCATGGGGGAGTAAAACGTGTAATCTCGTTCGCCCGAATGTTGGAGCCTCCAGACATCTATGAGTTGTGAGTTATGTAGCGTCTTTGCGATGCGTTTAAGCTGTGCAACCGGCATGGAGGTCTGACCAGACGAAGTGTCTACAGACGGGACCAGTGGGGCATTAAAGTCACCCCCTAGCAACAACTGCCCAACTTTAAATTCCTGCAATTTTTCCATGGTCCTCTCTAGAAAAGTGGCTTGGAGTTCGTTAGGGGCGTATACAGCCGCCAAGGTTACCTGTACGTGGCCAAGAAGCCCCTTAAGGAACACATATCGGCCTGAGGGGTCTAACAGGGACCCCTGGCACCGCCACGGGAGTTTACCAGAGAGGAGTATGGAGACCCCTTTGGATTTAGCTAGCGGGTTGGTCGAATGATACGTCCACGGGTAGTGTCTATTGCGTAGGTATGGCAGTGCAGTCGGTTTAAAATGTGTCTCTTGTATAAAGGCAATATCAGCATGTAATATTCTTAGATCAGCTAAAAGAATGCGACGCTTTTCAGGCGTATTAAGGCCCTTTGCGTTAAGTGATAGAACTTTCACATGTGATACCGACATGATCAAATCGGGGGAATCACCAAATCGGAGAGAAGGGGAGTAAGGAGAAAAAAAGGCGGGGGAACACCGGGGCGGGCAGACGGGGTCGATAGGAAGGGAGGGAGGGTTCAGGAGGGAGCAGAGCGGGGTGAGGGTGGGGATAGGGGAGGGGCAGGGAGGGGGGGGAGGGGGAAAGGTATCAGAAGAAGGGGTGTGGTGAGAAAAAGCAGATAGAGAGAAAGGAGAGATGGAGACAAGAAAATCTGAAGACAGATGCTGGTAGAGAAAGAGAGAGGAAAAACGAGGGGGAGAATTGAGAGGAGGAGGGAAAAAGAAGAACAGAGAGAACCGTAACACGGGAGTGGGCCTAGTGCCCCTGTCTCCCTATAATAGAAATAAGAGCATATCATTTCCTAGGGGGAACAAACCGTACCCCCCGGTGAAATATGCCAGCCTAATGGTGGGGACGAGACTGACAGGGAACCAGGTAGCCAGCTCCACAGGCCCGCCTCCCACCTCTGGTAGATCACAAATGCACTATGCAGAACACCTCAAAAAGACAGAAATATAGAAAATAAATAACCAAACCAAAAATCAACAGTGCAGGTAAATCTTACAGATAGAGCAGATGAACATAATACTGAGCAGCAACCCAGGGAAGTCGGTCAGCAGGTCATACCGTAGCCGGGTAGGGCAACCAGAGGCCCACCCGGGCATATACAACATGCCGCACCCCCGAGTCCCGCAACCCCCCCGTCCCTGGACACCCCCCACCCACCATGAACAGCGTGTGCCGCCCGCCGTGATACCCGACCCGATGCGTCCTCCCCAAGCCATGGAGAATTTCCAAAAAACAACCCACCTCCCTCCTCACGGAGAACATTGCAAGCAGGTCCCAGAGCCAGTCATCAGACATAAGGGCTAGCATATATCCGATCGCCTGAGCCCCGAGTACCGGTCGTGCAAAGACAGTTCCCGTCCGGTCGGGTCACACGGGCGGCCTGGTCGGCGTAGCACCCCAGCAGCGTTCGTTTACAAAGTTAAGGCGTTCCCGCCATAGGGTATAGAAGAACCGTTGGACAGCACAGTGGGGAGCTAGTCCGCACGTAGAGGAGTGCTGTCATAGCAGTGGAGTCCAGCAGGCAGTCCTACCCTGTACCAATCCAGAGCCTGTTAAAAGTAATGCTGTACCAATCCAGAGCCTGTTAAAAGTAACGAAGGGTCTTTAGTATGAGAGATCAGCACTTCGTAGGCGGCACAGAAGTGGCGACTCATGACCCAGCTTGCGACCCGGTGTGGAAAGACGAGCCATCGTCCGAAGAACATCCTCCCAGGTAGGTAGTCAATGGGGCGGCTCCACCAACGGCTCCACGGTGAGGAGGGAAGGCCAGGGAAGCAGCTGAAAGGGAGCTAAGGGGGGGGGGGGTCATCCGCAAAGGCCATAGCCGCAACGTAGGACAGCGGTATACCACACAGGACGGAAGCGGCGGCGATGACAACGGTGTGGGCTAGAGGAGAGGGGGGCAGCGGACCAGGGATCAAAAAGAAAAAGATACCTTAGAGCTCGCGGGAGTCCTCCCCCGAGGGTGCCCTGGGTCTGCGGCGTTGTCGCTGTTGTCTGGGCGGCAAGTCACTCCGTCGCCCCCGGGTCGGGTCTTGTCCTTGCGGAAGAGGCAGAGACGCTAGCCAGTTCGGGACAACGATGGGCTCCACGTCCAGGAAACCGAACAAGGCAGGTAGTGAGTCAATAGCACGAAGAGTGAAGGCCCTCTGGTCCTTGCGGAACGTAACCGAGAGCGGGTAGCCCCAGCGATATGTAGCACCACAACGGCGTGCAAGGTCCAGCAGGGGCTTCAGTAAAGCACGCCGCTGGAGGGTGGCACGGGAGATGTCCGGGAGGATCTTCACCTCTGCGCCGTCAAATTCCAAGGTAGGGGCCTCCCAGGACTTCCGCAGAACCTCCTCTTTGAGGCCATAATGATGCAGCCGACAAACTACGTCCCGTGGCCTAGTCAAATCCGCGGACCGGGGGCCCAGAGTGCGGTGCACTCGGTCAAACTCCAGTCGAGATGGCAATTCCACTCCCGGGATACTACGGAAGATTGCAGCAACAGTGTCCGCCAGATCCTCTGCTCCCGTCGCTTCAGGCAGCCCCCGCAGCCGCAGGTTGTGTCTGCGGCTGCGGTCTTCCATCTCTTCCAACCTTAATTGCTGCGTGAGGAGCATGTCCATATGGGCTTCTTGTGAGGCCTCCATTGCTTCCATCCGTAGCTCCAGGGCCGCTAGAGAATGCTCGCCGCCAGCAACCCTATTCGCCAGGTCTTTCACTTTCCCCCTGACGAGAGCCATCTCCTTGCGGTGAGTCTCTTCCACCCTATTTATCAAGGCGGTGATG
Source organism: Lithobates pipiens (assembly GCF_037356315.1). NCBI lineage: Eukaryota > Metazoa > Chordata > Amphibia > Anura > Ranidae > Lithobates > Lithobates pipiens. The sequence continues at coordinate 115,276,051 of NW_027507788.1, forward strand.
TCTGCTCTCGTGGGTAGAGCCTGTAGCAGCAGGCGGAGGTCCGCATCAACCGGCTGCGCCGAACGGGGAGTCTCCATAGTGCCCCGGGCCACACCGTGGGTCGCCAGGGGTGTCCCCACTTGCGGAGCAGGCAGGGAAGCCTGAGAGGTCTCCGAGTCAAGGTCCGGCGAGGAGCAGGTAGCCCGGTCAGCGTCCGCGTGGGCGCGCTCCGCCGCCATATTGGGGCCTGAGGAGCGGTGCTGAGAGGTATGAAAAAGTCTCCCAATATCACCCGAAAGCGATGCAGGAGTCGGTGGTCGGGTAGATCTGCCGTGTTTTTGGGAGGCCTTCTTCTTTGAGGTGGGCATAGTGCGGTCCAGCTGTATTATTATCCGTTAAGGTGAGAGACGGCCGGGAGCTCAGGCGTTGCACGTCTCTACCCTTCCATGTCCAGGCCACGCCCCCTTGTTTTTGTTTTTTTACCGCTTCTACATGTTTATGAAAGCCATCCCTGTGTTACATGTGTAGACTACTTAGCTCGCTCTTACCCTTCACACCAATGTTTTTCTTTAGTGCATTTTGCAGAAACGCACTGCATTCCATTTAACATGGTTTTCTATAGATCTAGTTCTTATCTGTTCATTTTTATCCAGAGTGTTTTTTGGAAAGAGTCAGGGACATTTTTTCCTGCAACAGATTTGAGTTTTGCGTGTAATAGATTTCAATGGACCTGCACCAAAAACCAGGTGTTGCCTTTTTTATGCGTTTTTTATGCATTTTGCATGGGGGGGGGGGGGGGTTGTCTAATAGGAAAGTGTGACAATTCTCTTCACTTTATGAAGTGTGACTTTGATGTGACTTTACACTCTCTGGCACTCAACTTGCATTCAAAGTCACATCAAAGTGCAGGGACCTTTATGTGTCTAAAGTTGCATGTTATGGTTATGGTTAATGGCTAGGGTTAAATGTTAGGGTTAGAGTTAGGGTTATTGTTAGGGTAGGGTAGGACACTAACCTTAAGTCTGAGTTTACACTTATGCAATGCGAATGGGTGCGATTTTTTATGGGAACTTTTACTGTGATTTTGCATTGCAATTTGTGCTAATGACAGTGTGATTGAAATGCAAATGTAATGCATTTTTGGGTGGCATTGGGCACAGGTGCAGTTTCTACAAGGGGGGAAATATGTAAAAAGGAAAATGCAGTATTCGCACACATCTGAACACAAGATGTGATTTCATGTCGGTTTCCTTTAATGTCTATAAAGAAGAAAATCACACCACAATACAGTCGCACAGGACCTTTTTTGTTGCCACATTACATTTGCATAGCAATCGCAATGAATAGATGTAAACAACTGTCACTAAATGCAATGGGAGTTATTTACTAAAGGAAATTCTACTTTGCACTGCAAGTGCACTTGAAAGTGCACTGAAAATGTACTTGTAAGTAAAGTCGCTGTAGATCCAAGGGGGACATGCAAGGAAAATAAAAAACAGCATTTTAGCTTGCACGTGATTGGATGATAAAATCAGCAGAGCTTCCACTCATTTCAGATCTAGCCCTTAGATTTAGAGCGACTGTACTTCCAAGCGCACTTGCAGTGCAAAGTGGATTTGCCTTTCGTAAATAACTCCCAATGCGTTTTTGGATGACATGCAAATCTAGTTTTTTTTGTAAGGCATCAAATTCGCAACAAATTGACATCAGTGTGAACCAGCATTAGCCTTTACCCCCAACTCCAACACTTGAACCCTAACCCTTAACCCTAACATGTGACTTTGGACACGTAAAGCTTCCTGCACTACTTTGATGCGATTTAAGTGCCAGAGAGTCTAAAGTCGCACCATAGTCGCACTCCACGCTGTCATACTGTCCTATTAGCCCAAAAAAAAAGCACAAAACATGTCAAAAACACAGAATGAACCAGAAAATGCAATAATCACAACACCCATAGGTGTGACCCTAGTCTTACATCACATGTAGTAAGAAGCAGTAAGTAAATATATCATACTCTATCTGGTTAGAGTTGTATGATAGACACATTAGGACACCGAAGACCTAGAATGTGGTGATGTTCCCATTCCTCAGTCATAGCTCTGCTTTCTACACCTATACTACATCATATTCCATGTGTAGAAGTGCAGGGAGGGTGGTCGTGGAATATTACTGACTGACATCAGAACCTGAGCGGCTTTCTACCATGAAACATTTAGAAGACATCTGCCCGGGAGCCTCAGCTACTAACTGGTGGCCACTGTCAGGAGAGCATAGCACCCACCTGATGCAGGAAAAAAGTGAAATAACAATATCCAATCCATTGTTCTACTTCCAACATAACACTCCCATACACTTGTACACTTGTGCTTTACTATCAAGATTGAACAATGCCAACATGAAGCTGGCACGTGGCAACTGTAGTATCCTTTGCTAGGCGGTCTGTGTGCCAACTTACAATCCATCTCTCACCATATGAAAGCTGTATTAAAATAGAATATGTAGCACCGATATTTTAAAAAGGGCCCAAAATACATCCCTGGGAATTACAGACCAGTTAGCCTAACATCAATAGTATGTAAACTCTTGGAGGGGATGATAAGGGACTATATACAAGATTTTAGTAATGAAAATGGTATGATTAGCAGTAATCAGCATGGATTCATGAAGATTCGTTCTTGCCAAACCAATCTATTAATCTTCTATGAGGAGGTGAGTTGCCATTTAGATAAAGGAAGACCCATAGACGTGGTGTATCTGGATTTTGCAAATGCATTTGACACAGTTCCCCATTAACGTTTACTCTACAAAATAAGGTCTGTTGGCATGGACCATAAGCTGAGTACATGGATTGAAAACTGGTTACAAGGGCGAGTTCAGAGGGTGGGGATAAATGGGGAATACTCGGAATGGTCAGGGTGGGTAGTGGGGTCCCCCAGGGTTCTGTGCTGGGACTGAGTGTATTATTCCCACTGTGCTGCACTGCACTTTACCTACAAGCTGTTCATTCATTTATTCTATATCAAAAGAACGGGGGAAAAAAGACACTGGTTCCATCTCTTCCCCAGGAAAGAGACACACACACACCTGGCCATCCACATGATGTACAAGAAAACATGATTTATCAGACCAGGCCACCTTCTTCCATTGCTCCATGGTCCAGTTCTGATCCTTACGTGCCAATGTAGGTGCTGTTGGGTGTGGACAAGGGTTAGCATGGGTGCAGATAATACGCATCTCCATACACAACAAACTGTGGTACCCGTTCTGCTTTCAACACATCAACTTCAGGGACAACATGTTCACTTGCTACCTAACATATCCCACTGACTTTCAGATGCCATTGTAACAAGATAATCAATGTTATTCGCTTAACCTGTATGTTATAGCTGATTGGTGTGTAAGGCTCTTTAAAACACTACACAACGCACTTGATGACATACAAAAGCCACTTTCTCGTGTTTATTGTTGAGATCAGGTTGTTCATGCAGCCATCCACTGCACTGTGTTTGGTAAAGGCACCCCTGCTAAAACCAAACTATTTTTTTCTCACTTTAATCTCTGCTCAGTAGAATTTGATTTCAAGTTTCAAATAGTTGGCTAATTTTTACAATTCCTCCCTGGTGAACTGTGCAGCTGACTTCTTTCTGTTTAAAACTGAGTGAGTCAGGATTCCTGGTCTCTCCAAGAGCCTGTATCAAGCTACGCTCATAATTTGTTATGTATTCACACATAATTAGTTTTCTACTGGTGTGTTGTAGTGCTATTTATTGTGAAAGGTACCCCAATGCATCTTAAGGCTGCATTCACATCTGAGCAGAATGATTTTCAAGAGCTTTTATTTGAGAGTATATTTATAGTGATGGGGCAGCCTAGCACCCGTGTCCCAGATTACATAATTCTGTGACAAAACGCACAGGGTGGAGTGGCATGCTGATGTCATTGTGCTCTTTGGGTTCCCGGGAAGTGCGGGTTGCTTGGGTAATGCTGGACGGCGATAGTGACACTAAGAATTTTACCATTGTATTTATGTAATTGCAACCTTAACTATTTTAATAAACTTTCCCTTAAGATTTTAAACTATGTGGAGCATGTTTGTATTTCTGGGGATGCATTTATGGATACATCATCTGGATGGTCTTCACCTTTGGCTTTGAGGGGATCCTACACAAGTGGCATAGAAAGGCCTTGGCTGGGTGTTTAGCCACAAGTGTTGTTGGCCTTTCGTCATAGAAGATCCCATTGAGCTGGTAAGCGGGCATGTTTGTCTAGACACAGGTGGTGGTGCTCCAGGCAAGATCTTACACTTGGTGACGGATGGTGGCTACAGTGTAGATGTTCTGGTCACATATGAAAAGGACTTCACCATATATTTTCTATTTCTGCTGGACTTTATTTTTTTCATAATATTCTTTATTGGGTGGCATTTTATTTGTTCACTGTATCTACAGTATATGTTGTGTTTATTAGAATACATTTATAGCGTGACTCTTTTGGATCGGCATGGTGTTTCTATCTCACAGTAGGGTTGCTGTTTGAATAATTGTTTTCATTTTAGGCTGTTTTCATCAAATTCAGTGCAATTCTTTCTTCCTTCTGTTTTTATTTGAGAGTTTTTATTTTAACCAATGTAGAGTACTGGGGAGGAGACATCGGTGGAGAACTGCTGTTTGGACAGAAAACTAGCAACAAATATGCTCATGTAGAGCATTTTTCATATTTTCCCATTGAAGTCTATGGGGCCAAATACCCTCCAATCTGCTAAAAGAAGCTCATGTACTTATTTGAGCAACAGGTGTTTTGCTACTGGCAATTAAACACTAAAGCCGCGTACACACGGGCGGACTGTCTGGCCAACTTAGTCCGTCAGACAATCCGACGGACAGTCCGTCATACTTTCGAATGAACGAACTTGACCACACACACCACTTTTTGAGCGGACTAATACGGCGTACTAAGTCCGCCATACTATCCGCCCTACTTTTGAAATGAACGGACTCGCCCACACACGCGGAGGAAAGTCCGCTCATTTCGAGCGCGTCTCCAGGTAGGCGGGGCCCGCGAAGGAGACGTCGCTGACCCCGCCGCCTGGTATGGACTTAAAGGGGAACCCCAACGCTGAAAAAAATCGGCGTGGGGGTCCCCCCAAGTCCACAAAAGTCCCACCCTATGTGAATGAGTATGGGGTACAATGTACCCCTACCCATTCACCTGTAAAATAAAAGTACCAAAAAAAACACAACACACGAGATAAAATACTTTATTGCACAGCTCCGGGGGTCTTCCGTCTTCAGGGGTCTTCTCGCCGGACTCCTCCGCTATCTTCTTGTAGCTCTTTTGCTAGCGGAGGAGTCCGGCTTTCTTCCTTGCCGCCGGCCTCTTCTCCCGACTTCGGGGGTCTTGTCCCCCTCTTCGGTTCTTCTGCCGGGCCACCGCGCTTTCTTATAGCTCTTTTACAGGCGGTGGCCCGGTCTTCTGTTGCCGCCGCCGCCGCCTTCCGTTCTTCTTCTTCTTCTTCTTCTCCAGGAGATGTTGCCTCGACGATCTCTCCGGCCGGAATGCCAGGGACGCACTGCGCGGCCACTTATATAGGGACAAGGGGCAGTGTCACATGGCTTTATGTCACATGGGTTGGTGTCACATGGTGACCCCGCCCCCTTACGATGTCATAGTCCCCATGTGACATCAACCCATGTGACCAACCCATGTGACATAAAGCCATGTGACACCGCCCCTTGTCCCTATATAAGTGGCCGCGCAGTGCGTCCCTGGCATTCCGGCCGGAGAGATCGTCGAGGCAACATCTCCTGGAGAAGAAGAAGAAGAAGAACGGAAGGCAGCGGCGGCCACGGCGACAGAAGAACCGAAGAGGGGGACAAGACCCCCGAAGTCGGGAGAAGAGGTCGGCGGTGAGGAAGAAAGCCGGACTCCTCCGCTAGCAAAAGAGCTACAAGAAGATAGCGGAGGAGTCCGGCGAGAAGACCCCCGAAGACGGAAGACCCCCAGAGCTGTGCAATAAAGTATTTTATCTCGTGTGTTGTGTTTTTTTTGGTACTTTTATTTTACAGGTGAATGGGTAGGGGTACATTGTACCCCATACTCATTCACATAGGGTGGGGGGCCGGTATCCGGGGGCCCCTTATTAAAGGGGGCTCCCGGATTCCGATAAGCCCCCCGCCCGCAGACCCCGACAACCAACGGCCAGGGTTGTCGGGAAGAGGCCCTTGTCCTCATCAACATGGGGACAAGGTGCTTTGGCACCCCCCCATGTTGAGGGCACGCGGCCTGGTACGGTTTAGGAGGGGGGGGCGCTCGCTCGCCCCCCTTTCCTGGCCGGCCGGGTAGCGTGCTCGGAAAAGGGTCTGTTGTGGACTTGGGGGGGACCCCCACGCCGATTTTTTTCAGCGTTGGGGTTCCCCTTTAAGTCCATACCAGGCGGCGGGGCCAGCGACGTCTCCTTCGCGGGCCCCGCCTACCTGGATACCCGCTCGAAATGAGCGGACTTTTCTCCGGGCGGGAAAAGTCCGCTCATTTCAAAAGTACGGCGGACTGGCATACACACGGGCGGATTGTCTGCCGAAATGCGAGTATGACGGACAGTATTTCGAACATTCCGAAATACTTAGTCCGCCGTACTGCGCGCTGAAAAAGTCAGCTGAAGCCCACACACGAGCGGACTGTCCGCTGAAATGTGTTTCGGCGGACTAAGTAGGCCATACAGTCTGCCGGTGTGTACGCGGCATAAGGCTCCTTTCACACTGGGGCGGTGGGTGCGTTGGTGGTAAAGCGCCGCTATTTTTAGTGGCACTTTACCGTCAACTTTGCGGCGCTATTCGGCCACTAGCAGGGCGCTTTTACCCCCACTGGCGGGCGAGAAAGGGTTAAAACCACCCACAAAGCACTGCTGCAGCAGTGCTTTGCTGTCGGTATAGCCACGGTGCCCATTGATTTCAATGGGCAGGAGTGGTGGAGGAACGGTATACACACCCCTCCTTCACTGTTCCAATGATGCTGCTAGCAGGACTTTTTTAGCTTCCTGCCAGTGCACCGCTCCAGTGTGAAACCCCTCGGGCTTTCACATTGGAGACACAGGAGTGGCTCTTATGCCTGTACAAACGGTCAGACATTCTGACGACAAAATCCATCAAATTTTTTCCGACGGATTTTGGCCAAAACTTGGCTTGCATACACACGGTCGCACAAAGTTGTCGGAAAATCCAATCGTTCAGAACGCGGTGACGTAGAACACGTACCATGGGACTATAACGAAGGTAGTAGCCAATAGCTTTCGTCTCGTAATTTATTCTGAGCATGTGTGGCACTTTGTCCGTTGGAATTGTCTACACACGATCGGAATTTAAACAACAATCAAATTTTGTTGTCAGAAAATTTTAGATCCAGCTCTCAAACTTTGTGTGTCGGAAATTACGATGGAAAAAGTCTGATGGAGCCCACACACGATCGGATTTTCCATTGGAAAGTCCGACCGTGTGTACAGGGCATTTCAAGGCGCTTTGCAGGCACTATTTTTAGCGCTGTAGCTCCTGCAAAGCGCCCCAGTGTGAAAGGGTTTTTAGATGTGAACACAGGCCATTGAAATGATTGGGAATTTACTTGTGCATCTTGGAGCTGCAAACTTCAAGCAGAAAATCACTTAGGTGTGAATGCCAGGGTCGGGACAAGGGGTGGGCAGAAGGGTAAGCTGCCCTGGGCACTGTGGTATCATGTGAGGTGGGGGCACCATGACCAGATTAGGGGAGGGGGGATTTGTGTTGGACGGGGGATTTGGGGGACAGCGGGGAGTAAGAATTGTTCTACAAGGGGAAATTGTTTACAAGGAACAATGATTTTGGGGGATTTGTATTGATGGGGAAGAGGATTTGTGCTAGAAGGGGGTATTTACAGTGGTGTGAAAAAGTGTTTGCCCCCTTCCTCATTTCCTGTTCCTTTGCATGTTTGTCACACTTAAGTGTTTAGGAACATCAAACCAATTTAAACAATAGTCAAGGACAACACAAGTAAACACAAAATGCAATTTGTAAATGAAGGTGTTTATTATTAAAGGTGAAAAAAAATCCAAACCATCATGGCCCTGTGTGAAAAAGTGATTGCCCCCTAAACCTAATAACTGGTTGGGCCACCCTTAGCAGATAACGTGCAATGAGGCTTTTACAGCGTCCTGGAGGAATTTTGGCCCACTCATCTTTGCAGAATTGTCCTAATTCAGTTACATTAGAGGGTTTTCGAGCATGAACGGCCTTTTTAAGGTCATACCACAACATCTCAATAGGATTCGGGTCAGGACTTTGGCTAGGCCACTCCAAAGTCTTCATTTTGTTTTTCTTCAGCCATTCGGTGGTGGACTTGCTGGTGTGTTTAGGATCATTGTCCTGCTGCAGAACCCAAGTTCGTTTCAGCTTGAGTACACGAACAGATGGTCGGACATTCTCCTTCAGGATCTCTTGGTAGACAGCAGAATTCATAGTTCCTTTTATCACGGCAAGTCTTCCAGGTCCGGAAGCAGCAAAACAGCCCCAGACCATCACACTACCACCACCATATTTTACTGTTGGTATAATGTTCTTTTTATGAAATGCAGTGTTCCTTCTAGGCCAGATATACTTGGACACACACCTTCCAAAGAGTTCCACTTTTGTCTCATCGGTCCACAGAATGTTGTCCCAAAAGTCTTGGGGATCATCAAGATGTGTTGTGGAGAAATTGAGACAAGCTTTGATGTTCTTTTTGCTCAGCAGTGGTTTTCTCCTTGGAACTCTGCCATGCAGGCCATTTTTGCCCAGTCTTTTCCTGATGGTGGAGGCATGAACGCTGACCTTAACTGAGGCAAGTGAGCCCTGCAGTTCCTTGGACATTGTTGTGGGGTCTTTTGTGACCTCTTGGATGAGTCGTCGCTGCGCTCTTGGGGTAATTTTGGGCGGCCGGCAACTCCTGGGAAGGTTCACCACTGTTCCATGTCTTCGCCATTTGTGGATAATGGCTCTCACTGTGGTTCGCTGGATTCCCAAAGCTTTGGAAATGGCTTTATAACCCTTTCCAGACTGATAGATCTCAATTACTTTCTTTCTCAATTGTTCCTGAATTTCTTTGGGTCTCGGCATGATGTGTAGCTTTTAAGGATCTTCTGGTGGACCTTACTGTGTCAAGCAGCTCCTATTTAAGTGATGCCTTGATTGTGAACAGGTGTGGCAATAATCAGGCCTGGGTGTGGCTAGAGAAATTGAACTCAGGTGTGGACAACCACAGTTATAGTATGTTTTAACAAGGGGGGCAATCACTTTTTCACACAGGGCCATGATGGTTTGTATTTTTTTTCACCTTTAATAATAAACACCTTCATTTACAAATTGCATTTTGTGTTTACTTGTGTTGTCCTTGACTATTGTTTAAATTGGTTTGATGTTCCGAAACACTTAAGTGTGACAAACATGCAAAGGAACAGGAAATGAGGAAGGGGGCAAACACTTTTTCACACCACTGTATGGGTGTTTGCACTGAAAGAGGTGATATGGCAGAGAGGGGAGGGAATTGGTGCTAGGAGGGGAAACTTTTTTTGAGGGGGGGGGGGGGGGATTTGTGCTAGTAGGGATGATCAGGGCATATTTGTGATAGGAGGGAAAATGTGGGAGGGGGAAGATTTGTGCTAATTTGTAATTGGAGGAGGTGGAATTTATGCTTAAGGGGTTAGCATGCTGACACATGCATCTTTGGGAGGGGGTCGCAGTTTGGCATGTTTGCCCTGGGCTCTAGATGACCTTGTCCCGGCACTAATGGGGCCTGAAATGCATTTGCTCTGCATATTTCCAGTGTGTCACGTTGTGCTGTTTTATCTTTACATGAGTTGCAGTGTTTCAGCCTATTCATTTTTAACTGGGTGTTCAGAGCAAAAAGTGCATAAACATACAACACACAAAATGCAATGCACAGTGTTGTGTTAATGGGTCCTGAAAGCTAACACAGTAGAGATTCAGGTAGCTCAATGTTAAAGGGGCATTCCGGCCACTATTTATTTATTTTTTTAAAGTCAGCAGTCACTGTAGCTGCTGACTTTGAAAAGGACACTTACCTGTCCAGCGAGCCCGTGATGACGGCTGCCCAAGGCCGATCCGTCCATCTGGTCGACTGCCGGCGCCTCCATTTTAACGAAGGGAAACAGGCAGTGGAGCCTTGTGGCTTCACTGCCTGATTCCTACTGCGCCTGCTCGAGTCGCGTGGCACTTTGTGAATGGCCCCGTTGTTTTCTGGGACACACACATGTCCCAGAAGGCAAAGGGACGGCTCGCCGAAGAGGAGGAAGCACCGCGGAATAGGAAGAGGCAGATTAGGAAGACTGCCTAGCAACAGGATTTCAGGTAAGTAAAAATTTTTATTTTTTTTTTCATTTAAGAATTTTAATGCCATTTTTTATTTTAGGGTGGCCCTCCACTTTAACTTCTATTTTTTTCCTTAGTGCTGTGAAACAGTAAAATTATTTAGGGCATTTTCTATTGAACCTTTTAAAAATAAGGATATTATTCCTAACAAGCTGCCTTGTGCTTCTTAGACACTGGATATGTGTAGAAAAGCTTGTCATGGGCTCGTCATGCCATGCATAAAACAATAGCTCTTCTTTCCTAATTATGACAGTATTGTCTCAGGAAGTAAAAGGGTTATTTAAAAATTAAACATCTGGTAATATGAATTAGAAAGTGAAACAACTTATTTAGGAAAGAAAGTTAATGAACTTGGATCTCTGATTCATCAGCATCTGCTGCCTATGCCATACAATTGTCATTGTTCAAAGCATTCAGTCACAGACTTCCGATCGGGTTTGGGGTGATAAGCAGCTGTTACAGGAAATCAAAAATAATAAGAATAAATGTAACTTCTTAAATGTCAGCCCTCCTTAAAGCTGAACTCCAGGCAACCAGCTGAATACATGTAGTCAAGTAAAATTCACAGATCTTATCCTTCTCCCAGGAATTAGGAGTTTCAATGTGTATGCATTCAGGCAGGCCCTTGCACCATATGGTTTTGGTAAATCTGAAGACAAAAATCAGCAGAAAATCTGATAGTGTGGATGGTGCATTACACTCCCAAAAAATATATATAATAAATTGAAGACATATCACCCCAATTTAGTGATATTCTTTGGTGGAAGACATGTGCAAGTCGTTTCGGTCCGAATGTTAATTCGGACAAATTTATATATATATATATATATATATATATATATATATATATATATATATATATATATATATATATATATATATATATATATATATATGTATATATATATATATATATATATATATGTATATATATATATATATATATATATATGTGTATATATATATATATATATATATATATATATATATGTATATATATATATATATATATATATATATATATACAGTGCCTTGAAAAAGTATTCACGCCCTTGGATTTTTACCTATTTTGTTACATTACAGCTTTTAGTTCAATGATTTTTTAATCTGAATTATATTTGATGGATCAGAACACAATAGTCTAAGTCGGTGAAGTAAAATTAGAAAAATATATACATAAAACTATTTTTCAAAAATAAAAAAATGATAATTGGCATGTGCGTATGTATTCACCCCCTTTGTTATGAAGCCCATAAAAAGCTCTGGTGCAACCAATTACCTTCAGAAGTCACATAATTAATGAAATGATGTCCACCTGTGTGCAATCTAAGTGTCACATGATATGTCTTACATATACACACCTTTTTGAAAGGCCTCAGGGGCTGAAACACCTAAGCAAGAGGCACCACTAACCAAACACTGCCATGAAGACCAAGAAACTCTCCAAACAAGTAAGGGACAATGTTGTTAAGAAGTACAAGTCAGGGTTAGGTTATAAAAAATTATAAAAATCTTTGATGATCCGTGGGAGCACCATCACATTTATCATAACCAAATTGAAAGAACATGGCACAACAGCAAACCTACCAAGAGACGGCCGCACACCAAAACTCACGGACCGAGCAAGGAGGGCATTAATCAGAGAGGTAGCACAGAGACCTAAGGTAACCCTGGAGGAGCTGTAGAGTTCCACAGCAGAGACTGGAGTATCTGTACATAGGATGACAATAAGCCATACGCTCCATAGAGTTGGGCTTTATGGCAGAGTGGCCAGAAGAAATCCATTACTTTCAGCAAAAAACAAAATGGAACGTTTGCGAAAAGGAATGTGGGAGACTCCCAAAATGTATGGAGGAAGGTGCTCTGGTCTGATGAGACTAAAATTTAACTGTTTGGCCATCAAACAAAATGCTATGTTTGGCGCCATCCCAAAACATCCCATCACCCAAAGGACACCACCCCCACAGTGAAACATGGTGGTGGCAGCATCATGCTGTGGGATGTTTTTCAGCAGTCGTGACTGGGAAACTGAGATGAGGGAAAGATGGATGGTGCTAAATACAGGGATATTCTTGAGCAAAACCTGTACCACTCTGTGTGTGATTTGAGGCTAGAGGTTCACCTTCCAGCAGGACAATGACCCCAAACACACTGCTAAAGCAACACTTGAGTGGTTTAAGGGGAAAGATGTAAATGTGTTGAAATAGCCTAGTCAAAGCCCAGACCTCAATCCAATAGAAAATCTGTGGTCAGACTTAAAGATTGCTGTTCACAAGCACAAACCATCCAACTTGAAGGAGCTGGAGCAGTTTTGCAAGGAGGAATGGGCAAAAATCCCAGTGGTAAGATGTGGCAAGCTCATAGAGACTTATCCAAAGCGACTTGGAGCTGTGATAGCCACAAAAGGTTGCTCTAAAAAGTATTGACTTTAGGGAGTTTTTGTCCTATTTGTTGTTTGCTTCATAATAAAAAATCTTCAAAGATGTGGGCATGTTCTGTAAATTAAATTATGCAAATCCTCAAATAATCTATGTTAATTCCAGGTTGTGAGACAACAAAACACTAAAAATGCCAAGGAGGGTGAATACTTTTGCAAGGCACTGTATGTAGCAAAGTCCTGGGGCCTTGAAGTCCAATGGAGACCTCCAGAGATAGGGACAGCTACATCCTTCAGTGTAGAGTAGCTTACAAGGCATGGTGGGTGTAATTCATGATGAACATATGGGCACCAGACACTTTTTGACTGCAAAGAGATTTATTGTCTATTAACAGAACTGTGGGAGAGAGGATAAGGGCCAGGAGGCCCTTAGGTAGATGTAAAATGAATTGGCAGACTCTGAGACTTTTATAGGTAGACAGCTATACAGGTGAAGGCCTCTAGCCAGACACCCCTTCTGTATAGGCAGGACTGCTGTCTCCTATAGCATCTTGTAGCTGTTACCAACGGTAAAGGTATTCAACTATCTGCAACATGAAAAGTTCTCTTTACCCTACACTCACTCACTGTGGGTCTTCACTCAACAAGCTCCCAGTCTCTCACTAGACTTCAGATCCTCTAGCCACTGGATTCCCTGAGCTTTTTCACTGTAGCACTCAGTATCTTCCTCAAGTGTCACCCCAGCTTCACTGCTGGGTCCCTGGCTTGGTACTCACAGATACTCCTTAAGCTTCACCCCTGCTGACACTTTAGGTCCCCGGCTTGGCACTCCACAAAAATGTACACTTTTTTGGTGAATAGTTAGAGGTACTGTGTACCCCATACTCATTCACATGGGGGGGCAGGAGCTGGGGGCCCCCTTGTTAAAGGGCGCTTCCATATTCCAATAAGCCCCCTGCCCTCAGACCCCCATAACCACAGCCCAGGGTTGTGAGGAAGAGGCACCCCAAGGTGCTTTAGGGTGGGGTTAAGAACTTGTCCCCCCCATTTCCTGACCTGCATGCTTGGATAAATGTCTGGTATAAATTTTTGGGGTCTTTTTTTATGTTGATGTGGGGTTCCCCTTATGCCGCGTACACACGATCGGACTATCTGGCGGAATTGGTCCGGCGGACAATTCACCCACGTTCACTGGGTGATGTCACATGGTAACCCCGCCCCTTATGATCTCACAGCCCCAGGGGGATGTCGAGACTGTGACATCATAAGGGGCAGGGTCAACATGTGACATCACCCAGTGACCCCGCCCCTTATGCCTATATAAGTCGCCGCACAACGCGTCTCTGGCATTGGTGCCGGAGAGAGCGTCGTGTCAACATCGGAAGAAGGAAGAAGAAAAAGGAAGAAGAAAGAAGAAGATGGCAGCGTCAGTGACAGAACCGGGCCAACGGTAGTTAAAGAGCTGGAAGAAGATATCAGAGGCCTGGCAAGAAGAACTGAAGAGCGGGACAAGTCCCCCGAAGTCGGAAAAAGACCCCCAGATGGCGGAAATGACAAAGGAGAAAGCCGGGCTCCTCCGCTAGTAAAAGATCAGTAAAAGAGCAGAAGAGAGCGGAGGAACCTGGCGAGAAGACCCCCGAAGACAGAAGAAGACCCTGGAGCTGTCTAATAAAGTATTTTAAAAACCTGTGTTGTTTTTTTTTTATTAACACTTTTTCCCCTCAGGTGAATGGGTAGGGGTACCTTGTAAGCCCCATGCCCACAGACCCTGACAACCAACGGCCAGGCTTGTCTGGAAGAGGTCCTTGTCCTCATCAACATGGGGACAAGGTGCTTTGGGGTGGGGAGCTGCAGGGCCCCCCTTCCCCAAGGCACCCCCAATGTTGAGGGCACATGGCCTGGTACGGTTCAGGGGGGGGGGGCGCTCGCTCGTCCCCGCCCCTTTCCTGATTGGCCGGGCTGCATGCTCAGATAAGGGTCTGGTATGGACTTTGGGGGGACCCCCACGCCGTTTTTTCAGCGTAGGGGTTCCCCTTTAAATCCATACCAGGCAACGGGGCTTGCGAGGTGTCAATCTCGTCGATGGAGGTGGCGACATTGACTTCCATTCGCTAGTCCCGTCTACCTGGAGTCACGTTCAAAATTAATGTACTTTACTCAATGTACGGGCAAGTCCGTTCATTTCAAAAGTCCGGCGGACCTCCGCCACAAGTGTCCGGTCGGTGTGGGCGTGTGTGGACAAGTCCTCTCGTTCGAAAAGTCCGGTGGACCTCAGCTGCAAAGTCCAGCGGTTTGTCCGCTGGATTAAGTCCGCCGGCTAGTCTGATCATGTGTACGCGACATTAGAATCCATACCAGACCCTGAGGGTCTGGTAAGAATTGTTTTTTTTTTCTATTGCTGGCACTTTTTTGTTTTAATTTCAGCTCTCAACAGGAAAGCCTGCTGACAGCTGATGAATCTTTGGGGTGGGGAGCTGCAGGGCCCCCCTTCCCCAAGGCACCCCCAATGTTGAGGGCACACGGCCTGGTACGGTTCAGGGGGGGGCGCTCGATCGTCCCCGCCCCTTTCCTGATTGGCCGGGCTGCATGCTCAGATAAGGGTCTGGTATGGACTTTGGGGGGACCCCCACGCCGTTTTTTCAGGGTAGGGGTTCCTCTTTAAATCCATACCAGGCAACGGGGCTTGTGAGGTGTCAATCTCGTCGATGGAGGTGGCGACATTGACTTCCATTCGCTAGTCCCGTCTACCTGGAGTCACGTTCAAAATTAATGTACTTTACTCAATGTGCGGGCAAGTCTGTTCATTTCAAAAGTCCGGCGGACCTCCGCCACAAGTGTCCGGTCGGTGTGGGCGTGTGTGGACAAGTCCTCTCGTTCGAAAAGTCCGGCGGACCTCAGCTGCAAAGTCCAGCGGTTTGTCCGCTGGATTAAGTCCGCCGGATAGTCTGATCATGTGTACGCGACATTAGAATCCATACCAGACCCTGAGGGCCTGGTAAGAATTGTTTTTTTTTTCTATTGCTGGCACTTTTTTGTTTTAATTTCAGCTCTCAACAGGAAAGCCTGCTGACAGCTGATGAATCTTTGGTTGTTAAGGATGTGTCGCCCAGCTTCCTGGCCCACTGCTTAACAACCAGCTATTCTTCACATAGAATTTGAATCGGTCGATAATTTTTAGACCGATTCGAATTTGAATCGTTCAGAAAATTTGTGATTCGTTAGAAAATTAATAAACTAAAGTAAACAAGACTAAAGTAAACTAAACAAATTCAGAAACTAATCAATGGAACAAAATTAGTAACATAACAAATCTATCCAAAAATAAATTAAACAAATTTTTCCATTTTACACATGTCTATTTGGTAGTAGTCCATGGTGGAAGATTTCTAATACTGTGGGAGATTTACCCTTACTGGAGGCACATGAACTGTGGTGGCTTTTTTTTTATGGATACTTTTTCACTGGACACTCCAACCAAATTGGATCATACTGTACATGGGACTGTTTTCACGTTTTTTAATTTTTTTATTTATTTACTGCACATGATATATGATGATTGTATAATTTATGAGCATTGTTGTGTATATGCAAATTCTGAGTCAGCACTTGGTAAATGTTTATGATGTTTTTGGGTATACATATACATAAAACAAGCGTAAGGCTAGATGACTGGGTCAGAGCAACTCCAATACTGCAGCCCTTACGGGATGTCTCCAGTTTAAAGTGGTCAGGACCTACCAAAAGTGGTCCATGGAAGAAAACCCAGCTAACTGGCACAAGCTTTTGGGTGGGCAAGGCTCACTGATGCATGTTGGGAGCGAAGGCTGGTTCATGTAGTCTGACCCAAGAGAAGTTATTTTGATGATATAACCATGCTGTGGACATGTGCTAAATTATTTTTGTATTTGTAACAAAATCAGATCAAAATAAAATTATTATTAATTAAATTAATTTGAGTTATATAGCTGCCACTATAGTGTTAAGCCAGTATGGCCCTATGGATCGATATTAAAGATAAACCAAGTGCTGTTTCTATGCTATACATTCAAATGCACCTATATTTACACCCCCAAGTCACATGGGGTATTTCAGGAAGTTAAGAATGGGGATATACTTTCATGGGATTGTAAAGCAACGTTGCCGAGAGTAGATGACATAGACACAACATCTTATGGAAAGGGCTGACAACACACAGACCATGCCATGAATCAAAGCAAAAATGCGCAGTGACGTAATTAGACTGAAGATTTCTACAGAAGAGCACAGGTTAGAAAGATTATAAAAACAGCACTATGTACATTGTTTAGTACATATTTCAATGAAGCATAGCGCACCCCCTAAATGACTGGGATCCTCCACCCTGCCCAGCCAGGGACACTTAAGGCAGAGAACAGCCCGTGACTTTGTTGTTTTTTGTTTATTGTGGGATAATAACTTGGATAGGGATGGGAGATTATGGAATGCTTACTTGACTTAAGAACAAATTTCAGGGACAACTCTTCCTATATACAGTCTCTATATACAATCTCTATATACAGCTCCTCTTCTTTTTCCAGCACTGACCTGCTTACATAACCCATCTGGAACACTGTGAATTATCCAACAGTCACTCAGTCAGATGAAGCAATAGCCCATTTTAGGCAGAAACTCAAGGCCCCTTGGTTATATAGCAAAAGCTCAGTGTCCAGCTTTTTTGACTACTGATCCCAGCACCACCTCTTAAGGCACTGCCAACCCACCTGGCTGCAGCTGTCCCTTTGACTAGCCCTCAATCTCTTCACTAACCCCTCCTAACTTCTCCCCACAGTCCTCAAAACTGACACTCACCAGACCACCCAGCTGACTCTTAGTAGATCTCCTAGGCTTGCTGACCTGCTCCCGCTGTCCTCTCTCCTTGCTTCCATGCCACCAGGAAGGGTCTGCAGTAATATCACAGTCCATTATTAGTAAAAAAAAAAAAAAATCAATCAATATGCGCTTATTGCGATTTATTTACCAAAAATATGTAGAAGAATACATACTGGCCTATACTGAGGAACTTTATTATAGCAAAATGTAAAAGATATTGTGTTTTTTTCAAAATTGTTGCTCTTCTTTTGTTTATAGCACAAAAAAAAAAAAAAAAGCAGAGGTGATCAAATACCACCAAAAGAAAGCTCTATTTGTGGGAAAAAAAGGACATAAATTTTGTTTGGGTACAGCGTTGCATAACCGCACAATTGTCAGTTAAACGAATGAACGTCATCACGCTCTGAACGATCGGATTTTCCGACAACTTTGTCCGACCGCGTGTATGCAACACCAGTTGCAGACAAAATCCGCCGGAAAAAATCCAACGGATTTTGTGGTCGGAATGTCCAATTGTGTGTACAAGGGCTTACTCTCCCATAAGTAGTGAAATGATTCTCCACCAACAACACATCACACTGGGCATCTTACTCCCAGATACAGACCACCAAATTATACGTGGTCAAACAGCACTCAATCAGCCAGCAGACACGGTCAGACTCCCAATAGACTTCGTTTGAAAGAATGCCAAGAAATGTCAAGAAATGTTGGGCAAATGCCCACTAAAGTTTCTGTTTCTTTTGATCTTTTGTTTACATTTTTGTAGATGTCCAATCATTTTGTTGTCTGAGAAGATAGTTTTTCACTGTATATGTCTTTAGTTCTTAGGGTTTGCAATCCAAAGAAGGAGCAACCATTGCATGTCATTGTTAAGGGTTAAAAATTCGTTTTGATCTAGATGCTTCATAGCACATCCCTGCCTGGATTCTCCCACTCTGGGATTAAGCGAGGCCAAAGGGTGAGATGTGTAAGAGTAAGTAGAATCAAACTCCCCCGGAAGTAATTGGCAATGGTGACATCATGGACCTTCCAGCAAAATCCTAGGAATGGTAGAACTTATGGAAGAAGAGACACTTCTGTCTCTTCTTACATAAAATATCTCCTTCTGCCTGCTAGCAGAATTTTAGTAATTGTACACTGACATGTGTAGTGAGATGCGGGAAGTAAGTGCTGCAAAGTAACTTCTGTGTAGGAGTTACTTCATCTTGACCCAGCTGATCAAAGATGGCTGAAGACTCCAGATCTAGAAGAAGGGATGAGAAGGTGAAGTTCTGGAGATGGAGTGGGCATGGATGTTGCGTTGCTGGAGGACAGAACTTTACAAAGAAAGTGTGCCATAATGTGCAAATATGCTGTGTATTTCCTGTGAGGTCAAAAAGGTAATTTTCACTTTAAGGTGACCTCCAACCCCTGGCTAAAATAAAAATAAATAGTGTTTGAATAAATACCATTCTAATGTGCAAATGCCATAAATATGCAAATATGCCAAAGTAATAACAAAGGCACTTTAAAGACATTACATAAATTGTACAAAATATTTAAAATGTGCAAATATGCAAATAAATAACTAAAAATGAATACTAATTTATCGATACAAAAATGCATAACCTGTCTTCAAATCACGTTATGAACTTTACATTAATAAATTACTGTTTGTTTTTAGATATTTATTGGCATATCTTTTATTTTTTTGCATATTTTATGTAATGTATTTAAAGGCATGGTGCATTTATTATTACCTATTATTATTTGTGCATATTTGCACATTTATTCCATCTGCATATTGGAATGGTATTTATTTAAAGGACCAGTGTTACAATATTACATTTTTACTGAGTATTATCACAATGTATTTGACTGTGTTGTTTAGTGCAGATGAAACTATTTTTAGCTTTCTTTTTAACACAATTTGACATTAAGCACAGCTATTTTAAGTGTTTTCACTCCAGATAAAGTGTTAGGCCTGGAGAAAATAAGTAAGACTAAATAAGCTTGTAAGTAAGTCTGAGCAATTATAATATAAAATACTACATATTCAAATTTTTGCATAAGGCCAATGAGGAAAGGTTCTCTTTAAGCCTATTGGTGACCATTTACAAATATTAGACAAACATTGAGTTCACAGTTCTGTCGCTGGTTCAACTGATTGTCTTCATGCATATTTTCAGGGAGAGGGAAGACTAGCTGAACCAGCATTGGAACTTTCTTTTCTTATCTTGGGAAATGATATACTGATCTTTACATTTGTAGGATATGTTTTCCCAAGGTGCAAACATTACAACTCTAGAGCTTTTCAGTGACATTAATAAGTATATTAATTGTCATGGTTGAACTCGGAAAACCACCTGTGGCCTCTCCTCCCCACATCTGATAAACAGCAGCTCTCCGCTGCAGCTGATCCAGCTGCTTCTTTAAATAATTTGACATCTTAATTGGTATTTTTTCATATGTGTCCCTGCCCCCTTGTAGTGGTCTCTGTATGTCAGAAAACCTTATCACTTTTTAAGCATTGGCCTCAAGCTACTCTCTTCTTTGCTGCCTCAGCTAAACAGAATAAGGGCTCGTTCACATGTGTGGCAACTATTATTCTGCGATGGATAACTTTTCAGAGGGTTTTTGATAGGTGACGAGGAGACAATATGTCACCTCCTCCCCACCTGCTTTAACCCTCAAAATACTGAACACGTTGCTTGCAGTTACAGGGTGGTTGCAGAACGGCCCCATTCACTTGAACAGTTCGTGTTTAGCGGCAGTACCATCTGCCAAATATGTAATGCCATTTCAAATTTGCCTCTGTCAACTGCCTGCTTTTTTTAATGTCACCTGCAGTAATCAGCCCTTAATGAACTGGCAGGAGTTCAGATACTGACCATATTTTGTGTTCTCCTTGTGTACAGATTCTGTTTGTGGCCCAACATAAGCCCAAGAGCAGTGAATTTCTGCTTCTCACACTCCCTCTCAAACATTCTGATGGAAGCATAAAGTTGCACACTTCTTTCTCTTTGTTCTGCAGATGGAGAATCTGTCACTCTGTGTCTAACAGCAGCCAGCTGTCTCCAGCTGCTCACAGCAGCCTGAATGAATAAACATATGCTGAATGCTGCATAGGCTGCTTGGGGCCCATTCACACTATCCTCCTTGCTGTAATGTGTTGTAAACTCACATATTACTGCAACATGTAGTAGAGGACTGTTAATGTGTTAGTGCGTTGACTGATTTTTTAATAGTACCCCAACACATCTTCACCGTGTCCCAAGATGTATAAAAATACAGTAGGTCCCTTTTCCCTATATAAGAAATTATCCGACAATCTGGTATGTTCCAAGTTCCAAATTATTTATTAGGCTACATTAAAAGCGGCACAAAGTGACTAACATGTTTCGGCCAAAACAAACTTCTTCAAAGCAAATCAAATGCTTTGAAGAAGTCTGTCATGGCCGAAACATGTTAGCCATTTTGTGCTGCTTTCAATGTAGCCTAAAAAGGATTTGGAACTTTGAATGTACCGGGTTGTTGGCTACAGGGACGCTGTTAGAAATCGCGGTGCCTCATACAGTCTACCTGACAGGCCCCCCCTCCTCGGTCGGAAGAGACTGAGGACATTGAATTATCAGTCTCTTTCTCTACAGACTCAGGTGTATGGATGAATGAAAAGGAAGCAAGGAAGCACTCTGAGGCTTCCTGCTCATTTACAAACTGAATCATAGTGCTTCAGTGATGAATGGACACAGGAGTGATTGATACCAAATGAAGGGGCCAGCAAATTACAGATTTACTGGCCCCTTCCCCCTCTTTCCATCCTGAAATATTCCTCTGTGTACCCACAGCAGCTACCAGTGGGAGAGGAGGGAACCTAGCAGTGCTGCGGGGGAAAGGGGCCCACAGGGGGGATCGGACAGAAGATGTAAGGGGCGCATGTGCTAGAACCAATCACCCTGTAGCGCAGCCTGAGATAGATAGAGGAGGAGAAGCCAGTAGCGCTGCAGAGGGAGGCAGAAGAGAATCAGTAATGCAATAGGACAGTACAGCCAGCCCTCCTGCTCACCAGGTGCCCAGGCCCCCCTTTTGAATATCTGGGGCCCAGGCCCAGTACAGGAGGGCTGGTTGTACTGCCTTATCAGTGGCCCTGGCTGGCTAATTTCTTCTATAGATTGATGCCTTGGGAGTACACACTCCAGTCATAAGAAATGGCCCTCAGCAATCTATGTGGTAACAGACCAGTTGAGCTTGGGTAAAGTTTCTTCAGTTTGTCTTTTTTCCCTATCTTGGAGGATCTCCTTTTTTCCTTATCGTTCCCTATTTTCCCTACTCTAAAGACATATTGGTAGGTTAATTGGATTCTGTCCAAAATTGGCCCTAGTATATGAATGGGCACCTTGGATTGTGGGCTCCTTGAGGGTATGGACTGATGTGAGTGTGCAATGTACAGGGATAGGAACAATTGTAGACACTCACTCAGGTTGAATTGGATGGACTGGTGTCTTTATTCAACCTTACTAACTATGTAACTATTTGTAGACTATTCATCTGCTTAACACAGCATGCTGTATTGTACCTCAACACTCAAAGAGTAATGCATTCTGGTATGAATGGGCCCTTATTCTTTGTAGTTTCAGCTCTTGAATGTCAACTTGAAAGTATGGTTTGAAGCAGTTTCCCAACTGGGGTTTCTGTAGAATACTAGGCTTCCAAGATAGGTCCCTAGGTGTTCTGCCACAATCTACCTATCAGTCACAGGCAGCTGATGGGTAAATCACTTCCACATGCCCATGCACAGCATTGTGGTAAGCAATACATTTTTCCACTGTTTTCCTGCAGCCCCTCCTCCCCACCAGTCCTTCCCAATTGCTTGCATGTGACATCCACTGGGATGGGGAGGATGGGCTGGTGGGAAACAGTGCTCCAGGAGAGGACTCATCACAGACAATTCTCTGTCATGCTCTGCATATGAAGAAGACCGCTACTGTGCTGTGCCATGCTGTGTGCCCCATGATGTGCAGTGCTGTGTGCTCCATAAATTGCCCCATGTAATGTGCCCTGCTGTTTGCTCCATAATGTGCCCTGCTCCCATCTAATATGCCCTGCTCCCATTTAATTTACCTTGCTCCAATTTAATGTGCCCTGCTTTCATGTAATGTTCCTTGCTCCCATGTAATGTGCCTTGCCCCCATGTAATGTACCTTACGCCCGTGTAATTTTCCCTGCTCCCACATAATGTGCCCTGCTCCCAAGTCCATATTTTTTTTATGTTGAACGTTTATGTTTATATATAGGAAGCATCACCAAGATATTTTAAAAAACCTGTGAATTAAAAATAAATATTTAATAATGGACATATCCATATTTGCATACAAAATTAAAATGTATTACTTTTCTATCCTATGGGAATTTATTTATTAAGAGCTGTGGAAGTTCTGCTCCAGTTAGTTTTTTCTTATTCATTCGACTGGAAAGTAAATATGAACACATCTTCATTGCAGAGTTAATTTAATATACAGCCATAATATAAATGAAAGAGCCTAAAACCTTACATTTTGGTATAATAAATGCAAACCTACAGAAGTCTAAGGTCTCTCTCAGAGGATTGAGGTGAACCGTCTACAGAGGTAATTCCTCAAAGACCCTCCACATCTGCACAGACTTCTTGACTAGCAGTTTGGGAAAGGTCATGTGACCGATCAGCATGATTATCCACATTACAGCAATAGGTTAAGTGTTAAGCGTTTTCTTTTACTTGTGTTATTCAAATTGAATTTCAAAAACTCAAGGCTACCAGAAAGAAAGTACACTGTTAAAATGAATATATAAACTTTTTTTCTCAAAAGATTTATAATTTGATTTAGCCATTCTTTTGATTCACACACAACACCACACTGTAGTTGATAACAGTAAAACCTTACTTTTTGCCTTATACTGGGAAAATCTGCAAAGTTCCAGCAGTACATTGAACATGAGTGCACAAGCAGTGGTCCAGCAGTGGATGAGCATTTGCCACGATGTCTGTATTGATGTGGATGATCTTTGGGGACTGACAGCAGGACATTGGTAGGGCCTGGTTGGGGCTTTCTATGTCATCTACCAGCTCATTCTGCAGAGAACCAGCAGTGTGATGATGCTCATTGTTTGATTCTTTACATATTTTTCAGATAAGCCCATATACCAGGGACTCTCCACAAGCATGTTGGGTATTCTTGGAGGAGCGTTAGTGGCACTTCTTATATTATCAGCTGCAGTGATTGCATTTCTGATGAGAAGAAAAAAGAAGAAGAAGAAGCATAAATCAGACACAGACAGTGACACGTGAGTGGATAACTGCTTCAATAACTCCCAGAACAAATATCAATGCCAAATACATTATTCAGAACCTCTTTAGCACATTAAAGTAACATTGATGGCACAATAAATATCATAATACAAGTGTAGGACCCTCAGTGTTACTAGGTGAGGTAAATTTAGTATGGCTCCTTTGTGGGCAGAGGGGCAGGGGTTAATTTGGGTTTTGATTGTGCAAGGAATGTGGGTCTGCTACCTCCCCCTGTTTTCTTGAACTTTGTGGATAGTTCTAGAATCTAGTGGGTGGAGGCGCAGAGGCTGCAGCCTGAATATTTGTAGTTCTCCCCAATCCCTGGGGAGGCGAAGCCCAGAAGGTGGGGAAACAACCCACAAATACTTAGGAGCCTGGCAGTCTGGGAGCAGAGTCCAGGATCCAGATGTTTGGAGGGGACCCTGTGCTAGGGGCTCTGCCTCTGGGCAGAAAGAAGGCCAGGATAAAGAGAGAGCGAGTGGAAGAGAGAAGGAGCAGCTAAAAGCCTCACACCCTTTACTAGCCTCAGCTAGGTTTAGCTGAAGCCAACCAGAAATCAAGACTCAGCCTGTATACTAGTGTGCCCATGCAGCAACCTCTTGGATTCCAGGAACCACTTAAAGGGAGTAAGTAACTTCCATTTCAACTTACCCCAAGCCTGTATAGGGAGGACAGTAAGATGCAATAACTTACATGTCTGGGACTAGGGGACAGGCTAGAGCCAGTGCAAAGTAGTCAGAAGCATCATATCTCTGGTTTGGGACAGTAGTAGCCAGATGCTTTTGTATTCCTGTCAGGAGCAGCACCTGCATCTTCAGTTTTTGAACCTTTTGTTGTCATTGTAGCTGCATCCCCACTTCCACGGGTAGACAGCATAGTTGGATTTAGTTCTCAGCATAGTTACCTAGTTAAATAATTAATCTGTTTGAAAAAAGATACAAGTCAACCCAGTTCAACCAACATAGAACAAAATAAAAACACTCACACACCCACACACAAATAGAAAACCTCCATATACATTATCATATACCCGCAGTTGATCAAGTGAAAGGTAAGAAGCCCCAATAAAGCATGATCCAATTTGCTACAGATGGCAGAAAAATGTCTTCCTGATTCCCCAACAGGCAATCAGATATACCCTGGATCAGCTTTCCCTATAAATGTTAGCATCCAGGTATATTATGTGCATTTAGGAAATAATCCAGGCCTATTTCCCACTGGGCAATTATACCCCATTCCTAAACAGGCCAATTTTCAGCTTTCAGCACCCTCATATTTTGAATGATAATTGCTCATTCATGCAACACCCATATGACATTTGTGTCTTTTTTTCAGACAAATAAAGCTTTCTTTTGGTGGCATTTTATTACCACTGGCCTTATTTTGTGCGCTATAAATGAAAAAAATTTTGTAAAAAAATTGCATTTTTCTTCAGTTTTGTTTATAAAATTTAACAAATTAGTAATTTTTCTTTATAAATTTTGGTCAAAAGTTATACTGCTACATATCTTTGGTAAAAACAACCCAAATAAGTATAAGTATATTTTGTTTGGTCTTTGGGAAAGTTATAGAGTCTACAAGCTATGGTGGCAATCATTGAAAATTGATCACACCTGATGTACTGACGGCCTATCCCATTTCTTGAGACACTTAAGCCGCGTACACACGGGCGGACTGTCTGGCCAACTAAGTCCATCAGACAATCCGACGGACAGTCCGTCCTACTTTTGAATGAACGGACTTGACCACACACGATGAACAGACAGTCCGTTGAAAGCTTGCGCGATGACGTGTACAGCACGTACGACGGGACTAGAAATAGGACGTCCAATACTCAGCAATGCAACCTTCCGCCGTGTAAATCCTTTCTGAGCATGCGCCATACTTAGTCCGTCCAACTAGCCTACTCACGAGCGGACTGTCCGCTGAAACCAAAGTTGGACGGACTGTATTACGGAAATTCCGAAAGACTTAGTCCGCCAGACTGTCCGCTGAAAAAGTCCGCTGAAGCCCACACACGAGCGGACTGTCCGCTGAAATGTGTTTCAGCGGACTAAGTTGGACAGACAGTCCGCCCGTGTGTACGCGGCTTAACAAGCCAGTAAAGTAAAAATACCCCATAAATTACCCCCTTTTGGCAAGTAGACATTCCAATGTATTTAGTAAGAGGCATGGTGAGTTTTTAAATTTTTTCCCCACAATTCTTTGCAAAATTAAGATTTTTTTTTAAACACAATTGTCATATTACCAAGTTTCTCACACACAGCATATGCAAACTTGCAACATCACCCCAAAACACATTCTGCTGCTCCTTCTGAGTATGGCGATACTTTGTGTGAGACTTTTACACAGCGTGGCCACATACAGAGGCCCACATCCAAGTAGCACCTCCAGGTGTTCTAGGAGCACAAATTACACATATAATTTCCTGACAAACTATCACACTTTTGAAGGCCCTGGAACACACTCCAAGACAATGAAAAGGCTCACAAAATGGCCCCCATTTTGGAAAGAAAACACTGCAACGTATATTCCATGAGTCATTATGAGTCTTTTGAACATGTCATTTTTTTTCCACAAGTTTTTGGAAAATGTGGACAGAAAATGAAAACACATTTTTTTTTTTTTTTACACAAAGTTGTCCATTTATAAGACATCTTACACCCCAAAATACATTCTGCTACTCCTCCTGAGTATGGCGATACCTCATATGTGAGACTTTTACACAGCCTGGCCACATACAGAGGCCCAACATTCAGAGGGCACCGTCAGGTGCTCTAGGGACATAAAATTACAAATCTAATTTCCTGACTATCTATTACACTTTTGTGCTCTGTAGGGCACTGATAAGCATAGATGAGCATTGATGTGGCACGGATGAGGCATGGATGTGGCATGAATGACCATGGATGAGGCACAGACAAGGCATGGATGAGCACTGCTGTGGCACGGATGAGCACTGATGTGGCATGAATGTGGCATGAATGACCACGGATGAGGCACGGATGAGACCAGATGAGGCACAGATGAGCCATGAATGTGGCACGGATAGGCATGCATGAGGCAAGGATTAGCACTGATGTGGCACAGATGAGCACGGATGAGGCATGGATGTGGCACAGATGAGCAATGATGTGGCATGGATGGGCATGGATGAGGCACAAATGGGCAGGAATGAGGCACAGATGAGGCATGCATGAGGCACAGATGAGGCATGGATGAGGCACAGATGGGCATGGGCGAGGCACAGATGGGCATGGGCGAGGCACAGATGGGCATGAATGAGGCACAGACTAGGCACAGATGGGGATGGATGAGGCATGGATGAGGCACAGATGGGCATGAATGAGACAAAGATGGGCATGGATGAGGCACCTATGGGCATGAATTAGGCACAGATGGGCATGAATGAGGCACATATGGGCCTAAATGAGGCATAGATGGGCATGGATGAGGCACATATGGGCATGAATGAGGCACAGATGGGAATGGATGAGGCACAGATGGGCATGAATTAGGGACATATGGGCATAAATTAGTCACATATGGGCCTAAATGAGGCACATATTAGCATGAATGAGGCACAGATGAGGCACGGGTTAGGCACGGGTGAGCATTGTTGCTCTCTCCCTACTCTCCTTCCATGCTGTACTGATCAGAGTGTGCAGCATGCAAGGAGAGGAGAGAGTTGAACCAGACATGTGCTGGTTTGTTGACAAGTGATCACTCTGTCATTGGACGGAACGATCATGTGGTAAAGGGCTGCTGTCATTGGCCCTTTACCCCGATACTTGATGCGCCGTGTCCAGATGACCCAACGGTCACAGACATTCCCAGGTGCACATCGGAAGCGTGATTCTGAGAGGACATTATTGTACGTCCTCCTAGAATAAGCCCACCGTGCTGTAGCCATCATTTGGCTATGGTCCAGTCAGCAAGTGGTTAAAATAATCTACTGAGTTGGCCAGAACCAGCTCTATTCCAAATTTTCACAGCTCTTACTGTGAAGAAGCCTTTTCATATTTGGAGATTAAATCTCTGCCCTCCTAGTCCCCTGTGATGACCTTAATTTGAATAACTCTACACTGATGTTGCTTGTTTCCCCTCTTAATCTCCCCTTCTGAAGAGAGAACACAGTAAATTCAGTTCCGCTAATCTTTCCTCATAGCTGAGCTCCTCCGTGCATCTTATCAGTTTGGTTGCTCTTCTCTGCACATTCTCCAGTATAATTTTTGGGAACTGGTGCCCATAACTGAACTGAATATTCCAGATGAGGTCTTAATAAGGATTTGTACAGTGGTGAAATTATATCTCTCTCTCTGGAGTCCATACCGCTCTTAATACAAGAAAGGACTTTGCTCGCTTTGGATACCGCAGCCTGGTATTGCATGCTATTATTACGTTTATGATCTACCAGAACACCCAGATCCTTCTCCACCACTGATACCCCCAGAGACATTAGCAAGTTCTCAAGTGTTCATCCAAGTTCTTCAGTTCTGGGCATCCCATGCATCCCTATGCCCTATCCAAGTTCACCCCTTTAAATAAACAAAACAAAATCAGAACAGCAAATATGTAACCCAAAAATAATTGTGCGCTTAGTGCAAAAGGATGATTAAATATTCTGCACACAAAGAAAATCTAAAAATAACTACTTCAAAAGTGCACGTAACCACAACAGATTAACAAATGTATCTTCATTTTACACATTTAGTGGATTAAATAGGGATTATCTCTAATCTGCTCCTTCTCTGTGGCACAGTTGGTCATTAGACTCTTAGCTTTTGATGGAAACCTGTTGTTGCCCCATTTGTCTTCCCTGGGACCTGCTGTTTACCTGTTGATATTGCTGTTGTTTTTCCTTTCATTCCTGGGTTCTGCCATTAGCATGTTGCTACTTACTGGTAGCTCCTTCATTTACAATCCTTTCTGGCTTTTCCTGCACTCTAGGACTTCCTTTTGACATACCTGCCTTAGTTATCTACTTGGATGAGCTTTGTTTAAGGATGGGCATTATCAAATGCTTGCTTACTGATTGGCCCATACTCTGACAACTTTGGGATTCATTTTGCTGTCTCTAGGGCTTGGCCCCATGCTTCTTTGTTGTTGTTGCTGTTCCTATCAGTCCTGTGTTTTGAGTGTTCCTTGTTAACCCTGTCTTTGCCTAGTTTCAGTTCCCTGTATTCTAATCGTCTTTCTTATTTTCCTCCCTGTTTCTGCCTGCTCTCAATCTATGTCAGCAGTGTTGCTTTTCTACTGGTGATCTTGAATCTGCTACTTCCTAACCTCTGAACTGCCTTTGATCTGATGCCTTGACCATGCTAGTAATCCACTGCCTCTTATCATTACTATGTTCCTCCTGACTACCTCTGTTCCTCATGCTTTGGCTTTGGCAGCCCTACTGACAGACTAAGGGAAGGGGCAGGAGAGAACACATGGAGGTAGCAGGACTTGGATAGGTGGGGGGGGCAGCATGCAGAGAAACTGATCCCTTCCATTTTTCTCCTGCAGCAGCTGAATGCCTGCATGAGGGAGAGAAGAAGAAGCATGATTTCTGTGGCTGCAGGGGAAATATGAACAGGCCCCTGGAGTTTGGGGCTAGGTCACAATTGCGACCTCTGTGACCCCTGTAGTCAGGGCAGGATTTAGGGTGGTGGGGGCCCCTGGGCTTGAGTCACTTTCGGGCCCTACCTTCTATACATTACCGTATATATATCGGTGTATCACGCGCACACCAAGTTTAGGAGGGAAGTTTAAGGAAAAAAACTTACATTTAAATGCCCGTCAATGCAGCCTTATCAGTGTCCATCTGCAGCCTTGCCCATCCACCTGCAGCCTTGTCCAGTGTCATTGCAGCCTTGTCAGTGTAGCCTTGTCATTTGCAGCCTTGCCCCAGTGTAATTTGCAGCCTTGTCATTGCAGTTTTGAAGTTTAAAAATGGCGCCGCCGAGATACAGAGTCCTGTGTATCTCGGTTGCTCTCCGGTCCTCTCAGCGGTGTAACGACATATTCAGCGACCCATCGCAGTTTGATACGGAAGTGACGTTCTGTCGCCTCCATCTTGGTACACCCCACACACAACCATAGTAAGGATACACTAATAAGGGGTAAAGCGGACATGTTGTTACACCCACCGGAGTTTTTCATTTTACACGTATTTATAACAGTAAAGTCAGTTTATATACAGGACTTAGAACTCCGTCTGACTACTTAGATCTTGAATCACAGGTTTGCTAATCTGACAGAAGTTCCCTGCTTTTAAAATTCAACATCTAAGCAGTCAGACGGAGTTGTAAGTACTGTATTTCACTCTATACTATCTTTAATGTTATAAATACGTCTAAAATGCAAAACTCCGGTGGATGTAACAACATGTCCCCTTTACCCCTTCTTAGTGTATCCTTACTGTGGATGAGTGTGGGGCGTAGCAAGATGGCGGCGACGGAACGTCACTTCCGTAGCAAACTGCAATGGGTCACCGAATATATCATTACAGCAGCTCTCGGGTCCTCTGCCAGTCCTGAGCGGAGCTGAGAGTAGCCCAGTGTACTCGGCTCGGCTCACAGTCACGCCCAGTCCCTGTGTTATGTCCATCATAGGGCGGGACTGGGCGTGACTGTGAACCGAGCACACTCGGCTATGTATCTCAGCGGGGCCCATAGGCTTGAGCCCAGTCAAGCCCAATGGTAAGTCCAGCCCTGCCTGTAGTTACACCCCTGACTGGATATGACCTTTGCTTACCTGACTACTCCATGCTTCCTAGCTTACCCTTGAAAACTGTCTTTTTGTTCACATCATTTAATCTGATGAAATTCTTTGGTGCACGGGAGTACAAGCACATTTGTATAAAGTGTCCTGGGAAAGTGAGTCCTGATTCTTATAAAAAAATACTGTATATTTATGATAAAAGATCTGATGATGCAGAATTAATACGCCACAAGAAAGGACAATAAAGAACCAGTTGTTCAACTAAATGAAGATGCAATGCCATTTGTTGAATACACAATAAATAACATGGGTCCCCTGCCTATCCACACACTGATCAGTCTTGGTCTCCTACTAATGCATTTGAGACCTTTAACACAGGTATTTTGCATTTTGAATGGTTTATTTTAATATTCCCCACACATGCAAGGTTCACAGGTCGGAGATAAAATAAACACTGTTTTAATACTATGTAATCTGTTGTTTTTCTCTTTTATTTCTGTCTTCAGAGTAGATCCTCCTCCATCACATAAACCAGCACCTCCACCAAAGAAGAGAACAGAAGTAAAAACCCACATAACTGCTCAAGACATTCAGGTATACAGATTCATTAACAAACCTATATAGATAGACTGAACTATGAAAACTTTGTGTAGCAATCAATTACAGGATATTGCTTTTGTCCTTCTGCTAGTACAGACCAGAGAATGAAAAATAAGTGCTTTCTGTTATATCTGTTTAAAAGCCGAGCTCCAGGCATGCAAGATAATGAAAACGAACTAGATTTAAATGCAATAAATGCTGCTATTGCTGAATAGGAACCATGTTGGCTAAAAAATATAATTCTATTGATGTTTTTAATTGTTACAAATAGGCTCATTTCTTAACTTTTTTGCATTATCAGCATTTTAATTAAGAAGTATTTTAGAAGTGTACAAACTGCTGGACAGTTACCCAGCTACAGCTTCTAAACATGCCTTGTATCAGTGCCACGTTGGTTGCTTGTCGTTTGAGAAGGAGCAAAAAAAAACATCAGTAGTTCAAGCTGCAGAGGCGATCACAGAAATACTGTCAGTTATGTAAATGTTGTATTGTGTCCAGAAAGAATGAGGCTCATCGTATTGAATGAACATCACATTTCTTTATTTCACCAAAGACGTGTTTTGTGGCTCAAGCTTGCCACTTTCTTATCTTAATTGTGATACACAGATGTCTGCAAGCAGAGTTACATTTGGCTTAAAAAATGTATATATGAAGGGACTTCGATCATAATGCATAATCAATAAATCAATAAATTCACATATGGAATTGTATGTTTTCTAAATGTTTCAAGGTCCACAGTTAACCATTTTCTTAGCAACTCTGGTTACCAGATACAATGTTTATGTTGAACCTTATATGATAAGTCTATTGATGATTTCTGGTTTACAATAGATACTTTCCAATGTCTATAAACAACATGTTGTCCTACCCCAAGGGGCATCTACTCTGTTTATCTTTGCCCATTGTGATACCTTTTGTACAATGTGAGATATACTAGATTCCATGTGGGGTTTTTTAGCGCATTTTTGTATTTTTATAAATCCTTAATAAAAATACAATTATATAAAAAAAAATGTATATATGAAATGGTTCAAGTAAAATAATTTGATATAATAATAATAATAATAATAATAATAATAATATAATATAATATAAACCTGGCTTAAAATAATGTGATGGTCAGACCTGGTTGATTGCTTATGACCCTGCTCAAAATAGAAGTAAAGGGGTGCAGGATTATCCTGATACCGATCCAGGGGGTTAGTAAATGTAAAGCAGAAAGGATCGCTGCCACTTCCAACCAGCCCAGGTGAATAAACAATGAAGAGTGGCCTCAGCCTACATGTCTCGACCATCAGGGTATGTGGTTTGGTGGAGACATGTAGGCTGAGGCCATTCTTCATCGTTTATTCACCTGGGCTGGTCAGGAGTAACGATGATCCTTTTCTCTTTACAATGTGTCAATTGGGTTTGCAAATGTGTGTGTGTGTGTGTGTGTGTGTATATACTAAAAAGTCCCATTCCTAGGGGAAATCTGTATTCACAAATATATATATATATATATATATATACACATACAGTATCTCACAAAAGTGAGTAGGCCCCTCACATTTTTGTAAATATTTTATTATATCTTTTTATGTGACAACACTGAAGAAATTACACTTTGCTACAATGTAAAGTAGTGAGTGTACAGCTTGTATAACAGTGTAAATTTGCTGTCCCCTCAAAATAACTCAACACACAGCCATTAATGTCTAAACCGCTGGCAACAAAATTGAGTACACCCCTAAGTAAAAATGTCCAAATTGGGCCCAATTAGCAATTTTTCCTCCCTGGTGTCATGTGACTTGTTAGTGTTACAAGGTCTCAGGTGTGAATGCGGAGCAGATGAGTTACATTTTGTGTTATCGCTCTCACCCTCTCATACTGGTCACTGGAAGTTCAACATGGCACCTCATGGCAAAGAACTCTCTGAGCAACAAAAAAGAATTGTTGCTCTACATAAAGATGGCCTAGGCTGTAAGAATATTGCCAAGACCCTGAAACTGAGCTGCAGCATGATGGCCAAGACCATACAGCGGCTTAACAGGACAGGTTTCACTCAGAACAGGCCTTGCAATGGTCGACCAAGGAAGTTGAGCGCACAAGCTCAGCATCATAGCCAGAGGTTGTCTTTGGGAAATAGACATATGAGTGCTGCCAGCATTGCTGCAGAGATTGAAGGGGTGGGGAGTCAGCCTGTCAGTGCTCAGACCATATGCCGCACACTGCATCAAATTGGTCTGAAGCCTCTTCTAAAGATGATGCACAAGAAAGCCCGCAAACAGTTCACTGAAGACAAGCAGGCTAAGGACATGAATTACTGGAAACATGTCATGTGGTCTGATGAGACCAAGATAAGCGTATTTGGTTCAGATGGTGTCAAGAGTGTGTGGCGGCAAACAGGTGAGGAGTACAAAGACAAGTGTGTCTTGCCTACAGTCAAGCATGGTGGTGGGAGTGTCATTATCTGCTTCATGAGTGCTGCTGGCACTGGGCAGCTACAGTTTATTGAGGGAACCAAAAATGCCAACATGTACTGTGACATACTGAAGCAGAGCATGATCCCCTTCCTTCTCAGACTGGGCCGCATGGCAGTATTCCAACATGATAATGACCCCAAATACACCTCCAAGACGAGCACTGCCTTGCTAAAGAAGCTGAGGGTAAAGGTGATGGACTTGCCAGATCTAAACCCTATTGAGGATCTGTAAGGCATCCTTAAACAGAAGGTGGAGTTCTCTAACATCCACCAGCGCAGTGATGTTGTCATGGAGGAAAAGGAAAAATCGCGCTACCACCTAAAATAAAATTTAAATTGTGTACACATCAAATACTGCTGCAGTTCTGATATATACCAAAAGTTATATACTCATAAACTTGACCCAAAGAAAGAACCGCGCTGTCCTAAGAGTGAACTTAGGGTGTGTGCTTCTCCTAAAGGAAATTTAACATATAAAAAATTGTATTGCAATATCAACAAATAGTTGTATCAATACCTCATACCTGGAAAAAACGTTTTGGTGTTAAAATTATACGGACTTTTCTTTAACAATTTGATAATTGGACACTTTATTATTGAGAGTTCTTTAGCTCATTTTTGTTTTTCTTGGTTTGTGTTGATGTATATGCAGTTAAGTCACTGTTTTGTACACATTGTGATAAGTGTGTAAATGTTGTAATTTTGCACCATTTATAATAGATTTAAGATGTGTTATTGCTGTTGATGCACACTTATGATTATAATTTTAACACCAAAACGTTTTTTCCAGGTATGAGGTATTGATACAACTATTTGTTGATATTGCAATACAACTTTTTATATGTTAAATTTCCTTTAGGGGAAGCACACACCCTAAGTTCACTCTTAGGACAGCGCGGTTCTTTCTTTGGGTCATGTTGTCATGGAGGACTGGAAGAGGACTCCAGTGTCAACCTGTGAAGCTCTGGGGAACTCCATACCAATATTGACACTTTGAGCCCAATTTGCACATTTTCACTTAGGGGTGTACTCACTTTTTTTGCCAGTGGTTTAGACATTAATGGCTGTGTGTTGAGTTATTTTGAGTGGATAGCAAATTTACACTGTTATACAAGCTGTACACTCACTAATTTACATTGTAGCAAAGTGTAATTTCTTCAGTGTTGTCACATGAAAAGATAGAATAAAATATTTACAAAAATGTGAGTGGCGTATTCACTTTTGTGAGATACTGTATGTATATATATATATATATATATATATATATATATATATATATATATATGTATATATGTATATATTACCCAATTCTTCATAATTTTACTACCAAATGTGTCTGTGACTGTCTCCCCAGATTGTGCACTTAGACCCGGTGAAAGCAGAAGAAGAGATTATTGCGCTGCCTATACAGACTCCTTATTATGATATCTCAGCATCAGACTGTGAGAAGAGGGTAAGGTGCAAACTGATGTTCCATATAGTTTAAAAAAATCTAAATAAAAAATGAAAAAAAAATCACACGTACATTAATATTCACAGCTTTTGCCATGACACTCAAAATTGATCTCAGGTGCATCCAGTTTCCACTGATCATCCTTGAGATGTTTCTACAACTTGATTGGAGTCCACCTGTGGTAAATTCAGTTGATTGGACATGATTAGGAAAGGCACACACCTGCCTATATATGGTCCCACAGTTAACAGTGCATGTCAGAGCACAAACCAAGCCATGAAGTCCAAGAAATTGTCTGTAGACCTCTGAGACAGGATTGTATTGAGGCACACATCCGGGGAAGAGTACAGAAAGATTTCTGCATCATTGAAGGCCCCAATCAGCACAGTGGCCTTCATCATCCCTAAGTGGAAGAAGTTTGGAACCACCAGGACTATTCCTAGAGTGGGCCGTCCAGCCAAACTGAGTGATCTGGGGAGAAGGGCCTTAGACTGGGCTCACACATGTGAAAATTGGATGCAGGTTTCCCTGCATCCAATTCACATGACAGGTGAGTGTGACCGGCTCTCAATGGAGCTGGTTCAAACAGGTCTGGGTCGGCTGACATCTGCATTCAAAAAGGGTCATGTGCGTCTTTGGATCTGATTCAGGCAAAAATTCTGATCAGATATGCACCTGAACGGTGAACAGGGATACACCAGATCCCATGCATGAACCTGCGGCCGCATATGTGTGAACCCAGCCTTAGTCAGGGAGGTGACCAAGAACCTGATGGTCACTCTGACAGAACTCCAGCATTTCTCTGTGGAGAGAGGAGAACATTCCAGAAGAACAACAATCTCTGCAGCACTCCACCAATTAGGCCAGTATGGTAGAGTGACCAGACGGAAGCCACTCCTCAGTAAAAGGCACATGATGGCCCACCCGGAGTTTGCCAAAAGGCACCGGAAGGACTTTCAGACCATGAGAAACAAAATTCTCTGGTCTGATAAAACAAAGATTGAACTCTTTGGCCTGAATGGCAAGCATCATGTTTGGAGGAAATCAGGCATTGCTCATCAACTGGCCAATACCATCGCTACAGTGAGGCATGGTGGTGGCAGCATCATGCTGTGAGAGTGTTTTTCAGCGGCAGGAACTGGGAGTATAGTTAGAATAGAGAGAAAGATGAATGCAGCAATGTACAGAGACATCCTTGATGAAAACCTGCTCCAGAGTACTCTGGACCTCAGACTGGGCTGAAGGTTCATCTTCCAACAGGTAAATGACACTAAGCACACAACCAAGATAATAAAGGAGTGGCTATGGGACAACTCTGTGAATGCCCTTGAGTGGCCCAGCCAGAGCCTAGACTTGAATCCGATTGAATATCTCTGGAGAGATCTGAAAATGGCTGTGCACCGACACTCCCGAACCAACCCGATGGAGCTTGAGAGATCCTACAAAGAAGAATGGGAGAAACTGACCAAAAATAGTTGTGCCAAGCTTGTAGCATCATACTCCAAAAGACTTGAGGCTGTAATTGGTGCCAAAGGTGCTTCAACAAAGTATTGCGCAAAGGCTTTAAATACTTATGTACATTTGATTTTTTTCATTTTTTATTTTTAATAAATTTGCAAAGATTTCAAACAAACTTATTTCACAATTGTCAGTATAAGGTATTATTGTTTGTAGAATTCAGAGGAAAATAAAGAATTCAATCAATTTTGGAATAAGGCTGTAACATAACAAAATGTGGAAAAAGCAAAGCACTGTGAATACTTTCCGGATGCACTGTATGGATAATATATTCATCCTAAATGAACCTGTTCATGAATGAACACACCTTTGTTACCAATTTAAAAAACGGAATAACTGTTAAGAAAGATGCCACCATTTTTTACCTAGTTACATACACACGCAGTTCAAAAAACAGATTGATCATAGACTGTTTATACTGTATACCCTGTGATCTACAAGAACGTGTCCTGTAGACAAACTCAATTCTGATAAATAGCAAGAGAATCAAAGCAGTATTCTGACTCTATATATATTATTGAATCTAGAAAGAAATCAAATATTTGTCTCTGCCAGTAATATTAAGCTGATGTCAAAGAATCCATTGTTGTCTGTCAGCTGAAGACTACTAAGATCAATGTTTTGTCAGTATGCAATCTTTCTTTCTTGCAGTGACTGACGTGTATTATCAGTCTAACAGCTGATAAATATGTGTACTGTGAAATTAATATTTTACTGATTCAACAGAAATGACTTTATCAAGACATCCTGTTATTAAAGTATACCTGTGGGTGTCAAGCTATTAGACATGATAAGCTGCCTCCATTTCTGGTTTGCGGGCATTTCCTGGCATCTGCATGCATTTTTGAATTTGGAGACAGCCCCATTAGTGTATTTGACATATAACATACTTGTCTTGAGTGACAAGTGAATTATATACTGTAAACATTCAGTATGTCTGATGTCACTGATCAAAAAAAAAAAAACTCCACACCATATAGTAATTCATTAACTGCAATTAAATATTGAAAAACTTTAAAAATCAATGTTTAAAAACCAAAATGAATATTACTAAATAAAATGCCATATATTATGATACAATTAACTTATTTTGGCAAAAAAAAAAAAATGGTATGTGAAGTCTGTTTTTTCTTACGTCTATCTATTAAGGTTGCTTTGCGGTATAAGCAAGGAAGCTGAGACCTCTGCAGTGTGTAAATGTGCTTTTACTAAACAAAAATGCTGTACATACAAAAATATTACAACATTAGGAATACAAATCAAGACTGACAGATATCTAAAACAAGCAAAATGCCTAGCAAATAAACAGCCTATGGTCTTTAATAATAGAAATACGCTTAAAAGTTCCTTAACCTCGATTACTGTGTTCGTGATCTCCAGTGACGAGGGCTCAGTTGGTAGTTATTGGAGAATCAGGCAAAAGCATATTTTTTCTTCAATGGCTACAGATGAGAGTCTTTTGGTGTTAATGCATTATGGAGCCCCCTAGCTTATGGCTGACAACCCCTTTTATGTATCAGGTTGCTTATCATAGTTACCAAATAACAGAAAACATACCTGTTTACTGTAGCTGTAGAGACAATTGACTGTTGAAACTGTCAACACTTCCCACTGTTTGAGGATAGCCTATGTACTCGTTACCAAAACATTCGTTTGATAAACAGTCTCAAACAAACTCAAATAAAACCTGATTTCTGTTCCTGTGAAAACTAGTCTGATGGAGAAAATAATGAATTTACTATATGTAGATATATATATATATATATATATATATATATATATATATATATATATATATATATATATATATATATATATATATATATATACTTATATCAAACGCAACAGAATGTCACAACTTGCACAGAGATAATAAAAATGTCTGGCTAAACAAAGTGTCTTTCCTAGCAACACTAATTAAACCAACATATGAACCCTTTAATTGTTAAACTATAAAGCAATCAAATACATATAATAAAAAGATAGATCCGGTACTGTCATCTAATTGTAAATCATGCGTCAAATTAACAGGTTAACAATACTTTTGGCTGCTGAGCAACAATCAAAGTTATGGGTAAATATTTGTAAAATTAAGAAAATTTTTATTTGAATGGGAAGCTTTGTTGATTTATATGTGCAAGCAAAAATGCGATTGGGTACCCTTTGGAAAGTTAAGCTTTACCTCATTTACTAAGCTCTGGACCAACTGAACTTTCAGTGCACAGTATATTTGCTTTAGCAAATCAACCCCAATTTTTAGACACATTGGCATTTTTGTTATTATACTATCATATAGATGATCTTAAATCTTATCTGTTAATGCCCAAGTTGTACTGAGCCTGGCACTCTCTATATGTATTGAAGTAAATTATCCTTAACTTCCTTAAAGCTGAACTCTAATGCTTATAAAGGAGCTGTTTTACTGATCAAAGGATTTATATCTCTATTGATCCTGGCCTTGGATTTACATAGCCCTGCTTCACAGCATAGCCCTTTCTTCAAGATTTTTTTTATGAATTTGGGAGGTTGCTTATTTGGAGCATTATTGTTAGCAGTAGTGTATATGACAATGTCAATTATAACAGCCAAAATTATGTATCTTTCTTGAGCATCTAGAAATTGGTCCAGAAGTTGAAAATAGACAGAATCCTTTATTGCAATAATAACTCCTTACTTCTTCTTGGGGCTGTTAGAGCAAAATGTATTTGGGAACTTGTGGTATGTAAATTTGGGAGGTTTGTCTATAACAAAATGTGATTCTTGTATGCATATTATATCACTCTTAAATTTAAGTGCATCATTCCAGAGGGCTTTCCTCTTATGTGGGCTGTTGAGCCCTTTTGCGATCAACGATAATAGCTTAAGTTGTGACATTGACTGAGAAAGTAATGATGAATGACAGCTTCATGATAGTGAAGAAGATCCAAGATATTACAGTGCAGCTTCCCTGAGTGTAGAGGCTTCCATATGAGAGGGCAAGTAAGCTTTCTTTAATGGAGGAGGATAAGAATGTAAGCATATTGAACAATAGGTAAAAAAGGGACAACAGTAATAAAAAAAGAAGTTATGCCGTGTACACATGATCGGAATGTCCAACAGAAAAAGTCAGACGGGAGCTTTTCATCGTATATTCTGATTCTATGCCCCATCAGACTTTTTACGTCGAAAATTCTGACGGACCTAGAAATAGAACATGTTCTAAATATTTTCGACAGAACCAACGCATGCTCTGAAGCAAGTACGAGATGGGAGCTATTGGCTACTGGCTATTGAACTGCCTTTTTCTAGTCCCATTGTATGTGTTGTACATCATTATGTTCTTGGCGGTCAGACTTTGGTGTAATTGTGTGTATGCAAGACAGTTTCAGCGTAATTTCCGTCGCAAAAACCTTCAGAGTTTATTCCGATGGGAAAACTGGTCGTGTGTACAGGGCATTAGACGCAGAACAACTTGTGTGCATCAAACTGTACTTTAAACTTGAGGAGAAAGTAACAATTGCCTTCTGGAATCACGAGTACTTTGAAGAATGATAAACCTGAGAAGTTAAACAGTAGCATGCCGAGGGAAGTAAAAGGTCATTTATCCTTGGTGAAGAGGTAGGAGCTTAGTCTGGTTTGGAGTGCCATTGTTGTGGGATCTTTTCTGGAATGGATTTCCCCTGTGGGATATCCTCATCGATGGGCAGCAGGCCCAATTTTTTCAGCAATTTTAGATCGTCATCAATCGAGTATATTGAGTGTGATGTGTTATTCTGATCAATGAGTAACTTGGTGGGGAATCCCCATTTGTAGGTAATGTTGTGGTTGCGTAGAATTTTTGTAATAAGAGTTCAGATTTTTCCATGCTAATACTGTCCCTTGCGAGACGTCTGAATAAAAGAGAATGCCTGCATATGGGTCTGGGAGCGGAGAGTGCTGGTGAGCATATTGCATCAAGAGATCTTTTACATGATAGAAATGTATTTTTGCCAGAACATCTATTGGCAACTTTTCTGGTATATGTGAGGACTTAGGCAGTCTCTGAGCTCTGTCAATTACCAGTCCCTGGTGAGGAATTGTGGGAAGTAGGTTTGACATCAATGTTTTCAAAAATTGTTTTAAATCTTGATATTTTCAGGAATCCCTCTGAATTTTAATATTTTTTTTAATTCTTTTATTTAAAATTTCACAAGTAAAATACATAGAAAACATAAATTCAAACAAAATATGTACAAAAATAAAACAACATTTGTAAAAAATATAATTCAAAAATATATTTTCAACACAAAAATGTTACAATATTTACATAAACCTCCCCCTTCCCACACACAGACCCACCCACAGACCCACCCACAAAACCCACCCACCAAACCCAAAACCCCAAAAGCACATAATAAAGATAACAAGAAAAATTCACAACAACAGAAATAAAAATAACAAAAACATTTCAAAGTAAAATAACAATAACAAGAACATTTCACAAAAATAAAAAATTCCCACCCTTCATTAACGAAAGAACATTAAACTATCCCTACTATATACTGACCCTCTACCCTATCCCTACACAAACAAACACTGTCCCCCTTTCTCCACTCTTGCAACCCATACCTCCTCATACACCTTTTAATTCTCAAATAAAACCAAGGCGCAACAAAACATACAGGTCTCCTCAAATCGACATCACACAACATATATTTTCGTAACACACTCCCACTTGCATACCTTGCCATATACCCTGCAATATTCTCCTTCTCGCTTAATCTCACACACATACTAACATACTTCACCACTGAGGCCGCGTACACACGCGGGGACTGTTCGCCCAACTTTGTCCGCTGAACAGTGTTTCAGCGGACAGTTTCAGCGAACAGTCCGCTGAACAAGGTTTTTCGGAATTTCCGAAAAACTGTCCGCTGAAACTTTGTTTCAGCGAACAGTCCCCTCGTGTGTAGGCTTGTTCGTCAAACTAAGTTCCGCGCATGCTCAGAAAGGATTTACACGCCTAAAGTTATAATGCAGTTTATAGGACGTCGTATTTTTCGTCCCGTCGTACGTGCCGTTCACGTCATCGTGCACGGTTTCAGCAAACTGTTCGTTCGTCGTGTGTGGCCATGTCCGTCCATGCTAATTTTGAGCGGACTGTTTGCTGAAACTGTTTGACGGACAAAGTTGGGCGAACAGTCCCCGCGTGTGTACGCGGCCTTAGAATTCTTTAGAGAGACACATTTTTAAATAAGGAAATATGTAAAATGCTAATTTTACACCACCTTCTCAAACTTTTAAGAAATAATTGCATTCCAAATTTGTGATGTTCCTGTAATTTTTTATTAAACTCACCTGTTTTAACAGGTGCTGACAATATAGAAATCACACTGGCAACCAGTTAAAATAGTGAAAAATGGACTCAAACTTTCTTTTGTGTGTCTCTGTGTGCCACACAGAGCATGAAGAAGAGAAAGAGCAGCAAATAATTATCTGAGGATTTGAGAACAAAAATTGTGCAAAAGCATGGACAAACTCAAGGTTTCAAATCCATCTCTATAATGTTCTTGTGTCTATTGTGCGCAACATTGTCAAGAAGTTTACTGCCCATGGCAAAAGATTGTTTGAATGGTGGATAAAGAACCTCGATCAACTTCCAGACAAATTCAAGCTGACCTTCAGGCACAGGGTACAACTGTGTCAGCTCGCAATCTGAATGACAAGGGGCGCTATGGTAGGGTACCCAGGAGGACCCCACTGCTAACACAGAAACATAAAAAAAAATGATTGGAGTTTAACAAAACTTACCTGAGGAAGCCAAAATCCTTTTGGGAGATTGTGCTGTGGCTAGACAAAACAAAATGACAGCTTTTTGGTAAACGTCCATTATTCTGTTGTTTTCAGAAAAAGAAATGAGGCCTTTAATGCGGGGTTCCACCCTAAAGTGGAACTTCCGCTGATCGGAACCCTCCCCCCCTCCGGTGCCACAATTGGCACCTTTCAGGGGGGAGGGGGGTGCAGATACCTTTCAAAGACAGGTATTTACACCCACTTCCAGGCATAGACTCCCACGGGAGTCTACGCTTCTTCCTGTCCCTGCGAGCTGTCTGCTGGGTCACACACGGGTCCCAGAGACAGCGCGGACAATTCCTATTGCGCTGCGCGACTCGCACATGCGCAGTAGGGAACCGGGAAGTGAAGCCGCTTCACTTCACTTACTGATTCCCTCACCTAGAATGGCGGCGGCAGCAGCCGAGACCCGAGCGACCAATCAATCTCGGCTGCCGGCATCGCTGGACCCCGGGACAGGTGAGTGTCCATTTATTAAAAGTCAGCAGATGCAGTATTTGTATCTGCTGGCTTTTAATATTTTTTTCCGCAGTGCAGTCCCGCTTTGAAGAAAAGAATACAGTATCTACAGTCAAACATGGAGGTTCACTGATGTTTTGGGTTGCTTTGTTGCTTCAGGCACTCAATGTCTTGACTCTGCATGGCATTATGAAATCTGAATACTACCAAAGAATTCTGGGGTACAATGTAGGGCCTAGTGTAAGAAAGTTGGATCTCTGTCAGAGGTCATGAATCTTATGCCCTGTACACACGGCCAGAAATTCAGATGGAAGCGGTCTGATCAGATTATGTTGTTGGAAAATCCGATTGTGTGTGGGCTCTATCTGACTTTTTCCGTTGGAAATTCAGACCAAAAAAGTTTGAGAGGTGGATCTAAAATTTTCCGACAACTAAATCCGATCTGACTTTTTCCGATCGTTTGTAGAGAATTCGGACGGGCAAAGTGCCACGCATGCCCAGAATAAATTCGATGAACGCTATTGGCTACTGGCCTTTACGTAGTTCCGTCGTATGCAATGAATTTCACCGCGCTCAGAACGATCAGATTTTGTCCGACTGTATGTGTGCAACACAAGTTTCGGCCAAAATCTGTCGGAAAAAATCTGACGGATTTTGTGGTCGGAATGTCCGACTGTCTGTACAGGACATTACAGCTGGACAGTGACCCAAAGAACAAGTCAAACACCCAGAAATGGTTTAAGACAAAGCACTGGAGAGTACTGAACTGGCCAGCAATGAGTTCAGATCTAAATCCCATAGAGCACTTGTGGCGAGATCTCAGAACAGCAGTTGGGAAAGAAACTCTTACAACCTGAGAGACCTGGAGCAGTTGGCGAAAGAAGAGTGGTCCATAATTACAGTAGAGAGGTGTAAGAACTCATTGATGGTTACAGGAAGCAATTGGTTTCAGGTTTTTTTCGAAGGGGTGTGCTACCAAATATTAAATTGAGGGTGCCAATAATTTTCTCCAGTACATTTTTGGAGTTTTGCATTTTTGTATCATTTCAATACAAACAAAAGAGATAAACATGAGAGTGACTAAACATTTGTAATTGCAACAATTTTCTTGGTGAAGTGGTGCATTGTTGACAGAAATGCAGTAATGCCAATATTTTTGGCCCTGACTGCATTTATAAATGTGTAATCTACATGTAACTGACTTCCCTGGAGGTTGAACTCTAATGATGCCTCTTGCATGGTAACCCCCTTAAAATGTGTGATTCAAGAGATTCATATACAATATCTCACAAAAGTGAGAACACCCCTCATATTTTTGGAAATATTTTATTATACCTTTAATGTGACACCACTGAAGAAATTACACTTTGCTACAATGTAAAGTAGTGAATGTGCAGCTTGTATAACAGTGTTGCTGTCCCCTCAAAATAACTCAACACACAGCCATTAATGTCTAAACCGCTGGCAACAAAAGTGAGTACACCCCTAAGTGAAAATGTCCAAATTGAGCA
Organism: Lithobates pipiens; assembly: GCF_037356315.1. NCBI lineage: Eukaryota > Metazoa > Chordata > Amphibia > Anura > Ranidae > Lithobates > Lithobates pipiens. The sequence goes on from NW_027507788.1 coordinate 115,320,471, forward strand.
CAAAGTGTCAATATTTTGTGTGGCCACCATTATTTTCCAGCACTGCCTTAACTCCCTTAGGCATGGAGTTCACCAGAGCTTCACAGGTTGCCACTGGAGTCCTCTTCCACTCCTCCATGATGACATCACGGAGCTGGTGGATATTAGAGACCTTGCACTCCTCCACCTTGAAATTGAGGATGCGCCACAGATGCTCAATAGGGTTTAGGTCTGGAGACATGCTTGGCCAGTCCCTCACCTTTACCCTCAGCTTCTTTAGCAAGGCAGTGGTCACCCTGGTAGTGTGTTTGGGGTCGTCATCATGTTGGAATACTGCCCTGAGGTCCAGTCTCCAAAGGGAAGGAATCATGCTCGGCTTCAGCATGCGACAGTACATTTTGGCATTCATGGTTCTCTTAATGAACTGTAGTTTCCCAGTGCTGGCAGCACTCATGCAGCCCCAGACCATGACACTTCCACCACCATGCTTGACTATAGGCAAGACACACTTGTCTTTGTACTCGTTACCTGGTTGCCATCACACGTGCTTGACACCATCTGAATCAAATAAGTTTATCTTGGTCTCATCAGACCACAGAACACATTTTCAGTAATGCATGTCCTTCGTCTGCTTGTCTTCAGCAAACTGTTTGTGGGCTTTCTTGTGCATCATCTTTAGAAGAGACTTTCTTCTGGGATGACAGCCATGCAGGCCAATTTGATGCAGTGTGATGCATATAGTCTGAGCACTGACAGGACGACCCCCCACTCCTTCAACCCTGCAGCTATGCTGGGAGCACTCATACTTCTATTTCCCAAAGACAACCTCTGGATATGATGCTGAGCTCATGCACTCAACTTCATTGGTCAACCATGGCGAGGCCTGTTCTGAGTGGAATCTGTCCTGTTAAACCACTGAATGGTCTTGGCCACCATGCTGCAGCTCAGTTTCAAGGTCTTGGCAATCTTCTTATAGCCTAGGCCATCTTTATGTAGAGCAACAATTTTTTTGTCTGATCCTCAGAGAGTTCTTTGCCATGAGGTGCCATGTTGAACTTCCAGTGACCAACATGAGAGAGTGAGAGTGATAACACCAAATTTAACACACCTGCTCCCCATTCACACCTGAGACCTTGTAAAACTCACAAGTCACATGATACGTTATGTAGGGAAAATGGCTAATTGGGCCCACTTTGGACATTTTTACATAGTCGAGTTTCCTATTTCAGGAGCACTATGTCACCTAGATGAAGTAGCATAAAGTCCCAAACTTGCAGGAGCCCTATACCCCTGGGTGGATTTCTCAAAGACACAAGACTTGCAGGAGCTCTATGTCCCCTGAGTGAAGAAGTACGTAACCAGTCCATGGGCTTGTTTTTGTTGTTTTATTGAGGAAAAACAACTTGGATGGGTATAAGGGATTATGGGATGCCCAACTTGACTTGATAGAACAACTTGAGGACAAACTTCCTTCACTATGTACACAAAAGGCAGATCCTGGACTGTACTCCCTCCACAGTAATATCAATCTCTAATGGATCATTAGAAGAGTTTCCTATTTCAAGAGCACTATGTCACCTAGATGAAGTAACATAAGGTCCCAAACTTGCAGGAGCCCTATGTCCCCTGGGTGAATTTTTCAAAGACACAAGACTTGCAGGAGCTCTATGTCCCCTGAGTGAAGGAGTACAAAGTTCCAGACTATATGCAGGAGCACTGTGTCCCCTTAGAAGAAAGCGTCAAAATCCACACACATTGTATGTAGGAGCTCTGTGTCACCTTAGTAGAACCTCACACAGTCCCAACACTTGCAGAATATTCCAGCCCACCTGGCTGCCAGACAAAGAGAGGTTAGCTGTGACATGATCCCTGGCAGCCTTTTCCCTTGTATTCCCTGGGGTGTAGAGGTACTTACACTGTACCTTGAACCATGCTGCCTTGGATAAGACTGCTATTCAGGCCTCCTGATGTACAGGTCTTGCCATGCTAGACAGAGCATCTCCTGGATGAGACTGAAGGGTAATGAAGAGCCTTCTCTCCAGCTCCTTCTCCTTCCTTTCCTCAGCTCCAGCCTAGAGGCAGAGCACCCCAGCCCCAGGGTCCTTTCCTAGACCACATGACTCCAGTCTCAGCACTCCATTTTCCACCTGACAACAACCCACTGGCCAGGCTCTTCCATATTTCTGGGCCTGTCCGACTACCCTCCCTGCCTCCTGTCTGGGGATTGGTCAAAACTCCCATCAATAATCAGACTCTGCCTCCACTAGTTTCTAGAAGTTTCCATGGACCTCCAGAACCAGGTGGATGATAGAGGTCTGGTCTACAAAGCCTTCCAGCCTGACATTAAAGGGGTTGTGCATTCTATACATTAAGGGGAAAAACCTTTTGTAGTGCAGGAGCCCCCCAGAGCCCCCTTTTTACTTACCTGAACCCGATCGTTCCAGCGACGGGGACAAGCAGCGTAGCTCTAGCCACTGTCTCGGGTCCTCATTGGCTGAACTAATTTCAGCAGGAGCATTGGCTCCCACTGCTGTCAATCAAAGCCAGTGACATGGGAGGGGCGGGGCCAAGTCCTGCTGTCTGTGTCAATAGACGCAGCAGCAGGACTTTGGAGCACGCCCGTACGAGTACCCCAGGGAATGCAGGTCTCCGTGGGGGCACTCGAAAAGAGGAGGAGCCAGGAGTGTCACTGGGGGACCCCAGAAAAGGAAGATCGGGCCCCTCTGTGCAAAACCCTTGCACAGAGGAAGTAAATATAACATGTTTGTTATTTAAAAAGAAAAAAAAACCTAACCTTTAGAACCCCTTTAAGCTGAACCCACAGGAAATTCAGACTCACACAAACTACTATGAGTCAGCATAAATTTACCTTACCACACTGTACACTAGAGGGTACTACATATAGTTTTTAAATATTTATTTCAAATTTAGGTTTTATAAATAAGCAGTATAAGTTTTCTAAAGAGAAAGCATGGCAAACATTGATTACTTTCAGACTCTCTGTAAAATTTCAAGTCCTCATAGAGCTCTCACAACAGGCAGACAGGGAAGGGAATGAAAGAACACTGGACACTTCTCTTACTGCTCAAGGAAACCTGAGCAAACAGAATATGGAAACCTCAAATGCTGCCCTCTCATTCTGAAATTGCTAGTTGCCCTAGCTGTAATGCTGATGCAATAAGGTTGATTTACTATAGGCAAATAGGTACTTTGCAAGTACATTTTCCACAGATATTAGTGAATGTGGTGAAATTTCACTTTACAGGGAATAAAGGAAAATGAAAATCACAGCAATTTTGCTTTCTTGATTGAGTGCAACTTTCCTTGCAAAGTGAAAGGTCTATTTGCCTTTAAAAAATCCATCCCTTTGTCTCTAATACTTTTAGAGCCATTTACACATAATATATATGCAGATCAGGAATCCTGCTTTCACACTGACTTTCCTGATCTGCATGCATGCTGGGCAACTAGCTTTTTTTGGAAGGAGATCTACAATGCCATCCAAGTATATTTTTTCTCTACAGGTGTCCTATAGGCAGAGTTTGCAATGGTGAAAAGGACAAAATGCACAATAGTAATATTCAGTATTTTTATTTAACTGATTTAAAGTGATTGTAGAGGCTTAACCTCCCTGGCGGTACGATTATTTTGGATTTTAGGTGCTAAAAGCGGTACCATTATTTTGCATGAAAATTTGGCGTTTTATATTGTAGTCCTGCAATTCTTAGGAATAACTCACTTAAATCTGTCCAAACCAGAGTCTAGCAGACATCCCGGGTATAAAAAAGTTTGAAAAATGAAATCATAAATTATAATATAATAAATAATTATAAATAATTGTACCAAATAATAATATAACAATAATAAAAATTATTCAATAATGTAATCAAATCAAAAACACTGAAATTTGCTCAGTTGCAGAATTGTTGCTGTCATTACTTTTCAGTATTTGAGGACGGATCTCCCCACAAATCGCTATCGCTCAATTCTGCGAGTGATTCCAATTTATTATCGCTGTTTTCTAGCTGGTCTAAAACCATTTTTGATGTAAAAGGACAGTTTTGGTTGCTATGGACAATCTCCAGTTTCCAGGCATAAAGAACAGTTTTTATTACATAAAACTGCATGCAGGACACTGGGCAGACCACTAGGGACAACGGGGATGTGAAATATTTACATACAGCAATGTAATCTGTAAGATTACATTATACTGTATGTTTACTGTTTGTTTCACTTTTTGAATTTGGCGCCGATCTCCGTCCCCGTGCGTCGCAACGCTCGCAGGGCACGGAGATCGGCGATGTGATAGATCGAGCGAGACACGGCTCGCTCGTACAGCGGGGAGACAACGCTGGATCTGAAGGAGAAGGTAAGTAAACATCCTCCTGGATCCAGCGATGCAGTCCCGAGTCTGGCTCGGGGATACCGCTTTTGGTATGAAAATTCCACCCCGAGCCAGACTCGGGAATACCGTCAGGGGGGTTAAAGTGGTTGTAAAGGCAGAAGGTTTTTTTTTATCTTAATGCATTCTAGCTTTAATGTAGTTATGTAAAACCTTTATCCCAAAAGGAAAAAAACTGCTCTAACTGATTTGTAGCAGGGAGCTGGCTATCTTACCTGCAGTATTAAAAGACGCTCTGCAACATTGTTGTAATGAGACTGTTTCCCTCTATTGTCAGCTAAGACTCTGTGTCATCATATCCTGTCAGCAGATTGATTACCATTGGGGAGCAAAGCATAAAGAGAATTGTAGTTCCAGCACTCAAGTTTCACATTCAGATTTAACTGTATGGAACTACAAAAGACCAGCATGCTCTGAGCACAGGAAAGGAGAAACTCCATTTTGATTTCCTGAGGAGAATTCAAAGAGCAGAAGGCGGAGGAAGAGATCAGACCTAAGTGTAAGGTGACCAGTAGGGTCGCTAGGAGAGCCTGCTGTTCCAGGACATTTGTTTGGTCCATGACTGCAGGATTGATTGAGGAGGCTTTTACCCATTTGCAGGAAACAGGGACACTGCACCACAGAAGAAGTTAAATGGACACTGTATACACACATCATTGCTGTTAGTCATCTTGCTGACACTTGTAGTGCCACAAGGCTAAAAGGAAAAAGACATCCATTTCCAGGGACACTGTATACAGACACAATTGTCCTTTGACCTTGCTGAGAAAGATCCTGCCTTCTTCACTAGATAATCAGGGCAAGTTGTGTTGTTTGGCCCTGCTATTCAGGAGTTTACATGCACCAACAAAAGTGGCTAGCTGAAGACACAAGTTTTATCTTTTCTTCAAAAGGACTGAAGCTACTAGTGCCATACGGACCCACACACACATATTAAGGGCTCTGTATATGCAGTGGGTGTGTGGGACAGTTTAGCTAAGAAGTTAAGCCATTACATGTTGATTTGAATAAAGTGTTTAAAGTTGGGCCTGTAGTGTCAGGAGACAGAAGAGAAAGGCCTGACACAAAGGCATGCTCTCCTCCTGCCTGGACTCATAGAGCAAACCTCAGTAAAGGTAACCAGTCTGGTACAAATTTCCATATTGTGCTTTATTGCTATTGAAGTGTTTTCCTCTGCTCTTGTGGTTATTCTCAGGTTTTGAATCCCCTGAAGGCAGCCTGAATATAGTATTGAGCTATATTGCTCATAACCATTATTGCTGTTTGTTACTTTTCCACAGAAACATTGCAGTAAAGACAATTTCTGTGTTTTATCATAATGCATGTTTCTCATTGGTCATTGCACTTACACTATTGCCAGAGGGGGCTGAGACTGTTACTGGGATTGAGAGGCAGAGTAACAGAACCAAACATACTTACGCGGCTCCTCGGGGGGTAGCACTACGCGATTATAAAGTATTAGCTGGAGTTTGGCTTCAATTTGTTATTAAATCTAAATCTGCTAGTTCATCAAATGCTGCGTGCACACGACCAGACTTTTCCAAAGACTTGGTCCGGCGGACTGGAATCCTTTGGACAATTCGATCATGTGTGGGCTCCAGCAGACTTTTTCTTCCCAAAAGTGCGGCAGACCTAGAAATAAAACTTGCTTCAAATCTTTCCGACGGACTCAAGTCTGGTCAAAAAATCTGGTCGTCTGTGTGCTAGTCCGACGGACTAAAACCGGCGCTCGGGCAGCTATTGGCTACTGGCTATGAACTTTCTTATTCTACGCCATCACGTTCAAATCCATCTGACTTTTGGAGTGATCGTGTGTGGCCAAGTCCATTCTTTTGAAAGTCTGGCGGACCTCAGCTGCAAAGTCCGTCGGATTGTCCGCCGGACCAAGTCCGCCGGACCAAGTCCGTCAAAGTCTGGTCGTGTGAACACAGCAAAACACTTCCCTCCCCCAGACTGACAATGCTGCTGTCCAAATGTGTTCCCCTGTGCTCTTTCATCCAAATGAGGTGTGTTACTGGCCAGATCCCCAGGTGAAAACAGAGGGAAAAAAGACTAAAAAATGTAATCAATGCAGCCACCGCATCTAATGACTGATAAGCTGCAATATATAAAATTTTTGGTTTTGGGTTTAATACTACATTGAAGAAAATCTGCCATGAAGAACATAAAAAAATCCAATGATGAACTCAGAAAATTCCTTTGAACCCTCTACCCAACTGTAATGTTGAACCTCTTGCTTCAATACAGCAAAGATTTCTCTTCTCTATTGAACATAATGTCTTGTTGCATAGCAACAGGTGCACACATCCACTAATTTATTTGTAGCTATATGAGAGTTTCTTCCCATTTGCTGTGGGGCAAACCTGGAAACAGACTTCGTTCTCTAGAAGAGATACATTGATGATGATTGATGATTTAGGAGAGGGGACCTATCAAGGGTTGTATATTGATATTAAAAAATTATTTTAACTTGTATTCAGCCCTGCAGTAAGTGCGATGGAGGCTATTTTTTAGACTGGCGTATTTGTATTGAAAATAATATTATCCATATGGAAAATAATAGAAAACCATTTGTTAATAAGTGTCACATCTTTAGTACTAGCTATCACTTGTTTATTAAATTATGGTCATATCTAAGAGTCAGTTTATGTGTTTTCGCAGAAACTGTAGCACGTTAACCTATATTAGAGTTTCAGTAAACGCAAACTGTTTCTGTTGTTGGCTCTAAAATGTATTGCTCTGTTTGCACAACATTTGTTTCATTACTATGTTTGTAGATAGTAAATACTTGTCACTTCCCTCTAGTTCATTATTTAGAATGGAATGCTATTCCAGCCGATCCTTTATATTCAGTATTGCCACCCTCACTGCCCATGCTCCAGTTTTCCCCTGGGAAAATTACCAATGTACAACAGACCAAGTCAGGACTTGGGTGATAAGGTCAACTGATTGTGGGGTCTAATCCAATCCTAAGGGATTCTGCCTATTCAGCTGGCAGAAGGTTAATCCTGCATCTCCCAGTAGAAGACATGGCATGGTGGCATGGTTGTTGGTGCCAGACGGGCTGGTCTGAGTATTTCAAAAACTGCTGGTCTACTGCCATTTTCACACACAACCATCTCTAGGGTTTACAGAGAATGGTCTGAAAAAGAGGAAAATATCCAGTGATATTTGTTGTGTGCAGTTGTGTTGACAAAAATGCCTTGTTGTTGTCAGAGGTCAGAGAAGAATGGACAGAGTGATTCAAAATTATAGAAAGGCAACAGTAACTCAAATAACCACTCATTACAACCAAGGTATACAGAATACCACCTCTGAACACCAAATACATTGAACCTTGAAGCAGATGAGCTATAGAAGCAGAAAACCACAATGGGTGCCACTCCTGTCAGCCAAGAACAGGAAACAGGCTACATTTAGCACAGGCTCACCAAAATTGGACAATAGAAGATTGGAAAAACTTCGCCTGGTTTAAATCTCGATTTCAGCTGCATTGAGATTGTAGAGTCAGAATTTGAAGTAAACAACATGAAAGCATGGATCCATCCTGCTTTGTATCAACATTTCAAGCTGGTGGTGGTTGTCTAATGGTGTGGGAGATATTTTTTTTCTGACACTTTGGGTCCCTTAGTACTAATTGAGCATCATTTAAACACCACGGCCTACCTGAGTATTGTTGCTGACCATGTCCATTCTATCATGACTTCAGTGTACCTATCTTCTTATGGCTACTTCCAGCAGGATAATGCACCATGTCACAAAGATCAAATCATCTCAAACTGGATTCTTGAACATGACAATGAGTTCACTGGCCTCCCCATTCACCAGAGCTCAATCCAATAGAGCACCTTTGGGATGTGGTTAAACGGGAGATTCGCATCATGGATGTGCAACCGACAAATCTGCAGCAACTGTGTGATGCTATCATGTCAATATGGACCAAAATCTCTGCAGAATGTTTCCAACACTTTGTTGAATCTATGCCGCAAAGAATTATGGCAGTTCTGAAGGCAAAAGGGGGTCCAACTTGGTACTAGCACGGTGTACCCAATAAACTGGCTGGTAATTGTAGTTAGCCACTTAAAAGCAATTTATAGACAAATGGTTAAATTAAGGGACATTAGTTCCTACTTCATTGGCAGAAAGCAGACAGTTGGAGAATTCATTCCACAAGATTCACTGGAACTGCGAGATATAGCAGACGAATAGGGGCTGAGTGAAATGCCCCAACTGGAGTGATGCTGGCAAATGGTTAAAGGAACGATTTGTAGATGGACTGCTGTCTGACAAGGTCAGATACCCCTTGCTTGAGAAAGACAGAAGCAACCCCATTTGAAGTTTCACAAACTGTAAGACACAGCCATAGCATGTCAGGAGCAGAGACACACAGGCTCAGAATACTCGTTACCATTGTAGGTGGGAAATCGATGGAACCCCCTGGATCAAAGGCAGACAAAGTGGGCAAGATTACAATCCCAGTACTGGTGCTATTGATTTAAAGAAACTCCAAACAGACTACCTCAACTATACATAAGAAAGCCATTAAACTAAAATGCCCCACTTGCCAGGAGTCAAGCATGGGGGTGGGAAAGTAAAATGATTCCCCATGCAAGAACTAAATATGTGGGTAAACTGAATAGATAGAAATCCTTAAATTCACTGGAGGAATCATGGCCCTCAGATGAACCCCACCCATTGTCAGAAATGTACAAATGGGAAGAGATACAAAGAAAGTTTGCCCACCTAATAGAGATGATACCGTTAGAGTGGTGGCCCAGTCCCAGAAAAGTCTAGACTAGTGCCAGAAACCAACTACGGTGTGAGTGAGCCCATCTCATCCTGAGGGATGTAAGAAAAATGTTCACTCAGTTCAGGGGACAAGCATGTGTCTGAGTCTGTTCCAGTTGGCTGAACAAGTCTGCTAATACTGTTTAGTCTTTAAGGTTGGACTGTTTAGTGTGGAAGGGTTGTGTCTGAATTTAACCCCTGACTTGGCAAAAATCTGCCCCACTGCAAGTACTGACCATTGACTTTCTCACACTTGACATGTCAGAAAACAGGTACCATAATGTTCTAGTCACGGTGGATCACTTTACCAAGTATGGGGTGGCAATACCAAACTGTGATCAAACTGCCAAGAACACTGCCCAGATTGTGAGGAAGCGCTTTTGCCTTCCTTAAGGCTTTATGCAAAAGGTACATTCAAACCAGAGACTCTGTTCTTTCAAGAATTGTGCCACTCACTAGACCTTAAGAAGTTGCGCAGTAACCCGCACCAATAAGGCAATGGGGCACGTGAGAGGTTAATTCCTTGACGGGCCACTCACCTATTATGTTTGGGCATCCTCTTGGGAGGGGGAGGGGAGCAAAAACCTATAGGCCACAGTGCCCACAAAATAACTTAAACACATTCTGACTTCCTGGATTCAGGAGTGAAAAATTACGTCTGTCTAAAATCTAGCAGTTTGTTAAAGACTGGTTATCAGTTGAGCTAAAAGAGCTTGAAGCAGACTTTGACCTTCAACCTGAGAACAGAGTGCTAGTCTGATGTAATGACCCTGGCCTGACCCTGGCGTAGTCCAACAACAGCCAATTCTAGGCATGCCAGCCTACTATATACAGAAAGAAGTAACCAAAAAGTAACGAGACAAGTATACCCTGGGTTCCTTGACATTCCCAAGAAAACTAAGTTTCCTAGCTACCCTTCCTCAGCAGCTCAGAAAAGGCTCAGCGGTTGATGCAGAGGTAGCTGGGCACATGATCTACAGTAAGATTAGAGGCCCCTCATCTTCAGAAATGGCATGGATGCAAGGATTTTTTGTGCTATGAATCAATCTTATCATAAATAGCCTTGGGCTATTTGTTTAGCACTTTCACTGGATTGCATGTATGTGGATTCAGAACTGGCGTGCAGGCAGCTAGGCTGGAGCCTAATTGTATAAAGCTTTTCAAGCTGTTTTGCCTGTGTTACAAGAGCTACCTTGGATTTCACTGAGAGGGATACTGTTTATGAGAATAAGTACAAGTACAGTGGCTGTTTGTGTTCTGAACTGTTTTACTGAAGTAGTGATTCTTACCTAGACTTTCTGTTGCTATAGAGTTTATTAGAGGCTATACTGTACAGCCATATGATGCCCTCATAATTGCTATAAAGAATCCATGTTTGTGCAGCTTTCAAAATATATTTTGTATTGTTTGTTCTGCAGTGTATGCAAGCTCTTTACCACCCTAAACCTGTTTTGCATTATTGATCAGATTTTGCAGCTGTGTATTGAAGTGATTATAAAGTCTTGTTTTTTTTACTTAAAAATAATAACTATGTTATATTTACCTGCACTCTTCTCCAGTCCCTCTTTGGTGCTCCTGGCCCCTCCCTCCTGTTAGATGCCCCCACAGCGAGCAGCTTGCTATGGGGACACCCAAGCCGAAGATCCCTGTGTCCATTCAGACATGGAGCTGCGGCCCAGCCCTGCCCCCTTTCTATTCTCATTGACTGACTGACTTTGATTGACAGCAGTGGGAGCCAATGGCACCACGCTGCTGTCTCAGCCAATAAGGAGGGGTGTCCCGGGCAGCCCAAACATTCCTACAATATTGCTGGATCTAGAGGGACCTCAAGTAAGTATTACGGGGCCTGAGGGAGCCTGCTTCATACAGAAATCTTTTTATCTTAATGCAAAGAATGCATTAAATAAAAAAACCTTTGGCCTTTACAACCACTTTAAGCCTTCCCTGCAGGTAGAACACAATGATCATTGCTGGCAGCTAAAGCCGTTTACAGTGATCACATGAAAAAAATATGAAGGCTGATTGTACTAGTTGATGGATCAAATCTCGTTCATTCCCTGCTGAACCAGCCAAGATTTGATTAATCTATGTCCGGCTTTAGTAACTCCTTAAATGATCATTCAGCCGATTACCCATTCTTTTACACTAGTAGATGCAGTAATGTCATACATAGAAAATAACCCTTTGTGAATGCTGGAACAACTTCACCTAGAGTCATTGGCCAGGGCTAAAATAAGTACCTATTGACAGAAAATGATTTTGGAGACCAGTGGAGCTGTCTAGTAAGTTGAGATGGTGCATCTGAGTGCAGATGTAACTTCTTATGTTGAACATTTACCAACATTTACCATTGATCAGACTATTCTTTGCAGTTCTCTGTGTTGGAGCTGCATTTCTCATGTTTACAAGTGCAGCTATTCTTTTCCAGGCTTTGGTGATTGTAATAGAAATCAGAGTTTCAGCTGCCGCTCTGTGATTGGGAGAATGTTTATATACATATATGACATTTAGGCTATCTATTGCCCAATATTTCATTTATTTAAGCTTTATTAAGAATTTTATTTGCCGCACTGTTACATAAGATATACAGTATATATATATATATATATATATATATATATATATATATATATATATATATATATACTGTGAAAAAGTGCCCCCTTTTTTGCATATTTCTCACACTCAAATGATGCAGGTCATCAAACAAATTTTAATATTACACAAAGATAACCCGAGTAAATCCAAGATGCAGTTTTTAAATTATTATTTCATTTATTAAGGGAAAAAAAGCTGTTCAAACCTGCCTGGCCCTATGTGAAAAAGTAAGCCTCCCATGCTGAATCATGAATGAACTGTGATTAACCACAATTTTTTGGAAAGCGAAGTTAAATTTAAATTTCACTTGCCACACCCAGGCCTGATTACTGACAGATCTGTTGAATCAAGAAATCACATAAATAGAAGCTGTCTGGCAAAGTGAAGCACGCTAACAGGTCACAAAAAGCCACAGATCATGTGCCACAATCTAAAAAAAATCAAGAATAGATTAGAAACAAAAAATGGACATGTATTGGTCTAAGAATGGTTTCAAAGCCATTTCTAAGGCTTTGGAACTCCCATGGACCATAGGGAGAACCATTATACACAAATGGAGATAACTTGGAACAGTGGTGAACCTTCCCAGGAGGGTCCAGCCTACAAAAATTACTTCAAGAGCATGATGACGACTCATCCAGGAGGTCATAAAAGAACCCAGAACAACATCTAAAGAACTGCAGTCCTCACTTACCTCAGGTAAGATCCATGTTCATGATTCAACAATAAGAAAGAGACTGGGCAAAAATGGCATCCATGGGAGAGTTCCAAGGCTAAAGCCACTGCTGAACAAAAAGAACACAAAGCTCACAGAGCTCATCTCACATTTACCAAAAAAAAAATCTTGATTATACCCAAGACTTTTAGGCAAATATTCTGTGGACTGATGAGACAAAAATTGTACTTTTTGGAAGGTGTGCATCCTATTTCATCTGGCATAAAACTAATACACCCTTTCATAACAAAAACATCATACCAACAGTCAGATATGGTGGTGGTAGCGTGATGGTCTGGGGCTGCTTTGCAGCTTCAGGACCTGGACAACTTACCATAGTTGATGTAACCATGAATTCTGAGCTCTACCAGAAAATCCTAAAGGAGAATGTCATCAGTTTGTGACCTCAAGCTCAAGTGCACTTGGGTTATGCAGCAGAACAATGATCCGAAACACAAGAACAACTCCACCTCCAAATGGTTCAAACAAAGCAAAATGTAGATTTTGGAGTGGCTTAGTCAAAGCTCGGACTTAAATCCAATTGAGGCTCTGTATCATGACCTTACACAGGCCACTCATGCTGGAAAACCCTCCAATGGGGCTGAATTAAAACAATTCTGCAAAGAAGAGTGGACCAAAATTGCTCCACGGCAATGTGAAAGACTCATTGGCAGTTATTGTAAATGCTTGATTGCAGTTATTAGGTTTAGGGGGCAATTACTTGTTCAAATAAAGTCAGGCGGTTTAAACCACTTTTTTGCCTTAACAAATGAAACCATCATTTAAAAATTGCATTTTGTATTTACTCGGGTTATCTTTGTGTAATAATACAATTTGTTTGATGATCTGAGTCATTTAGGTGTGACAAATATGCAAAAAAAAATCAGAAAGGGGGCAAATACTTTTTCACAGCATACAGTATCTCACAAAAGTGAGTACACCCCTCACATTTTTATAAATATTTTATTATATCTTTTCATGTGACAACACTGAAGAAATTACACTTTGCTACATGGCAAAGTAGTGAATGTACAGCTTGTATAACAATGTAAACTCGCTGTCCCCTCAAAATAACTCAACACACAGCCATTAATGTCGAAACCGCTGGCAACAAAAGTTAATTCCCCCCCCCTATGTGAAAATGTCCAAATTGGACTCAAAGTGTCAATATTTTGTGTGGCCACCATTATTTTCCAGCACTGCCTTAACCCTCTTGGGCATAAAGTTCACAGGAGCTTCACAGGTTGCCACTGGAGCCCTCCTCCACTCCTCCATGACGACATCACGGAGCTGGCGGATGTTAGAGACCATGAGCTCCTCCACCTTCCATTTGAGGATGCCCCACAAATGCTCAATAGGGTTTAGGTCTGAAGACATGCTTGGCCAGTCTATCATATTTACCCTTGGCTTCTTTAGCAAGGCAATGGTCATCTTGGAGGTGTGTTTGGGGTCTTTATCATGTTGAAATACTGCCCTGCGGCCCAATCTCCGAAGGGAGGGATCATGCTCTGCTTCAGTATGTCACAGTACATTTTGGCATCCATGGTTCCAACAATGAACTGTAGCTCCCCAGTGCTTGCAGCACTCATGCAGCCCCAGACCATGACACTCCCACCACCATGCTTGACTGTAGGCAAGACACACTTGTCTTTGTACTTCTCACCCGGTTCCTGCCACACATGCTTGATACTATCTGAACCAAATAAGTTTATCTTGGTCTCATCAGACCACAGGACATGGTTCCAGTAATTTATGTCCTTAGTCTAAATGAATAAATAAAGTCGCGCTATGGAAAAATCAGATCTCCAATGTGATAGAAATATGTGAAATGAAATTAAAATTAAAAAATGGAGAGAGGAAAGGAAATATACTGGGTTAGAGCTGCCTGTGCCTGAAGCCCTCACTTCCTTATTGGGGAAGAGAGGGAAATAAAAAGTGTGAAATAAAAAGGTTATGGCGCTAAACCCTATCAGTGATGAGATGAGTTAACTTATCAAAACCTAGTGTTTATTTTTTATATATAAAAAGAAAAAGAAAAAAGAAAAAACTGTTGGTGATACCGTGCAGAGATATCCTAAAGCAATTTTATCCAAAGAAGATTGTGTGTGATTAATGTGGAGTCAACATTCATGTTCCATTATAATTAAGATCAAAAATGGGTGTTAAATAATCCTATACGTATCAACCTACTAAAAACATGTAAATATTCATTTAAATGTGCAAAATAGTGGAAATAATGTTAGTATTCGACAATATGTTAGTTTAAAACAGATTGTGCAAACATGTGCAAAAAATGTGCAAAAAAGCAACTAAAGGTCAGAACAACCAAGGATCAGAAATGATTCAGCCAAAAAATCGCATGAAGACGCAAAATGTGCAAATAGACAATAACTAAGGATCACAACAACCAGGGGTCTGAAATATTTTCAACCAATAATCGCATGAAGACGCATCTGTGTCCAATATAAGTCCAAAATTAATATTTGGCTTGATAATACTGCCTCTTCAGATTATTGTTGTAATTGTTACAAAAAGTCAATAGGGAGTATTTGATTCACTCGTGCAAATAGTGCGGGCTTTCAATTAGAGAACTTCATCCCCGGTGCGCCACTCAGTGTTATAGTGTGTAAATGCTCTCACCAGAGTTAATGCCCCTGTGGGGCTGGATGGACCTTCACAATGTAAGCCACTGTGTCGCTCTCTGGCTGCTGCTGATGCACTGGGTGAAGCTTCGTTATTCCGTCCGTATGGTATCCAACGTTAATTATATAAGGAAAGACATATCCATAGTGTAATACGTTCTTAACCAAATCGTTCGTTTATTAGTATTAAAATCTACTCACATTTTACATTAAAAGCATATGCGTATAGAAAAACTCCGCCGTTCGTCTCCACACGTGGCCACGTTGTGTGCACTCGTTTGAGACGAACGGCGGAGTTTTTCTATACGCATATGCTTTTAATGTAAAATGTGAGTAGATTTTAATACTAATAAACGAACGATTTGGTTAAGAACGTATTACACTATGGATATGTCTTTCCTTATATAATTAACGTTGGATACCATACGGACGGAATAACGAAGCTTCACCCAGTGCATCAGCAGCAGCCAGAGAGCGACACAGTGGCTTACATTGTGAAGGTCCATCCAGCCCCACAGGGGCATTAACTCTGGTGAGAGCATTTACACACTATAACACTGAGTGGCGCACCGGGGATGAAGTTCTCTAATTGAAAGCCCGCACTATTTGCACGAGTGAATCAAATACTCCCTATTGACTTTTTGTAACAATTACAACAATAATCTGAAGAGGCAGTATTATCAAGCCAAATATTAATTTTGGACTTATATTGGACACAGATGCGTCTTCATGCGATTATTGGTTGAAAATATTTCAGACCCCTGGTTGTTGTGATCCTTAGTTATTGTCTATTTGCACATTTTGCGTCTTCATGCGATTTTTTGGCTGAATCATTTCTGATCCTTGGTTGTTCTGACCTTTAGTTGCTTTTTTGCACATTTTTTGCACATGTTTGCACAATCTGTTTTAAACTAACATATTGTCGAATACTAACATTATTTCCACTATTTTGCACATTTAAATGAATATTTACATGTTTTTAGTAGGTTGATACGTATAGGATTATTTAACACCCATTTTTGATCTTAATTACAATGGAACATGAATGTTGACTCCACATTAATCACACACAATCTTCTTTGGATAAAGCACTGATCTGAGCACTGACAGGCTGACCCCCCACCCCTTCAACCTCTGCAGCAATGCTGGCAGCACTCACATGTCTATTTCCCAAAGACAACCTCTGGCTATGACGCTGACCTTGTGCACTCAACTTCTTTGGTGGTGAGGCCTGTTCTGAGTGGAACCTGCCCTGTTAAGCCACTGTATGGTCTCGGCCACCGTGCTGCAGATCAGTTTCAGGGTCTTGGCAATCTTCTTATAGCCTAGGCCATCTTTATGTAGAGCAACAATTCTTTTTTGTTGCTCAGAGAGTTCCTTGCCATGAGGTGCCATGTTGAGCTTCCAGTGACCAGTATGAGAGAGTGAGAGTGATAACACCAAATTGAACTCATCTGCTCACCATTCACAGACCTTCTAACACTAACGAGTCACATGACACCGGGTGGGGAAAATTGCTAATTGGGCCCAATTTTTGTTGCCAGCGGTTTAGATATTAATGGCTATGTGTTGATTTATTTTGAGAGAACAGCAAATTTACACTGTTATACAAGCTGTGCACTCACTACTTTACACTGTAGCAAAGTGTAATTTCTTCAGTGTTGTTTCATGAAAAGATATAATAAAATATTTACAAAAATGTGATGGGTGTACTCACTTTTGTGAGATAATGTGTGTGTGTGTGTGTGTGTGTGTGTGTGTGTGTGTGTGTATATATATATATATATATATATATATATATATATATATATACACATTTGGTGCTGTATAAATTCTGTATAATAATAACATATTTGGTAAGCACTGTTAATCAGATTGAGTTATGCAAAAAAATAATTTAAAACGTTTTTATTATTGATAACTACTTATTGCTAATGATGTTTCTCTGAAGATATACTTTAGTATTGGCAGTAGGAAAATGTTCTTAATTAAAATTATTATTTAAATGTTTGAAATTGTTCTTATAACATTTTAAATTAACTGTACTTTCATTTATTAAAACTCAATGAGAACTGCAGATAGATCTTATATGGGAGAATGTATTGAATTCTGACCGAAAGGGTCCTTGGGTGCGAAGAGGGGCCATGGGACGATAGTGATTCTATTGCTGAAGACAACTAGCCAGCAACAGGATCCCTAAACAGAATATTTCTTGTTCTAATAAAATTGCTTCTTCACTGGAGAGTTAGCCCTTGTACACATGGTCGGAGATTCCGACAACCAAATCCGTCGCATATTGTCTGTCGGATTTTGTCGGTCGGACAAAGTTGTCGGAAAATCCGTCGTGATGACGTTATTTCGTTACGACGGGACTATGTTCACGCTAATAGCCAATAGCTTTGGTGTAGGAATTTGATCTGAGCATGCGTGGCACTTTGTCCGATCGGAATTCTCTACACATGATTGGAGTATGTCCGATCGGAGCATTTTGCCGGAAAATTTTACCAACAAGTTTGAAAACTTGGTCCGTCGGATACTCCGATGGAAACAGTCCGATGTAAACTACACACAGTCGGAATATCCGAAAAAACGGTCCAATCGGACACATTCCGTCGGAATCTCCGACCGTGTGTACAAGGGCTTCAGCTTTTTGGCCAAAGACCCTCATCAAGGGAGCAACGCAACATGATTGCTAGTGTGATGTGAGTCTGAGTAGTAATGAGAGACAGCATGGCTGGATTAAAGAAGTGTGATAAAAAAAAAAGAAAAAAACACAATATATAATGTACCAAATATGGGCCAGCCTACAATGTAATAGTTTCTTCCACAGTAGGGTTGCTTGCTACCTACCCAATTTTGAACCAACTAGTCCGGTATTTATAACACATATGTGGGTCTTTATTTGCTGTGATTAGGGCATTCTGCATAGAATATAAATGGAAGTGGTATACCACACTAATTATAACTATGAAAGAACTGTGAAGAAAAAAACAGCGACACAAACATGAGATATAATCATATACACAGGAGTGATAAAAATAGTAAAGTTGCACTAATCAAATAAGTGAACAAACACCAGAAAACAATATATAACAAAATATAAAAATAGTCCAAAAACCCAACCTATATATTGCTAAATGTAGTAATATCAAATAACACATATAAATGCATATAAATGTGAAAATATTATTATTGATAAAGAAAAAGTCTCTGAAAGATAGGGATTGAAACAAGTTCAGCAATAGAAGATTCTAGCAGAATGGGAAGTTCTCTGGGCTTTCACCACCACCAAAGTAAGATGTTGCTCTGACATCACGTATGACGAAATGTGTTTGACGGAGCTACGTGCTAATGTCATCACGCCTCACGTGACCCCAGAAGTGTTTTTCATTTTTATTGCCAGAAAGTGTTTTTTTACAATGTTTGTACATCCAACTAGAGATTTTTTACAATAAAACAAGTTTTAAAATGCACTATTGGAGCCTTTGTTCTTCCACACGCTCTGTGCTAACTTAACCACTTGAGATCCGCGCTATTGCCAAATGACGGCATTAGCGCGGACCTACATTTCCGGGACTACGTCTATTGACGTCGTCCCGGTTACGAGCGGCCTGCGCGCCCCCTGAGGGGCGCGCGCGGCGCGCTCTGTGATCGGCGAGTCCATGAGACTCGCCTGATCACCGATCCGTGCAAGGGGTCGATCCCGACCCCTTATCACGTGATCAGCTGTCAGCCAATGACAGCTGATCATGTGATAGAACGGAGCCGGTAATCGGCTATTATTCCTCCTCGCGCTGACAGCGCGAGGAGAAAAAAAAAAAGCCGATCACCGGCGGCCGTGATCGGGACATCAGTCCCGATCACGGCCATCAATACAAGGGACCACCTGCCACCTGCCAGTGCCCACCTGCCTCCCGCAGTGCCATCCTGAAGTAAAATAAAACGCAAAAGTAAGTGCCACCCACAGTGCCACCCACAGTGCCACCCCACAGTGCCACCCACAGTGCCACCCACAGTGCCACCCAATCTGCCTCAAAGGTGCTGCACCCCAGTGCCGCCCATCAGTGCCCAGCAGTGCCGCCCATCAGTGCCCAGCAGTGCCGCCCATCAGTGCCCAGCAGTGCCACCTATCAGAGCCACCTATCAGTGCCACCTATCAGTGCCCATCAGTCCCATCTATCTGTGGTACCTATCAGTGCCCATCCGTGCCACCCATCCGTGCCACTTATCCGTGCCACCCATCCGTGCCATCTTATCTGTGCCCATCTTTGCCCATCAGTGCCGCCTTATCTGTGCCCATCGGTGCCGCCTTATCTGTGCCTATTAGTGCCGCCTTAACTATGCCTATCAGTGCCCACCAGTGCAGCCTATCAGTGCCCACCAATGCAGCCTATCAGTGCCGCCTAATCAGCGCACTTCAATGAAGGAGAAAAATTACCCGTTTGCAAAATTTTATAACAAACTATTAAAACATGATTTTATTTTTATTTTTTTTTGCATCTTTTTTTGTTTGTTTAGCAAAAAATAAAACTCCGAGCTGTAACTAAATACCACCAAAAGAAAGCTCTATTTGTGGGAAAAAAATGATAAAAATTTCATTTGGGTACAGTGTTGTATGCCCGCGCAATTGTCATTCAAAGTGCATCAGCGCTGAAAGCTGAAAATTGGTCTGGGACTGAGGGGGGTTTAAGTGCCCAGTAAGCAAGTGGTTAAAAGATTATGATCTCAAGGAGGGGAGAAGGACGGTAGCTGCACACTGGGAATGATGCCATTACACTGCTAGTGCATCTTGGAGCCAGGATTCATCCCTAGACCCGCAGAGGGCTATTTCTGCAGGCGTGTGTGACTTCGCTGCTACAGGAGGTCCACTCCTTCCGATAAGAGTGTCCATTCCTTCAGGCAATTGCTACACTGAGAGCTCCATCTTATTCCTTTGGTGGTGGTAAAAGGCCCGAGAACTTCCCATTCTGCTGGAATCTTTCTATTGCTGAACTTGTTTCAATCCCTATCTTTCAGAGACTTTTTCTTTATCAATAATAATACTTTCACATTTTATACATTTATATGTGTTATTTGATATTACCATATTTAGTGATTTATAGGTTAGGGTTTTGGCCTATTTTTATATATTTTTTTTATATATTCATTTTCTGGCGTTTGTTCACTTATTTTATTAGCGCGACTTTACGGTTTTATAAATTCTGCATAGCAAACCAACTTTCCCCTTTCCACACCAACTCTCCTGGTGTAATCTGGGGGGTTTACAGTTTTTTAGCTCTGTGTATCAGGAACATTGACAGCAGCTCCTGTAACAATGAAGCCAATGAGATTTTTGGATGAAACCTGCAACATTTTTGTTACTAACACAACGAATATATATTCTGTGCTTTGCACTTTCAAAAAAAAAAAATGGAAATTTGTAACCTTTTTACTTAAAGCGGTTCTAAACCCAAAACAAAAAATTTTATATATTGCAGCTTACCGTTAAATTGACAGCGATATATAAGTACCTTAAAGAAACTTGCTAGCTGGATTACCAGAGGAAAATAGCAGAAAGAAAGACAAAAACAAGGGAAATTAGTACAGCCACCACATCTAAGAATTGGTAAACTTCAATATAATAAATGTTTGCTTTGGGGTTTAATACTGCTTTAAGGCCTCTTTAGGTTCTTTGTACTGCCATGCTGTTTTCGTGTTACTATGGCAACATATCAAGGACTGATAGTGGCAGCAGACCTTTTTTAAAATTTAATGTTGTCTCTTGCAAAATAAGTGACATTTAAAATATCCAGGTTACACTTGCAATACAGATATGTTGATATGATAGGATAAGATAAGAGGGGATTCCTCATAACAGAAGCAAACCAGTACAAATTAATTTTCTCTTCCTACTTTCTTTACAGAATATTGTTTTTTCCCCCAAATTTTTTTGTTGAAAAGTGATCTTTTATGTGTTATACTTTGCATTTTTTACTTTATTACCCTTCTTGACACTTTATTGGCTGCATGTTTTTGCTTTCCTGCCTGATTCTCTTCTCCTTATCCTACTGATCCCTATTTTGCCCCCTATCTCTCTCACATTGTGGTACTCTGATCTACAGACTTCCTGTCACATGGACCTGGATGTCCAGTATGCTGAGCTGGACACATCTGCCCTGGCGTCACCTCCCATCATCGGGAGCTCCGTCCACGCCAGTGGAGACCTTGTCGAGTATGCAACTATCCAGCCTCTCTTACACTAAAGCATGCAGCCTAGGCCCTTTCCCTCAGCCTGGCCTCAAGGTATTCTGCTCCCCTTTCTCCTTATCATCAGTCTGCATCAGCACAACACTGTTATGCTTTATCTTCCCTAACTACCCATGTTCTTTCATAAAGGTTATGTCCTGCATGTGTCAACTTCCATGCATGTGTCCGCCTATACATGTCACAAGTAGCACTTAAGAAACTAGCTAGTCTTAGAAAAAGCCATTAGTGTATTTGTACAGCAGTTTCATTTGTTTACCATTTTCAATGTCTCTTTGTATTTGATGGCTTTTCTTTAATTAATTTTTCTTGACACCGGCACAAGGAGATACACAAAGGAAGATCATTAGACGAAAATCTTAGGCTAAGTTATTTGTGATACATTTAGTTTGCATGTTGTTATAAGCTGATTAAGAACTTTAAAGCTAAAATCCAGGCTTTACAAGTATGGTCTGAATACAAGAGGCGTGTATATTCTCACAAGAAATTAAAAAGTGAACTAACGTTATACACCCTCCCCACTGCCCAGTCTATGCTGTACTTACCTCCCTGGGTGTTTAGCTGTCACTATTATGTGCCAACAAACAGTGCTGCGCTACTAAATATCCTATAATATGACTAATCCGTAAGCAATATACTAAGTGAAAAGCAATAATATCATACAAATTGATATTGTGCTATTAAATGTATACAAAACTATTATTGTGAAAAATCTTATAACATTTCATGTGAATAATGCTTGATTGAAGAAACTCCTGCCATAAATCAATTTACCAAACAGTGCAAACCAGGATGAGTGCTCTCCACCACTAGTTTCACAGGCTTCTCACCTCATAGCAGAGAAAGATCAGCAGTTATCCCCTCTGGGAATATGATGATACTGGGCAAACTTATGGATCACAGACCTCCTTAGATGAATGGCTCCTCAATAGGGTTCCAAGAACTTGGATCGTCTTGTCCAATGAATGTTATATGTAAAAGAAAGGTAACATCTAGTGCTCTGCCTTTCCAAAGGATTTAATAGTAAAAAGTTAAATGAATACACTTACAAGTGAAGCACAATTAGCTTGTGCAAATTGCAAGACATGGCAAACATCCAATTTTTGAGGTGACCACGGTGTGATGTCAGTGCATAAGCTCCGCCCCTAGACACGTGTCGTCAGGGTGTTGACTTCCTCAGTAATGCATGGGCAGTAGCTGTCACTGCCCATGCAGCCAGTGTAAAAATCTGGGGATTTGAAAGCCCCTCTCTTCTTCTCCATCTTACCTCATGGCTTCCAGGATGGATCATGCTGGTACATGACCACTTTGACCAATTACTCTGATTCATCCTGAAAGCCATGAGGAAAGATGGGGAATAAGAGAGGAGCTTTCAAACCCTGGACAGCTACTGTCACGTTCCTTGGAGGAGACTGAATTGACAAGGTTGGCCTCTCTTGTGTCTCCCGCCTAGGCCCCACTGGGAGTGGAACAGAGGGAACCAAGGGCCAGGAGGAACACGAGTGCCCGCTGCTGTGGACCCGGAGCCTGTGGACCCGGAGCCTTGCAGCAGAGGAAGTGGTCTTGGACAGGCAGGAGAGCCGTCAGGACAGGATGGCTCATCTTGTATCAAGGATCAGCTGGGCTTAAAGGGGAACTCCGCAGGAACAGTGGAACTGGAACGTGCGGTGTAGTTAGGTCCTTGATAGGCTTGCAGCAGGAGATCGCAGAAGGTCGCAGGATCAAGGTAGCAGGCATGTGCAGGATGGACAGAAGCTAGAGCAGGGTCTTGAGGGAAGACAGGTTTGGCAGCAGGCGGACAATGAGGTACAAGGCAGCAGGCAGAGGCGAGGTCACAAGGATAGCCAGGGTCAGGAGTCGGGGATCAGAGCAGGAACAGGATTCAGGAGCAGGGTCAGAGTAAGCCAGGTTCATCAGGAGGTATCAGGCAGGAGAACAGCGGGTGCAGGGTAATAGGAACAGCTGAAGATCAGTCAGCAACCATCTGGGGTCAGAGAACTTCTTTAAATAGGCCTTCTGGCGCCAATTGGCACCATGGGCGCACACCTGCGTGTGCAAGCAACCTGCCGCGCACGCGTGTGTGCATTGATGTGCACAGGTATTTGTGGAAGCCCATGCGTGAGCACGCAATGGACGGGAGCAACTGGTTCTCTTACAGCTACACTGGGTGTGTGGGCAGTGACAGATAATCATCTATGGAGGTAAATGCAGCAGGGTCGGGGGTGTAAGGTGTGGGGAGATGATGATATACAGTGTTAGCTGCCCCTTTCATTTTTTGGGAAAAGGTGAAATTGCTATTTCAATCTTGGTGTCCTCTGTGCTTTGCTGTTTTTTTTCCAGATCTGTGCAGTATCCAGCACAAAACAACCCATACACTGCAATTGTGTATGAAACTGCAATTAGGGTAAAATAAAAAAAAACTCATTACTCCATTAGGTAGACACCAGGAGGCATTGTGGGAAATTCAATCATAAATAAAGAGGTGCCAGCACTACAATGCTGGATGCAAGTCAAATTCATACAGCATATGTCTATATTAGGGGCATCCCAGGACCACAGATAAAGTTAAATTATATGTAGCCACCATCAATGCTTGCTATTAGGGGTGTGCAGTTAAGTTGAGTACATGCAGTCCCCGGGGTTACGAACAAGATAGGTTCTGTAGGTTTGTTCTTAAGTTTAATTTGTATCTAAGTTGGAACAGGTAAATTTTTTAAGTGTAAATCCAGTGAAAAAAAAATTACGTTTTGAATAGCACTGGGAAGGGTTTACTGGCCATGCAGTGATGTGGCATTGCTGACAGATCTGTTGGACAGTAGATGGCAGCATGCAGTGAGCAGCAAGATGGCGGCCCAGTGGTTTCTGGGACCAGCGTGATGTCATGTTGCTTCTGTTGCTAAGTAAGAGTTGTATGTATAGTAAGTCGAATGTTTGTAACTCGAGGACTGTCTGTATTACATGTTTATGTGCAATCCATATTCAGCTTAATTCTTCACAACCATATTTTTTTTTTCACTTATAGGACCTTTTTCTCTACAAGTAAAATGCATACCTAAGAGATATTATATTCAAGCATGTTACATTAAAAATAAAGAATAAAAAAAAAAAAAATTTTCGCTAGTGCATTTTGGAGGTCTAATGTTAGTAATTCTATATGTTTAGACAGTGACTATTTATTGCACAGTCTAGAATTTATCAAACAAATAAAAGTGAATAAATATTATTTGCTCAAATCTATAGAAATATTGGAGACATTTGAAGTATGACATGCTGCAATTTATACTCTACACAGTTTCTAACTAGAGTGATTTTTTTTTTTCAGATTGCAAGGTAAGCCTGAATTGTTAAAATGTGACGCTATGAAATTCCTAAAGCTTATGTAGCTCTTTTTACTTCTCTGACCAAATCATGAACACATCATCTACATAACACATCCATACACAACAAACTTAAAATGTCTTGTTACTGATGATCAAGGTTTCCTCTAATTGTACAACATTTTTTATATAGGATCATGTCCCTGAATTCTAGAAACAAAAATCGGAAACAAATAATAGTTATGATGTAGTACAAATTGTATGAGTAGTTGTAAACAGAATAAGAGTAATAAAGTAAAAATGCAAAGAATAACATGTAAATGATATAGTAAAATTGTTTTCAATATTTTCTTTAGTTAATAATTTTTTTTAAAGAAAGTCCATGCTGAAAATTTTACAGAATTAACTAATTTAAAGATATTTATCAGCTAATTAATCAACTATGGTAAAGTATTGCACATCGAAAAAGACCAAAGCAAACAACCATGCACCTCCATGTCTACGAATACACAGCAATCAAATATATTGTTAATGAATCAAAAATAAGCTTAAAACAAATATAAAATCTTATTGGAATGAATGAAATAATATTAAAGATGCAAGTTTATAAGTACCCAGCCTTTTCTGACATTTGTTGTTTACAAGTTTAAATCAGAATTTTTGCTAAACAATTACTTAGAACCCCCAAACATTATTTTTTATTTTTTTTGCAGAGACCATAGAGAATAAAATAGCGGTCATTGACATTTTTATATGTCACACAGTTTTTGCCCAGTGGTTTTTCAAATAAAAAAACAAAAACATAATATATACCCCAATTTTTTGGGATAACATGAAAGATGATGTTATGTAGTAAATAGACATGTCATGCTTTTAAAATTGAGCATGCTTGTGTAGTGGCGCCAATTTACGGTACTTAAAAATCTCCATAGGCAACGATTCAAAAATGTCTACAGGTTACCAGTTTAGAATTACAGAGGAGGTCTAGTGCTAGAATTATTGCTCCCACTCAGACGTTCATGGGGATAGCTCACATGTGTGGTGAAAACACCTTTTACATATGTGGACGTGACCTACGTATGCATTTACTGGGACGGGGCACTTTCAATTCTTTTATTATTATTATTATTTTTTATTTATATATATATATATATATATATATATATATATATATATATATATATATATATATATATATATATATATATATATATATATATATATATATATATATATATATTTTTTTTTTTTTTTTTTTTTTACACTGTCCGTTTAAAAAAAATGGCATATCACAAGGAGTGTAATCATCCCTTGTGATAACAATAATGCCGCTTATAAAAGTGATTCCTCTGGTATCACTTTTATCGGAAAGCTGGCCGCCTAAGGGAAAACAATTATGCCTGGGGTTATGATATCTAGCTGCAGCCAAATCCCTGGCATTTCCAGTTAGGCAGTCGGCAAGTGGTTAAAGTGCAACACTTCCTGGGCCTTCATCGTGTATAAAGCTCTCAGATCTCATATCTTGTATCCTGATCTGAGGAAGGGCGTGAGCATGTGAGCCCGAAACAGAAATCTTTTTGAACACTTTCTGAGATGTTACTTTAAAAATCTTTGAACGAATAAACAAAGTTTTTAAGTGCAGCAAGCCTTTGGACTTTTTTGCTTACAGTATATGTATACAGTGGATAGACAAAGTCTACACACCCCTGTTAAAATGTCAGGTTTCTGTGATGTAAAAAAATGAGACAAAGATAAATCATCTCAGAACTTTTTCCACTTTTAGACCCCTTTCACACTGGGGCGCTTTGCAAGCGCTACAGCGCTAAAAATAGCGCCTGCAAAGCGCCCTGAAAGAGCCCCTCCTTTTACACCCGAGGGCTATCACACTGGAAAGGTGCGCTGGCAGGATGGTAAAAAAGTCCTGTTAGCAGCATCTTTGGAGCGGTGTGTATATCACTCCTGCACTACTCCTGCCCTTTGAAATCAATGGGGCAGCACGGCTATACCGCCAGCAAAACGCTGCTGCAGCAGCGCTTTGCAGATGGTTTTGACCCTTTTTCGGCCGTTAGTGGGGGTTAAAAACTCCCCGCTAGTGGCCAAACACCCCCACAAATATGATTGTGAAGCTGACGTACCAGTGTGAAAGAGGCCTAAACCTCTTCATCCCTGGAAGGATTTACCCCCCTTCCTGACCAGAGCACTTTTTGCAATACGGCACTGTGCCGTTCTAACTGACAATCGTGCAGTCGTGCGACGTTGCACCCAAACAAAATTGGCGTGATTTTTTTCCCACAAATAGAGCTTTCTTTTGGTGGTATTTGATCACTTCTGTGGTTTTTAATTTTTGGGCTGTAAAAAAAAGGGGGACAATTTTGAAAAAAATCAATATTTTGTACTTTTTGCTATAATAAATAGCCCCCAAAAATATATTTAAAAAAAAAATCTTTCTCAGTTTAGGCTGAAATGTATTTTTCTACATATTTTTGGTAAACAAAAGTGAAATAAGGGTATATTGATGGGTTTGCGCAAAAGTTATAGTGTCTACAAAATAGAGGATAGATTTATGGTATTTTTATTATTTTTTTTTATTAGTAATTTGCGACGATCGGCGATTTTTATCATGACTGCGACATTATGGCGGACACATCGGACACTTTTGACACTATTTTGGGACCATTGTCATTTATACAGCAATCAGTGCTATAAAAATGCACTGATTAATGTGTAAATGACACTGGCAGGGAAGGGGTTAAACACTAGGGGGATCAAGGGGTTAAGTGTGTCCTAGGGAGTGATTCTAACTGTGGGGGGGATGGGCTACCACTGACATGACAGCGATCACTGCTCCCGATGACAGGGAGTAGTAGATCCCTGGCATGTCACTAGGCAGAACAGGGAAACGCCTTGTTTAAAAAGGCATCTCCCCGTTCTTCCACTCCATGACACAATCGCGGGCCCCCAGTGGGCATCGAGTTTGCGGGTAAGGTCACGGAGGACCCAGCGTGACTTAAAGAGGACATACTTGTATGCCCATTTGCCCAGCCATGCCATTGTGCCGACGTACATCGCTGTGCACTGTTCGGCATGTGGTTAATGTGGCCTATAAACTGTAAAACTTAATTAAAAAACAAAATGAAATCTTTTAGTGGGGGGGGGGGGACAAAACGAAAAAGCTAAAATAATGTGGTTGCATAAGTGTGCACACCCTCCTATAACTGAATATGCAGCGGTGTTCAGAATTAAGCAATCACATTCAAACTCATGATAAAAAGGAGTCAGTATACATCTGCCATCATTTAAAGTGCCCCTGATTAACCCCAAATAAAATCCAGCTGTTCTAGTAGGTCTGTCTTGACATTTTCTTAAAAAGCCATGGTCCACAGAGAGCGGCTAAAGCATCAGAGGAATCTCATTGTTAAAAGGTATCAGTCAGGAGAAGGGTACAAAAGAATTTCCAAGGCATTAGATATACCATGGAACACAGTGAAGACAGTCATCATCAAGTGGAGAAAATGTGGCACAACAGTGACATTACCAAGAACTAGACGTCCTTCCAAAATTGATGAAAAGACAAGAAGAAAACTGGTCAGGGAGGCAGCCAAGAGGCCTACAGCAATATTAAAGGAGCTGCTGGAATATTTGGCAAGTACTGGCTGTGTGGTACGTGACAACAATCTCCCGTATTCTACATATGTCTGAGCCATGAGGTAGAGTGGCAAGACAGGAGCATTTTCTTACCAAGAAAAACATCCAAGCCTGGCTAAATTGTGCAAAAACACATCCAAAGTCTTCCAAAAGCATGTGGGAAAATGTCTTCTGGTCTGTTGAAACCAAGGTTAAACTTTTTGGCCATAATTCAAAAAGATATGTTTATCACAAAACAACACTACACATTGCCAAAAAGAAAATCATACCCACAGTGAAGCATGGTGGTGACATTGGGGCAGTTTTTCTTCAGCTGGAACAGGGGCATTAGTCAAGGTAGAGGGAATTATGAACAGTTCCAAATACCAGTCAATATTGGCACAAAACCTTCAGGCTTCTGCTAGAAAGCTGAATATGAAGAGGAACATAATTTATCAGTGTGACAACGACCCAAAGCTTACACCCAAATCAACAAAGGAAAGGCTTCACCAGAAGAAGACTAAAGTTTTGGAATGGCCAAGCCAGAACCCAGACCTGAATCTGAAAATTTGTGGGTGATCTGAAGAGAGCTGTGCACAGGAGATTCCCTCGCAATCTGACAGATTTGGAGTGTTTTTACAAAGAAGAGTGGGCAAATATTGCAAAGTCAAGATGTGTCATGTTGAAGTCAAAATGTGATAAAATCAAAAGGTGCTTCAACAAAAGTATTTGTTTAAGGGTGTGCACACTTATGCAACCATATTATTTCAGTTTTTTAGTTTTACTTCCCTCTACCTAAGAGATTTCAGTTTGTTGTTTAACTTGTACAGTTGTACAGTTTATAGGTCACATTAAGGCTGCATTCACACCTGAGCATTTTGTAGCTTGAAGCCTGAAGCTACAAAACGCTAGAGGGGGAAAAAAATGCATAATTCTCAATGGAGATGGTTCACATCTCCACTCCATGTTGCCTGAAGCCGAACGCCTGAAGCTCAAACAAGTTCCGGACCCTTTTTTGTCGCTCAAATCGGGCAGATTTGGGCATTTTCTTCTTTTTACATTGGTGACCTTTTGCCCTGCCCTGCACAAAATCACAGCAAAACGCTGTAAAAAAAAGCCACGAAATTGCCGTAAAAAACGATGCAAAATCGCAGTAAATTCGCACGATTTTCTGCCTGAATACGCTACGTTCAGGTGTGAATGCAGCCTAAAGGTGTGAAAGGATTTATCTTTGTCTCATTTTGTTTACATCACAGAGATTTTTTTTTTATATCCAGGGTATATATATATATATACATACAGTATCTCACAAAAGTACACCCCTCACATTTTTGTAAGTATTTTATTATATCTTTTCATGTGACAACACTGAAGAAATTACACTTTGCTACAATGTAAAGTAGTCAGACTGCAACTTGTATAACAGTGTAAATTTGTTGTACCCTCAAAATAACTCAACACACAGCCATTAATGTCTAAACCACTGGCAACAAAAGTGAGTATACCCCTAAGTGATAATGTCCAAATTGTGCCCAATTACCCATTTTTCCTCCCTGGTGTCATGTGACTCGTTAGTGTTACAAAGTCCCGGGATGTTAATTGGTAACAGGTTAAATTTGGTGTTATCACTCTCACTCTCTTATTCTGGTCACTGGAAGTTCAACATGGCACCTCATGGCAAAGAACTCTATGGGGATCTGAAGAAAATAATTGTTGCTCTACATAAAGATGGCCTAGGCTATAAGAAGATTGCCAAGACCCTGAAACTGAGCTGCGGCACGGTGGCCAAGACCATAGATTGGTTTAACTGGACCGGTTCCACTCAGAACAGGCCTCGCCATGGTCGACCAAAGAAGTTGAGTGCACATGCTCAGCATCATATCCAGAGGTTGTCTTTGGGAAATAGACATGTGAGTGCTGCCAGCATTGCTGCCGAGGTCGAAGGGGTGGGGGGGTTAGCCTGTCAGTGCTCAGACCATAGGCCACACACTGCATTAAATTGGTCTGCATGGCTGTTGTCCCAGAAGGAAGCCTCTACTAAAGATGATGCACAAGAAACCCCACAAACACTTTGCTAATGACAAGCAGACTAAGGACATGGCTTACTGGAACCATGACCATGATGAGACCAAGATAAACTTATTTGGTTCAGATGGTGTCAAGCGTGTGTGGCGGCAACCACATGACGAGTACAAAGGCAAGTGTGTCTGTCTTGCCTACAGTCAAGCATGGTGGTGGGAGTGTCATGGTCTGGGGCTGCATGAGTGCTTCCGGCACTGGGGAGCTACAATTCATTGAGGGAACCATGAATGGAAACATGTACTGTGACATACTGAAGCAGAGCATGATCACCCTCCCTTCAGAGACTGGGCCGCAGGGCAGTATTCCAACATAATGACGACCCCAAACACACCTTCAAGATGATCACTGCCTTGTTAAAGAAGCCGAAGTTAAAGGTGATGGACTGGCCAAGCTTGTCTTCAGACCTAAACCGTATTGTGCATCTGTGGGGCATCCTCAAACGGAAGGTGGAGGAGCGCAAGGTCTCTAACATCCACCAGCTCAGGGATGTCTTCATGGAGGAGTGGAAGAGAACTCCAGTGGAAACCTGTGAATCTCTGATGAACTCCATGCCCAAGAGGGTTAAGACTTAAATGCTGGAAAATAATGGTGGCCACACAAAATATTGACATTTTGGGCCCAATTTGGACATTTTCAGTTAGGGGTATACTCACTTTTGTTGCCAGTGGTTTAGAAATTAATGGCTGTGTGTTGAGTTATTTTGAGGATACAGCAAATTTACACTGTTGTACAAGCTGTACACTCACTACATTCATTGTAGCAAAGAGTCATTTTTTCAGTGTTGTCACATAAAAAGATATAATAAAATATTTACAAAAATGTGAGGGGTGTACTCACTTTCATGAGATACTGTATATATATATATATATATATATATATATATATATATAGAAAGGCCAGTATGGTGGCCTGAAATTATGGGAGGAGCCCGGTGGAGTATATAACCAGCCCGTTCGCCTGTCTTCCTCGTCGGTTCCGGTGCGCGATATCTGATACGTCAGACATCAAGGGCCGACTATCCAGACCAGATGCAGTGAGCCTGTTCGTGAGTTCCCGCGTTATTCGTTCCGTCTTGACAACTCGTCTTCCCGTACATCAGCGTCCGTGGGTTTCGCCGTCGGAGTGTCGTCGTACCCATCGAATTTGTCGTTTCACGTTGGGCCGGCTGTCGCAGGTTTGGCTTCGGCACCCCCTTTTCAATTATGTATTTCGATGTACCATCAACATTCCCTGTACTCTCGACCCGCTCGCTTCTTTTAAATCGAATGTTTTACTGTGGCCCTCGTACGCATGTCACTGTTTTCTATTTTCGATGTAGTCGTTATCACTTTTCGACACGTTCGATTACGCCACGTCAGGCGATTCATTCGCAGGTACGGCATTCGAAACCATTCGTCTGCACGAGCATTTCTATTAGTATCGGTCGAATCGTTCGACTCACAGCCGACTGCTTGTTACGACAAGGCAAGCAGTCCACACGTTTTGCTTTGTCTGCTCCAGTTCGAATATATGTCTCTTCATTCATGCAGTTATGTTATGTATCTTATTTTATCTCATGTCAAATCATTTCACTCCCAGTCATTTCTACCGTTTCAAATCATTTCTGTCACTAGTCGCGCTCCGGCGCGAATCTTGTCGCACCTCTGGTGCACCGATTCGCTTTGAAGTGCCCCAGGGTTCGGCCTCATTTCTGTACATGCTCCAGAGACTGAATCACTCGCAGGTTCACGCACTGATTCTCGTCTCTGTCATGGCATACCATTTCTGTCACTTATTACGCTCCAAATTCGAATCCTGTCGCATTCCTCTATGCACCGATTCGTCCTGGTGTGCCCAGCGGCTACGCCTCATTTCGGTACATGCTCCAGAGACGGATTCTTTGTAACCTACAGTCCAGTCGTTGAATCCTGTCTCTGTCATGGGACATCATTTCTGTCACTTATTACACTCCAATTCAAATCCTGTCGCATTTTTTATGCACCGATTCGTTCTGGTGTGCCCAGCTGCTACGCCTCATTTCAGTACATGCTCCAGAGACGGGTTCTTTATTGCTACCATCAGTCCAGTCGTTGAATCTTGTCTCTGTCATGGGATATCATTTCTGTCACTTATTACGCTCCGATTCGAATCCTGTTGCGTTTATTTATGCTCCGATTCGTCCCGGTGTGCCCAGCTGCTACGCCTCATTTCAGTACATGCTCCAGAGACGGATTCTTTGTTGTAACCATCAGTCCAGTCGTTGAATCTTGTCTCTGTCATGGCATATCATTTCTGTCACTTATTACGCGCCAATTCGAATCCTGTCGCATTCCTTATGCACCGATTCGTTCTGGTGTGCCCAGCTGCTACGCCTCATTTCAGTACATGCTCCAAAGACAGGATTCATCTGTTTGGTTCAAAGGCTCGTCCTCTGATTCTTGTCTTTGTCATGGGTTTTTCATTTCATTTCACCTATCACGTTCCGGTACGAATAGTCACATCGGTGTACCAAATTCGTCTCGGCGTGCCCCAGGAATGGCCTCATTTCAGTACATGCTCCAGAATCCGTTTCGTGCTCGGTCGCAAGTTGTGGCATGGCGATCCGGATCTCTGTCATGGCAAGTTCTCTCATTTCACTGTCACATACCGCTTCCCGGCTTGGGTCCAGTTGATTCTTCAATGTTTGGATGCCTGCCGGGGGGCCTTGCTCCTCGGCCTCATTTCATTATAGATTGCCTTCAAAAGGGAAACACAGCTTCGTTTAGGCGTGTCTCGCTGTTTTCTCCACATACAAGCGCAGACTTCGTGCAATCGTTGCAAACACACATCCAAGCGTAGACTTCTTGCAATCGTTGCAAGCACGCATCCAGACATAGACTTCTCGCAATCGTTACAAGCACGCATTCGTGCATAGATCTCTCGCACTTATTACTAGCACGCATTCGAGCATAGACCTCTTGCAATCGTTGCAAGCACGCATTCGGGCATAGACCTCTTGCAATCGCTGCAAGCACGCATTCGAGCATAGACCTCTCGCGGCCATTACAAGCACGCATTCGAGCATAGACCTCTTGCTATCGTTGCAAGCACGCAGTCGAGCATAGACCTTTTTGCATTCATTACAAGCACGCACTCGGGCATAGACCTCTTGCAATCGCTGCAAGCACGCATTCGAGCATAGACCTCTCGCGGTCATTACAAGCACGCATTCGAGCATAGACCTCTTGCAATCGTTGCAAGCACGCATTCGAGCACAGACCTTTTTGCATTCATTACAAGCACGCATTCGGGCATAGACCTCTTGCAATCGCTGCAAGCACGCATTCGAGCATAGACCTCTCGCGGTCATTACAATTACGCATTCGAGCTTAGACCTCTTACACTCATTACAAGCATGCATTCTAGCATAGACCTCTTGCAATCGTTGCATGCAGGCATTCGAGCATAGACCTCTGGCGATCATTGCAAGCACGCATTCGAGCATAGTTCTCTTGCAATCATGGCAAGCACACATTTGAGCATAGACCTCTTGCAATCGTTGCAAGCAGGTGTCCAGGCACAACTTGTTGCAATCATTGCTGGCAGGCACTTCTGGCTTGCTCAATAGATTGCTTTAGGGAAGACCTGGATACCTTCCTAAATGTACGTTGTATTACGGGGTACTTATATTTATAGGTGTAGTTGATCCAGGGAAAAATCCGATTGCCTCTCGAGGGGTCAGGAAGGAATTTTCCCCGGCTGTAGCAAATTGGCCTATGCTCTGTTGGGGGTTTTTTGCCTTCCTCTGGATCAGCTGCGGGCGTAGAATTGGGTGTCGGGTTGTGTGATACCTTATTTATTTTGATTTGGTTGGACCGGATGGACTTCTGTCTTTTCCGGCCTGGCTACCCATGAAGCCTACCATAATTCCTTGCAGTCGTTGCAGGCACAAGTCCTGGCACAACTCCTTGCATTAGTTGCAGGCACGCATCCTAGCATAACATCTTGCAGTCATGGCAAGCACGCATCCTGGGTAACATCTTGCAATCATCGCAAGCACGCATCCAAACATGCGTTCAAGCACAACTCCTGTAGTCTTCGCAGTGCACATGCGGTAACACGAATGGCTCACAGTCACTACGTATACATCTCCAGTGTCAAACTCCCGGGCAATTGTCGCAAGCACATGTTTAAACACAACTTAGTCACGCCAAGGCTCATGACTTAGCATAACTTCTTGCAATCATTCATTGGCAAGCACGTTCTCAGTGGCACACAAACTGGCTACACGTCATTTTCAGCAGCACTTAATTGGCCTCTCGTCTCCCGTGGCTTTCTTACAAACCATTCACTGTTGTCTGTCTATCCGTCTCTTCCTTAGGACAGTTGAGTTCAGCTTCCGTCCCGCACCAGGATCATGTTGTCACACGCAACTGGCTTCTTCCTGTAGCACGCCCAGGCTATTTCTAGCCAGCGTTCAACATTTCTTATCCTTACAGTGCACGGAGAGCCATCTGTCGTTACGGCCCATACAGCAAGATCCCCACCTCGGGGCATCCAGAGGCATCAGCCCATAGCCAATGGCAAACGCTCGCCATCACAACTACCATCTTTAGGGGCATATTATATCCTCGCATGTTCTCCAGTCTAGTCGTCCAAAGACACCTACAGTCCCTACACGGCATGTTGAGTTCGCTATGCGCATCATCCCTCAGGGTCGCGCCTTGTGTCACACTTATTGGTTTTACTGTCCCTCTCACAGGATCCAGAGCAAGTCCTCAGCCTGGATCCCGCGGCAATAGCAGTCCTTGCTATGCGGGAGGAATTCCTATCGTCTGGGAATGGCGTCTCCCTGTTCATTCCCTCCGTGTCTTCCCTTTCGCCCCAGGTGATGACCGACGCAGCGGCCTCCACGGGCTTGCGGCTGTTTTTTGGCCACCTCTGGCTCGCAGCTCCCTGGCCTCCCCAGTTTCTGGCAATTCCTGGCTGCGCCAAGGCGCCCTCTCTGTTGGTTATGTCCTTCCTACGTCGACTGGTCCAGCTCTTGTTGTTGTTTCAGTTCAACATCCATTCTTCCTTTATCCCCGGTAAAGTCAATCAGGCAGCGGACGCCCTCTCCCGCTTTTGACCTTGTCTCGTTTTCGTTCAGGTACCCGGAGCCGGACTAACATCAGCAGCTATCCCGGACTGGTCTCAACTGACCCTGGATTAGCCCCTCACCTCCTAGCGGCTACCCAACTCATTTGATCACTCTCTTTCCCGCAATACCCTCAAAGCCTATCAATCAGCCTGGAGGGCCTTTAAACCAACTTCATCACGTATCACAGTACAGAGACGTCCCGTGTCAAGCAAGTCATAGCCTTCATTGCCTACTGCCACTCGCAGTTGGCGTTATCCTTTAATACGATCCGGCTATACCTGACCGGTGTACAACATTTCACGTCCCTCCAGGACCCTACCGTACCCTTCCTATTTTACCACGCCGTTCGGGCTGTTATGCGCGGTATCCAGAAAGCGCCAGCCGATGGCCGGCACCAAAACGACTGCCTGTCACAGGAGACGTTTAGAAATATGTCAGATTTCCTGGCCACTTCACCTTTTCGGTCTCCACATTAGTGTCATTTACAAGCAGCCATACACCTGGCCTTCTACGGCTTCTTACGGCCAAGCGAGTTTTATTTGTTGTAGCCTCACAGCACGCATGCTGTGCGAGCACCACCTGGTCCGATACGAAGACCATTTCGTCTTACACTTAGCAGTCTCCAAGATGCAGCAGCTTGGCTCGGGTTCGGACATACACCTCTATAAGTCCAACAACCGCTGGTACCCGGTCGCCATTCTCACGCGCCTGTCGGCCCTTTTTGGCTGATCAACCAGGAGTTAGTCCTCTTCTGCCATTTCTCACTAAACCTCTGAACGCTGCCCGGTGGAACGTGTCAGGATACTCCCGGGTATCCTTCACCTCTGTCCTACTCACATTATCAAGAAGTTGGGCAGATGGAGGTCCACCTGTTTCGCCCGCTACATACCCAATCCGCAAGCGGAGATGACCCAGGCCTTTGTCGAGCTCACCCAGTAACAAACTTGGATCAATAAAATGCAACCCCTACCTGAATGTTTTTGCCCCCTTATTTTGGTATACCGTACGTCAGACCAGGGCACACTTTCAGGTCCATTTCAAGTAAGCGAGTTTATGTTAACCTTGTTTGTCATCCTTAACCGTATCGGTCAGAGGGCTCCACACCATAAATTGAAAGGCCAGTATGGTGGCCTGAAATTATGGGAGGAGCCCGGTGGAGTATATAACCAGCCCGTTCGCCTGTCTTCCTCGTCGGTTCCGGTGCGCGATACCCACCCACCCATCCCCTTTTTCAGGGCATTTCTCAAGCATCATACTCCTCATGAGAGTACTCATTTCACTCCATTCATATTCATTTCATTTATCACCCACTTTCTATCTAAGGTATGCCCCCTTATTTTGGTATACCGTACGTCAGACCAGGGCACACTTTCAGGTCCATTTCAAGTAAGCGAGTTTATGTTAACCTTGTTTGTCATCCTTAACCGTATCGGTCAGAGGGCTCCACACCATAAATATATATATATATACAGTGGTGTGAAAAAGTGTTTGCCCCCTTCCTCATTTCCTGTTCCTTTGCATGTTTGTCACACTTAAGTGTTTCGGAACACCAAACCAATTTAAACAATAGTCAAGGACAACACAAGTAAACACAAAATGCAATTTGTAAATGAAGGTGTTTATTATTAAAGGTGAAAAAAAAATCCAAACCACCATGGCCCTGTGTGAAAAAGTGATTGCCCCCCTTGTTAAAACATACTATAACTGTGGTTGTCCACACCTGAGTTCAATTTCTCTAGCCACACCCAGGCCTGATTAATGCCACACCTGTTCACAATCAAGGCATCACTTAAATAGGAGCTGCTTGACACAGTAAGGTCCACCAGAAGATCCTTAAAAGCTACACATCATGCCGAGACCCAAAGAAATTCAGGAACAATTGAGAAAGAAAGTAATTGAGATCTATCAGTCTGGAAAGGGTTATAAAACCATTTCCAAAGCTTTGGGAATCCAGCGAACCACAGTGAGAGCCATTATCCACAAATGGCGAAGACATGGAACAGTGGTAAACCTTCCCAGGAGTGGCCGGCCGCCCAAAATTACCCCAAGAGCGCAGCGACGACTCATCCAAGAGGTCACAAAAGACCCCACAACAACGTCCAAGGAACTGCAGGCCTCACTTGCCTCAGTTAAGGTCAGCGTTCATGCCTCCACCATCAGGAAAAGAGTGGGCAAAAATGGCCTGCATGGCAGAGTTCCAAGGAGAAAACCACTGCTGGGCAAAAAGAACATCAAAGCTCGTCTCAATTTCTCCACAACACATCTTGATGATCCCCAAGACTTTTGGGACAACATTCTGTGGACCGGTGAGACAAAAGTGGAACTATTTGGAAGGTGTGTGTCCAAGTATAACTGGCGTAGAAGGAACACTGCATTTCATAAAAAGAACATTATACCAACCGTAAAATATGGTGGTGGTAGTGTGATGGTCTGGGGCTGTTTTGCTGCTTCAGGACCTGGAAGACTTGCCGTGATAAAAGGAACTATGAATTCTGCTGTCTACCAAGAGATCCTGAAGGAGAATGTCCGACCATCTGTTCGTGTACTCAAGCTGAAACGAACTTGGGTTCTGCAGCAGGACAATGATCCTAAACACACCAGCAAGTCCACCACCGAATGGCTGAAGAAAAACAAAATGAAGACTTTGGAGTGGCCTAGCCAAAGTCCTGACCTGAATCCTATTGAGATGTTGTGGTATGACCTTAAAAAGGCCGTTCATGCTCGAAAACCCTCTAATGTAACTGAATTAGGACAATTCTGCAAAGATGAGTGGGCCAAAATTCCTCCAGGACGCTGTAAAAGCCCCATTGCACGTTATCGCAAACGCTTGGTTGCAGTTGTTGCTGCTAAGGGTGGCCCAACCAGTTATTAGGTTTAGGGGGCAATCACTTTTTCACACAGGGCCATGATGGTTTGGATTTTTTTTCACCTTTAATAATAAACACCTTCATTTACAAATTGCATTTTGTGTTTACTTGTGTTGTCCTTGACTATTGTTTAAATTGGTTTGATGTTCCGAAACACTTAAGTGTGACAAACATGCAAAGGAACAGGAAATGAGGAAGGGGGCAAACACTTTTTCACACCACTGTATATATATATATATATATATATTGTAAGGGATCTTCCCGGGGTAGGGTGTGTTTGGACACAGTTCACAGCAGACTTGGAATTTATAAAGCAGATCTTGGCGTTTATTCGTGGTACAAACAGTCCAGCAAACAAAATATACAGCAACACCGTGCTTTCTAAGTACAACAAAAATAAAAGTCCTAGCCCGGCTGGGCGCTTACTAACAGGTTCTGCTCACCTATCTGACACTTACAAACACAGCGTCTTTCGCCTGGATGTCGCAGGGTGAGTTTTAGCTCCAGCAGTGGCTGTGCTTGCAGCTTCCTTCAACACACAGATTGTTCATTCCCTGGCTGAGAGCAATCACCTGCAGACCCTGCAGATCCTTTAGCTTCCCAGGCTAATTAGGATCAAAGCTCACCTGATCCCAAACCCAGAACTGGATCGGGGGATGTGGAATGACAGGTCCCTCTACCAAACCTACCTGCCATTCCATATAAACCCAGGCCCGGCAAAATTAAATAACAACTCAGCAGCATATCGCTGCTGAGAAACTGATCCATCCTGGATTTACCATCTCACACTGTGTAGCAACCTAGGTGAGATGTACACCCCCTCGATCACTTCTCCAGTGACATGTCTACATATCCCCCCCCTCTTTTTCAGACCGGAGGGCTGAGCCTTTTGTCCCCACAGACAACTTACCCTTGACAATGCGTCAGCATTTGCCTGTAATTTCCCTGGCCTGTGTTCCACAGTGAAATTAAAGTTTTGTAGGGAGAGAAACCATCTAGTCACTCTTGCATTTCTCTCCTTGTTTAACTTCATCCATGTTAGGGGGGCATGGTCTGTCACCAACTTGAATTTCCTGCCTAGCAAGTAATACTTTAACGATTCTAGGGCCCACTTCACTGCCAAACATTCTCGCTCCACAATGGCATAATTTTTCTCGGCCGGGGTTAGTTTTCTACTCAAGTAAGTCACTGGATGCTCCTCACCATTCACTACTTGTGAGAGTACTGCACCTAAGCCTGTGTTAGAGGCATCTGTCTGGACCAGAAATTCTCGCCTGAAATCGGGGGTAACTAACACAGGTGGTTGGCACAAGGCAGACTTAAGGCTTTGGAAAGCCTTCTCGGCCTCTGGGGTCCACGTGACCATTGCTGTCTTTCCGCCCTTTGTCAAGTCAGTTAGTGGAGCAGCAACTGAGGCAAAGTTCGGCACAAATCTACGGTAATACCCCGTAATACCCAGGAAAGCTCTAACCTGTTTCCTTGTCAGGGGTCTAGGCCAATTCTGTATTGCCTCAATTTTATTTAGCTGTGGCTTAATCAACCCTCTCCCAATAATGTAGCCTAGATATTTGGCCTCTTCTAGGGCTAGAGCACACTTCTCGGCATTTATGGTCAACCCCGCATCACTTATGGCATCCAACACGGCCTGTACCTTACAGAGGTGACTTTCCCAATCAGGGCTAAAAATGACCACATCATCGAGGTAGGCAGCTGAGTAATCACGATGTGGTCGCAGAATCAAGTCCATCAACCTCTGGAAAGTTGCAGGCGCTCCATGTAACCCGAATGGCATCACTACATACTGGAATAGCCCATCAGGGGTGGAGAATGCAGTTTTCTCTTTAGCCTCACCAGAAAGTGGAATCTGCCAGTAGCCCTTTGTGAGATCGAGGGTGGTTATGTACCTGGCGTTACCCAACTTCTCAATCAACTCATCTACCCTGGGCATAGGATACGCATCGAACTTGGAGATCTCATTCAACTTTCTGAAATCGTTACAGAACCTCCAAGTTCCATTGGGCTTTGGGATTAGCACAATTGGGCTGGACCATTCACTCTGTGACACCTCAATTACCCCCAGAGCAAGCATACGTTTTACCTCGGCAGATACGGCTTCCCTACGTGCCTCGGGTATCCTATAGGGCTTAAGGTTTACTCTGCTTCTAGGCTCAGTTTCAATGTGATGATGGATGAGGTGTGTACGCCCTGGGAGGTCAGAGAACTTGTTTTTGTTTTTCTGTAAAAATTCCTGAGCCTCCTGTTTCTGTGACACTGATAGAGTATCACCTACCTTGACTGGAGGGATTGGTGGTGACAAATTATTAACAGTATTTGTCGCCACCAAGGATTCCCTGTCTTTCCAGGGCTTGATCAAGTTTATGTGATAAACTTGGAAAGGCTTCCTTCTACCTGGTTGGTGCACCTTGTAGTTCACCTCACTGACCTTTTCAACAATTTCATAGGGACCTTGCCACTTCGCCAAGAATTTACTCTCAACAGTGGGGACTAGTATAAGGACCCTATCGCCTGGGTTGAATGTCCTGATTCTTGCGGACCGGTTGTAAATTCTACTTTGGGCCTCTTGAGCCCTCTGGAGGTGTTCCCTTACCAGGGGCATTACAGTGGCTATACGGTCCTGCATTTGTGCTACATGCTCAATAACACTCTTGTATGGGGTGGACTCATTCTCCCATGTCTCTTTTGCAATGTCTAGTAGACCCCTAGGGTGATGACCATAGACCAACTCGAATGGTGAGAACCCTGTGGACGCTTGGGGCACCTCCCTAATAGCAAACATGAGGTAGGGTAATAAATGATCCCAGTCACGACCATCTTTTGCCACCACTTTCTTCAACATATGTTTCAAAGTTTTATTAAATCTCTCCACCAATCCGTCCGTCTGGGGGTGGTATACAGAGGTACGGATGTGTGAGATTTTAAATAGTCTGCATAATTCCTTCATTACTTTCGACATAAATGGCGTACCTTGGTCAGTTAGGATTTCTTTGGGGATCCCAGTCCTAGAGAACATATAAAACAACTCACGTGCAATTGTTTTAGATGCAGTGTTTCTTAAGGGTACAGCCTCAGGATAGCGGGTCGCATAATCCAGGACTACCAAAATATACTGGTGTCCTCTAGCTGACTTTACAATGGGACCCACTAAATCCATGGCAATACGCTCAAAAGGCACCTCTATAATAGGGAGCGAAACCAAAGGACTGCGAAAATGTGACACTGGGGCACTAACCTGACATGTGGGGCACGACTCACAGTATTTTTTAATGTCATCATATATGGCCGGCCAAAAAAACCTCTGGAGAACCCTCTCTCGCGTTTTGTCAGTCCCCAAGTGTCCCCCAAGAACATGGTTATGTGCCATGTCAAGCACCTGACGCCGGTACGGCTTAGGTACCAGAAGCTGTTCCACAATTTCATCCTTAATCTTATTGACTCTATAGAAAAGATCATTAGTCACCGAAAAATGTGGAAACCTTTTTTCAGCATCTGGTTCCTGAGGTACCCCATTCATTACAGCAACCTGCTCTCTCGCATTTTTGAGAGTGGGGTCCTGTAATTGTGCAGCCCCAAAATTATCCCTAGACACCTCTAAGTCTAGTATATTTTGCTCAGTGGGAGGAGCCTCCTCCTCCCCAGCCAGGACCTGTAAAGGAAAACAATCATTTTCATCCTGCATACTTTTATCATTCACAGTGGACAAGGCAACCACCTTAGAGGTATCCTCACTCCTTTTGGGGATTTTTCTTTTTTCCCAGAGAGCCCAGAATAAAGGAAAATCGCGCCCCAATATTACATTATGCATGAGGTTTTTAACCACACCCACTTCATATTGTACTGTGCCTTGTTCAGTCCCGACTTTAGCCAGCACTATAGGGTACACTTTTGTATCACCATGTATACACACAACGCTCATATGCTTTTTAGACTCTAAGTCCCCAGTCACCAGGCTAGCATGCACCAAGGTTACAAGGCTTCCTGAGTCCATTAACGCTTTAACAGGAAAGTCATTGATTGTGATGTTGCAGATTTGCGGTTCAGTCTCTAGTCCAGGAACTGCAGCACAAGATGGTTCCGCAAATAGCGACTGACGCCGGCTAGCGTCACATTCCATGGGTTCAGAGGTAAGAGGGCAATGGGCCGACACGTGTCCCGCCTCATGGCATCTCCAACACTGGATAGGGCCTGGTCTCTTTGGCAAGGAGTCCTTTTCAGAGCCCCTTAGCCACCCGGGACCATCACCAGTCTTTTGTCCCTGAGACACCATTTGAGCCCTTTTCCCTCTATCAGCACCCCTCCACACTCCCCCAATAGATGGAAGTCTCTTACCAGCTGACGGCACAGATCTGGCGCTCCGGGGAGGTGAAGATGCTGCAGGAACATCACGAAGGTAGTCCTCAGTCGCCTGGAACCTCTCCACAAGGTTGACAAGTTCGTTTGCATTCTTAGGATCACCTTGTCCCACCCAGCGTTGCAGGTCAGTAGGAAGCGCTCGGAGGTAGCGATCCATCACGATCTTCTCTAGGATTTGTGCAGGAGTAGAAGTGTCTGGCTCCAACCACTTTCTTGCCAAATGGATTAGGTCATACATCTGGGACCTCGCTGATTTGTCCAGACTGTAGCTCCAGTTGCGTACCCTCCGGGCACGGACTACAGTAGTAACTCCTAGTCGGGCAAGTATCTCCTCTTTTAGCCGAGTATAGTCCTTAACCTCTTGCTCACTGAGGTCATAGTAGGCCTTTTGGGGTTCACCTGTTAAATAGGGCGCAATTACCTCTGCCCACTCAGCGGCTGGTAACTTCTCTCGCTCAGCCAGGCGCTCAAATACTGTTAGATAGGCTTCAACATCGTCCTCAGCAGTCATCTTTTGCAGCGCTTTCTGCACAGTCCTTCTCCCAAAAAAAATCTCTGGAGCGGCTCCCATCACTATGGGTGGATTAGTAACCACAGGCGCCTCACGATTTACTATCAGGTGCTCGATAAGTTGTTGTTGGCTTTGGCGCAAAGCTTGCAACTCTTCCTTATGCATCTGCTGTTGTGCCGCCATGGACTGTTCATGTCGTCTATTGGCCTCTGTCTGAGCCTGCTGTTGTTGCAAACTCACTTGCATAAACTGCTTCAGCATCTCCTCCATGTTGCTGGACTGTTCTTGGAGTGTAGTTGCAGCTTTCACCCAGGACATCAGCAGCTGTAGCCAAGTCTGTCCACACCGTTGCCCCTAGCAACCGTGTTGCCCGCTACCTCCACCAATTGTAAGGGATCTTCCCGGGGTAGGGTGTGTTTGGACACAGTTCACAGCAGACTTGGAATTTATAAAGCAGATCTTGGCGTTTATTCGTGGTACAAACAGTCCAGCAAACAAAATATACAGCAACACCGTGCTTTCTAAGTACAACAAAAATAAAAGTCCTAGCCCGGCTGGGCGGTTACTAACAGGTTCTGCTCACCTATCTGACACTTACAAACACAGCGTCTTTCGCCTGGATGTCGCAGGGTGAGTTTTAGCTCCAGCAGTGGCTGTGCTTGCAGCTTCCTTCAACACACAGATTGTTCATTCCCTGGCTGAGAGCAATCACCTGCAGACCCTGCAGATCCTTTAGCTTCCCAGGCTAATTAGGATCAAAGCTCACCTGATCCCAAACCCAGAACTGGATCGGGGGATGTGGAATGACAGGTCCCTCTACCAAACCTACCTGCCATTCCATATAAACCCAGGCCCGGCAAAATTAAATAACAACTCAGCAGCATATCGCTGCTGAGAAACTGATCCATCCTGGATTTACCATCTCACACTGTGTAGCAACCTAGGTGAGATGTACACCCCCTCGATCACTTCTCCAGTGACATGTCTACAATATATATATATATATATGAATACAGATTTCCCCTAGGAATGGGACTTTTTAGGCACAGATTGTGAAACAATATTTTAAAATTCAAATTTATTTATAGTATAAAAAAGGTATCAGAAAAAATAATCATATCATAACAATCATATACAAAACAATTATAAAAACATGGGATATTAAACCATCATGTATA
Source organism: Lithobates pipiens (assembly GCF_037356315.1). Lineage (NCBI taxonomy): Eukaryota > Metazoa > Chordata > Amphibia > Anura > Ranidae > Lithobates > Lithobates pipiens. The sequence continues at coordinate 115,364,886 of NW_027507788.1, forward strand.
CAACATCAGATGCACATAATGAATGAAAAGCATCCATGATATAAACACAAGATACCATCTACGTGTTACGGAGTAAATTAGACTCCTTCTTCAGGGATGGTCTGATATGCAGTTTTAATGATAGTAGTAATCTAGAAAATATAAAAATATGCATTATACATCCACTAGATACTGAAAAAACACAGTGGTGGAGATTAAAGAGGAAGTAAACCCTGATGGGTTTACTTCCTCTTTTTTTCCCTGCAAAGGTAAAGCATAATGGACTACTATGCATCGCATAGTAGCTCATTATGTGTCACTTACCTGACACAGGAGCCAGCGAAGTCGCCGCTGATCCCTGTAATCCGCCGCATCCATCTTGCTGGTGGCGTCTCGCAGCTCCGACCAATGACAGCGGCGAAGCCGCGATGACGTCACTCCCGCGCATGCGCACAGGAGTCGTGTCTCGCAGCTCCGCCGCTGCCATTCGGCGAAGCCGTGATGACGTCACTCCCGCGCATGCGCACGGGAGTCGACAAATTAGGCAAATCCATTCTTGGACTTGCCGCATTTAGTGCGCCTGCGCGCCGCTGTCTACGGCACATGCGCCGTAGACAGCGGTGCCCATTTTCGGGCAAATATCTCCTAAACCATATAGGTTTAGGAGATATTGCTTGGACCTACAGGTAAGCCTTAATCTAGGCTTACCTGTAGGTCAAAGTGGTTTGAAGGGGTTTACTTCCTCTTTAAACTGCATCCAATTGCCGTTCACATACTCACATGTCTAGTGTTGGCCCAAGATGATATAGCAGAGGTGACCAGAAAAGCCAGGCGATGCAGTGTAGAAGAAATTCGGAAGAGGTCTGGTCACAGAGCCACAAAAATGCAAGCCGGGACCAGAACAGCGTTGTTGGGGGCAGAGTGGCAATGTTGAGATAACGGAATACCTAAACCCCAGATGCGAATATACACACCTGCACGCACACAATTTGGACATGTGCTCATGTGTATACACACACGGCTGCAATGAATGGTCTATTAATATCTAACAGAGCGTACAGGGTGCATGAGGACATACCTTCAAAGATGCTACAATAGCTGCACTATGTGCAGAGTGTGTTGATATAAATTTAGATTTACGACAAGATATGCCATTGATTCCATATACAGGAAGCAAAGCCTGAGGGTAAACGGTTATTCAATATAAGAATAAAAAGTTGAAGATAACTGTTGAAGTTCGTCTCTCCTGAGATTCCTAATGCAGCCCAGCATCAAAGCAGCAAAGAGAGTGGATGTCTAAAAAACATATAGAGGCAGGGGGTACCTAGGTTAAAACAACAAACAATATAAATAAAGTATAATGAAGCCAAAATGGCCTAAAGAGTACTGGGGCACTTATCATAGAGGAGATAAATTGTCAGACTGGCGACACTTACCTGTGTATCAGGGTTCAAAGAGTTCAATGTGAACTGCTCCAGTGATCGGTCGCCATGAGAGGGGATCCAGTTTCACCTCATACTTATGGCCACAATTTGCCATAGACCCACCCCATACAGCAAGTGGAGACACTGGGCAGGAATTGAATCCACCTGTGCTGTTCGAATGGTCCTCCGAGAGTGCGGCGCACGGAGTCGCCCCATGTCCACATCTATGATGGCAAGACGAGCGGAGTGATGTCATGCTCCCACCAACACGCGTGCGCGGAAACGACCAGAGGCTAGGATGGCTAAAGGAGGGGAGATGGAATGCCCGAGCCTCAATGGGGATATATTGCACATGCGGACCGTGCATGGGTGGAGCTAGATGGAAATAGGGGGAGTGGCAAGTATATGCCACATCATGTATCCCAAGTACCACAATCTAGGGGTCGCAGGGGTGGGTGACCAGAGCAGCCCACGCATTCTGGGATTGCACAAATAGGGCACCATGCCCAGATCGACCAGATCAAAAAAAGGGGGAGGAGAGAGGGAGGAAAGAGACAAAAAGAAAGGGAAACAGAGACAGGGGAGGAACAGTAATGGGAAAAAGAAAGACAAATTGTAAGAAAAATTATAGAAGGACCTAATATCACCCCAAGGATAGACATATGTGGCATATAGAACAACAAGTGAAAGCAAGGCTTGAATAAGACAGGATGCCCAGAGATGGAAGTACACATATGGTGTAGGTAGATGTTCCCAGAGATAAACAATTATATTAAAATCAGGCACATTGAAGCTCGGAGATACCAAGGTCAAAGTCCCAGAGTCTAAAATATGGAATTAGATTATTTTTACATACCTCCAAATACAAACCCTTCTAAGTTTTGTAAGTAATGGGAAGATAGTGGCTTGAAAGGAAAAATCTATTTTAGTTCTCTCTGGAGTAGGACCTTGTTACAGTCCCCTCCTCTCAAATTGGGATGTATTCTATCAAGAGCTAAAAATTTAATTTTAGGAAAAAGGCCATTATGCAGCGCAGTTATGTTTGTCCCCAAAGGGAGATCTGGGTTACATCCCTTCATGCTCCAAATGTGTTTGGACATCCTAGAGAGAAACTCGACCTTGGTTTTTCCTACATAGAATGAGCCACAATCACATAGTAACAAGTAAACCACACAGTGTGTCTTGCAATTGGAAAAATGTTGGGCCCTAAAAACTCTGCCATTGGGTAACCTACATGTACGACCTGTGTGTATGTATTGGCAGAAGCTACAGCCACCGCAAGTATATGTCTGCTTAAGTTTACATGGGGTCACCTCGATTTTCTCCCTTAAATTCACTCTGAACTATGTAATTCTTGATGGAAGTGGCACGTCTGAGGGTGATGAAAGGTTTGTGTGACACAAATCTACCTACATTAGGGTCCATGGATAAGAGATGCCAGTATATTTGGATTACATTCTAAATTTGGGTATGCTGGTTTGAATACTTTACTATTATTCTAGTTACCGCCTCTGATTTTCTGTCCTTTTTCTGACCATACAAAAGTTCACATCTGGTCTTTTCCACTGCCCTCCTATAAGCTTTCTTTAGACACGATTTCAAGTATCCCCTATCCAAAAGTCTAGCTTGTAATATTTTAGCTTCTAGTTGAAAGATTTTTTTATCTGAGCAGTTCCGCCTAGTCTGTAAATATTGACTAAATCAGGCATGTCCAAAGTCTGGCCCGCGGGCCAAGTGCGGCCCACGTTCCGGTTTCGGGTGGCCCGCCTGGTAATTTTGACATGTATATCTTTTGTGGCCCCCAACTCATCCCCGAGCGCCAGGGGCCACAAAAGATATACAAGCTGGCTGCCTTGGAGGGGGACGAGCGCCATACATACAGGAGGAGAATTTCCTCTGTAAAAGGAAGTCCTGTCTCCTGGGCTGCCATTGGACAACTGTTCTGTCATCAGAGGAGGTGGGACTTTTCATTAAAGAGGCCGCAGAGAAAACAGGAGTTTCTCCTGTATGTCTGTTGGCGCTCATCCCGCCCCCTCCCTGTCCACTCCGAGGCTGAAGATGGGCATCGATCAGGCTGTACTGAGGGCAATGCTGAGTCTGCATTCAGGACAATGTGGATGCTGCTGCATTCAGGACAATGTGGGTGCTGCTGCATTCAGGACAATGTGGGTGCTGCTGCATTCAGGACAATGTGGGTGCTGCTGCATTCAGGATGATGTGGGTGCTGCTGCATTCAGGACAACGTGGGTTCTGCTGCATTCAGGATGATGTGGGTGCTGCTGCATTCAGGACAACGTGGGTTCTGCTGCATTCAGGACAATGTGGGTTCTGCTGCATTCAGGACAACGTGGGTTCTGCTGCATTCAGGACAATGTGGGTTCTGCTGCATTCAGGACAACGTGGGTTCTGCTGCATTCAGGACAATGTGGGTGCTGCTGCATTCAGGACATTGAGGGTGCTGCTGCATTCAGGACATTGAGGGTGCTGCTGCATTCAGGACAACGTGGGTTCTGCTGCATTCAGGACAATGTGGGTTCTGCTGCATTCAGGACAATGTGGGTTCTGCTGCATTCAGGACAATGTGGGTGCTGCATTCATGACAATGTGTGTGCTGCCTCACCATTTCCTGAATTCAGCAGCACCCACATTGTCCTGAATGCAGCAGTACCCACATTGTCCTGGGTACTTCTGCATTCAGGACAATGTGGGTGCTGCTGCATTCAGGACAGTGTGGGTGCTCCTGCAGTCGTGGCAATATGGGTGCTGCTGCATTCAGGACAATGTGGGTGCTGCTGCATTCAGGACAATGTGGGTGCTGCATTCATGGAAATGGTGAGGCTGCAGATGGGCACTGATTAGGCTGCATTGATGGGCACTGTCCCTTATTTTGCTTCAGTTCTTTGTTTAAAGTGTAAGATTTTTTTCCTGAAACTGTCCTCTTAAAGTGAAGGTGCGTGTTATAAGCCGATATATATGGTATATCCAAATAACACGCCTGAGGCTGAAGATGGGCATCGATCAGGCTGCACTGAGGGCAATGGTGAGTCTGCATTCAGGACAATGTGGATTCTGCTGTATTCAGGACGATGTGGGTTCTGCTGCATTCAGGACGATGTGGGTTCTGCTGCATTCAGGACGATGTGGGTTCTGCTGCATTCAGGCAATGGTGAGGCTGCAGATGGGCACTGATTAGGCTGTATTGATGGGCACTGACCCTTATTTTGCTTCAGTTCTTTGTTTAAAATTTAAGATTTTTTCCCTGAAACTGCCCTCTTAAAGTGAAGGTGCGTGTTATAAGCCGATAAATACGGTATATACAAATAACACGACCAAGCTCATCTCTTTACCACATACAGCCAAAAAAGGCAAGAGAATTCTTGTTGGGCAGTGTATAGTGCTCAAACTAACACACAGACCGAATTTTAATGGTTCAAAGAATGTCAGGCAAAATGGTCGGCCCTCACGCATGTTCACTTCATCAAATCTGGCCCTCTTTGAAAAAAGTTTGGAAACCCCTGGACTAAATGGTATAGAGGGGCCGAGGGTGAAAGCTGGAGGCATGCAGGATAGAATTCCCTGCTGTGGGTTTCCAGAAGAGACGTGGCTGAATGGCACCATCCTCACCCCGGAGGACTGTGACATCCAAAAACATCACCTCACAAGAATGGTAGTAAACGTGAGATTGAACTGATTTTTATTGAGTCTTGCCAGAAATGTAGGGAGCAACTCAGTCGGGTCATCATGAATACATCATCGATGTACCTCTGCCACATAGTAATGTGGTCAGTATACATCGTGAGTTGCTCATCTGCCATAAGGGAATGTTCCCACTCCCCCAGGTACAGGTTGGTGTACGATGGGGCACAACAAGTCCCCATCGCCACACCTTGCACCTGGAGGTAGTGGGAACCATCAAAAGTTGTGATTCAAAATTAATTCAAGGGACTGGATGATGAAATCTGCTGAGGCCTCATGCTTCATGATGACGCAATCTCATTTGTAAAACGCATAGAGGCTGCTGGGAGGAAAAAAAGTCACGTCCTGATAAGCAAAAATGAGGCCTGGAACGCACGCTGACGAGGAAAGCATAGGGGAACACTCGCAGACACTTTGTACCCCACGCACATGGTTGGATTAGCTTGGTGCCGGCTAAGGGGCACATCCAAACAAGAGTGCAATAGTAATTTTTTAAGTGTTTTAATAAAGGGTAGAAATATACTACACCATGATGGCTATCGATTTTTTATGAGAACTAATAGAGCAAGAGAAACCAATTGCATTGATACACTGCCCAGGAAGGGTACAGATTGATCCATTGAATGGAGTGGTTATCCAACTGATGAACCAAAGGCACATACATATTTGTTTCTGATGGGTGGCCATTCTAAAAGGTGGTAGTGAAGTCACAAAATGGTGAAGTTAGATGCACATAACCACGAATAAGAGATCAATTCATGGGAATGAGCTGATCACTCGCTGAGGCTATTTATGTGGATTGTTATACATTTGCATTTTATCACTTTATTTGTTTATGAACTCATCGGAGTATTCACTGAAGAATTTTGGAATACACTTTTTATTAGCATTTGCACTTTTTTATTAGCATTTGCACTTTATTGAGTGGGATTTGTTTCACATTTATATTTGCACTTTCACTTTGTTAGTTGAATTATATATCTAGCACATTTATTTATATAGTAATTTTGTATAAATACATCTACACATTTCCACATTTTTTTATAGGAACATGGTCTTTAGTTACTGAATTGTATTGGTGAAATAATTGAATTACTGATCAGGGGCTTGAAGAGTGACCTACGAGAACCCTTTATAACCAATAGGGAATTTATATAAAAAAATATTTTTACATGGTTAAAATAGAAGTGGTGAGACACAGATTCATTTAGAAGTTGGCGCAGTCCACACATTGGTCACAACCCTGTTTTAGTTGATATTTTATTAAGATCTCGGAATGCGAGTTTCAGGAATACCACCACATTGGAGTAACAACTGGACAATGGGAACTGGTCAGACTTCTTTTTGAGTGTAGATTTCGGTTTTGGAATGTCTTTGGCAGATTCACTGCCACATTTGGATAATAGCTTTTCAGTGTCAACACAGTCGATCAAGTCTGTTTTATCATTTTCCTTGAAGAGGGAAATGAGCTGGTCAATGGCCTTACTCTGTCAGGTCACCTTGAGGCCAGGTGACAGATGCACACCATAGGGATCAGGAGTGCACCGCAAGGTTGTGGACCCTATGGCTGAGTGTTGTGGATGGGGGTCAAGGTGATAAGGAAGGCAGTGTAAAAAGAAAAGGGGAACAAGTGGGACTTTAAACGAAGCATGTCAATTGAAAATAACAATGTATGAATACATGTGAATAAAATGATTTAGATTTAATTTATAATCAATAGCCACTAGGGGTTGTCCAAGATCGGAATGCATACAATAGTAGTACAGTAATATAATATAAATATGGATATACACTCAATATATTTTCATAATAGTAATCAGAGAATCTCGAAGTATAGACAAATCAATGGACATACATGGATGCAGTTCATAACAGAAATGCATAAATCAAAAATCATAAAATCACATGAACGAGTGCAAACTCAATAAGACAAAAGTTGATATTATCAAGGATTAAAATAAGCTTAGGTAGGCATCCTTAGTTTGAGAACCCGACGCGTTTCTTGGCTTCTTGCCAGTCACCAGGGGTGGGATGCATGTTTTTACTAAAAAAGCAAATAAATATGACAAATGTTAATATAGGCGGAACCTCAGTTAAATAAAGAGAGTATCAAATTGGTCCACTTGATTGATAAAGTGACTTACAAAGTAGCCCAAAGATTGGGCAGAACTTCCAGCAATGGGAACTGTTAGAGCTGGGATAAAACCGTCTCATCCGGGGTTGAGGCAGGGTTCAGACCATCCCCCAACAATGTCAGGGGGCAGGCCAGGGGGAACCGAAACAGACATCCTCAACACAGGTCCACTAGGTACTAAATGTATATGTGTGTTACCCAAATCTGCGAAAGAGAAAAGTGTGACAGGTCACAAAAAAACAAAAAAAACAAAAAAAAAAACCAAAAGCAGGACACTGAGTGTTGGATTGAACGTGTTGAATGAATATAGCTGATTGCTGAAAATGTGTGTGAATAAGATATACATGAATGATTGGGAAATAGGAGAAGACTAAATATGTGTTAAATAAGTGGAAATGGATGATGGGGAAATACAAAATCATCCAATTCAAATGTGTAAAAAAAAAAAAAAATTAAAAAAAAAAAAAATATGTGCAGTGCTCTGAATGAAACAATGTATGTGCAAAAAGGAGAGAAAAAAACAAAAAAAAAAAAATAAAATAAAAAAAAATAATAAAAAAAAAAAAAAAAAAAAAAAAGTGCATAAAGCTATTACCCATATGTAGAGTTAAGGAGTGATCTCTTCCTAGTGGAGCACAGTGGAGGAGTGAACTGTCTGTCTGTCCCAGCTCATATACCCCAGGCCCTGGGCGGATCCCCGCCAGCGTCATGCATGATGTCTTTTGCAGCTGTGAAGAGATGAGGGAACACTCACAGCTGAGGATAATCCATACCTCAGTGGGTGCCCCTCCATCTTAGCTGCAGCATCAGGTGGAAAGACAGAGAAAAAAAAAAAAAAAATACAAAAACAAACAATAGACTCCCACCTTGCAGTGTCTATTGACACCACTCGAGGGGCCCTTTTATGCATGGCGCCGATGCACTGAGATCGAACCCCACCACCCCCTGTCTTTCCACCTGATGCTGCAGCTAAGATGATTTTGAATTGGATGATTTTGTATTTCCCCATCATCCATTTCCACTTATTTAACACATATTTAGTCTTCTCCTATTTCCCAATCATTCATGTATATCTTATTCACACACATTTTCAGCAATCAGCTATATTCATTCAACACGTTCAATCCAACACTCAGTGTCCTGCTTTTGGTTTTTTTTTTTTTTTTTTTTTTTTTGTTTGTTTTTTTGTGACCCGTCACACTTTTCTCTTTCGCAGATTTGGGTAACACACATATACATTTAGTACCTAGTGGACCTGTGTTGAGGATGTCTGTTTCGGTTCCCCCTGGCCTGCCCCCTGACATTGTTGGGGGATGGTCTGAACCCTGCCTCAACCCCGGATGAGACGGTTTTATCCCAGCTCTAACAGTTCCCATTGCTGGAAGTTCTGCCCAATCTTTGGGCTACTTTGTAAGTCACTTTATCAATCAAGTGGACCAATTTGATACTCTCTTTATTTAACTGAGGTTCCGCCTATATTAACATTTGTCATATTTATTTGCTTTTTTAGTAAAAACATGCATCCCACCCCTGATGACTGGCAAGAAGCCAAGAAACGCGTCGGGTTCTCAAACTAAGGATGCCTACCTAAGCTTATTTTAATCCTTGATAATATCAACTTTTGTCTTATTGAGTTTGCACTCGTTCATGTGATTTTATGATTTTTGATTTATGCATTTCTGTTATGAACTGCATCCATGTATGTCCATTGATTTGTCTATACTTCGAGATTCTCTGATTACTATTATGAAAATATATTGAGTGTATATCCATATTTATATTATATTACTGTACTACTATTGTATGCATTCCGATCTTGGACAACCCCTAGTGGCTATTGATTATAAATTAAATCTAAATCATTTTATTCACATGTATTCATACATTGTTATTTTCAATTGACATGCTTCGTTTAAAGTCCCACTTGTTCCCCTTTTCTTTTTACATAATATACCCGGGATGGAAGCATGCCATTGCTATTTAGTACTGCAGCTAGGTCACTTATCTTTAAACTATATAATTTGGGTGGAAGACACCTGTTCCTTTGGTGACCATGCTGCACAATTACTTATTATCCTTATCCTTAGTAAATATTTGTCTGTATATATATCCCTATTCATTTATGATCCCAGTTTCGGGTATATAAACCTGCGGTTTGAAATTATTTATATATGTGTTTCCATCAGTTATTGAGAAAAAAATTTTAATATTATTTTTTCCAGTTTTGTTTTTCCTGGAATTTATTTATCAATCAATTGAACATATGGGCTGTTTTTGCTGGGTATGTTGCAGTCATCCTTCCGGGGTTGCGATGCGCTCAGCTCCCTCCCTACCTCCCTTTGTGGATCACAGGGGGTGGTGGGGTTCGATCTCAGTGCATCGGCGCCATGCATAAAAGGGCCCCTCGAGTGGTGTCAATAGACACTGCAAGGTGGGAGTCTATTGTTTGTTTTTGTATTTTTTATTTTTTTTTTCTCTGTCTTTCCACCTGATGCTGCAGCTAAGATGGAGGGGCACCCACTGAGGTATGGATTATCCTCAGCTGTGAGTGTTCCCTCATCTCTTCACAGCTGCAAAAGACATCATGCATGACGCTGGCGGGGATCCGCCCAGGGCCTGGGGTATATGAGCTGGGACAGACAGACAGTTCACTCCTCCACTGTGCTCCACTAGGAAGAGATCACTCCTTAACTCTACATATGGGTAATAGCTTTATGCACTTTTTTTTTTTTTTTTTTTTTATTATTGTATTTTTTTTTTTTTTTTTTTTCTCTCCTTTTTGCACATACATTGTTTCATTCAGAGCACTGCACATATTTTTTTTTTTTTTTTTTTTTTTTACACATTTGAATTGGATGATTTTGTATTTCCCCATCATCCATTTCCACTTATTTAACACATATTTAGTCTTCTCCTATTTCCCAATCATTCATGTATATCTTATTCACACACATTTTCAGCAATCAGCTATATTCATTCAACACGTTCAATCCAACACTCAGTGTCCTGCTTTTGGTTTTTTTTTTTTTTTTTTTTTTTTTTGTGACCCGTCACACTTTTCTCTTTCGCAGATTTGGGTAACACACATATACATTTAGTACCTAGTGGACCTGTGTTGAGGATGTCTGTTTCGGTTCCCCCTGGCCTGCCCCCTGACATTGTTGGGGGATGGTCTGAACCCTGCCTCAACCCCGGATGAGACGGTTTTATCCCAGCTCTAACAGTTCCCATTGCTGGAAGTTCTGCCCAATCTTTGGGCTACTTTGTAAGTCACTTTATCAATCAAGTGGACCAATTTGATACTCTCTTTATTTAACTGAGGTTCCGCCTATATTAACATTTGTCATATTTATTTGCTTTTTTAGTAAAAACATGCATCCCACCCCTGATGACTGGCAAGAAGCCAAGAAACGCGTCGGGTTCTCAAACTAAGGATGCCTACCTAAGCTTATTTTAATCCTTGATAATATCAACTTTTGTCTTATTGAGTTTGCACTCGTTCATGTGATTTTATGATTTTTGATTTATGCATTTCTGTTATGAACTGCATCCATGTATGTCCATTGATCTGTCTATACTTCGAGATTCTCTGATTACTATTATGAAAATATATTGAGTGTATATCCATATTTATATTATATTACTGTACTACTATTGTATGCATTCCGATCTTGGACAACCCCTAGTGGCTATTGATTATAAATTAAATCTAAATCATTTTATTCACATGTATTCATACATTGTTATTTTCAATTGACATGCTTCGTTTAAAGTCCCACTTGTTCCCCTTTTCTTTTTACATAATATACCCGGGATGGAAGCATGCCATTGCTATTTAGTACTGCAGCTAGGTCACTTATCTTTAAACTATATAATTTGGGTGGAAGACACCTGTTCCTTTGGTGACCATGCTGCACAATTACTTATTATCCTTATCCTTAGTAAATATTCGTCTGTATATATATCCCTATTCATTTATGATCCCAGTTTCGGGTATATAAACCTGCGGTTTGAAATTATTTATATATGTGTTTCCATCAGTTATTGAGAAAATTTTTTTAATATTATTTTTTCCAGTTTTGTTTTTCCTGGAATTTATTTATCAATCAATTGAACATATGGGCTGTTTTTGCTGGGTATGTTGCAGTCATCCTTCCGGGGTTGCGATGCGCTCAGCTCCCTCCCTACCTCCCTTTGTGGATCACAGGGGGTGGTGGGGTTCGATCTCAGTGCATCGGCGCCATGCATAAAAGGGCCCCTCGAGTGGTGTCAATAGACACTGCAAGGTGGGAGTCTATTGTTTGTTTTTGTATTTTTTTTTTTTTTTTTTCTCTGTCTTTCCACCTGATGCTGCAGCTAAGATGGAGGGGCACCCACTGAGGTATGGATTATCCTCAGCTGTGAGTGTTCCCTCATCTCTTCACAGCTGCAAAAGACATCATGCATGACGCTGGCGGGGATCCGCCCAGGGCCTGGGGTATATGAGCTGGGACAGACAGACAGTTCACTCCTCCACTGTGCTCCACTAGGAAGAGATCACTCCTTAACTCTACATATGGGTAATAGCTTTATGCACTTTTTTTTTTTTTTTTTTTTTTATTATTTTTTTTTTTTTTTCCTCTCCTTTTTGCACATACATTGTTTCATTCAGAGCACTGCACATATTTTTTTTTTTTTTTTTTTTTTACACATTTGAATTGGATGATTTTGTATTTCCCCATCATCCATTTCCACTTATTTAACACATATTTAGTCTTCTCCTATTTCCCAATCATTCATGTATATCTTATTCACACACATTTTCAGCAATCAGCTATATTCATTCAACACGTTCAATCCAACACTCAGTGTCCTGCTTTTGGTTTTTTTTTTTGTTTTTTTTGTTTTTTTGTGACCTGTCACACTTTTCTCTTTCGCAGATTTGGGTAACACACATATACATTTAGTACCTAGTGGACCTGTGTTGAGGATGTCTGTTTCGGTTCCCCCTGGCCTGCCCCCTGACATTGTTGGGGGATGGTCTGAACCCTGCCTCAACCCCGGATGAGACGGTTTTATCCCAGCTCTAACAGTTCCCATTGCTGGAAGTTCTGCCCAATCTTTGGGCTACTTTGTAAGTCACTTTATCAATCAAGTGGACCAATTTGATACTCTCTTTATTTAACTGAGGTTCCGCCTATATTAACATTTGTCATATTTATTTGCTTTTTTAGTAAAAACATGCATCCCACCCCTGATGACTGGCAAGAAGCCAAGAAACGCGTCGGGTTCTCAAACTAAGGATGCCTACCTAAGCTTATTTTAATCCTTGATAATATCAACTTTTGTCTTATTGAGTTTGCACTCGTTCATGTGATTTTATGATTTTTGATTTATGCATTTCTGTTATGAACTGCATCCATGTATGTCCATTGATTTGTCTATACTTCGAGATTCTCTGATTACTATTATGAAAATATATTGAGTGTATATCCATATTTATATTATATTACTGTACTACTATTGTATGCATTCCGATCTTGGACAACCCCTAGTGGCTATTGATTATAAATTAAATCTAAATCATTTTATTCACATGTATTCATACATTGTTATTTTCAATTGACATGCTTCGTTTAAAGTCCCACTTGTTCCCCTTTTCTTTTTACATAATATACCCGGGATGGAAGCATGCCATTGATAAGGAAGGCAGGGCCGCCAGAACACCAAGACAGATCCCACCGGGGATAGAGCGCAAGATTCCCTGGGGCGCAGAGTCTAAGAGCCAGCAGGTGTTCACCAGAGCCTCTAGTGGTGAGGATGGATTGGGCTGCAACTGGCTCCAGGTCACGACCCCCAGGGTCCCCCAGCTCACACCCACAGTAGGCAACAGGAGGATAAGGATAGTGAGGGATAAAGCCAAGGTCGGGGCCACAAGCAGACAGGAATAGTCAGGGACACGCCAAAAGGTCAGGATCACAGGCAAGCAGGGATAGTCAAGGACACGCCAAAGTCAGTAACGGAACAACAGCAGAGCACACGGCAGGTAACAGGAAGCTAAACACACAAAGGTTGATCAGCAGGGTTGGCCTGCAGTGCACAGGTTAATATAGAGTTCTCTGATAGAAGCTAGGGTGGAGTCATGCCAGAGGATGGATTACAAAAGCAGTCAGGTGAGGGTCAGCTGGTCTCTAGAGATGAACACATGGAAACAGGTAAGCAGACAAACTCTATTGCAAAACCATGACAGTACCCTCCCTCTTACGAGGCCTCCCCCTCCCTGGTCCAGGCTTAAAGGGAAACTCCAGATGGAACCTCCTCAACAGACTAGGAGCAAAGACCTCAGATGCAGTGATCCAAGGCCTCTCCTCAGGGCCAAACCCTTTCCAATGTATTAGGTACTGAAGAATGCCTTTACGGAGTCAGGAATCCAAAACTTGACTAACCTCGTATTTTAGATTATCCTCAGAGACTGGAACCGAGGTAGGGAGAGGACGAGAGAACTTGAGGACTAAAGGCTTTTTAGGAATGGGTAAGGGCATGAGAAGATCAGGAGTCTGAGCAGGGTCCCCAGACCCTTAAAGATGAGCTGGGCATCCAGAACAGGACCACCAGACTGGGCAGAGGTCAGTGGATCCCAGAGGTCAGGTTGGTTAGGAGGTGACATGTCACAAGAGTCAAGCTGGATAGCTGAAACACAAACAGAATGCAGAGAACCCTGAGAAAAATATTGAAAACCCCACCTGGCCGAATGAGGTATTCTATCCAAAGGATGGATTGAGCCTCTTAAACGGGTTTGAACGGACATAGTAGCAGTAGGGTGAGGCCAGGTCACCGAAGGTGCTGAACAAGAAGCAGGAAGCTCATTGGGCATGGGCTGGACTGGCATAACTGGTGCAGAGGCCGACTGAATAGTATTGTCAGGTGTAGCGACCATCTCAATCGCATCACAGGGCATAGCAACTGTGGAACTTGCAGACAAGTTAGCCTGGCTGTGAGTCCAAGGGAGATTAGGGACAGACAAAGGTAAATGGTTATGCGAACTGGAGTGAATGATCGACTCAGGTTCATAGGTGGACCCCTCATTCAGAGTACCACATGACCTAGAGAGTGCATCAGTCCGACTATTGCAGGACGCATCCCAGAGATCGCTATATACAGCGGGAAGAGCAGAAGATAATAGAATGGTGGTAACAGGAAGTTTCTCCTTTGGGGTACCCTTGAGTAGGCAGGAAGAGGAACAGGAGGAACCCCAAGCCAGGATCTCTCCAGCAGACCAGCCAACGTGTGGAGAATGGAGCCATAACCAAGGAAGACCTAATATGATAGGAGATGAAGCCTTAGGTAAGACAAGGAAGGATATCCACTCCTGGTGGAGTTTCCCTACTGACATCTTAACAGGAAGAGTCTGAAAGCGGATGGGGCCCCCTGGGAGAACCGTGCCATCAATCGCCAAGACCACCAATGGCGTTGTAAGGGGCAAAAGGGTAAGTCTCATGGAGGATGCAGTTTCCCAATCCATGAAATTGGCAGCGGCTCCGGAATCCAGATGTGCTGAGACCGAACGAGAGGAAGCACAGACATGAAGCAACACAGAAAGGAGAAGACGAGAAGGTGAAGGTGATATTTCAGGGTCTAATACTCCACCTTCCAGATGTATTAGCCCTGAGTGATTTTCCAGACGAAGAGAACAAGTGTCAAGGAAATGACCTTTGGCCCCACAGTAGAGGCATAGGCCCAGAGTTCTGCGCCTAGCACGTTCTTCGGGAGATAATTTAGTCCAGCCCAACTGCATAGGTTCCTCAGCAGGCAGGGGGTGCTCCTCGGATCGAAGAGAAGGGACTGGGGGCTCGGGCTGCCTAAAGAACGGGGAGTGCTGGCGTCTTTTTTTCAGGGCCCTCTCCTGAAAGCGAATATCAATCTGGTTACACAAGGTGATGACACTGTCCAGATCAGCAGGAAGGGATCTTCCTGCTAATTCATCCTTCACTCTATCAGAGAGGCCATGTAAAAAGGTTGCAACTAGGGCCTCATTATTCCAGCTCAATTCAGCTGTGAGGATACGGAACTGAAGAGCATACTGTCCCACAGACGCAGACTCTTGACGGAGACGTAAAAGAGTGCTAGCCGCTGAGGAGACACGACTCGGTTCCTCGAAGATATTCCAAAAAGGTTTCAAGAAATCAGACAGGCTAGAAATCACTGGATCATTCAGTTCCCACAGAGGGGCTGCCCAAGCTAACGCCTCGCCGGACAGGAGGGATATGATATATGCGACTTTTGCCCGATCGGACAGGAAGTTTTGGGGCTGAAGTTAAAAATGAATTGTGCGCTGGCTAAGGAACCCCCTGCAAGCCTTGGAGTCCCCAGAGAAACGGACCGGAGCTGGTAGTTGTAATGAATGTGTGGCTGAGACTGATGCGATAGGTGCAGCAGCAGATAGCAGTTGCGGTTGTTGAACTGGGGGTCCTAATAAGGCCTGAGCCTTTTCAAAACGGGATACCAAAACCTAAAGGAATTGCATCATCTGGGTCTGATGCGATTCTTGGGTCTCAAGTCTGCGAACTAAGCCCTGCAACGGATCAACTGCAGGAAGTGGCACGTCAACAGGGGCCATGGCTGATCAAACTGTCAGGTCACCTTGAGGCGAGGTGACAGATGCACACCATAGGGATCAGGAGTGCACCCCAAGGTTGTGGACCCTACGGCTGACTGCTGCAGACGGGGGACAGATCCCACTGGGGTTAGAGCGTAAGATTCCCTGGGGTGCGGAGTTTAAGAGCCAGCAGGTGTTCACCAGCGCCTCTAGTGGTGAGGATGGACTTGGCTGCAACTGGCTCCAGGTCGCGACCCCCAGGGTCCCCCAGCTAACACCCACAGTAGGCAACAGGAGGATAGGGATGGTGAGGGACAAAGCCAAGGTCGGGCCACAAGCAGACAAGAATAGTCGGAGACACGCCAAAAGGTCAGGATCACAGGCAAACAGGGATAGTCAAACACGCCAAAGTCGGTAACGGAAAACAGTAGAAGAGCACACGGCAGGAAGCTAAACACACAAAGGTATACACAATGGTTGATCAGCACTGATGGCCTGCAGTGCACAGGTTAATATAGGGCTCCCTGATAGGACCTGGGGTGGAGCCATGCTTAGAGGAGAGGTTATAAAAACCACCAGGTGGAAGTGGCTGGTCTCTAGTCTGAACACATGAGGGGAGGTAAGCAAACACAGGAAGATCACTGCATAACCATGACAGCGCTTTCCTTTTTTGTTTTGTTTTTCCAGTATTTGAATACCCAATATTCTAAGGAGGGCTGCAAGACATTTTTGACACTACCATCTTAAACTGTCAGTATCACACTTTGAAGACCGGGACACCAGAGCACAGGAGAAGTTGTCTTTTTCTTGTAGTGTTTGGCTGAAGCCATTTATTATCAGTCAACTGTGTTTACTCTTTTTAAATCATACTGACAACAGAAACTACCCAAATGACCCTGATCAAAATTTTAAATACCCTGTTGATTTTGTCCTGATAACATGCACACAAGTTGACACAAAGGGGTTTCAATGGCTATTAAAGGTAAACACCTTCACCTGTGATCTGTTTGCTTTTAATTAGTGTGTGTGTATGAAAGGTCAATGAATTTCTGGACTCCTGACAGGCCCTTGCATCTTTCATCCAGTGCTGCACTGATGTTTCTGGATTCAGAGTCATGGGGAAAGCAAAAGAATTGTCAAAGGATCAGCAGGAAAAGGTAGTTGAACTGTATAAAACAGGAAAGGGTTTAAACCAGGGGTCTCAAACTGACGGCCCTCCAGCTGTTGCAAAACTACAAATCCCATCATGCCTCTGTCTGTGGGAGTCATGCTTGTAACTGTCAGCCTTGCAATGCCTCATGGGACTTGTAGTTTCACAACAGCTGGAGGGCCGCCAGTTTGAGACCTCTGGTTTAAACTCTAATCAAGAAGAGGAAAATGATGGGTGTGGCTGTTTCAAGATGCGCAATAAGGAGGCACTTGAAGAAAGATGGGCTGCATGGTCAAGTCACCAGAAGAAAGCCATTACTATGCAAATTCCACAAAGTATCCCGCTTACAATATGCAAAACAGCACAGAGACAAGCCTCAAACCTTCTGCCACAAAATCATTTGGAGTGATGAGACCAAAATTTAGCTTTTGGCCACAACCATAAACGCTTAATTTGGAGAGAGTCAACAAGGCCTATGATGAAAGGTACACCATTCCTACCGTGAAACATGGAGGTGGGTCGCTGGTGTTTTGGGGATGTGTGAGCTACAAAGGCACAGGAAATTTGGTCAAAACTAATGGCAAGATGAATGCAGTATGTTATCAAAAAATACTGGAGGAACATTTGCATTCATCAGCCAGGAAGCTGCTCATGAGATGTACTTGGACATTCCAACATGACAATGATCCAAAACACAAGGCCAAGTGGACCTGTCATTGGCTACAGCAGAATAAAGTGAAGTTTCTGGAGTGGCCATCTGTCTCCTGACCTCAATATCATTGAGCCACTCTGGGGAGATCTCAAACGTGCAGTTCATACAAGACAGCCCAATAATTTACAGGAACTGGAGGCTTTTTGCCAATAGGAATGGGCAGCTTTACCATCTGAGAAGATAAAGAGCCTCATTCACAAATACACAAAAGACTTTAAGCTGCCATTGATGTTAGAGGGGGGAATACATGGTATTAGGAACTGAGGTATGTAATCTTTTGATCAGGGTCATTTGGGTGATCTCTTATGTCATTATGATTTAAAAAGAGTAAGCACAGTTGATTGATAATACATTTTTGTGTTACCATTCATATTCTATGAAAAATGGCCAAGAAATCATAAATTCTGCCAGGGTGTGTAAACTTATGAACACAACTGTATATACAGAGAGAGAGAGGTAGTGATAGCAAGGAAAGAAGAGGGAAATGCTTACTCTATCACTGCTCACTGATCCTTATAAAAATTACAACAGGAGATTCTATAGATATATATATATATATATTGTAAGGGATCTTCCCGGGGTAGGGTGTGTTTGGACACAGTTCACAGCAGACTTGGAATATATGAAGCAGATCTTGGCGTTTATTCGTGGTACAAACAGTCCAGCAAACAAAACATACAGCAACACCGTGCTTTCTAAGTACAACAAAATAAACAAAAGACCTAGCCCGGCTGGGCGCTTACTAACAGGTTCTTCTCACCTATCTGACATTTATAAAGACAGCGTCTTTTCGTCTGGATATCGCAGGGTGGGTTTTAGCTCCAGCAGTGTCTGTGCTTGCAGCTTCCTTCAACATACAGGCTGTTCATTCCCTGGCTGGGAGCAATCACCTGCAGACCCTACAGAGCCTTTAGCTTCCCAGGCTAATTAGGATCCAAGCTCACCTGATCCCAAACCCAGAACTGGATCGGGGGATGTGGAATGACAGGTCCCTCTACCAAACCTACCTGCCATTCCATATAAACCCAGGCCCGGCAAAATTAAATAACAATTCAGCAGCATATCACTGCTGAGAAACTGAACCATCCTGGATTTACCATCTCACACTGTGTAGCAACCTAGGTGAGATGTACACCCCCTCGATCACTTCTCCAGTGACATGTCTACAATATATATATATATATATTTTTTTTTTTATATATATATATATATATATATATTATATATATATATATATATATATATATATATATATATATATATATATATATATATATATACAGTATCTCACAAAAGTGAGTACACCCCTCACATTTTTGAAAATATTTTATTATATCTTTTCATGTGACAACATAATGTCTAAGCCACTGGCAACCAAAGCGAGTAAATCCCTAAGTGAAAATGTCCGAATTGGACCCGAAGCGTCAATATTTTTTTTTTGTCACAATTATTTTCCAGCACTGCCTTAACCCTCTTGGGCATGGAGTTCACCAGAGCTTTACAGGTTTACAGGTTGCCACTGGAGTCCTCTTCCACTCCTCCATGATTACATCACGGAGCTGGTCGATGTTTTCTGTTTTTTTTGTCTTCAGGTTTACCAAAACCATATAATATGAGGTCAAACCTTAAAGCCGCGTACACACGGGCGGACTGTCTGGCCTACTTAGTCCGCCGAAACACATTTCAGCGGACAGTCCGCTCGTGTGTGGGCTTCAGCTGACTTTTTCAGCGTGCAGTCTGGCGGACTAAGTATTTCGGAATGTTGGAAATACTGTCCGCTGGACTCGCATTTCGGCGGACAATCCGCCCGTGTGTGTGCCAGTCCGCCGTACTTTTGAAATGAGTGGACTTTTCCCGCCCGGAGAAAAGTCCGCTCATTTCGAGCTGGTATCCAGGTAGGCGGGGCCCGCGACGGAGACGTCGCTGGCCCCGCCGCCTGGTATGGACTTAAAGGGGAACCCCAACGCCGAAAAAAATTGGCGGGGGGGTCCCCCCCAAGGCCACAACAGACCCTTGTCGGAGCACGCTACCCGGCCGGCCAGGAAAGGGGGGCGAGCGAGCGCCCCCCCTCCTGAGCCGTACCAGGCCGCGTGCCCTCAACATGGGGGGTGCCTTGGGGAAGGGGGGGCCGCGCGGCCCCCCCACCCCAAAGCACCTTGTCCCCATGTTGATGAGGACAAGGGCCTCTTCCCGACAACCCTGGCCGTTGGTTGTCGGGGTCTGCGGGCGGGGGGCTTATCGGAATCCGGGAGCCCCCTTCAATAAGGGGGCCCCCGGATACCGGCCCCCCACCCTATGCAAATGAGTATGGGGTACAATGTACCCCTACCCATTCACCTGTGAAAAAAAGTACAAAAAAAACACAACACAGGGTTAAAATATTTTATTGCACAGCTCCGGGGGTCTTCCGTCTTCGGGGGTCTTCTCGCCGGACTCCTCCGCTATCTTCTTGTAGCTCTTTTGCTAGCGGAGGAGTCCGGCTTTCTTCCTCGCCGCCGGCCTCTTCTCCCGACTTCGGGGGTCTTGTCCCCCTCTTCGGTTCTTCTGCCGGGCCACCGCGCCTTCTTATAGCTCTTTTACAGGCGGTGGCCCGGTCTTCTGTCGCCGCCGTCGCCGCCGCCTTCCGTTCTTCTTCTTCTTCTTCTTCTCCAGGAGATGTTGCCTCGACGATCTCTCGGGCCGGAATGCCAGGGACGCGCTCTGCTGCCACTTATATAGGGACAATGGGGCGGTGTCACATGGCTTTATGTCACATGGGTTGGTCCCATGGGTTGATGTCACATGGGGACTATGACATTGTAAGGGGGCGGGGTCACCATGTGACCAACCCATGTGACATAAAGCCATGTGACACCGCCCCATTGTCCCTATATAAGTGGCAGCGGAGCGCGTCCCTGGCATTCCGGCCAGAGAGAGCGTCGAGGCAACATCTCCTGGAGAAGAAGAAGAAGAAGAAGCAGAAGAAGTATCCGGGGGCCCCCTTATTAAAGGGGGCTCCCGGATTCCGATAAGCCCCCCGCCCGCAGACCCCGACAACCAACGGCCAGGGTTGTCGGGAAGAGGCCCTTGTCCTCATCAACATGGGGACAAGGTGCTTTGGGGTGGGGGGCCGCGCGGCCCCCCCTTCCCCAAGGCACCCCCCCATGTTGAGGGTACGGCTCAGGAGGGGGGGCGCTCGCTCGCCCCCCTTTCCTGGCCGGCCGGGTAGCGTGCTCGGACAAGGGTCTGTTGTGGACTTGGGGGGGACCCCCACGCTGATTTTTTTCGGCGTTGGGGTTCCCCTTTAAGTCCATACCAGGCGGCGGGGTCAGCGACGTCTCCTTTGCTGGCCCCATCTACCTGGAGACGCGCTCGAAATGAGCAGACTTTCCTCCGCATGTGTGGGCGAGTCCGTTCATTTCAAAAGTAGGGCGGATAGTATGGCGGACTTAGTCCGCCGTATTAGTCCACTCAAAAAGTGCCGTGTGTGAGCAAGTCCGTTCATTCGAAAGTATGACGGACTAAGTTGGCCAGACAGTCCGCCACGTGTGTACGCGGCTTAAGAGTTTCAATGTGTATGTAATCAGGCAGGCCCCTGCACTATATGGTTTTGGTAAATCTGAAGACAAAAATCAGCAGAGAATCTGAGACCTTGCACTCCCCCACCTTCCATTTGAAGATGTCCCACAGATGCTCAATAGGGTTTAGGTCTGGAGACATACTTGGCCAGTCAATCACCTTTACTCTCAGCTTATTTAACAAGGCAGTGGTCGTCTCCGAGGTGTGTTTGGGGTCGTTATCATGTTGGAATACTGCCCTGCGGCCCAGTCTCCAAAGGGAGGGGATTATGCTCGGCTTCAGTATGTCACAGTACATGTTGGCATTCATGGTTCCGTCAATGAACAGTAGTTCCCCAGTGCTGGCAGCACTCATGCAGCCCCAGACCATGACACTCCCACCACTATGCTTGAATGTAGGCAAGACAGACACACTTGTTTTTGTACCCCTCACATGGTTGCCGCCACAGATGCTTGACACCATCTGAACCAAATAAATGCTCTCATCAGATCACAGGACATGGTTCCACTAAACCATATCCTTAGTCTGCTTGCCATTAGCAAAGTGTTTGTGGGGTTTCTTGTGCATCATCTTTATAAGAGCTTCCTTCTGGGAATGCTGGCTGCACTCATACGTCTTTCCCAAAGACAACCTCTGAATATGAGGCTGAGCACGTGCACTCAACTTCTTTGATCGACCATGGCAAGGCCTATTCTGAGTGAAACCTGTCCTGTTAAACTGCTGTATGGTCTTGGCCACCATGCTGCAGCTCAGTTTCAGGGTCTTGGCAATCTTCTTATAGCCTAGGCCATCTTTATCTAGAGCAACAATTCTTTTTTCAGATTCTCAGAGAGTTCTTTGCTATTAGGTGCTAATATAACACCAAATTTAACACACCTGCTCCCCATTCACACCTGAGACCCTGTAACACTAATGAGTCACAAGACAACGGGGAAGGAAAATGGCTAAATGGGTCCAATTTTGACATTTTCACTTAGGGGTTTATTTGCTTTTGTTGACAGCTGCCACTGTTATACAAGCTGTACACTCACTACTTTACATTGTAGCAAAGTGTCATTTCTTCAGTGTTGTCACATGAAAAGATATAATAATATATTTACAAAAATGTGAGGGGTGTACTCACTTTTGTGAGATACTGTATATATACTCACGATCACTTTATTAGGTACACCTTGTTTGTACCGGGTTAGATCCCCCTTTGCCTTCAGAACTGCCTCAATTCTTCATAGCATAGATTCAACAAGATGTTGAAAACATTCCTTAGATATTTTGGTCCATATTGACATGATAGCATCACGTAGTTGCTGCAGATTTGTCAGCTGCACATCTATGATGCAAATTTTCCGTTCCACCACATCTCAAAGGTGCTCTATTGGATTGAGATGTGGGGGCTGTAGAGGCCATTGGAGTACAGTGACTTCATTGTCATGTGATCTTTAAAGGTCACCTGGATCTCACTAAACCATCATCTCAGAACCCAGTGTCTTTTATGGAAACCCTGACGCTACATTTTCAACCAACACCCCATGACACCACTCATATTCTACTGTGCTACAGACCACTGGGACCAAAGGCCAATCTTCTTTCACCCCTCACGGAATCCTTTGCAATGCACACCCTAAAATTCAAAAATTTCCTGGCACTCGGAGATTTCAACCTTTGGGCAAACGAGCCTAAAGACCCCATCGCGACTGCCTGCATCAATCAACTAGAAGAACTGGGTCTACAGCAACTGATAAAGACTCCCACGCATGGGTCAGGACACACCCTGGACCTCATTTTCAAACAGAACATCGACGTCAACATACTCGACAACATAACTCTGCCATGGACGGATCACCACGCTATCAAATTCAAAATCACTACCAACATCACCAACGCAAAACGGAAACCTGTAACAACGCACTGGACCAGATCGCATAAAAAACTGTACTCCGAAGCCTTCAAAACCACTCTGTCCAAAAAAATATCTACAATAACTTTAAACCACTCTACGGAGGAAACACTCAACTCCCTGAACAAGGCATTACTGCAATCAGCAGACTCGGTAGCACCAAAACGCAGGGCTCTCATCAGGAAGAAAAATGCTGGATGGTTTAATAGCTCCCTCTCCATACTAAAGCAAGAACGCAGAAGAGCGGAAAGAACATGGAGAAGAAATCCCACCGAGGAAAACCTATTTAACTACAAAGGTCTGACAGAGAATTATCGGAAAGCAATCTTCAAAGCCAAAAAGGACCACTTCTCATATACAATCTCAACGGCCGCAAACCAACCACGGGAACTGTTTAAACTGGTTAATCAATCAATGAATCCGGTGTGCCTAGAACCCCCAGAAAACGAATCCCAGGATTACTGTGACAAACTGTCGGATTTTTTCATCGATAAAGTCAAAACCATCAGGGAAACAATTTGTCAGAAGAAAACATCCAACCTCAGCCAGCAAATACATAAAGAGGATGTCCGCACCAACATACCGCAACCGCCAAAATTTTCACTATCCCCAATTACCGTAGACACCGCAAAAAACATCATTAATAAACTGCGTGACAGTACCTCACCTATTGACATCATCCCCACAAAACTACTGAAAGAATGCTCCGACATCGTGGCTCCAACCATAACACACCTCATAAACCGATCATTCCACGAAGGGATTGTTCCCAGCATCCTCAAACAAGGCATCGTCAAACCTCTACTCAAGAAACCAAACCTGGACCCTCAGGATCCAAACAACCGTAGGCCGATTACAAGCCTCAACACCATTTCTAAGATCATGGAGAAAGCTCTAGTACATCAGCTACAACGTCACCTGGATACTCACAAACTCCTGGACCCGCTGCAATCAGGCTTCCGCCCGGGTCATGGAACAGAAACAGCTCTCCTCAAGATTTGGGATGACGCCCTCGAAGCAGCAGATGACGGAGAGCCGTGTCTCCTCGTACTGCTAGACCTAAGTGCAGCGTTTGATACAGTAGATCACAATACTCTACTCGTCCGCCTCACAGAAGTAGCCGGAGTCCAAGACATAGATCTCCAATGGTTCGCGTCCTTCCTAGGAAATCCGTCACAGACAGTGAAACTAGGAAAATTCCTCTCCGAAACTCGGGCAGTCACCTGCGGAGTCCCTCAAGGCTCTCCGTTGTCACCCGTTCTCTTCAACATTTACATTCGCCCACTCCTTCAAATCATCAGATGCTCAGATCTCTGCTTCCACTCTTACGCTGACGACACGCAACTTTATTTCCGGATCAATGGAAAAAAAGATCACCAACAACAACTTGAAAACTGCCTCAAATCAATAGAGGACTGGATGACCACCAACTCCCTCCAGCTGAACCAATCAAAGACAGAGCTTCTTATCTTACACCCAAATCATAAGCCCGCAACCAAAACCTCCTGGTCTCCACCAACCGTCTTTGGGCAGACTATCTCCCCAAAGACCAAAGCGAAGAGTCTCGGGGTTATTTTAGACGCACAAATGTCAATGGATGCGCAAATAGGATCTGTAGTCAGTCGATCTCACCATCTGCTGCGCATGCTTCGCAGACTCATCCCTTTTATCCCAAAGAATGACAAAGCAGTGGTAGTTGGAACAATCATTAATTCACGACTGGACTACGCAAACTCGCTTTACATAGGATTACCACAATATCAACTTGCGCGATTACAACTGATCCAAAACACGGCGGCAAGGCTGATAACAGGAAAAAAACCCTGGGAATCCATTTCTCCTTCACTGAGGAGCTTACATTGGCTAACCGTAAAAAATCGGATCAGGTTCAAGACCCTTTGCCTCACCCACAAATGTGTGCATAGAGAAGCTCCGCAATACCTAATGGAGAAAATAAATCATTACACACCAAACCGCAGTCTTCGATCAGCCAACAAAAACCTCCTCCTCGTGCCCAAAGCTCGGTATAAATCCAAGGGTGATCGGAGATTCGCTGTCCAAGGGCCTCAGCTATGGAATGCTCTACCAATCAACATCCGCCTGGAAGAAAATCACCTGGCTTTTAGGAAAAAACTCAAGACCTTCCTCTTTTAGCAGATGATCAAAGCTCGCCACAGCGCCTAGAGGCGATTCAGTTCGCATTGTGCGCTATATAAGTATTTCATTCATTCATTCATTCATACAAGAAACCAGTAGTGAGATGACTTTAGCTTTGTGACATGGTGCATTATCCTGCTGGAAGTAGCCATCAAAAGATAGGTACACTGCAGTCATAAAGGGATGGACATGGTCAGCAACAATACTCAGGTAGGCCTTGGCATTTAAACAATGCTCAATTGGTACTAGGGGGCCCAAATTGTGCCAATAAAATGTCCCCCACACTATTACACCACCAGCCTGAACTGTTGATACAAAAAAGGATGGATCCATGCTTTCATGTTGTTTACGCCAATTTCTGACCCTAAGCTCTTGTACACACGGTCGGACATTCCGATGGACAATGTCCGATAGGACCGTGTTGTCGGATAATCCAACAGTGTGTGGGCTCCATCAGACTGTTTCCGTCGGAGTATACGACGGACCAAGTTTTCCAGCTGAGCTATAAAATTTTCCGACAACATGATCTGATCGGACTTTGTGTAGAGAATTCCGATCGGACAAAGTGCCATGCATGCTCAGATCTAATTCCTAGACCAAAGCTATTGGCTACTAGCCTGAACGTAGTCCCGTCCTAACGAAATAACGTCATCACGTTAAGTAAGTTCAGATTTTCTGCCAACTTTGTCCGGCTGTGTGTATTCAACAGTTTCGGACAAAATCCGTTGGACAAAATCCAACAGATTTGGTTGTCGGAATGTCCGTCCGTGTGTACAAGGGCTTACATTTGAATGTTGCGGGTGAAATGGAGACTCATCAGACCAGGCAATATTGTTATAATCTTCTTTTGTTCTATTTTGGTGAGCTTGTGTGAATTGTAGCCTCAGTTTCCTGTTCTTAGCTGACAGGAGTGGCACGCGGTGTGGTCTTCTGCTGCTGTAACCCATCTTCTTCAAGGTTTAATGAGATGGTATTCTGCATATCTTGGTTGTAATGAGTGGTTATTTTTTTGTTATTGTTGCCTTTCTATCATCTCAAACCAGTCTGATCTTTCTCCTCCGACCTCTGACATCAACCAGAACAAACTATTTTCGTCCACAAAACTGCGGTTTACCAGATATTTTCTCTTTTTCTGACAATTCTCTGTAAACCCTAGACATGGTTGTCATGAAAATCCCAATACATCAGTAGTTTTTGAAATACTTAGAACAGCCCGTCCAGCACCAACAACCATGACATGTTCAAAGTCACTGAAATCCCTTTTCTTCCCCATTCTGAATCTTGGTTTTAACTTCAGAAAGTCGTCTTCACCATGTCTAGATGCTTAAATGCATTGACTTTCCGCCATGTAATTGGCTGATTAGAAATTTGTGTTACCAAGCAATTGAACAGGTGTACCTAATAAAGTGGCTGGTGAGTGTATATACTATATATATATATATATATATATATATATATATATATATATATATGTATATATATATATATGCAAGAAGGCCAGTATGGTGGCCTGAATTTATGGGAGGAGCCCGGGGGGTATTTAACCAGCCCACTCGCCTATGGTCTTTGTCGGTTTCCTGTGCGCAATACTACGTCACTAGGCCGACTGCTCGAGTTTCGTTGCCATTCGGATAACTTCTCTCTACTAGAAGTCTCGTGGTTTTCGTTCCCGTTCGTGTTTTGTACAACGTCTTTGGCTCGACTGCCGCAGATAAGGGTCTCGATTGACCTTCCTTTACTAGAAACATTTCTATTTTTGAGTATCGTTAAACCCTGAAAAATCTCGAGTCATTCGTTACGAAACCGGGTTGTTATCACTCAAAACGCACCATTTTCGCTTCACGGGCCTCATTTCAGTAGAAATTGCTTGAACAAAAACTGCACTATTTTCGTAACTTGTTATGTTGTCTGCCTCATCACCGTGTTCCACAAACAAATCGTTGCCAGTCGCATCACACGGCACAATGATTCGTACCTCTGCCACAGCTGGCTCACGTAGGTCATTTCATCATTTCACTCATTTCTATCACACACTGCGCTCCGATTCGAATCCAGTCGCATCCGCTAAAATGCGCCGATTCGTTCTGGTGTGCCCCTAGTTGCTCGGCCTCATTTCGGTACATGCTCCAGAGCCCACTCGTTGCTAAATCGATCCGGGTCTCTGTCATGGGAATCATTTCACTGTCACCTATTACGTTCCGAATCGAAACCAGTCGCATTCTCAAACGCACAGGTTCGATCGACGTGTCCCAGTTGCGTTGGCCTCATTTCAGTACATGCTCTAGAGCCCGTTCGTTGACGGTCGCAGGCTGCGTCCTCTCCGATTCGTAGCTCTATCATGGGAAACATTTCATTGTCACGTAGTGCGTTCAGTTCGAATCCGGTTGCATCCCTGTGCATCGATTCGTCCGGACGGCCCCAGGTATTTTTTCAGCCTCATTTCAGTGCATGCTCCAGAGACCGGTTCGGTTCCAGTCTCAGTTCGCGGCCGGCCGATCCAGGCCTCTGTCATGACAGAAGTTGTTCATTTCATTTCACTGTCACGCTCCGCGCTCCGGTTCGAATCCAGTCGCACCTTCACATGCACCGATTCGTTCCGGTTCTCCCCAGGTTATTTTCCACATTTCAGTACATGCTCCAGAGTCCGCTTTGTTGTCAGTCGCACTTGCGACACGACCATTTCGTGCCTCTGTCATGGCAATCATACTTCATTTCACTGTCACTTACAGCGCTCCGACTCGAATCCAGTAGCATCCGTGATGCATCCATTCGGTTCGGTGTGCCCCAGAGGGAACTGCCACATTTCCCTTTCTCCACAGGTTGCCTTATTGTACGGTCACAATTTCAGCACTTATTTACGCTCCCGCATTGGACACAGGTCATCCCACACTTTATCCTTTACGCAAATGATACGTCGGATTGGGACAGAAAAAAAAATAAAAAAATAAAAGAAAAAAAAAGGGAAAATGATGAACAAATGGTGGTGATAATGAAAGGAATTATGACGAAACTGTCTACTCACCGGTGCACCTCGCTCATATTAGCCAACCGTTTGCGCCACTCTTCAGTTTACTTGTTAGGCTCCTCACCAGTTTGTCATCTGTTATTTCTCTCTCCAGGTCAGTCAAGTTCAGTAGTTCCACCCTGCACCAGCTTGGACGTTATCTTCCCAGGTAAAGAAAAAAAAGAAAAAAAAAAAAAGAGAGAGAGAGAGGGGAAGGCGTAAAAAATGCGACAGCAACCATGCTGGCATACATATATATATATGTGAAGGCTCATGACAATATATATATATGTATACGCGTTCGCTCCCGCCTTGGCACTCAGCAACAGGTGGATTCGATTGGTAAAATAGAGAAACAGTCTTGACTTATGTCACCCTCTATAGGTTCTGGTCATCCATCCTTCGTCCCCAGAGAGATAGGACATCACTCCTAGGGCACGATTCACCTGGAGCCATGTCCCAAGTCGGCAGCGAAGACCTTACCGCCCCCTTGTCTCCTCGCCCGCCTTCAGTGAGCGACAGCATACAGTCCTACAGGGGTTGGACTATCCCCAGGCTGACAGCAGAGCTGAGACGCAAGGGCATTCCCTTCCCCGCTACCGCTAGGAAGGCAGAGCTTTTCAGGCTCCTCTCTACCCCGCCAGCTACAGCCGGGCCCATTACCCCACCTCAGGCTTCTCTCCAGTCAATCTCAACTGCACTCAATGGTGTCGTCCTTAAACAACACGGTCACGGACGTCCAGACCAGAGTGGCGCTTCTAGAGGCTCACCCAGCCACAACCACCCCTGTTCCAGTTTCAGTCCCGCTACCACTGCCGACAGGTAACGCAGGGACATGTCCTGTTGTCCACCCAGCACATCTGGTGCCGGCCGGCATAAGGAAGGACATCTTGGATGGCAAAGATATCAACCTTGCCTCCCTGCTTATCTCAGTCCACGACCTTGCAGAAAACAAGGCCTACACATGGGGAGACGTCTCCGTAGTCCTCAAAGCTAAGGATCCTAGGCTGAACCGCAAACTCTCCATCCCAGAGTTTGCCCTAGCCTTTGGGATGCTTAGAGACGTCATTTGTTCAGCATCCCCCGCCAGAAGGGAAGAGCTGGACTTGTACCTCCACACAGTGGTGGACCTAGGTTACAAATACGGAGGCTTCGCCTTCTACGATTACCATCGTTCCTTCTCCACCAAAGTAGCCGCTAAACTGGCACAGTTCCAATCACCCACGGACTGGAGCCTTATGGACACCGAATTGTTCTGCCGGCATTTTGCCGGCCTTCGTTCACCTCTGTGTGCCATCTGCCAGTCCTCCACCCATACCGCCTCCTGGTGCGCCAACGTCACGGCTAGCCGCCCAGTAGAGTTCCCCTCCACCTCCGGCACAGGCCAAGGCTCATCAGGCCCTACACCAAAGGCCCAAGTGGACAAGTTTGGACGTTCGTTCCGAACCATGGGGGGTGCGGCCATCTGCAATAATTACAACTATGGCTCATGTAATTTTAGCCAGTGCCGCCTATTGCACGTCTGTGTCATATGTCACAGAGCGCACCCCAGAAACCTGTGTGAGGTTAAAGCTCGCAAGGGCTCATGACTGAG
Source organism: Lithobates pipiens (assembly GCF_037356315.1). Lineage (NCBI taxonomy): Eukaryota > Metazoa > Chordata > Amphibia > Anura > Ranidae > Lithobates > Lithobates pipiens. The sequence goes on from NW_027507788.1 coordinate 115,394,763, forward strand.
CCGCATAGACGTCCTATGCTTAGGCTTCTACCTCACCATGCACCCCACTCCTTCACTAGCCACCTTCCTCATCGCTGGCTTCACAACAGGCTTCCACACCGGCCTCATCTCCCTGCCCCACACAACCTACGAGTTCGGAAACCTCCGCTCAGCAGCTTCCGACGAGCAGGCCAGTGACCAGTTGCTGCAAACCGAGGTGGAACGAGGCTTCGTCATAGGCCCCTTCACACAGCCCCCCTTCAATATGTGGAGAGTTAGCCCTATTGGGCTTGTCAAGGGCAAGTTTTCAAATAAAAATCGTTTGGTGTACGACCTGTCTGCGCCTCATTCTTCCCACATTCCCAGCCTAAATTCCCTGATTCCTTCAGAAGAATTTTCATTAAAATACGCCTCTGTGGACATGGCGATTCAGGCCATCCTTGAAGTAGGCACAGGTGCGTGGCTGTCCAAAGCCGACATATCCGATGCCTTTAAGCTGTTGCCTATTCACCCATCCCTCTGGTGCTGGCATGGCATTAAATGGAGAGACCAATATTATTTCGCCACTAAATTAACATTTGGCTCCAAGAGCAGCCCCTGGCTGTTCGACGCGTTCGCACAGTCTCTTGCTTGGATCCTTCAGCACAAGGCCTGTTGTCAGCAAGTTATCCATTACCTGGATGACTTTCTTTTGATTGAACAGCCGGGCATACCTCCAAGGGACCTTGGTAAGTTAAGGACCATCTTTGGGAATCTCAACGTCCCCATCGCCGAACATAAGGTTGACGGGCCCGCACAATTTATCACCTTCCTCGGAGTCAATCTCGACACCAGCACCATGCAGGCCAGCCTGCCCCTCGACAAACTGACCCGCATCAGGGCAGTCCTCCACGAATTCACCTGCACCAGGGGATGTACAAAGAGGCAGCTACAGGCGCTATTAGGCATGCTCAACTTTGCCATGCAAATAATTCCACAAGGTCGCTCCTTTATCTCACGCCTGTTGGTCTGCCTTTCTCAGGCACAAGACCCGGATCAAGTCCTTAGCCTGGACATCGCAACCATAGCAGACTTATCAATGTGGGATGAGTTCCTGTCCACCTGGAACGGTATCTCCCTGTTCATCCCGTCCATCTCACCTCTCTCGCCACAGGTAGTAACAGATGCCGCAGCCTCCACAGGATTTGCGGCTATTTTTGGCCACCATTGGTTCGCTGGACCCTGGCCTTCTCAAATACTCTTGATCCCTGGGTTTAGTCAGTCTTCATCCCTTTTCGAGCTCTACCCCATTGTAGCAGCCGCCCAGCTCTGGGGTCATACCTGGACAGGACAAACCGTAGGTTTTACCACTGATAACCAGGCCACAGCCGAAATTATCAACAAAGGCAGGTCTAAGTCTCTCTCCGTGATGTCCTTCCTTCGCAGGCTGGTGCAGCTGTCTCTGCGACATCAGTTTAATGTATACTGCACGTTTATCCCAGGAAAGTACAACCTTGCAGCTGACGCACTGTCTCGTTTTAATCTCCTGTCCTTCTTCCAGCAGGTTCCCGGAGCAGATACGGTGTCAGCTCCTATCCCACATTGGTCTCAGTTGACCCTGGACTAGAGCCGCATCTACATGGAGCCACTCGGCTCATCAACCGATCACTCGCAGACAACACTCTGAAAGCCTACCAGGTAGCCTGGAAAGCGTTCAATACATTTCTGGTTGCCTCCTCAGTAGGCACCCCAACAGATGCCAGGCATATACTAGCCTTCACCTCGTACCGCCATAGTCAACTGGCCTAGTCCTTCAACACCATCCGGTTATACTTAGCTGGCATACAGCACTACCTCTCATTACAGGATCCTAATAAACCATCCATCTTCTCGTCTCACGCTATCCGAGCCGTCCTGCGCGGCATTCAGAAACAGCAACCACCAGACAAGGTCAAACGGCTCCCCATTACCAGTTCCATCTTCAGGGACATGTCCACCATGCTTATCAGCTACCCCTTCGGTGTTCTCCCCAGTCTGGTCATACAGGCGGCCATTTATCTAGCCTACTATGGCTTTCTACGGCCCAGCGAGTTCACCCATAACAGCACACACAGTCCAGTCCTTCGCAGACGTCATCTGATCCGTCACCAGGACCACTTCATTCTCCACCTTTCGGTAACCAAGACTCAGCAGGCAGGCACCGGCGTAGATATCCACCTCTACAAAACCAACAACGCCTGGTGCCCGGTCGCTGTACTTTCGCAGTTACTCTCTCTACTACCCGAGCTCCCGGACTCTAGTCTTTTGTTGCCCTTCCCGGTCAAACCATTAACGAACCGCCAGTTCATTAAGCATGTAAGGATTCTCCTCCGCAATCTGCTCCTCAATCCCGTTGAGTACTCCGGCCATTCCTTCCGCATCGGAGCAGCTTCATCCGCATCCCGGCACGGGGTCCCGGACCACGTCATCAAAAGATTGGGCAGGTGGAAATCGGCCTGCTTCGTTCGATACATCCCTAACCCACAGGTAGAAATGTCTCGGACATTCACCCAACTGGCTCAATAAAGATAAAGCTGAAAACAATAAAACTCTCTTACCCCTACCTAAGTGTTTTTGCCCCCTTATTTTGGTATACCGTCCATTAGACCAGGGCACACTTTCAGGTCCATTTCACATAGGGTATCTTATGATAAACTAGTATTGTTCAGATACGTATCGGCCATAGGGCTTCGGCCATAAGTAAGAAGGCCAGTATGGTGGCCTGAATTTATGGGAGGAGCCCGGGGGGTATTTAACCAGCCCACTCGCCTATGGTCTTTGTCGGTTTCCTGTGCGCAATACCCACCCTCCCATCCCCTTTTTAGGGCATTTTTCAAAACATTTCTCTTCAAACTCATTCATTTCTAATCATTGGGTATGCCCCCTTATTTTGGTATACCGTCCATTAGACCAGGGCACACTTTCAGGTCCATTTCATATAGGGTATCTTATGATAAACTAGTATTGTTCAGATACGTATCGGCCATAGGGCTTCGGCCATAAATATATATACACACACACACACACACACATACATATATATATATATATATATATACATACATATACAGGGGCGGACTGACAATTCATGGGGCCCCCGGGCAATAGGAGATTATGGTGCCCCCAGGCAATCAGACATTATGGGGCCACACAGTATACACAAACACACACACACAGTATACACAGACATGTTTCTATTGGCTGAGAAGGTACTGGAGAGGTGGGGCAGCTATAATCTCTGGATTTTTAGACCAAAAGGATATTGGTAAGGGACATTTCAGAGACAGATGTAAAAAAAACACTGATTTTTACATACTTTCCCTGGTTTTACTGAGGCTGGCAACCCTGACGGGGCCCCCTAGTGGCGTGGGGCCCTCGGGCAGTGCCCGAGTGGCCCAATTGTCAGTCCGCCCCTGTGTATATATATATATATATATATATATATATATATATATATATATATATACACATATGATCCAAATGAGAGAATGACATTCCTGGGTCTTGAGAGGTGAACACACAGTGGGGGGTCATTCACTATATCGCTGCAGTGCTAACTGTCGATATTACTGTGAATTAGCAATAATCACACTAATTTGCACTAAAATGGTATGGTAGCACTATAGCACTAGTAAAAAAAATACTCCCAAAATCCAATTTACTATAGTTCCCTGAAACCAAATAGCTCCCAAACCCTTACTCTGCTAAAACCTGGAGTAGTGCACATGGAAATAATGTTTAGAGCATGATATAATTGCTAAATGGTATTGAATTATGTGTTATATTAAAGATAATCTGCTTTAATACTGCGTGAAAAAGTGATTTCTACACTGAAATATCTTTAAAAGTTTGAGAAAAGATACAGTAAATTCCCTGTTTTTGTACAACTAGGTGCCAACACAACTGAGCATGCTCAGACCCGCAGATAGCTCTCATTTTAGCTCCAATGTCTTTTTTACAGGGCGCTATAGTAAATACCAGAATGAGTGCTGCAAAGTGCCTCATGTCCATCAGAGTACGAAAACTGTTGCCAATTATGCCATTGAATTCCATACTCTGGCAGCAGAGGTTGCTTGGAATAATGAGCCCCTCGTGGCTGCTTTTTCTCATGGTCTCTTGGATACCATCAAGGCTGAGATAGCAGCCCGAGATATACCCACTGAGCTGGAGAAGTTGATTGCGTTTGCCATCCTCAATGGCGCCTAGAGGCGATTCAGTTCGCATTGTGCGCTATATAAGTATTTCATTCATTCATTCATTCAGACTCTGAGAAAGACTCTTTTAAGGAGCGCTTGTGGAAGCCTCCTGTACATTTGTCTCCAAGCTTTGCGGTCCCACCCTTGCCACCCTGACCTCCCATGCCTCCTGGTACTGAGTCGGCCTGTGAAGATGAACCCATGTACTTGAGCTTCACACATCTCTCTGCGGATGAGAGAACCCTTAGGAAGAGGGAGAGATTGTGCCTGATTTTGGTTACCCTTTCTTGGGCTGAGTCATCCATCTAAGTGACTCTGGGGCTGCAGGCCTGTTCATTGAAGCTGCCTTTGTATCGAAGCACTCGATTCTGCTGCAACTGCGTGACACTCCACTTGCCATTGAGGCTCTTGACAAAAAACCTCTACAGCCTGCCCATGTGACTCATGAGACTGTTCTGTTGTCCATGGCTCTAGGGGCTTCACCATGAGATAATACAATTCCAAGTTATTTCCTCACCCAGGTTTCCGCTGGTTATTGGTTATCCTTGGTTACAGAGGCACAACCCCTCTTTTGATTGGCTCCATCCTGAGGTTCTCTCCTGGTCGCCACAATGCAGTAAGACATGCTTCTAGAAGGTAGCCAAGGTCCTGTGCACCTCTTCACTCTCCTCCCTGCCGAAGGAGTACCGCGATTTTAGTGAAGTCTTTGACAAAGGCCAAGCCGGTAGTTTTCCTCCACACCAGTCGTATGATTGCGCAATTGACCTTCAACCTGGTGCCATACCCCGTCATGGCCGGTTTTACCCCTTGTCGGTCTGGGAGGATAAGGCCATAGAGGAGTATGGTGCAGACACACTTTCTCAAGGTTTCATCTGCAAATCATCCTCTCCTGCTGGTGCTGGTTTCTTCTTTGTGAAAAAGAGTGGTGAACTGAGACCTTGTATTGATTATAGGGGTCTCAATCGTTTTACAATTAAGAATGCCTATCCGATTCCATTGATTACAGAGTTATTTGACTGCCTCAAGGGAATGGTTTTCACAAAGCTTGATTTTAGATGGGCATACAATCTTGTGAGGATTGTTGAGGGAAACAAATGGAAAACTGCTTTTAATGCCAGAACAGGCCATTATGAGTACCTTATAATGCCTTTTGGCCTTTGTAATGCCTTGCCAGTTTTCCAAGAATTTATTAACGATGTCCTCCGAGATTTGTTGCAGTTATGTGTGGTGGTTTATCTCGACGATGTTCTCATATTTTCCAAGTCCCTGGAGAGCCACCACACAGATGTCTGTTGTGCGCGTCAGAAACTAAGAGAGATCATCCTCTATTGTAAATTGGAGGAGTCCGAATTCCATCGTGAACAGGTTAAATTCCTGGGTTATGTCATTTCCACCGCTGGTTTTTTGATGGCCCCTGAGAAACTTTCAGCAGTCCTACAGTGACCCCGACCTGTGGGTTTACATCCTCTGCAGCGTTTTCTTGGCTTTAGTGACAAAATATATAAATACAGCGCTCACAAACAAAGACCCATAATAGGTGACAAAAAACATATAGTCCATATAAACGAAAAAAATGTGTTTCACAACTAAATACAGTCCATATAAAACTAAAAAGTGCTTAACAACTAATGTGCAAAATCGCAGGGAATGCTTCATATCTGGTGTGCAAAAAGTGCAGAGAAAAAATGTTGCAGAAATTTTTTTCAGGCGTACCAAGACCCCATATGTCCCCACTCCCCCCCATATGTACCCCATATGTACCCCATAAGACCACATATGTCCCCACTCACCAAATCACAATGACACCCAGCTTTTCAGCCTGGAAGTCAATACTGGCTTAGAACGATATCCAGAAAATTACACAGGATGGCAGGTTCACTAATGGGATGATAGATGATCCTTCAACGTAAATACTCAGCCATACAAAACAGGTACCCAGAAAGGAAGAAAAAAGGGGGGCCAATAGTGAAGTATGCTAAGAAAGCAAATTTATTGCGCTTAAAGGGTATACTTACAAAAGTAAGCTAAAAACAGGCATTGAAATTGTAAGAAGATGCCGCAAACACCATTAGGAGTGTTCCTACGAGAACGGAAGTGATGTCAGCAAGAATATTTTGGTTATTATTATTGCGAGCACTGTAATTTATATACAGGCAGGCCCCGAGTTACAAACAGGTTAGGGACTGCCTGTTTGTTCTTGAGTCGGATTTGCTCATAATTCGTATGCGCAGAACCACGTTTTCCGCTGTATTCCGATATTTTCCGCTGTTTTCCAACGTAATTTTTCAAAGTTTTCCGATGTTTTCACACTGTTTTGCGATGTTTTCCGCTGTTTTCCGACGTCATTCTCCGATGTTTTTCAACGTTGTTTTCCGATGTTTTCTGATGTTTTCCGCTGTTTTACGATTTGCCCGTCAGCACCACCTGTCGTTCATAAGTAGGAGTTGTTCGCAAGTTGGAGGTTCGTAACTCGGGGACCTCCTGTATGTTTTTACCCAAGGTGATTGTCTTGGACAAGGGTAGTCAGCTTGTGTCCTGGTTCTGGTGAGCTTTTTGTGCACAGTTGGTAATTCAGCTTGCTTTCTCCTCTGCATATCACCTGCAGTCTAATGGGGCTGCAGAACGAGCCAATCAGTCCTTGGAGCAATTCCTACATTGCTATATTTCTGACCATACAACTGGCCAGACCTCTTACCGTGGGTGGAGTTTGCTCACAATAGTGCCTTGAATTCTGCTTCCCAATTGTCCTCGTTTATGGTGAACTATGGTTTTCAACCTTCAGTGTTGCCTGACAGAGTATTCCTGCTTTAGTGGAGCATCTCCGTGGTCTTCATTCCACTTGGGCACAAGTCCAGGAGACTTTGCGTCATGCTAATGATAGGTACAGACTCCATGCTGACTGCAGACGCCTGCCTGCGCCTTCCTACCAGGTTGGAGACAGGGTCTGGCTGTCATCTTGCAACCTCCAACTTAGTCTCCCTCTCTGAAGTTCGCACCTCGTTTATTGGGTCTTACCCTATTCTTTGCAGGATTAACCCAGTGGCTTACGCATTAGACCTTCCTTTTAATATGCATATCTCAAATGTATTTCATGTCTCCTTATTAAAACCTTTGGTCTGCAATCAATTTACCACCTCGGTGCCTCATCCTCACCCTGTATACGTTGAAAACCATGCCATGAGGAGTATGAAGTACAGTCCATTGTTGACTCCTGTAGGTTCCGTGGGCGCATACAGTGTCTGCTGCATTGGAAAGGGTACGGTCTGGAAGAACACTCTTGGGTCTCATCCTCGGATGTACATGCCCATGTCCTCCTCTGTGATTTCCATGCATGTTTTCCCCTCAAATCTGGTGGTCCTCCAAGGGGAAGGGGGTACAGTCAGGGCTGGGCTCAGCCCTTTCTTCTCTGTGCTGGCCGCTCAGCTGTCGGCTAATTGCCAGCTCCTATCTCTCCACGGTGACTCACTTGTTCATGATATCCTATGATATCGTATGATGTCAGTCCTGCCTACATAAGCCGTCCAGCCCAAATGATCTCTGCCTTTGCCAACATTACAGAGACTCTCCTGTGTTCCTGTGAAAGACTTGCTTGGCCTACATTCCTTCTGGCTCCAGATCCTGCTTGCTGTTCCACTACGCTGTTCCCTGGCTTCCTGACTTTCTGGCTTGTCTGACTATCCATTCCAGTTACCAAACTTTGGCTGTTTGTTGGGACTGTTTTTACTACGTTTGTTCTATTTACTTTTATTATTAAACAAGTGTGATTTAACTGTATGTCTGTCGTGGGCTGATTCATGGTTTTTGACAGTGATCCCATCGGCTCTCCTCTTCCTCTTCTCTCCCTTCCCCACAGTTCAGTTTCTCAGCTGACCGCACATTCGGCTCCCATTCAACCCCGCCTGCTAGTGGTGCCTGCCCCCCCCCCCCCCCCCAGCTTCTCACTTTCAGGTAATTTCCACTCACAAAATGCGAGCAGGCGAGTGGAAATTTTGAGGGCTGCCTTATTGTATACAGCTTTCGTGAGTAAATACTGTAGTTGCTTGTGCATCTGTTGCAAAGGTTCCTACTTCGAGATCCTGCCAAAAAGAGCGCTCCCTATTGCAGTCCAACAACAGAAAGCCACTGCTGTGCAATTAGCAGCAGAGTGGTAACCTGCCATGTGCACTCCTTTATTTGGTTCTTGAGCTGCTTATCAGTTCTATCAGATAGGCAGCCCAATGGCCAAATGAGAGAGCTCCCACAACAGGCTGTCAACGCTACTGCCAATTGTGAGGCATTGTTTTAGTATTGTCACCTTGCAACAGAAAGTGTTGTTACTGGCAGGATCTACAGGTAAGAAACGAACAAAAAAGTGCTTAAAAAAATTCTGTACAGTGAGGCACGATGTCAATTGCATTAAGGACCGATTTTAGATTTACATACCCTTTGTTGGTGCTGTAAAAATATTGGAGCTATATGTTCCTGGTTTGTTTTGTGGATTTTGTTATTTTTATTTTGTGGCTCAGACCTGTTCTTTTATGGCTTGCTGACAAGATAAACTGGCTAAGTACAAGTTCTAAATTGTTTTCATTTTTAATTTCCCTGTGCGTCTGACTAGGGACATTATATCAGTAACAATGGTATTTAATTACAGACCAAAAGGCATTATAAAGGCATTTAATAAACTACTAACACTTTGTAGGTGCTGACATCCCAGCACAAGGTTACTTTCATTGCGGCTTGTGTCTATTGAACTTAGTAGATATTCATTTATGACACGCTGACAAGATAAACTGGTAAAACACTAGATTTAATTTGTTTCAATTTTTAATTTCCCTGTGTGTATGACCTGGGACTCTCTATCAGTAATAATTATCTTTAATTACTGACCAAAAGACTTTAAAACATTAATAAACTACAAACACTTTGCAAGTGCTCTCATCCAACACAAGATTCGTTTCATTGTTGTAGATTCAGCATGCATTAGCATGTTCCTGTAGACTTATGGTGGTCCTAAATGTTTTTTTTTTCCTTAAAGTGGATGTAAACCCCCAAAAATCTTTTTTTAATTAAGACTCATATCTGTTACAGCGAGGATGTCATTTTATCTGTGCCCAATCTTGGCACGAAGAGTTAATCCAGCTCTGAGCAATCCTTTTATCTTTCTTCAGTAAGATAAAAATGGACACCCAGAAATAGGTGTCTGTCTCTCCCCCCTTGCTGTGACTGACAGGTGATTTACTTATTTCATGCAGGAGTGTGAGAGAGGCATTCTGCGTACTTCACACCCCCCCCCCCCCCCTTTCTTCTCCAGCTCTCCCAGGATTGGCTGGTCCACATCTCAGCATGATTGGGCATGCTGAAGTCATGTGAAGACTTTCCTGGGTTTTGACTGGATGTTAGTGATCATGGGGCATAAACCACAAGACCAGCAGAAGTTCAGTGTAAGAAATATCGATGCCTGACCAAGCGGAGTGTAGAGGTGGATGGAGAGTCTACTGACATCAGGACTTGATATTGTTTCTATTATGATATATCAGCACCTTGAAAGTCCCTAAGGGTTAGATCCCTTGCCCCTGTTGTGTATTTTCGTATATATTTGGGGATGTGGTGCTAAAAATCATCCAGGTATACCTCCTTTTTGTATATCACTGCCTGTCAAATGTCCTCTGAATAGAAAATGTGAATCACTCTTTAGAAGGCACTGCAAGCGTGAAAGAGCCCTAAGGTAGAACCATCTAAAACATGTCAAATGTTTTGTAAAGACAAGCCCTGCATTTGGAATTCATTCCTATTCATAGCAACAATAAAAAAAAGCAGGTGGCATAACAATGAATAGGAAAAGCTAGCTTTAGATGAAATGTCAGTTTAGAAAATCCCCTAAGATTCAATTCCAGTTTCAGCTACTATTCTCATTCCCCGAGTCTCAGACTCCTACCTGCCTGTGTGCAGGCTACTGCATATTTACATGCATCTGCCGCATTATATAGATACACCTCTTTTTTCTAAAATAAATACTTAGTGTAATTGTATGGTGCACAGCATTTAGTGTCATAAATGGGACACCAGCAGGGGAAGGCATCAATGAAATGCCTAAAGAAAAAATAATTTACTTTTTACTTTTATTTGCATTTCTGCTGTGCTCCCTTCACATTTTTTTTTCTCTGTTAATATTGCATAGATTGGTCCCTTACCTCCTGTTCTGGCAATCCCCCACCAGCGCTGTCTGCTTTTTCCTCCTCCAGATGCATCCTTAGCAAGCTGGGTGATATAAAGGCATCCATGCACACGCACTCCCGAGCAGGGCTGTGTGTGTCCATAGTACCAGTCCCCTGCTGCCTCCTTAAAGGAGTTTGACTGACAGCACCTGGAGCCCATGGCTTCCGTTGCACTCATTATCTCCCTATTAGACCAGGAAGTGAGGAGAGTGGTGCTGGATTGGTGACAGGAGCCTGGTAGGTATTTATGGATGGGGGATCAATAGGTAATGGGGTGTTTTTTACCTGAATTTTTTGCCAGTGAATGCATTAAAGTAAAAAACTTTTTGAATTTAGAACCACATTAAGCTGGCCATGCTCTAGTACATTTTCAAGCAAACATTAATATGAACATTTTCTGTATGAAAATTTTCATTACATTCTAAAGTTTGATGAATATCATTCAATAGTGCTTTAATTGCTTTTAACCACTTGACCACTGGGCACTTAAACTTTGGTCTAGATTAAGGTTTACCTGTAGATTAAGGTTTACCTGTTTACCTGTAGGTCCAAGAAATATCTCCTAAACCTACACGGTTTAGGAGATATTTGCCGAAAGACAGGACCGCTGTCTATGGCGCATGCGCCGTAGACAGCAGGGCTCAGGCGCACTGAGCGCACCGCAGTTAACGGTGATATGCCTCAAGTGGCGGCTCCCGTGCGCATGCGTGGGAGTGACATCATTGCGGCTCAGACGAATGACAGCGCCGGAGCAGCGAGACCCACCAAGAAGATGGAGGCTCCGGACTACAGGGGGCAACGGTGACTTTGCTGGCTCCTGTGTCAGGTAAGTGACACATAATGGACTACTATGCGATGCATAGTAGTCCATTATGCTTTACCTTTGCAGGGAATCAAAGAGGAAGTAAACCCATCAGGGTTTACTTCCTCTTTAATAACCAGACTTTTCAGCTTTCAGTGCTCTCACATTTTGAGTGACAATTACTCAGTCATGCAACACTGTACCCATTTGAATTTTTTGTCCTTTTTATCACACAAATAAAGCTTTCTTTGGTGGTATTTAATCACCGCTGGATTTTTTATTTTTTGTGCTATAAAAGAAAAAAGACAGACAATTCTGTAAAAAAATGAATTTTTCTTTGTTTCTGTTATAAAATTTAGGAAATTAGTCATTTTTCTTCATAAATTTTGGCCAAAATTTATACTACTACATATCTTTGGTAAAAATAAGTACAAATTTGTGGATATTATTTGATCTTTGTGAAAGTTATAGAGTCCACAAGCTATGTTGCCAATGTCTGAAAATTGATCACACCTGAAGTACTGACAGCCTATGGCCCCTTTCACACTGACGATCCGTTCAGGCCCACCTGTCAGTTTTTCAGGCGGACCTGAACAGATGCTCCATAGACCTCTATGGAGCGTCGGATGTCAGCGGTGACATGTCCGCTGACATCCGACCCGCTCCGACCCGAAATAGTGTGACGGAGGAAAAAGCTATTTTTCCATCCGTCTGCGGATCGGATCGGGTGACGACGGACACTGTGGCCTGTTGTCATCCGATTTCCCATAGGGGAGAGCGGCGCTGTGACAGGTCTGTCCCTGCACAGTGTGCAGGGACGGACCTGTCATCTCCCTGCTCAGCGGGGATTGACGGAGTGATCCCCGCTGAGCAAACGGATATCCACGGGGCGGATCAGCACTGATCCGCCCCGTGTGAAAGGACCCTATCTAATTTCTTGAGACCCTAACATGCCCCCAAATGACCTCCTTTTGGAAAGAAGACATTCCAAGGTATTTAGTAAGAGGCATGATGAGTTTTTTGAAGTTGTCATTTTTTTCCCACAATTCTTTGCAAAATCAAGATTTTTTTTCCTTTTTTTTTCACAAAATTGTCATATTATCAGGTTATTTCTCCCACACAGCATAAGCATACCACAAATTACACCCCAAAACACATTCTGCTATTACTCCCGAGTACGGTGATACCACATGTGTGAGACTTTTACACAGCCTGGCCACATACAGAGGACCAACATGCAGGGAGCGCCATCAGGCGTTCTGGAGCACCCAGGCCAATTCTGACATTTCTCTCCTACATGTAAAAATCATCATTTATTTGCTAGAAAATTACATAGAACCCCAAAACATTATATATTTTTTTTTAGCAAAGACCCTAGAGAATACAATGGTGGTTGTTGCATTTTTATCTCACAAACATTCCAGGGTATGTAAACTTTTTATCAGGGCCATTTGGGTGATTTATGTTTTCATTATGAATTAAAAAGGATCCAAAAAAATATGTGATACTAAATGGCTTCATGTGATTGTTATCCTTAAATAAAAGTCAGTTTTTTGGCATGATCAGTTTTCAATATTAATGCCAACATTTCACAATTTCTCCCAGGATATGCAAAATTTTGAGCACAACTGCACACTTTTAGAAACTTGTTCATTGGGGAAAAATTTACAATTCAGTTTCTTTCAATTTTCTCGTCACTGTGAGTAAAAACAAATGTCGATTTGAGCCCACTAATGATTAGAGAAATAAACAAACATTCTTAGCCCTTGTACACACGGTCGGAGAATCCGTCGGAATGTGTCCTATCGGACCGTGTCGTCGGATAATCCGACTGTGTGTGGTATGCATCGGACTGATTCCGTCGGAATATCCGTCGGACCCAATTTTCGAACATGTTGGAAATATTTCCCGACCAACTGGGCCGGTCGGACATACTCCGATCATGTGTAGAGAATTTTGATCGGACCAAGTGCCACGCATGCTCAAATCAAATTCCTACATCAAAGCTATTGGCTACTAGCCTGAATGTAGTCCCATCGTAACGAAATTGCGTCATCACGTTCTGAAAGATCGGATTTTTCGACAATTTAGTCCGACCGTGTGTATGCAACAGTTTCGGACAAGATCCGAGGGACAAAATCCGACGGATTTGGTTGTCGAAATCTCCGACCGTGTGTACAGGGGCTTAGAATAAAGAAATTGCGTTCAATTCTAGGACTGTATGTCCAGCTTAATGTCATTTTTCCTTCCTTTTTGAACACATGCTCTGTTACAGTTTTCTGCTTACATTGCTGGGGTTTTCAGACCAATGGGATCCCAGCCCAAGTTTTACTGCCCATCCATCTTCTTTTACTTCCCATGCCTGTCAATCTTATCTCCACAACCTTCTTTCCAATACCATGATAAGAGCCTAACAGGATTGCATCTCTCTGACCCCAAACACACCACTGCTGACCCAATAAATAAGTACTGTATTTCCTATGCCTGAAATTCTGGAAGGATTGGATGAAGCTCAGGCTACAAATCACTGACAATTCAAGAGGAAAAACATTAAGCTACTCTGGAGTTGTACAGAGTAATGGCCTAATGTTTCCACAAGATAAGGGGTGAGCTTCTGTTTCTGATACAGACATACAAAACTGTGCAAAGGTTTTTGGCACGTGTGAAAAAATACTATGAAGAAAGAAACCTTTTAAAATATATATATTTAATTTTTTTACTATGTTTATCAATTTATAAAATGCAAACTGAGCAAACAGAAGAAAAATATAAATAAAATCAATATTTGGTGTGACCACCCTATGGTTCTTCTAAGTACACTTGCACAAACTTTTTTAAGGAGCTTGTCAGGTAGGTTGTTCCAAACATCTTGGAGAACTAACCACAAATATTCTGTGTATGTAGGTTGCCCAAAATGTGTTGGTCTCTATAAGTAATCTCAGACAGACTCCATGATGATGGTGAGATTAGGGTTCTGTGAAGGCCAAACCATCACTTCCAGGATTCCTTGTTCTTCTTTAAGCTGAAGATCTTAAAGTGATTGTAAAGTTTTTTTTTTTTTTTTAAATGTCATACTCACCTCTTGCACAGAGGGGCCCTGATCCTTCTCTTCTGGGGTCCCTCCGCAGTGCTCCTGGCTCCTCCTCTTCTTGAGTGCTCCCACTGAGAGCCGCATTCCATTGGAGGAACTCATGCGGGCATGCTCCTGAGTCCTGCTGCTGCATCAATTGACACGGATAGCAGGACCCAGCCTTGCCCCCTGTGTCACTGGCTCCTGCTGCTATCAATCTATCCAATGAGGACCCAAGTCAGCGGCTGGAGCTGCTGTGCTCATCTCCTTCGCTGGAACAATCGGGTTCAGGTAAGTAAAAGGGGGGCTCTGGGGGGCTGCTGCACTACAGAAGGTTTTTCGCCCTAATGCATAGAATGCATTAAGGTGAAAAACCTTGAGGATTTACAACCCCTTTAATGACATTGGCTCAGTGACGGAACTACCAAAGGTTGCACTTGCAACCGGGCCCTGGTATTCCACCACTGTCAGGCAGCCCCAGCCGGGTCTCTGGCCCCAGGGCTCTGAGCTGAGAGAGTCTCTCTCATACAGTTTAGAGGCAGCCAGGCACACTGCAACATTTAATTTTTTCTGATTTAATCATCAGTCTGGGGTTGTTTTTTTATTTTATTAGAAAAACGTGGATGAGAGAGGGGATGTATGTAATATTCCACATTTCCTATTTGCTTGTATAAGGACACTTTACTGTACTCTCAGTCTCTGTTAATAGCTTGTAAGCAGGCTCAAATACGGGAAGTGTTACTAAGTCCTCTCTTTGAAAGCTAATCAAGGCAGGAATTGTGTAGGCTTGTCCACCCAGAGGAATACAGCACACAGTCACTAACAACCCAGTCTTAGTTCAATACTCACAATGCCTCAGGATCACCAGATGCCCCCTTCCAGGATCCACAGGAAACTCTTCATTGAGCCTTCCAGACCAGGTCCCTAAATGAGGAATCCCTAAATTAGCTCCAGAAGAGATCCTAAGCGATAGACACCCATATCTACCACAGCTGGGACACCTGTGAATGGCTGCTGATACCAGGATAGCTGCTGCAGGTGGGGGTAGTCATCCCCACATGGACGGGTGGATGCCCTCCAACAGGGGGAAGATAAAAAATCCTGCTGCTCTAAGTCTCAGACTACTTGTCTGCTTCTCCAGCTACCTTCTGGCCACAACTCCACAAGGATTGCCTGGAGCACAATAGATATTCATGCCGAGTTTTGCATTGCCTATATCTCTTTGTTCCAGGAGCCTCTGGAAGGCAGGCGAGAGCAATCAAACCTGTAGTCTGTGAGACCCAGAGCAGACCAAAGCAATCAACAACTGCTCCACTGACTACAGAGGAGCCAAAAAGAACTAAATTTGCATAGCTTAGTAGGAACTAACTAGGAGGGTGTTACATAAAAATCACATCTAGAGTTCAGCTTTAACCCATGCTGTGACAGGGGGGCTCACTGTATGAGTGAATTTAAGTGTGAATTTAAGAGCAGCCCAGAATTGGGTTTAAATAACATCGCAGGTTTAATTCTAGAGTCTCTAGTATCTGAATTGTTATTCAATAGCAAATTTAACAGCAGCCAGGAGTTGGGGTTTAAAAAGTAACTTAAAGTGATTGTAAAGTCTCAGTTTCTATAAAAATAACACACATGTTATACTTACCTGTCCCGTGCAGTGGTTTTGCACAGGGCAGCCTGGATCCTCCTATTCCCGGGTCCCCCTACGATGCTCCTAGCCCCTCTTTCCTGTTGAGTGCCCCCACAGGGGCAGCTTGCTATGGGGCACCCGAGCCGAGCTGCTGCTCCTTGTGTCCATTCAGACATAGAGCTGCGGTTTGGCCCTGCCCCCTCTCTCTCCTCGTTGGCTGGCTGACTTTGACTGACAGCAGCTGAAACCAATGGTGTCGTTGGTGTGTCTCAGCAAATCAGGAGGGATAGTCCCAGATGACCGAGGCACTCATGGACATCGCTGGACAGAGATGGGGCTCAGGTAAGTATTAGGAGGGCTTAAGGGAGCTGTTGCACACAGAAGGCTTCTTATCTTAATGCATAGAATGCATTAGGATAAAAAACCTTCTGACTTTACAACCACTTTAAGACCCCTTTCACACTGTGTTGCCACCGGCGTCAGCGGTAAAGCGGCGCTATTTTTAGCGCCGCTTTACTGTCATTTTAGCGGTGCTACTCGGCCACTAGCGGGGCGGTTTTAATCCCCACTAGCGTCTGAAAAGGGGTCAAATCCGACTGCAAAACACCACTGCAGTGGCGTTTTGCCGGTGGTATGACATCGCTGCCCCATTGATTTCAATGCGAAGGAGCAGTGGAGTTCACTGCTCCTTCACTGCTCCATAGAAGTTGCTGGCAGGACTTTTTCTGACGCCCTGCCAGTGCAACGCTCCAGTGTGAAAGCCCTCTGCCTTTCACACTGGAGTTAATGGAGCAGCTGTTTTAGGGAAGTTTGCAGGTGTTATTTTTAACACTATAGCGCCTGCAAAGCGCCGCAGTGTGAAAGGGGACTAAAGGTCATTGAAGTTGCCTTTAGATTGTACTGTCCACCACCATCAGCCACACCTGCCAGTGTTACTGTATACCCATGTATCCCCTATACAGGGAGATATCGCCCAGGAAGCTGTTTAGCTGCTTGCCAAAATCTTTTGGGCCAGGCTCATGCATGTGCAGTACACTTTTCATAATGCTATACAGAGTTTATACTCTCCTAAGACAAGGTCGACTATAAATCAGGATTATGGGGTTAAATGAACTAAAGTGGTAAGGTATGTTCAAAGCTAATTTAACTTTGCATAATGAATTTCTATAAAACTTTGTGGCTGATGTAAAGCTGTGCTGACTTCAATCATGATAGAAAGAAAATCCCTTTAGTGTGTGTTGTGGCCAGGCCATAACCAGCCTAAGCTATTATTTATCTTTTCTGGGCTCTTCAGGTCTTCTCTAAGGACAGCGATACACGGTTCGAATCTCGCTGGCTTAGCAGGAACCTGCCAAGAAGATTCAAACCGTTAATGGGCAGGCTGAATATACCAAGTTGATCAATTTATCAACTTGTGTGCAACCAGCATGTCGAATTCTCTTGCGATTATTGCTAGTGTCTTCTTCCAGGGGAGCTGGAAGAAATGTATTTGGGGCTTTTCCAGCATGAGTCGAGGGCCCTGGAAACTAAGCTAGAGCTGGAGTGGATTCCTCAAGGTAACTGGGCAGGAGAAATTATGTGCTTTCTGAAGAGTGTCGGAGAGGAGCTGGGTAGCAGCAGCCATCTAGACATTGTAAGAAGGATTCTGATAGTCCTCTAAGTCACCCAGGGGTCTCCTATCACTGGTTGGGAGTATGGAGTTGCTACACTAAGCTAAGTAAAAATTCAATTTCCAAAGTAAAAATGCTTCAAATATTTTATCAATCTCACTGAATGGAATACGAAGGACAAGCTAATCTCTAAAATTAGCAAGTAATATTATTGAGACACATGTTGAAAAATATTAGTTTTTCTGACATAGTAATTAGAGTATGGTATAAACATTTGAAAAATGGCAAGGTTTTATGTTATAAACATAAAGGGACTCAGAAAAAGGGGCTGTAATCAAATTAATAGGAAATTGTAATCCTAACCTACCACACAATTAAGTGTAAAATACATTTTATAATATCTCCTGCCATGGTTATCCAAACAATAATTGAAGTTAACACAAGGGCTGAGCTTCTTGGAAGCCTAATACATACAGTATAGATAGTTACAGATGGATGTTTCTTTTTGATCAAACAGCTGGCTGATCAGAATTTTTTTTTTTTTACAGATTTCTCTATCCATACAATCAAGCTGAATGAAGGACCTTTCCCCACTGTGCTATTGTATTGTGACAGAAGGACTCCTCCGCTGTCAGAATACACAGATCAGAGTTGCACTCTGCAGCACTGATCAAATGTAAATTTTCCCACATTCCCTTTCAAGAAATGCTGACTGTTAGATAGACTTCTCTCTAGCAGGTACAGCCATAGATGGATTGAAATTTGTCTGGTTCCTGCTGAACCAGCTCAGTTTCAATCCATCTTTGGCCAACTTATGTTTTACCACAAGGAGTGTTATAGATCAGTGGTTCTCAACTTCAGTCCTCAAGTACCCCCAACGGGCCATGTTTTCAGGTTTTCCTTTACTTTGCACAGCTGCTTTAAATCAATATCAATGACCTGGTATTGATAAGAGCTATTTTATCTAAAGGAAGTTCCCAAAACATGGCTCAGTGGGGGTACTTAAGGACTGAGGTTGAGAACCACTGTTATAGATAAAAAGACTGGTAGATGGTGACATCATGCCTCCTAGGTAAATGCATTCTACATATATGAATCGAAATATAGATTGTTCAGACCTGGGTCCAGTGAGCCATGACCTTCCCACCCATCAAATCCTCAATGCATAATATGTTAAAAAGGCCCAGCTTTTCATAAAGGGAATACGTTTCTTTATATATGCAGTGTTGATGATCCAAATGAAGCAAAAGAAGGTTTAACAATTAAAACCAGAGATGTGGAAAATCTGTTTCAAACCATAACAGAAGGCCAGAACTGAGGACTGTCAAAAAAAAGTAAAGCCAGTTCTGGGAAGTGAAGTGTAGAGGTCTTTCTATCTCTGAATGCAGATACATTAAATGAATAAATTCAGTCTGCATCTTATTGCTTCTTAAAGGGGTCAGCAAGGTTTGCAAAAATCTGTGTTGTTGGAGGATGATCCATGACAAGTCAAGCCAAAACTGTGTTCCATCAAACATAATTCATTGTATATTTCTTACTGCTTTGCGGTATCTCTTTTTTAAGTGAATAATACTGAACTGTACAAATTACGAATGAAGGTGCAATCCTCTGCAGTCAAATTTCAAACTATTGGTCTAGAATGTTATTGAAAAAAGCCTGAGGTCCTCTTTAGCAGTTGTTTACAGAACACTTCTTATCATAAATTTGTTTCTACATCCTCTGTTGTGCTTAAGATAACAATAGTAATCCCTGCAGTTAGAGGCTGGTGAAGGGGGGCGTTTGGGGAGGTAGCTTAGTAACATCTTCTTTGGTCATCCTAAAGAATCCACCCCATTTGAGGAAGGCTAAATTCTGTGAAGGATTTTTTTTTAATAATATGTATCTAATTCCTCTAAAGCCTTGTACACACGATCGGAGAATCCGTCGGAATGTGTCCTATCGGACCGTATTGTCGGATAATCTGACTGTGTGTGGTATGCATCGGAATGTTTTCGTCGGAATATCCGTCGGACCCAAATTTCCAACTTGTTGGAAATATTTCCCGACCAACTGGTTCGATCGGACATACTCCGATCATGTGTAGAGAATTTTGATCGGACCAAGTGCCACGCATGCTCAGATCAAATTCCTACATCAAAGCTATTGGCTACTAGCCTGAATGTAGTCCCATCATAACGAAATTATGTTATCACGTTCTGAAAGATCGGATTTTTTGACAACTTAGTCCGACCGTGTGTATGCAACAGTTTCGGACAAGATCCGACGGACAAAATCCGACGGATTTGGTTGTCGAAATCTCCGACCGTGTGTACAGGGGCTAAGAAGTGTAGTTGTCTGTGTCATCCTCAAGATTAGGAGGAAGACTTTATACGTGGTTGAATGTCAAGAGTCTTTCACAGATCCCACTTTATTTTATTATTTTATTAGGTGATAAAGGTATATTCGCAGGTCCCCTTTATTGGCAAGCATACAATGACTTATCTCTGCTTGTAATTGGCAGTGAATGTATCCAGTGAAGAGGGTGAAGAATGAAGCAAGATTATGCATCCTGTAAAGCAGACTCTTGTCACATGCCTGTATTGCAATCTTTGGGGAAATCTACATTAGAACAGAGAGTGACCTTCAGAAAAGTCCAGTGGTAGCGGGATTCCAACTAGGAACATGTGTTCTGACAAACTCACTGGATAGCCATTCAGCTTGCCATGACCCTCTTTTAGTTGTGAACAACAGGAAGAAGCAGATGAAAAATACTACTTATCTGGTTTGTTCTTACATTACCAGGAACAGGGCTTTTTCAAAATCCTAGCAAGGCTGTCCTGTAAGTGTTTATTTCTGGGCAACAGCAGTTCATACATAGCCTGAAATCTTTTGTTCTGCTTTGCAGTTTTTCACTTACTCCACAGCCCGCTTCCAACCTTTAAATAGAAAACTATTACAGAAGTGATGTGTTGGAATTGCTAAACATAAGTAAATTAACTATTCCCACCTCTGTCTTTACTTGGTACTTTGATAACACACTTATATAACATGATTTTGATGTCAGTTATCTTCATTTTAAGTTTGTAGATTATTTAGAGGTTGACAATAATGAATGCACTGTCTTTATATAATTTAGGATTGTGTATTATGATCAGGAATTCACAGGTAAGCACAGCAGGCACATACAGTGCATGCATTCATTATTTTGTAAATGTTCTTTCAGCTGTCTAATTAAAGATAGATAAAAATTGGATTCTGCCATCTAGCTGTAGTTCATTATTTACAATAGTTCTCCTTAGCTGGAGGCACTGTACAAGAGCGTTTTCTGTGGTTTGCCAAACCCCAGGGAAAACTTCTAATTTTGTCATATATTTATTGGTTTCCCTATTGTACTTTTTGGGGAGATTTCCTCTCATTTCCTGTCAAAACAAAAAGTGATGGGAAAGCACTCTAATAGGGGACACAAATCTGTACTTTCCTATTCCTGTGATAGCCATACTCCTCCTTTCTTGTCCTGATGTCACAATGACAGAAAATTATAAATTAGAGTTAATGGATTTTTTTATTTTACCCTATTCTATCTAAAACTTCCAAAAAGGTTAGGCTTTAAATTAGAAGGACCATATATTGTTCTATGCTAGGTGCTGAATTTTATTAATTGATACAGAGCTGCAGAGCCCGGGTACAAGCTATCACGTAGTATTTGCATTATGCCATGTTGGTAATGATACTAACAGGAGTTTATGTCTTCATTGGCATCTGGGGTCATTATGAGCCAATGATTAACAGAATTCAGAATTCCTACCAGCAGTGAAGAAATCAGTCATGTAGGTGAATACCTGGGTGAGAGGCTTGTAAACATGATGTTTGAGAGCAAGATGCAGCATGGTGTGGTGGGCACAGAGCAATATATTATGTAAAGTTCCAACTAGGCCCAGCAGGTAGGCACAACCATCCGGAGCAACTTATGAACTGTAACAGCGGTCGGTAAACTTGGAGGATGCTGATAGCATCTGCAACAATGAGCGCAATGTGTTCCGGCCTGGTCCACATCCAAAGGGGATGCTTCCTGAAGTGAGGTACAGCCTTTTCCTATCTCTACGCATGTTCCATGTCAGACGTGGGGAACCTGTCCCTACTCTGGCAACTCGCAAAATGCAAGCCACACCTGGGGGCCAGTGTCAGTCCCAGTAAATACACACTGCCAAGACCCAAGATGGCCACTAAGGTCACAGGGGCATAAGCATTCAGTTGGGCAGCTGTTCCCCTGTTAACTGCAGAAAGTCATAGAGGAACCAAGTTCCTCACGATTTCCTTCCCCTTCCGCATTGCCACTTCGGTCGAGTGCCACTTACAGTGGGGAGAACAGACTGCACCTGCCTACATATTAGTCCTAGATTCCTGCACCATCGCTGTGCAGTCCATGAATTAGACGCTTGCCTTCCACACAATTTTGTAAGTGTTAAGTGTAATTAGACAGGTTAAAAATATCATTTGATTTGTTACAGTATTACATTTTCTCCAACGGATATGATTCATCAGGGAACTTTGAGGCTAATGTGCAAGAGAAATGGACCACCCCAAATTGACTAACATCTCAAAGCCATAGTAATAAAAATGACAACTTTTAATAAATCAAGGAAATGTGGTTGATAATGGTAAAAATATAGTTTTCTATACAATGTTTAAAATTCTAAAACAGAAGTAATATCTATTTAAATCAATTCCTTATAGGAGAATAGTGTTCTGCAGGCTTATTTACAAATCAACATCTTTTTTTTTGCTTTGACAACTTGAAAATGACCGAAGGTAAAGGGTGAGATCTTGTTGCTATGGTTACTGCACTTTGGTTATCATTATGGTTCTTTGCACTTTGTCTTATTAAGTAACCTTGAAAAGTAATTTTAGTATTCTCCTTACTTACATTAAAAAACAAGAAGCAATGCAAACACTGTCCAATATCCATTTAAAGCAAGAAAGTTGGAAATGTTTTTCCCATAAGTTCTGATTAAAATGTATATACATGATAATTTCCCAAAAAATGTTGATCACACTTTTTTAATTATTTCTGCAGATGTATGGAGAACATTGCACGGAAATATCGGCCGGTCATGAGTACCTGAATAATTGCTGCTCCCACGAGGAGGACTACCTGGATCAGTTACATCCCGGTTATGTGCCACTTTCATTCTTTATGCAGGACTCACATGCCCGACAGGCACCAGAGTCTACCTTCTGTTACCCTGCAGCTGGCTCACGGGCACCATATGTATGTCCTAAAGAGCAATATGTTTGAATGTGTTCATCTGCTGGAACCCGCATGCCAGATCCAGTGACCTAGTTCCATTCAGTTTAACCTTACTCCATAAACAAGCCTGCCCTCTTTTACTTCAAAATGGCAAATGCCAAGAGATTGGATTGCCTTTCTATTTAAGTGTCTGAAAAGGGACCAAAGTGTTCTTACCTAACATGAACACCCTGTGCATGGATGTACAAAAATATCTTACAATTTTAATTAGACAGATGATTATGGATTTTAAACTGTTGCATTTCATTTGACAAAAGTAGGACAAAGGGACAGTATCATTTACTGTACACTACAACATTTGTGTTTTACAAATATTGGTAATTCTAGTTTTTTCTGTTATTTATTTATTTTTAATTTCACATCCTGTATTGTATATTGTATTTCCATCTACTCCTACCCAGAAAATACATATTTCTTTGTACCATGCAAAGTCTACATAGAACTTCCAAAAATATATCTGTACATGTTAAATTATTCACCACAGTCTTGTATTGCCAAGCTTTCCAAAGCTTTGTATTGAAAGTTTTTTTTTTGTTTTTTTGTTTTTTTTTTTGTTTTTTTTTCTGCAGTGAAAGTTTATGCTGTAAAAAACAGTCAATATTACAAAATATGTTGCTAAAATGTAAGCTGTAAAGAAAGTAAAGTGCACAGGTAAAAAGTTAGCTGCTTGCCACCCTATCCCCACTGCCGTCCCTTTCCCTTTTCTCTTGGTCAATTGTCATCTGTCAGCGCTCAGTTAACTATTTCAGCACTGGATAAGACAAGTTGCTTCTGCAACTTGCAATTTCAAGTACTAACACAGTACAAAAAAATTACAAAATACAGTCACATGTCCCTCCAAAGCCCCTCAACTCTACTCATCGCTTTGCCACCTGTATTATTAATAAGTATAAAAAAAATAAAAATGGTTAAACATTTGCCCACGCTTCTAACCAGAAACATTGAGCACCATACAACACCACCTATTTTAAAGGTTCACCTTTAGTAACCTGTTACACCCGTAATTAGGGTGTAACATATAATATGTTACCAAAGAGCACCTGCCTGCACCCCTCCAATCCCCTGCTGTGACAGCAGGTGGGGGATCTTCTTCCTGTACCTGCTGTCACAATTTAAAAAAAAAGTGTGGCTTTGCAGGGCTCCGCCAACATGGCCATGTGATTAATTCACATTGATCTGTGAATTAATGAATCACAATTACCGCTTGCCACCGTGGCAGACAGCTTGTAGTTCTCAGTGAACTGCGAGAGAGCTGGTGAGCACTATTGTAGTTGATCTCCCAGTTCTTTAGTAACTGTCTGCCCATAGGAGATGTACAGGCAGACAGCTATACTGGGAGTCTGCAGAATATTGGCATTGCACCCACAATCTGCTGACCTCCAGTGCAATGTTCTACTGGCTCCAGAAAAAATAAAAGCACATTTTTTAAATTACAAAAATATGTGCATTTTTTTTTAAAGGTGAATTTAGCATTTAAAGGCCGGGAGGGGAAATAACTATGTGCTAAAATGTGTTCCCTGAAAGGAAAATTGTTTATTTTTGCTTAATTCCCCATTCCTACTTCTAGTGTACTGTGGCATTCATTCCTAACATCCCCTTGGATTCCCTGGGAAAAAAACATTCCTGAGCTAATCCGCTTTACTAAACTGATGTGTTCATTTTTTATTTTTTTGCATAGATTTATTGGGTAAGGGTAAACAACTTTTTTTTCATGTTACATTTCTTCAAATGCTTCCTGGCTTCCAAGCTAAGCTAAAAATAATGTCATACACCCCAGGCATTTATGGGCATTTTTTTTTAAATGCTTATCTGCACTTACTCAAAATGGCCACAGCTAGAAATGTTAGGGGGTGTTTTTCAAACATAATTTCTCAACATAATAAAGCATGGAGACATGGATGGATGGGCGATTTGCTTTGAATTTTAAAAACATATTAAATAGTAATTTCGGTCCTCAAAGACAGTCCCACTTGAACATATATTGGCACATATATACAGTGTTGAAAAAGTAATTATTTGATCCCCTGCAGATTTAGTAAAATGTTTCATAGGTGTATTTCAAATGATAGAGACAGAATATCAGAAAAAAATTCGGAAAAAACACTACAACAATAATTCTGGCTCCCACAGACTAGCTACGGTATGTACTCATGTGGTACACAGATAAGTCCTGTCAATTTAAGAAAGAGCTTGTAACGACAACTTATTATGTGTATAAAAGACACTTGTCCACAGAATCTCAAACTTCACCATCATGGGCAAGACCAAAGAGCTATCAAAGGATGTCAGGGACAAGATTGTAGACCTGCACAAGCCTGGAATGGGCTACAAGACCATCTGCAAGAAGCTTGGTGAGAATGAGACAACTGTTGGAGCGATTATTTGCAAATGGAAGTACAAAATAACCATCAACTGCCCTCGGTCTGGAGCTCTATGCAAGATTTTGCATAGATTGATCATGAGAAAGGTGAGTGATCAGCCCAGAACTACACGGGGGGGCTTGTGAAAAATCTCAAGGCAGTTGGAACCACAGTCACCAAACAAACCATTGGTATCACAATACCCCACCATGGATTGAAATTCTGTAGCACCCGCAAGGTCCCCCTCCTCACGGAGGCACATGTACAGGCTCATCTGGTTTGCCAATGTACATCTAGATGATTCAGAGAAGGATTGGGAGAAAGTACTGTGGTCAAATGAGACCAAAATTTAGCTCTTTGGCATTAACTCGACTCGCCTTGTTTGGAGAAAGAAAACTGCTCACTATGACCCTAAGAACACATCCCTACAGTCAAGCATGGAAGTGGAAATATTATGCTTTTGGGCAGTTTCTCTGCTAAAGGTAGATAAACTGAGTTGAGTTTAGGAGCCAATGGATGAGGCCATGTATTCTAAAATCTTGGATGAGAACCTTCTTCCCTCAGCCAGAACACCGAAGATGGGTTTTGGATGTTTCTTCCAGCGTGAGAATGACCCAAAATATTCCACCAAGGCAACAAAGAAGTGACAAAGAAGCACATTAAGGTCATGGATTGGCCTAGTCAGTCTCCAGACCTTAATCCTATAGAAACTTTATGGAGAGAGACTTCAAGTTCCCAAGTGACAGCCAAGAAACCTTAAAGCATTTGTTAACCCCCAAAAAAACAACAACCTGATCCTGTTCCCTTAAAGCATGTTATACAGCACAGTGCTTGTGCTGTGTCATTTGGCCCCTGTACCCTCCCACCTGCAAACAGACCGCGATAATCATGGCTGCTAGGCCCTTGATACCGTGGTCTATTTGCATAATTCCATCAGCCACAGCTCTCCTGTCTGCAGCTATTCCTGTGTGTGTCCTCCATCCTTCCATCCTCCTCCCCCCGCCCCACCCTGCTCGTACCTGCCTCCCCCACTCCTGCTACTCTATTATCTATCATAAATCTTCTTATTCCTTCTGTATCATTAGAACATCTGTCCCTGTGTCTGTGTAATGTAAAAACTCTGCTGATCTTTACCTGTATAAATGGCTCCCAACGCCCAGCTGATCGTCGGCTCTCTCTTTCCTCTCTCCCTCGCCTCCCCAGCTGATGTCAGTGGAGCGGCTCGGCCCTGCCCATTGCAGCTGAGCCAGAAGAGAGGAGAGGAATCAGCTGTGCGCCTGGAGCAGAGCTTAAATCGTTACAGATCAGTCGTTTTTTTTATAGTACACAAGCACAGGGACCAATGTTCTTATGATACAGAGGGAATAGGAAGATTATATTACAGTGGCTTAACAACCACTTTAAGGATTTAGAGAAGATCTGTAAAGAAGAGTGGACCAAAATCCCTCCTGAGATGTGTGCAAACCTGGTAACCAACTACAAGAAACCTCTATCTTACCTCTATGCTTGCCAACAAGGGTTTCTTCACCAAGTAGTCATGTTTTGCTTGGGATCAAATACTTATTTTTCTCACTGAACTGCAAGTCAAGTTATACCATTTGAATCACGCTTTTTTTTTCTGGAGTTTTGGTTGATATTCTGTCTCTATCATTTAAAATACACCTAAGATAAAAAAAATTAGAGGCCCTTCATTGTTTTGTAAGTGGGCAGACTTACAAAATCTGCAGGGTATCAAATAATTATTTTCCCCACTGTAATTCCCTCCTGGCCAGCAAGACAAACCCTGCTCCCTGCTGGCAGTATGACACAAACTGGCCTCACACCAGTAGAAAATTTTTAGAATATGTATTTGATTTTCTAATGGTTTTTGACCATAGTGATGAAAAGATTCGAAAGAGGGTGGATGAATTTTTTTTCTTGAAGGAGCATAAATTGAATTCTACCTGTGAATGTGGTTTTCATTAGAAAAAAGTCATACATATTGTAATGAAACCTGTTATGTCTCAGATTGTATTCAAATATTGTATTCAAATAACAGATCTGGAAGAATTTTTAAGAGTTTTTGAATAAAGTTAGTTGACTTATTAGTTGAAAGCAAGAAAGAATATTCTGATGAACTATTTTTCTATGAATGTTTGAATGCAAATCTAACTGTGTATAGCCAGCTTTAGATATGAACCCTATTCTCTATCTGAGGGGTATGCAAATAATGCATTTGGTACATAATGAACTCCTCTCTGCTAGTATACAGTATAGAACGGTGCTGTAGGACCCCCAGCCCCTTGGGTATAGACTAAGGGGAAATTCTTTAAAAGGTTTTTTTTTTTTTTTTTTTTTTAACAAGGAAGAAGGCTCCTACATCATGGTCGAATCTGCTTCAATTATAGTTTTAGTGGAGTTTTCCTTTTCTGTTTTTATATATATTTTAGATATTTTTTAGTGTGACCAGTAGTTTTAGTCTATATAGTAGATGTAATACGGTCAGCTGCGTGGGAACACTTTCAATAAACTGTCATTAGTGCACAGCCACTACTCAGGCTACATTGTTAAATACAGAACGTGATAGCAAAACAGATGCTGGCACTTAGCTTTTGCTATGTTTTAGCACCTCTATTTAATTTAACTTCAAAGGCTAAAAATATATAATAAACAAATTATTTTTGTATGTGTTGAAAGCACAATTTTTCATCAGGATTCCTGTAGAAAATGTTGTTTTTTTTTCTCCTATTGATTAAAAGTGTTAGGGCTGCAAAAATGTCACTATAGGCAAATGTTCTTAATCCTGTGTGAAAAAAACAACTATTGTATATCAAATCTATGCCCTTTCTTTATAACTGTTTGATGTCTGGAAATAAACACAATTTTATCACATGTGTGCTTTAAAAATGTCATTGCTTATTTTACAGACCACTGAAGCTGAACTCCAGGCTGATATACAGTGCCTTGCAAAAGTATTCATACCCCTTGAAAGTTTCCACATTTTGTCACATTACAACCAAAAACGTAAATGTATTTTATTGGGATTTTATGTGATAGACCAACACAAAGTGGCACATAATTGTGAAAATTATAAATGTTTTTCAATTTTGTTTTACAAATAAATATTTGAAAAGTGTGGCGTGCATTTGTATTCAGCCCCCCTGAGTCAATACTTTGCAGAACCACCTTTTATTGCAATTACAACTGCAAGTCTCTTTGGTTAGGTCTCTACCAGCTTTCCACATCTAGAAAGTGAAAATTTTCACTATGAGCACCTATGAACAGCAATTTTCAAGTCTTGCCACAGATTCTCAATTGTATTTAGGTCTGGACTTTAACTGGGCCATTCTAACACATGAATATGCTTTGATCTAAACCATTCCATTGTAGCTCTAGCTGTATGTTTAAGGTCATTGTCCTGCTGGAAGGTAACCTCCGCCCCAGTCTCAAGTCTTTTGCAGACTCTAATTGGAAATTCCAATGGAAAAAGTCAGATTGGATTATGTTGACAGAAAATCCAATTGT
This sequence comes from Lithobates pipiens, assembly GCF_037356315.1. Lineage (NCBI taxonomy): Eukaryota > Metazoa > Chordata > Amphibia > Anura > Ranidae > Lithobates > Lithobates pipiens. Next base: position 115,423,413 of record NW_027507788.1, read on the forward strand.
GTGTGGGCTCTATCGAACTTTTTCTGTCGGAATTTCCGACGGAAAAAGTTTGAGAGCTGGATCTAAAATTTTCCGACAACAAAATCCGATCTGACTTTTTCTGATCGTGTGTAGAGAATTCCGACGCACAAAGTGCCACGCATGCTCAGAAAAAATTTGGAGACGAAAGCTATTGGTTACTGGTCTCTACGTAGTCCTCTCATACATTTTGTATGTTACCTCGTTCCGAACGATCGGATTTTCCGACAACTTTGTGCGACCATGTGTATGCAAGACAAGTTTCAGCCAAAATCGGTTCGGAAAAAATCTGATGCATTTTGTGGTTCGGAATGTCTGACCGTGTGTATGGGGCATAACAGGTTTTCTTTTAAGATTGTCCTGTATTGTCCTGTATCTTCCCATCAATTCTGACCAGCTTCCCTGTCCTTACTGTATTCAGAGTGATGTGCAGTGTTAGTTTTCTGCCACACGTAGTGTTTTCCTTTTATGCCAAAAAGTTTAATTTTGGTCTCATCTGACCAGAGCACTTTCTTCCACATGTTTGCTGTGTCCCTCCCATGGCTTCTCGCAAACTGCAAATGGGATTTCTTATGGCTTTCTTTCAACAATGGCCATCTTCTTGCCATTCTTCCATAAAGGCCAGACTTGTGGAGTGCACAACTAATAGTTGACATGTGGACAGATTCTTCCACCTGAGATGTGGATCTCTGCAGCTCTTCCATGTTACCATGGGCCTCTTGGCTGCTTCTCTTATTAATGCTCTTCTTGCCTGGCCTGTCAGTTTAGGTAGACAGCCATGTCTTTGTAGGTTTGCAGTTTGTTCACTAAGGTTCTCTATAAAAACCTCTGAGGGCTTAACAGAACAGCTGTGTTTACACACAGGTGGACTCTATTTCCTAATTAGGTGACTTCTGAAGGCAATTGGTTTCACTAGATTTTAGTTAAGGGTATCAGAGTAAAGGGGGCTGAATACAACTGCACGCCACACTTTTCCGATATCTATTTGCAAAAAAATTGGAAAACCATTTATCATTTCCCTTCCACATCACAATTATGTGCCACTTTGATTTGGTCTATCATATACAATCCCAATAAAATACATTTACGATTTTGACAAAATGTGAAAAATGTCAAGGGTTATGAATACTATTTCAAAAGATACAAATTAATACAGCCTTGTATTGATTAAAGTGACAGTAAAGGTTTGTTTGTTTGTTTTTTTTAAATAACAAACATGGCATACTTACCTTCTCTGTGTAATGGTTTTGTACAGAGCAGCCCAAATCTTCCTTTTCTCCACCTCCTCCTTAACCAGTGTCCCCAGTAGCAAGCAACTTGCTATGTGGGCACTGGTGTATGCTCGTTCCCCAATCCCGCTCCATGTGTCCAAAGGACTCATAGAGCCTTGGCCCCTCTCTCCTCATTGGCACACTGTCTGTGATTGACAGCAGTGGTAGTTAATGGCTCCTGCTGCTCATCTCAGCCAGTGAGGAGAGCGAGACCCAGGACAAGCAAGGCTCCTGTGCACATTGCTGGATTGAGAAGAGGCTCAGGTGAATATTAAGGGGGGCTGTGGGGGGAGCAGCACACAAAAAGTTTTTTTACCTTCATGCATAGAGTTGTTAGTTGTAGGTTTCCTGTTCTAATTTTTAAGTCCAAAAATTAAATTTCATATGAAATGGAATTTTTTGACCTAACACTTAGAAAAGTTGGTACTAGAGTGGAAACGCAAACATACAGGAAACCTACAGCCATCAACTCACTACCAGTCATCATCCTTGGCCCCTAATTTGGAGTATTCCCACAAGACAGTTCTTGCAGATTCGTAGTAACTGTTCCAACATTTAAGACTTCCACAGGGAAAGCATAGAACTTAGAGACAGGTTCAGGATGTGTAGCTATCCTAATTCTGACCTGAAATATAGTAAGAAGAAAGTGCTGGCAAGAGACAGGGAGGAAGTCCTGAAAACAAGGGGGACGTGCACAAGAAAGTAAAACTAATATGGCAGGAATGGACACAACATGCGGTACCCACTGGAACCAACTCCAGTCTGTTTTGGAGAAACATTGCCATATTCTCCTTTTGGACCAAAGGATGAAACACATTATAGGCTCCCTCCCTAGATTGATTACCAGGAAGGCTCCAAATATTGGAGACTCACTAGTTCACAGTGAGTATACCCCCTTACCTAATTCCCAGCCATTTTTGTCTTTGAGTACATATAACTTAGGGATATTCCCATGTGGGCATTATAATATTTATACGTTTTATAGTCAAGACAAAAACTTGTCGGTAAGACAAGGAAAGAGCTCAGGAAGAGGATTCTAGCATCTTGATCTAGTCACCACTTGCCATCCAATTCAGAGATGTTCATGGGGCATCGAGGGATGGCTTTACGTGTTTGAGAGAACAAAAGGAAGTTAAATGGATTTTTTATTGGACTCTATGTCCCCTAAAGGTTTAAACAAATGCTTCCTGTAAGCCCCTAGTCTCCCCTTCACATATCCTTGCTTTGGATGGGAATTTGTGTCTTTGTGTATATACTGTGTGTGTGTGTGTGTATATATATATATATATATATATATATATATATATATATATATATAAATAAAAATATATATTTTTTTTTATTTTCTGTGGTACAAGAATATTTTGAGTCCTTTTTTTTCCCCCCAGGCATGGCATGGGTTTAGTAGACTCTTCTGGGATGAGCACTTTAGACTCTTCTGGGATGAGCACTTTAAGGATAAGATAAGATTTAGGGCGTAGCCCAGTGTGATATATGATGACCAGTAAGAATCTGTTTTTTTTATACATCCTGAGGAATTTTCGCCATAGGGACAAAACATGTAGACGTGGGATCCTGCCCTCACCTCGCTTCCTCCTATGCCTTGCATGGCCATGCAGATGCATTTCAGATGCATACCTATGCCGCAGTTCTGGACCTAATCCATCGATCCATCGACTTGACACTGCAAGCATCATACAGAGCAGTAGTTGGCTGAGGAGACAAACAGCACTTACAGCATTATCCTGCACTATCTAGGTGCAGCACCCTTGTCCTAAACAGAGCTGCTACTAAATTTAGTTGTGTTAGGTGGTAACTAACCTGGCTAATTTGTAGTCTTTGCTCTAATGGGTTTCTCCTAAGCTTGAGTTTACCTGTGGTTTCTCGCTTTTGTCAGTAGGTGGCACTGTTACCTTTGGCATCAGTATGATAAATTACAGTGAATTCAGGTTATGAGTGAGTATACTTGTCTCAGGCAATCAGCAGGAGTTTCTTTGTCTGCTGAGACTGCTGGGTAAAGGTATTTATTCAGAGAGAGTCGGGTGATCAGGGTTCTTTCCACCCGGGCTGCGGCCTGGGTGAGTGTGTGTGGAGCAGCAGCAGAGGTGTAGGCCTGAAGCCTAAGGCCTAACCACATGTAAAGGGGCTTGGCTTGGGGGGAGCCTGATTGCTGCTGGGAGGCAATTAAGGGAGGAAAAGTTGCCAGAGGGTCAACCACTCTTATTGTCGGAGGCAGGTGTAAAGGAATGGAGTTCTGAAGGCTTACCAGAGGAGAATCTTCATCAGCTGGGGACTGTGAAGTAACTGGGAAAGCTTCAGGAAAGGACGCATCCATGAAGTACAGGGTATTTGGCAGTTTATATTTACAAAAATAATTTCATTTTTATTTTCTGTGTACTGTGGAAGACAATATATAGTGAATGCAGAGTCCTGGGTTTAGTAACTCTTATTAGAAATATACAAAAAAAAAGATTAGTTAAACCCACATGTGCTTTTTTTTTTTTTACCACTATTATTCCTTTATACTGGCTTTTGAAACTTACAAATGCAGAAATTTAGAAATTGGATGAAATGTTAAGCACTGTGAAACACTTTTTGAAAGATAAGAAATGCTTTTTTATATAAATATATAGATCAGACCAAAATAAGGGACAAATGAGGGACAGGGCTTTGTTCAAAATCAGGGACAGTCCCTCCAAATCAGGGACGTTGGGAGCTATGGAGATACACTACAAGATCTTGGAACGTATATTAAGTCCTGGAATGCACTGTATGTCAGTTTCATTTTGATATCTTTATTGTGGTCCCAGATTCACATTACAATATGGCTGAGATGGGTGTCCACAGCTGTACCAAAAAAAAAAAAAAAGGGGTTTATCTGGCATTTGATCAATTGTTAGATTATTCAGCTCATTTATAGTACAACAGCGCCACCTAGAGCATTCAAACATTTTCATGAGGCTATCTACTTTATACAGCGTTATAAGGGTTCATTCATATGGCCATATGCATATTTTTTAAACAGAATGCAGATTCTTTCTAGCAGAAGATCCTTCACAAAATGTACCTAAAGTATTGGTACTTATATTTACACATGGTTTTCAAAAGACTTTATAAATGTGTGTACAAAAAGATGCATTTACAGGTGTATTCTTGTATAATCTGCAGATATTATTATTATACAGGGTTTACATAGCGCCAACAGTTTGTGCAGTGCTTTACAACATGGGGGCAAACAGTACAGTTGCAATACAATTCAATATAAGGATCAGAGGGCCCTGCTCGTTAGAGTTTACAATCTAGAACAGATATGTACAACCTCAGACACCGCTGTGTCCTACCCTTCTGTATGCCTCTATGCATTTCCCTTCATAGACACAGCTGTGTGTATGGCCCCATTGATTTCAATAGTGCTGTGTTTAGATGGGTACAAAACTATATATTGTGCACATCTAAACATGGTGTTTTAGGCTTGTGTTAAAGTGGTTGTAAACCCTTTTTAAAAAATCCTGAAAGACAAAGACATAATGAGCTAGTATGCATAGCATACTAGCTCATTATGAATAACTTACCTGAGAACGAAGCCCCCGAAGCATTCCTCCGTCTTCCTCTTCGCCGCTGCCATGGATCCCGGAGCGACAGCGCCGGAGCCGCGATGACGTCACTCCCAGGCACGCGCACGGGAGCCGACGCTGTCTTCGGGCAAATATCTCCTAAACCGTATAAGTTTAGGAGATATTTCTTGGACCTACAGGTAAGCCTTAATCTAGCCTTTCAGTAGGTCAAAGTTGGTTGTAAGCGTTTACAACCACTTTAAGGAAACCTATAGAAATAATTCACAGATAGTAGGAGATACTTGGAAACTGACTATAACTACTTAGTAAAAAATAGGCTGCAAACCAATTTCCGAGGGTCCTCACTGAGGGCAAACACCATCACTGCACCCAGGTAGAGCTGACCACATTTTTTATGTATTCAGCTGCCAAAAAAACAAAAACAAGAATGAAGAATTTATTCTCCTATCCAGTGGCGTAACTAGAACCTTCAGGGCCCCGATGCAAGAAACAATGAAGGGCCCCCCTGAACCCCAGCCAGGGCCCTTCCCTCCGAGTCCGGCTTTGAAACTCCAGGGCGTGGTCATAGGTGTATGACCTTTGTGAGCCCTGTAGTTCCACCACTGGTATCAGTAGTTTTTTTTATTATTTATTTTTTATTTTTAGGTGCCCCATTGGGGGACTGTCCCTAGGCAGGATGGGGTCCCCGTCCCCAGAAGAGATGAGGTCCTTTTCTCCAGGGCAGGTGAAGTTACTGCCCCCAGGTGGGAAGGGGTCCCTGTCCCCAGGGGAGATGGGGGTCCCTGTCCCCACGTGAGAAGGGGTCCCTGTCCCCAGGGGGAGATGGAGGGGGTATGTAATGGTGTGTGGGGGATGGGGTCCTCTCACTCACCATGACCAGGCCGCGCACTCATCCATGTTGACCTGCGCTCCATCCAGTGTGCTGGACGGGCGATCAGCATATCTCCCAGAAAGACCTTTCATCATCTGTGTATGACGGGGGAGGAGGGGGGCTGGCAGACAAGCCTGCAGTGTCCTCCGGGGGACTGCATCTGTGTGCTTAAAGTTTGTTTACCCGGGAGAAGTATGCAGTGCAGTGTGGGCCGGACTCGGGGGGGAGGGGCGGGACTCTGGCTGGGGAGAACAGACATCGGACTGAGCGGCAATGCATGGAGCAGGAGAGGGGTACTCTGAGGAGCCGGCCGGGGACACAGGTCATGCGGGGAATGCACAACTAAAGAGCAGCCAGTGCGATAGTCGAGCATGGAGCTCCGCTAGTCACCCTCCACCTCCAGCCACCCGTGTGCATGGTGCACTGGTACCCCTAGCTGCTTATGCTGCTGCCGGCCATATGTAGAGGGGGCTGCATGGGCCCCCTGCAGCACAGGGCCCGGTTGCGGTCGCGACTGCTGCACCCCCTATAGTTACGCCCCTGCTCCTGTCTATACTTAATGGACAAATCTGAGTATAAAGCATTTGCGTAGTGTTCACAGATCAGTCATAACTTTTTGTCCACTGATAGATAAAGTGAATAATATTGGTTATCTCATTACAATGGCATCTGAAAGTGGGTGGGATATATCGGGCAGCAATTAAACATGTTGTTGAAGTTGATGTGTTGAAAGCAGAAAAAATGGGCACTGTAGTCTCTTGTGTTTGGGGCTGCGTAATCACAGACCAGCCAGGGTTCCCATGTTGACCTGTGTCCACATCCAAAAGCGGCTACAATGGATACGTGAGTATCAGAACTGGACCACAGAGCAATGGAAGAAGTTGGCCTGGACCGGTGAATCACATTTTTTTTTACATCATGTGGATGGCTGGGTGCATGTGCATCACTTACCTAGGGAAGAGATGTCACCAGTATACGGTATGGGAAAAAGTAAATCCGGCAGGGGAGGTGTGATGCTTTGGGCAATGTTCTGCCCAAACATTGTTGCTGACCAAGTACCCCCTGTTCATGGAAATGGTATTCCCTGATGGCGGTGACCTCTTTCAGTGGGATAATATGATCTGCCATACTGCAAAAATGGTTCAAGAATGGTTTGAGGAATACAGTAACAGAGATGTTTGTCTTCAAATTCTCCAGATTTCATTCCAATCGAGCATCTGTGGGATGTGCTGGAGAAACAAGCCAGATCCATGGAGGCCTCACTTCACAAATTACAGGACTTAAAATGATCTGCTACTGACAGCTTAGTGCCAGATACCACAGCGTACCTTCAGAGGTGTCCCCTGCTGTGTCTCAGCTTATGCCAACTTGTACCTGGGAGGTTGGGAATGGATCATTTTTTCCAATGAGCTGCTCAATGTATACCTGGATCATGCAATTTGCTAGTTCAGGTATATAGATGATATTTTTGTTGTCTGGACTGGCACGATTGAACAAATGGAAGAATTGTTGAATAAACTCAATCAGAACAGCTGTAACGTACAATTCACTATGAATTGGCATGTAGAATCTATTGCTTTCTTGGACCTTCAGATGTATAAATATATGGATAACTGTCTATCAACCAGGTTATATCGCAAAGATACGGTGACAATACCATTCTCCATGCCCACAGCACCCACCCCCAAGCCCTAGTCCGGAGCATACCCTATGCCTAATAAATCTGCCTGCAATGGAACTGTACACACATACAAGGTTTCATAGTACAAGCTGCACAGTTGCGCCAATGCCCCCTACAATGAGGTTATAGTCTTTTTTATTTTCAATGTTTTATTGAGTTTTTTTAAACCGAATTCAATACAGCAATACAAAAGAAAATTTTTCAAACACATATATCGTACTCTTGGGTCGGAGAGTGTAGAATTATAGTCCAGTATACAATAATCAATACAGAATACATGAGACAGTTTCTCTTATTTCCTTGATAATACAACGAGATGATACAGTAATGTATGTAATTATATAATAAAAGTATGCAGTACCAATCCTTCAGCCTTAAAATTTGTGGTCGTAGGAGAGACGGGCTACTGAGGGAGAGCCTCCTCTCCACCCCAGGGGGAGCACACTGTGGAGAGGGAACCCACCCCAACCCAGTCTCTGAGAGTGACATAGAGAGTCTGAAGGGGGCTGCTGATACCCCATCTACTAGCTTCTGTAATACGCATACTTAAATGCCATTGTGTATCTTGTTTTGAAGAAAACAGAATCACTGCACTCATTTAGAAAGTTGAGATATAACAGGTTAAACCATCGTAAGAACAAGAATACCCAGCTACACTGGTAGACCCATACCATCTGTGTAAATCTCAAAATGCGAGACTGAAGCACTGGGGAAATTTTGTATTAACCCAAGAGCACAGCAAAAGAGAGGATCGTAAGAGGAGCAGGATTAGAAAGAATAAGAGGGAGAGCAGATCCATAGGAAAGAGGTAGCATAGAGAAGGAAGGAGGGAAAGAGGGAACGAGGGGGAAGGTCACCTAGGTGAAGAATAGCGTACCCAGACTCCTAAGTCCCTGGAATAATAGGGATTCCGATGTAGTTAGCCCATGGTTCCCAAACCAATTGAAATTTATGGGTTTTGTCTAGAAGTTTACTGACAATCTTTTCCTGGGCCATGATCCACGAAATTTTCAGTTTCGCACCATTCAGAGGTACCGTGGGCCTTTTCCAATTTTTAGCTATGGTAATTCTAGCTGCTAAGAGCATGTAAAAAATTAAGTATTGAGTGTGTTTGGGGATCTTATCAATGCTGGCATTAAGAAGTGCTATTTCAGGTATCTGTGGGACAGCCGTTCCCGTAATTTTTCTCAATAGGTGGAAAAAACTGTTCCAAAATTTTCGTATCCTAGGGCATGTCCACCATATGTGGAGAAGGGTGCCCGTGAGTCCACAACCCCTAAAACATAGGGGGGAAGCGTTCGGAAACATCTTAGCCAGAGAGGCTGGGACACGATACCAATGCATCATGATCTTAATGCTAGCTTCCATTAGTGAGGTATTCATAATGCCTTTGAATGATCTGCCGAAAAGTGAGTACCATTTGGTCAAGTCCCACTCTATTGCCAGGTCTTGTTCCCAAAGTCGGGCGTATAATGGTTTGTTAAGAGCCTTGGCTAGAGAGTTGTAAACAATGGAGATGCCTCCCCTCTGATCCTGTATGTCAGCACACCATATTTCATATTGAGTCGGTGAAGGGGGAGTAGAATTGAGGGGCCATTTGGAGCGTAGAAAATGGGAAATCTGAAATAGTCTATAGCTTTCGGTAGTGGGCATCTCCAATTTACTCACACAGTATCCCGGTGTGAGAGGTCCAGTGGCGTGTAGGAAGTGGCCAATTCTATATAGCCCCTTGTCCACCCACCATTTAAACGCTAAAATATTTTGACCCGGTGGGAATTCTGGATTATTAAAGAGGTGTGCAAGGGGGCGCAGGGGAGAGACCAGGGCTGGGAGCTTTCGTAGTTTGTCCAACAAAGACATAGTGTGAGATAGTGTAGGGGCCAATATTGCAGGGCGAAGTTTTGGTGTCGACCAGAGTAAGTAATCAATCGTGTATTTCGGTATCGCCTCCCTCTCCATTATAAGCCAGTCGGGCTTAGGGCCCTTGGAATATACTACTGAGATTTGAGCTAACTGAGCGGCTTGGTAGTACCACCAAACATTGGGGAGAGCAAGGCCACCCTGGGTCTTGGATCTATAAAGAATCTCCTTGGAACATCTGCTGCCTTTAGAACCCCAGACAAACTTTAAGATAGAGGATTGGAGCCGCATAATTTGGGCTTTTTTGATTGGGATTGGAAGAGAACGGAAGAGGTATAGCAAGCGAGGTAAGAGGGTCATTTTAATAGAATTAACCCGGCCCAGCCAGGATAGATCATATTTGGACCACATGGCCATTTCCGCTTCGAGTTTTTTGAACATGGGGGGGTAATTGCTAGCAAATAACTTGTCATGTCTGTCGGTTAAGTTAACTCCCAGATACGGGATGGCTGAAGAGTTCCAAGTAAACGGGAAGTGAGCCTGAAGGCGCGTGAGAAGGTTTGGCGAGATGGATATGTTCAGTGCTGCGGATTTTGAAACATTGACTCGAAGTCCTGAAGCGACTCCAAATTGTTCTAAAAGTTTGATAATGTTAGGAGTAGAAATGAGGGGGGATGTGATGAAAAGGAGTAAATCATCGGCAAAAAGGGCACATTTATGTTCCCGCCCACCACATGAGACTCCTCTGATATCCGGATTTGTACGTATGGCTATGGCTAGGGATTCGATGGCTAAGGCGAAAATCAGGGGCGATAAAGGACATCCCTGTCTAGTCCCCTTCTCAATGGTAAATATTTCAGAATATCGTCCTTGCAATCGTACTTGGGCGCTGGGGTTAGAGTAAAGTGATTTTAAGGTACCTAGGAAATATGGCCCTATGCCCCACCTACGAAGTACTTCGAAAATATAAGGCCAGGTGACTGTATCGAACGCTTTTTGTAAATCCACAGAAAGGAGGAACCCTTCCTGAGGGGGTCCACCATCCCATGGTGAATTAAGGAGGGACACTATGTCTATGGCTCTTCTTACTTGGTCTGGGCCCTGTCTCCCCGGGATAAAGCCTGCTTGGTCCTGGTGTACATACTGAGCTATGAAGGAGGATAAACGATTTGCCATTATTTTCGTTAAAAGTTTGAGATCGTTATTGATCAATGAAATCGGACGATAGTTGCACACCAAAGACGGGTCTTTTCCAGGTTTTGGAATGACCGAGATGTATGCTAGGTTAGAGGCTTTATCCAGGGGAGTACCCTGCCGAAGAGAATTAAAAAATCTCGCCAAGTAAGGAGCTAAAGTGTCAGAGAATTTTTTGTAATATCCGGCTGAAAAGCCGTCTGGGCCGGGAGCGGAGCCTAGTTTGAGTTTCTGTATGGTTTCCTTGACCTCCGAAGAGGAAATGGGTTGTTCAAGGAGCTCCATATGCTCCCTAGAGAGTTTGGGCAAGGGTAAGGAATCTAGAAACTTCTCGACGCTTGGGAGAGGGGTGGGATTGTTGTCTTTGTAGAGGGAAGAGAAAAATTTGTGGAAGCATTTTAGGATGCGTTGTGGGTTTTGTGTCGGGATGCCCGACGGTAGCCTTATCTTGGGTAGAGCCATTATCCGTGATTTGGGTGACAGTTTGGTGGCCAATTTAGAGCCAATTTTATCTTTGTGTAAATAAAACCTGGCACCAGACCATCGGAGGTGTTTTTCTGCTTCAGTGGTGAGGGCTAAATTAAGTTTGATTCTTGAGTTTTCTAAATCCCGACGGGAAGCTTGTGTACGTTCACGTTTGTTACGTTTACATGATGCCTGGAATTCGTTAGTGAGTTTGGTTATTTCGGCCCTATGTTCCTTTTTCAGTTGGGAGGAGAATTGTATGATTTTGCCCCGTATCACGGTTTTATGGGCTGCCCATAATGTAGCGGGGGAGACGTCTGCAGTGTCATTAAGTTTGAAGTATTCCCCTAAGTCCCGTTCCAACATGGAGCAGTGAGCTGGATTACTAAGAAGCGATTCGTTGAGACGCCACTTGAATTCCCTATTCGTGTTACAAGAGTTGCAGAGGGAGATTGTAACCATGGAGTGGTCTGAGATAGGGGAGTCTCTAATAGTGGACTTCAGCGCTAGCGGAACGTTAGTACCTCGTAGAAAAATATGATCTATCCTGGCGTACGATTTTTGTGGGGCTGAATAGTGGGTATGGTCTTTGGCGCGGGGATTAAGTTCCCTCCAAATATCCACTAAACCCGTGTCAAAAAGGAGTTTGGCTATCCTAGTACTTTGTTTAGAGGGTTGTTTAGGACGATGCAGGCCAGATCGTGATTTATCTAATGACAGATCGAATGTTACGTTCGAATCCCCCCCCAAGACTATAACTCCGTCCAGTTGCGGGGAAAGGGTGGTTAGCATTGAAGTGAAAAAATTAGCTTGACCTTTATTGGGTGCATAGTACGAGACAAAAGTATAGACTGTCCCGTCTATGGTGCCTTTAACCAGGATATATCTGCCCAGCGGGTCAGTAGTAATCTGTGACATGGAAAAATTGAGATGTTTAGAAAAGCAGACAGCTACACCTTTCGTTTTGTTTTCCGCATTGGAGAGATAGAATTGGGGAAAGTGTTGGTGAAGAAATGAGGGATGGAATGATTTAGGGAAGTGGGTCTCCTGCAGCAGGAGAACCGCAAATTTTTGTGATTGGTATAATTTGAACAATTTCCGCCTTTTAACAGGGGAATTTAGGCCCTGGACATTATGTGAAACTATGGAGATGGGAGGTGAAGCGGTGTTATGAACCGACATGGAACAGGTGGGAGGCATCATCTAGGAGAGAGTGGGACTTACCTTGTGTAATGAGGACGGTAACCGCCAAATTCTGAAAACACACTTGGATAGGAGACCTTCGGGAGGAACAGGTAGGATGAGGGATGGAAAAGAAAGGTAGAGAGATGGATCTGCTAGGAAAAAAATAGGAGATAAGCGATATGTCAGAACATGTAAACAGTAAACAAGCAAACAAGAACACCCAGATGAGGTGTGGGAACCCATTCCCGCACCTCACATACCCTAACCCCAAACCTAACCGTAATATCGCACCACCCATGAGTGGGGGGTGCGCGAGATCTCCAGTCCAACCGAGGAACTCAACTGAGTCCCCCTTTTGGTTAGAGATACGTGGAGGTACAGGACAGCCGCCCCGGCCCTCTCCAGGAGCTCTAATAAAAAAAAACAAATAGATCATGAACTGAGCCCTAAATGTCCCTAAGGACAAAATGTTGCAAACCGTTTGATTACCTCACCAGCTATTGACCTACAAATGATGACGAGGCTGGAATAGTCCAGGAGTTTCGTGAGAAACCCTTAAGTTAAACAGAATAGTAGGTCTAAGAAGGACTTAAGTGGGGAAACTTAACCTTCGAAATTCAGTGATGAATCTGAGAGGAGCCTATTTGTGTAATTATCATCTAACTTAGAACTCTATCCAAAGATATGAGATAAAAAGTCAAAGAAAACCATGACCATGTGAGCAATGTAGAATACAGGAACAGTACAAAAGAAAAAAAAAAAAAAAAAAAGGGGGGGGGGGAAACCACCCCCCCCCCCCTTTTTCAAATAGTCAAAGAGGGTCCTGAGTATATCCAAGGATCCGGATCAGCCGGGATCAAGGAGCAAGACACGGGTCCACAACCGAACCCGGATCAGAAACTGTCATTAAGGCGGCTTGGTGTCCTTGGACTTCTTTGAGAGGCGCTTCTGCCATGCTGGGGCGATTGGGCTCGAAGGCGGAGGTCTCTTAGAGGACACATTCGGGGTCTTGTGAAGAGGAGACGATGAGTCAGGTTCCCTTGAGATGAGGCCAAGTTGAAGGAGGAGTTTTTCACCGTCTTGAAATGATGAAAAGCCGTAAGATTTAGAATTAAAGGAGAATGAAAGCCGAAATGGGAAGGACCATCGGTATGCAATCGATTTCTGGGATAGTGCGAGAAGCAGCGGTTTCAAAGACCTCCGTTTTTGGATGGTATAGGGCGATAAGTCAGCAAAGATTTGTATGGGGTTGCCCTGGAACATAAGAGGTCCTTCGCCCCTCGACCGTTTCATGACCTCCTCCTTAACCTTGTAAAAATGTGGTTTTACTATGATGTCTCTCGGGAGCCCATCTTGGCGTGGAGGTTGCAGCGCCCTGTGAGCGCAGTCCAGCTCAAGGCGATGATCAGGTATGTCTGGAATGAGCTCTTTTATGAATGATTGGACCACTTGTGCCGAGTCCTGGAAAGACTCAGGGATTCCTCTGATATGGAAATTGTATCTCCTCGAACGATTCTCGAGGTCGTCTATTTTGGAAAACGCAGTTTCAAGTTGATCGTGCAAATCCTGTATTCGTGTAGTATTTTGATTTACTCTGGAGACTGTTTGATCTGTTTTGAGTTCGATCGTTTCAATTCTGTTGCCTAGTTGTTGTAAGTCAGCGTGAATGGCTGAGGTGATTTGAGTGGCAGTTTGGGAGAGACCCCTGGCTAACATGGTGCCGAACATTGCAACCATAGAGGGAAAGTCCTGAGGTGAGGGGAGATTGCTAGGCATAAAGGCCTCGCTGCCTCCTGGGCTTGCTGTGATGTCCCCCAGGGGTGAGAGTGGCATCTCGTCTAGGACCCTGCCTAGGAGGGATTCGGTGGAGGAGGGGGACAGGCAGACATTGAAGTTATTACTCACTGTGGTAACTGTCTGTCCCGCAGAGTGAAGAGGTGGATCTGCTATATTGTCGTCCTCCTCCTGTATCTCCCCTCGTGCTGCGGCGCTCGGCGCCATCTTGGTTGTGAGCGCGGGTCCCGGGCCCGTGTTTAGAACACGGGAAAGGTCTCTCCGAGCCGTTCCTCCGGCCATCCCGGACTGCTCGGGTGTTTCCCCCGTCCGTCAGTGATACTTGCGGCCGAGGCTCGCTGCTTGAATCAGCGCTGGAGTGGTTGTAGGGCCGGGGCGGTGCGGAGCTCGCGGACTAAGCTGCCATCCGACGAGCTCCCGCGCATGCGCCTCCGAGGTTATAGTCTTTTACACAAAGCCTATAATAAAGCCCATAGTAGGACTAGGACACTTCTGCTGTGACAGACACACACACCTAAGACAGAACACTCTACAGTAAAATTTATTTACGAGATTTTCAGCCCAGAACCAAGAGTTGAGTACCAGTCTACAACGACACTGGCACCTCCTGTGGGAGAATGCCACATGAACTAAATATATTAAGGACCATCCAAAGATTGTAGTTTGGAAAGCCATATCCCTCCGGGATAAAATAATAGCTAGCCATTACACAACTAAACATATGACCACAGCCCAACCCAGGGGAGTTCATAATTATGGACAATGTTCTTATTGCCCATGGGTCATGGCAGGTACCTGCTTCCATCTGCCCGATGGTGAAACCCTCATGCCACATTTCCTTGCTAATTGTGGGACATAGGGGAGTGTGTGTATTTAATGTACTGCAAGTGTGAAGCATATTACGTTGGCAAAACTGTCCACCAATTCAGAGAGAGAGTATATGACCACATTTATTATTCCCAAAAAGCCAAAATGCTTACCCCTGTTAGCTGCCACCTTCATCTATATCACAAATTTAATACCTCTTATGTGCGATTCACAATCCTGGAAGTGATTAACAGAGACACGTGTGGTGGTAACTGGGATAAAAAAAATCGTTCAAAAGGAAACCCTCTGGATCAAGCGTTTAAACACTATGCAACCCCCTAAGATTAATAAGATATTGTCTTATAGCCACTTTTGTAATATGGTTTATTTAGGAAGTAATTTCCATATCAATTTAGTTAACTTAAGCTGTATTGCTCATATAAGATACTATCTGGGATGTTACTACAGGCCTTTTTATCTGTAATTGTTAATAGTTAGCAAACAGTATTATATTCATCTATTGAGGCAGGCTAATATGGCCCATTGGTTCCTATATAAAAAACTTCTTATGACCAACCCAGTATGTGTGACTATGGACTTTCTATGAAACATTTTTGCATTTGGAAATGTCATTGTTATATTATATTATGTTATCTTTGTTACATTATGTTTAGTATCATTCCAGGTCATGTGTGGGGATTCTGGTGGCTGGCGGTGTTGTTAGTCCTAGCAGGCGTATGGAAGATAAGCTGCCTGCAGGTTTCGTTGCCTGCAACAATCCTGGGATCCTGTTATGTCCCTATGCCATTTTGAGCATGCTTTTTCTGTGCATACGCTCGCCCCTAGGCACGGCAGGTGCAGTTGGTCCATTGCTGACCTGGCTGGGTGGATCTAGTGCTGCGGCACATGTGTGGTTGCTTGGATTGGTGTCGCTGTCGGTCCATGAGGTCCCCACCTAACTTAAAGTGTGTATATACATTTGCATTTTATATTTAGTAAGTGTTATAATATTTGTGTACTAAAAGGGTCTGTGTATGTACAACATCATATATTCATTGTACAGTATGTATCTTTTTCCTGAATAGATGAACCACACGCTCCTCAGGAAGCGACCCTGTCGTGAAACGTGTAGAGCCACATATTGTGGAAGGTGGAAACCCTGCACCTTGAGGAGTTGGAAATACTCATACTAAGCCAATTATACAAATTTCATGTGTGTTGTATGGGGAATCACACCATGCCTTATATCTAGTGTGCATTGTCTTTTTATTACAATTTTATGATTAATTGATGACCATCAAGTGTTTTATGACTTTTTTTTTTTGTAATTGTTTATTTTAAATTTTCAACATCATACAGAAGAAAATTCACATGAGATATTAATATTAACGTATCAAGAATGCAGGTATACTTTGATTACAAGGCATACAAAATCTAAACATATAGAGGCATAGCGATGTGATTAAAGTAGTGATCTTCCACCGTATCTTTAAGGGGGTTATAGACAGAATCTGTAAACAGACTATGTAACTTCAAAGAGAGCTTTAAGGAAAAAATAAAAAATAGATTTCAGACCTTCTCTCGGGGACATGTATGTATCCAGGTTTATCTAAGTAGGAGCAATCCCATCAGAACCATATGTAGACTCATCCCATGTTGACCAAATTTTAGAAAATTTCTGCATCTTATCCTCCACTACGGCCGTCAAGTGTTCCATTCTGCGTATGTCAGCTACAGTGGTGATCAATTGCGGAAGTGTAGGTGGAGAGGTGGACAACCATAACCTGGGTATGACCCTTTTAGCAGCCAATAAGATAAAGGACAACAATCTGCGCAAGGCCTTAGAAATACCAGAGAAAGGGAGGCCTAGCAGATAATGCATGGGCGTCAGGGGAATAGGAGTGCCAGCCAGTGTTTCTAACAGATTTTGGACTTGGAGCCAGAACTGGTGGACTAGGGGGCAGTCCCAAAAAATATGGTAGTGAGAGCCGACTTCCCCACCACATCTCCAGCATTGTTTCGAAATTAACCTGTTACGGGCATGTAGAATATCTGGAGTCCTATACCAGTGCATTAGAACTTTGTAAGCAGTTTCCTTGTGGGTCACACATCGAGATATTCTGGAAGTGTGCTCCCATATGTTCCCCCAGTCCACCAGGGAAATATCGTGTTGTAGAATCTGAGACCATTTCTTCATGTAGTGGTGGGTGTTCACCGTCATAGGTATGGCGTCATGTAATATCGTGTAAATAGTAGAGATCAGTCTGGGTTCGTAAGGACCCTTAGCACATAGGCTCTCAAAGTCTGTAGGTTTGTCCAGAGTCAGAGAAGGGGACCTGATAGAGAAAAAGTGTCTGATCTGTAAGTATGAATGTAGAAGCCTTTGGGGATCTGGTGTTGCTTTTGCAAGGTGGGAAAAGTCAATAAATGGCGTGTCGCCGGGTTAACAAAGTGTCGGAGTTGAAAGAGTCCCGCTTGGGTCCATGGTAGCATACGATCATAGGACAGGCTATCTGGGATGTCTGGGTTAAATAGGATATTTAAAAGCAGTGGACACGGTGAGGATAGGGAAAAGCGGTCATTGCACCTTTTCCAGATATTCAACGTGAACAACATGGGAGCTAGGCATATGCGCCGTAATTGGGGCATATGAAGGGCAGTAGAAGGCCAAAGCATATAGCAAGGATGTACCGGGGCTGTAACACTCATTTCTATTTCTGACCATCTATTTGGGGCCTTCCGGGAGGTCCAGGAGGTAAGAATTCTCAGGTGTGTGGCATAATAGTATTTAATGAAATCTGGGCCTCCGAGCCCCCCCCCCCATTCCTCCGAGCCAGGACCGTTTTATGACTTTAATAAGGATTACCTTGTTTTAATATTTTGGATTGAAGTGCATGTGCCTCTAAACTCCATCATTAAAGTGGTAGTAAACTGTGGCAAAAAACAAAAAGACCTGTACAGCAATTGTATAATGTGCTAGTATGCATCACATACTAGCACATTATGAAATACTTACCTTAGAATGAAGCCCTCCAGAGGTGTGTTATCACCGCTGAGAAGGCTGACATCTTCCCCCCGGTCTTTCTTCCAGGCTCGCGGGCTCTGTATGTGTGAGTGGCAGGAGCCGCGTATCATATTACTCCTGTGCACGGGAGCCCTCAGTTTCAGCATGACGTGCTGAAGGTCCAGCATGGTATTCAGGGCCATCTTTAATATAGATTGGACCCTGGGCAAACATTTTCTTGCCCCCCCCCCCCCCCAGGCAATTTCACTCCCCACCTGCTAATAGCAGCTGGACTATCAGTTTATTGTATCAGATCAGGCAGCAATTGTGATTGGTTGCCAGCAGTTACAGCATATCATTACTGCTTACTGACTGGTTGCTAGAGGTTACAGCACACATTGCGGCTCACTGATTAGTTGCTAGAGGTTACAGCACATCATCTCCTCACTGTATGATATATATATGAATGTTGCCTTTATTTACATATCAATGCCACCGGCCGCAACTATTTACTTAGTATTGCAGACGCTATTTACACATGAATGCCGGTTATTTACATGTAAACACAGGGTCTGCAGGTGAGTCATCTGTACACATAAACAGGGCAGAGCTGGGAAGCATTAGGACCAGCACTTCACACTGAGATATTGGGACACAGCAAGGGACTAAAACTTCAAAGAACAAGGGAATTTAAACCTGGATAGTTGGCAAGTATGAGGCAGCTGTTTTGGGCCCCGCAACAATGACAGGGCCCAGGGCAGCTGTCCCTTTTGCCTTGCCTTAAAGACGGCCCTGATGGTATTCCAGATCTTCAGAGCGCATGCGCCGGTGATGTCACCAGCTGTATCCATGGTGAATACCTCTTAAACGGTGCATGTTTAGGAACTATTCATTTTATTTATTATAGGCTTACCTGTAGGTAGAAAACACAAAGGGGACTTTACTACCGATTTAATATCTGTAGAATAATTGAAATCGATTCCTCAATGGGTCAGGGCTGTTTTGGTGGCAAAAGGGAGACCTACTCAATATTAGGTGGGTGGTCATTAAATTATGACTGATCAGTGTATATGGATAGACATTATATACCTAGACATAACATTCTAGTTTAAGGCTTATAACATCAAAAATGTGTGTGTGTTTGTATTACTGCATTACAGCAGATATTTGAGAGGTTTGAGAACAGGTGGTAAGGTATGTGTAAACATAATCACTAAAATCTCCCAAAATCGTGTTATGTCATTTCATTTCTAATTTTCAATATTTTGTAATCTGCAGCTTTCATTAAAATAATACCTGGTTATCCTGACTGTTATAGGATGACAGCATTCTCCCAAGTCTGTCACCTTGCCATATGCATCCCTGATGGAGACTGCAATCAGCCGTGCCAACACACATTGCACTGTTATGCTCGACCAAGAAGATGATCCAAAGCAACGAGCCAATGCTGGATTAAGTGCATGAAGGCATGGAGTGTCTGACAAAGGCTGACAGAGATCAGCAGCAGTGCAATGTGAAAAAAATGGTAAAAATAAAGGTTGAAAACTGTCATTTAAGAAAAAAACATGGCAATAGTTCATGATACACAGTGAATTAGGAAAAACATAAAACTGAAGTTTAGGTATGGCAATTTTTACTTAATTACATTAGTCTAGCTTGGCCTGGCCTGCCGGGCTGCATGCTCTGATAAGGGTCCGGTATGGATTTTGGAGGGGGGGTGCCCACTCAGTTTTTTTACAGAATTTTTTATTGCTGGCATTCTTTTGTTTACATTTCAGCTCTTAGCAGGGAAGCCCGCCGACAGCTGATGAGCCATTGGTTGTTAAGGACGCGGCAGTCGGTTTTCAGGCCCGCTCCTTAACAATCAGCTATTCTTCACACAAAATAGCAGTTTTTTTAATAAAGCATGGATTTTAGACATTTCAAGCATTGTTTTTTAAACCTTTGAGCACCATCCCCACGAGGAATACTGAACTTTGAAGCAAATGTTCCTGAAACAGGAGTTAAGCTGCCAGCCATTTGGAATTATTATTATATATGGACCTGTTCAAGATCTATATATTAGGTGAGCGCATAGTTTGAATGGTGTCTTTGTTCACATTTTTTTTTTCTGCATTTTAAGTACTTATCAGAGGGAGTGTTGTCACTGGGAAGTGTTATATATATCCAGTGTGTGTGTTATTCACTCATTGTTATTTAACTTTTGTATGTTTTTCCCCCACGTTAGATAATATATATCAGTTATTGAGTATTTTTGGAATAGGGGGTACCACCACTGTTGCAACGTTAATATGCATTCTGAGTTATTTGTGTTTAGCATTGTTCACACTAAAAGGGGTTGTAAAGCTTTGTTTTTTTTATTTTCTAAATAGGTTCCTTTAAGCTAGTGGATTTGTTGGTTCACTTACCTTTTCCTCGATTTCCCTTCTAAATGTTTTTTTTTCTTTGTCTGAATTCCTCACTTCCTCTTTCTCCTCAGTAAACTTCACACCATCATCCGAGTGGTGTTTAGTCAGCCAAAACAGCTTACTGAACAGCTTACTGAACAGCTTACTGAGGAGGAACAGGAAGTGAGAAATTCAGACAAAGAAAACACAGAAGAAAAAAACATTTAGAAGGGAAATCGAAGGAAAAGGTAAGTGAACCAACAATGCACTAGCTTAAAGGAACCTATTTATAAATAAAAAAACAAACCTTTACAACCCCTTTAATAATGGAGGGGTAGTGCTTCACAATATTGTAGGGGTCCCCCAGCATCCAAGGGCCTGATGGTAGGGCCAGACTGGGAATAAAAACCAGCCCTGGAAAAAATTTCACACCAGCCCCATAGCATTATTATACTGCCCAACAGCAAACTTCATTATTTTCTTGTTCATGAGAGGGACTCCCTCTCATGAGATTGCAGACATGATACAGGAGCTGGTCAGAGACTGCAGACATGATACAGGAGATGGTCATAGACTGCAGACATGATACAGGAGATGGTCATAGACTGCAGATATAGTACAGGAGATGATCAGAGACTGCAGACATAGTACAGGAGATGGTCAGAGACTGCAGACATGGTACAGGAGATGGTCAGAGACTGTGGACACGATACAGGTAATGGTCAGAAACTGCAGATATGGTACTGGAGTTAACAATCAAGGAACGGCCGCACTCTAAATATACACCTTTATTGTGGCAAAAACAGTGTTAATAATCCAAACCTGTCACATCATGGTTGAAGCAGGTACAGGAAAAAAATGGTACCGGAGTTGGTCAGAGACTGCGGACATACTGCAGGACATGGTCAGAGACTGCAGACAACATACAAGAGATGGTCAGACTCACCAGTGCCCATCAAATGCAGCCTTGCTGTGCCCATCAATGCAACCTTTCTGTGACCATCAATGCAGCCTCACTGTGCCCATCTGCAGCCTCACTGTGCCCATCAATGCAGCCTTACTGTGCCCATCTAAGCAGTATCACTGTCTCCATTTGCAGCCTCACTGCACCCATCTAAGCAGCCTCACTGTGCCCATCTAAGAAACCTCACTGTGCCCATCTAAGCAGCATCACTCAGCCCATCTAAGCAGCATCACTATGCCCATTTGCAGCCTCAATGTGCCTATCTAAGTAGCCTCACTGTGGCCATCTGCAGCCTCACTGTGCCTGTTTGCAGCCTCATTGCGTCCATCAATGCAACCTTTCTGTGCCCATCAATGCAGCCTCACTGTGCCCATCTGCAGCCTCACTGTGCCCATCAATGCAGCCTTACTGTGCCCATCTAAGCAGCATCACTGTCCCCATTTGCAGCCTCACTGTACCCATCTAAGCAGCCTCACTGTGCCCATCTAAGCAGCCTCACTGTGCCCATCTAAGCAGCATCACTCTGTCCATCTAAGCAGCATCACTATGCCCATCTAACTAGCCTCACTGTGCCCATCTGCAGCCTCACTGTGCCTGTTTGCAGCCTCACTGTGCCCATCTAAGCAGTCTCAATGTGCCCATCTAAGCAGCCTCAATGTGCCCATCTGCAGCCTCAATGTGCCAACAATGCAGCCTCATCTGTGCTCATCTGCAGCCTCGTCAGTGCCTTGATTACACACTGCGGTATGTATCTGCACTCTGAACTGTTCGGCGGCCATCTACTCACTGTAACAAGGCCACATCTCCTAGCTCGTGATAGACAGAACACAAATTCAATTGTTCCCACTGTAAATCATCACAATGAGCTCCCAGTCTCTCACTAGACTTCCAAGATCCCAGCATCCATTGGATCCCCTGAGCTCTTCCACAGCTAAACTACTGTATACTTTTCAAGCTTCACCCATGCTACCTGCTGGGTCCCTGACTTGACTCTGCTGAAGCTTTCCCACTTCTTCACCCCCCCTGGCTAGTGAAAAATGCACTGGCCTCTCATAATAGGAGTGGTTGTCCCTTGCTGGTGACTGTTTCTCCCTTTACCTCTGACCTTAGCAACATTTGGTTCCATATCTGGCTGAACCTCTGCAGCTTGGTTAGGCTCCTGACTTAAAGTGATTCACATGAAAAAAGATGGAATGCTAGAAGCGCAGCTAGTGTGATATGGAAATAGTTCCAGGTGTGCCAGTAGGCAAAGCTCATTCACTGCTGAGACCAGACCGGGGTTCTGGTATGTATCAGTGTGGACAGCCAGCTGTAGAGACAACAAGCGACTCTGTGGATATGGGTGAGAGGGAGAGAAAAGCAGTGCCAGTCTGAGTGCAGTATGTCAGTTAAAATGAAATGTTTAATAAAAGTAAGATCAACTCACATTTAAGATATAATGTGAATGGCATAAGTAGCTTGGGCTCCTGTAGTCCAGCTGGGGAGTTATGGTGGTCAGCAGTTCCCTGCGACTTCGGTGGTTCCCGAGGCTCCGAGGCTGAAGACGGTCAAACAACAAGCACGTCAGCGGTGATGTGCCTGATGAACGACCACGCCTCCCATCCATCACCGCTGACGTACTTTATATCTCAAATGTGAGTTGACAGCACTTTTAATAAACATTGAATTTTAACTAACATACTGCATTCAGAGTAGCGTCACCTCTCTCTCTCTCCTGACTTAAAGCCCCAACCCTGCGCTGCTTCTCACAGTCCTTGATAGGCCTCAGACAGCCTAGAAGTAGGGTTGCCACCTCATCCCTTTAAATCCGAACACCTATAAATTATACAGGTTCTGAGGCTAATTTAATGCAGGTAAGGCACCAAGTGAGATTAATTACCACCTTAATCACCCACAGAACCTGTGTAATTAATATGTGTTCAGGTTTAAAGGGATGAGGTGGCAACTCTACCTAGAAGCCAGGTGCTTCCGGGTAGGCCTCAGGCTTCTGGCCTAGCAGCTGGGAGCAATACAACACACATACACCCAGACAGCCACTAGGTGGCACAGAATCCCGATCACTTGACTCCTGAGATAATCTATCCACTACTAACCTGAATTCACTATGCCCTTGTCATCCCAATGTCACAGGCGGCAATGCCACCTAGTGACAGAAGAAAGAGGTGCACCAAATTCAGTTTTAGGGCAAAAGTCAGTGGATCACCCCAACAATCAACCAGGCTGACCACCACCCAGCAAACTAAACTTGAGAGTAGCCCTGTTCACGACCAGGGTGCTACAATATTTATTATGTATGTGCCATACCTGTAGCATCCCTTTAGAAGTTGAAAATCACTGTACTAGGTACCACTACTTCAGTGATCTCCACTAGCTTCTGGGTCCAGTGCTGAGTGGCTGCTCTACTCCATTGTGAATACAGGAGGTCACTCGCTTGGCAATGGGCAACATTCAGAAAATACTTTGCATTTTCTCAATGAACACAAAGCATTCCCTGATTTGACCAGGTGGTGTCACCACCCCACCTCTCCATCTCATTCAATCAGTGAATGTTTTGCTGGTATGTAGGCACGTGCAGTCTATTTTCTCTATTGTAGTACCAGGAACCATCAAACAGACAGAGACAGAAAATGCAGTAAAAATCACACCTTTTAATAAAGTGGTAAAAATGGTACAACTGGTAAATGTAGTCAAAACATAACCAGGGTTCAGTAGCTAAATCGGGTAGTCAGAACAAGCCAGGAAATCCAGCAGCCAGAGATCAGCATAGTCAGAGGCAGCAGACAGGATCAGGAACCAGAAGGGACATCAGCCAGGCAAGTCTTCAACAGGAACACAGCAGAGAGTCTTTAGATATGTTTGAACAAGGCCAAGGCAATTGATGAATTAAACCAGGCAGTTTAACCAGTTGCCGACCGCCGCACGCCGATGTACGTCGGTAGAATGGCACGGGCAGGCATAAGGACATACATGTACGTCCCTTGCCTCCCGCGGGTCGGGGGCCCGATCGGGCCCCCGCCCGGTGCCTGCGGCGGTCGGTTTTCGTCCGGGAGCGATCCGGGACGAGGGGGCGGCCATTCATTCATGGCCACCCCCTCGCGATCGCTCCCGACGAATAGAAATCCCCGGTGACATCACTTCCTCTCCTGTAATGTAAACACAGGAGAGGAAGTGATGTATTCTCTCCTCCGTGTCGGTATTTTTCGTTCCGACACGGAGGAGAGCGGATCGGTGAGTTGCACCAACACTCTACACACACAGTAGAACATGCCAGGCACACTCACACCCCCCCTTTACCCCCCGATCACCCCCCCAATTACCCCTGCCCCCCAGTCACAGTGACACCAATGTCATTTTTTTTTTTGCATTGGTGTCATTTGTGACTGTAATAACTGTTAGGGCAGTTAGAGTTAGCCCCCTTTAGTTCTAATGTACCCCCCTAACCCCCCCAATAAAGGTTTAACCCCGTGATCACCCCCCGTCGCCAGTGTCACTAAGGCTGGGTTCACATTGCAGCGGTTTATGAGAACGAATGTGATTCGCACCGCACTGCAGTGCAAATCACATCCGATCTCTGTGCGATTCGAGTTCAGCCATTCGCCGCACCCGCCGCACCCGCCACACCCGCCGCACCCGCCGCAAATTCGCACGGGACCCTTTTTTTGGCCCGCAGCAGAATCGGATCGCATGGGTGTTCACACCATGCGATCCGAGTTTGCAGATCGCACTGCGATATGCGAACTGATCTGGGGGTGTCAGTAACATTTCACTGACACTCCCAGCAGTTCGCATAGGGCAGTGTGAACTGCCGCCGGGAGGCATGCGATGCGGGAACCCGCCGCGCATTCGTGGCGTTCCCGCATCGCTCCAGTGTGAACCCAGCCTAATAAGCGATCGTTTTTATGATCGCTGTATTAGTGTCACAGGTGACGCTAGTTAGGCAGGTAGGTATTTAGGTTCGCTGCAGCTTTTTATAGCGCCAGGGACCCCCATATACTACCGCATAAAGCCCCCTAATTGCCCCCTAGTTAACCCTTTCACCAGTGATCACCATATAACTGTTACAGGTGACGCTGGTTGGTTAGTTATTTTTTTATAGTTTCAGGGCACCCGCCATTTATTACCTAGTCTCACTAGTGTACCCCTAAATTTAGGGGTGTCTACTTTCCAAAATGGGGTCATTTGGGGGGGGTTTGTGCCATCTTGGCATTTTATGGCCTTCAAAACTGTAACGCCCTTAGAAAGCCTGAAGGCGGTGCTTGGTTTTCGGGGCCCCGTACGCGGCTAGGCTCCCAAAAAGTCCCACATATGTGGTATCCCCGTACTCAGGAGAAGCAGCAGAATTTATTTTGGGGTGTCATTTCACATATGCCCATGGCATGCGTGAGCAATATATCATTTAGTGACAACTTTGTGAAAAAAAAAAAAAAAAAGTTTGTAATTTTCCCGCAACTTGTGGCAAAATATAAAATATTCCATGAACTCAACATGCCTCTCAGCAAATAGCTTGGGGTGTCTACTTTCTAAAATGGGGTCATTTGTGGGGGTTTTGTGCCATCTTGGCATTTTATGGCCTTCAAAACTGTAATAGGTAGTGAGAAGTGAACTCAAAAATTTACGCCCTTAGAAAGCCTGAAGGCGGTGCTTGGTTTTCGGGGCCCCGTACGCGGCTAGGCTCCCAAAAAGTCCCACATATGTGGTATCCCCATACTCAGGAGAAGCAGCAGAATTTATTTTGGGGTGTCATTTCACATATGCCCATGGCATGCATGAGCAATATATCATTTAGTGACAACTTTGTTAAAAAAAATAAATAAAAAAAAAAGTTTGTAATTTTCCCGCAACTTGTGGCAAAATATAAAATATTCCATGAACTCAACATGCCTCTCAGCAAATAGCTTGGGGTGTCTACTTTCTAAAATGGGGTCATTTGTGGGGGTTTTGTGCCATCTTGGCATTTTATGGCCTTCAAAACTGTAATAGGTAGTGAGAAGTGAACTCAAAAATTTACGCCCTTAGAAAGCCTGAAGGCGGTGCTTGGTTTTCGGGGCCCCGTACGCGGCTAGGCTCCCAAAAAGTCCCACATATGTGGTATCCCCATACTCAGGAGAAGCAGCAGAATTTATTTTGGGGTGTCATTTCACATACGCCCATAGCATGTGTGAGCAATATATCATTTAGTGACAACTTTGTGTAAAAAAAAAAAAATATTTTTTTTTTGTCATTATTCAATCGCTTGAGGCAAAAAAATAAAATATTCAATGGGCTCAACATGCCTCTTATCAATTTTCTTTGGGGGTCTACTTTCCAAAATGGGGTCATTTGGGGGGGTTTTGTACTGCCCTGCCATTTTAGCACCTCAAGAAATGAGATAGGCAGTCGTAAACTAAAAGCTGCGTAAATTCCAGAAAACGTACCTTAGTTTGTAGATGTGACAACTTTTGCGCAAACCAATAAATATACAATTATTGACTTTTTTTTTACCAAAGACATGTGGCTGAATACATTTTGGCCTAAATGTATGACTAAAATTGAGTTTATTGGATTTTTCTAATAACAAAAAGTAGAAAATATCATTTTTTTTCAAAATTTGCGGTCTTTTTACGTTTATATCGCAAAAAATAAAAATCGCAGAGGCAATCAAATACCATCAAAAGAAAGCTCTATTTGTGGGAAGAAAAGGACGCAAATTTTGTTTGGGTACAACATTGCATGACCGCGCAATTACCAGTTAAAGCAGCGCAGTGCCAAAGTGTAAAAAGACCTCTGGTCATTTACCAGCAAAATGGTCCGGTCTGAAAGTGGTAGCCGGGAGGGGCTGGCTGTGGCTTGACTAACGGGCAGGAGATGATCAACAGATGAGCCACTGTGGAACGATAAGTTCTGGCAATTAACCGACAGCTGAGCAACCTGAGCACAGAGAAGGAAGGACTTAGAGCCCAGCCCTGACATGTAGGTGGCACTTGACTGCAGCGGCATTGCAGGTGGAGGGAAAGTCAAGAGGAGCATGGTTCCTTTATGATTTCCTGGGTCACTGGGAAAGCTATCCGATTGGATGCCGATGCCCCATGTGACTCTGGCAGCCATCTTTAGTCAGGCAGAGCCAATTTAGGATTGTGGCTCCCAGGCTTGGGACACATTTCGTATGTGGGTAGTGTAGGGTCAGGTCACCCGTCTAACAGGGATAGTGATTACCAGCAGGGAGAGGTTCCTGACAAGTAGAGAAAGAATAGGGACACACCCTGCTTTCTGGAGACATCCCTATTTGGGCATTGACTGGCCAGGTCGCATTCCACCTCTCAAGAAAGACGATGTCAGCACACCCAAGACCTGCTCTGCTACACATCGCTGTAGCGTTCTGTGCGGTTCCCGGTTGGGTACCTTTCCACTGGGCTAAAGTTAAAACAAGTTCTGTTCCTGCAACTGGATTCTGGAGTGTCTACTGCCACCGCACACACGCTGCACCTCCCCACAGGTATGGCTCATACATAGTTACATCGGTACAAGTTTGATCCCTGTAACTATGCAAAAACAACCATACCTGAAATTCATCTGTAATTATAAAACTCTGTCCACATAAGACATACTGTACCAGTATATCAAATTAAATTGAACACCTGCTCTATCTGTCCTGCACAGTATATGCAATTTTTAAAAAACAAGCGATGTTAACTGTTCTTATCATACAATGTCGGATTCCAATTAGTTAGCTTCCCACTGAAAATAACAAGTGGAAGGACGGAGAGAACGGAGCTTTGATCTCACTGTGAGAGGGGTCAGGGTGGCACTTGTCAGGTATTCTGAAGTCAATTACACTGAATGAACATTCATGGTTGTCACCAATAAGTAGGCATAGTTAACACTTAGAGATTTGTGTGGAAGTGGTGATAGGGACCTAATGACACTATATGCAGAATTTTAACTCTTTCTTCATCATATATAAAACATTGTGTTTTCCAAGTATGAGAGTTACAAAATATACACTTACTGGCCACTTTATTAGGTACACCTGTTCAATTTCTTGATAACACAAATTGCTAATCAACCAATCACATGGCAGCAACTCAATGCATTTAGGCATCTAGATGTGGTGAAGACAACTTGCTGAAGGTCAAACTGAGCATCAAATTGGGGAAGAAAGGGGATTTAAGTGACTTTGAACATGGCATGGTTGTTGGCGCCAGACTGGCTGCGATCTACTGGGATTTTCGCACACAACCATAGTTGTCATAATAGTCCGGAAAAGAGAAAATATCCAGTGAGCGGCAGTTGTGTGGATAAAAAAGCCTTTTTTATGTCAGAGGTCAGAGGAGAATAGACAGACTGGTTTTAGATGATAGAAAAGGCAACAGCAACTCAAATAACCACTCGTTACAACCAAGATATGCAGAATACCATCTCTGAATGCACAAAACATTGAACCTTACAGCAGATAGGCTACAGCAGCAGAAGACCACACCAGGTGTGGCTGTCAGCTAAGAACAGGAAACAAAGTCTACAATTTGCACAGTCCAGGATCTACTCTTCATTTTTCCTCCTGCACATCACTTCCTCTTTAATCTTCAGGCACAGCTAGCACAAAGTGGTTAAGCTTGACACTGGCTTAACCAAGCCCTTAGCAATTGCCTTTTGCTTGCAGCGTAGCCCCTATAGTGTAGTGAAATAGAAAGTCTCTGGTGCTAGCTGTCCTACACGTGGCTACTGAGCCCATTAAGCCATTCAGGCCCTGCCAGCCCTCTTGGCTGCAGCTGCCTATATCCACTGCCCCCTGCACCACAGTCCATTCTTCTGGTTCTGCACCCATCTCAGGCTGCATGCCCCCAGTCCTCCTGGCTGTGCCTTACTCACCAGCCCTCTTGGCTGCGACAAGTTGTCCTCCCTGGAGTCTCTTAACAGTACTCTCTCCCACTGTTTTCTCTTTGGTTTCTCTTGTGCCTCCAGTCCAGGACCTCTTCATGTGTTCCTGAAGGTGGTCCCAACTTCACCCGAGCAAAGGTCGCCCCCCCCCCCCCAGACTGCTCTGGGAGCTCTCTCAAAGGCCCGGCAGCCTCCACACTCTCTCACTCCAGTTCTTCCACCTGACAACTCCCCCACCCCCGGCCTGACCCTAGGTATTTAAGGAGGCCTGCCCCCTGCCAATCCATGTTAAGAATTGGTCAGGGCTCCCCAAAACACGCCAGGCAGCTCCACCTCTCCTCTCCTCCTCTCTTTCCAGATCTTTCCAGCAAACCTTGGAAAGAAGAGGGACGTCTCAGTGATGCTGCCTGTCCTCCAAAAAATCCTAACTCTTGCACCTACCTATCTAGAGGGTGCTACATAGGTGTTTTACAGTATAATAATCCTCCTAAAACAAAAGTCAGACCATCACGAATAAAACTGGTATAACGTCAGATTTTTCCATTTCGCGGCAAAATAAGAATAATACTGTAAGGCGACAGTGATCAAAATCAGTTTCCAAGAAAAGAAACCCTTTAGGTGAACTTGTACTTTGCCAGTAAAGGGCAATACAACAGGTTTACATTACATCTGCCCTACCAGCAGTACATATGAACTGTTCCTTCTCTTCTATTCCTTTCCCTTCTTTCCCTTATTCAGCTTCATTTGCTGAGAATTACTCAGTACTTCCAGCTATGGGGGATATGTAACTCACCCCCTTCCTAATATATGACAGCACTGGTACTTGGGAATTGCCCACAGAGATACCAGGGCCATCACAAGGGGTAAGGAGGGATACCTTAGCCACATGTAAACTATAATTAGGATAACCTTGGAGCTCACACAACTCTTCTTCTTGGGCAAAGTAGTTTGAGGAAGATAAGTTTAACATGTATCTATGTATTATCTATGATATACATGTATTTCCTTGAACCCGCATCTGAGGGCAGTTTTAGACATATGCTCCACCATTACCACTGCTCACACCAATGGCAACTCCTGCCTGATGGAACTCTGACTGTGCCCTCCCCCCTGGCTCCGGCCAGCCTGTCCATTTCCGCCTCGTGCCCACTCAAGCACTTCAGTGCAAAAATAGCAAGTAAGTAAATGGCTGCCTGGGTATGTTCATACCAGGTTCAGTGGGAACGTGTTGGGCATCTATTCCACTGCAGTCCAACCACAAGACAAGGCAAAATGCCTTGTCTCCTACCTGGCCAGTTCACACCACCGTGTTGTCGTGGTGTGTCCTGAAAAAAGTATGTCAGGCTGTACTCATTTCCAGCACAGTGCAGTGTGAGGCAATCCACCACCCCACACCACATTGGAACTGCTGGGATTCTGCCTCTTCTCATCATTGTAAAGCAGTGCCTGGTGTGAATATACCCTGAATGGCAGGGTGGGGGAGGGAAGTGGTGGGCATTGCTGGATTCTCTGTTTAGTGGGGTGAGGGGGCATGAGTCAGGTGTTTGTTGTACTGGTAGAAGAGATGTTTGTGCTGTTGAGGGAGGATTTTTGTTTAGAATTTGGCAGATTTAAATGAATCTGTTCCCTTGCCCTACATTGGCAAAGTACAGGGTCCTTTTAAGTCAGTATAAAGGTAATGCTTAATGTGCAGAAATCAATACACTATTACAGTTAAATGAAATTAAGTCAAATGTGTAAATAATGATTTCCAATTGGCTGAATTGCGGTGTGATTTTCTATTAATGCAGTGGCTTCTCTAGGGTTGGAGTCACCCGCTGCGGTAAAACACGATGTCACCCCCCTCCTATTTTTGGGCCAACAGCCTGGCCAGCAGCCCATCTTTGGAGCTCGTTGGCATGTGTTGTGGCTGTCAATAAGGCCTAGAGGGTAGCAGGTTAGGCACCTTCCAATGGCTCAGTCCCTAGGAGCAGTGATCCCTTAGGTTGGACGTTTGCACACTCTGGATTGTCCAGGCTGACTCTGCTCAGTAGTGCAGCATGTCTGTACCCTGGCAGTGGCTCAGTCTTTCTCTGGTGGTTCTGGCAGCAGCATGGCCCTCTCTGTGGTGGTGCTGGGCAGCAGCGTGGCTCTCTCTCTGGTGGTGCCGGGCAGCAGAGTGGCTTTCTCTCTGGTGGTACTGGCCAGTGGGTCTCTCTCTCTCTGGTAGTGCTGGGCAATAGTGTTGCTCTCTCTCTGGTGGTGCTGGGCAGCAGATTCGGTCTCTCTCTGGTGGTGCTAGGCAGTATGGCTCTCTCTCTTGTGTGTTGGGCAGCAGGGCTGCACCGTGTGTGTGCCCTACAGCAGACACAGCCTGTGGAGATGAGGAAACAGTGTCCGCAGTGACTTCTAATACCATTACCATTCGATCTTGGGAGCCAACCCAGTTATATAGGCCAGGAAGGGAGACATACATCCTGCTGTACATGCGATCTAAGTCCCACGTTTATGAGTGCAATCCTCTATTGTTTGATTTTGCATTTGTATCATTAAAAGGGAATTACACTAGGGCATCTGTGCTCTCTATTTTCCTTGTATATTTCAGTTTAAGTCCACCACCCAGTGGATCTTTGAGAGAGCTGCAGCAAGAGATCTTTTTCTATATAGACTGTGAACATTTGAGAGTTGGTTGTGGGGTCAGCGCTAACTTTGTTTTTTTTGTGTTTGGACTGGGCAGCAGCATGGCTCTCTCTCTGGTGGTGCTGGGCAGTGTTGTTCTCTATCTTTGGTGGTGCTGGGAAGCAATGTGGCTCTCTCCCTGGTGGTGCTGGCAGAAGCGTAGCTCTCTCTGCGGTGGTGCTGGCAGAAGTGTGGCTCTCTCTCCGGTGATGCTGGGCAGCAGAGTGTCTCTATCTCTGGTGGTGCTGGGCAGAGTGGAGCTCTCTCTCTGGTGGTGCTGGACAGTGTGGCTCTCTGGTGGTGCTGGCAGTAGCGTGGTTCTCTCTGTTTGTTGGTGCTGGGCAGCAGTGTGGCTCTCACTCTCTGGTGGTGCTGGGCAGCAGCGTGGCTCTCTCTCTCTGGTGGTGCTGGGCAGCAGCGTGGCTCTCTCTCTCTGGTGGTGCTGGCAGCAGTGTGGCTCTGTCTCTGATGGTGCTGGTAGCAGCGTGGCTCTCTCTCTGGTGGTGCTGGCAGCAGCATGGCTCTCTCTGGTGGTGCTGGGCAGCAGCATGGCTCTCTCTCTCTGGTGGTGCTGGGCAGTGTGGCTCTCTCTTTCTGGTGGTGCTGGGCAGCAGCATGGCTCTCTCTCTGGTGGTGCGGGTACAGCGTGGTTCTCTCTCTGGTGGTGCTGGCAGCAGTGTGGCTCTCTCTGTCTGGTGGTGTTAAGCAGCAGCGTGGCTCTCTCTCTCTGGTGGTGCTGGCAGCAGTGTGGCTATCTCTCTGGTGGTTCTGGGCAGCAGCGTAGCTCTCTCTCTGGGGGTGCTGGCAGCATGCATCACTGTGTCTTCACCTAGGACGACACTTACCCAGGTGCCGCCTTCAGGCCAGGCATGACGGCCATATTATTGGCAACAACAATAACAGTTCTGCAGTTTCCAATTGAAAATGTTCAATGTTTGGAATCCATCTGACAGTTATCAGTAATATTACATGCCATTTCCTCTTGTATGTAACAGAAACCACTTATGTGTTAGTAACAGGGGCAGTTATTTATTTATTATTTTATTAAATTTTTTCTTACCACCTATAATTTTTTTTTTTATTTAAAGACATCCTGTACATTTTCAGAAATGTATATGCACATAAACTGAGTTTTCTTCTAGAAAGCAAAAGGCACTATTACTTTTTGTAAGTCATGTGTCAATCAAATATAAAATGCTAAATTGGAGACGTGAGCAACCAGCCATCGTGGCTTTGCTCGGCTGTTCGTAACAGTAAACGAAAGCGATGAGGTGACATCAATTCCAAGTTACTCGGGAACCATTGGTGCCAGTTTTTAAAAATCGAAAGCATTAAAAAACACAGTTCTTGGCATTTTCAATGCTTTTAAGTGCAGAGGAGGGATACGGGGTCTTTAAATGGCGTGTGACAGCAATAAAAGTGATAAAAATTAAAGTGAAAAATAAAAAAATATATATATGTTTTTTTTAAAGTGCCCCCGTGCTCCCATACTTGCACGCAAAGGTGAACGCACGTGTTGTTCCCACGTGCACGCAAACAGTGATCGTCCCACACATGTGAGGTAACATCGGCTCATGGGCAGTAAATCTAGCACCAGATCTCCTCTGTAAATATAAAATGGTAACTTGTAATGTCTTGTACACACGGCCGGAAATTCAGATGGGAAAAGTCAGATGGGATTATGTTGTCGCAAAAATCCGATCGTGTGTGGGCTCTAGCTGGCTTTTTCTGTCGGAATTTCCGACGGAAAAAATTTGAGAGCAGGACCTAAACTTTTCCCACAACAAAATCCGATCAGACTTTTTTCGTGTGTATAGAATTCCAACGCACAAAGTGCCACGCATGCTCATAATAAATTTGGGGATGAAAGCTATTGGCTACTGGCATCTACGTAGTCCCATCGTACGTTTTGTACATCATCTTATTCGGAACGATCGGATCCGACAACTTTGTGCGACCGTGTGTATGCAACACAAGTTACGGACAAAATCAGATGGATTTTGTGGTCGGAATGTCCAAACGTGTGTACAGGGCATAAAGCTTCGCCTATGGATAGTAAAATGTATGTCGTTTTGTTGTCCTTGCATGGGCGTGCACAATTTTAAAGTGGCTGGGGTGGGACAAATTAAAATGGGGGGGGGGCGCACATTTTTAGTCCTCCCTAGGGCATCACAAAACTAAAATACATCATTGTGTGCATGTCTTTTAATATATAATATTAGCCTAGTGATTCCTTTATTTTCCAAAGATTTCCCAGTCGCGGTGAATTCTCTCCAAATCACTTGTTGTTGACCTTCAACTTTACATGTATAATAAAAATCTCCCCTGGATTCATCTTCTTATATATATTCAACAACTTTCGCAATTGCAGGAGATAAAAGTACTTCAAATATTGGTATACCACTTTTAAAAAAGTAAAAATAGTTAAAACATTTCCACTTACATTTTTCGAGCTGTACCAGCACTATGTAGACTGCTTTTTGTATCTACATCTGCCACATACTATACACTGCTTGGTCTGGAAACCCCTAATCTTTCTTTATACATCTGTGACTCAGTTAAATTCATATTCCTACCTGAATTTCCAGGTATGAATATTTTATACTAGGTGTACAGAATGCCATGGATGGGTCCTGGATGTGAGGTATGTGTTCCCTTTGTTTGGATCAGGGTCACTTTAAGAGGGGGGTGACAAAAAGCACTTAGGTACTCAGGGATTCTGACTCATGCAGGGTGAGGGGCTCCAGGGTGATACAACAGAAAGAGAAAACTGAGTTACAGTTTTCCTGGGCTTGGTAAGTCCTGATATTGGTTCCGGAATTCAGAGGCACTGAGAGATTTTGGGTGGGAAAGAGCTTACAACCCTGACTGACCTGTCCTAAAAAGAGTTAACCCACCTGCGGGAGAAGGCTGAAAAGGGCAGGAAACAGTCAGTAGATGTCCATGAGGGGCAGTGTGGAGCAGAACAGGCTTGTGTGAGGGAACTGTGTACTGTTTGGGCTACTGAGACCCTGCTGAGCTGTGGTGATCTCTTTCTCGACGCCAGGAGCCCGCAGGGAGTTTAATGTTATGTGGTTGATAAACTTTTTTTCTTGTTTTTTTGCTGGTTTTTAATAACCTTTAAAAAATAAAGACTGTGCTTATAGCAATACTAGCAATACTGGCTGTTAATCTGGACTCCGCCAAATTTTACAATAGTTACATTCGTCCAGCTTGGGCCAATTTAACAAAATTTTATTGCCAAAGGTATTGGGACGCCTGCCTTTACACGCACATGAACTTTAACGGTATCCCAGTCTTAGTTTTTAGGGTTCAATATTGGGTTGGCCCACCCTTTGCAGCTATAACAGCTTCAACTCTTCTGGGAAGGCTGTCTACAAGGTTTAGGAGTGTGTCTATGGGAATGTTTGACCATTCTTCCAGAAGTTCATTAGTGAGGTCAGGCGCTGATGTTGTACGAGAAGGCCTGGCTCACAGTCTCTGCTCTAATTCATTCCAAAGATGTTCTATAAAGTTGAGGTTAGGAATCTGTACAGGACAGTCAAGTTCCTCCATGTCTCTATGAACCTTGCTTTAATTTTTTCATTTTTTAGCAAAAAATAAAAAACCCAGTAGTGGTAAATACCACCAAAAGAAAGATTTATTTGTGTTAAAGAAAATAATAAAAATGCCATATGGGTACAGTGTTCCATGACCACGCAATTGTCATTTAAATTGTGACATCACTGAAAGCTAAAAAAAGCTGGCCTGGGCAGGAAGGGGGTAAATGTGCCCAGTAGACAAGTGGCTATAGTAGTTGTATGCCTTTACATATACCCAGTGATGTGACTGACCTCAGAGATTAAACAAATCCTCTTACATAAGTTGTACCCATTTATCTGCAGCTTTTTCTTCTCTATAGTTTTGTAAAACATACAGATCAAAGGATTTTTCTCTGAGCAGTAGAAAGCAGGGGACGGGGATCTGACATCACACACACTGCAGAGCTAGAGCACAGAGTTCAGTGAAATCTGATCCCTGCCTGCAGAGAAGGGACACACCGCAAACAATGCACAGCTAAGGCTGTCAATCAAAGGCCTTGTCTCCCTTTATCTCTTGGAATCAGTAAAGCCCCATTCATTCTTGGCAATTTGGAATCACAGGAATTCCAAGTTCCGCTACACAAAGTGTGAAAGGAGCCTAAAAGCTGTCAGCAGGGACTCATGCAGATAGCAGAGGAAGAAAAAAAAGACAGAAATCACACTCAGTGCTTTGGTTAAAGGCAAATACACACTATAGAAGGACATGATGTGTTCCTTTTTCATGTAAAGGTTTATAACCACTGTAAATCGGTATTCTCCACCTGCAGATGGCACAGCTTCTACCTCACGTCTCACACCTACTGGTATTCAGCAGCTCTGTGCACCACAGACCCCGGCGGTGTTGATGGACTGTGTACACCAGCTCTTCCCAAGCTTCTTTTTATTTGATTGGGGTTTAAATCCTACAATGTTTAAGAACCTTTTGGAGCCAGTCTTATTTTCTATTGCATTGTCGAAGAGGTGAAGCTTGTGGCAATGGTGAATATAAAATGAATTGTCAGCATATAAAAGCACTTGTGACCCTTGATATAATAAAGGTCATATTGCTGTGGGGAGTTATTCAGGGGAGCCCCGATGTGGGGATACATGTCTTTGTGTGAAGTGGATTTCACGTGCTGTGATGAAGAAAGCAAAGGCCGATGCACTTTGTCTAGGGACGTGATGCTGAAAGGATCAGAGAAGACAGAACACTCTGTTTGATTGACCGCATGACTTTTATTCACTTTTCAAACTGATTTTTCTAGTTTCTGGTTGTAAAAATTTATAGTTTTGTATTATACCATTTTTCATTTGAAGTACAACTGAAAAGCAAAACTTAGTTTTAGTTTTAGATCAAAGGATTAGAACCCTGGTCAGGTTTTTATTGCTTTGTATCCCTGTTAGTGAGATTCACCCTTTTTATTTGTCCCATTGGCCATTATCACCGAGAGAGAAAGCGAAAGAAAATCACAAATTTTGAAGGGGCATCGCAACAGGAATAGAGGGGAAATCTTCCAATTGTGACATTAGTTCTGGTGACTACAAAGGATTTTCCTGAAGAAAATTTCTGAAGTATTCCCTCTTGCTTGCAGCTGTGGCTATGTGACAGGAAGTGAAATCACCTCACTGGGAACAGGAAAAATAAAAATCTGACATGGATAATAACCTTTGTTAATGCCGGCCATCCATGGAGGTGAATGGAAAAAAACAGAGCATTTCCTCTGATTGACTGAGATGGAGATTATGACATCATTCACCCACCTCTTCACCCCAGCTCAGAGGAAGCATTGTATTCATCCAAAAAATACAAAACTTCCTGTGAATGGCTCAACAGAGCTTAGCCCGGACTTGGTTTTGTTCTCAAAGCGGGACAGGAAGTCTCCTTCCCACTGCCCAAACACAGTGCTGCTACTTTATTATAGCATAATGTAGCAGCCTGTCTACCAGTTTTACACATCTAAAGAGTAACAATTTTGCCCATTCTTCTTTGCAAAATAACTGAAGCTCTGTCAGACTGGATGGAGAACGTCTGTGAACAGCAATTTTCAAGTTTTGCCACAGATTCTGCATTTAGGTCTGGACTTTGCCTGGGCCATTCTAACACATGAATATGGTGCAGGAGGAGATGGTCAAAGCTACAGACATGGTGGAAGAGGACATGTCAAAAGCTGTAGACATGGTGCAGGAGGAGATGGTCAGAGGCTGCTGGCATGGTGCAGGAGAAGATGGTCAGAGGCTGCGGACATGGTGCAGGAGGAGATGGTAAGAGGCTGCGGACATGGTGCAGGAGGAGATGGTCAGAGGCTGTGGACATGGTGCAGGAGGACATGTCAGAGGCTGCAGACATGGTACAGAAGGAGATGGTCAAAAGCTGCGGACATGGTGCAGGAGGAAATGGTCAAAGGCTGCGGACATGGTGCAGGAGGAGATGGTCAGGGGCTGTGGACATGGTGCAGGAGGATATGGTCAGAGGCTGCAGACATGGTGCAGGAGGAGGTGGTTAAAGCTGCGGGCATGGTGCAGGAGGATGTCAGAGGCTGCAGACATGGTGCAGGAGAAGATGGTCAGAGGCTGCGGACATGGTGCAGGAGGAGATGGTAAGAGGCTGCGGACATGGTGCAGAAGGAGATGGTCAGAGGCTGTGGACATGGTGCAGGAGGACATGTCAGAGGCTGCAGACATGGTGCAGGAGGAGATGGTCAAAGCTGCGGACATGGTGCAGAAGGAGATGGTCAAAGGCTGCGGACATGGTGCAGGAGGAAATGGTCAAAGGCTGCGGACATGGTGCAGGAGGAGATGGTCAGGGGCTGTGGACATGGTGCAGGAGGATATGGTCAGAGGCTGCAGACATGGTGCAGGAGGAGGTGGTCAAAGCTGCGGGCATGGTGCAGGAGGATGTCAGAGGCTGCAGACATGGTGCAGGAGGAGATGAACAGAGGCTGCGGGCATGGTGCAGGAGAGGATGGTCAGAGGCTGTGGACATGGTGCAGGAGAAGATGGTAAGAGGCTACAAACATGGTGTAGTAGGAGAGGGTCAGAGGCTTCTGATGTGGTGCAGGAGGAGATAGTCAGAGGCTGCGGATATTGTGTAGGAGGACATGAGAGAGGCTGCAGACATGGTGCAGGAGGAGATGGTCAAAGCTGCGGACATGGTGCAGGAGGATGTCAGAGGCTGCAGACATGGTACAAGAGGAGATAGTCAGAGACTGCGGACATGGCGCAGAAGGAGATGGTCAGAGGCTGCGGACATGATGCAAGAGGAGATGGTCAGAGGCTGCAAACATGGTGCAGAAGGAGATGGTCATAAGCTGCGGACATGGTGCAGGAGGAGATGGTCAGAGGCTGCGAGCATGGTGCAGGAGAAGATGGCAGAGGCTGCAGACATGGTGCAGGAGGAGATGGTAAGAGGCTACGGACATGGTGCAGGAGAAGATGGTCAGAGGCTGCGGACATGGTGCAGGAGGAGATGGTAAGAGGCTGCGGACATGGTGCAGGAGGAGATGGTCAGAGGCTGTGGACATGGTGCAGGAGGACATGTCAGAGGCTGCAGACATGGTACAGAAGGAGATGGTCAAAAGCTGCGGACATGGTGCAGGAGGAAATGGTCAAAGGCTGCGGACATGGTGCAGGAGGAGATGGTCAGGGGCTGTGGACATGGTGCAAGAGGATATGGTCAGAGGCTGCAGACATGGTGCAGGAGGAGGTGGTCAAAGCTGCGGGCATGGTGCAGGAGGATGTCAGAGGCTGCAGACATGGTGCAGGAGAAGATGGTCAGAGGCTGTGGACATGGTGCAGGAGGAGATGGTAAGAGGCTGCGGACATGGTGCAGAAGGAGATGGTCAGAGGCTGTGGACATGGTGCAGGAGGACATGTCAGAGGCTGCAGACATGGTGCAGGAGGAGATGGTCAAAGCTGCGGACATGGTGCAGAAGGAGATGGTCAAAGGCTGCGGACATGGTGCAGGAGGAAATGGTCAAAGGCTGCGGACATGGTGCAGGAGGAGATGGTCAGGGGCTGTGGACATGGTGCAGGAGGATATGGTCAGAGGCTGCAGACATGGTACAGGAGGAGGTGGTCAAAGCTGCGGGCATGGTGCAGGAGGATGTCAGAGGCTGCAGACATGGTGCAGGAGGAGACGAACAGAGGCTGCGGGCATGGTGCAGGAGAGGATGGTCAGAGGCTGTGGACATGGTGCAGGAGAAGATGGTAAGAGGCTACAAACATGGTGTAGTAGGAGAGGGTCAGAGGCTTCTGATGTGGTGCAGGAGGAGATAGTCAGAGGCTGCGGATATTGTGTAGGAGGACATGAGAGAGGCTGCAGACATGGTGCAGGAGGAGATGGTCAAAGCTGCGGACATGGTGCAGGAGGATGTCAGAGGCTGCAGACATGGTACAAGAGGAGATAGTCAGAGACTGCGGACATGGCCCAGAAGGAGATGGTCAGAGGCTGCGGACATGATGCAAGAGGAGATGGTCAGAGGCTGCAAACATGGTGCAGAAGGAGATGGTCATAAGCTGCGGACATGGTGCAGGAGGAGATGGTCAGAGGCTGCGAGCATGGTGCAGGAGAAGATGGCAGAGGCTGCAGACATGGTGCAGGAGGAGATGGTAAGAGGCTACGGACATGGTGCAGGAGGAGATGGTCAAAGGCTGCGGACATGGTGCAGGAGAAGATGGTCAAAGCTGCGGACATGTTGCAGGAGGAGATGTCAGAGGCTGCCAACATGGTGCAGGAGGAGATGGTCAAAGGCTTTGGACATGGTGCAGGAGGAGATATTCAGAGACTGCGGGCATGGCGCAGAAGGAGATGGTCGGAGGCTGCGGACATGATGCAAGAGGAGATGGTCAGAGGCTGCAAACATGGTGCAGGAGGACATGTCAGAGGCTGCAGACATGGTACAGAAGGAGATGGTCAAAAGCTGCGGACATGGTGCAGGAGGAAATGGTCAAAGGCTGCGGACATGGTGCAGGAGGAGATGGTCAGGGGCTGTGGACATGGTGCAGGAGGATATGGTCAGAGGCTGCAGACATGGTGCAGGAGGAGGTGGTCAAAGCTGCGGGCATGGTGCAGGAGGATGTCAGAGGCTGCAGACATGGTGCAGGAGAAGATGGTCAGAGGCTGCGGACATGGTGCAGGAGGAGATGGTAAGAGGCTGCGGACATGGTGCAGAAGGAGATGGTCAGAGGCTGTGGACATGGTGCAGGAGGACATGTCAGAGGCTGCAGACATGGTGCAGGAGGAGATGGTCAAAGCTGCGGACATGGTGCAGAAGGAGATGGTCAAAGGCTGCGGACATGGTGTAGGAGGAAATGGTCAAAGGCTGTGGGCATGGTGCAGGAGGAGATGGTCAGGGGCTGTGGACATGGTGCAGGAGGATATGGTCAGAGGCTGCAGACATGGTGCAGGAGGAGGTGGTCAAAGCTGCGGGCATGGTGCAGGAGGATGTCAGAGGCTGCAGACATGGTGCAGGAGGAGATGAGCAGAGGCTGCGGGCATGGTGCAGGAGAGGATGGTCAGAGGCTGTGGACATGGTGCAGGAGAAGATGGTAAGAGGCTACAAACATGGTGTAGTAGGAGAGGGTCAGAGGCTTCTGATGTGGTGCAGGAGGAGATAGTCAGAGGCTGCGGATATTGTGTAGGAGGACATGAGAGAGGCTGCAGACATGGTGCAGGAGGAGATGGTCAAAGCTGCGGACATGGTGCAGGAGGATGTCAGAGGCTGCAGACATGGTACAAGAGGAGATAGTCAGAGACTGCGGACATGGCGCAGAAGGAGATGGTCAGAGGCTGCGGACATGATGCAAGAGGAGATGGTCAGAGGCTGCAAACATGGTGCAGAAGGAGATGGTCATAAGCTGCGGACATGGTGCAGGAGGAGATGGTCAGAGGCTGCGAGCATGGTGCAGGAGAAGATGGCAGAGGCTGCAGACATGGTGCAGGAGGAGATGGTAAGAGGCTACGGACATGGTGCAGGAGGAGATGGTCAAAGGCTGCGGACATGGTGCAGGAGAAGATGGTCAAAGCTGCGGACATGTTGCAGGAGGAGATGTCAGAGGCTGCCAACATGGTGCAGGAGGAGATGGTCAAAGGCTTTGGACATGGTGCAGGAGGAGATAGTCAGAGACTGCGGACATGGCGCAGAAGGACATGGTCGGAGGCTGCGGACATGATGCAAGAGGAGATGGTCAGAGGATGCAAACATGGTGCAGAAGGAGATGGTCAAAAGCTGTGGACATGGTGCAGAAGGAGATGGTCAAAGGCTGTGAACATGGTACAGAAGGAGTTGGTCAAAGGCTGCGGACATGGTGCAGGATGAGGTGGTGAAAGATGCGAACATGGTGCAGGAGGACATGTCAGAGGCTGCAGACATGGTGCAGGAGGAGATGAACAGTGACTGTGGGCATGGTGCAGGAGAAGATGGTAAGAGGCTGCGGAAATAGTGCAGGAGGAGATGGTACGAGGCTGCGGTCATGGTGCAGGAGGAAATGTAAGGAGCTGCAGACATGGTGCAGGAGGAGATGGTCAGAGGCTGCGGACATAGTGCAGGAGGAGATGGTTAATGCTGCGGACATGGTGCTGGAGGACATGTCAGTGGCTGCCTACATGGTGCAGGAGGAGATGGTAAGAGGCTGCGAACATGGTGCAGAAAGAAATGGTCAAAGGCTGAGTACATGGTGCAGGAGATGGTCAAAGCTGCGGACATGGTGCAGGAGGAGATGATCAGAGGCTGCGGGCATGGTGCAGGAGAAGATGGTCAGGGCTGTGGACATGGTGCAGGAGGAGATGGTCAGAGGCTGTGGAAAAGATGCAGGAGGAGATGGTAAGAGGCTGCGGATATGGTGCAGGAGGAGATGGTCAGAGGCTGCAGATATGGTGCAGGAGGAGATGGTCAGAGTCTGGGGACATGGTGCAGGAGGACATGTCAGAGGCTGCAAACATGGTGCAGGAGGAGATGGTCACAGGCTGCGGATATAGTGCAGGAGGAGATGGTCAAAGCTGCAGACATGGCGCAGAAGGAGATGGTCAAAGGCTGGGGACATGGTGCAGGAGGAAATGGTCAAAGGCTGCGGACATGGTGCAGGAGGAGATGGTCAGAGGCTGTGGACATGGTGCAGGAGGATATGGTC
This sequence comes from Lithobates pipiens, assembly GCF_037356315.1. Taxonomy (NCBI): domain Eukaryota; kingdom Metazoa; phylum Chordata; class Amphibia; order Anura; family Ranidae; genus Lithobates; species Lithobates pipiens. The sequence goes on from NW_027507788.1 coordinate 115,465,689, forward strand.
AGAGGCTGCAGACATGGTGCAGGAGGAGGTGGTAAAAGCTGCGGATATGGTGCAGGAGGATGTCAGAGGCTGCAGACATGGTTCAGGAGGAGATGAACAGAGGCTGTGGGCATGGTGCAGGAGAGGATGGTCAGAGGCTGTGGACATGGTGCAGGAAAAGATGGTAGGAGGCTACGAACATAGTGTAGTAGAAGAGGGTAAGAGGCTTTGGACGTGGTGCAGGAGGAGATGGTCAGAGGCTGCGAATATTGTGCAGGAGGACATGAGAGAGGCTGCAGACATGGTGCAGGAGGAGATGATTAAAGGCTGCGAATGTGGTGCAGGAGGAGATGGTCCGAGGCTGCAGACATGGCACAGAAGGAGATGGTCAAAGCCTGCGGACATGGTGCAGGAGGAGATGGTCAAAGCTACAGACATGGTGGAAGAGGACATGTCAGAAGCTGTAGACATGGTGCAGGAGGAGATGGTCAGAGGCTGCTGGCATGGTGCAGGAGAAGATGGTCAGAGGCTGCGGACATGGTGCAGGAGGAGATGGTAAGAGGCTGCGGACATGGTGCAGGAGGTGATGGTCAGAGGCTGTGGACATGGTGCAGGAGGACATGTCAGAGGCTGCAGACATGGTGCAGGAGGAGATGGTCAAAGCTGCGGACATGGTGCAGAAGGAGATGGTCAAAGGCTGCGGACATGGTGCAGGAGGAAAAGGTCAAAGGCTGCGGACATGGTGCAGGAGGAGATGGTCAGGGGCTGTGGACATGGTGCAGGAGGATATGGTCAGAGGCTGCAGACATGGTGCAGGAGGAGGTGGTCAAAGCTGCGGGCATGGTGCAGGAGGATGTCAGAGGCTGCAGACATGGTGCAGGAGGAGATGAACAGAGGCTGCGGGCATGGTGCAGGAGAGGATGGTCAGAGGCTGTGGACGTGGTGCAGGAGAAGATGGTAAGAGGCTACAAACATGATGTAGTAGGAGAGGGTCAGAGGCTTCTGATGTGGTGCAGGAGGAGATAGTCAGAGGCTGCGGATATTGTGTAGGAGGACATGAGAGAGGCTGCAGACATGGTGCAGGAGGAGATGGTCAAAGCTGCGGACATGGTGCAGGAGGATGTCAGAGGCTGCAGACATGGTGCAGGAGGAGATCAACAGAGGCTACAGACATGGTGCAGGAGGAAATGGTTAAAGCTGCAGACATGGTGCAGGAGGACATGTCAGAGGCTGCCTACACGGTACAGGAGGAAATGGTCAGAGGCTGCGAACATGGTGCAGAAAGAGATGGTCAAAGGCTGGAGGCATGGTGGAGGAGGAGATGGCCAGAGGCTGCAGGCATTGTGCAGGAGAAGATGCTCAGAGGTTGCGGACATGGTGCAGGAGGAGATGGTCAGAGGCTGCAGATATGGTGCAGGGTCTGTGGACATGGTGCAGGAGGTCATGTCAGAGGCTGCAAACATGGTGTAGGAGGAGATGGTCAAAGCTGCTGACATGGTGCAGGAGGAGATGGTCAAAGGCTGTGGACATGGTGCAGGAGGAGATGGTCAAAGCTGCGGACATGGTGCAGGAGGACATGTCAGAGGCTGTAGACATGGTGCAGGAGGAGATGGTCAGAGGCTGCGGGCATGGTGTAGGAGAAGATGGCAGAGGCTGCAGACATGGTGCAGGAGGAGATGGTCAGAGTCTGTGGACATGGTGCAGGAGGACATGTCACAGGCTGCAAACATGGTGCAGGAGGAGATGGTCAGAGGCTGCGGATATAGTGCAGGAGGAGATGGTCAAAGCTGCAGACATGGCGCAGAAGGAGATGGTCAAAGGCTGGGGACATGGTGCAGGAGGAAATGGTCAAAGGCTGCGGACATGGTGCAGGAGGAGATGGTCAGAGGCTGTGGACATAGTGCAGGAGGAGATGGTCAGAGGCTGCAGACATGGTGCAGGAGGAGGTGGTAAAAGCTGCGGATATGGTGCAGGAGGATGTCAGAGGCTGCAGACATGGTTCAGGAGGAGATGAACAGAGGCTGTGGGCATGGTGCAGGAGAGGATGGTCAGAGGCTGTGGACATGGTGCAGGAGAAGATGGTAAGAGGCTACGAACATGGTGTAGTAGGAGAGGGTACGAGGCTTTGGACGTGGTGCAGGAGGAGATGGTCAGAGGCTGCGAATATTGTGCAGGAGGACATGAGAGAGGCTGCAGACATGGTGCAGGAGGAGATGATCAAAGGCTGCGAATGTGGTGCAGGAGGAGATGGTCCGAGGCTGCAGACATGGCACAGAAGGAGATGGTCAAATCCTGCGGACATGGTGCAGGAGGAGATGGTCAAAGCTACAGACATGGTGGAAGAGGACATGTCAGAAGCTGTAGACATGGTGCAGGAGGAGATGGTAAGAGGCTGCAGACATGGTGCAGAAAGAAATGGTCAAAGGCTGCGTACATGGTGCAGGAGGAGATGGTCAAAGCTGCGGACATGGTGCAGAAGGAGATGGTCAAAGGCTGCGGACATGGTGCAGGAGGAAATGGTCAAAGGCTGCGGACATGGTGCAGGAGGAGATGGTCAGGGGCTGTGGACATGGTGCAGGAGGATATGGTCAGAGGCTGCAGACATGGTGCAGGAGGAGGTGGTGAAAGCTGCGGGCATGGTGCAGGAGGATGTCAGAGGCTGCAGACATGGTGCAGGAGAAGATGGTCAGAGGCTGCGGACATGGTGTAGGAGGAGATGGTAAGAGGCTGCGGACATGGTGCAGAAGGAGATGGTCAGAGGCTGTGGACATGGTGCAGGAGGACATGTCAGAGGCTGCAGACATGGTGCAGGAGGACATGTCAGGGGCTGCAGACATGGTGCAGGAGGAGATGGTCAAAGCTGCGGACATGGTGCAGAAGGAGATGGTCAAAGGCTGCGGACATGGTGCAGGAGGAAATGGTCAAAGGCTGCGGACATGGTGCAGGAGAAGATGGTCAGGGGCTGTGGACATGGTGCAGGAGGATATGGTCAGAGGCTGCAGACATGGTGCAGGAGGAGGTAGTCAAAGCTGCGGGCATGGTGCAGGAGGATGTCAGAGGCTGCAAACATGGTGCAGGAGGAGATGAACAGAGGCTGCGGGCATGGTGCAGGAGAGGATGGTCAGAGGCTGTGGACATGGTGCAGGAGAAGATGGTAAGAGGCTACAAACATGGTGTAGTAGGAGAGGGTCAGAGGCTTCTGATGTGGTGCAGGAGGAGATAGTCAGAGGCTGCGGATATTGTGTAGGAGGACATGAGAGAGGCTGCAGACATGGTGCAGGAGGAGATGGTCAAAGCTGCGGACATGGTGCAGGAGGATGTCAGAGGCTGCAGACATGGTGCAGGAGGAGATCAACAGAGGCTACGGACATGGTGCAGGAGGAAATGGTTAAAGCTGCAGACATGGTGCAGGAGGACATGTCAGAGGCTGCCTACATGGTACAGGAGGAAATGGTCAGAGGCTGCGAACATGGTGCAGAAAGAGATGGTCAAAGGCTGGAGGCATGGTGGAGGAGGAGATGGCCAGAGGCTGCAGGCATTGTGATGGAGAAGATGGTCAGAGGCTGCGGACATGGTGCAGGAGGAGATGGTCAGAGGCTACAGATATGGTGCAGGGTCTGGGGACATGTTGCAGGAGGTCATGTCAGAGGCTGCAAACATGGTGCAGGAGGAGATGGTCAAAGCTGCGGACATGGTGTAGGAGGAGATGGTCAAAGGCTGCGGACATGGTGCAGGAGGAGATGGTCAAAACTGCAGACATGGTGCAGGAGGACATGTCAGAGGCTGTAGACATGGTGCAGGAGGAGATGGTCAAAGGCTGCAGGCATGGTGCAGGAGAAGATGGTCAGAGGCTGCGGACATGGTGTAGGAGGAGATGGTAAGAAGCTGCGGACATGGTGCAGAAGGAGATGGTCAGAGGCTGTGGACATGGTGCAGGAGGACAAGTCAGAGGCTGCAGACATGGTGCAGGAGGACATGTCAGAGGCTGCAGACATGGTGCAGGAGGAGATGGTCAAAGCTGCGGACATGGTGCAGAAGGAGATGGTCAAAGGCTGCGGACATGGTGCAGGAGGAAATGGTCAAAGGCTGCGGACATGGTGCAGGAGAAGACGGTCAGGGGCTGTGGACATGGTACAGGAGGATATGGTCAGAGGCTGCAGACATGGTGCAGGAGGATGTCAGAGGCTGCAGACATGGTTCAGGAGGAGATGAACAGAGGCTGCGGGCATGGTGCAGGAGAGGATGGTCAGAGGCTGTGGACATGGTGCAGGAGAAGATGGTAAGAGGCTACGAATATGGTGTAGTAGGAGAGGGTCAGAGGCTTTGGACGTGGTGCAGGAGGAGATGGTCAGAGGCTGCGAATATTGTGCAGGAGGACATGAGAGAGGCTACAGACATGGTGCAGGAGGAGATGATCAAAGGCTGCGAATGTGGTGCTGTCAGGAAGGGCATGCCAGCACCCAAGATGGCTGCAGAAGAAGATAACCTTTTACCTCTGCCCCTGTCAGGATGCCATTGGTGTGCACGCACCATGTGACAGCTTTGTCCGCCCAAACAGGCTATTTAAACTCAGCCAGTTTCCAGGCTCAGTGCTGTCTGCTCTACAGCGTTCCCTGTGCAACCTGCAATTAGCTACCTGACTTCTGTTCCTGTTGTGACCCGGCTTGCTTCCTGACGTTCCTGTTTCCTGCCTGCATCTGACACCGGCTTGTCCCCCACTCCGCACCTGCCTGCTCCTTCTGCTACTCCGCTACCAGCCTGTTGACGACCCGGCCTGTAATCTGATTCTGCTTCAGCCCCTGTTTCTGACGTGCCCGTTGTGTATGACCCGGCCTGCCTGTACTTGCCTTCTTTTCAGCCTTGAGGGTGCCACCATCCCTTCTGCTGCATATGCACTCCTGCCTGTGGGGATCAGTTGTCTACTTGTTCCAGCTACCTGTCTATCACTGCTCTGGGAGTTCTACAGACACCTCTACAGCCTGGCCGAGTGCTCAGATCCAGCGATCCCACCAGGCACTCGTGCGACTCTGCATCTCGGTGCTTCCTGTCAGCTCTATCAGGGGCTCCAAGTCAGAGTTGCAAGAGAGGCCGTCCTCTGCATATCAGGCTCCATCACCAGGTACGTGACAGGTGCAGGAGGAGATGGTCCGAGGCTGCAGACATGGCACAGAAGGAGATGGTCAAAGCCCGCAGACATGGTGCAGGAGGAGATGGTCAAAGCTACAGACATGGTGGAAGAGGACATGTCAGAAGCTGTAGACATGGTGCAGGAGGAGATGGTCAGAGGCTGCTGGCATGGTGCAGGAGAAGATGGTCAGAGGCTGCAGACATGGGGCAGGAGGAGATGGTAAGAGGCTGCGGACATGGTGCAGGAGGAGATGGTCAGAGGCTGTGGACATGGTGCAGGAGGACATGTCAGAGGCTGCAGACATGGTGCAGGAGGAGATGGTCAAAGCTGCGGACATGGTTCAGAAGGAGATGGTCAAAGGCTGTGGACATGGTGCAGGAGGAAATGGTCAAAGGCTGCGGACATGGTGCAGGAGGAGATGGTCAGGGGCTGTGGACATGGTGCAGGAGGATATGGTCAGAGGCTGCAGACATGGTGCAGGAGGAGGTGGTCAAAGCTGCGGGCATGGTGCAGGAGGATGTCAGAGGCTGCAAACATGGTGCAGGAGGAGATGAACAGAGGCTGCGGGCATGGTGCAGGAGAGGATGGTCAGAGGCTGTGGACATGGTGCAGGAGATGATGGTAAGAGGCTACAAACATGGTGTAGTAGGAGAGGGTCAGAGGCTTCGGACGTGGTGCAGGAGGAGATAGTCAGAGGCTGCGGATATTGTGCAGGAGGACATGAGAGAGGCTGCAGACATGGTGCAGGAGGAGATGATCAAAGCTACGGACATGGTGCAGGAGGACGTCAGAGGCTGCAGACATGGTGCAGGAGGAGATGAACAGAGGCTACGGACATGGTGCAGGAGGCAATGGTTAAAGCTGCAGACATGGTGCAGGAGGACATGTCAGAGGCTGCCTACATGGTAGAGGAGGAAATGGTCAGAGGCTGTGAACATGGTGCAGAAGGAAATGGTCAAAGGCTGGAGGCATGGAGGAGGAGGAGATGGCCAGAGGCTGCAGGCATTGTGCAGGAGAAGATGGTCAGAGGCTGCGGACATGGTGCAGGAGGAGATGGTCAGAGGCTGCAGATATGTTGCAGGGTCTGTGGACATGGTGAAGGAGGTCATGTCAGAGGCTGCAAACATGGTGCAGGAGGAGATGGTCAAAGCTGCGGACATGGTGCAGGAGGAGATGGTCAAAGGCTGCGGACATGGTGCAGGAGGAGATGGTCAAAGCTGCGGACATGGTGCAGGAGGACATGTCAGAGGCTGTAGACATGGTGCAGGAGGAGATGGTCAGAGGCTGCGGGCATGGTGCAGGAGAAGATGGCAGAGGCTGCAGACATGATGCAGGAGGAGATGGTCAGAGGTTGCGAACATTGTGCAGAAGGAGATGTCAAAGGCTGAGGACATGGTGCAGGAGGAGATGGCCAGAGGCTGCGAACATGGTACAGAAGGAGATGGTCAAAAGCTGTGGACATGGTCGTGGAGCAGATGGTCAAAGCTGCGGACATGGTGCAGGAGGACATGTCAGAGGCTGCAGAGATGGTGCAAGAGGAGATGAGCAGAGGCAGTGGGCATGGTACAGGAGAAGATGGTCAGGGGCTGCGAATGTGGTGCAGGAGGAGATGGTCCGAGGCTGCAGACATGGTACAGAAGGAGATGGTCAAAGCCTGCGGACATGGTGCAGGAGGAGATGGTCAAAGCTGCGGACATGGTGGAAGAGGACATGTCAGAAGCTGTAGACATGGTGAAGGAGGAGATGGTCAGAGCCTGCTGGCATGGTGCAGGAGAAGATGGTTAGAGGCTGCGGACATGGTGCAAGAGGAGATGGTAAGAGGCTGCGGACATGGTGCAGGAGGAGATGGTCAGAGGCTGTGGATATGGTGCAGGAAGACATGTCAGAGGCTGCAGACATGGTGCAGGAGGAGATGGTCAAAGCTGCGGACATGGCGCAGAAGGAAATGGTCAAAGGCTGCAGACATGGTGCAGGAGGAAATGGTCAAAGGCTGCGGACATTTGCAGGAGGAGATGGTCAGAGGCTGTGGACATGGTGCAGAAAGAGGTGGTCAAAGCTCCGGACATGGTGCAGGAGGACGTCAGAGGCTGCATACATGGTGCAGGAGGAGATGAACAGAGGCTGCGGGCATGGTGCAGGAGAAGATGGTCAGAGGTTTTGGACATGGTGCAGGAGAAGATGGTAAGAGGCTACGAACATGGCGTAGTAGGAGAGGGTCAGAGGCTTTGTACGTGGTGCAGGAGGAGATGGCCGGAGGCTGCGGACATTGTGCAGGAGGACATGTCAGAGGCTGCAGACAAGGTGCAGGAGGAGATGGTCAGAGGCTGCAGACATGGTGCAGGAGGAGATGGTCAAAGGCTGTGGACATGGTGCAGGAGGACATGGTCAGAAGCTGTGGACATGGTGCAGAAAGAGATTGTCAGAAGCTGTGGACATGGTGCAGGAGGAGATGTCAGAGGCTGCCAACATTGTGCAGGAGGAGATGGTCAAAGGCCGTGGATATGGTGCAGGAGGAGATGGTCAGAAGCTGTGGACATGGTGCAGAAAGAGATAGTCAGAGGCTGCGGAGATGATGCAGCAGGAGATGGTCAGAGGCTGCGAACATGGTGCAGAAGGAGATGTCAAAGGCTGAGGACATGGTGCAGGAGGAGATGGTCAGAGGCTGTGAACATGGTACAGAAGGAGATGGTCAAAAGCTGCAGACATGGTGCGGGAGCAGATGGTCAAAGCTGCGGTCATGGTGCAGGAGGACATGTCAGAGCCTGCCGAGATGGTGCAAGAGGAGATGAGCAGAGGCAGTGGGCATGGTACAGGAGAAGATGGTCAGAGGCTGTGAATGTGGTGCAGGAGGAGATGGTCCGAGGCTGCAGACATGGTGCAGGAGGAGATGGTCAAAGCTGCGGACATGGTGGAAGACGACATGTCAGAAGCTGTAGACATGGTGCAGGAGGAGATGGTCAGAGCCTGCGGGCATGGTGCAGGAGAAGATGGTCAGAGGCTGCGGACATGGTGCAGAAGGAGATGGTCAAAGGCTGCGGACATGGTGCAGGAGGAAATGGTCAAAGGCTGCGGACATTTGCAGAAGGAGATGGTCAGAGGCTGTGGACATGGTGCAGGAGGATATGGTCAGAGGCTGTAGACATGGTGCAGGAGGAGGTGGTCAAAGCTGAGGAAATGGTGCAGGAGGATGTCAGAGGCTGCAGACATGGTGCAGGAGGAGATAAACAGAGGCTGTGGGCATGGTGCAGTAGAAGATGGTCAGAGGCTGTGGACATGGTGCAGGATAAGATGGTAAGAGGCTACGAACATGGCGTAGTAGGAGAGGGTCAGAGGCTTCGTACGTGGTGCAGGAGGAGATGGTCAGAGGCTGCGGACATTGTGCAGGAGGAGATGGTAAGAGGCTGCGGACATGGTGCAGGAGGAGATGGTTAAAGCTGCAGACATGGTGCAGGAGGACATGTCAGAGGCTGCCTACATGGTGCAGGAGGAAATGGTTAGAGGCTGCAAACATGGTGCAGAAGGAGATGGTCAAAGGCTGCAGGCATGGTGCAGGAGGAGATGGCCAGAGGCTGCAGGCATGGTGCAGGAGGAGATGGCCAGAGGCTGCAGGCATGGTGCAGGAGGAGATGGTCAGAGGCTGTAGATATGGTGCAGGAGGAGATGGTCAGAGTCTGTGGACATGGTGCAGGAGGACATGTCAGAGGCTGCAAACATGGTGCAGGAGGAGATGGTCAGAGGCTGCGGATATAGTGCAGGAGATGGTCAAAGCTGCGGACATGGTGCAGAAGTAGATGGTCAAAGGCTGCGGACATGATGCAGGACGAGATGGTCAGAGGCTGCGGACATGGTGCAGGAGGAGATGGTCAAAGGATGTGGACATGGAGCAGGAGGAAATGGTCAAAGGCTGCGAACATGGTACAGGAGGAGATGGTCAAAGGCTGCAGACATGGTGCAGGAGGTGATGGTCAGAGACTACGGACATGTTGCAGGAGGAGATGGTCAGAGGCTGCAAACATGGTGCAGAAAAAGATAGTCAAAGGCTGCCGACATGGAACAGGAGGAAATGGTCAAAGGCTGCGAACAAGGTACAGGAGGAGATGGTCAAAGGCTACGGACATGGTGCAGGAGGAGATGGTCAGAGGCTGCGGACATGGTGCAGGGGGACATGTCAGAGGCTGCAGTATTGGGCGGGCCCTGCGCCGCCTCGCCAGGGATCTCCGTAGACGGACTGTATGCAGCCAGTGGCGCAACAGTCTGTCTCATCAGCTTCAGCTGCGGAGGCTGCCGATGGCGCCTCTCCAAAGCTGACTCCATTAGCATTTGTGTGCTATTTAAGGCCTGCACCCACTGCACTCAGTATGCTGTGGGTTGCATGCCACTGAGTCATCCATTATACATTGCAGTCAAGTTGAGGTAAATACTTTATGATACTCTTTGATTCATGATTTATATCAATCAATTTATTTACTCTCTTATATGAGGACTTACAGTTCTATTTGCACTCTCTCTTTAGACACATTTATTTGGACATCTTGGCCTTGGTTATACTGCTCTGGTCACTTAACCAGTCACACTTTACCTACAGCATGTCAGACGATTTCAGGCTACATTATAGTACTTTTACCCCCTGCTGCTGACTACAGAGGGGCGTCTTAGCTTGTGAGTATATATAATTTTCTGTTTTCATATATCATGGCTAATATGTTGAGCTATACACCTTTATATCTCTGTCATCATTGGACTAATTTGACTATGTTTATATTATAGACCATATTTACATGAGATGACTGTAATGCCTGTGAAAAAGGACGGGTAGTCTGAAACATGTCGGCGTCATTCTCAATATAATATATGTCCTAAGCCTTTTTTGAGTCGGTACTGTAATGTATATATGACAATACTGTCTTTGTCTGATTTCATATTGTACTAGGTACACAATTTGTTTATTAAATTCATTTATTTGTTCTATCTACTTTTTAAATACTCAAAAAATTCAGTGTAGCGCTTAAAAAAAATACAAATAAATACAAACAAAAGTTCATATATAGTACCTTGAAGAGATGTCTTTATAATCACTAAATTAAGTCCATCTGGGCTCAACAGTACGATGATCATGTGTAAAAAGATGAGAGAAATTTCCTCATTGCACAGACATCAAAAAAAGTTTTTTTTATTTCATAAACCCCCAAACCCCGTCACTGATCCCTCAGTCACCCAATGTTTCGTCACCATAGTGCATCATCAGGGGCGTGATGTACTATGGTGACGAAAAGTTGGGTGACTGAGGGATCAGTGACATGCTAGCAGTGAATCGAGGAGTGGTTCTGCCTTTTCGTAGGAAGCGCTTGACGCTTTCGTTTCTATATGCCTTTATTGTATTAAAATCTTTTTTTGATGTCTGTGCAATGAGGAAATTTCTCTCATCGTTTTACACATGATCATCATACTATTGATTTGGAGTATTCCTGTGCAAATAAGGTTGGGCTGATATCTATATGCATATCATCTGATGAGGTTTCTGGACGACAGTATTTGTGTCGGATGGGCAAATCAGTCCAAGGAGAGGGTGGATTCTGAGACCTTACCATACGTGGTTTTTGCTTTCTGTGTACAGTTTTTGTGCTGATGGTAAGAGGCAGTGTGATTGGGTGCTGGTGATGATCTCCTTCTCCTATCTCTTCAAAGAGCCCAGATGGACTTAATTTAGTGATTATAAAGACATCTCTTCAAGGCTGTCAGGTCACCTTGGGGCCAGATGCACACCATAGGGATCAGGAGTGCACCGCAAGATTGTGGACCCTACGGCTGACTGCTGCGGGCGGGAGTCAAGGTGATAAGGAAGGCAGGGCTGCCAGAAAACCAAGACGGATCCCACCAGGGTTAGAGCGTAAGATTCCCTGGGGCGCGGAGTCTAAGAGCCAGCAGGTGTTCACCAGAGCCTCTAGTGGTGAGGATTGACTGGGCTGCAACTGGCTCCAGGTCGCGAGCCCCAGGGTCCCCCAGCTCACACCTACAGTAGGCAACAGGAGGATAGGGATAGTGAGGGATAAAGCCAAGGTTGGGGCCACAAGCAGACAGGAATAGTCAGGGACACGCCAAAAGGTCAGGATCACAGGCAAACAGGTATAGTCAAGGACACGCCAAAGTCGGTAACAGAAACAACATAAGAGCACATGGCAGGTAACAGGAAGCCAAACACACAAAAGTTGATCAGCAGGGTTGGCCTGCAGTGCACAGTTTAATAAAGAGTTCTCTGATAGGAGCTAGGGTGGAGCCATGCCAGAGGATGGATTACAAAAGCAGTCAGGTGAGGGTCGGCTGGTCTCTAGAGATGACCACACGGAGACAGGTAAGCAAACAAACTCTATTGCATAACCATGACAGTACCCCCTTCTTACGAGGCCTCCCCCTTCCCCACCTGGGACCAGGTTTAGAGGGGAACTTCAAATGAAACTTCCTCAACAGACGAGGTGCAAAGACCTCGGAAGCCAAAATCCACGACCTCTCCTCAGGACCAAACCCTTTTCCAGTGCACGAGGTACTGGAGAATGCCAATCCAAAATTTGGTTAACCTCGTACTCCTGATCATCCTCAGAGACCGGTGCTACAGTAGAGAGAGGACGAGAGAACTTATTGAGGACTAAAGGCTTCAGAAGGGCACCATGGAAGGAGTTTTGAGGCTTTTGGGAATCTGGAGCTTGAAACAAACCGGATTCAGTTTAGAAGTTATGGTGTATGGACCAATGAATCTTGGGGCAAATTTGAGAGAAGGAACCCGGAGTTTGATGTTCCTGGTGGAGAGCCAGACTTTGTCTCCTGGCTGAAGAGAAGGTGGCTTACGCCTGCGACAGTCAGCAAAACTCTTGAATTTGTTGGCAGCTTTCTGGAGGGAATCATGAACGTCAGCCTACATGGAATTGAATGATTTCTGAACAGTAGCCAAAGCTGGAATGTCAGAAGAACAAGTCATAGGAAGAGGGAGTTGAGGATGTCTTCCATAAACAGTGACAAATGTTTTCTGAGAACTGACGTTGATATGATTATTGTGGGAAAACTCAGCCCACGGTAATAATGATGCCCAATCATCATGATGGGCTGAGACCAAGGTACGGAGAAAGACCTCCAACTCCTGATTAACTCTCTCAGTCTGGCCATTGGTTGGGGATGATAAGAAGAGGTAAAATCCAAGGTAATGTCGAGGGATTTGCAAAAGGCTCTCCAAAAACGAGAAGTAAACTGCACAACCCTGTCCGAAACGACATGAGAAGGAACACCATGAAGGCAGAAAATCTCTCGTACAAAAATGGGAACCAAGGCAGGGGCAGAAGGGAGACCAGGGAGAGGAACAAAATGAGCCATCTTGGAGAACTGAATGATTACCACCCAAATGGCCGTATTATTCTCCGACAGTGGAAGATCAGTGATAAAATCCATGGCGATATGAGACCAGGGCTCCTTAGGAATGGGCAAGGGCATGAGAAGACCAGCAGGGGCTTGAGTGGAAGATTTAAACTGAGCACAGGCGTGACAAGCCTTAACGTAGTCTTTAACATCCGAGCGCAGATTAGGCCACCAGTAGTGACGACTGATGAGCAGGAAGGATCGGAGGATCAGAGGCTGCAGACATGGTGCAGGAGGAGATGAACAGAGGCTGCGGGCATGGTGCAGGAGAGGATGGTCAGAGGCTGTGGACATGGTGCAGGAGAAGATGGTAAGAGGCTACAAACATGGTGTAGTAGGAGAGGGTCAGAGGCTTCTGATGTGGTGCAGGAGGAGATAGTCAGAGGCTGCGGATATTGTGTAGGAGGACATGAGAGAGGCTGCAGACATGGTGCAGGAGGAGATGGTCAAAGCTGCGGACATGGTGCAGGAGGATGTCAGAGGCTGCAGACATGGTGCAGGAGGAGATCAACAGAGGCTACGGACATGGTGCAGGAGGAAATGGTTAAAGCTGCAGACATGGTGCAGGAGGACATGTCAGAGGCTGCCTACATGGTACAGGAGGAAATGGTCAGAGGCTGCGAACATGGTGCAGAAAGAGATGGTCAAAGGCTGGAGGCATGGTGGAGGAGGAGATGGCCAGAGGCTGCAGGCATTGTGATGGAGAAGATGGTCAGAGGCTGCGGACATGGTGCAGGAGGAGATGGTCAGAGGCTGCAGATATGGTGCAGGGTCTGGGGACATGGTGCAGGAGGTCATGTCAGAGGCTGCAAACATGGTGCAGGAGGAGATGGTCAAAGCTGCGGACATGGTGTAGGAGGAGATGGTCAAAGGCTGCGGACATGGTGCAGGAGAGGATGGTCAGAGGCTGTGGACATGGTGCAGGAGAAGATGGTAAGAGGCTACAAACATGGTGTAGTAGGAGAGGGTCAGAGGCTTCTGATGTGGTGCAGGAGGAGATAGTCAGAGGCTGCGGATATTGTGTAGGAGGACATGAGAGAGGCTGCAGACATGGTGCAGGAGGAGATGGTCAAAGCTGCGGACATGGTGCAGGAGGATGTCAGAGGCTGCAGACATGGTGCAGGAGGAGATCAACAGAGGCTACGGACATGGTGCAGGAGGAAATGGTTAAAGCTGCAGACATGGTGCAGGAGGACATGTCAGAGGCTGCCTACATGGTACAGGAGGAAATGGTCAGAGGCTGCGAACATGGTGCAGAAAGAGATGGTCAAAGGCTGGAGGCATGGTGGAGGAGGAGATGGCCAGAGGCTGCAGGCATTGTGATGGAGAAGATGGTCAGAGGCTGCGGACATGGTGCAGGAGGAGATGGTCAGAGGCTGCAGATATGGTGCAGGGTCTGGGGACATGGTGCAGGAGGTCATGTCAGAGGCTGCAAACATGGTGCAGGAGGAGATGGTCAAAGCTGCGGACATGGTGTAGGAGGAGATGGTCAAAGGCTGCGGACATGGTGCAGGAGGAGATGGTCAAAACTGCAGACATGGTGCAGGAGGACATGTCAGAGGCTGTAGACATGGTGCAGGAGGAGATGGTCAAAGGCTGCAGGCATGGTGCAGGAGAAGATGGTCAGAGGCTGCGGACATGGTGTAGGAGGAGATGGTAAGAAGCTGCGGACATGGTGCAGAAGGAGATGGTCAGAGGCTGTGGACATGGTGCAGGAGGACATGTCAGAGGCTGCAGACATGGTGCAAGAGGACATGTCAGAAGCTGTAGACATGGTGCAGGAGGAGATGGTCAAAGCTGCGGACATGGTGCAGAAGGAGATGGTCAAAGGCTGCGGACATGGTGCAGGAGGAAATGGTCAAAGGCTGCGGACATGGTGCAGGAGAAGACGGTCAGGGGCTGTGGACATGGTACAGGAGGATATGGTCAGAGGCTGCAGACATGGTGCAGGAGGATGTCAGAGGCTGCAGACATGGTTCAGGAGGAGATGAACAGAGGCTGCGGGCATGGTGCAGGAGAGGATGGTCAGAGGCTGTGGACATGGTGCAGGAGAAGATGGTAAGAGGCTACGAATATGGTGTAGTAGGAGAGGGTCAGAGGCTTTGGACGTGGTGCAGGAGGAGATGGTCAGAGGCTGCGAATATTGTGCAGGAGGACATGAGAGAGGCTACAGACATGGTGCAGGAGGAGATGATCAAAGGCTGCGAATGTGGTGCTGTCAGGAAGGGCATGCCAGCACCCAAGATGGCTGCAGAAGAAGATAACCTTTTACCTCTGCCCCTGTCAGGATGCCACTGGTGTGCACGCACCATGTGACAGCTTTGTCCGCCCAAACAGGCTATTTAAACTCAGCCAGTTTCCAGGCTTGCTTCCTGACGTTCCTGTTTCCTGCCTGCATCTGACACCGGCTTGTCCCCCACTCCACACCTGCCTGCTCCTTCTGCTACTCCGCTACCAGCCTGTTGACGACCCGGCCTGTAATCTGATTCTGCTTCAGCCCCTGTTTCTGACGTGCCCGTTGTGTATGACCCGGCCTGCCTGTACTTGCCTTCTTTTCAGCCTTGAGGGTGCCACCATCCCTTCTGCTGCATATGCACTCCTGCCTGTGGGGATCAGTTGTCTACTTGTTCCAGCTACCTGTCTATCACTGCTCTGGGAGTTCTACAGACACCTCTACAGCCTGGCCGAGTGCTCAGATCCAGCGATCCCACCAGGCACTCGTGCGACTCTGCATCTCGGTGCTTCCTGTCAGCTCTATCAGGGGCTCCAAGTCAGAGTTGCAAGAGAGGCCGTCCTCTGCATATCAGGCTCCATCACCAGGTACGTGACAGGTGCAGGAGGAGATGGTCCGAGGCTGCAGACATGGCACAGAAGGAGATGGTCAAAGCCCGCAGACATGGTGCAGGAGGAGATGGTCAAAGCTACAGACATGGTGGAAGAGGACATGTCAGAAGCTGTAGACATGGTGCAGGAGGAGATGGTCAGAGGCTGCTGGCATGGTGCAGGAGAAGATGGTCAGAGGCTGCAGACATGGGGCAGGAGGAGATGGTAAGAGGCTGCGGACATGGTGCAGGAGGAGATGGTCAGAGGCTGTGGACATGGTGCAGGAGGACATGTCAGAGGCTGCAGACATGGTGCAGGAGGAGATGGTCAAAGCTGCGGACATGGTTCAGAAGGAGATGGTCAAAGGCTGTGGACATGGTGCAGGAGGAAATGGTCAAAGGCTGCGGACATGGTGCAGGAGGAGATGGTCAGGGGCTGTGGACATGGTGCAGGAGGATATGGTCAGAGGCTGCAGACATGGTGCAGGAGGAGGTGGTCAAAGCTGCGGGCATGGTGCAGGAGGATGTCAGAGGCTGCAAACATGGTGCAGGAGGAGATGAACAGAGGCTGCGGGCATGGTGCAGGAGAGGATGGTCAGAGGCTGTGGACATGGTGCAGGAGAAGATGGTAAGAGGCTACAAACATGGTGTAGTAGGAGAGGGTCAGAGGCTTCGGACGTGGTGCAGGAGGAGATAGTCAGAGGCTGCGGATATTGTGCAGGAGGACATGAGAGAGGCTGCAGACATGGTGCAGGAGGAGATGATCAAAGCTACGGACATGGTGCAGGAGGATGTCAGAGGCTGCAGACATGGTGCAGGAGGAGATCAACAGAGGCTACGGACATGGTGCAGGAGGCAATGGTTAAAGCTGCAGACATGGTGCAGGAGGACATGTCAGAGGCTGCCTACATGGTAGAGGAGGAAATGGTCAGAGGCTGTGAACATGGTGCAGAAGGAAATGGTCAAAGGCTGGAGGCATGGAGGAGGAGGAGATGGCCAGAGGCTGCAGGCATTGTGCAGGAGAAGATGGTCAGAGGCTGCGGACATGGTGCAGGAGGAGATGGTCAGAGGCTGCAGATATGGTGCAGGGTCTGTGGACATGGTGAAGGAGGTCATGTCAGAGGCTGCAAACATGGTGCAGGAGGAGATGGTCAAAGCTGCGGACATGGTGCAGGAGGAGATGGTCAAAGGCTGCGGACATGGTGCAGGAGGAGATGGTCAAAGCTGCGGACATGGTGCAGGAGGACATGTCAGAGGCTGTAGACATGGTGCAGGAGGAGATGGTCAGAGGCTGCGGGCATGGTGCAGGAGAAGATGGCAGAGGCTGCAGACATGATGCAGGAGGAGATGGTCAGAGGTTGCGAACATTGTGCAGAAGGAGATGTCAAAGGCTGAGGACATGGTGCAGGAGGAGATGGCCAGAGGCTGCGAACATGGTACAGAAGGAGATGGTCAAAAGCTGTGGACATGGTCGTGGAGCAGATGGTCAAAGCTGCGGACATGGTGCAGGAGGACATGTCAGAGGCTGCAGAGATGGTGCAAGAGGAGATGAGCAGAGGCAGTGGGCATGGTACAGGAGAAGATGGTCAGGGGCTGCGAATGTGGTGCAGGAGGAGATGGTCCGAGGCTGCAGACATGGTACAGAAGGAGATGGTCAAAGCCTGCGGACATGGTGCAGGAGGAGATGGTCAAAGCTGCGGACATGGTGGAAGAGGACATGTCAGAAGCTGTAGACATGGTGAAGGAGGAGATGGTCAGAGCCTGCTGGCATGGTGCAGGAGAAGATGGTTAGAGGCTGCGGACATGGTGCAAGAGGAGATGGTAAGAGGCTGCGGACATGGTGCAGGAGGAGATGGTCAGAGGCTGTGGATATGGTGCAGGAAGACATGTCAGAGGCTGCAGACATGGTGCAGGAGGAGATGGTCAAAGCTGCGGACATGGCGCAGAAGGAAATGGTCAAAGGCTGCAGACATGGTGCAGGAGGAAATGGTCAAAGGCTGCGGACATTTGCAGGAGGAGATGGTCAGAGGCTGTGGACATGGTGCAGAAAGAGGTGGTCAAAGCTCCGGACATGGTGCAGGAGGACGTCAGAGGCTGCATACATGGTGCAGGAGGAGATGAACAGAGGCTGCGGGCATGGTGCAGGAGAAGATGGTCAGAGGCTTTGGACATGGTGCAGGAGAAGATGGTAAGAGGCTACGAACATGGCGTAGTAGGAGAGGGTCAGAGGCTTTGTACGTGGTGCAGGAGGAGATGGCCGGAGGCTGCGGACATTGTGCAGGAGGACATGTCAGAGGCTGCAGACAAGGTGCAGGAGGAGATGGTCAGAGGCTGCAGACATGGTGCAGGAGGAGATGGTCAAAGGCTGTGGACATGGTGCAGGAGGACATGGTCAGAAGCTGTGGACATGGTGCAGAAAGAGATTGTCAGAAGCTGTGGACATGGTGCAGGAGGAGATGTCAGAGGCTGCCAACATTGTGCAGGAGGAGATGGTCAAAGGCCGTGGATATGGTGCAGGAGGAGATGGTCAGAAGCTGTGGACATGGTGCAGAAAGAGATAGTCAGAGGCTGCGGAGATGATGCAGCAGGAGATGGTCAGAGGCTGCGAACATGGTGCAGAAGGAGATGTCAAAGGCTGAGGACATGGTGCAGGAGGAGATGGTCAGAGGCTGTGAACATGGTACAGAAGGAGATGGTCAAAAGCTGCAGACATGGTGCGGGAGCAGATGGTCAAAGCTGCGGTCATGGTGCAGGAGGACATGTCAGAGCCTGCCGAGATGGTGCAAGAGGAGATGAGCAGAGGCAGTGGGCATGGTACAGGAGAAGATGGTCAGAGGCTGTGAATGTGGTGCAGGAGGAGATGGTCCGAGGCTGCAGACATGGTGCAGGAGGAGATGGTCAAAGCTGCGGACATGGTGGAAGACGACATGTCAGAAGCTGTAGACATGGTGCAGGAGGAGATGGTCAGAGCCTGCGGGCATGGTGCAGGAGAAGATGGTCAGAGGCTGCGGACATGGTGCAGAAGGAAATGGTCAAAGGCTGCGGACATTTGCAGAAGGAGATGGTCAGAGGCTGTGGACATGGTACAGGAGGATATGGTCAGAGGCTGTAGACATGGTGCAGGAGGAGGTGGTCAAAGCTGAGGAAATGGTGCAGGAGGATGTCAGAGGCTGCAGACATGGTGCAGGAGGAGATAAACAGAGGCTGTGGGCATGGTGCAGTAGAAGATGGTCAGAGGCTGTGGACATGGTGCAGGATAAGATGGTAAGAGGCTACGAACATGGCGTAGTAGGAGAGGGTCAGAGGCTTCGTACGTGGTGCAGGAGGAGATGGTCAGAGGCTGCGGACATTGTGCAGGAGGAGATGGTAAGAGGCTGCGGACATGGTGCAGGAGGAGATGGTTAAAGCTGCAGACATGGTGCAGGAGGACATGTCAGAGGCTGCCTACATGGTGCAGGAGGAAATGGTTAGAGGCTGCAAACATGGTGCAGAAGGAGATGGTCAAAGGCTGCAGGCATGGTGCAGGAGGAGATGGCCAGAGGCTGCAGGCATGGTGCAGGAGGAGATGGCCAGAGGCTGCAGGCATGGTGCAGGAGGAGATGGTCAGAGGCTGCAGATATGGTGCAGGAGGAGATGGTCAGAGTCTGTGGACATGGTGCAGGAGGACATGTCAGAGGCTGCAAACATGGTGCAGGAGGAGATGGTCAGAGGCTGCGGATATAGTGCAGGAGATGGTCAAAGCTGCGGACATGGTGCAGAAGTAGATGGTCAAAGGCTGCGGACATGATGCAGGACGAGATGGTCAGAGGCTGCGGACATGGTGCAGGAGGAGATGGTCAAAGGATGTGGACATGGAGCAGGAGGAAATGGTCAAAGGCTGCGAACATGGTACAGGAGGAGATGGTCAAAGGCTGCAGACATGGTGCAGGAGGTGATGGTCAGAGACTGCGGACATGTTGCAGGAGGAGATGGTCAGAGGCTGCAAACATGGTGCAGAAAAAGATAGTCAAAGGCTGCCGACATGGAACAGGAGGAAATGGTCAAAGGCTGCGAACAAGGTACAGGAGGAGATGGTCAAAGGCTACGGACATGGTGCAGGAGGAGATGGTCAGAGGCTGCGGACATGGTGCAGGGGGACATGTCAGAGGCTGCAGTATTGGGCGGGCCCTGCGCCGCCTCGCCAGGGATCTCCGTAGACGGACTGTATGCAGCCAGTGGCGCAACAGTCTGTCTCATCAGCTTCAGCTGCGGAGGCTGCCGATGGCGCCTCTCCAAAGCTGACTCCATTAGCATTTGTGTGCTATTTAAGGCCTGCACCCACTGCACTCAGTATGCTGTGGGTTGCATGCCACTGAGTCATCCATTGTACATTGCAGTCAAGTTGAGGTAAATACTTTATGATACTCTTTGATTCATGATTTATATCAATCAATTTATTTACTCTCTTATATGAGGACTTACAGTTCTATTTGCACTCTCTCTTTAGACACATTTATTTGGACATCTTGGCCTTGGTTATACTGCTCTGGTCACTTAACCAGTCACACTTTACCTACAGCATGTCAGACGATTTCAGGCTACATTATAGTACTTTTACCCCCTGCTGCTGACTACAGAGGGGCGTCTTAGCTTGTGAGTATATATAATTTTCTGTTTTCATATATCATGGCTAATATGTTGAGCTATACACCTTTATATCTCTGTCATCATTGGACTAATTTGACTATGTTTATATTATAGACCATATTTACATGAGATGACTGTAATGCCTGTGAAAAAGGACGGGTAGTCTGAAACATGTCGGCGTCATTCTCAATATAATATATGTCCTAAGCCTTTTTTGAGTCGGTACTGTAATGTATATATGACAATACTGTCTTTGTCTGATTTCATATTGTACTAGGTACACAATTTGTTTATTAAATTCATTTATTTGTTCTATCTACTTTTTAAATACTCAAAAAATTCAGTGTAGCGCTTAAAAAAAATACAAATAAATACAAACAAAAGTTCATATATAGTACCTTGAAGAGATGTCTTTATAATCACTAAATTAAGTCCATCTGGGCTCAACAGTACGATGATCATGTGTAAAAAGATGAGAGAAATTTCCTCATTGCACAGACATCAAAAAAAGTTTTTTTTATTTCATAAACCCCCAAACCCCGTCACTGATCCCTCAGTCACCCAATGTTTCGTCACCATAGTGTATCATCAGGGGCGTGATGTACTATGGTGACGAAAAGTTGGGTGACTGAGGGATCAGTGACATGCTAGCAGTGAATCGAGGAGTGGTTCTGCCTTTTCGTAGGAAGCGCTTGACGCTTTCGTTTCTATATGCCTTTATTGTATTAAAATCTTTTTTTGATGTCTGTGCAATGAGGAAATTTCTCTCATCGTTTTACACATGATCATCATACTATTGATTTGGAGTATTCCTGTGCAAATAAGGTTGGGCTGATATCTATATGCATATCATCTGATGAGGTTTCTGGACGACAGTATTTGTGTCGGATGGGCAAATCAGTCCAAGGAGAGGGTGGATTCTGAGACCTGACCATACGTGGTTTTTGCTTTCTGTGTACAGTTTTTGTGCTGATGGTAAGAGGCAGTGTGATTGGGTGCTGGTGATGATCTCCTTCTCCTATCTCTTCAAAGAGCCCAGATGGACTTAATTTAGTGATTATAAAGACATCTCTTCAAGGCTGTCAGGTCACCTTGGGGCCAGATGCACACCATAGGGATCAGGAGTGCACCGCAAGATTGTGGACCCTACGGCTGACTGCTGCGGGCGGGAGTCAAGGTGATAAGGAAGGCAGGGCTGCCAGAAAACCAAGACGGATCCCACCAGGGTTAGAGCGTAAGATTCCCTGGGGCGAGGAGTCTAAGAGCCAGCAGGTGTTCACCAGAGCCTCTAGTGGTGAGGATTGACTGGGCTGCAACTGGCTCCAGGTCGCGAGCCCCAGGGTCCCCCAGCTCACACCTACAGTAGGCAACAGGAGGATAGGGATAGTGAGGGATAAAGCCAAGGTTGGGGCCACAAGCAGACAGGAATAGTCAGGGACACGCCAAAAGGTCAGGATCACAGGCAAACAGGTATAGTCAAGGACACGCCAAAGTCGGTAACAGAAACAACATAAGAGCACATGGCAGGTAACAGGAAGCCAAACACACAAAAGTTGATCAGCAGGGTTGGCCTGCAGTGCACAGTTTAATAAAGAGTTCTCTGATAGGAGCTAGGGTGGAGCCATGCCAGAGGATGGATTACAAAAGCAGTCAGGTGAGGGTCGGCTGGTCTCTAGAGATGACCACACGGAGACAGGTAAGCAATAGACATGTGCAGAGTAAAATATTTCGTTTCGGAATTTCGTTTTCGTCTGAAAACTTAATTTATTTAGTTACTCCCGAAATTCGTTTTTATTTATTTTGTTTTTCGTTCAAAAATTGCATTCGTCCGAAAATCCACATGAATTACGGTCGAATCTGTCTTTGAAGGCTTATGGTGTCTGTCGAATGTATAAAGAAGATTCGACGGAGCTAGTATATAGCATACTTTAGAACCCTATTAAAGTCTATGGGACTCCAACGTTCAAAATCTAAAGTGCTAATTTTAAAGGCTAATTTGCAAGTTACTGTCCTAAAAAGTGTTTGGGGACCCGGGTCCTGCCCCAGGGGACATGTATCAATGCAAAAAAAAGTTTTAAAAACGGCCGTTTTTTCGGGAGCAGTGATTTTAATAATGATTAAAGTGAAACAATAAAAGTGTAATATTCCTTTAAATTTCGTAGGGGGGGGGGGGGTTGTCTATAGTATGCCTGTGAAGGGGCGCATGTTTCCCGTGCTTAGAATTGTCCCTGCACAAAGTGTCATTTATGCAGGAAAAAAAGTCCTTTAAAATCACTCGCAGCTATAATGAATTGTCGGCTCCCGTAATACAGAGAACACTCATTGAAAGTCATTGATAAATAAATAAATAAATAAATAAATAAAAAAGCGTGGGGGTCCCCCAAATTCAATTACCAGGCCCTTCAGGTCTGGTATGGATATTAAGGAGAACCCTGCCTCAAATTTAAGAAAAAATTTGACGTGGGGTTCCCCCTAAATATCCATAACCAGACCCTTCAGGTCTGGTATGGATATTAAGGGGAACCCCGCGTCAAATTAAAAAAAAAATTGACGTGGGGTTCCCCCTAAAAATCCATACCAGACCCTTTATCCGAGCACGCAACCTGGCAGGCCGCAGGAAAAGAGGGGGGGACGAGAGAGCGGCCCCCCCTCCCTCCTGAACCGTACCAGGCCACATGCCCTCAACATTGGGAGGATGCTTTGGGGGTCCGTGACCCCTCAAAGCACCTTGTCCCCATGTTGATGAGGACAAGGGCCTCATCCCCACAACCCTGGCCGGTGGTTGTGGAGGTCTGCGGACGGGGGGCTTATCAGAATCTGGAAGCCCCCTTTAACAAGGGGACCCCCAGATCCCGGCCCCCCCCTGTTTGAAATGGTAAGGGGGTACAAAAGTACCCCTACCATTTCACAAAGAAAGTGTAAAAAATGTTTAAATAAAACAAACACACTTTTTAAAAATTCCTTTATTAAAAATAAAAAAAAAGATTCCAGCGGCGGTAATCCACTCTTGCTATCCAGCGACGGACGGTCATCTCTCCAGCGATGTCTAATGTCATCCAGCGCAGCGCAGCATCCTTCTTCTGTCTCCTCCACGGAGACACTGCAGGCATTCCGGCGGATGACGTTTCTTATATACGGAGGGCGGGGCCACCCGTCACCTGACCCCGCCCCCCTCTGACGCAAGGGGAAACCCGGGGTTCCCTGTGACGTATGGGTGACCCCGCCCCCCTCTGATGTAACGGAAACCTGCCTGTGTTACATCAGAGGGGTGCGGGTCACCCCTACGTCACAGGGAACCCCGGGTTTCCCCTTGCGTCAGAGGGGGCGGGGTCAGGTGACGGGTGGCCCCGCCCTCCGTATATAAGAAACGTCATCCGCCGGAATCCTTGCAGTGTCTCCTCCACGGAGACAGAAGGACGGAGGATTCGCTGCGCTGGATGACATGAGACATCGCTGGAGAGATGATCGTCCGTCGCTGGATAGCAAGAGTGGATTACCGCCGCTGGAATCTTTTTTTTATTTTTTTATTTTTAATAAAGGAATTTTTCAAAAGTGTGTTTGTTTTATTTAACCATTTTTTACACTTTCTTTGTGAAATGGTAGGGGTACTTTTGTACCCCCTTACCATTTCAAACAGGGGGGGGCCGGGATCTGGGGGTCCCCTTGTTAAAGGGGGCTTCCAGATTCTGATAAGCCCCCCGCCCGCAGACCTCCACAACCACCGGCCAGGGTTGTGGGGATGAGGCCCTTGTCCTCATCGACATGGGGACAAGGTGCTTTGAGGGGTCACCACGGACCCCCAAAGCATCCTCCCAATGTTGAGGGCATGTGGCCTGGTACGGTTCAGGAGGGAGGGGGGGGCGCTCTCTCGTCCCCCCCTCTTTTCCTGCGGCCTGCCAGGTTGCGTGCTCGGATAAAGGGTCTGGTATGGATTTTTAGGGGGAACCCCACGTCAAATTTTTTTAAAATTTGATGCGGGGTTCCCCTTAATATCCATACCAGACCTGAAGGGTCTGGTTATGGATATTTAGGGGGAACCCCACGTCAAATTTTTTCTTAAATTTGAGGCAGGGTTCCCCTTAATATCCATACCAGACCTGAAGGGCCTGGTAATTGAATTTGGGGGACCTCCACGCTTTTTTTTTTATTTATTTATTTATTTTTTTATCAATGACTTTCAATGAGTGTTCTCTGTATTACGGGAGCCGACAATTCATAATAGCTGCGAGTGATTTTAAAGGACTTTTTTTCCTGCATAAATGACACTTTGTGCAGGGACAATTCTAAGCACGGGAAACATGCGCCCCTTCACAGGCATACTATAGACAACCCCCCCCCCCCCCTACGAAATTTAAAGGAATATTACACTTTTATTGTTTCACTTTAATCATTATTAAAATAACTGCTCCCGAAAAAACGGACCCGGGTCCCCAAACACTTTTTAGGACAGTAACTTGCAGAATCTTTTCTCTCTGTCAAATCTTTTTTCTCTGTCGAATATTTTCTCTATATAATCTTGGACTAATAGAGGTAAGGTTAAGCACATTCGACCACAGGTTCTATAGACACAGATTGTTGTCAGAGTCATGTCGAATCTCCTATTCTATATCGAACTGTTGTAACAATGAAAACGAAAATAAAGCATTTATTTATGTCGGATCTTTCGTTTTTCGGATTTTGTGCTTTCGTTATCGTTTGTCAAAGCGAAAACGAAAATAGCTGAAATTCGGACGAAAATGCATTCGGACGAAAACGAATGCACATGTCTAGTAAGCAAACAAACTCTATTGCATAACCATGACAGTACCCCCTTCTTACGAGGCCTCCCCCTTCCCCACCTGGGACCAGGTTTAGAGGGGAACTTCAAATGAAACTTCCTCAACAGACGAGGTGCAAAGACCTCGGAAGCCAAAATCCACGACCTCTCCTCAGGACCAAACCCTTTTCCAGTGCACGAGGTACTGGAGAATGCCAATCCAAAATTTGGTTAACCTCGTACTCCTGATCATCCTCAGAGACCGGTGCTACAGTAGAGAGAGGACGAGAGAACTTATTGAGGACTAAAGGCTTCAGAAGGGCACCATGGAAGGAGTTTTGAGGCTTTTGGGAATCTGGAGCTTGAAACAAAGCGGATTCAGTTTAGAAGTTATGGTGTATGGACCAATGAATCTTGGGGCAAATTTGAGAGAAGGAACCCGGAGTTTGATGTTCCTGGTGGAGAGCCAGACTTTGTCTCCTGGCTGAAGAGAAGGTGGCTTACGCCTGCGACGGTCAGCAAAACTCTTGAATTTGTTGGCAGCTTTCTGGAGGGAATCATGAACGTCAGCCTACATGGAATTGAATGATTTCTGAACAGTAGCCAAAGCTGGAATGTCAGAAGAACAAGTCATAGGAAGAGGGAGTTGAGGAGGTCTTCCATAAACAGTGACAAATGTTTTCTGAGAACTGACGTTGATATGATTATTGTGGGAAAACTCAGCCCACGGTAATAATGATGCCCAATCATCATGATGGGCTGAGACCAAGGTGCGGAGAAAGACCTCCAACTCCTGATTAACTCTCTCAGTCTGGCCATTGGTTGGGGATGATAAGAAGAGGTAAAATCCAAGGTAATGTCGAGGGATTTGCAAAAGGCTCTCCAAAAACAAGAAGTAAACTGCACAACCCTGTCCGAAACGACATGAGAAGGAACACCATGAAGGCAGAAAATCTCTCGTACAAAAATGGGAACCAAGGCAGGGGCAGAAGGGAGACCAGGGAGAGGAACAAAATGAGCCATCTTGGAGAACTGAATGATTACCACCCAAATGGCCGTATTATTCTCCGACAGTGGAAGATCAGTGATAAAATCCATGGCGATATGAGACCAGGGCTCCTTAGGAATGGGCAAGGGCATGAGAAGACCAGCAGGGGCTTGAGTGGAAGATTTAAACTGAGCACAGACGTGACAAGCCTTAACGTAGTCTTTAACATCCGAGCACAGATTAGGCCACCAGTAGTGACGACTGATGAGCAGGAAGGATCGGAGGAACCCAGCATGACCTGTCACCTTGGAATCATGTCCCCAACGAAGGATCTTAGCTCTTAGCTCCTTGGGAACAAAGGTGTTGCCAGGAGGAATTTTTGATTCCAGGGTGGTAGAATGGGCAACAATGCATGAGGTAGGAATGATCGGCTCAGGATCAGGATTGGACTCCTCGTCCAAAGTGTCAAATGACCTAGAGAGCGCATCAGCTTGACCTTTGCAGGAACCAGGTTTGTACGTAATCGTGAATTTAAAATGGGAAAAGAAGAGACTCCACCTGGCCTGTCTGGGGTTCAGACGTTTAGCATTCTGTAGGTACTGTAGATTCTTGTGATCAGTAAAGATCGTTATGGAGTGAGGGGAACTCCTCCAAAGCCAATTTAATTGCGAGAAGTTCCCGATCCCCAATGGCATAATTTCTCTCTGCCTGAGAATTTTTTTTGGAGAAGAACGCACATGGTTGACGTTTCTTGTCAAAGAACTGAAGAAGCACAGCTCCCACCCCCATCGAAGAAGCGTCTACTAAAAAAATGGGTCCCCAAGATTTGGTCTCCTCAAAAGAGGTCCAGAGACAAAGGCCCGTTTCAGATCGTGAAACGCAGAGACAGCCTCGGGAGGCCAGTCTTTGGCATTCACACCCTTCTTGGTCAAAGCGATAATAGGCACGGCAATGGAAGAGTAATTCCTTATGAACTGCCTATAATAATTTGTGAAGCCAAGAAAGCGCTGTGTGGCCTTGAGGCTAGCGGGAAGTGGCCAGTTGGTAATGGCTGAGACCTTTCCGGGATCCATGGGAAGACCCGAACTAGAAACAAAACATCCCAGAAACAGGACCTCAGAACATTCAAAGGAACATTTCTCCATCTTGGCATAGAGATTGTTCTCTCTGAGGCGCTGAAGTACGGTGCGTACATGGTTTCTGTGAGCAGGCAGATTTATGGAAAAGATGAGAATATCATCCAGATAGATGACAACAAACTGGTACAGTAGATTCCTGAATATTTTATTGACAAAAGTTCTGGAACACAGCTGGAGCATTACACAAACCAAAAGGCATAACCAGGTATTCGTAATGCCCGTCCCTAGTGTTAAACGCAGTCTTCCATTCATCACCTTCCCGTATTCGAATGAGATTGTATGCACCTCTGAGATCCAACTTAGTGAAAATGGAAGCCCCCTTCAACCTGTCAAATAGCTCAGATATTAGAGGTAAGGGGTATCGGTTTTTGATAGTCACTGCGTTTAAACCTCTATAGTCGATGCAGGGTCTGAGGGTACCATACTTTTTGGCAACGAAAAAGAACCCTGCACCTGCAGGCGATGAGGATTTCCGGATGAAACCTCATTCCAGATTCTCTGCGACATACTCAGACATGGCCTGGGTCTCTGTAATGCACAGAGGGTAGGTACGACCCCTGGGCAGGGTTGTTCCAGGGACAAGGTCAATAGCACAGTCAAAAGATCTGTGGGGAGGAAGCACCTCAGCAGACTTCTTACAGAACACATCCCGGAAATCGCTGTATGCCGCAGGAAGATCAGACAATACGGATGTGGTAGCAATGGGAAGTTTCCCCTTGGGGGTCACCTTGAGAAGACAGGATGAGAAACATGAAGGACCCCAAGCCAGGATCTGCCCAGAGACCCAATCCACATGTGGCGAGTGGAGCTGTAGCCAAGGAAGGCCAAATACAATGGGGGTAGAGGCCTTGGGTAGGATGAGGAAGGAGATCCACTCCTGGTGGAGTATCCTTACCGACATCCTAATAGGTAGCGTCTGGAAACGGATAGGGCCCCCTGGGAGCACAGTGCCATCAATTGCCGAGACTACCAGTGGTGTAGTGAGGGGAGGAAGGGTAAGCTTCATAGAAGAAGCAGTTCTCCAGTCCATAAAATTTCCGGCAGCCCCGGAGTCCACATATGCTAGGACTGATTGAGAAGAAGTGCCTACATGGAAGAACACCGGAAGAAGAAGACGAGAAGGTGATGTTTCTGGGTCCAATACTCCACCTTCCAAATGTATTAGACCCGAGCGTTTCCCAGACGAAGCGAGCAGGGATTTTAATAATGATTAAAGTGAAACAATAAAAGTGTAATATTCCTTTAAATTTTACCTGGGGGGTGTGTATAGTATGCCTGTGAAGGGGCGCATGTTTCCCGTGCTTAGAACTGTCCCTGTACAAAGTGTAATTTCGCAAGGAAAAAAAGTCTTTTAAAATCACTTTCTATTGTCAGCTCCATTAATACAGAGAACACTCAATGAGTGTTCTCTGTACTAGCCGACAATTCATTCATTGATAAAAAATAAAAAAAAGCGTGGGGGTTCCCCTAAATTCAATTACCAGGCCCTTCAGGTCTGGTATGGATATAAGGGGAACCCCTTGTCAATTTTTTTTTAAAAATTGACGTGGGGGTCCCCTAAATATCCATACCAGACCCTTCAGGTCTGGTATGGATATTAAGGGGAACCCCGCATCAAATAAAAAAAATTTACGTGGGGGTCCCCCTAAAAATCCATACCAGACCCTTTATCCGAGCACGCAACCTGGCAGGCCGCAGGAAAAGAGGGGGGGGACAAGAGAGCGCCCCCCCTGAACCGTACCAGGCCACATGCCCTCAACATTGGGAGGATGCTTTGGGGGTCTGTGACCCCTCAAAGCACCATGTCCGCATGTTGATGTGGAGAAGGGCCTCATCCCCACAACCCTGGCCGTGGTTGTGGGGGTCTGCGGGCGGGGGGCTTATCAGAATCTGGAAGCCCCCTTTAACAAGGGAACCCCCAGATCCTGCCCCCCCGTTTGAAATGGTAAGGGGGTACAAAAGTACCCCTTCCATTTCACAAAGAAAGTGTAAAAATGGTTAAATAAGACAAACACACTTTTGAAAAATTCCTTTATTAAAAATAAAAAAAAAAGATTCCAGCGGTTGAAATCCACTCTTGCTATCCAGCGACGGATGATCATCTCTCCGGGGTCCAGCGATGGCTGATCTGATCCAGCAACGGGTGATTTTCAGTCCAGCGCTGTCCATATATTCGTCTTCTGTCTCCACTGCGGAGACACTGCAGGGATCCCAGCGCTGACGTTTCTTATATTAGGAGGGAGGGGCCACCCATCACCTGACCACGCCCCCTCTGACACTGATGAGGGAACCCATGGTGTTCCCCAGTGACGTATGGGTGACCCCGCCCACCTCTGATGTAATGCAGGTGCCCGGCCAGGTTTGTGGGGATTAGGCCCTTCTCCACATCAACATGGGGACATGGTGCTTTGTGGGGTCACAGACCCCCAAAGCATCCTCCCAATGTTGAGGGCATGTTGCCTGGTACGGTTCAGGAGGGGGGGCGCTCTCTCGTCCCCCCCTCTTTTCCTGCGGCCTGCCAGGTTGCGTGCTCGGATAAAGGGTCTGGTATGGATTTTTAGGGGGACCTCCACGTTAAAAAAATGTTTACATTTGATGCGGGATTCCCCTTAATATCCATACCAGACCTGAAGGGCCTGGTAATTGAATTTAGGGGAACCCCCCACGCTTTTTTTTTATATCAATGAATGAATTGTTAGCTGATACAGAGAACACTCATTGAGTGTTCTCTGTATTACGGGAGCCGACAATGGAAAGTGATTTTAAAATACTTTTTTCCTTGCGAAATGACACTTTGTGCAGGGACAGTTCTATATTTTGTATTGCATCCAACAATATTGTGGTAGCAGCTATTATTTAGATTTCCAGCTTTATAGCGCAACAAGTTTTCTCTTTTCTATTACTTTTTAAATACTGACTGGTTCATCTAATTGAAACATCTCAATGGGGTATGTGCTCTGCTCAGTGCACTAGGCCTTTTTCTGTTTTGAGGCTGCCTACATGGTGCAGGAGCAGAGGAGCAGATGGTCAGAGGCTGCAAACATGATGCAGAAGGAGATGGTCAAAGGCTGCAGACAGGGTACAAGAGGAGATGGTCAAAGGCTGAGAACATGGTGCAGAAGGAGATGGTCAAAGGCTGCAGACATGGTGCAGGAGAAGATGGTCAAAGCTGAGGACATGGTGCAGGAGGACATGTCAGAGGCTGCATACATGGTGCAGGAGGAGATGGTCAGAGGCTGTGGGCATGGTGTAGGAGAAGATGGTTAGAGGCTGTGGACATGGTGCAGGAGGAGATGGTCAGAGGCGGTGGACATGGTCAGAGGCTGTGGACATGGTGCAGGAGGACATGTCAGAGGCTGCTGAGATAATGCAGGAGGAGATGTTCAAAGGCTGCGGACATGGGCCCCAGATTCGGGGGTATAACACCAGAAGCTACCCCCTTGCGACACCACTGGTTAGTGGTATCAGAGTAAATACAAATGCATGCCACCCTTTTCAGATATGTATTTGTAAACATTTTCCTTCCACTTTAAAAATAAATAAATTGTAAAAACACTAGCAAAAAAAATAGTAAAAACACTAGCAAACTGTTGCAAAATTATGGTGAAACAGCAGATCCAACTGACAATGCCCTAAATATATCTTATAGTGAGGAAATCTATACAAACATCTATGATCTATGACCAATCTGTGCAAACATGAATTATGTCACTTCTAGATGTTTGCATAGATTGCTCATAGATTTTTGTATAGATTTCCTCACTATAAGCTATATTTCGGTATTTTCAGTTGGATCTGCATTGTTTCACCATAATTTTTCAACATGTGTACACTTCTGGTCACTGCCTCTGTAGCTAAAAAGAGGAGTGTTTGGGGGTGGTATTCATGGCTCAACTGTGAGGTTTTACTGCCCCCCCCCTCAAAAAAACTCACATGTGAATGAGCCCTGATAGTGCAACCAGTCACAGTCTCCCTAATCACTACCACACCAGTTCCATTGTTAGACCATAAGGCCTTGTTCACATGTGCGGTGCTATCTGAAGAGCGATCCGTGTTCAGATCTCTCTTCAGAGAGCATTTGAGAATGGTAATGGAGCCTTAGAGCAACTAAAGCCTGCAGCTGTGTGCTGAACACACAGAAGTCCTGGGGAAATTCTTGTAATTCACTGTCCTGTTGAGCTCTGCGCAATTGCCTATGGGAGTAACTACATTCTCGAAAACTTGAATACAGTTTTTTTTCTTCCCATTTGTAGTCATTTTGTTTCACACAATCATGCTTGATGCAGAGGAATTGACCAACAGGTATCCCATTTTTGAGCCATTCAAGGTAGTGGCTGTATTCAGTGTTTTTTTTTTTAAGGAATGTTTGTGTTACCCTTTCTATTGTTCTCACTAAGGATCAACAAGTCTAGGAATAGAATCTGAGTCTTATCAACGGAATACGTGAGGCGATTGTTACAATCGTTTGAATTTCAACATTCAATAAACAAATGTAACAAATCAATATCGCCTTTCCACAGTAGGAGCACATCATCAATGTACCTTAGCCAGGTATGAACATGGCTAAGGTACACTGGTGAGGTGAAAATTTCACGTTCCTCCCACAGACCGAGGTGGAGGCATGTGTAGGCTGGAGCCCACGGTGCCCCCATAGAGGTTCCTCTGATCTGCTGGTAATATTTGGCAGAAAATTGAAAGAAATTATTCTCCAGCGCAATCTCCAGCAAATCTGAAAGTTTTTTTTGTGGGCCCATCTCTGGATAACGATGATCCAAAAAACAAAACAAATTGCATGTAATCCACACTGATGTGGAATCAGCATGTAAAATTACCCCACATGTATTCCAACCAGCCAGAGATCACCTTCTATTGTGAGGTCATTAATCTTTAACAAGACATCTTGAGTATCCTGCACGTATGATTTTAATTGGATCACCATAACTTCAACAAAAGATCGAAGTATCAACCTATTCTCTACAAAGTGCCCTTTACCGCTGATACTACTATGAGTATCCTGGTGTTTTGTTTTTTACACATTTATGAGTCTTTGATATTATATAGAATGTGGTAACATTATAGTCGGCCACTCTCACATTAAGAGCTTTAACAGCCCTGCCTCCTTGGCCATATCCAATCTATCATTGAGATTTTTGACTACCGTAATATTGGGAAAGACTTCTGATCCAGCTATCTGTAGGTGGTACTATCACTCAATTGTCTCTTCAGTTTCATAATCTCTTTCATTCATAAGTACAATGTTCCCATTCTTATCCCTTCCAGGGTTCCAGTCAATTATTTTTAAATCCATTGCGATCATATCAAGAAACAGACTCAACCATTTATTTTTCTTACGTGGTGACATTTTTGTTAATTAAATCTTATAGTCAGCCTGTCTTCTTGTAATGATACATGGTCCTTAGTTTCCTCACTCTCTACTAACAGGAAAACCAGGGTTTCCAATGCTCTACTATCCTCATCCCCTACCTGTTGATCTTCTAATCGGGGTATTTCTTTTTGATCACACAATGATCTTAGGAAGACTTTCCATAAGAAAAGGGTTATAGGCTTATAGATGGTAAATTCCTTCATATTGCTCTTTGGTGAGAATGACATCCCTCTTGTAATAGTTGTATATACTTGGATGCCAGAGGGAAACTGGACAGATTATTGCGTATGATATGTTTGATCAATGTTTTGGATTTAAGAACAAAATTTTTTTTTCATTTTTGCAGCAATCCTTTTATTTGGATATATTTATAAATCTGCACTTTACATTGATTCATTAATTATACATTTTTATAGTGCTGCAGGGTGAATCTGGGAATTCTGTGATTCAAAATATATATTAGTGAATAAATAACACCATAAAAAGCTTTATCTGTCTAAAAAAAAAAGATATAAAATTAATTTGGGTACAGTGTTGTATGAGTGATTGTCATTCAAACTATGACAGCGAGAGGAGACTGAAGAATAAAATAGGTTGAAACAGCCTGGACTTGAAGCGGTTAAATAAAATGGGAATAAATGGAAACAAAAAACATAACATTATACTGAGATTTAAAAGCAATATGATCTTTACAGTAATGAAGACATCACTTGTGTTTAATAGAATCATTCCACTTGAATGCACTTTTCCTCCCATGACATATGTATATGGCGTGAAACCAGCTTCATGTTTTGAGTTCAATTTAAACTCTCAAGGGTGACAAAATTTAGTTCATTTAATGTTTTCCTGTAGCTGAGATTTTCTGCGCTTCTTTTAAATTTTCTTTTCAGTTCCACAGTATTCACAGCATCTTTCACATAAACCAGAGTGGCAAGTACATGATCAGTAACAGATGACTTCTGAATAGCCATGCTTTAGTGCTATACTTAAATGCTATGAGACTCCGTACAAGTTTAAAATTGAATATTTTTTGTATGCTACACTTGTTGCCGCAAGTGACGATGAAAACCTTATTTATTACCTGTGCATCCTGATTACTTTTTCAACATTGTCAGGAACAGCAGCTCTACCAGCAACAGCACAAACTGTAGAAATCAGCATAGTACTGTGATGGATTTATTCATGCTGCAGCCATGACCACAGCTAAAAGTAGAGGCCTGCTCCACTTTCGTGCAATTTGTTGCAATAAACTGCATTAGGTTATCAACAGTTTTATTTTCTCATTTGGGATAAAGATTTTACATAAATTAATAAAAAATGATTGTAAGCACCACAGTTAGTGTTAAATGGTTTGTCTCAATCCCCTAACTTCCACTTTTGCTGGACAGCTTGGTCTGTTTGATTTTGAAAACTAGATGAAAAAAAAAAAAAAGAAGAAACCTTAAAAAAAATGAATGCAGTCACAAAAACTAAGAATTGGTAAGCTGCATTATAATATGTATTTTGTTTTTGAGCTAATTACCACTTTAAGGCACGTTTAAAGTGACATTAAACTTTTAAAGAGGTACGCCATTCAGGAAAATAAAATCCGATAAAATTCGTACAAATTTTATTCAAATGCATGTAGTATAAAAACATATTGCCCATGATACATAAATAAGCTATTTATAATACTTAAATACTATGAGACAGCATACATAAACGAAGAGAAACATGATCAAGCCATGCCATACACCTCAACGTGTTTCGTGAAGCAGCGTTCACTTCTTCAGGTGATATTTTTATTGGTATCTACAGGGAGACCATGTTAATAAAAGTAGATATACAATACAAATTAGTGGCGGAACTACCGCCATAGCGACCCACATCCAAGAGGGCCCAGTGAGCGGGCGGCGGGTGAGCCGCCGAGCTGCCCATCTGCTCGGCGCTGGTACAGTCACATTGAGCGGACGCAGCTTGGTGGCTCGGCGGGGGGGGGGGGGAGATGCAGCTGGGAGGCTCGGTGGGTGGACTGGCCAATCAGCAGTTGGCGGAGCAGAGTGATGACATCATCTCTCACCACCCGGTGCCCACCCTGCATCCTTGCTGTTCCGCCCGCACTCACTGTGCAGGCAGCAGAGAGATTACATGATCTCTCTGCTGCCTGACTCAGACTGAGAAACAGGAAGGGACAATCCCCATTCCCCACCTTAGCAGAAAGTGACAATCTTCAACTTGTGGCAGGTGATGTGGCAAGTGGACAATCCACAATGTGTGGCAGGTGACGTGGCAAGTGGACAATTTGCAACTTGTGGCAGGTGACGTGGCAAGTGTACAATCCGCAATGTGTGGCAGGCGACGTGGCAAGTGGACAATCTGCAATGGGTGGCAGGTGACATGGCAAGTGGACAATCCGCATTGGGTGGCAGGTGGACAACTTGCAAAGTGTGGCAAGTGACAATCCGGAACTTGTGGCAGGTGATGTAACAAGTGAACAATCCACAATGTGTGGCAGTTGATAGTGTACAATTTGCAACGTGTGGCAGGTGACGTGGCAAGTGACAATCCGCAATGTGTGGCAGGTGATGTGGCAAGTGGACAATTTGCAACTGGTGGCAAGTGAACAATCCGCAACTTGTGGCAGGTGATGTGGCAAGTGGACAATCCACAATGTGTGGCAGGTGATAGTGGACAATTTGCAATGTGTGGCAGGTGACGTGGCAAGTGACAATCCGCAATATATATATATAAAGATAGATATATCTATATATATTTATACTGCAACATCTATGGGTGATCCTGATTGGGAAGATGAGGGTGAAGAAACTGGGTGTGGCTGCACATGCATCCTTTGATAACCAGGATTAGATGGGTAAGGTGTATACAGCGGTGGGGGTCCTGCATAAGGGTTAATGGCAGGTGTGGTGTCATGGCACTCCTGACTGGGCATTGGTTTACTGAAAGCCACTAGGTGAATTAAAACCCATAGCCCATGGCTGAAATTTTGGATATGGCCGTTGCTCTTTGCAAGCTGACACGATATACATTAAATAGGCATGTATATCACCCCTGACCTCAGTGCGCTTATCTGTAGGAATCTCCCTGATTACACAAAGCAACATTCTCAAAAACATAACATCTGGGTCTGAGATGTTGAGGGATTCATCATCTTTGGCCTGGTTTTGTGATTGGTTTCTCATTTCTTAAATAATACGGTTGAAATATTCCTCAAAAGGTGTCTCTTGTTGCGTAAGGCGTGTTCGGCGGGTGGTGGAAGTAGACCGGACTCTCCTATCTAGATTTGCCTGCAAATAGATGGAATATATAGATGATGCTTCTGATGTTGAGGTCACATTTTAGTGAACAGCATATGATGCTTGCACAAATATTGAAGTGTCAGAGCTGGCAGCACCTGTTTAGAATAGATCAGACACAGGCACTTGTTTTAGCCCCAAAAACCTGATTGTACTGTATTAGCAGCAAGACCTCCAAAGCCAGAAGTACTGAAGTGGTACTTTGGCCAAAAAGTAAGCCGTTGTTGTTTCTCCTCTAAAGAACATATGTACCAACACCAACTGCCCTTTCATTATGTAAGTAATACATTTTTTGTGGACGGAGATTGTGATGTTTTGAAAATACATACCGCAGGTTCTTGAGTGGATGGATGATATTCTTGGGATGAAACTGTCTCTGAATTGGTTTCTTGACTGGTGTCAGCGTCTCCTGGTGGTGACGAACTTTCACGCCTTGCACTTGCTTTCGCAGGAACACTTGACACAGTTTTAGGTAACAATAACAACATTACAAGTTTAAAAAAATAAACATGAATACTGTCATGTGTACACTACACCCTCTATATGGAGCTGGGGGAACATAAAAAAAGGGGTTTAGCCCATTCTAATCAATGGGACAGTGCGGCTATACTGCCCACAAAGCGTAAAAGTTAAATAAATATATATACTTACACGCGCATCTCAGTGGTGTGCCTCAAAAATGACAAAGCCTCTGCATGGGGGTTAGGCCTGCGACAAGTTGAGGGTGCTCCGCTTCTCTCCGCAGCCTTCTCTTTCTTGACTTCTTTTTTGTACCGGTCGCAAAGGGACCTCCAACGTGCATAAATCTCCTTTCCTGCAATATATAAAAAAAATAATGCATGTTAGGAACAAAAGTCGAGAGAGATCTGCTCTCACACCCCCCCCCCCCTCCCCCCAACCCAAAAAACACTTTTAGGGAAGACACCAACCATTTGATTTACCATTCTCAAATTTGGTTTGTTTGCAGCATTGCACAATTGTCAGTGACACAGTGCTGTATTGCTAAAAAATGGCCTGGTCATTTAGGGGGTAAATCTTCGGCTTGTGGTTATTATGGGAAACGGCTATGATGCATGTGTACCCTGCTTCATAGACACAGCAAACCTTGTACTCACCTCAGTTATGCTGTTCAGTTGCAGATATATTGTCCCATATCGGTGTGACATATCTGTATACTTCCTCCCACTTTGCTCTCTTCAGCACTCGGTCGGCATTACCTGGGCATTCTGAGTCCCATAACTCTGGTCGGGCATGCACCAGGGCTATAATGGCCTCATGTGAAATGTCTCGCGCCGCCATGCTCTCTTCTCCCGTTTCCTCTATCCCTCGGAACTTCCTGTGTCATTTCCCAGGTACACCTACTGATTATGATGTGCTTCCGGGTGTTTTTTTTGTTCTCACGCTGCTATCCGCAGTTGACACAAAAGACTGCGATTATCTGCAGTTATGTGGATATAGCTGCACTACATCGCACCTGGAAGCATTCGATTCTATTTTTTCTATTCGCACCGAACCGCACGTAATGAAATCGCAGCTAAACGCTGTGTGTGAATGGGGCCATAGGAAAGCATTGTGTGCTTTTAGCTGCGTAAAAAAAAACTGGAAAATCCGCAGCTAAAAGCACCATTCTATCCGTCCATGTGAAAGGGGCCTTACACCTGTCTGAAAGTGTATTCTTGCGCTATAAAAGAACAAGGACAGGGAAGTGTTGTGTACCCCTACTCTGCTTAGGAGTGAAGCCAGCACTTCATTAATATTGTGCGCATCGCTGGCCAACTGAATGTGGTGGCTGAGCGACCAATGGCTCAGACATTAAACTTTGAACTAACTGGACCATCAGATGTGCACACACAAGCAAAAAGACAGAACATGAGAAAAGTGTTGCACAGACCCCTTCATCAGAGCATGGATGAGAAGTGGAGATCTAGAAGATACTTCTCAGCACAAGCAAGGAAGAAGTTGATCCTCTTCGAAAGGTAGGACATTTCCAGATCTATACTTGGGTTGTGTTTGGAATTGAGAAGGTGGGGTGTGGATTTGCTGTGTCAATGTGTGTGGATTTGGGGAGGGGAGGTGAGGGAGTTTGGGTTTGCTGTGTGTGTGTTTGGGGGGAAGGTGAGGAAGGATGGGTTTGCTGTGTGTCTGATTTTGGGCTATAAGCCCCAAAGTATTTCTCCTGTCTGATAGCGCATTCTTGCGCTATAAAAGAAAAAGGAGGACAGGGAAGTGTTTTGTACCCCTACTCTGCGGAGGGGTAAAACCAGCACGTCTTTAAAATTCTGCGCACAATAGAAATATGTGTATTCCAGAAAGTTTAACAATCAGCAGATAAAGATACTCCAAACACTTGGTGTTAGCGCTTCAATCATCCCAGCACCATGGTTGTTATGGTGTCAGGATGATTGAAGTGTATTATTTATGTTATTAGATTGTAATATAAAATGAAATCTTTCAACTCACCATAATGCAGAATCAGTGCAAGCCGTGAGCATGTCGTCTGCCACCAGATGCCATCAGGTGTCCCCAGCGGAGCCCCTCCATACATCAGGCATCCCCAGCGGAGCCCCTCCTTACATCAGGTGTCCCCTGAGGAGCCCCTCCTTACATCAGGCGTCCCCTGAGGAGCCCCTCCTTACATCAGGCATCCCCAGAGGAGCCCCTCCTTACATCAGGCGCCCCCAGAGGAGCCCCTCCTTACATCAGGCGTCCCCAGAGGAGCCCCTCCTTACATCAGGCGTCCCCAGAGGAGCCCCTCCTTACATCAGGTGTCCCCAGCGGAGCCCCTCCATACATCAGGTGTCCCCAGCGGAGCCACTCCTTACATCAGGTGTCCCCAGCGGAGCCATTCCTTACATCAGGTGTCCCCAGCAGAGCCCCTCCTTATATAAGGCATTCCCAGCGGAGCCCCTCCATACATCAAGTGTCCCCAGCGGAGCCCCTCCATACATCAGGTGTCCCCAGTGGAGCCCCTCCATACATCAGGTGTCCCCAGCGGAGCCACTCTATATATCAGGTGTCCCGAGCAGAGCCCCTCCTTATATAAGGCATTCCCAGTGGAGCCCCTCCATACATCAGGTGTCCCCAGCGGAGCCCCTCCATACATCAGGTGTCCCCAGCGGAGCCCCTCCATACATCAGGTGTCCCCAGTGGAGCCCCTCCATACATCAGGTGTCCCCAGCGGAGCCCCTCCTTACATCAGGTGTCCCCAGCGGAGCCCCTCCATACATCAGGTGTCCCCAGCAGAGCCCCTCCATACATCAGGTGTCCCCAGCGGGGCCCCTCCATACATCAGGTGTCCCCAGCGGAGCCCCTCCATACATCAGGTGTCCCCAGCGGAGCCCCTCTATACATCAGGTGTCCCCAGCGGAGCCCCTCCTTACATCAGGTGTCCCCAGCGGAGCCCCTCCTTACATCAGGTGTCCCCAAGCGGAGCCCCTCCTTACATCAGACGTCCCCAGCAGAGCCCCTCCTTATATAAGGCATTCGCAGCGGAGCCCCTCCATACATAAGGTGTCCCCAGCGGAGCCCCTCCATACATAAGGTGTCCCCAGCGGAGCCACTCCTTACATCAGATGTCCCCAGCGGAGCCCCTCCTTACATCAGGTGTTGTCCCCAGCGGAGCCCCTCCATACATCAGGTGTCCCCAGCGGAGCCCCTCTATATATCAGGTGTCCCGAGCAGAGCCCCTCCTTATATAAGGCATTCCCAGTGGAGCCCCTCCATACAGATGTCCCCAGCGGAGCCCCTCCATACATCAGGTGTCCCCAGCGGAGCCCCCCCATACATCAGGTGTCCGCAGCGGAGCCCCCCCATACATCAGGTGTCCGCAGCGGAGCCCCTCCATACATCAGGTGTCCCCAACAGAGCCACTCCATACATCAGGTGTCCCCAGCGGAGCCCCTCCATACATCAGGTGTCCCCAGCAGAGCCCCTCCATACATCAGGTGTCCCCAGTGGAGCCCCTCCTTACATCAGGTGTCCCCAGCGGAGCCCCTCCATACATCAGGTGTCCCCAGCGGAGCCCCTCCATACATCAGGTGTCCCCAGCGGAGCCCCTCCATACATCAGGTGTCCCCAGCGGAGCCCCTCCATACATCAGGTGTCCCCAGCGGAGCCCCTCCTTACATCAGGTGTTGTCCCCAGCGGAGCCCCTCCTTACATCAGGTGTCCCCAGCAGAGCCCCTCCTTACATCAGGTGTCCCCAGCAGAGCCCCTCCTTACATCAGGTGTCCCCAGCAGAGCCCCTCCTTATATAAGGCATTCCCAGCGGAGCCCCTCCATACATAAGGTGTCCCCAGCGGAGCCCCTCCATACATAAGGTGTCCCCAGCGGAGTCACTCCTTACATCAGATGTCCCCAGCGGAGCCCCTCCTTACATCAGGTGTTGTCCCCAGCGGAGCCCCTCCTTACATCAGGTGTCCCCAGCTGCAGCAGCATACTTAATTTCTATTGTAGCCACACGTTGATAACCTACCATACGTCCTATACTATAGGCAGGGTAGCACCCATCAGAACGCTACTTTTGGAACAGGCTCCATGGAAGACATGCTTTCCTCACAAGGATGACATTCAAATGAAGCCCACTTTGTCTGCAATGGGCCCCCGTGACTACACTATCATTTTATATTATATTATATTATTTATTATATATTATAAAGTGAGGGTTTTCTTTGGCAGGTATGAGCGGACACTGAGAGCTGAGCAGGTGCTCATACACAGGCCACGCCTCCCTGCTGTCTCTCATACTACAGGCGGAGGATATTACTGGACATCACCAGTCACATGACCCGGAATCAGCTCCTTACCAACCACAAGTGCAAGGAGGCGGGGCAGAACTGAAACTGCACTGTGATTGGTCCTAGCGCTTCCTGCTCTGTTAGCATGGCAACGGTTGCTATGGCAGCGGGGAACGCAGCTCGGCTCAGCTAGGAGTGTGATTGTCCAGGTCCGCCATCTCAGGTCCTCATACCCCGAAGCCCCACGAAGAACCGTCGTGCCCAGAGATGTGCTCCTGTGGTTGCAGAGCCTGGACCTGAGAGTCTCCCCTAAAAACTTCTGGAGGTATCAGGGGGGAGGGGGAGAGAGGAACCCTCGGGAGATAAGCGGAGGGACTGGTCTTCTTAAAAATGGCGGCCTGCAGAGACATTGTCTTCACTGGCTGCAGACCTCTAGTTTTGGCAAAAAAACGGATTTCCCGGGACGCAAAACATTCGGGAAAAGGGTCTAAATCTCAGGAATGTCCCAGGAAATTCGGGACAGTTGGCAACTACGGAGGGGGGGTGATACATAGTAGGGGGTGACACTGAGGAGGAGGGGGGTGACACAGAGGAGCTGACAGAGCAAATGAGACCTCAGGATTAGGAAACACACATCGTGAGGCAGGACTCCGGGAGCAAGCAGGCGCGATGATCTAATCCACAGTCCAGCCCCTCCCCCGCCTCCATACATGACCAGCACCATCTCCGCAGGGCCATTCACAGACCCCCATGTCTGCTGCCCGGCTCGCCCCACCCATGGCCCGTTTGGCCAATCACAGGGCAAAGGAGCAGGGGCTTCAGCCCGGAGTCCAAGGTCTGAGGGGGGGGTGTTGCACGCAATGTTTTTTTTTTGGCTGGGCCGTGACACCGACGGTAGTGACTTACATACGCTAACCTACCTACACTGACTTGCCTGACCTACCTACACTGACTGACCTACCTACACTGATTACCATACACTGACATTAACATACACTGACGTACCTACACTGACATTAACACACACTGACCTACCTACACTGACATGAACACACTGATCTACCTACATTGACATTAACACACACTGACCTACCTACACTGACATTAACACACACTGACCTACCTACACTGACATGAACACACTGATCTACCTACATTGACATTAACACACACTGACCTACCTACACTGACTTGCCTGACTTACCTACACATACACTGACCTACCTACACTGACATTAACATACACTGACCTGTCTCAGCCGTGGTGTCAGCCAGGCCTCAGAGGAGGAGCTGAGGAGGAGAGGAGAGCGGCTCACCCGAGCGGGGATGTGGAGCGGCAGCCGCTTTGTAATTCCCGCCTTCTGGAGCCAACAGTGCCTATGATGGACGTCACACGTCCCGCGGTCCCGGCATTGGACCAGTGGGATGTCCATCATAGGCGTGCAGGCTCCAGAAGGCGGGACCTGCTCTGGCACTTGGCCGCACTTGGCGGCGCTCGGGATCAGATTGGTCGCGGCGCTCTGGGCTAACAATGAAGACCCTGCAGAGCTGACACTCAGGGCTTTAGGGGGTCACATTCGGGCTTCAGCCCCCCTAGCCACCCCCTCCCGACGCCAATGCATGACGGGGGGAGAGGCTTTAAGGATGTCAGGCCACGCCCACCGTTTTTTTTCCATAGCAACGTGTCCGCTGGTATTCTGCAGCTGGGAAGCATTCCATCAGATTATCTGATGGGTAGTGGTAATCTGATAGAACAGACCCCCACATTATCACATTCTTCATATCAGATGGAGATTACATGACAAACTATTCTTATATATTTTACATCCAATGGGGAACAAAAAAATGAGGGGGTGGGGCCTGCTCTGGTGAGAGGTTGGACCATGCGCCCGCACATGCTGAACACTTAGAACTGAGCAGGCAGAGCCTG
The DNA here is from genome assembly GCF_037356315.1 of Lithobates pipiens. Taxonomy (NCBI): domain Eukaryota; kingdom Metazoa; phylum Chordata; class Amphibia; order Anura; family Ranidae; genus Lithobates; species Lithobates pipiens. The sequence continues at coordinate 115,507,873 of NW_027507788.1, forward strand.
CTCTGCCCACTGTCACTCCGAGCCGCAGTAGGGAGCTGGCCAGCCAGAGGAGCGCATACCATTGGCTGAGGAGTTTGAATGGAAATAATCCACGCCCACCCCTAATATGTTTGTATAGCAAAAGGTCTAGTGTGCAGAGACAGTAATAGGGAGGATTCAAGGAAGGGGTGGGAACCTTGCAGAGGCCAAGTCAGCCATTATAAATAGGGGTTTATATAATAAATGAGCTTGTTACATTAAAGGAACCTTATTTGGTAGCTGGTCAGCCAGAGGAGCGGCATAGTTCAACTACTGTAGATGGAAATTTTGGCTTGCCAATGTATGATATGATTTCAGCATGGTATGGAAAATGTGTATATCAAATGTGTATTGTACAAATCTTTAAATAAAGTAATGTTACTTTGATGTTTAAATATTTATTTATTTTTTTTTTTTTAAATAAGCTACTCTGCCTGCAAGCAATTAAATCATGCTTCCTACAAATGTGTTTATACAGGAAATGCATCCGGTGTTGTGTAAAAATAGGCAATTCATCGAGCTCTCCAATCACGCCACTTCCGGTTACTGTAAACCATCAGTAATTGGAGACTGCGACGAGTTCCTGTTTTGACACAACACCGGGAAGCGTGTACACTCCGGTACACAAACAGTTTGCTGTTTTGAAAAAAAGGCGGGTAAGGAGGAAAAAGTTGTCACTTCGGAGACAGCCATTTTGTTGGTTCGTTTCAGCCGCACTAACAACATCCTGTCATAATATCGTGTATCAGAGTGTATACGGTTGCGGATGTTGTGTCAAAACAGAAACTCGTCGAAATCTCCAATTACTGATGCTTTACAGTAACCGGAGGTGATGTGTTTGGAGATCTCGATGAACTGGCTATTTTGACGGAACACCGGCCACTTGGACAAAGGAGAGCGGAGATGGTTGCTATGGGAGTCTGAGGAGGGGACGGCCCCTTGCCAAGACCGTGGCGCTCATTTTATATATGATATCAAACCAAAACCCAGAATACGTCCCTACTGGGTGGAAACAGAGACCCAATATTATGAAAAATAGGGGGTGCCACATCCTGATTATTGAAGCTATTTATATGTAGAATAACTGGACTTTATAAGCACCGCAAGGATCACAATAACATACAGGTTTGATTGAATGCCAATCACAAAAATAAAACAGAATCTGAAGGAATTTTAACTTCACATAACTTATGGAAGGAAGAACTCCCTTGTATATACTGTACAAGATCAGCCATTGTAATAAGGAGCCAAGATGATAACCAAAAAGGGAGATCCTTGTGCTCCTCATGTTTTGTGGTCTCCTACTTCTTCGGGAGTATGTGAGGAGCAGAAACGTGATAGGCCTTGATGTATGGCAAAATATATATATATATATATATATATATATATATATATATATATGCCTAATATAGGGGTACCCCCCTCCTTGCTGTACATATCCACACTCACCCAGGCATTATTTTCCACCTGGTACATTGTTTGTGTGATTGAGATATATATATATATATATATATATATATACACACATATAAACAGTATCTCACAAAAGTGAGTACACCCCTCACATTTTTGGAAATATTTTATTCTATCAGTTCATGTGACAACACTGAAGAATCAACACTTTTCTGCATTGTAATGTATTGAGTCTACAGCTTGTATAACAGTGTAAATTTGCTGTACCCTCAAAATATCTCAACACACAGCCAATAATGTCTTAACCGCTGGCAACAAAAGTGAGTACACCGCTAAGTAAAAATGTCCAAATTGGGCCCAATGTTGTCATATGACACATTCGTTTTACAAGGTCGCAGGTGTGAATGGGGAGCAGGTTTTTTTAAATTTGGTGTTATCACTCTCACTCTCTCCTTTGGCAGAGGTGCACCGAATGGGTTTTTTTGGTGCCGAAACTGATAACGAAAAATACACTAGGCCGAAAACCGAAAATGACTGATACCAAAGCATATTTAAAAAAAAATATTTTTATACAGGAGATGGTCAGCGACTGGGGACATGGTACAGGAGATGCTCAGAGACTGCAGAGATGGTCAGAGACTGAAGAGATGGTACAGGAGATGGTCAGAGACAGGGGACATGGTACAGGAGATGGTCAGAGACAGGGGACATGGTACAGGAGATGGTCAGAGACTGAAGACATGGTCAGAGACTGAGGAGATGGTCAGAGACTGCGGACATGGTACAAAAGATGGTCAGAGACTGCAGAGATGGTACAGGAGATGGTCAGAGACTGGGGACATGGTACAGGAGATGGTCAGAGACTGGGGATATGGTACCCCAGTAGTGCAGCCAGTGTCCCCAGTAGTGCCAATCAGCTTCCAGATTTTATGGTCAAAGCTTAAATTTAATATGCTGAAGTTAGAATCTGATTGGCTACCATGCACAGCTGCACCAGATTCTGGGTGCACCATTTTTTATAAATATCCCTCATTGTGTTATTCTATGGCACATGGTGATTACACAAAGGGCCGGATTAACATAGGGGCTATTGGAGCTGCAGCTCCAGGCCACTTACCTTAAGATAGGCCCATTAAAAAAACACAAACCCCCCCCCCCCCAAAAAAAATCTATTGACTTTGATGGTCATGGCTCGGTGACCAGGGGTCACATATAGCCCAAATTGGAGGTGGGGGGGGGGGGGGTAGGTAGCTGAAGACTTACTCAACCACTGGTCGAAATTTGGGGCTCCTATTATCTATGGTTCTAGAGATACGGGGCTCCTTGTGCAGCCTGTCAGAAGCTACATACAGAACGGCCAGTTTAAATACAAGCTGGCACACTCTGTTTGCAGCAGACTGAGAGGATGAGCTCACAATGCCTCTCCTCACTTCTTGTCAGAAGCACTGAACTCAGTGGACAGCATGGAGCCTGCAGAGTATGACAGGCAGCACCGCCTGTCAAACTCACCTATTGATTTCCATGGGGCCACTCTGCAACTGCAAGGCAAACTCGCTCGCAGTTGCAGCATAGTCCAACAGTGTAAAAATACCATTCAGTAATGTAAAAAAAAAAAAAAAACATGTAGGCAGCAGTGGCACCTCATGAATGTCTGTGGGCTGCTTCTATACCACTTGTTGAAAAGCAATCCACCACAGATCACTTTTAAGAGGGCAGTAAGCATTACCGCAAATGTGAAAGAAATGTAAAACACATCATCCATTTCACACTCACCACCAACCAGGACACTCCCCAGCTACTTCCCATATAAGCCACCTCCCTTCAACTTATATCACAGGTGACCATTTCCCAACCTGCAGATGACAGACCCTACTCCAAAACATATCACTCCCAATTACTCCCCCCACCCGTTGATTGATGTCCCTCCATGACCACCCCACACACCCTCTCACCTACTGACTCGTGAATGGGGAATCACTCCCGCAGTGTTATTGTGTTCTGCCAGTGGGGAGCCTTCCCAACCCACAGAATACAATGATCAGTGTTGCTAACTATAGCTGTCAGCACTGATTGTTTTGGAAAAAACCTGACAGGCTGGTTGTACTCAAGTCAATTAATAGATTGACTTGTGTACAACCAGCTAGCCCACACATAGATCGACTATGGCTGGTCTCTGCCTAATTGGCTTAATTTCAATCTATGTATGGCCGCTTAACCACTACGCAGTCCGTAAACATCCTTCTACTAACCTTTACATTTTTCCTTCCCAGATTCCTTCATTCTCCTCTCCTGTACATACTGCCCCCTGTCATACCCTCCAGACTCCTCTCCTGTACATACTGCCCCATAATACCCTCCACACACCTCTCCTGTACATACTGCCCTATAATACCCTCCACACTCCTCTCCTGTACATACTGCCCCATAATACCCTCCACAAACCTCTCCTGTACATACTGCCCCATAATACCCTCCACAAACCTCTCCTGTAGATACTGCCCCATAATACCCTCCACACTCCTCTCCTGTACATACTGCCAACTATCTTTCGCTCCACACTCCTCTTATGTACATACTGACCCCATCATACCCTCCACACTCCTCTCCTGTACTAACTGCCCACTGGCATACCCTCCACACTCCTCTGCTGTGCATACTGCCCACTGTCATACCCTCCACATGCCTCTGCTGTACATAGTGCCCACTGTTATACCCTTTCACTTGTTTTATTTGATGATTTTCACTTAGTTTTATGGAGGTGCCATATTTTTCTCTTCATCAGGGACTGTATTTATATTGTCTGGGCTAGCCCAGCTCCTCCACATTTCCCTTCAGCTCTGCATAATCTTTTATGTAGAAGCCAGAGAGAAGCAAAAGGACATAGTTTAGTGCCATGGTGTTCAACCTGTGGCCCTTTGGAATATTTTGTACAGCCTTCAGGGCCCCTGCAGACACTAAACTGTATCTCCCTATTGCCTTAGTATTGTAGAGATTTCTAATAGTCTCCTGCATCATGTCCATAGCCCCTGACCATCTCCTGTGCCATGCTTTCAGTCTTTTGTATAATGCCCATAGTCTTTGTATATATCCTTTTATGTCTGCAGTCGGAAACTGAATTTAAAGTGCAGCCTTTTTGGTGATGTTGAGGGTCACACCTGAGGCCCCCTATATCAAAAAAGTTGACCACCACTACTTTAGAGTGTCATTTGAGTGACAGTCTGCTGGGGCTTCTAACATCAGATCCAAGATGTGGACACCCAGCATTAGTCTCAGGGCTTTTGGCTGTCTACAACAGGGAGGTTTTTACTGGTAAATAACTTGCATAATATATGGTAAAATGCACGTATTATCTTATGGGAAGATTTCTGTTGAAATGAACAGTCTGGTAACAGGGTCTCTTTACGGTATCCTAGAATTACTGCCACAGCGATCTATGAGTATTTCTGTCCCTCTTCTTCCCTCCGCAGTCTTCTGGGACAATTACACACACACATGCAAGATTATTTACAAAGAGCTGCGCGAATCGCGCATGTGCAGTAGGAAACTGGCTGTGAAGCCTGGAAGCTTATAATTATAATTGTACACAGCACTTGCCAGCTGAACGTGTCACCTGGGCGACCAATGTCTCAGGCCTTAAACTGTGAACTATTGGTCCCATCTTATGTGCACACAGACAAAAAGACAGTAAGTGAGAAAAGTGTCCCATAGGCCCCTTCTTCAAAGCCTGGAGGAGAAGTTGAGATTTTCCCTCAAAAGAGTAATGCCGCCGACACACGGGCGGACTGTATGGCATACTTAGTCCGTCGAAACACATTTCAGCGGACAGTCCGCTCGTGTGTGGTCTTCAGCGGACTTTTTCAGCGTGCAGTCTGGCGTACTAAGTATTTCGGATTTTTCGAAATTCTGTCCGTTGTACTTTGGTTTCAGCGGACAATCCGCTCGTCAGTAGGCTAGTTCGACGGACTAAGAATGGCGCATGCCCAGAAAGGATTTACACGGCGGAAGGGTGCTTTGCTGTGTATTGGACTTCCTATTTCTAGTCCCGTCGTACGTGCTGTACACGTCATCGCGCAAGCTTTCGACGGACTGTTTGGGTATCCGTGTGTGGTCAAGTCTGTTCAGTCGAAAGTACGACGGACTGTCCGTCGAATTGTATGACAAACTAAGTACGCCATACAGTCCTCCCGTGTGTACGCGGCATTAGAAGAAACTTCTCTGCACAAGCAAGGAAGAAGTTGATCCTCCTCGAAAAGGTAGGACCTTTCCAGATCTATACTTGGGTTGTGTTTGGATTTGAGAAGGTGGTGTATGGAATTGCTGTTTCAATGTGTGTGAATTTTGGAAGGGGAGGTGAGGGAGTTTGGGTTTACTGTGTGTGTGTGTGTGTGTGTGTGTGTGTGTGTGTGTGTGTATTTGGGGGGAAGGTGAGGAAGGGTGTTTTTTCTGTTTGTTTGATTTTGAGCTATAAGCCTCAAAGTATTACTCCTGTCTGATAGCACAATCATGAGCTATAAAAGAAAAAGGAGGACAGGGAAGTGTTGTGTACCCCTATTCTGCTGAGGGGTAAAGCCAGCACTTCATTAAAAATGTACACATCACTGTCCAGCTGAATGTGGCGACTGAGTGATCAATGGCTCAGACATTAAGCTTTGAACTATCAGGGCCATCAGATGTGCACACATGAGCAAAAAGACAGAAAAACTAGAAAAGTGGTGCACAGACCCCCTTCATCAGAACATGGATGAGAAGTTGAGATGTTCCCTCAGAAGATCTAGAAGAAACTTCACTGCACAAGCAAGGAAGAAGTTGATCCTCTTCGAAAGGTAGGACATTTCCAGATCTATACTTGGGTTGTGTTTGCAATTGAGAAGGTGGGGTGTGGATTTGCTGTGTCAATGTGTGTGGATTTGGGGAGGGGAGGTGAGGGAGTTTGGGTTTGCTGTTTGTGTGTGTGTGTGTATTTGGGGGGAAGGTGAGGAAGGGTGGGTTTGCTATGTGTGTGTGTTATTGGGCTATAACCCTCAATGTTTTATTCCTGTCTGATAGCATATTCATGAGTGATAAAAGAAAAAGGAGGAAAGGGAAGTGTTGTGTACCCCCTACTCTGCTTAGGGGTGAAGCCAGCACTTCCTTAAAATTGTGCGCATCGCTGGCCAACTGAATGTGGTGGCTGACCAATGGCTCAGACATTAAGCTCTGAACTATTAGGACCATCATATGTGCACACACAAGCAAAAAGACAGAAAAAGAGAAAAGTGTTGCACAGACCCCTTCATCAGAGCATGGAGAAGAAGTTGAGATTTTCCCTCAGAAGAGCTAGAAGAATCTTCTCTGTACAAACAAGGAAGAAGTTGATCCTCTTCAAAAGGTAGGACCTTTAAAGAGCTATAGTTGGGTTGTGTTTGGATTTGAAAATGTGAGATGTGGATTTGCTGTGTCAATGTGTGTAGATTTGGGGAAGGTTAGGAGAGGGAGGTTGGGATTGCTGTGTGTGTGTGTGTGTGTGTGTGTGTGTGTGTGTATTTGGGGGGGAAGGTAAGGAAGGGTGGATTTATTGTGTGTCTGATTTTCGGCTATAAGCCCCAAAGTATTGCTCCTATCTGATAGTGCATTCATGTGCTATAAAGAAAAAGGAGGAAAGGGAAGTGTTGTGTACCCCTACTCTGCTTAGGGGTGAAGCCAGCACTTCCTTAAAATTGTGCGCATCGCTGGCCAACTGAATTTGATGGCTGACCAATGGCTCAGACATTAAGCTCTGAACTATCCGGACCATCAGATGTGCACACACAAGCAAAAAGAAAGAACATGAGAAAAGTGTTGCACAGATCCCTTCATCAGAGCATGGATGAGAAGTTGAGATGTTCCCTCAGAAGATCTAGAAGAAACTTCTCTGCACAAGCAAGGAAGAAGTTGATCCTCTTCGAAAGGTAGGACATTTCCCAATCTATACTTGAGATGTGTTTGGATTTGAAAATGTGAGATGTGGATTTGCTGTGTCAATGTGTGTGGATTTGGGGAAGGTTAGGTGAGGGAGGTTGGGTTTGCTGTGTGTGTATTTGGAGGGGAGGTAAGGAAGGGTGGATTTGCTGTGTGTCGGATTTTGGGCTATAAGCCCCAAAGTATTGCTCCTATCTAATAGCACATTCATGCGCTTTAAAAGAAAAAGGAGGACAGGGAAGTGTTGTGTACCCCTAATCTGCTTAGGGGTGAATCCAGGACCATCATATGTGCACACACAAGCAAAAAGACAGTAAACGAGAAAAGTGTTGCACAGACCGCTTCATTAGAGCATGGAGGAGAAGTTGAGATTTTCCCTCAGAAGAGCTAGAAGAATCTTATCTGCACAAACAAGGAAGAATTTGATCCTCTTCAAAAGATAGGACCTTTAAAGAGCTATAGTTGGGTTGTGTTTAGATTTGAAAATGTGAGATGTGGATTTGCTTTGTCAATGTGTGTAGATTTGGGGAAGGATAGGTGAGGGAGGTTGGGATTGCTGTGTGTGTGTATTTGGAGGGGAGGTAAGGAAGGGTGGATTTGCTGTGTGTCTGATTTTGGGCTATAAGCCCCAAAGTATTGCTCCTATCTAATAGCACATTCATGAGCGATAAAAGAAAAAGGAGGAAAGGGAAGTGTTGTGTACCCCTACTCTGCTTAGGGGTGAAGCCAGCACTTCCTTAAAATTGTGCGCATCTCTGGCCAATTGAATGTGGTGGCTGATCAATGGCTCAGACATTAAGCTCTGAACTATCCGGACCATCAGATGTGCACACACAAGCAAAAAGAAAGAACATGAGAAAAGTGTTGCACAGACCCTTTCATCAGAGCATGGATGAGAAGTTGAGATGTTCCCTCAGAAGATCTAGAAGAAACTTCTCTGCACAAGGAAGAAGTTGATCCTCTTCGAAAGGTAGGACATTTCCAGATCTATACTTGGGTTGTGTTTGGATTTGAAAATGTGAGATGTGGATTTGCTGTGTCAATGTGTGCGGATTTGGGGAAGGTTAGGTGAGGGAGTTTGGGTTTGCTGTGTGTGTATTTGGAGGGGAGGTAAGGAAGGGTGGATTTGCTGTGTGTCTGATTTTGGGCCCCAAAGTATTGCTCCTATCTAATAGCACATTCATGCGCTTTAAAAGAAAAAGGAGGACAGGGAAGTGTTGTGTACCCCTAATCTGCTTAGGGGTGAAGCCAGCACTTCATTGAAATTGTGCGCATCACTGGACAACTGAATGTGGTGGCTGACCAATGGCTCAGACATTAAGCTCTGAACTATCAAGACCATCAGATGTGCACACACAAGCAAAAAGACAGAAAACGAGAAAAGTGTTGCACAGACCCCTTCATCAGAGCATAGAGGAAAAGTTGAGATTTTCCCTCAGAAGAGCTAGAAGAATCATCTCTGCACAAGCAAGGAAGAAGTTCATCCTGTTCGAAAGGTAGGACCTTCCAGATCTATACTTGGGTTGTGTTTGGAATTGAGAAGGTGAGATGTGGATTTGCTGTGTTTGAATTTGGGGAGGAGATTCACGCACCAATCTGAATCGTGCACACACAGCATTGCCGGAAGGACTGTGCCCTGCACAGCAGAAATGTTGCACAGGGAAGAAGCACACAGCGAGTGACACTCCAGACGTGGACCATCAGCACGGAACAGACAGGATACACACTAAGGCAGCACTATTCCAACTGAGCTGCGCCAAAACTGATCCATCAGGGCTGGCCTGCACCCTCCTGGCTGGGCAGTAGGCCCTAGGCAGCTGCCTAGTGGGAGCACCGGTGTTCTGCCTAGAAAGGTCCCCTCGGCGGATAATGTCCCCCCTGTACTACGCAGGTGTAGCACTTGCACAGTATGAACTGCCAAAAATTGACGAAGCTGAACACCTGTGAGTCAGCTTTACACAGCGCCTGCGTTCCATGACTGTAGTAAGACACCAATTTGTAAGAGGGCCCCTCGTGGGCTCGCTTCGCTTGGCCATTTTTTATTCTAACTGTATGTCCACTTGGATGGTGGAGTTTGAACCTGGACTCAGGGCAGAATGTAGTAAGTGCGCAGGCGCCGTGTAGAGCTGACTCACAGGTGTTAAGCTTCAGCTATTTTGAGTGGTTTGTACTGTGCAAGCGCTGCTCCTACGCAGTGCAGGGGGGACATTATCTGCCGGCAAGACACCGGCCCTGTTCCATCACTGCACACATATTCTATCCCTGTACACCTCTGCACACATGTTCCATCCATGTACACCTCTAAACATGTTCCATCCCTGTACACCTCTGAACACATGTACTATCACTGCACCACATGTTCCATCTCTGCACACATTCCAAACCTATACACATGTTTGGTCACTGCACACCTCTGCATACATGTTTCATCCATCCCTGTACACGTGTCCCATCCCTGTACATCTGTGCACACATGTCCCATCCCTGTACATCTGTGCACACATGTCCCATACCTGTACATCTGTGCACACATGTCCCATCTTTGCACACATGTTGATAAACAGGGTTCAGTGTACAACTAGAACAAGAGGACCACTGGCTCTGATCAGCCTTGCTCAGGCAGACATTAAATCTCCAGGCTGCACATATTGTATTTCCCATACAGGCTGAACTACAGGAGGGAGGGGCAGCTGTGAGTGAGGGGCAGCTGTGAGTGACAGGGCAGCAGACCAAATCGGCTTCCAGCTGTATTCGGGTGCCCTCCTGCCTCCTGCTGGGATGTAGATAGCAGTGTAGGAGAGAGTTGTGCGGTGCTGTTCTCCTCACTGACACAAGGGATATGATGAGTAGAATGTGAACTAGTCACACATACAGACTACTTGGCGCTGAACTGAAGCCAAGCCGTGCTCTGAGTTCTCTCACCGCTCCGGGAAGTGTTCTCCTCCTCCCCCGGCTCTCCTCTCCATCCATCCCGCCATGTCTTCCCAGGAGCCTTTCGTAAGGCCGACAACACACACCTTATTGTGTTACCTCATATCACACAGTGATTACATTACACATTATTCTTATAGATTGGAATTTACAGGGTCAGAAAATAGGTGCTGGAAATTGCCCTCCCCAGCCAATGCCCCACCCCAACCACACCCACAAAATTATACAATTGCCAAATAGTGGGTGTGATCGAGGCTCAGAACTGTGTATCGCAGAAGGCGCAAGGTTCAGAAAAGTGAAACACACAGAGTACAGGACTCAGGAGTATGTATTGTACAGTGCAGAGAAGTGCATATCATATAGGGTGCAGTAGCTATGAAAAGGTACAGTATGTACCATATAGCACAGAATAGAGACTATGATCAGGGGTATGTAATGTACACTGTACATGCATAATCTGAGGAAAATTCTACACACCCCTAACAACTACCCCTGTATACTGTGCTATACATTATATAATCATGACCCCTGTTCTCTTTATACTAGGCTGTTGCATACTTCTGACCACTGCACTCTGTCATTTGTGTTATACCTTACATAATCCTGACTGCTGAACTCTGTATTCTGTGTACATAATGCAGTGGTCAGGAATATGTACTATAGAATGTAATGTGCAGTCCAGCATACAGTGTGCAGGGGCCAGGAGTACGTAAAGTAAAACCCATTGTACAGAATTCATTAGTATTGTCCAGGGGCCATTAATGCAACATACGACCGTAAGAGGTATGTAACGTATAGCACAGCATACAGTTATGACTAGGTAATGTACAAGGTATTTTACTAACTTCTCACTGTTGCACCCTGCATACCCTAATATACATGGCATACTCTTGGTTATTGAACTCTGTATACTTTGCTTCCCCCCCAGCAAAGTTCCCTTGTAGTCAGAGTCTTCAAGTGGAAAATGCGATATTCCTAAGAACCAAGGCCTGAGGTGTGCCATGGCCTAGCTGATCAGTATGCCTGAAAAGAGGGCAAAAAGACACAAGTTTAGGTGAAAAAGAGAAGGATACCAGTGAAGTAGCTCAGTGAAATGCCCCCCAACCCCTGGCCTACCCATACTTGGTATGAGGAAGTGAGAGGGTGAGTGCAAAAAAGACCACTGGCAGGAGTGCAAAATGCTGGATGCCTGGTGGATGTGATGGAGTAGGCGCCATGGTAATGAGCATCGTCAAACATGGAGAAACCATGCCAGACAGAGAACACTGGTCCCACCTGATACGATCAGGTTGAGCTTCAGCCTGAGACCTACCAAACAAGACTGAATCCTGAACCGAGGAAGGAGAGTCAGACTCCATCCCAGGGAAATAAGTCCCATGGCATGATACAGACATACCCAAAGTGACTGAAGCCCCTCCCCCCACCTGGAACAGACTGGGGATTGGCAAAGACGACGTCCCTGAGCAGTACTCCAGGCATGTATATCAAAAAAGCTCCCGCGCTCTATGGCCAAAATTGGTCAGAAGGTAAAGTTCTATTCTAACGGGAGCAGCAAACACTGTATGAGTTGGCTCTCAGTGCTATAGAAAATTGAAACAAGGGGGGTTGTGTTGCGCTTCCTCAAAGTACCAAATGAACTAATATAAAGATATAAAAATAAATAATTATTACTAACGAGGCAAAAAAATGTGCAATAGTGCTTATAAGCTAAAACAGTGCCAAGTGCTTATAAAATCGCATTGAAAGTGTATCCGTGCATTTGCATAAAACAACTATTTTAAAGTGTCTCTGTGCATCACTCAAGTGTCAAAATCCAGGATACATGTGCTAAATGCATATAAACACTAAAAAAATGCAGTGTAAAAAATGCAATGTGAGAAAAAAAACCTGTGATAAAAACACACAAAACGTAAAATAAGCCAATTCCAACAGGAATCAATAGCAGCAAATAAGTGAATCGCAGTAAATCAGTGAATCACAATAAAGTGTCCCATACATAGTCCAATCGTGCAATTTGGATGCAATATTCACAATCAGAAAATTAAAGTGCAATGTGCCAAGCCAACTCTCTTCTGGTGGTATTCCGTGCCAGTGCTGGTTACACTAAATAATTACCTCACAGCTGCGAGGTATGCAGCGAGAAAAACAACTATATTGCAGGGAGTGCTTGGAATGGTCAGGGGGATAACTGCAGAGTGGAATTCTGACGGTACCAAAGACTCATCTGATTTCCTCGTGGTTGTTAATAGCGGAAAGGCTCAAGGGGACAAGTCAAAAGGATCCACCATAGTGTAGCATTTAAAATCAACACTTTTATTAAAATAAAACTTGTCTACTCACAAGGGGAAAAACAGATAAGGCACACAGCTTAACAATAGACCGGTGAGCGTTTTGCTCGGATGTAAACGTCACTTCCGGTTTCCTACGCGTTACGTCACACAATGACTTCAACTGGGACCAGTTGAAGTCATTGTTAAGCTGTGTGCCTTATCCGTTTTTCCCCTTGTGAGTAGACAAGTTTTATTTTAATAAAAGTGTTGATTTTAAATGCTACACTATGGTGGATCCTTTTGACTTGTCCCCTTGAGCCTTTCCGCTATTAACAACCACGAGGAAATCGGATGAGTCTTTGGTACCGTCAGAAGTCCGCTCTGCAGTTATCCCCCTGACCATTCCAAGTACTCCAGGCAACCTCCTACACAAGAGATCAGAGCTGAGAGTGAAATCCATAATCATGATGACGTTGCCCAAACCTACCACCTAAGGACTGCGGCTTAGGACACCCTGAGAGAGTATAAATCCCAGGGCAGTAACCAGGGCCTCTATGCAACAGGACGTCAACTGAAGAAAATTGACGACTGCTTCTGACCCAAGGGTGAGCCCAGTGGCGAAACGACATCTGCACCAATCAATTAGCCCCAATGGGCAGGGCTAATGGAAGTAAGTGCAGGCATGGATGCCAAGACTGCCCAACCTGAGAACACAACTAGAGAAATGACAGACAACCAGACATGAGAATAACAACGTCCCTCTGCCTACCTAAGAATGAGAACATGAGCAGAAATGTCAAGATCACTGCATGTAAATGAACCTGATGACGGACCCCCCACCCCTCCCTTGTGTATGTAGTGAGTGAGCCCGAGTAACCTGCAGTACAGAGACAGGTAATTAACAGAAAAACTCAGGGCTAGTGTATCCACATACCGTGGTGGGTAGTCGTACAGGAGTGGTGAATGAACATGCATCGTATGACGTATGGTATACGGGCAAAAAGATTGTGGTCAACAATCATTAACAAACGAAACCTCAGCCCGTATGGATCTCTAGATGTGACAGATCCTGACGTGTGAGCCCTAGCTAACTACCCCAGGTACAAACATGAACACAGACACAATGAGACAACTAACGAAGATGAAAACAGGTACCGTAGTACCCATGAGTGAACAACAATGCCCCTCTGAGAAATGCTGAGTCTGAACACCGAGGATGAAAATGCTATGACAGAAATGCAAGGACAGCAACACTATGACAACGCTGTGACAGAAATGCTGAAATTAAATGCCGAGGCAGAAACAAAATGACATAAGTCCTGGGGCAGAAATGCCATGACAGAAGACAAACGCCATGACAGAAGACGCTGAAACTGAATGCTGAGGCAGAAATGTAACCGAAATCCAGGGTCAGAAACGCAATGACAGAACGCTGAGCCAGAAATGCAATGACAGAAATCCTGGGGCAGAAAGTTATGAATGAACGCTGAGGCAGAAATGCCATGACAGAAATCCTGGGGCAGAAACGCTGAGGCAGCAATGCCATTACAGAAATGCTGAGACTAAACGCTGAGTCAGAAATGTTGGGCAGAACGCTGAGCCAGAAATGTTGGGCAGAACGCTGAGCCAGAAATGTTGGGCAGAATGCTGAGCCAGAAATGTTGGGAAGAACACTGAGCCAGAAATGCTGGGCAGAACACTAAGACAGAAATGCTGGGGCAGGAAATGCTATGACAAAATGCCGGGGCATGACACAATGACAGAAATCCAGGGGCAGAAACGCTACGACAGAAATCCAGGGGCAGAAACGCTACGACAGAAATCCAGGGGCAGAAACGCTACGACAGAAATCCAGGGGCAGAAACGCTACGACAGAAATCCAGGGCAGAAACACTAAGAAAGAACTGCTGGACAGAACGCTATGACCGAAATGCTGGACCAAACGCTATGACTGAAATGCTGGACCAAACGCTATGACCGAAATGCTGGACCAAACGCTATGACCGAAATGCTGGAACGAACGCTATGACCGAAATGCTGGAACGAACGCTAAGACAGAACTGCTGGAACGAACGCTAAGACAGAATTGCTGGAACGAACACTAAGACAGAACTGCTGGAACGAACGCTAAGACAGAACTGCTGGAACGAACGCTAAGACAGAACTGCTGGAACGAACGCTAAGACAGAACTGCTGGACCGAACGCTAAGACAGAACTGCTGGAACGAACGCTAAGACAGAACTGCTGGACCGAACGCTAAAAGACAGAACTGCTGGACCGAACGCTATGACAGAAAAAGCTGGTGCAGAATGCTATGACAGAAAAAGCTGGGGCAGAACGCTAAGGCCGCGTACACACGGGCGGACTGTTCGCCCAACCTTGTTCGGCAAACAGTTTCATCAAACAGTCCGCTCAAAATTTGCATGAGCGGACTTGCCCACACACGAGCGGACTGTTTGACGAACAAGGTTGGGCAAACAGTTCGCTCAACTTTTGAAATGAACGGACTCGCCCACGTAAGGCGGAGGCAAATCCGCCCATTTCGAGCGCGTGTACAGGTAGGCGGGGCCCGCGAAGGAGACGTTGCGGGCTCCGCCGCCTGGAATGGGCTTAAAGGGGAACCCCAACGCCGAAAAAAATCGGCGTGGGGGTTCCCCCCAAGTCCACACCAGACCCTTGTCCGAGCACGCTACCCGGCCGGCCAGGAAAGGGGGGCGAGCGAGCGCGCCCCCCCTCCTGAGCCGTACCAGGCCGCGTGCCCTCAACATGGGGGGTGCCTTGGGGAAGGGGGGGCCGCGCGGCCCCCCCACCCCAAAGCACCTTGTCCCCATGTTGATGAGGACAAGGGCCTCTTCCCGACAACCCTGGCCGTTGGTTGTCGGGGTCTGCGGGCGGGGGGCTTATCGGAATCCGGGAGCCCCCTTTAAGAAGGGGGCCCCCGGATACCGGCCCCCCACCCTATGTGAATGAGTATGGGGTACAATGTACCCCTACCCATTCACCTGTGAACTAAAGTACAATAAAAAACACAACACAGAGAAAAAATATTTTATTGCACAGCTCCGGGGGTCTTCTCGCCGGACTCCTCCGCTATGTGTGTGTAGCTCTTTTGCTAGCGGAGGAGTCCGGCTTTCTTCCTCCCCGCCGCCGGCCTCTTCTCCCGACTTCGGGGGTCTTGTCCCCCTCTTCGGTTCTTCTGCCGGGCCACCGCGCCTGGTCCGGTGGCCCGGTCTTCTGTCGCCGTCTTCCGTTCTTCTGTCGCCGCCTTCGGTTCTTCTGCCGGGCCACCGCGCCTTCTTGTAGCTCTTTTACAGGCGGTGGCCCGGTCTTCTGTCGCCGCTGTCGTCGCCGCCGCCTTCCGTTCTTGTTCTTGTTCTTCTTCTTGTTCTTCTTCTCCTGGAGATGTTGACTCGACGATCTCTCCGGCCGGAATGCCAGGGACACGCTCCGCTGCCACTTATATAGTGACAATGGGGCGGTGTCACATGGTATATGTCACATGGGTTGGTCACATGGGTTGATGTCACATGGGGACTATGACATCGTAAGGGGGCGGGGTCACCATGTGACCAACCCATGTGACATATACCATGTGACACCGCCCCATTGTCACTATATAAGTGACCGCACAGCGCGGCTCTGGCATTCCGGCCGGAGAGATCGTCGAGTCAACATCTCCAGGAGAAGAAGAAGAAGAACAAGAAGAAGAACAAGAACGGAAGGCGGCGGCGGCGGCGACGACAGAAGACCGGGCCACCGCCTGTAAAAGAGCTACAAGAAGGCGCGGTGGCCCGGCAGAAGAACCGAAGGCGGCGACAGAAGAACGGAAGACGGCGACAGAAGACCGGGCCACCGGACCAGGCGCGGTGGCCCGGCAGAAGAACCGAAGAGGGGGACAAGACCCCCGAAGTCGGGAGAAGAGGCCGGCGGCGGGGAGGAAGAAAGCCGGACTCCTCCGCTAGCAAAAGAGCTACACACACATAGCGGAGGAGTCTGGCGAGAAGACCCCCGAAGACCCCCGGAGCTGTGCAATAAAATATTTTTTCTCTGTGTTGTGTTTTTTATTGTACTTTAGTTCACAGGTGAATGGGTAGGGGTACATTGTACCTCATACTCATTCACATAGGGTGGGGGGCCGGTATCCGGGGGCCCCCTTCTTAAAGGGGGCTCCCGGATTCCGATAAGCCCCCCGCCCGCAGACCCCGACAACCAACGGCCAGGGTTGTCGGGAAGAGGCCCTTGTCCTCATCAACATGGGGACAAGGTGCTTTGGGGTGGGGGGGCCGCGCGGCCCCCCCTTCCCCAAGGCACCCCCCATGTTGAGGGCACGCGGCCTGGTACGGCTCAGGAGAGGGGGCGCGCTCGCTCGCCCCCCTTTCCTGGCCGGCCGGGTAGCGTGCTCGGACAAGGGTCTGGTGTGGACTTGGGGGGAACCCCCACGCCGATTTTTTTCGGCGTTGGGGTTCCCCTTTAAGCCCATTCCAGGCGGCGGAGCCCGCGACGTCTCCTTCGCGGGCCCCGCCTACCTGTACACGCGCTCGAAATGGGCGGACTTTCCGAGCGGGAACAGTCCGCTCATTTCGAAAGTACAGCGGACAAGCCCACACACGGGCGGACTGTTCGCTCAAACACAGTTTCAGCGGACAGTTTTTCGGAATTTCCGAAAGACTTTGTCCGTCCAACTGTCCGCTGAAACTGTCCGCTGAAAGCCCACACACGAGCGGACTGTCCGCCCAAACACTGTTCAGCGGACAAGGTTGGGCGAACAGTCCGCCCGTGTGTACGCGGCCTAAGACAGAAAAAGCTGGGGCAGAACGCTAAGACAGAAAAAGCTGGGGCAGAACGCTAAGACAGAAAAAGCTGGGGCAGAACGCTAAGACAGAAAAAGCTGGGGCAGAACGCTAAGACAGAAAAAGCTGGGGCAGAACGCTAAGACAGAAAAAGCTGGGGCAGAACGCTAAGACAGGAAAAGCTGGGGCAGAACGCTAAGACAGGAAAAGCTGGGGCAGAACGCTAAGACAGAAAAAGCTGGGGCAGAACGCTAAGACAGAAAAAGCTGGGGCAGAACGCTAAGACAGAAAAAGCTGGGGCAGAACGCTAAGACAGAAAAAGCTGGGGCAGAACGCTAAGACAGAAAAAGCTGGGGCAGAACGCTAAGACAGAAAAAGCTGGGGCAGAACGCTAAGACAGAAAAAGCTGGGGCAGAACGCTAAGACAGAAAAAGCTGGGGCAGAACGCTAAGACAGAAAAAGCTGGGGCAGAACGCTAAGACAGAAAAAGCTGGGGCAGAACGCTAAGACAGAAAAAGCTGGGGCAGAACGCTAAGACAGAAAAAGCTGGGGCAGAACGCTAAGACAGAAAAAGCTGGGGCAGAACGCTAAGACAGGAAAAGCTGGGGCAGAACGCTAAGACAGAAAAAGCTGGGGCAGAACGCTAAGACAGAAAAAGCTGGGGCAGAACGCTAAGACAGAAAAAGCTGGGGCAGAACGCTAAGACAGAAAAAGCTGGGGCAGAACGCTAAGACAGAAAAAGCTGGGGCAGAACGCTATGACAGAAAATGCTGGGCAGAACGCTATGACAGAAAAGGCCTGCAGAATGCTATGACAGAAAAGGCCGGCAGAACGCTATGACAGATAACGCTGGGCAGAACGCTATGACAGAAAACACTGGGCAGAACGCTGGCTGCGATAGAAACACTGACCAAAGAAAAGAAAATAACAAGTAAAAGCAGCAACCTGGGTGGACTGATCTCCTCTGTCACTGCTGCAGAGATGGCAGTTTGTGGGGAGGAAAGGAGCGACGGGCAGGTGACCGCCCATGCCCCCTCCTTGAGCACCGGGACCCACCAGGCGTGCAGCTCCCTCGTGGGGATAGATATGCACATTCATGGACAGAACACCAGCCGATTCCCCTCCCCCTCCCACCGCCACATGAAACAAGGTGAGAGAGGATATAGCGGGTGGCCGATCACCAGGCGGGCGGCTCCCTCTGGTGATAGATGTGTATGGGGAGCAGAGCCGGCAGCGGTCGATCACACCCCCCCCCCCCACACCAGGAGAATCAGGCAGCGGCCGCCACGTGGAGCGAACAAGAGCCTGGGGAGAGAGGAGCTGGTGGGCACCCGGCTCCCTCGTGGAGCTAGAAGCATGGGGAGTGGGCGGGCGGGGAGAGTGATGATGTGAAATATGGAATGACGGACGCACCCCCGCTCCCCCCGACATGAGCGCGGGCAAGCAGCATGCTATCCAGAGGGAGCCGTGGGTGGTGGAGGATGGACGGACTCCCCCCCACCACCCGGCATGAACGCGGGGAGAAGCAGGCAGTTGCCCCCCAAGCTGCTGGAACATGGGCTGCAAGGGCAGACGGCAGGGCAGCCTCCACAAGCCGGTGAAACCCAGGGATGACGGGGGGTGGGGGGCATTGCCGTGCCCGACCGTCGTTCTGACCCAGAAAACACCAACACTGGCCCTGACAGAGGAGGAGGATTAAATAGCCTCTCTGACTCCTCCCACAAATACAGGACTCCGGCCAGCCTTTACACTTGTCCTCTCCAGGCAAAAATCCTCCACCCCTCAAAGTAACCATCAATTACTCACCTCTGCACACCTCTTTGCTTTCCTCTCCCCATCCACAGCCCATCTACCCACCTCCCCATCCACAGCCCACCTACCCACCTCCACATCCACAGCCCACCTACCCACCTCCACATCCACAGCCCACCTACACACCTGCCCATTCACAGCCCACCTCCCGTCCACAGCACACCTACTAACCTCCCCGACCACAACGCACCCACACACCTCCCCGGCCACAGCACTAGAGTTGCCACCACATCCCTTTAAAACCGAACACATATTAATTGCACAGGTTCTGTGGATGTTTAAGGTGGTAATTAAACTCACTTGATGTCTTATCTGCATTAAATTAGCCTCAGAAACTGTGTAATTCATATGTGTTCGGGTTTAAAGCACACACAGCACACCTACCCACCTCCCTGTCCACAGCCCACCTACGCACCTCCACAGCCCACCTCCCCATCCACAGCCCCCCTACCCACCTCCACAGCCCACCTCCCCGTCCATAGCACACCTACACACCTCCCCGTCCACAGCCAACCTCCCTGTCCACAGCCCACCTACACACCTCACCATCCACAGCCCACCATCCACAACCCACCTCCCCATCCACAGCACACCTACCCATCCACAGCACACCTACACGCCTCTTCTGCCCCATCCACAGTTCAACTCTGCACTTTTTCCATAGTTAACCTTAGCACCCCATTAACATCTCACATCTGCACCCCCAGTTCACAACTCACCTCAGCACCCTCACCTACAGCTTTCCCCTCTGCACAAATCCCCCTTTTCCAGCTCTGCCATTTGCACAAATCTCTCACCTTTTTCCAGCTCCCCCTCCCCCCAGCTCTCTTACAGATCCTCCCACCCCCACACACAAAGCTCTCTCATCTGTCACAGATTGTCCCCCTCCCCCACAGCTCTCTGTCACCTCTTGCATAATGCAGCCATCACGGCTTGGTTAGTTGTGCCCGGGCTTTATTTTCTACACAGTGACCTCCCTGCAGCTCTGCCTATTAGTAATGCAGCACAGAGCAGGGGAGGAGTTTCACACTTCGCTCCTCTCTGTGCTACACACAGTTGTAAGAGGCTGCAGACAGGGCCATCTTTAATATAGATTGGACCCTGGGCAAAATTTTTCTTGGGCCCCCTCTCCACCTACTCTGAGATATACAATAAATAGCAGCTAGACTTAAAATCAGTTTACTGGATCAGATCAGGCAGCAATTGCGGTTGGTTGCCAGCAGTTACAGCATATCATTACTGCTTACTGACTAGTTGCCAGAGGTTACAGCACACATTACGGCTCACTGATTAGTTGCCAGAGGTTACAGCACACATTACGGCTCACTGATTAGTTGCCAGAGGTTACAGCACACATTACGGCTCACTGATTAGCGCACTTCACACTGAGATATTGGGACACAACACAGGAATGAAACTTCAAGGGACAAGGGAAATTAAACCTGGATAGTTGGCAAGTATGAGGCAGCTCTTTTGGGCCCCACAACAATGACAGGGCCCAGGGCAGCTGCCCCTTCTCCTTAAAGACGGCCCTGGCTGCAGGTGGAGAAAGAAACCGCCTCTCTAAGCCCCATATTTACAATCAATGTGGGTGATTGAGACCCGGGACACCTATTGGTAAACATCCAGCATCATGTGCCCTGGATGCAGTGCTGACACTACTACACAGACGCTGGTGGAGGAAGTGAGTCCTTTACTTCTCTGTTACTGACAAGATGGAGAGGACAGGGCTGCCAGAGGAGGCCGAAAGAAGGAAAGCCCTGGGAATGTACATACCAAAGTACTGCAGAAAACTTCGGGGGCGGGGCCTGTTCTGGTGACAGGATGAACATAGGAGGGGACGGGGCCTGCTCTGGTGACAGGCTGAACATAGGAGGGGGCGGGGCCTGTTCTGGTGACAGGCTGAACATAGGAGGGGCGGGGCCTGTTCTGGTGACAGGCTGAGCCGTGCGCCCTAAACACAGAGGACAGAGGGGGCGTGGCCTGCACTGTGACAGGCTGAGCATAGGATGGAGGAGGCGTGGCCTCCACTGCTGACGTTAGGGCAGAGCTTTGTAGATCACCATGGAAGCGCGTCATTCCCTCCGAGGCACCATGGGGAGGTGGCCAGGGAAAGAAGCGCTGCACATTGGATGGTCTGCTTACATGGAAAGACGCCCGCCGATAACAGTGTTTACAGCGTCACCCTAGAGGTGAGTCACGGAAGGGGCGGGAACGTTACCGAGGCCAAATCGGCCATTTTAGATATGGGATCGTAGGAGAGGTACACTAGAAATGCAGACAACAATCATGTAATTGTGTTCTTCTATGGGCGACTGATATTACATGGGGGGGGGGGGGGGGGGGGGGGCTTCAAGGCTGTCAGGCCACGCCCACCGTGTGTTTCCATAGCAACGCGTCCACCGGCTGGGAAGCGTTCTATCGGATTATCTGATGGGTAGTTGTAGTTGATAGAACAGACCCCCACGTTATCACATACGTGCTACATACATGCTCCATATTAGACGGTAATTACATTACACATTATTCTTATATATTGTAATGTACGTGTCAAAATGAAGGGGAAAATTTCGGGGGGCGGGGCCTGCTCTGTGATAGGCTGAGCACAGGACGGAGGGGGCGGGGCCTGCTCTGTGATAGGCTGAGCACAGGACGGAGGGGGCGGGGCCTGTTCTGGTGACGTTAGGGCAGCGTGCGCGGGATCACCGTGTACGGAAGTGTGTCATACCCTCAGAGGCACAACAGGGAGGTGGCCAGCGAGAGGAGCTCATCACATTGGATGGTCTGCTTACACAGAAACATGCCCACCGATAACAGTGTTTACAGCGTCCCTCTAGGGGTGAGTCACGGAAGGGGCGGGAACGTTACAAGGCCAAATCGGCCATATGAAAAACTGGGGGCGTGGCTTCAAGGCTGTTGGGCCACACCCACCGTGTGTTACCATAGCAACGTGTCCGCAGCTGGGAAGCGTTCTATCAGATTATCTGATGTGTGGTGGTAATCTGATAGAACAGACCCCCACGTTATCACATTCTACATATCAGACGGAGATTACATGACAAAACTATTCTTATATATTTTACATCCAATGGGGATCGAAAAAAATGAGGGGGCGGGGCCTTTTCTGGTGACAGGCTGAACATAGGAGGGGCGGGGCCTTTTCTGGTGACAGGCTAAACATAGGAGGGGGCGGGGCCTTTTCTGGTGAGAGGCTGGACATAGGAGGGGGCGGAGCCTACTCTAGAAACAGGCTGAGCCGTGCGCCTTAAACACATATGACGGAGGGGGCGTGGCCTCCTCTGCTGACGTTACGGCAGAGCGTTGTAGATCACCATGGAAGCGCGTCATTCCATCCGAGGCACCACGGGGAGGTGGCCAGGGAAAAAAGCGCAGCACATTGGATGGTCTGCTTACATGGAAACACGCCCACCGATAACAGTGTTGACAGCGTCACTCTAGAGGTGAGTCACGGAAGGGGCGGGAACGTTACCGAGGCCAAATTGGCCATTTTAGATATGGGATCGTAGGAGAGGTACACTAGAAATGCAGACAACAATCATGTAATCGTGTTCTTCTATGGGCGACTTGATATTACATGATGGGGGGGGGCTTCATGGCTGTCAGGCCACGCCCACCGTGTGTTTCCATAGCAACGCGTACGCAGCTGGAAAGCGTTCTATCAGATTATCTGATGTGTGGTGGTAATCTGGTAGAACAGACCCCCACGTTATCACATTCTACACATCAGACGGAGATTACATGACAAACTATTCTTATATATTTTACATCCACTGGGGATCGAAAAAACCGAGGGGGCGGGGCATGCACATGCTAAACACAGCCCTGAGGGGGCGGAGCCTGCTCTGGCCACTGTCACTCAGAGCAGCAGTATGGAGCTGGTTAGCCAGAGAAGCCCATCCATTGGCTGATGAGTTTTCACGGAAATAATCCACGCCCACCCCTAATATGTTTGTATAGCAAAGTGTCCAGTGCAGAGACAGCAATAGGGGGGATTACTGAGGCCAAGTCTGCCATCATAAATGAGGGTAAATATAATAAATGAGCTTGTTACATTAAAGGAACCTTATTCGGTAGCTGGCCAGTAGGGATGAGCTTAGGCGTGTTCGTATGGACCACGTGCAGAGCCCGCCAGGAAGTTGGCGCACTGCTGCACTGATCACAGGCAGTGAGACATTGCCCCGATATGCAGCTGCAGAGATTGGGCAATGTCTTACTGCCTGTGATTAGCGCAGCGCTGCACCGACTTCCTGGCGGACTCTGCATCCATGCGAACACGCCTGAGCTCATCCCTACTGGCCAGCCAGAGGAGCGGCATAATTCAACTACTGTAGATGGAAATTTTGGTTTGCCAATGTATTCTATGATTTCAATATGGTATGGAAAATGTGTATATCAAATGTGCATTGTACAAATCTTTAAATACAGTAATGTTACTTTGTCATTTTACCGTGTAAATAAAGTTTTAAAAAATCAGCTACTCTGCCTGTGTTTCGCCAGAATGTGGAACGGAAGGGACGTTTCATCGCCGCCATCTTACTACACCCCGCACTTGTCCACAGTAAGAATCAAGTGAGAAGAGGGCAAGCGGACATCTTTTTACACCCACCGGAGTTTTGCACTTTACACTTTTTTTTTATCAGGAAACTGAGTTTATATAGTGAAATACAGTACTTAGAACTCTGTGTGAATGTTTACTTGTTGAATTTTAAAAGCAGAGGTGTTCTGTCAGATTAGCAAACCTGTGAGATCAGCAGGCTTGCTGCAGCTTTTAAAATTCAACATCTAAACATTCAGAGTTCTCAGTACTGTATTTCACTATATAAACTCAGTTTCCTGTTAAAAAAACGTGTATATCGCAAAACTCCAGTGGGTGTAACAAGATGTCCCCTTCTCACTGTATCCTGAGTGAGGGGTGGAGCAAGATGGCAGCAACGAAACATCACTTCTGTTACACATTCTGATGGGTTGCCTAATCTGATGGAATTTAATCATGCCTGCTACAAATGTGCTTATACAGGAAATGCATCCGGTGTTGTGTAAAAATAGCCAATTCATCGAGATCTCCAATCACGTCACTTCCGGTTACAGTAAACCATCAGTAATTGGAGATTGTGACACTGGGAAGCGCGTACTTCTCTCCCCCTCCCACTAGTCTGTGTGACTTTGGCGGCATATCATTGGCTGGAGTGAACTATTTAACTCCTCATGATGGGCACAGATTTTGCTTTCTTGTCTGGCACCGATCAACAACCACACAAAAGTTTTTCATACCGAGACTACAGGTATCTTTGTTGGTGGTCTGCATTGCCTTTCCATTTTCAACTCTGGTGTTTAGTTTTCTATCCTCTTTTTTTACACCTTCTTATTAGCTGCAACTGCACAAACCTTCCTATTAGCACACTGTACAATATTTCACCCCAGCCAAACCATTGACTTCGCTCACCAAATGGGCTTTGATATACTTATCTTTATATCACCACCTACATTTCATGATGTTTGTGACGTCCATCTCCACACTACACCATGGACTATCTGATCAGATTTCCAAATCAACTATTTAATACTAATATACCTATTTCATGTTTATTCCTAGATGTTGGGGGGGACCGATCCCACCTCACCATGGATTCTCTGGTGATTGTCCAAACACACCTCACCAGCACACTATTCTCCATTCCCTGATGCTTTGCCTTTATGTGCCGCCTCATCTCCCATGCTAGATGTTGGCCCGCACCCAACGATGGTTATGTTGCCACACCCGAGACCCATGTCTGGTTTTGTGAGTATGGGCGGATGTTACAATACTTCCCCTTAAATTAATAATAATGTTACATTCTTGCACCCCGTCTGACCTACTGTTTATACCCTTTAGACATCCTGGTCACAATTGCTCCTGATGACTGGTAATTAACCATGAAAGGCGTCGATCTACTGATGCTATACCAATGTGTCTCTTATTCATAGCAACAGCAAGATATGTGCAACAACTATACCTGATTGAATGACTAGACACCTATCTTTTATTATCTTATTATTATTTTATTATTTTAGCTACTTACATTGTACTACCATGTAGTATTGTGTCCCTGCATTCATGTGTGTGTTTGTTTATCCATATATGTATTTATTATGTATGTATATATATAAAATTAATATCAGACTCAGAATTGTGCATTTTGGTTTTTATCAATTTATACATGTAATAAACTCTTTACAGAAATTGACTCATTTGAATTGCATGCTTCATTTAAAGTCCCAAACTCTTAGTTTCTTATCAGAATTAGGGATGGAGGTTACTCTGACGTATATGTCATAGATCTCATTTAAAGTCCCACAATCCTCTCTCTTCTTTACCGATATTAGGGATGTAGGCATGCATTCACAGATGGCCCACCCTGGCACACTTACCCTTGTCCCAGATATATATACACATGCAAGCATATAATTAATAGTATGTTGAAGCTGCTATCACATGTATGTTATGAATCTAACAAT
Organism: Lithobates pipiens; assembly: GCF_037356315.1. Taxonomy (NCBI): domain Eukaryota; kingdom Metazoa; phylum Chordata; class Amphibia; order Anura; family Ranidae; genus Lithobates; species Lithobates pipiens. The sequence goes on from NW_027507788.1 coordinate 115,533,561, forward strand.
CTCTCATGGTTTCCATCTTCACATTCAATGATAGAAGAGGCGTGGCCTGCTCTGGCAAGCTTGTGTCATTGTGTTATTCTATGTCAGACAGCATTACATACCACACTATAACTATTCAACATCCAAAGGCTAACATTATGACTGAGGGGAGACATGGCTGGCTCTGGCATAAGACGGGCAACACACTCACACCTAATAAATTGATAGAGGAGGCATGGCCTGCTCTGGCTAGTCCATGTTCGTGGGGGTTATTTACTAAAACTTGAGCATTCAAAATCTGGTAAAGCGCTACACAGCAAACCAATCAGCTTCCAGATTTTATGGTCAAAGCTTAATTTCATATACTGAATTTAGAAGCTGATAGGCTACCATGCACAGCTGCACCAGTTTTAATAAATCTTCCTCATTGTGTTATTCTATGTCACAGGGTGGCTACACGGATACATTATGTATTTGACAACCAAGCGTGGCCTATGACGAGAGGGGGACTGCACGCTCACAGACTGATAAATAAACCAGATTGAAGGGGTGGGTTCAGCTCTGGTGAGAGACTGGCATGCATGCTTGTATCTAATAAACAACCAAATTTAGTAGGAGTGTCATACTTTGGCGAGAGGCATAGCAACATTCAAGCACCTGAAAAGCTGAACCGGGGGGTTCGTCACTTCTGGGCTGGAATCCAGAGCAAGGATCGGAACGTATGCCAACCCATGGAAATGCCATCCTTTCCTGCACACGCTGTACATATCAGTGCGGGTATTTAGGCACTTAGACCCCTTTCACACCAAGGGCGTTTTGCAGGCGCTATAGCATTAGAAATAGCGCCTGCAATCCGCCCTAAAACTGCTGTACCATTGTCTGTAGTGTGAAAGCCCAAGGGCTTTCACACCTCATCGGTGCGCTGGCAGGACATCAGGAAAAGTCCTGCTAGCAGCTTCTTTGGAGTGGTGAAGGAGCGGTGTGTTTACCGCTGCTCCCCATTGAAATCAATGGGGCAGCGCTGAAATACCGCCGGCAAAACGCAGCTATTGTGGCGTATTGCCAGCGGTTTTAACCCTTTCTCGGCCGCTAGCGGGGGGTTAAAGCATAACGCTGGCGGCCTAAATGCGCTGCAAATCCGGCGGTAAAAATAGCATCGTTTTACCGCCGACGCTATGGGCGGTGTGGTGTGAAAGGGGTCTTATACATGCGATTACAATACCATTTCTTGTATTTTAAATAATCTTTTTACTACACTATGAAATCTTTCATCCTGCGTCTTGCTGGGTCCCTTTTTTATATATGACAATTATTAATAACCGGAGGACTAAATCGGAGCCTTACACCAGGGGAATTCCAGCCTTTGATGGGAAAAGTGCTTTTTGACCTACCTGTAAACAGGGGTCAAACATCGCTGGTGAGTGTACATCCAAACCTTGGGCACAACTGGTGAAGATTACAGGAAATTGACGCTGAAAGAAACTTTGGTGTTGGGATTTGTCACATTGGATTTTAGGGCTGCAACTAACGATTATTTTCATAATCGATTAGTTGGCCGATTATTGTTTCGATTAATCACATAATAACCTATAAAAAAAGTGTGGTGTATAATTTAGTTAATATGTAAAGTTAAAAAAAGGCAATTTATTCTTAAATATCTCTATGTAGTTTAAAATAACCAATTATATGGTTAGGGAGCAAAATCTCTAATCCATTCTGAGAATAACAGACAGAAGAGATATACTGTAGAGGTTGAATCTGGTAAATATCATCAGACTAAAGATTGTTTTGCCAATTTTCAGACAAAACTGTAATATATTATATGCTGGCCATACATAAACAATGTCTTCCTTCAAATAAAATTTTCATTCAAGAGCGTTCGATTTTCTAATCGTTAGTGGGGTCAAAGCGATGTTCGTTTTCGAACCACAGTGATGGGAAAATTCGAAGAAGCATTTTCAAATACGTAGCAGCTGAAAAAAGCACAGATGTGAACGTGTCCCAAAAGAAACCACGTTAAATGAACTGTAGTGTGTTTCTGCAAAAAGCACCAAAAACTGCATTGGTGTGAACCAGGCCTAAGATGTTTAGTAGCGGCAGCATGTTTTTTTTTTTTTGTTTCACCTGTCATAATGGGGTTAAACAAACTAAAATGAGCCCTTTATAGTACAATAAGAGAAGATAATCGCTACTATAAGGGGTTCATTTATAATGTGAAATAGTGAAAGTAATAATATATATTACTTATATATATATATATATATATATAAATAAATAAATATACCCAGAAGTAGGATATATGGGCATTTTAACTAGGAGTCAGACATAAAGCTATATAGAGGGTGGGGGGGGGGGGATATACATTTTTCATGGAATACAATGCACAATAATTGTATAAGATTACTTTTCCACTTCAGCCCTGGAAGATTTGGCTGCTCAATGACCAGGACATTTTTTGCGAAACGGCACTGCGTCGCTTTAACTGAAAATTGTGCAGTCGTGCAAAACTCTACCCAATCAAAATTGACGGCCTTTTTTTCCCACAAATGGAGCTTTCTTTTGGTGGTACTTGATGATCTCTGCGGTTTTTATTTTTTGCGCTATAAACCATAAAAAGAGCATCAATTTTGAAAAAAATACAATATTTGGTACTTTTTGATATAATAAATATCACCAATTTTTTTATTTTTTAAAAAGCCAATTTTTTTCTCCGTGTAGGCCGATAAGTATTCTTCTACATATTTTGCTAATAAAAAAAAATCACAATAAGTGTATACTGATTGGTTTGCGCAAAAGTTATAGCGTCTAAAAATAGGGAATAGATTTATGGCATTATTATTATTATTATTATTATTTTACTAGTAATGGCGGTGATCTCCGTTTTTTATCGTGACTGCAACATTATGGCGGACACATTGGACACTTCTGACACATTTTTGGGATGATTGACAATTATACGGCATTCAGTGCTATAAAAATGTCACTGGGTTAACTGTGTTCCCTGATTGTGTGTTCTAACTGTAGGGGGAGGGGACTGACTATAGAGATGACAGCTCATGGTTCCTAGCTATTAGGAACTCACAATGGTCATCTCCTCTCAGAACAGAACAGAGATTTGTGTGTTTATACACACACGTCCCTGTTCTGCCTTTCGTGCCCGCGAGCGCTCATGGCTGGCGTTCATCGCGACTGCCGATCACGAGCATTGACACCCCTGCAGTGCATCGTGCGCGCGCCTGCTATCCCGCTTAAAAGAGCCGGCGTACAGCTACAACGGCTCGCGGAATCGTACTGACCTGCTACAGTATAATGGAGGCGGCTGGTCGGCAAGTGGTTAAATGTAATTGTAATGCATTCTATTACCTCCAGTCTATCAGTCTTCACCTTCTCTGGGTTCAAATGTTGATCTTCCCTGCACAGAGTATTTAAAGTATAGATTCTGCACCCCCCCCACAGTCGATTTATGAAAATAGTTGTCAACCTTTTTTCATAACCGATTAGTGTTGTTTCAGGTCTGTAAAGAGTTTATCATTTATTTATTCACTTTAATTTGATGTGGCCCAGCTCCTCCGCTATTCCCTTCACTCCCTACATAAACTTTTATGTAGCAGCCAGAGAGAAGCAAAGGGGCATACTTTATCTTGGATATGATGTCAGAAGCCCCAGCAGACTCAGAGCTGGGTACACCTGCTCTGTATAATGGGGGGGGGGGATTCCTTTCACTTCCTGTTGTATCTATGGGACAGCAAGTGACATTTCTGATAGAGGTGTTAACCCTTCCCAAAACTATAAAAAGGCTTGGAGGGTAAAGTGTTAACCACACTGTATACTGTTAGGGGCCCCTCTTTTTGAGAATGAAAGGATAAGCCCCCCCATCCAGTAGCACTCATTATGAGAGCTCTTTGCCCTTTTACACACGGTCGGACATTCTGACAACCAAATCTGACGGATTTTGTCCGACGGATTTTGTCCGAAACTGTTGCATACACACGGTCAGACAAAGTTGTCGGAAAATCCGATCATTATTTCATTACGACGGGACTACGTTCAGGCTAGTAGCCAATAGATTTGGTCTAGGAATTTGATCTGAGCATTCGTGTCACTTTGTCCGATCGGAATTCTCTACAAACGATCGGACAAAGTCCGATCGGATCATGTTGTCGGAAAATGTTATAGCCCTGCTCTAAAACTTTGTTGGTCGGATATTCAGATGGAAACAGTCCGATGTCCAACCGTGTGTACAAGGGCTTGGACTTCAAGTCTAACAAAAGAGAGGCATCAACATGGGGGTGGAAGACTGTATACTCTCAGGGGCCCCTTCTTCGTCATAGCCCTGCAGACTGAGGGACCCTCCACCTAAGGAATACGGGGGGGGGGGGGGGGGGGGTTGCTGTGTGTGTAATTTTGTGCTAGTAAAAAAAAAGAAAAGAAAAGGAGTAGAGAAATGTTGTGCAGCATATCATTATAATTGTATTTATAACTGGCCAGCTGAACGTGTCAGCTGGGCAACCAATGTCTCGGGCCTTAAACTGTGAACTATTGGTCCCGTCTGATGTCCGCACACAGGTAAAAAGACAGAAAGTGCGAAAAGTGTTGCACGGACCCCTTCATCAGAGCCTGGAGAAGGTGAGGTTTTCCCTCATAAGAGCTTGATAAATCTTCTCTGCACAAGCAAGGAAGAAGGCGATCCTCTTTGAAAGGTAGGACCTTTTCAGATACATATTTGGGTTATTTTTTAATTTGGGAATGTAGGAAAGTGGGGGTGCGGATGTGCTGTGACAATGTGTGTGAATTGGGGGGGGGGGGTGAGGGAGGGTAGGTTTGCTGTGTTTGTAATTTTGGACTTTAAAGTGATTGTAAAGCCTCTTTTTTTCTATTAAAATAACAAACATGTTAGGCCGCGTACACACGGGCGGACTATCCGTCCAACTAAGTCCGTCAGACAATCCGACAGACAGTCCGTCCTACTTTTGAATGAACGGACTTGACCACACACGACGAACAGACAGTCCGCTGAAAGCTTGCGCGATGACGTGTACGGCACGTACGACGGGACTAGAAATTCGACGTCCAATACACTGCAATGCAACCTTCGGCCGTGTAAATCCTTTCTGAGCATGCGCCATACTTAGTCCGTCAAACTAGCCTACTCACGAGCGGACTGTCCGCTGAAACCAAGTTTGGACGGACAATATTACGGAAATTCCGAAAGACTTAGTCCGCCAGACTGTCCGCTGAAAAAGTCAGCTGAAGCCCACACACGAGCGGATTGTGTACGCGGCCTTATACTTACCTGCTCTGTATAATAGTTCCTCTTCTTCTCGGGCCCCTGGCTGGAGCTGCTGGCCCCTTCTTCCTGTCGAGTGACCCCACATTAAGCAGCTTGCTATGGGGGCCAGAGGCGTATCTAGAGAAAATTGCATCTATGCCCAGCACTGAAAATGAACCCCTGTCAAAACATTTGAAACCCATTTTTCATAATAACCTTAACAACAATTAACAAAACTACAAGTCAAGCTCTTTAATCATTTCAATTAACAAATTATGGATTGGCACTGATAGGCGGCACTGATTTGCTTTTATGGGCACTGATAAGACAGCACTGATACTGATAGGTGGCACTGATGCGCACTAATAAGCGACACTGACACTGACAGGTGGCACTGTCTAGCCCTGTTGGGGGAGGGGGGCTTTGGTAAAATATCAGGGTTCTAATCAGACATCCAAGCATCCAGATGTGCCCGGGATAGGCCGGGCACATGTCAACCCAGACAACTGTCCAGGTGGCACAAAACACCGATCACCTGACGCCACCCAAATATATAGGTTCTCCCAGCAGGCCAAGGGATTTAAGAAAATCCCTGCCCATTGGCTGAGATACTCCATATACCCATAATCTGACCTTGCAGCGCCCTTCTCATATCTATTACCACCAGGTACCCAGCCACCTAAAAGCAAAAGAGAGAATAGCAGCAATTACAGACTAAGCCCCTGTACACATGGTCGGACATTTTGACAACCAAATCCGTTGGATTTTGTCTGTCGGATCTTGTCCGAAACTGTTGCATACACATGGTTGGACAAAGTTGTCGAAAAATCCGATCTTTCAGAACGTGATGACGTAATTTCGTTATGATGGGACTACGTTCAGGCTAGTAGTCAATAGCTTTGATGTAGGAATTTGATCTGAGCATGCGTGGCACTTTGTCCGATTGGAATTCTCTACACATGATCGGAGTATGTCCTATCGGACCAGTTTGTCGGAAAATATTTCCAGCAAGTTTGAAAATTTGGTCCGACGGATATTCCGACGGAAACAGTCCGATGCATACCACACACAGTCGGATTATCCGACAACACGGTCCGATAGGACACATTCCGACGGATTCTCCAACTGTGTGTACGGGGGCTTAGAGTGAAATCAATTGATCCTCAACAATTAGTTAAGGCCAGGCTTATACCTGGCAGGTAAATTTAGGAACAACCCCGCCTAAACACCAGGGTGCTACAGATAGAATAATCTTATCTGCACAAGCAAGGAAGAAATCCTCTTTGAAAGGTAGGACCTTTCCAGATCTATACTTGAATCGTATTTGAGAAGGTGGGGTTGTGGATTTGCTGTTTCAATGTGTGTGGATTTGGAGAGGGGAGGTGAGGGAGTTTGAGTTTGCTGTGTGTGTGTGTGTATTTGGGGGGAAGGTCAGGAAGGGTTTGCTGTGTGCCCTGACCGCAGTATACACCGTTATATCCACCTACATAGCTAGCTATATTGCTCTTTTTAAATAGAGCTTGCAGTCAGTTGTAGGAGATTGTGCGTGCTGTCTGCGTGCCCTGACCGCAGTATACACCGTTATATCCACCTACATAGCTCTTCTCTAATTGAGCCATCTGCAGGAGTTAGTGGGTGTTGTGTGTGCCTCCAGCACAATATACACTACCCAATTGCTGGTTTTCCCATCTCCCTTCAGGCCATTACCATGTCTGGAAGGCCAACAAGGAGAGGCAGACAGGCGCGAGCCGATAAAAGAGGGCAAGCAGGCTCTGTGTCTAGAGACAACAGTGCTGGTCGTGGATGCGGTGCATCGTCATCATCAGCACGTGGCCATGGGACACGCTTGTCCTTCTTTTCGGCAGCTGGACATGTTGAGCCGCAACATGCCGAAGACTTGGTAGAGTGGATGACCAAGCCCTCTTCATCCTCCTCATCCTCTCTCACCCAGGCTCAGGGTACTAGCAAAGCAGCTGCCAACGCATCGTCTTCCCTCCTCTCAATGTCATCATCAGTAACTCCTTCCCTAGACCCACCACGTCCTCCTGAGGAGTCTCCTGAACTCTTTGAGCACAGTGTTGGGTACATGCTCCAGGAGGATGCCCAGTATTTTGTAGGCTCTGATGATGATACTCAGCTAGAGGAAGGCAGTAGCGTGAGCGCAGAGAGAGGGGATGCTCAAGAAGGACAGCAATCTGGCAGTCATGTGCCACAAGCTGCAGCATACTGCCAGGTTTGCTCCAGCGATGAAGAGGGAGGGGATGATGAGGGCACTGACTCCACGTGGGTGCCTGGTAGGAGAGAGGAGGAGGAGGAGGCACATGTCCGAGGCAGGATGCCCTCCGGGTGCTAGCTTAGGGGCAGCACACCGACTGAATTACACCGCAGAGCTCCGCCTGTGCAGGGCGCTGCCTCTGCGCATTATTCTAAAAGTTCTTTGGTGTGGGCCTTTTTTGAGATGAGTGCATCAGATCGCACCGCTGCTATTTGCAACATATGTCTCAAGCGTATCTCGCGTGGCCAAAACATCAGCCGCTTGGGCACCACATGCTTGACCAGACATATGTTGACCTGCCATGCAGCTCGTTGGCAAGCGTACCTCAAAGACCCACACCAAAGAACAAAGCGGACCTCTCCTTGCTCCTCATCAGCTGGGATCTCCAAGACTAGACCTTCAGTCCTCTCTGAAACCTGCTCTGAGAGGAATAAAGGTGTAGAATTAGGTGTGTCACAGCCAAGTGCTTCCGGGCACTCTGCTAGCAGTACACCCACATCCGATTATAGCAGGCAAATGTCCCTGCCCCAGCTGCTGGACCGTCGAAAGAAGTTCACTCCCAGCCATCCACATGCCCAGCGGTTGAATGCTAGCTTGGCTAAATTGCTCCAAGGATCACAATAACATACAGGTTTGATTGAATACCAATCACAAAAATAAAACAGAATCTGAAGGAATTTTAACTTCACATAACTTATGGAAGGAAGAACTCCCTTGTATATACTGTACAAGATCAGCCATTGTAATAAGGAGCCAAGATGATAACCAAAAAGGGAGATCCTTGTGCTCCTCATGTTTTGTGGCCTCCTACTTCTTCATGAGTATGTGAGGAGCAGAAACATGTGATAGGCCTTGATGTATGGCAATATATATATATATATATATATATATATATGTGCCTAATATAGGGGTACCCCCCTCCTTGCTGTACATATCCACACTCACCCAGGCATTATTTTCCACCTGGTACATTGTTCGTGTGATTGAGATTATATATATATATATATATACACAGTGGTGTGAAAAAGTGTTTGCCCCCTTCCTCATTTCCTGTTCCTTTGCATGTTTGTCACACTTAAGTGTTTCGGAACATCAAACCAATTTAAACAATAGTCAAGGACAACACAAGTAAACACAAAATGCAATTTGTAAATGAAGGTGTTTATTATTAAAGGTGAAAAAAAATCCAAACCATCATGGCCCTGTGTGAAAAAGTGATTGCCCCCCTTGTTAAAACATACTATAACTGTGGTTGTCCACACCTGAGTTCAATTTCTCTAGCCACACCCAGGCCTGATTATTGCCACACCTGTTCACAATCAAGGCATCACTTAACCACTTCAATACAGGGCACTTAAACACCTTCCTGCCCAGACCAATTTTGAGCTTTCTGCGCTGTCGCACTTTGAATGACAATTGCGCGGTCATGCTACACTGTACCCAAATGAAATTTTTATAATTTTTTCCCACAAATAGAGCTTTCTTTTGGTGGTATTTGATCACCTCTACGGTTTTTATTTTTTGCGCGACAAATAAAAAAATACCGAAAATTTTGAAAAAAAAAATGTTTTTTTTTGTTTCAGTTTCAAAACTTTGTAAATAAGTACGTTTTCTCCTTCACTGATGGGCACTGATGGGGCTACACTGATGGGCACTGATAAGGTGGCACTGATGGGCACCAATGTGGCACCAATGAAGTGGCACTGATAGGCGGCACTGATGGGCGACACGGATGGGCGACACGGATGGGCGACACGGACGGACACTGATAGGTGGCACAAATTGGCACTGATAGCTGGCACAGATGGGCGGCACGGATGGGCGGCACGGATGGGCATGGATAGGCGGCACAGGTGGGCATGGATAGGCGGCACAGGTGGGCATGGATAGGCGGCACAGGTGGGCATAGATAGGCGGCACAGGTGGGCATGGATAGGCGGCACAGGTGGGCACTCATAGGCGGCACAGGTGGGCACTCAGGCGGCACAGGTGGGCACTCAGGCGGCACAGGTGGGCACTCATAGGCGGCACAGGTGGGCACTCATAGGCGGCATCGGTGTTATAGTAATGGATGCCAATCAGTGCCAAACAATAATGCATGCGAATCAGTGATGCCCATTGTGGCCACTGATTGGCATCCATTATGGGCACTGATTGGCACCCATTGTGCTGACTGGCACCCTGGTGGTCTAGGGAGGATTATGGATTTTTATTACCTTTTCCCTGGTGGTCTAGTGGTGTCCCTGGTGGTCCAGTGTGGGCATCCTCGGGGGGGCTGTGCTGATAATCGATCAGCACAGATCCCCCCTGTCAGAGGAGCAGCCGATCGGCTCTCCTCTACTCGCGTCTGACAGACGCGAGTGAGGGAAAGCCGATCACCGGCTCTTCCCATTTACACTGTGATCAGCCGTGATTGGACACGGCTGATCACATGGTAAAGAGTCTCCGTCGGAGACTCTTTACCGAGATCGTAGTTGCCGGGTGTCAGACTGACACCCGGCAACAACGATCGCCGCGATGCGCGCCCCCGGGGGCGCGCAGCGGCTCATAATCCTAATCACGTCATATGACGTCCGGTTAGGATTATGAAACCACTTTGCCGCCGTCAATTTGTAATAGGGCGGGCGGCAAGTGGTTAAATAGGAGCTGCTTGACCTAGTAAGGTCCACCAGAAGATCCTTAAAAGCTACACATCATGCCGAGACCCAAAGAAATTCAGGAACAATTGAGAAAGAAAGTAATTGAGATCTATCAGTCTGGAAAGGGTTATAAAGCCATTTCCAAAGCTTTGGGAATCCAGCGAACCACAGTGAGAGCCATTATCCACAAATGGCGAAGACATGGAACAGTGGTGAACCTTCCCAGGAGTGGCCGGCCGCCCAAAATTACCCCAAGAGCGCAGCGACGACTCATCCAAGAGGTCACAAAAGACCCCACAACAACGTTCAAGGAACTGCAGGCCTCACTTGCCTCAGTTAAGGTCAGCGTTCATGCCTCCACCATCAGGAAAAGACTGGGCAAAAATGGCCTGCATGGCAGAGTTCCAAGGAGAAAACCACTGCTGAGCAAAAAGAACATCAAAGCTCGTCTCTGTTCGTGTACTCAAGCTGAAACGAACTTGGGTTCTGCAGCAGGACAATGATCCTAAACACACCAGCAAGTCCACCACCGAATGGCTGAAGAAAAACAAAATGAAGACTTTGGAGTGGCCTAGCCAAAGTCCTGACCTGAATCCTATTGAGATGTTGTGGTATGACCTTAAAAAGGCCGTTCATGCTCGAAAACCCTCTAATGTAACTGAATTAGGACAATTCTGCAAAGATGAGTGGGCCAAAATTCCTCCAGGACGCTGTAAAAGCCTCATTGCACGTTATCGCAAACGCTTGGTTGCAGTTGTTGCTGCTAAGGGTGGCCCAACCAGTTATTAGGTTTAGGGGGCAATCACTTTTTCACACAGGGCCATGATGGTTTGGATTTTTTTTCACCTTTAATAATAAACACCTTCATTTACAAATTGCATTTTGTGTTTACTTGTGTTTTCCTTGACTATTGTTTAAATTGGTTTGATGTTCCGAAACACTTACCGTAAGTGTGACAAACATGCAAAGGAACAGGAAATGAGGAAGGGGGCAAACACTTTTTCACACCACTGTGTGTATATATATATATATATATATATATATATATATATATATATATATATATATATATATATATATATATAATATACACATATAAACAGTACACCCCTCACATTTTTGGAAATATTTTATTAGTTCATGTGACAACACTGAAGAATCAACACTTTTCTGCATTGTAATGTATTGAGTCTACAGCTTGTATAACAGTGTAAATTTGCTGTACCCTCAAAATATCTCAACACACAGCCAATAATGTCTTAACCGCTGGCAACAAAAGTGAGTACACCGCTAAGTTAAAATGTCCAAATTGGGCCCAATTAGCCATTTTCCCTCCCCTGTTGTCATATGACACATTAGTTTTACAAGGTCTCAGGCGTGAATGGGGAGCAGGTTTTTTTTAAATTTGGTGTTATCACTCTCACTCTCTCCTTTGGCAGAGGTGCACAGAATGGGTTTTTTGGTGCCGAAACTGATAACGAAAATGAAAAATACACTAGGCCGAAAATGACCGATACCGAAACGTATTTAAAAAAATATATTTTTATACAGGAGATGGTCAGCGACTGCAGAGATGGTACAGGAGATGGTCAGAGACAGGGGACATGGTACAGGAGATGGTCAGAGACAGGGGACATGGTACAGGAGATGGTCAGAGACTGGGGACATGGTACAGGAGATGGTCAGAGACTGGGGACATGGTACAGGAGATGGTCAGAGACAGGAGACATGGTACAGGATATGGTCAGAGACTGGGGACATGGTACAGGATATGGTCAGAGACTGGGGACATGGTACAGGAGATGGTCAGAGACTGGGGATATGGTACCCCAGTAGTGCAGCCTGTGTCCCCAGTAGGGTCAATCAACTTCCAGATTTTATGGTCAAAGCTTAATTTAATATGCTGAAGTTAGAAGCTGATTGGCTACCATGCACAGCTGCTCCAGATTCTGGGTGCACCATTTTTTATAAATATCCCTTATTGTGTTATTCTATGGCACATGGTGATTACACAAAGGGCCGGATTAACATAGGGGCTATTGGAGCTGCAGCTCTAGCCCACTTACCTTAAGATAGTCCCATTAAAAAAACAAAAAAAACACAACCCCCCCCCCAAAAAAATCTATTGACTTTGATGGTCGTGGCTCGGTGACCAGGGGTTACATAGAGCCCAAATTGGAGGTGGGGGGGGGGAGGGTAGGTAGCTGAAGACTTACTCAACCACTGGTCAAAATTTGGGGCTCCTATTATCTATGGTTCTAGAGATATGGGGCTCCTTGTGCAGCCTGTCAGAAGCTACATACAGAACGGCCAGGTTAAATACAAGCTGGCACATTGTTTGCAGCAGACTGGGAGGATGAGCTCACAATGCCTCTCCTCACTTCTTGTCAGAAGCACTGAACTCAATGGACAGCTTGGAGCCTGCAGAGTATGACAGGCAGCACCGCCTGTCAAACTCACCTATTGATTTCCATGGGGCCACTCTGCAACTGCAAGGCAAACTCGCTCGCAGTAGCAGCATAGTCCAACAGTGTAAAAATACCATTCAGTAATGTAAAAAAAAAAAACAAGGAGGCAGCAGTGGCACCTCATGAATGCCTGTCGGCTGCTTCTATACCACTTGTTGAAAAGCAATCCACCACAGATCACTTTTAAGAGGGCAGTAAGCATTACCGCAAATGTGAAAGAAATGTAAAACACATCATCCATTTCACACTCACCACCAACCAGGACACTCCCCAGCTACTTCCCATATAAGCCACCTCCCTTCAACTTATATCACAGGTGACCATTTCCCAACATGCAGATGACAGACCCTACTCCAAAACATATCACTCCCAATTACTCCCCCCACCCGTTGATTGATGTCCCTCCATGACCACACCACACACCCTCTCACCTACTGACTCGTTAACGGGGGAATCACTCCCGCAGTGTTATTGTGTTCTGCCAGTGGGGAGCCTTCCCAACCCACAGAATACAATGATCAGTGTTGCTAACTATAGCTGTCAGCACTGATTGTTTTGGAAAAAAACAGACAGGCTGGTTGTACTCAAGTCAATTAATAGATTGACTTGTGTACAACCAGCTAGCCCACACATAGATCGACTATGGCTGGTCTCTGCTTAATTGGCTTAATTTCAATCTATGTATGGCCGCTTAACCACTACGCAGTCCGTAAACATCCTTCTACTAACCTTTACATTTTTCCTTTCCAGATTCCTTCATCCTCCTCTCCTGTACATACTGCCCACTGTCATACCCTCCAGACTCCTCTCCTGTACATACTGCCCCATAATACCCTCCACACACCTCTCCTGTACATACTGCCCTATAATACCCTCCACACTCCTCTCCTGTACATACTGTCAACTGTCATACCCTCCACACTCCTCTCATGTACATACTGCCCCATAATACCCTCCACACTCCTCTCCTGTAGATACTGCCAACTATCTTTCTCTCCACACTCCTCTCATGTACATACTGACCCCATCATACCCTCCACACTCCTCTCCTGTACTAACTTCCCACTGACATACCCTTTACACTCCTCTGCTGTGCATACTGCCCACTGTCATACCCTCCACACGCTTCTGCTGTACATAGTGCCCACTGTTATGCCCTCCACATTCCTCTCCCTCACCTGTACATACTCCCCACTTTTGTACCATCCATACTCCTCCCCTATGCCTCTTACCCACAAACAGTTCTTTACCAGCTCTAGAATTGGCACACTTTTGTTAGTTCAACTAAAGAAAATCTTCTCAGTCCTCATATTTCTTCTGCCCATTATTAGTACTCATTTAATTTTGTGATTGCTGCTGTGATGTATAGGGGAACATAGGGGATGTCAGCTACAAATATACCACTGGTAAAAAAAAAGTGTCCCTGAAAATATTTTTGAAATATTGGCAACTATGCACTTGGGCATTGCCCACGGGCCACCGGGTCAATAGGTGGTTGATATTATGATATTAAAGCATTAGTAAATTTTGCTAACATTACTACTTTTTAGAGGCCCTGAGGTATGTTATGCCATAATGTACTAGTATGCACAGCATATTAGCACATTAGAATACACTTACCTGTCAGGCTGAGCCCTCCAGTGCTGCGCTGTGATCAATCCGATGGGTCCCGGGTGCTTCCATCTTCACCCGGTCTTCCTTCCGGGTTCTGTGCCTTTGTTCACTTGCCTTGGCTGGGCTGTGTTTCTGTCACTTCCATGCATGCTCATGTGCATCCTCTCTCTCTCTCATCCTCCCTCCCTTACCTTTCTCTCATCCCCTTTATCTCTCTCTCTCATACTCCCTCTCTCTATCTAATTTAATTTAGCTATAACAAAAAAATGTGCATTTTTAATTATTATTTTTTTTATAAAAAGCCCCACCATAATCCTCAGCACCAGGCCCATGATGTTCTTAATCTGGCCCTGATTACACAGATACATTATTTATTTTTGACAACCAAGGGTGGCTATGCCGAGAGGGGGGCTGAACGCTCAAACCTGATCAACTGATTAATAAACAGGATTGAAGGGGTGGGTTCAGCTCTGGTAAGAGATGGGCATGCATACTTGCATCTAATAAACAAAATATTAAGTAGGCGTGTCATACTTTGGCGAGAGGCATAGCAACACACAAGCATCTGAAAAGCTGAAGCAGGGGGGTCCGTCACTTCTGGGTCCTGTGTGACATCACTTCTGGGCTGGAATCCAGAGCGATGATTGGAATGCATGCCAGCTCTGGCAAAGCCATCCTTTCCTGCACACGCTGTACATATAAATACTGGTATTTAGGCACTTATACATGTGATTACAATACCATTTCTTATATTTTAAACACAATTTTTAAATAAATACTACACTTATTAATAACCGGAGGACTAAATTGGAGCCTTACACCAGGGGAATCCCAGCCTTGGATGGCAAACGTGCTTTTTGACATATCTGTAAACAAGGGGTCAAACATCTCTGGTGAGTGTACATTCACACGTTGGGCACAACTGGTGAAGATTACAGGAATTTGACGCTGAAAGAAACTTTGGTGTTGGGATTTGTCACATTGGATTTTATCATTTATTTACTCACTTTATTTTGATTTATATGTTTTTTATATTTGACACTTTGCTAGTGTTTACCGTATGTTTTTATTTATTTATATATGTGAATGCCACTCTTTCATCACTCTTTGTAATTTGCAGGTGGAATATTCCACTTTAAAGGGGCAGCTACATTCACTTGTTGTATTTGATGATTTTCACTTAGTTTTTTGGAGGTGCCATATTTTTCTCTCCATCAGGGACTGTATTTCTATTGTCTGGGCTAGCCCAGCTCCTCCACATTTCCCTTCAACTCTGCATAATCTTTTATGTAGAAGCCAGAGAGAAGCAAAAGGACATACTTTAGTGCCATGGTGTTCAACCTGTGGTCCTTTGGAATATTTTGTACAGCCTTCAGGGCCCCTGCAGACACTAAACTGTATTTCCCTATTGCCTTAGTATTGTAGAGATTTCTAATAGTCTCCTGCATCATGTCCACAGCCCCTGACCGTCTCCTGTGCCATGCTTTCAGTCTCTTGTATAATGCCCATAGTCTTTGTATATATCCTTTTATGTCTGCAGTCGGAAACTTAATTTAACGTGCAGCCTTTTTGGTGATGTTGAGGGTCACACCTGGGGTCCCCTATATCAAAAAAGTTGACCACCACTACTTTAGAGTGTCATTTGAGTGACAGTCTGCTGGGGCTTCTAACATCAGATCCAAGATGTGGACACCCAGCATTAGTCTCAGGGCTTTTGGCTGTCTACAACAGGGAGGTTTTTACTGGTAAATAACTGGCATAATATATGGTAAAATGTACGTATTATCTGTTGAAATGAACGGTCTGGTAACAGGGTCTCTTTAAGGTATCCTAGAATTACTGCCACAGCGATCTATGAGTATTTCTGTCCCTCTTCTTCCCTCCGCAGTCTTCTGGGACACACACACACACTGCAGGATTATCTACAAAGGGCTGCGCGAATCGCGCATGTGCAGTAGGAAACCGGCTGTGAAGCCTGGAAGTTTATAATTATAACATTATGATTGTGCACAGCACTGGCCAGCTGAACGTGTCACCTGGGCGACCAATGTCTCAGGCCTTAAACTGTGAACTATTGGTCCCATCTGATGTGCACACAGGCAAAAAGACAGTAATTGAGAAAAGTGTCCCACAGGCCCCTTCTTCAGAGCCTGGAGAAGAAGTTGAGATTTTCCCTCAAAAGAGCTAGAAGAATCTTCCCTGCACAAGCAAGGAAGAAGTTGATCCTCTTCGAAAAGGTAGGACCTTTCCAGATCTATACTTGGGTTGTGTTTGGATTTGAGAAGTTGGGGTGTGGATTTGGAGAGGGGAAGTGAGGGAGTTTGGGTTTGCTGTGTGTATTTGGGGGGAAGGTGAGGTAGGGTGGGTTTGCTGTGTGTCTGATTTTGGGCTATGAGTCTGAAAGCATTACTCTCTGTCTGATAGCTCATTCATGTGCTATAAAAGAAAAAGGAGGACAGGGAAGTGTTGTGCACCCCTTCTCTGTGGAGGGATGAAGCCAGCACTTCATTAAAATTGTGCGCATCCCTGGCCAGCTGAATGTGATGGCTAACCAATGGCTCAGACATTAAGCTCTAAACTATCCGGACCATCAGATGTGCACACACAAGCAAAAAGAAAGAACGTGAGAAAAGTGTTGCACAGACCCCTTTATCAGAGCATGGATGAGAAGTTGAGATGTTCCCTCAGAAGATCTTGAAGAAACTTCTCTGCACAAGCAAGGAAGAAGTTGATCCTCTTCGAAAGGTAGGACATTTCCAGATCTATACTTGGGTTGTGTTTGAAATTGAGAAAGTGGGGTGTGGATTTGCTGTGTCAATGTGTGTGGATTTGGGGAGGGGAGGTGAGGGAGTTTGGGTTTGCTGTGTGTGTGTATTTGGTGGGAAGGTGAGGAAGGGTGGATTTGCTGTGTATCTGATTTTGGGCTATAACCCTCAAAGTTTTACTCCTGTCTAATAGCGCTTTCATGAGCGATAAAAGAAAAAGGAGAAAATGGAAGTGTTGTGTACCCCTACTCTGCTTAGGGGTGAAGCCAGCACTTCCTTAAAATTGTGCGCATCCCTTTCCAACTGAATGTGGTGGCTGACCAATGGCTCAGACATTAAGCTCTGAACTATCCAGACTATCAGATGTGCACACACAAGCAAAAAGAAAGAACATGAGAAGTGTTGCACAGACCCCTTCATCGGAGCATGGATGAGTAGTTGAGATGTTCCCTCAGAAGAGCTAGAAGAATCTTCTCTGCACAAACAAGGAAGAAGTTGATCCTCTTCAAAAGGTAGGACCTTTAAAGAGCTATAGTTGGGTTGTGTTTGATTTTGAGAATGTGGGGTGTGAATTTGCTGTGTCAATGTGTGTGAATTTGGGGAAGGTTAGGTGAGGGAGGTTGGGATTGCTGTGTGTGTGTGTGTATTTGGGGGGAAGGTAAGGAAGGGTTAATTTACTGTGTGTCTGATTTTCGGCTATAAGCCCCAAGGTATTGCTCCTATCAGATAGTGCATTCATGCGCTATAAATGAAAAAGGAGGACAGGGAAGTGTTGTGTACCCCTACTCTGCTTAGGGGTGAAGCCAGCACTTAATTAAAATTGTACGCATCACTGGACAACTGAATGTGGCGGCTGACCAATGGCTCAGACATTAAGCTCTGAACTATCAAGACCATCAGATGTGCACACATGAGCAAAAAGACAGAAAACGAGAAAAGTGTTACACAGACCCCTTCACCTTTCATCAGAGCATGGATGAGAAGTTGAGATGTTCCCTCAGAAGATCTGGAAGAAACTTCTCTGCACAAGCAAGGAAGAAGTTGATCCTCTTCGAAAGGTAGGACATTTCCAGATCTATACTTGGGTTGTGTTTGAATTTGAAAATGTGAGATGTGGATTTGCTGTGTCAATGTGTGCGGATTTGTGGAAGGATAGGTGAGGGAGGTTGGGTTTGCTGTGTGTGTGGATTTGGAGGGGAGGTAGGGAAGGGTGGATTTGCTGTGTGTCTGATTTTGGGCTATAACCCTCAAAGTTTTACTCCTGTCTGATAGCGTATTCATGAGCAATAAAAGAAAAAGGAGGAAAGGGTAGTGTTGTGTACCCCTACTCTGCTTAGGGGTGAAGCCAGCACTTCCTTAAAATTGTGCTCATCGCTGGCCAACTGAATGTCGTGGCTGACCAATGGCTCAGACATTAAGCTCTGAACTATCCGGACCATCAGATGTGCACACACAAGCAAAAAGAAAGAACATGAGAAAAGTGTTGCACAGACCCCTTCATCAGAGCATGGATGAGAAGTTGAGATGTTCCCTCAGAAGATCTAGAAGAAACTTCTCTGCACAAGCAAGAAGATGTTGATCCTCTTCGAAAACTAGGACATTTCCAGATCTATACTTGGGTTGTGTTTGGAATTGAGAAGGTTGGATGTGGATTTGCTGTGTCAATGTGTGTGGATTTGGGGAGGGGAGGTGAGGGAGTTTGGGTTTGCTGTGTGTGTGTATTTGGGGGGAAGGTGAGGAAGGGTGGGTTTGCTGTGTGTCTGATTTTGGGCTATAACCCTCAAAGCATTACTCCTGTCTGATGTCTGATGTCTGTGTCAATGTGTGTGGATTTGGGGCAGAGCAGAGCAGAGCCGTGTCATTCCTGAATGTTGTCAGGACAACGGGCGTCGCCCTATCAAGTTCCCTCCCCCGTTCTCATGTGAAGCTATCTCAGTAGTATGAGTAAAGAGCTTCACATGAGAGGTATGTCTATAGATGCTCTGTGTGAGCACTTTTCATCATAACCCTTTTTTCTTTCTTCTTGTAATAGATTGACTATGTTTTTTTCTTAATTGTAATAAATTTAATTTTAATAAATAATTTAATTGATTTCACTGTGTGCGCCTCTTTTTTATTTTTATTTTAGTAATAAAAAAAATTATTTTAAAAGTATTTTAATTGTCTTGCCTTTATTTTATATATATATAATATGTGTGTGTTTGTATGTGTGTATGTGTATATATATATATATATATATATATATATATATATATATATATATAATATATATATATATATATATATGAAATATAATATTATATATCTATACAGATATAAATATATATATTTATACACACACAGATAGACAAATAAAAAATATGTATATTTACACACGAAACTATATTTCTATAATTATTTTAAAAATGTAAATTTAAAAGATTTAAATTTTCTTGTATGTATGTTATATAGATATATAAAGATATAGTTTATTGTGTATATATTGTTTTGGTTTGTGTCTTTCTGTGTGTGTGTGTGTGTGTATATATATATATATATATATATATATTATTGCATTTCATTAGTTATCTTGTTTGAAAAATTAAAATATTTTTTGTTATATTTTGTTAAATTTTAGAATTAAAGTAATTTTTTTTTTAATAAAAGTAATATAATAAATAGCAATTATCAGTATGTGATTTAAATATTTTTTTTGAATTTGATAGTTAATGTTATTTTTTTTGTTTGCTAAAAATAAGAATCATAATAAAACAAGCAACATTGACATGTTGCAAACAAGCAACATATTGACTCAACTTAAATATATATTACATTATAAAATTATATATTATACTTTACTTAAAAACTAATAAAAAATTGCAAACAAAACCATGAATAATTTAATGGTTATAAATGTATTTATTAATTAAAAATAAAAATGTACATATGAACAGTTCTAGTTTGTCAGTCACCTTTTGGAAATCTTGTCATGTGTTCAAGCACGGCAGCAGATTTTTCGGGGCGTTCTATTGGGGCAATGTTTTTAGGCATTTCAGGGTTCTTTGGCTTCCATGTGCTGATTATTGTGCCCTCCACTATGCATATCATGTTACCGATCATTTCTTTTGCATGATCGGTATCCATTTTCTCATACACATTTCGGACAATCCATTTCTTACGGCCTCAGGGATACTCCAAATTTTTCCTCTCGATTATAATCTCTGCACCACTGTCATCTTTTTTTTTGGTCAAAGCAGGTTTACGTACCACATTATGATTGTGGCTTAATGCCGCCAATTTAGTTCGAGCATCCATCGAATCATAACGATAATGTATTCGTTTGATATTTTAGAATCATACTGTGGTACGTTTCAATAACACCGGTTTGACAAAAAAAAGTTAGATGCTTCATGTCCTTTTCTAACTTGGAATCCAAAACAATTGCAGATAATGCATGAAATGCAGGTGTCTGTTGGACTAACCAGGGAACCTTTGGTGCATCAACATCAATCTCATCGTGCAAACATTTGTGCTCGATATCGCCAACCATCCATACATGCTCATTTACTACATGATGTAGTAAAGATTGCCAAAGTTCTTTAAAACGTTCCTTGTTTCCTTTGGAAGCTCTACTACACAAATAGAAATGGTTTGTTATGGATCTGATCCACGGCATAATGGCATTATGAATTTTTTTTTTTGGATATTTGTACTAATTTTCTTTTTACATTTTTAACATAGTGCCAAATGTCAAATTGATGATTAATATTTTCATTTTTTGCAGTGGTTAACAATTTGCGTATGCCGGTGTGTCTATCGGTTCCCACAAATTGAATATCTAATTTGCTTTCAATTAGTCTGTCTAAAACTTTTGTAAATCCAAATTTTTCCATGGCGACTGATGAGGCTGTTTGTGACACCTGCACCAACTCAAAATCTACAATTTTTTTGGAGAAAAGGTCCATGAATGTATAAGTGGAGAATTTGGCAGAAAACCCAGGGCTATCGCATTGCCTGTCTCCTACAAGATACAATGTTTTTTTTTTTTATTCTTCAGAAACATAGCCCTTGTTTTTTTGCCAACTATAGTCAATAGCGTGAAAAATTTATCGATTTTGCGCTCGATTGTAAGAAGTTTCTCCAAATATCTCGATGCCGCAAAGTTCGAACATTTCTCTCACTTTGGTATAGCTTCCTCCACTCACACAAATTGCGCCTGAAAGTAAAATATTTCCTGCGGGATAATTCATAATTTTTGGCTGGCTTTCCCACAGCTTTTTGCGTTGGTCAGCAGAGCATGTGGAAAAGACACAAACCAACGTGCCAATTAGTTGTTTTTAAAAAATGTTTATTTTTGAAATACAGTCTGGATCAATTGCTGTTTCAAATGCGATGTCCAGATCCAGACTGCATTCAAAAACAATAAAAAAAAATTTGTTTACAAGGTTAAGGGGGTATTGTAGAGTGTCATCTATTTGTGTGTCTTCAACACTTTCACAAAGACTTAGATCATCTTTCAAAGGAGTTTCACAATCAGACAATCGGAAAATTGGGTCGTCGTAGTATGCCAATTTTCTTTTGGGACGGATTTCAGGACTATCGACCACAGATTCTAAGGGTGAACTCATTACTGGTGTGGGTAGGACGTTTGGTGTCAAACGTCCAGTTGCAGTATGTGGAACCGGAGGAGGTGTCATTAAACCAGCCCCAGAACTGCAATACGGGTGATCCAAGGAGATCGATCTTGCACTAGCTATTTTACAATAGCTTTCCTGTGATTCCGGGACAGTATCCTCCAAATTTGTGGTTTGGGTTTCTGCATCTTTCAATTGCACTTTGACACATTTACATGAACATGTAGTATTTCCAATTTCAGATAATAATAATAATAATAATAAATTTTATTTATAATGCACTTTCCATCAAAAGACCTCAAAGTGCTACATAATTACAATAAAAACAAACAAACCGCTTAATTTACAAAACATTTGCTAAAAAGAAAAGTCTTCAACCCCTTTTTAAAATTTTCAGTAGACTGAGAAACCCTCAGACTATCAGGCAAAGCATTCCACAGACATGGGGCAGCAGCACAAAAGGCCCTATCTCCCATGGTTTTCAACCTAGTTTTTGGAACCTCTTAACAATTCAAATTAGTTGAGCGAAGCGAACGCGGTAGATTTTGAAATCTAAGAAGTTCCTTAAGATAAGGTGGAGCTTGTCCATGTATGCATTGATGGACAAGAAGAGAGACCTTATACTCAATCCTTGTAGAGACCGGCAGCCAATGAAGAGATTTTAAAATTGGAGTGATATGCTCATGCTTCCGCACTCTCATTAGGATCCTCGCTGCAGAGTTTTGAACGTATTGCAACCTCTGCATGCTCTTTCTCGGAATCCCAATGAGAAGTGCGTTGCAATAATCCAGCCTGGAGGAGACAAAGGCATGAATCAACCTTTCAGCATCGGAAAAAGAAAGGATAGGACGAAGTTTAGAGATATTACGAAGGTGGTAGAAAGAAGTCTTGCATACTTGATTTATATGAGCTTCAAAAGTGAGTTGGGAATCCATTTTTACACCAAGATTAGTGACAACAGACGAAACTGGAATTTTAGAGCCTGAAAAGGCAATACTTGTTATCGGCGATGATTTAATCTGGTGAGATGTTCCAGTCATAATAAACTCCGTTTTGGAGCTATTTAGTTGCAAGAAATGTTGTTCCATCCACTCCTTTATCTCCTCCAGACAGGCGCTAAGGACTGATAGGGGTGACTGCACTGAAGGAGTTTCAGCTGCAGCTTTTACATAAAGCTGTGTATCGTCAGCATAACAATGGAAAGAAATATTATAACGATTTATAATATGGCCCAAGGGAGTAAGATATATTATAAATAAAATCGGGCCAAGCACTGACCCTTGGGGAACTCCGCAGGTAACCACATGCGGTTTAGATTTAAAATGACCCAATGTAGTTTGTTCAATCCTATCTGTAAGATATGACTCGAACCAACTGAAGGCTAAATTTTTTAGTCCAACATTATAACGAAGACTATCTAAAAGAATGCCATGATCGACAGTGTCGAACGCAGCTGATGTTGAGGTTCTAGGCATCGCGTATTGCGATCTACGAATTTTATTAAGTCTTGTGCTCCATTTAGTATTGGAGCTGGTGATCATTGACGTTTTGGGAAAAATAGTTGGTATTGCTTCTTCTTTCAATTTTCTTCTTTGCCCTTGGCCAATGAAAGAATCATCTTGGAAGTGCGCAGAACACATCCTGTACACGTTCCCACGCACATCACTTTGGATTAGTGGAAGGTATTGTTTTATCATCTCAGGCTCCATGCCGGCATTTTGAAGCCAGATTTTAATGTGTCGCGTTCTTCGGGAAAATATAATATTTTCTTATTGGAGGATTTGACTGAGCATCACTGTCGTGGCTGCAACAAAGTGCCAAGCAGCTCGGCATTTCTATTCAATAAATAAGAGTAAAATTAGTCAATAAACAATATATAATATAATAGATATATATATATATATATATATATATATATATATATATATATATCTCTATATATATATATATATAATATGTGGATTGTTCACATTAGGTATTAAAAATAGAAGAAAAAAAAAGACACCTTTTTCTATTTTATTAAATAGTTTATTTAAGAATATATTCAATATTTTTTTTTTATCACAAAAAAATGTATAATTACATTAAAAATAAAATGTAACAACTCCGTTTATAATAGAAAATGTATCATTATTTTACATTGCGGATTACACAAGAGAAAGAGCAAGAGAAGAGAGAGCGGGAGCGAGCATGGATAGAGAGAACGTGAGGGAGCGAGCGCGAGGGAGAGAGCGAGAGCGCGAGGGAGAGAACGAGGATGGATAGAGCGAGGATGGATAGAGAGAGAGCAGGAGCGAGGATGGATAGCGAGAGCGAGGATGGATAGAGAGAGAGCGGGAGCGAGGATGGATAGGGAGAGCGGGAGTGAGGATGGATAGAGAGAGAGCGGGAGCGAGGATGGATAGAGAGAGAGCAACAGAGGATGGATAGAGAGAGCGACAGAGGATGAATAGAGAGCAAGTAGAAAATAGAAGAAAGAAGATGAAACACAATAAAAAAAACATCACATTAAAAAAACAATAAACTTTTATTATGGATTAGAAAGAATCAAATCCAAATGTCTGAGGGGAAAGAGAGAGATAGGTGGTTAGATAGCAGTAGAGTCAAAATGCGGGATAATGGTGATATAAAATAGATGTAGAGATATAGATATAGATATAAAGAAGATGGAGACATAGACAAAGGAGAAAGAGCTAAAGGTAAAAGAAGCCGTGATTGAGACAATACACACAATTATACATTGATTTAAAAAAAAAAAAATGTTTTAAATTATGGATTTTAATCAAATCCAATTGTCGGAGATGGAAAACAGAGAGCGAGCGACAGAGGATACGAGAGAGCGAGCGACAGAGGATATGAGAGAGCGCGGGACAGAGGATGCGAGAGAGCGAGGGACAGAGAATGCGAGAGTGCGAGGGAGCGAGGGACAGAGGATAGAGAGAGCGAGGACAGAGGAAGCGAGGGACAGCGGAAGCGAGGGACAGAGGAAGCGAGAGACAGCGGAAGCGAGAGACAGCGGAAGCGAGAGACAGAGGATAGAGAGAGCGAGCGACAGAGGATAGAGAGAGCGAGCGACAGAGGATAGAGAGAGCGAGCGACAGAGGATAGAGAGAGCGAAGGACAGAGGATAGAGAGAGCGAGGGACAGAGGAAGCGAGGGACAGCGGATAGAGAGAGCGAGCGACAGAGGATAGAGAGAGCGAAGGACAGCGGATAGAGAGAGGGAAGGACAGCGGATAGAGAGAGCGAAGGACAGAGGAAGCGAGGGACAGCGGAAGCGAGGGACAGAGGATAGAGAGAGCGAGCGACAGAGGATAGAGAGAGTGAAGGACAGCAAATAGAGAGAGGGAAGGACAGCGAATAGAGAGAGGGAAGGAAAGAGGATAGAGAGGGAAGGAAAGAGGATAGAGAGAGGGAAGGACAGAGGATAGAGAGAGGGAAGGACAGAGGATAGACAGAGCGAAGGACAGAGGATAGACAGAGCGAAGGACAGAGGATAGAGAGAGCGAAGGACAGAGGATAGAGAGAGCGAAGGACAGAGGATAGAGAGAGCGAAGGACAGAGGAAGTGAGGGACAGCGGAAGCGAGGGACAGAGGATAGAGAGAGCGAGCGACAGAGGATAGAGAGAGCGAGCGACAGAGGATAGAGAGAGCGAAGGACAGAGGATAGAGAGAGCGAGGGACAGAGGAAGCGAGGGACAGCGGATAGAGAGAGCGAGCGACAGAGGATAGAGAGAGTGACAGAGGATAGAGAGAGCGAGCGACAGAGGATAGAGAGAGCGAGCGACAGAGGATAGAGAGAGCGAAGGACAGAGGATAGAGAGAGCGAGGGACAGAGGAAGCGAGGGACAGCGGATAGAGAGAGCGAGGGACAGCGGATAGAGAGAGCGAGCGACAGAGGATAGAGAGAGCGAGCGACAGAGGATAGAGAGAGCGAGCGACAGAGGATAGAGAGAGCGAAGGACAGAGGATAGAGAGAGCGAGGGACAGAGGAAGCGAGGGACAGCGGATAGAGAGAGCGAGCGACAGAGGATAGAGTGAGCGAGGGACAGAGGAAGCGAGGGACAGCGGAAGCGAGGGACAGCGGATAGAGAGAGCGAGCGACAGAGGATAGAGAGAGCGAGCGACAGAGGATAGAGAGAGCGAGCAACAGAGGATAGAGAGAGCGAAGGACAGAGGATAGAGAGAGCGAGGGACAGAGGAAGCGAGGGACAGCGGATAGAGAGAGCGAGCGACAGAGGATAGAGAGAGCGACAGAGGATAGAAAGAGCGAGCGACAGAGGATAGAGAGAGCGAGCGACAGAGGATAGAGAGAGCGAGTGACAGAGGATAGAGAGAGCGAGGGACAGAGGATAGAGAGAGCGAGGGACAGAGGAAGCGAGGGACAGCGGATAGAGAGAGCGAGGGACAGCGGATAGAGAGAGCGAGCGACAGAGGATAGAGAGAGCGAGCGACAGAGGATAGAGAGAGCGAGCGACAGAGGATAGAGAGAGCGAAGGACAGAGGATAGAGAGAGCAAGGGACAGAGGAAGCGAGGGACAGCGGATAGAGAGAGCGAGCGACAGAGGATAGAGAGAGCGAGGGACAGCGGAAGCGAGGGACAGCGGAAGCGAGGGACAGCGGATAGAGAGAGCGAAGGACAGCGAAGTGTTTCTAATGATGGAATAAAAAGGGGGGGATGTAAAGAATGGAGGAGAGGAGATTCAGAAACAAGTAGGAGGCAAGAAAAGTCTCACATATAAAATCACACACACACACACACATATAAAAAAAAAGTTACACAAATTAAATACAATATTACATTTTTGGCATGGCTTTGAATAATCAATTCCACTTGTCTTTTGAATCTATGGGATAAAAAATAAAAATAAAAATTATTAAAAATAAAAGCAAACCAAACAACAAAAACAGTACAATATTTATTTTTTTAGAATATAAACGTGATTATAGTGTGTTAACCACTTGCCTACTGGGCACTTAAACACCCCTCCTGCCAAGATCAATTTTCAGCTTTCGTTGCTCTCACACTTTGAACGACAATTACTCAGGCATGTAACACTGTACCAAAACTTTTATTATTTCGATTTTTTCACACAAGTAGAACTGTCTTTTGTTCTTGTTTGATCGCCTGTGTTTTTTTTTTTTTTTTCATTTGTGCTATAAATGAACAAAGCCCCTAAATTTTGAAACTAACAAAGATTTTTGCTTGTTTCTGTGATAAGTTTTTGCAAATCTTTAAATTTAAAACATAACATTTTGGCCACAATTTAGTGTGCTACATATCTTTGGTATAAATAACACACATTACACTTTTGAAGACCCTGGAGCACCAGGACAATGACACACGACATCATGGCTTAATGGCCGCTGTGATTGGCCATTAAGCAAGATCTGTGATTGTCTTTGACCGAATGACACGGCCAACACATAACTTGCCCGATGCGTGCGTCAGAGAAATCAACAGGAAATTAACTTGGTAGCAGCCTTTTGCAATGCCCTGTACAGCAAAGCATAGACTGGGAGAGAGTGTTTCAGGAGTGGGAACCAATCCCCTGTACAGTGGAGTTCAGAGTGGGTGAGGGAAGAAAAGGACTGGCAGCCAATCACCTGTAGAGCAGAGCTCAGACTAGGAGAGGTAGGCCGGTCAGGGCTGAGAGCCAATCGCCTGAAGAGCAGACCTCAATCTTGGAACCGCTCTCTATCATACACTATGTCAGTGGAGCTAGGTTACCTAGACCCTGACATCACCAAAGGGCCACCCATAATGTTCAGCAAATTTAATATTACAAAACAAAAATGTCAGACTGCAGACATGGAATAGGAGGTAGTCAGAAAGCACAGCCATGCTGCAGGGGACGATCAAAGACTATGGACATGCTGCAGGGGACGATCAAAGACTACGGACATGCTGCAGGAGATGATCAGAGACTACAGACATGCTGCAGGAGATGATCAGAGACTACATACATGCTGCAGGAGATGATCAGAGACTACATACATGCTGCAGGAGATGATCAGAGACTACGGACATGCTGCAGGAGATGATCAGAGACTACATACATGCTGCAGGAGATGATCAGAGACTACATACATGCTGCAGGAGATGATCAGAGACTACGGACATGCTGCAGGAGATGATCAGAGACTACGGACATGCTGCAGGAGATGATCAGAGACTACATACATGCTGCTCTACTCTACTCTACTCTAGGGCAGTGATGGCGAACATTGGCACCCCAGATGTTTTGGAACTACATTTCCCATGATGCTCATGCACTCTGCAGTGTAGTTGAGCATCATGGGAAATGTAGTTCCAAAACATCTGGGGTGCCAAGGTTCGCCATCACTGCTCTAGGGTCTCTGCAAAAAAATAAAAATATATTATATATATATATATATATATATATATATATATATATATATATATATATAAAAATATACCGCCCGCGGTCTAGCCGTGCTGGCCCATTGATTTCGATGGGTAGGAACGGTTAATACACCGCTCCTTCATCGCTCAGAAGATGCGGCTAGCAGGACTTTTTTCACCATCCTGCTAGCGCACCGCTCCAGTGTGAAAGCCCTCCGGCTTTCACACTGTAGTGAAAGAGGCCGGTTTTTCAAGACGCTACACAGGTGCTATTTTTACCGCTGTAAGGCATGAAAACCGCCACAGTGTGAAAGGGGTCTTAGCGTCCGCTCTGCAGCCATCTTTTGGCTATAAAGCGGGCGCAAAGTGGTTTACAGACACATACACACATTTTTTTAATGCATTAAATAACTTACTTGAATCCGATGTAGATTAAACAGCTAAGAACTCGGTCACAGAATTTTCTATGCAGTAGTTCGGTAACTGGAAGGAAAAAAATATACAATAAAAAAACATTAGTAAAGTTTAATAATTATGTTAAAAAAAAAAGATAAAAAAAAATTAGAAAAATGGCTTTTTAATAATTTTTGTAGTTACCAAAATATTTTAAAAATCTTTTTTTTTAAAGTATTAATGCAGACAAAAAAAATAAAATTTTTGGAACTTACCTTATAATGTATTTAAGGTTTTGATTGACGATGAGAAAGATCTTCAATTTAAAAGGCACAATCAGAGTACTATATAAAATCTGAGAAGACAATTAAAAATAATTTTTAAAAAAATTACCTAATATATAAATTGATGTAAAATAAAAAAAGACTAAAAAAAAGATTATAAAAAATATATATATATATATATATATTTTTTTTAAAATTACACAGTAAAATCAAGAATTAAAATATAATATTAAGATCGAATTAACAAACAGTTAAATAAAGCAAAAAAAAAATGTGTTAAAAAAAATAAAAAAAATTTGTTGATGTATATATTCTAAAATAAATAAAAATAATTATATAAAATGTATACGTGTGTTCTAAAAATTAATAATAAATTAAAATACAAATATAAAAAATGAAAATTATAAACATGATAAAAAAAATATATATTTTAGACATAGACATTGATAGAGCCAATTCTTGATTATACATTTCGATTTTTTTAAAACAATCTAATATAATTACAACCAAAAAAAAAAAAAAAATCTTAAAAAAAAAAAAAAAATCTTAAAAAAAATAATAAAATTTGATTTGAAAATAAACTTTATCTAAAAAAAAAAAAAAAAAAAAAAAAAATATATACATATATATATATACACAAAGCATTGTGATCTAATTTTCAAATTACAGAGCAATTTAAAAATTAGTAAAGACAATAAGATTACTTACCTGTGAGCTTGTGTTGGGGCAGCTGTACCGCGTTAAGTCCGTTCGCCTCGTGTTCTCAACTGGTAATATTTACCTGTTTGCCCTGGAGAACAATGGCGAAATTAAAATCGCCCTCCAAATGTGGCCGGCGTGATGACGTCACGTCCTCGAAATCTCGCGAGATTTCGGCTGTATTAGCCTCAATGTCTCCTGGGATTACTTGGACGAGATCCCAGGAGACAGTGCGGGGTTCAGCAGGAAGTGATGCTAATCCCCGCATAGAGACCGCCCATCGCCGCAGGGGGTGAGAATAAAACATTACTAATTACATGAGGTACGTTGATTAAAAAAAACAAAAACTGTGGCATTAGCAAATGTATGATCTAGAGGGAACAGAATGGGAAAATGTTATTAATATGTGCGCAGAACCTCTTTAAGCTCTGAACTATCCGGACCATCAGATGTGCACACACAAGCAAAGAAAGAACATGAGAAAAGTGTTGCACAGACCCTTTCATCAGAGCATGGAGGAGAAGTTGAGATGTTCCCTCAGAAGATCTAGAAGAAACTTCACTGCACAAGCAAGGAAGAAGTTGATCCTCTTTGAAAGGTAGGACATTTCCAGATCTATACTTGGGTTGTGTTTGGATTTGAAAATGTGAGATGTGGATTTGCTGTGTCAATGTGTGCGGATATGGCGAGGGGAGGTGAGGGAGTTTGGGTTTGCTGTGTGTGTGTATTTGGGGGGAAGGTGAGGAAGGGTGGGTTTGCTGTGTGTCTGATTTTGGGCTATAACCCTCAAAGTTTTACTCCTGTCTGATAGCGCATTCGTGAGGGATAAAAGAAAAAGGAGGAAAGGGAAGTGTTGTGTACCCCTACTCTGCTTAGGGGTGAAGCCAGCACTTCCTTAAAATTGTACGCATCGCTGGCCAACTAAATGTGGGGGCTGACCAATGGCTCAGACATTAAGCTCTGAACTATCCAGACCATCAGATGTGCACACACAAGCAAAAAGAAAGAACATACGAAAAGAGTTGCACAGACCCCTTCATCAGAGCATGGATGAGAAGTTGAGATGTTCCCTCAGAAGATCTAGAAGAAACTTCTCTGCACAAGCAAGGAAGAAGTTGATCCTCTTCGAAAGGTAGGACAGTTCCAGATTTATACTTGGGTTGTGTTTGGAATTGAGAAGGTGAGGTGTGGATTTGCTGTGTCAATGTGTGCGGATTTGGGAAAGGATAGGTGAGGAAGGTTGGGTTAGCTGTGTGTGTGGATTTGAAGGGGAGGTAGGGAAGGGTGGATTTGTTGTGTGTCTGATTTTGGGCTATAATCCCCAAAGTATTGCTCCTATCTAATAGCACATTCATGCGCTTTAAAAGAAAAAGGAGGACAGGGAAGTGTTGTGTACCCCTAATCTGCTTAGGGGTGAAGCCAGCACTTCCTTAAAATTGTGCGCATTGCTGGCCAACTGAATGTGGTGGCGGACCAATGGCGCAGACATTAAGCTCTGAACTATCCGGACCATCAGATGTGCACACACAAGCAAAAAGAAAGAACATAAGAAAAGTGTTGCACAGACCCCTTCATCAGAGCATGGATGAGAAGTTGAGATGTTCCCTCAGAAGATCTAGAAGAAACTTTACTGCACAAGTAAGGAAGAAGTTGATCCTCTTCGAAAGGTAGGACATTTCCAGATGTATACTTGGGTTGATTTTGAAAATCTAAGATGTGGATTTGCTGTGTCAATGTGTGCGGATTTGGGGAAGGATAGGTGAGGGAGGTTGAGTTAGCTGTGTGTGTGGATTTGGAGGGGAGGTAGGGATGGGTGGATTTGCTGTGTGTCTGATTTTGGGCTATAAGCCCTAAAGTATTGCTCCTATCTAATAGCACATTCATGCACTTTAAAAGAAAAAGGAGGACAGGGAAGTGTTGTGTACCCCTAATCTGCTTAGGGGTGAAGCCAGCACTTCATTAAAATTGTGCGCATCACTGGCCAAATGAATGTGGCAGCTGACCAATGGCTCAGACATTAAGCTCTGAACTATCCGGACCATCAGATGTGCACACACAAGCAAAAAGAAAGAACATGAGAAAAGTGTTGCACAGACCCCTTCATCAGAGCATGGATGAGAAGTTGAGATGTTCCCTCAGAAGATTTAGAAGAAACTTCTCTGCACAAGCAAGGAAGAAGTTGATCCTCTTCGAAAGGTAGGACATTTCCAGATCTATACTTGGGTTGTGTTTGGAATTGAGAAGGTGGGGTGTGGATTTGCTGTGTCAATGTGTGTGGATTTGGGGAGGGGAGGGAGTTTGGGTTTGCTGTGTTTGTGTATTTGGGGGGTAAGGTGAGGAAGGGTGGGTTTGCTGTGTGTCTGATTTTGGGCTATAACCCCTCAAAGTTTTACTTCTGTCTGATAGAGCTT
Organism: Lithobates pipiens; assembly: GCF_037356315.1. NCBI lineage: Eukaryota > Metazoa > Chordata > Amphibia > Anura > Ranidae > Lithobates > Lithobates pipiens. The sequence goes on from NW_027507788.1 coordinate 115,565,336, forward strand.
TCATGAGCGATAAAAGAAAAGGGAGAAAAGGGAAGTGTTGTGTACCCCTACTCTGCTTAGGGGTGAAGCCAGCACTTCTTTAAAATTGTGCGCATCGCTGGCCAGCTGAATGTGGTGGCTGACCAATGGCTCAGACATTAAGCTCTGGACTATCCGAACCATCAGATGTGCACACAAGCAAAAAGAAAGGACATGAGAAAAGTGTTGCACAGACCCCTTCATCAGAGCAAGGATGAGAAGTTGAGATGTTCCCTCAGAAGATCTAGAAGAAATTTCTCTGCAAAAGCTAGGAAGAAGTTGATCCTCTTCGAAAGGTAGGACATTTCCACATCCACACTTGGGTTGTGTTTGGAATTGAGAAGGTGGGGTGTGGATTTGCTGTGTCAATGTGTGTGGATTTGGGGAGGGGAGGTGAGGGAGTTTGGGTTTGCTGTGTGTATATTTTGGGGGAAGGTGAGGAAGGGTGGGTTTGCTGTGTGTCTGATTTTGGGCTATAACCCTCAAAGTTTTACTCCTGTCTGATAGCGCTTTCATGAGCGATAAAAGAAAAAGGAGGAACGGGAAGTGTTGTGTACCCCTACTCTGCTTAGGGGTTTAGCCAGCACTTCCTTAAAATTGTGCGCATCGCTGGCCACCTGAATGTGATGGCTGACCAATGGCTCAGACATTAAGCTCTGAACTATCCACACCATCAGATGTGCACACACAAGCAAAAGAAAGAACATGAGAAAAGTGTTGCACAGACCACTTCATCAGAGCATGGATGAGAAGTTGAGATATTCCCTCAGAAGATCTAGAAGAAACTTCTCTGCAAAAGCTAGGAAGAAGTTGATCCTCTTCGAAAGGTAGGACATTTCCAAGATCTATACTTGGGTTGTGTTTGGAATTGAGAAGGTGGGGTGTGGATTTGATATGTCAATGTGTGTGGATTTGGGGAGGGGAGGTGAGGGAGTTTGGGTTTGCTGTGTTTGTGTATTTGGGGGGGAAGGTGAGGAAGGGTGGGTTTGCTGTGTGTCTGATTTTGAGCTAAAACCCTTAAAGTTTTACTCCTGTCTGATATCGCTTTTATGAGCGATAAAAGAAAAAGGAGAAAAGGGAAGTGTTGTGTACCCCTACTCTGCTTAGGGGTGAAGCCAGCACTTCCTTAAAATTGTGCGCATCGCTGCCCAACTGAATGTGGTGGTTGACCAATGGCTCAGACATTAAGCTCTGAACTATCAAGACCATCAGACATGCACAAATAAGCAAAATAAAGAACATGAGAAAAGTGTTGCACAGACCCCTTCATCAGAGCATGGATGAGAAGTTGAGATGTTCCCTCAGAAGATCTAGAAGAAACTTCTCTGCACAAGCAAGGAAGAAGTTGATCCTCTTCGAAAGGTAGGACATTTCCAGATCTATACTTGGGTTGTGTTTGGAATTGAGAAGGTGGGGTGTGGATTTGCTGTGTCAATGTGTGTGGATTTGGGGAGGGAGGTGAGGGAGTTTGGGTTTGCTGTGTTTGTGTATTTGGGGGGGAAGGTGAGGAAGGGTGGGTTTGCTGTGGCTGATTTTGAGCTATAACCCTCAAAGTTTTACTCCTGTCTGATAGCGCTTTCATGAGCGATAAAAGAAAAAGGAGGACAGGGAAGTGTTGTGTACCCCTAATCTGCTTAGGGGTGAAGCCAGCACTTCATTAAAATTGTGCGCATCACTGGCCAAATGAATGTGGCAGCTGACCAATGGCTCAGACATTAAGCTCTGAACTATCAGGACCATCAGATGTGCACACACAAGCAAAAAGAAAGAACATGAGAAAAGTGTTGCACAGACCCCTTCATCAGAGCATGGATGAGAAGTTGAGATGTTCCCTCAGAATATCTAGAAGAAATTTCTCTGCAAAAGCTAGGAAGAAGTTGATCCTCTTCGTAAGGTAGGACATTTCCACATCCACACTTGGGTTGTGTTTGGAATTGAGAAGGTGGGGTGTGGATTTGCTGTGTCAATGTGTGTGGATTTGGGGAGGGAGGTGAGGGAGTTTGGGTTTGCTGTGTTTGTGTATTTGGGGGGGAATGTGAGGAAGGGTGGGTTTGCTGTGTGTCTGATTTTGAGCTATAACCCTCAAAGTTTTACTCCTGTCTGATAGCGCTTTCATGAGCGATAAAAGAAAAAGGAGAAAAAGGAAGTGTTGTGTACCCCTACTCTGCTTAGGGGTGAAGCCAGCACTTCCTTAAAATTGTGCGCATCGCTGGCCAACTGAATGTGGTGGCTGACCAATAGCTCAGACATTAAGCTCTGAACTATCCGGACCATCAGATGTGCACAAACAAGCAAAAGAAAGAACATGAGAAAAGTGTTGCACAGACCCCTTCATCAGAGCATGGATGAGAAGTTGAGATGTTCCCTCAGAAGATCTAGAAGAAACTTCACTGCAGAAGCAAGGAAGAAGTTGATCCTCTTCGAAAGGTATGACATTTCCAGATCTATAATTGGGTTCTGTTTGGAATTGAGAAGGTGGGATGTGGATTTGCTGTGTCAATGTTGTGGATTTGGGGAGGGGAGGTGAGGGAGTTTGGGTTTGCTATGTGTGTGTATTTGTGGGGGAAGGTGAGGAAGGGTGGGTTTGCTGTGTGTCTGATTTTTAACCAAAACCCTTAAAGTTTTACTCCTGTCTGATAGCACTTTCATGAGCGATAAAAGAAAAGGGAGAAAAGGGAAGTGTTGTGTACCCCTACTCTGCTTAGGGGTGAAGCCAGCACTTCTTTAAAATTGTGCGCATCGCTGGTCAGCTGAATGTGGTGGCTGACCAATGGCTCAGACATTAAGCTCTGGACTATCCGGACCATCAGATGTGCACACATTAAGCTCTGGACTATCCGGACCATCAGATGTGCACACACAAGCAAAAAGAAAGAACATGAGAAAAGTGTTGCACAGACCCCTTCATCAGAGCTTGGAGGAGAAGTTGAGATGTTCCCTCAGAAGATCTAGAAGAAACTTCTCTGCACAAGCAAGGAAGAAGTTGATCCTCTTCGAAAGGTAGGACATTTCCAGATCTATACTTGGGTTGTGTTTGGAATTGAGAAGGTGGGGTGTGGATTTGCTGTGTCAATCTGTGTGGATTTGGGGAGGGAGGTGAGGGATTTTGGGTTTGCTGTGTTTGTGTATTTGGGGGGGAAGGTGAGGAAGGGTGGGTTTGCTGTGTGTCTGATTTTGAGCCATAACCCTCAAAGTTTTACTCCTGTCGGATAGCGCTTTCATGAGCGATAAAAGAAAAAGGAGAAAAGGGAAGTGTTGTGTACCCCTACTCTGCTTAGGGGTGAAGCCAGCACTTCCTTAAAATTGTGCGCATCGCTGGCCAACTGAATGTGGTGGCTGACCAATGGCTCAGACATTAAGCTCTGAACTATCAAGACCATCAGATGTGCACAAACAAGCAAAAAGACAGAAAACGAGAAAAGTGTTGCACAGACCCCTTCATCAGAGCTTGGAGGAGAAGTTGAGATGTTCCCTCAGAAGATCTAGAAGAACCTTCTCTGCACAAGCAAGGAAGAAGTTGATCCTCTTCGAAAGGTAGGACATTTCCAGATCTATACTTGGGTTGATTTTGAAAATGTGAGATGTGGATTTGCTGTGTCAATGTGTGCGGATTTGGGGAAGGATAGGTGAGGGAGGTTGAGTTAGCTGTGTGTGTGGATTTGGAGGGGAGGTAGGGATGGGTGGATTTGCTGTGTGTCTGATTTTGGATAAGCCCCAAAGTATTGCTCCTATCTAATAGCACATTCATGCACTTTAAAAGAAAAAGGAGGACAGGGAAGTGTTGTGTACCCCTAATCTGCTTAGGGGTGAAGCCAGCACTTCATTAAAATTGTGCGCATCACTGGCCAAATGAATGTGGCAGCTGACCAATGGCTCAGACATTAAGCTCTGAACTATCAGGACCATCAGATGTGCACACACAAGCAAAAAGAAAGAACATGAGAAAAGTGTTGCACAGACCCCTTCATCAGAGCATGGATGAGAAGTTGAGATGTTCCCTCAGAAGATCTCGAAGAAATTTCTCTGCAAAAGCTAGGAAGAAGTTGATCCTCTTCGAAAGGTAGGACATTTCCACATCCACACTTGGGTTGTGTTTGGAATTGAGAAGGTGGGGTGTGGATTTGCTGTGTCAATGTGTGTGGATTTGGGGAGGGAGGTGAGGGAGTTTGGGTTTGCTGTGTTTGTGTATTTGGGGGGGAAGGTGAGGAAGGGTGGGTTTGCTGTGTGTCTGATTTTGAGCTATAACCCTCAAAGTTTTACTCCTGTCTGATAGCGCTTTCATGAGCGATAAAAGAAAAAGGAGAAAAGGGAAGTGTTGTGTACCCCTACTCTGCTTAGGGGTGAAGCCAGCACTTCCTTAAAATTGTGCGCATCGCTGGCCAACTGAATGTGGTGGCTGACCAATAGCTCAGACATTAAGCTCTGAACTATCCGGACCATCAGATGTGCACAAACAAGCAAAAGAAAGAACATGAGAAAAGTGTTGCACAGACCCCTTCATCAGAGCATGGATGAGAAGTTGAGATGTTCCCTCAGAAGATCTAGAAGAAACTTCACTGCAGAAGCAAGGAAGAAGTTGATCCTCTTCGAAAGGTATGACATTTCCAGATCTATAATTGGGTTCTGTTTGGAATTGAGAAAGTGGGATGTGGATTTGCTGTGTCAATGTTGTGGATTTGGGGAGGGGAGGTGAGGGAGTTTGGGTTTGCTATGTGTGTGTATTTGTGGGGGAAGGTGAGGAAGGGTGGGTTTGCTGTGTGTCTGATTTTTAACCAAAACCCTTAAAGTTTTACTCCTGTCTGATAGCACTTTCATGAGCGATAAAAGAAAAGGGAGAAAAGGGAAGTGTTGTGTACCCCTACTCTGCTTAGGGGTGAAGCCAGCACTTCTTTAAAATTGTGCGCATCGCTGGCCAGCTGAATGTGGTGGCTGTCCAATGGCTCAGACATTAAGCTCTGGACTATCCGGACCATCAGATGTGCACACACAAGCAAAAAGAAAGAACATGAGAAAAGTGTTGCACAGACCCCTTCATCAGAGCATGGATGAGAAGTTGAGATGTTCCCTCAGAAGATCTAGAAGAAACTTCTCTGCAAAAGCTGAGAAGAAGTTGATCCTCTTCGAAAGGTAGGACATTTCCACATCCGCACTTGGGTTGTGTTTCGAATTGAGAAGTTGGGGTGTGGATTTGCTGTGTCAATGTGTGTGGATTTGGGGAGGGGAGGTGAGGGAGATTGGGTTTGCTGTATGTGTGTATTTGGGGGGGGGGGGGATGAGGAAGGGTGGGTTTGCTGTGTGTCTGATTTTGGGCTATAACCCTCAAAGTTTTACTCCTGTCTGATAGTGTATTTAGGAGCAATTAAAGAAAAAGGAGAAAAGGGAAGTGTTGTGTACCCCTACTCTGCTTAGGGGTGAAGCCAGCACTTCCTTAAAATTGTGCGCATCGCTGGCCAACTGAATGTGGTGGCTGACCAATGGCTCAGACATTAAGCTCTGAACTATCAAGACCATCAGACGTGCACAAACAAGCAAAAAGACAGAAAACGAGAAAAGTGTTGCACAGACCCCTTCATCAGAGCTTGGAGGAGAAGTTGAGATGTTCCCTCAGAAGATCTAGAAGAAACTTCTCTGCACAAGCAAGGAAGAAGTTGATCCTCTTCGAAAGGTAGGACATTTCCAGATCTATACTTGGGTTGATTTTGAAAATGTGAGATGTGGATTTGCTGTGTCAATGTGTGCGGATTTGGGGAAGGATAGGTGAGGGAGGTTGAGTTAGCTGTGTGTGTGGATTTGGAGGGGAGGTAGGGATGGGTGGATTTGCTGTGTGTCTGATTTTGGATAAGCCCCAAAGTATTGCTCCTATCTAATAGCACATTCATGCACTTTAAAAGAAAAAGGAGGACAGGGAAGTGTTGTGTACCCCTAATCTGCTTAGGGGTGAAGCCAGCACTTCATTAAAATTGTGCGCATCACTGGCCAAATGAATGTGGCAGCTGACCAATGGCTCAGACATTAAGCTCTGAACTATCAGGACCATCAGATGTGCACACACAAGCAAAAAGAAAGAACATGAGAAAAGTGTTGCACAGACCCCTTCATCAGAGCATGGATGAGAAGTTGAGATGTTCCCTCAGAATATCTAGAAGAAATTTCTCTGCAAAAGCTAGGAAGAAGTTGATCCTCTTCGTAAGGTAGGACATTTCCACATCCACACTTGGGTTGTGTTTGGAATTGAGAAGGTGGGGTGTGGATTTGCTGTGTCAATGTGTGTGGATTTGGGGAGGGAGGTGAGGGAGTTTGGGTTTGCTGTGTTTGTGTATTTGGGGGGGAATGTGAGGAAGGGTGGGTTTGCTGTGTGTCTGATTTTGAGCTATAACCCTCAAAGTTTTACTCCTGTCTGATAGCGCTTTCATGAGCGATAAAAGAAAAAGGAGAAAAGGGAAGTGTTGTGTACCCCTACTCTGCTTAGGGGTGAAGCCAGCACTTCCTTAAAATTGTGCGCATCGCTGGCCAACTGAATGTGGTGGCTGACCAATAGCTCAGACATTAAGCTCTGAACTATCCGGACCATCAGATGTGCACAAACAAGCAAAAGAAAGAACATGAGAAAAGTGTTGCACAGACCCCTTCATCAGAGCATGGATGAGAAGTTGAGATGTTCCCTCAGAAGATCTAGAAGAAACTTCACTGCAGAAGCAAGGAAGAAGTTGATCCTCTTCGAAAGGTATGACATTTCCAGATCTATAATTGGGTTCTGTTTGGAATTGAGAAGGTGGGATGTGGATTTGCTGTGTCAATGTTGTGGATTTGGGGAGGGGAGGTGAGGGAGTTTGGGTTTGCTATGTGTGTGTATTTGTGGGGGAAGGTGAGGAAGGGTGGGTTTGCTGTGTGTCTGATTTTTAACCAAAACCCTTAAAGTTTTACTCCTGTCTGATAGCACTTTCATGAGCGATAAAAGAAAAGGGAGAAAAGGGAAGTGTTGTGTACCCCTACTCTGCTTAGGGGTGAAGCCAGCACTTCTTTAAAATTGTGCGCATCGCTGGTCAGCTGAATGTGGTGGCTGACCAATGGCTCAGACATTAAGCTCTGGACTATCCGGACCATCAGATGTGCACACATTAAGCTCTGGACTATCCGGACCATCAGATGTGCACACACAAGCAAAAAGAAAGAACATGAGAAAAGTGTTGCACAGACCCCTTCATCAGAGCTTGGAGGAGAAGTTGAGATGTTCCCTCAGAAGATCTAGAAGAAACTTCTCTGCACAAGCAAGGAAGAAGTTGATCCTCTTCGAAAGGTAGGACATTTTCAGATCTATACTTGGGTTGTGTTTGGAATTGAGAAGGTGGGGTGTGGATTTGCTGTGTCAATCTGTGTGGATTTGGGGAGGGAGGTGAGGGATTTTGGGTTTGCTGTGTTTGTGTATTTGGGGGGGAAGGTGAGGAAGGGTGGGTTTGCTGTGTGTCTGATTTTGAGCCATAACCCTCAAAGTTTTACTCCTGTCTGATAGCGCTTTCATGAGCGATAAAAGAAAAAGGAGAAAAGGGAAGTGTTGTGTACCCCTACTCTGCTTAGGGGTGAAGCCAGCACTTCCTTAAAATTGTGCGCATCGCTGGCCAACTGAATGTGGTGGCTGACCAATGGCTCAGACATTAAGCTCTGAACTATCAAGACCATCAGACGTGCACAAACAAGCAAAAAGACAGAAAACGAGAAAAGTGTTGCACAGACCCCTTCATCAGAGCTTGGAGGAGAAGTTGAGATGTTCCCTCAGAAGATCTAGAAGAAACTTCTCTGCACAAGCAAGGAAGAAGTTGATCCTCTTCGAAAGGTAGGACATTTCCAGATCTATACTTGGGTTGATTTTGAAAATGTGAGATGTGGATTTGCTGTGTCAATGTGTGCGGATTTGGGGAAGGATAGGTGAGGGAGGTTGAGTTAGCTGTGTGTGTGGATTTGGAGGGGAGGTAGGGATGGGTGGATTTGCTGTGTGTCTGATTTTGGATAAGCCCCAAAGTATTGCTCCTATCTAATAGCACATTCATGCACTTTAAAAGAAAAAGGAGGACAGGGAAGTGTTTTGTACCCCTAATCTGCTTAGGGGTGAAGCCAGCACTTCATTAAAATTGTGCGCATCACTGGCCAAATGAATGTGGCAGCTGACCAATGGCTCAGACATTAAGCTCTGAACTATCAGGACCATCAGATGTGCACACACAAGCAAAAAGAAAGAACATGAGAAAAGTGTTGCACAGACCCCTTCATCAGAGCATGGATGAGAAGTTGAGATGTTCCCTCAGAATATCTAGAAGAAATTTCTCTGCAAAAGCTAGGAAGAAGTTGATCCTCTTCGTAAGGTAGGACATTTCCACATCCACACTTGGGTTGTGTTTGGAATTGAGAAGGTGGGGTGTGGATTTGCTGTGTCAATGTGTGTGGATTTGGGGAGGGAGGTGAGGGAGTTTGGGTTTGCTGTGTTTGTGTATTTGGGGGGGAATGTGAGGAAGGGTGGGTTTGCTGTGTGTCTGATTTTGAGCTATAACCCTCAAAGTTTTACTCCTGTCTGATAGCGCTTTCATGAGCGATAAAAGAAAAAGGAGAAAAGGGAAGTGGTGTGTACCCCTACTCTGCTTAGGGGTGAAGCCAGCACTTCCTTAAAATTGTGCGCATCGCTGGCCAACTGAATGTGGTGGCTGACCAATAGCTCAGACATTAAGCTCTGAACTATCCGGACCATCAGATGTGCACAAACAAGCAAAAGAAAGAACATGAGAAAAGTGTTGCACAGACCCCTTCATCAGAGCATGGATGAGAAGTTGAGATGTTCCCTCAGAAGATCTAGAAGAAACTTCACTGCAGAAGCAAGGAAGAAGTTGATCCTCTTCGAAAGGTATGACATTTCCAGATCTATAATTGGGTTCTGTTTGGAATTGAGAAGGTGGGATGTGGATTTGCTGTGTCAATGTTGTGGATTTGGGGAGGGGAGGTGAGGGAGTTTGGGTTTGCTATGTGTGTGTATTTGTGGGGGAAGGTGAGGAAGGGTGGGTTTGCTGTGTGTCTGATTTTTAACCAAAACCCTTAAAGTTTTACTCCTGTCTGATAGCACTTTCATGAGCGATAAAAGAAAAGGGAGAAAAGGGAAGTGTTGTGTACCCCTACTCTGCTTAGGGGTGAAGCCAGCACTTCTTTAAAATTGTGCGCATCGCTGGTCAGCTGAATGTGGTGGCTGACCAATGGCTCAGACATTAAGCTCTGGACTATCCGGACCATCAGATGTGCACACATTAAGCTCTGGACTATCCGGACCATCAGATGTGCACACACAAGCAAAAAGAAAGAACATGAGAAAAGTGTTGCACAGACCCCTTCATCAGAGCTTGGAGGAGAAGTTGAGATGTTCCCTCAGAAGATCTAGAAGAAACTTCTCTGCACAAGCAAGGAAGAAGTTGATCCTCTTCGAAAGGTAGGACATTTCCAGATCTATACTTGGGTTGTGTTTGGAATTGAGAAGGTGGGGTGTGGATTTGCTGTGTCAATCTGTGTGGATTTGGGGAGGGAGGTGAGGGATTTTGGGTTTGCTGTGTTTGTGTATTTGGGGGGGAAGGTGAGGAAGGGTGGGTTTGCTGTGTGTCTGATTTTGAGCCATAACCCTCAAAGTTTTACTCCTGTCTGATAGCGCTTTCATGAGCGATAAAAGAAAAAGGAGAAAAGGGAAGTGTTGTGTACCCCTACTCTGCTTAGGGGTGAAGCCAGCACTTCCTTAAAATTGTGCGCATCGCTGGCCAACTGAATGTGGTGGCTGACCAATGGCTCAGACATTAAGCTCTGAACTATCAAGACCATCAGATGTGCACAAACAAGCAAAAAGACAGAAAACGAGAAAAGTGTTGCACAGACCCCTTCATCAGAGCTTGGAGGAGAAGTTGAGATGTTCCCTCAGAAGATCTAGAAGAAACTTCTCTGCACAAGCAAGGAAGAAGTTGATCCTCTTCGAAAGGTAGGACATTTCCAGATCTATACTTGGGTTGATTTTGAAAATGTGAGATGTGGATTTGCTGTGTCAATGTGTGCGGATTTGGGGAAGGATAGGTGAGGGAGGTTGAGTTAGCTGTGTGTGTGGATTTGGAGGGGAGGTAAGGATGGGTGGATTTGCTGTGTGTCTGATTTTGGATAAGCCCCAAAGTATTGCTCCTATCTAATAGCACATTCATGCACTTTAAAAGAAAAAGGAGGACAGGGAAGTGTTGTGTACCCCTAATCTGCTTAGGGGTGAAGCCAGCACTTCATTAAAATTGTGCGCATCACTGGCCAAATGAATGTGGCAGCTGACCAATGGCTCAGACATTAAGCTCTGAACTATCAGGACCATCAGGTGTGCACACACAAGCAAAAAGAAAGAACATGAGAAAAGTGTTGCACAGACCCCTTCATCAGAGCATGGATGAGAAGTTGAGATGTTCCCTCAGAAGATCTAGAAGAAATTGCTCTGCAAAAGCTAGGAAGAAGTTGATCCTCTTCGAAAGGTAGGACATTTCCACATCCACACTTGGGTTGTGTTTGGAATTGAGAAGGTGGGGTGTGGATTTGCTGTGTCAATGTGTGTGGATTTGGGGAGGGAGGTGAGGGAGTTTGGGTTTGCTGTGTTTGTGTATTTGGGGGGGAAGGTGAGGAAGGGTGGGTTTGCTGTGTGTCTGATTTTGAGCTATAACCCTCAAAGTTTTACTCCTGTCTGATAGCGCTTTCATGAGCGATAAAAGAAAAAGGAGAAAAGGGAAGTGTTGTGTACCCCTACTCTGCTTAGGGGTGAAGCCAGCACTTCCTTAAAATTGTGCGCATCGCTGGCCAACTGAATGTGGTGGCTGACCAATAGCTCAGACATTAAGCTCTGAACTATCCGGACCATCAGATGTGCACAAACAAGCAAAAGAAAGAACATGAGAAAAGTGTTGCACAGACCCCTTCATCAGAGCATGGATGAGAAGTTGAGATGTTCCCTCAGAAGATCTAGAAGAAACTTCACTGCAGAAGCAAGGAAGAAGTTGATCCTCTTCGAAAGGTATGACATTTCCAGATCTATAATTGGGTTCTGTTTGGAATTGAGAAGGTGGGATGTGGATTTGCTGTGTCAATGTTGTGGATTTGGGGAGGGGAGGTGAGGGAGTTTGGGTTTGCTATGTGTGTGTATTTGTGGGGGAAGGTGAGGAAGGGTGGGTTTGCTGTGTGTCTGATTTTTAACCAAAACCCTTAAAGTTTTACTCCTGTCTGATAGCACTTTCATGAGCGATAAAAGAAAAGGGAGAAAAGGGAAGTGTTGTGTACCCCTACTCTGCTTAGGGGTGAAGCCAGCACTTCTTTAAAATTGTGCGCATCGCTGGCCAGCTGAATGTGGTGGCTGTCCAATGGCTCAGACATTAAGCTCTGGACTATCCGGACCATCAGATGTGCACACACAAGCAAAAAGAAAGAACATGAGAAAAGTGTTGCACAGACCCCTTCATCAGAGCATGGATGAGAAGTTGAGATGTTCCCTCAGAAGATCTAGAAGAAACTTCTCTGCAAAAGCTGAGAAGAAGTTGATCCTCTTCGAAAGGTAGGACATTTCCACATCCGCACTTGGGTTGTGTTTCGAATTGAGAAGTTGGGGTGTGGATTTGCTGTGTCAATGTGTGTGGATTTGGGGAGGGGAGGTGAGGGAGATTGGGTTTGCTGTATGTGTGTATTTGGGGGGGGGGGGATGAGGAAGGGTGGGTTTGCTGTGTGTCTGATTTTGGGCTATAACCCTCAAAGTTTTACTCCTGTCTGATAGTGTATTTAGGAGCAATTAAAGAAAAAGGAGAAAAGGGAAGTGTTGTGTACCCCTACTCTGCTTAGGGGTGAAGCCAGCACTTCCTTAAAATTGTGCGCATCGCTGGCCAACTGAATGTGGTGGCTGACCAATGGCTCAGACATTAAGCTCTGAACTATCAAGACCATCAGACGTGCACAAACAAGCAAAAAGACAGAAAACGAGAAAAGTGTTGCACAGACCCCTTCATCAGAGCTTGGAGGAGAAGTTGAGATGTTCCCTCAGAAGATCTAGAAGAAACTTCTCTGCACAAGCAAGGAAGAAGTTGATCCTCTTCGAAAGGTAGGACATTTCCAGATCTATACTTGGGTTGATTTTGAAAATGTGAGATGTGGATTTGCTGTGTCAATGTGTGCGGATTTGGGGAAGGATAGGTGAGGGAGGTTGAGTTAGCTGTGTGTGTGGATTTGGAGGGGAGGTAGGGATGGGTGGATTTGCTGTGTGTCTGATTTTGGATAAGCCCCAAAGTATTGCTCCTATCTAATAGCACATTCATGCACTTTAAAAGAAAAAGGAGGACAGGGAAGTGTTGTGTACCCCTAATCTGCTTAGGGGTGAAGCCAGCACTTCATTAAAATTGTGCGCATCACTGGCCAAATGAATGTGGCAGCTGACCAATGGCTCAGACATTAAGCTCTGAACTATCAGGACCATCAGATGTGCACACACAAGCAAAAAGAAAGAACATGAGAAAAGTGTTGCACAGACCCCTTCATCAGAGCATGGATGAGAAGTTGAGATGTTCCCTCAGAATATCTAGAAGAAATTTCTCTGCAAAAGCTAGGAAGAAGTTGATCCTCTTCGTAAGGTAGGACATTTCCACATCCACACTTGGGTTGTGTTTGGAATTGAGAAGGTGGGGTGTGGATTTGCTGTGTCAATGTGTGTGGATTTGGGGAGGGAGGTGAGGGAGTTTGGGTTTGCTGTGTTTGTGTATTTGGGGGGGAATGTGAGGAAGGGTGGGTTTGCTGTGTGTCTGATTTTGAGCTATAACCCTCAAAGTTTTACTCCTGTCTGATAGCGCTTTCATGAGCGATAAAAGAAAAAGGAGAAAAGGGAAGTGTTGTGTACCCCTACTCTGCTTAGGGGTGAAGCCAGCACTTCCTTAAAATTGTGCGCATCGCTGGCCAACTGAATGTGGTGGCTGACCAATAGCTCAGACATTAAGCTCTGAACTATCCGGACCATCAGATGTGCACAAACAAGCAAAAGAAAGAACATGAGAAAAGTGTTGCACAGACCCCTTCATCAGAGCATGGATGAGAAGTTGAGATGTTCCCTCAGAAGATCTAGAAGAAACTTCACTGCAGAAGCAAGGAAGAAGTTGATCCTCTTCGAAAGGTATGACATTTCCAGATCTATAATTGGGTTCTGTTTGGAATTGAGAAGGTGGGATGTGGATTTGCTGTGTCAATGTTGTGGATTTGGGGAGGGGAGGTGAGGGAGTTTGGGTTTGCTATGTGTGTGTATTTGTGGGGGAAGGTGAGGAAGGGTGGGTTTGCTGTGTGTCTGATTTTTAACCAAAACCCTTAAAGTTTTACTCCTGTCTGATAGCACTTTCATGAGCGATAAAAGAAAAGGGAGAAAAGGGAAGTGTTGTGTACCCCTACTCTGCTTAGGGGTGAAGCCAGCACTTCTTTAAAATTGTGCGCATCGCTGGTCAGCTGAATGTGGTGGCTGACCAATGGCTCAGACATTAAGCTCTGGACTATCCGGACCATCAGATGTGCACACATTAAGCTCTGGACTATCCGGACCATCAGATGTGCACACACAAGCAAAAAGAAAGAACATGAGAAAAGTGTTGCACAGACCCCTTCATCAGAGCTTGGAGGAGAAGTTGAGATGTTCCCTCAGAAGATCTAGAAGAAACTTCTCTGCACAAGCAAGGAAGAAGTTGATCCTCTTCGAAAGGTAGGACATTTCCAGATCTATACTTGGGTTGATTTTGAAAATGTGAGATGTGGATTTGCTGTGTCAATGTGTGCGGATTTGGGGAAGGATAGGTGAGGGAGGTTGAGTTAGCTGTGTGTGTGGATTTGGAGGGGAGGTAGGGATGGGTGGATTTGCTGTGTGTCTGATTTTGGATAAGCCCCAAAGTATTGCTCCTATCTAATAGCACATTCATGCACTTTAAAAGAAAAAGGAGGACAGGGAAGTGTTGTGTACCCCTAATCTGCTTAGGGGTGAAGCCAGCACTTCATTAAAATTGTGCGCATCACTGGCCAAATGAATGTGGCAGCTGACCAATGGCTCAGACATTAAGCTCTGAACTATCAGGACCATCAGATGTGCACACACAAGCAAAAAGAAAGAACATGAGAAAAGTGTTGCACAGACCCCTTCATCAGAGCATGGATGAGAAGTTGAGATGTTCCCTCAGAATATCTAGAAGAAATTTCTCTGCAAAAGCTAGGAAGAAGTTGATCCTCTTCGTAAGGTAGGACATTTCCACATCCACACTTGGGTTGTGTTTGGAATTGAGAAGGTGGGGTGTGGATTTGCTGTGTCAATGTGTGTGGATTTGGGGAGGGAGGTGAGGGAGTTTGGGTTTGCTGTGTTTGTGTATTTGGGGGGGAATGTGAGGAAGGGTGGGTTTGCTGTGTGTCTGATTTTGAGCTATAACCCTCAAAGTTTTACTCCTGTCTGATAGCGCTTTCATGAGCGATAAAAGAAAAAGGAGAAAAGGGAAGTGTTGTGTACCCCTACTCTGCTTAGGGGTGAAGCCAGCACTTCCTTAAAATTGTGCGCATCGCTGGCCAACTGAATGTGGTGGCTGACCAATAGCTCAGACATTAAGCTCTGAACTATCCGGACCATCAGATGTGCACAAACAAGCAAAAGAAAGAACATGAGAAAAGTGTTGCACAGACCCCTTCATCAGAGCATGGATGAGAAGTTGAGATGTTCCCTCAGAAGATCTAGAAGAAACTTCACTGCAGAAGCAAGGAAGAAGTTGATCCTCTTCGAAAGGTATGACATTTCCAGATCTATAATTGGGTTCTGTTTGGAATTGAGAAGGTGGGATGTGGATTTGCTGTGTCAATGTTGTGGATTTGGGGAGGGGAGGTGAGGGAGTTTGGGTTTGCTATGTGTGTGTATTTGTGGGGGAAGGTGAGGAAGGGTGGGTTTGCTGTGTGTCTGATTTTTAACCAAAACCCTTAAAGTTTTACTCCTGTCTGATAGCACTTTCATGAGCGATAAAAGAAAAGGGAGAAAAGGGAAGTGTTGTGTACCCCTACTCTGCTTAGGGGTGAAGCCAGCACTTCTTTAAAATTGTGCGCATCGCTGGCCAGCTGAATGTGGTGGCTGTCCAATGGCTCAGACATTAAGCTCTGGACTATCCGGACCATCAGATGTGCACACACAAGCAAAAAGAAAGAACATGAGAAAAGTGTTGCACAGACCCCTTCATCAGAGCATGGATGAGAAGTTGAGATGTTCCCTCAGAAGATCTAGAAGAAACTTCTCTGCAAAAGCTGAGAAGAAGTTGATCCTCTTCGAAAGGTAGGACATTTCCACATCCCCACTTGGGTTGTGTTTCGAATTGAGAAGTTGGGGTGTGGATTTGCTGTGTCAATGTGTGTGGATTTGGGGAGGGGAGGTGAGGGAGATTGGGTTTGCTGTATGTGTGTATTTGGGGGGGGGGGATGAGGAAGGGTGGGTTTGCTGTGTGTCTGATTTTGGGCTATAACCCTCAAAGTTTTACTCCTGTCTGATAGTGTATTTAGGAGCAATTAAAGAAAAAGGAGGAAAGGGAAGTGTTGTGTACCCCTACTCTGCTTAGGGGTAAAGCCAGCACTTCCTTAAAATTGTGCGCATCGCTGGCCAACAGAATGTGGTGGCTGACCAATGGCTCAGACATTAAGCTCTGAACTATCCGGACCATCAGATGTGCACAAACAAGCAAAAGAAAGAACACGAGAAAAGTGTTGCACAGACCCCTTGATCAGAGCATGGATGAGAAGTTGAGATGTTCCCTCAGAAGATCTAGAAGAAACTTCACTGCACAAGCAAGGAAGAAGTTGATCCTCTTCGAAAGGTATGACATTTCCAGATCTATAAGTGGGTTCTGTTTGGAATTGAGAAGGTGGGGTGTAGATTTGCTGTGTCAATGTTGTGGATTTGGGGAGGGGAGGTGAGGGAGTTTGGGTTTGCTATGTGTGTGTATTTGGGGGGGAAGGTGAGGAAGGGTGGGTTTGCTGTGTGTCTGATTTTGAGCTAAAACCCTTAAAGTTTTACTACTGTCTGATAGCGCTTTCATGAGCGATAAAAGAAAAGGGAGAAAAGGGAAGTGTTGTGTACCCCTACTCTGCTTAGGGGTGAAGCCAGCACTTCTTTAAAATTGTGCGCATCGCTGGCCAGCTGAATGTGGTGGCTGACCAATGGCTCAGACATTAAGCTCTGGACTATCCGGACCATCAGATGTGCACACACAAGCAAAAAGAAAGAACATGAGAAAAGTGTTGCATAAATCCCCTTCATCAGAGCATGGATGAGAAGTTGAGATGTTTCCTCAGAAGATCTAGAAGAAACTTCTCTGCAAAAGCTAGGAAGAAGTTGATCCTCTTCGAAAGGTAGGACATTTCCACATCCACACTTGGATTGTGTTTGGAATTGAGAAGGTGGGGTGTGGATTTGCTGTGTCAATGTGTGTGGATTTGGGGAGGGGAGGTGAGGGAGTTTGGGTTTGCTGTATGTGTGGATTTGGGGGGGGAGATGAGGAAGGGTGGGTTTGCTGTGTGTCTGATTTTGGGCTATAACCCTCAAAGTTTTACTCCTGTCTGATAGTGTATTCAGGAGCAATAAAAGAAAAAGGAGGAAAGGGAAGTGTTGTGAACCCCTACTCTGCTTAGTGGTGAAGCCAGCACTTCCTTAAAATTGTGTGCATCGCTGGCCAACTGAATGTGGTGGCTGACCAATGGCTCAGACATTAAGCTCTGAACTATCCGGACCATCAGATGTGCGCACACAAGCAAAAAGAAAGAACATGAGAAAAGTGTTGCACAGACCCCTTCATCAGAGCTTGGAGGATAAGTTGAGATGTTCCCTCAGAAGACCTTGAAGAAACTTCTCTGCACAAGCAAGGAAGAAGTTGATCCTCTTTGAAAGGTAGGACATTTCTAGATCGATATTTGGGTTGTGTTTGGAATTCAGAAGGTGGGGTGTGGATTTGCTGTGTCAATGTGTGTGGATATGGGGAGAGGAGGTGAGGGAGTTTGGGTTTGCTGTGTGTGTGTATTTGGGGGGAAGGTGAGGAGGGGTGGGTTTGCTGTTTGTCTGATTTTGGGCTATAACCCTCAGGCCGCGTACACACGGGCGGACTGTTCGTCCAACTTTGTCCGCTGAACAGTGTTTCAGCGGACAGTCCGCCCGTGTGTGGGCTTCAGCGGACAGTTTCAGCGGACAGTCTGACGAACAAAGTTTTTCGGAATTTCCGTAAAAAAGACTGTCCGCTGAAACTTGGTTTGAGCGAACAGTCCGCTCGTGTGTAGGCTTGTTCGGCAAACTAAGTCTCGCGCATGCTCAGAAAGAATTTACACGGCGAAGGTTGCATTGCAGTGTATCAGACGCCAAATTTCTCGTCCCGTCGTACGTGCCGTTCACGTCATCGCGCAAGTTTTCAGCGGACTGTTCGTTCGTCGTGTGTGGTCAAGTCCGCTCATGCAAATTTTGAACGGACTGTTTGTCAAACTGTTTGACGAACCTAGTTGGGCGGACAGTCCGCCCGTGTGTACGCGGCCTCAAAGTTTTACTCCTGTCTGATAGCGCATTCATGGGTGATAAAAGAAAAAGGAGGAAAAGGAAGTGTTGTGAACCCCTACTCTGCTTAGGGGTGAAGCCAGCACTTCCTTAAAATTGTGTGCATCGCTGGCCAACTGAATGTGGTGGCTGACCAATGGCTCAGACATTAAGCTCTGAACTATCCGGACCATCAGATGTGCACACACAAGCAAAAAGAAAGAACATGAGAAAAGTGTTGCACAGACACCTTCATCAGAGCATGGATGAGAAGTTGAGATGTTCCCTCAGAAGATCTAAAAGAAACTTCTCTGCAAAAGCAAGGAAGAAGTTGATCCTCTTCAAAAGATAGGACATTTCCAGATCTATACTTGGGTTGTGTTTGGAATTGAGAAGGTGGGGTGTAGATTTTCTGTGTCAATGTGTGCGGATTTGGGGAGGGAAGGTGAGGGAATTTGGGTTTGCTGTGTGTGTGTGTTTGGGGGGAAGGTGAGGAAGGGTGGGTTTGCTGTTTGTCTGATTTTGGGCTATAACCCTCAAAGTTTTACTCCTGTCTGATAGCGCTTTCATGAGCGATAAAAGAAAAAGGAGGAAAGGGAAGTGTTGTGAACCCCTACTCTGCTTAGGGGTGAAGCCAGCACTAACTTAAAATTGTGCGCATCGCTGGCCAGCTGAATGTGGTGGCTGACCAATGGCTCAGACATTAAGCTCTGGACTATCCGGACCATCAGATGTGCACACACAAGCAAAAAGAAAGAACATGAGAAAAGTGTTGCACAGACCCCTTCATGAGAGCATGGATGAGAAGTTGAGATGTTCCCTCAGAAGATTGAAAAGAAACTTCTCTGCAAAAGCAAGGAAGAAGTTGATCCTCTTCGAAAGGTAGGACATTTCCAGATTCATACTTGGGTTGTGTTTGGAATTGAGAAGGTGGGGTGTGGATTTGCTGTGTCAATGTGTGTGGATTTGGGGAGGGGAGGTGAGGGAGTTTGGGTTTGCTGTGTGTGTGTATTTGGGGGGGAAGGTGAGGAAGGGTGGGTTTGCTGTGTGTCTGATTTTGAGCTATAACCCTCAAAGTTTTACTCCTGTCTGATATCGCTTTCATGAGCGATAAAAGAAAAAGGAGAAAAGGGAAGTGTTGTGTACCCCTACTCTGCTTAGGGGTGAAGCCAGCACTTCCTTAAAATTGTGCGCATCGCTGCCCAACTGAATGTGGTGGTTGACCAATGGCTCAGACATTAAGCTCTGAACTATCAAGACCATCAGACATGCACAAATAAGCAAAATAAAGAACATGAGAAAAGTGTTGCACAGACCCCTTCATCAGAGCATAGATGAGAAGTTGAGATGTTCCCTCAGAAGATCTAGAAGAAACTTCTCTGCACAAGCAAGGAAGAAGTTGATCCTCTTCGAAAGGTAGGACATTTCCAGATCTATACTTGGGTTGTGTTTGGAATTGAGAAGGTGGGGTGTGGATTTGCTGTGTCAATGTGTGTGGATTTGGGGAGGGAGGTGAGGGAGTTTGGGTTTGCTGTGTTTGTGTATTTGGGGGGGAAGGTGAGGAAGGGTGGGTTTGCTGTGGCTGATTTTGAGCTATAACCCTCAAAGTTTTACTCCTGTCTGATAGCGCTTTCATGAGCGATAAAAGAAAAAGGAGGACAGGGAAGTGTTGTGTACCCCTAATCTGCTTAGGGGTGAAGCCAGCACTTCATTAAAATTGTGCGCATCACTGGCCAAATGAATGTGGCAGCTGACCAATGGCTCAGACATTAAGCTCTGAACTATCAGGACCATCAGATGTGCACACACAAGCAAAAAGAAAGAACATGAGAAAAGTGTTGCACAGACCCCTTCATCAGAGCATGGATGAGAAGTTGAGATGTTCCCTCAGAAGATCTAGAAGAAACTTCACTGCAGAAGCAAGGAAGAAGTTGATCCTCTTCGAAAGGTATGACATTTCCAGATCTATAATTGGGTTCTGTTTGGAATTGAGAAGGTGGGGTGTGGATTTGCTGTGTCAATGTTGTGGATTTGGGGAGGGGAGGTGAGGGAGTTTGGGTTTGCTATGTGTGTGTATTTGGGGGGGAAGGTGAGGAAGGGTGGGTTTGCTGTGTGTCTGATTTTGGGCTATAACCCCTCAAAGTTTTACTTCTGTCTGATAGAGCTTTCATGAGCGATAAAAGAAAAAGGAGGAAAGGGAAGTGTTGTGTACCCCTACTCTGCTTAGGGGTGAAGCCAGCACTTCCTTAAAATTGTGCGCACCGCTGGCCAACTGAATGTGGTGGCTGACCAATGGCTCAGACATTAAGCTCTGAACTATCCGGACCATCAGATGTGCACACACAAGCAAAAAGAAAGAACATGAGAAAAGTGTTGCACGGACCCCTTCATCAGAGCATGGATGAGAAGTTGAGATGTTCCCTCAGAAGATCCAGAACAAACTTCTCTGCACAAGCAAGAAAGAAGTTGATCCTCTTCGAAAGGTAGGACATTTCCAGATCTATATTTGGGTTGTGTTTGGAATTGAGAAGGTGGGGTGTGGATTTGCTGTGTCAATGTGTGTGGATTTGGGGAGAGGAGGTGAGGGAGTTTGGGTTTGCTGTGTGTGTGTATTTGGGGCAAGGTGGGGAAGGGTGGGTTTGCTATGTGTCTGATTTTGGGCTATAACCCTCAAAGTTTTACTCCTGTCTGATAGAGCATTCATGAGCGATAAATGAAAAAGGAGGAACGGGAAGTGTTGTGTACCCCTACTCTGCTTAGGAGTTTAGCCAGCACTTCCTTAAAATTGTGCGCACCGCTGGCCAGCTGAATGTGGTGGCTGACCAATGGCTCAGACATTAAGCTCTGGACTATCCGGACCATCAGATGTGCACACATTAAGCTCTGGACTATCCGGACCATCAGATGTGCACACACAAGCAAAAAGAAAGAACATGAGAAAAGTGTTGCACAGACCCCTTCATCAGAGCTTGGAGGAGAAGTTGAGATGTTCCCTCAGAAGATCTAGAAGAAACTTCTCTGCACAAGCAAGGAAGAAGTTGATCCTCTTCGAAAGGTAGGACATTTCCAGATCTATACTTGGGTTGTGTTTGGAATTGAGAAGGTGGGGTGTGGATTTGCTGTGTCAATCTGTGTGGATTTGGGGAGGGAGGTGAGGGATTTTGGGTTTGCTGTGTTTGTGTATTTGGGGGGGAAGGTGAGGAAGGGTGGGTTTGCTGTGTGTCTGATTTTTAGCCATAACCCTCAAAGTTTTACTCCTGTCTGATAGCGCTTTCATGAGCGATAAAAGAAAAAGGAGAAAAGGGAAGTGTTGTGTACCCCTACTCTGCTTAGGGGTGAAGCCAGCACTTCCTTAAAATTGTGCGCATCGCTGGCCAACTGAATGTGGTGGCTGACCAATGGCTCAGACATTAAGCTCTGAACTATCAAGACCATCAGACGTGCACAAACAAGCAAAAAGACAGAAAACGAGAAAAGTGTTGCACAGACCCTTTCATCAGAGCTTGGAGGAGAAGTTGAGATGTTCCCTCAGAAGATCTAGAAGAAACTTCTCTGCACAAGCAAGGAAGAAGTTGATCCTCTTCGAAAGGTAGGACATTTCCAGATCTATACTTGGGTTGATTTTGAAAATGTGAGATGTGGATTTGCTGTGTCAATGTGTGCGGATTTGGGGAAGGATAGGTGAGGGAGGTTGAGTTAGCTGTGTGTGTGGATTTGGAGGGGAGGTAGGGATGGGTGGATTTGCTGTGTGTCTGATTTTGGATAAGCCCCAAAGTATTGCTCCTATCTAATAGCACATTCATGCACTTTAAAAGAAAAAGGAGGACAGGGAAGTGTTGTGTACCCCTAATCTGCTTAGGGGTGAAGCCAGCACTTCATTAAAATTGTGCGCATCACTGGCCAAATGAATGTGGCAGCTGACCAATGGCTCAGACATTAAGCTCTGAACTATCAGGACCATCAGATGTGCACACACAAGCAAAAAGAAAGAACATGAGAAAAGTGTTGCACAGACCCCTTCATCAGAGCATGGATGAGAAGTTGAGATGTTCCTTCAGAAGATCTAGAAGAAATTTCTCTGCAAAAGCTAGGAAGAAGTTGATCCTCTTCGAAAGGTAGGACATTTCCACATCCACACTTGGGTTGTGTTTGGAATTGAGAAGGTGGGGTGTGGATTTGCTGTGTCAATGTGTGTGGATTTGGGGAGGGAGGTGAGGGAGTTTGGGTTTGCTGTGTTTGTGTATTTGGGGGGGAAGGTGAGGAAGGGTGGGTTTGCTGTGTGTCTGATTTTGAGCTATAACCCTCAAAGTTTTACTCCTGTCTGATAGCGCTTTCATGAGCGATAAAAGAAAAAGGAGAAAAGGGAAGTGTTGTGTACCCCTACTCTGCTTAGGGGTGAAGCCAGCACTTCCTTAAAATTGTGCGCATCGCTGGCCAACTGAATGTGGTGGCTGACCAATAGCTCAGACATTAAGCTCTGAACTATCCGGACCATCAGATGTGCACAAACAAGCAAAAGAAAGAACATGAGAAAAGTGTTGCACAGACCCCTTCATCAGAGTATGGATGAGAAGTTGAGATGTTCCCTCAGAAGATCTAGAAGAAACTTCACTGCAGAAGCAAGGAAGAAGTTGATCCTCTTCGAAAGGTATGACATTTCCAGATCTATAATTGGGTTCTGTTTGGAATTGAGAAGGTGGGGTGTGGATTTGCTGTGTCAATGTTGTGGATTTGGGGAGGGGAGGTGAGGGAGTTTGGGTTTGCTATGTGTGTGTATTTGGGGGGGAAGGTGAGGAAGGGTGGGTTTGCTGTGTGTCTGATTTTGGGCTATAACCCCTCAAAGTTTTACTTCTGTCTGATAGAGCTTTCATGAGCGATAAAAGAAAAAGGAGGAAAGGGAAGTGTTGTGTACCCCTACTCTGCTTAGGGGTGAAGCCAGCACTTCCTTAAAATTGTGCGCACCGCTGGCCAACTGAATGTGGTGGCTGACCAATGGCTCAGACATTAAGCTCTGAACTATCCGGACCATCAGATGTGCACACACAAGCAAAAAGAAAGAACATGAGAAAAGTGTTGCACGGACCCCTTCATCAGAGCATGGATGAGAAGTTGAGATGTTCCCTCAGAAGATCCAGAACAAACTTCTCTGCACAAGCAAGAAAGAAGTTGATCCTCTTCGAAAGGTAGGACATTTCCAGATCTATATTTGGGTTGTGTTTGGAATTGAGAAGGTGGGGTGTGGATTTGCTGTGTCAATGTGTGTGGATTTGGGGAGAGGAGGTGAGGGAGTTTGGGTTTGCTGTGTGTGTGTATTTGGGGCAAGGTGGGGAAGGGTGGGTTTGCTATGTGTCTGATTTTGGGCTATAACCCTCAAAGTTTTACTCCTGTCTGATAGAGCATTCATGAGCGATAAATGAAAAAGGAGGAACGGGAAGTGTTGTGTACCCCTACTCTGCTTAGGAGTTTAGCCAGCACTTCCTTAAAATTGTGCGCACCGCTGGCCAGCTGAATGTGGTGGCTGACCAATGGCTCAGACATTAAGCTCTGGACTATCCGGACCATCAGATGTGCACACATTAAGCTCTGGACTATCCGGACCATCAGATGTGCACACACAAGCAAAAAGAAAGAACATGAGAAAAGTGTTGCACATACCCCTTCATCAGAGCTTGGAGGAGAAGTTGAGATGTTCCCTCAGAAGATCTAGAAGAAACTTCTCTGCACAAGCAAGGAAGAAGTTGATCCTCTTCGAAAGGTAGGACATTTCCAGATCTATACTTGGGTTGTGTTTGGAATTGAGAAGGTGGGGTGTGGATTTGCTGTGTCAATCTGTGTGGATTTGGGGAGGGAGGTGAGGGATTTTGGGTTTGCTGTGTTTGTGTATTTGGGGGGGAAGGTGAGGAAGGGTGGGTTTGCTGTGTGTCTGATTTTTAGCCATAACCCTCAAAGTTTTACTCCTGTCTGATAGCGCTTTCATGAGCGATAAAAGAAAAAGGAGAAAAGGGAAGTGTTGTGTACCCCTACTCTGCTTAGGGGTGAAGCCAGCACTTCCTTAAAATTGTGCGCATCGCTGGCCAACTGAATGTGGTGGCTGACCAATGGCTCAGACATTAAGCTCTGAACTATCAAGACCATCAGACGTGCACAAACAAGCAAAAAGACAGAAAACGAGAAAAGTGTTGCACAGACCCTTTCATCAGAGCTTGGAGGAGAAGTTGAGATGTTCCCTCAGAAGATCTAGAAGAAACTTCTCTGCACAAGCAAGGAAGAAGTTGATCCTCTTCGAAAGGTAGGACATTTCCAGATCTATACTTGGGTTGATTTTGAAAATGTGAGATGTGGATTTGCTGTGTCAATGTGTGCGGATTTGGGGAAGGATAGGTGAGGGAGGTTGAGTTAGCTGTGTGTGTGGATTTGGAGGGGAGGTAGGGATGGGTGGATTTGCTGTGTGTCTGATTTTGGATAAGCCCCAAAGTATTGCTCCTATCTAATAGCACATTCATGCACTTTAAAAGAAAAAGGAGGACAGGGAAGTGTTGTGTACCCCTAATCTGCTTAGGGGTGAAGCCAGCACTTCATTAAAATTGTGCGCATCACTGGCCAAATGAATGTGGCAGCTGACCAATGGCTCAGACATTAAGCTCTGAACTATCAGGACCATCAGATGTGCACACACAAGCAAAAAGAAAGAACATGAGAAAAGTGTTGCACAGACCCCTTCATCAGAGCATGGATGAGAAGTTGAGATGTTCCTTCAGAAGATCTAGAAGAAATTTCTCTGCAAAAGCTAGGAAGAAGTTGATCCTCTTCGAAAGGTAGGACATTTCCACATCCACACTTGGGTTGTGTTTGGAATTGAGAAGGTGGGGTGTGGATTTGCTGTGTCAATGTGTGTGGATTTGGGGAGGGAGGTGAGGGAGTTTGGGTTTGCTGTGTTTGTGTATTTGGGGGGGAAGGTGAGGAAGGGTGGGTTTGCTGTGTGTCTGATTTTGAGCTATAACCCTCAAAGTTTTACTCCTGTCTGATAGCGCTTTCATGAGCGATAAAAGAAAAAGGAGAAAAGGGAAGTGTTGTGTACCCCTACTCTGCTTAGGGGTGAAGCCAGCACTTCCTTAAAATTGTGCGCATCGCTGGCCAACTGAATGTGGTGGCTGACCAATAGCTCAGACATTAAGCTCTGAACTATCCGGACCATCAGATGTGCACAAACAAGCAAAAGAAAGAACATGAGAAAAGTGTTGCACAGACCCCTTCATCAGAGTATGGATGAGAAGTTGAGATGTTCCCTCAGAAGATCTAGAAGAAACTTCACTGCAGAAGCAAGGAAGAAGTTGATCCTCTTCGAAAGGTATGACATTTCCAGATCTATAATTGGGTTCTGTTTGGAATTGAGAAGGTGGGATGTGGATTTGCTGTGTCAATGTTGTGGATTTGGGGAGGGGAGGTGAGGGAGTTTGGGTTTGCTATGTGTGTGTATTTGTGGGGGAAGGTGAGGAAGGGTGGGTTTGCTGTGTGTCTGATTTTTAACCAAAACCCTTAAAGTTTTACTCCTGTCTGATAGCACTTT
Source organism: Lithobates pipiens (assembly GCF_037356315.1). Taxonomy (NCBI): domain Eukaryota; kingdom Metazoa; phylum Chordata; class Amphibia; order Anura; family Ranidae; genus Lithobates; species Lithobates pipiens. The sequence goes on from NW_027507788.1 coordinate 115,590,508, forward strand.
CATGAGCGATAAAAGAAAAGGGAGAAAAGGGAAGTGTTGTGTACCCCTACTCTGCTTAGGGGTGAAGCCAGCACTTCTTTAAAATTGTGCGCATCGCTGGTCAGCTGAATGTGGTGGCTGACCAATGGCTCAGACATTAAGCTCTGGACTATCCGGACCATCAGATGTGCACACATTAAGCTCTGGACTATCCGGACCATCAGATGTGCACACACAAGCAAAAAGAAAGAACATGAGAAAAGTGTTGCACAGACCCCTTCATCAGAGCTTGGAGGAGAAGTTGAGATGTTCCCTCAGAAGATCTAGAAGAAACTTCTCTGCACAAGCAAGGAAGAAGTTGATCCTCTTCGAAAGGTAGGACATTTCCAGATCTATACTTGGGTTGTGTTTGGAATTGAGAAGGTGGGGTGTGGATTTGCTGTGTCAATCTGTGTGGATTTGGGGAGGGAGGTGAGGGATTTTGGGTTTGCTGTGTTTGTGTATTTGGGGGGGAAGGTGAGGAAGGGTGGGTTTGCTGTGTGTCTGATTTTGAGCCATAACCCTCAAAGTTTTACTCCTGTCTGATAGCGCTTTCATGAGCGATAAAAGAAAAAGGAGAAAAGGGAAGTGTTGTGTACCCCTACTCTGCTTAGGGGTGAAGCCAGCACTTCCTTAAAATTGTGCGCATCGCTGGCCAACTGAATGTGGTGGCTGACCAATGGCTCAGACATTAAGCTCTGAACTATCAAGACCATCAGACGTGCACAAACAAGCAAAAAGACAGAAAACGAGAAAAGTGTTGCACAGACCCCTTCATCAGAGCTTGGAGGAGAAGTTGAGATGTTCCCTCAGAAGATCTAGAAGAAACTTCTCTGCACAAGCAAGGAAGAAGTTGATCCTCTTCGAAAGGTAGGACATTTCCAGATCTATACTTGGGTTGATTTTGAAAATGTGAGATGTGGATTTGCTGTGTCAATGTGTGCGGATTTGGGGAAGGATAGGTGAGGGAGGTTGAGTTAGCTGTGTGTGTGGATTTGGAGGGGAGGTAGGGATGGGTGGATTTGCTGTGTGTCTGATTTTGGATAAGCCCCAAAGTATTGCTCCTATCTAATAGCACATTCATGCACTTTAAAAGAAAAAGGAGGACAGGGAAGTGTTGTGTACCCCTAATCTGCTTAGGGGTGAAGCCAGCACTTCATTAAAATTGTGCGCATCACTGGCCAAATGAATGTGGCAGCTGACCAATGGCTCAGACATTAAGCTCTGAACTATCAGGACCATCAGATGTGCACACACAAGCAAAAAGAAAGAACATGAGAAAAGTGTTGCACAGACCCCTTCATCAGAGCATGGATGAGAAGTTGAGATGTTCCCTCAGAATATCTAGAAGAAATTTCTCTGCAAAAGCTAGGAAGAAGTTGATCCTCTTCGTAAGGTAGGACATTTCCACATCCACACTTGGGTTGTGTTTGGAATTGAGAAGGTGGGGTGTGGATTTGCTGTGTCAATGTGTGTGGATTTGGGGAGGGAGGTGAGGGAGTTTGGGTTTGCTGTGTTTGTGTATTTGGGGGGGAATGTGAGGAAGGGTGGGTTTGCTGTGTGTCTGATTTTGAGCTATAACCCTCAAAGTTTTACTCCTGTCTGATAGCGCTTTCATGAGCGATAAAAGAAAAAGGAGAAAAGGGAAGTGTTGTGTACCCCTACTCTGCTTAGGGGTGAAGCCAGCACTTCCTTAAAATTGTGCGCATCGCTGGCCAACTGAATGTGGTGGCTGACCAATAGCTCAGACATTAAGCTCTGAACTATCCGGACCATCAGATGTGCACAAACAAGCAAAAGAAAGAACATGAGAAAAGTGTTGCACAGACCCCTTCATCAGAGCATGGATGAGAAGTTGAGATGTTCCCTCAGAAGATCTAGAAGAAACTTCACTGCAGAAGCAAGGAAGAAGTTGATCCTCTTCGAAAGGTATGACATTTCCAGATCTATAATTGGGTTCTGTTTGGAATTGAGAAGGTGGGATGTGGATTTGCTGTGTCAATGTTGTGGATTTGGGGAGGGGAGGTGAGGGAGTTTGGGTTTGCTATGTGTGTGTATTTGTGGGGGAAGGTGAGGAAGGGTGGGTTTGCTGTGTGTCTGATTTTTAACCAAAACCCTTAAAGTTTTACTCCTGTCTGATAGCACTTTCATGAGCGATAAAAGAAAAGGGAGAAAAGGGAAGTGTTGTGTACCCCTACTCTGCTTAGGGGTGAAGCCAGCACTTCTTTAAAATTGTGCGCATCGCTGGTCAGCTGAATGTGGTGGCTGACCAATGGCTCAGACATTAAGCTCTGGACTATCCGGACCATCAGATGTGCACACATTAAGCTCTGGACTATCCGGACCATCAGATGTGCACACACAAGCAAAAAGAAAGAACATGAGAAAAGTGTTGCACAGACCCCTTCATCAGAGCTTGGAGGAGAAGTTGAGATGTTCCCTCAGAAGATCTAGAAGAAACTTCTCTGCACAAGCAAGGAAGAAGTTGATCCTCTTCGAAAGGTAGGACATTTCCAGATCTATACTTGGGTTGTGTTTGGAATTGAGAAGGTGGGGTGTGGGATTGCTGTGTCAATCTGTGTGGATTTGGGGAGGGAGGTGAGGGATTTTGGGTTTGCTGTGTTTGTGTATTTGGGGGGGAAGGTGAGGAAGGGTGGGTTTGCTGTGTGTCTGATTTTGAGCCATAACCCTCAAAGTTTTACTCCTGTCTGATAGCGCTTTCATGAGCGATAAAAGAAAAAGGAGAAAAGGGAAGTGTTGTGTACCCCTACTCTGCTTAGGGGTGAAGCCAGCACTTCCTTAAAATTGTGCGCATCGCTGGCCAACTGAATGTGGTGGCTGACCAATGGCTCAGACATTAAGCTCTGAACTATCAAGACCATCAGATGTGCACAAACAAGCAAAAAGACAGAAAACGAGAAAAGTGTTGCACAGACCCCTTCATCAGAGCTTGGAGGAGAAGTTGAGATGTTCCCTCAGAAGATCTAGAAGAAACTTCTCTGCACAAGCAAGGAAGAAGTTGATCCTCTTCGAAAGGTAGGACATTTCCAGATCTATACTTGGGTTGATTTTGAAAATGTGAGATGTGGATTTGCTGTGTCAATGTGTGCGGATTTGGGGAAGGATAGGTGAGGGAGGTTGAGTTAGCTGTGTGTGTGGATTTGGAGGGGAGGTAGGGATGGGTGGATTTGCTGTGTGTCTGATTTTGGATAAGCCCCAAAGTATTGCTCCTATCTAATAGCACATTCATGCACTTTAAAAGAAAAAGGAGGACAGGGAAGTGTTGTGTACCCCTAATCTGCTTAGGGGTGAAGCCAGCACTTCATTAAAATTGTGCGCATCACTGGCCAAATGAATGTGGCAGCTGACCAATGGCTCAGACATTAAGCTCTGAACTATCAGGACCATCAGATGTGCACACACAAGCAAAAAGAAAGAACATGAGAAAAGTGTTGCACAGACCCCTTCATCAGAGCATGGATGAGAAGTTGAGATGTTCCCTCAGAAGATCTAGAAGAAATTTCTCTGCAAAAGCTAGGAAGAAGTTGATCCTCTTCGAAAGGTAGGACATTTCCACATCCACACTTGGGTTGTGTTTGGAATTGAGAAGGTGGGGTGTGGATTTGCTGTGTCAATGTGTGTGGATTTGGGGAGGGAGGTGAGGGAGTTTGGGTTTGCTGTGTTTGTGTATTTGGGGGGGAAGGTGAGGAAGGGTGGGTTTGCTGTGTGTCTGATTTTGAGCTATAACCCTCAAAGTTTTACTCCTGTCTGATAGCGCTTTCATGAGCGATAAAAGAAAAAGGAGAAAAGGGAAGTGTTGTGTACCCCTACTCTGCTTAGGGGTGAAGCCAGCACTTCCTTAAAATTGTGCGCATCGCTGGCCAACTGAATGTGGTGGCTGACCAATAGCTCAGACATTAAGCTCTGAACTATCCGGACCATCAGATGTGCACAAACAAGCAAAAGAAAGAACATGAGAAAAGTGTTGCACAGACCCCTTCATCAGAGCATGGATGAGAAGTTGAGATGTTCCCTCAGAAGATCTAGAAGAAACTTCTCTGCAAAAGCTGAGAAGAAGTTGATCCTCTTCGAAAGGTAGGACATTTCCACATCCGCACTTGGGTTGAGTTTCGAATTGAGAAGTTGGGGTGTGGATTTGCTGTGTCAATGTGTGTGGATTTGGGGAGGGGAGGTGAGGGAGATTGGGTTTGCTGTATGTGTGTATTTGGGGGGGGGGGGGATGAGGAAGGGTGGGTTTGCTGTGTGTCTGATTTTGGGCTATAACCCTCAAAGTTTTACTCCTGTCTGATAGTGTATTTAGGAGCAATTAAAGAAAAAGGAGGAAAGGGAAGTGTTGTGTACCCCTACTCTGCTTAGGGGTAAAGCCAGCACTTCCTTAAAATTGTGCGCATCGCTGGCCAACAGAATGTGGTGGCTGACCAATGGCTCAGACATTAAGCTCTGAACTATCCGGACCATCAGATGTGCACAAACAAGCAAAAGAAAGAACACGAGAAAAGTGTTGCACAGACCCCTTGATCAGAGCATGGATGAGAAGTTGAGATGTTCCCTCAGAAGATCTAGAAGAAACTTCACTGCACAAGCAAGGAAGAAGTGGATCCTCTTCGAAAGGTATGACATTTCCAGATCTATAAGTGGGTTCTGTTTGGAATTGAGAAGGTGGGGTGTAGATTTGCTGTGTCAATGTTGTGGATTTGGGGAGGGGAGGTGAGGGAGTTTGGGTTTGCTATGTGTGTGTATTTGGGGGGGAAGGTGAGGAAGGGTGGGTTTGCTGTGTGTCTGATTTTGAGCTAAAACCCTTAAAGTTTTACTACTGTCTGATAGCGCTTTCATGAGCGATAAAAGAAAAGGGAGAAAAGGGAAGTGTTGTGTACCCCTACTCTGCTTAGGGGTGAAGCCAGCACTTCATTAAAATTGTGCGCATCACTGGCCAAATGAATGTGGCAGCTGACCAATGGCTCAGACATTAAGCTCTGAACTATCAGGACCATCAGATGTGCACACACAAGCAAAAAGAAAGAACATGAGAAAAGTGTTGCACAGACCCCTTCATCAGAGCATGGATGAGAAGTTGAGATGTTCCCTCAGAAGATCTAGAAGAAATTTCTCTGCAAAAGCTAGGAAGAAGTTGATCCTCTTCGAAAGGTAGGACATTTCCACATCCACACTTGGGTTGTGTTTGGAATTGAGAAGGTGGGGTGTGGATTTGCTGTGTCAATGTGTGTGGATTTGGGGAGGGAGGTGAGGGAGTTTGGGTTTGCTGTGTTTGTGTATTTGGGGGGGAAGGTGAGGAAGGGTGGGTTTGCTGTGTGTCTGATTTTGAGCTATAACCCTCAAAGTTTTACTCCTGTCTGATAGCGCTTTCATGAGCGATAAAAGAAAAAGGAGAAAAGGGAAGTGTTGTGTACCCCTACTCTGCTTAGGGGTGAAGCCAGCACTTCTTTAAAATTGTGCGCATCGTTGGCCAGCTGAATGTGGTGGCTGACCAATGGCTCAGACATTAAGCTCTGGACTATCCGGACCATCAGATGTGCACACACAAGCAAAAAGAAAGAACATGAGAAAAGTGTTGCACAGACCCCTTCATCAGAGCTTGGAGGAGAAGTTGAGATGTTCCCTCAGAAGATCTAGAAGAAACTTCTCTGCAAAAGCAAGGAAGAAGTTGATCCTCTTCGAAAGGTAGGGCATTTACAGATCTATGCTTGGGTTGTGTTTGGAATTGAGAAGGTGGGGTGTGGATTTGCTGTGTCAATGTGTGTGGATTTGGGGAGGGAAGGTGAGGGAGTTTGGGTTTGCTGTGTGTGTGTATTTGGGGGGGAAGGTGAGGAAGGGTGGGATTGTTGTGTGTCTGATTTTGAGCTAAAACCCTCAAAGTTTTAGTCCTGTCTGATAGCGCTTTCATGAGCGATAAAAGAAAAAGGAGAAAAGGGAAGTGTTGTGTACCCCTACTCTGCTTAGCGGTGAAGCCAGCACTTCCTTAAAATCGTGCGCATCGCTGCCCAACTAAATGTGGTGGCTGACCAATGGCTCAGACATTAAGGTCTGAACTATCAAGATCATCAGACGTGCACAAACAATCAAAAAGACAGAAAACGAGAAAAGTGTTGCACAGACCCCTTCATCAGAGCTTGGAGGAGAAGTTGAGATGTTCCCTCAGAAGATCTAGAAGAAACTTCTCTGCACAAGCAAGGAAGAAGTTGATCCTCTTCGAAAGGTACACATTTCCAGATCTATATTTGGGTTGTGTTTGGAATTGAGAAGGTGGGGTGTGGATTTGCTGTGTCAATGTGTGTGGATTTGGGGAGGGGAGGTGAGGGAGTTTGGGTTTGCTCTGTGTGTATTTGGGGGGAAGGTGAGGAGGGGTGGGTTTGCTGTGTGTCTGATTTTGGGCTATAACCCTCAAAGTTTTACTCCTGTCTGATAGCATATTCATGGGCGATAAAAGAGAAAGGAGGAAAGGGAAGTGTTGTGTACCCCTTCTCTGCTTAGGGGTGAAGCCAGCACTTCGTTAAAATTGTGCGCATCGCTGGCCAACTGAATGTGGTGGCTGACCGATGGCTCAGACATTAAGCTCTGAACTATCGGACCATCAGATGTGCACACACAAGCAAAAGAAAGAACATAAGAAAAGTGTTGCACAGACCCCTTCATCAGAGCTTGGATGAGAAGTTGAGATGTTCCCTCAGAAGATCTAGAAGAAACTTCTCTGCAAAAGCAAGGAATAAGTTGATCCTCTTCGAAAGGTAGGACATTTCCAGATCTATACTTGGGTTGTGTTTGGAATTGAGAAGGTGGGGTGTGGACTTGCTGTGTCAACGTGTGTGGATTTGGGGAGGGGAGGTGAGGGAGTTTGGGTTTGCTGTGTGTGTGTATTTGGGGGGGAAGTTGAGGAAGGGTGGGTTTGCTGTGTGTCTGATTTTGGGCTATAACCCTCAAAGTTTTACTCCTGTCTGATAGCGCATTCATAAGCGATAAAAGAAAAAGGAGAAAAGGGAAGTGTTGTGTACCCCTACTCAGCTTAGGGGTGAAGCCAGCACTTCCATAAAATTGTGCGCATCGCTGGCCAACAGAATGTGGTGGCTGACCAATGGCTCAGACATTAAGCTCTGAACTATCAAGACCATCAGACGTGCACAAACAAGCAAAAAGACAGAAAACGAGAAAAGTGTTGCACAGACCCCTTCATCAGAGCTTGGAGGAGAAGTTGAGATGTTCCCTCAGAAGATCTAGAAGAAACTTCTCTGCACAAGCAAGGAAGAAGTTGATCCTCTTCGAAAGGTAGGACATTTCCAGATCTATACTTGGGTTGATTTTGAAAATGTGAGATGTGGATTTGCTGTGTGAATGTGTGCGGATTTGGGGAAGGATAGGTGAGGGAGGTTGGGTTAGCTGTGTGTGTGGATTTGGAGGGGAGGTAGGGATGGGTGGATGTGCTGTGTGTCTGATTTTGGGCTATAAGCCCCAAAGTATTGCTCCTATCTAATAGCACATTCATGCACTTTAAAAGAAAAAGGAGGACAGGGAAGTGTTGTGTACCCCTAATCTGCTTAGGGGTGAAGCCAGCACTTCATTAAAATTGTGCGCATCACTGGCCAAATGAATGTGGCAGCTGACCAATGGCTCAGACATTAAGCTCTGAACTATCAGGACCATCAGATGTGCACACACAAGCAAAAAGAAAGAACATGAGAAAAGTGTTGCACAGACCCCTTTATCAGAGCTTGGAGGAGAAGTTGAGATGTTCCCTCAGAAGATCTAGAAGAAACTTCACTGCAAAAGCAAGGAAGAAGTTGATCCTCTTCGAAAGGTAGGACATTTCCAGATCTATACTTGGGTTGTGTTTGGAATTGAGAAGGTGGGGTGTGGATTTGCTGTGTCAATGTGTGTGGATTTGGGGAGGGGAGGTGAGGGAGTTTGGGTTTGCTGTATGTGTGTATTTGGGGGGGAAGGTGAGGAAGGGTGGGTTTGCTATGTGTGTGTGTTTTTGGGCTATAACCCTCAAAGTTTTACTCCTGTCTGATAGTGTATTCAGGAGCAATAAAAGAAAAAGGAGGAAAGGGAAGTGTTGTGTACCCCTACTTTGCTTAGGGGTGAAGCCAGCACTTCCTTAAAATTGTGCGCATCGCTGGCCAACTGAATGTGGTGGCTGACCAATGGCTCAGAAATTAAGCTCTGAACTATCCGGACCATCAGATGTGCACACACAAGCAAAAGAAAGAACATGAGAAAAGTGTTGCACAGACCCCTTCATCAGAGCATGGATGAGAAGTTGAGATGTTCCCTCAGAAGATCTAGAAGAAACTTCTCTGCAAAAGCAAGGAAGAAGTTGATCCTCTTCGAAAGGTAAGACATTTACAGATCTATGCTTGGGTTGTGTTTGGAATTGAGAAGGTGGGGTGTGGATTTGCTGTGTCAATGTGTGTGTATTTGGGGAGGGGAGGTGAGGGAGTTTGGGTTTGCTGTGTGTGTTTATTTGGGGGGAAGGGGAGGAAGGGTGGGTTTGCTGTGTGTCTGATTTTGGGCTATAACCCTCAAAGTTTTACTCCTCTCTGATAGCGCATTCATAAGCGATAAAAGAAAAAAGGAGGAAAGGGAAGTGTTGTGTACCCCTACTCTGTTTAGGGGTGAAGCCAGCACTTCCTTAAAATTGTGCGCATCGCTGGCCAACTGAATGTGGTGGCTGACCAATGGCTCACACATTAAGCTCTGAACTATCCGGACCATCAGATGTGCACACACAAGCAAAAAGAAAGAACATGAGAAAAGTGTTGCACAGACCTCTTCATCAGAGCATGGATGAGAAGTTGAGATGTTCCCTCAGAAGATCTAGAAGAAACTTTTCTGCAAAAGCAAGGAAGAAGTTGATCCTCTTCGAAAGGTATGACATTTCCAGATCTATACTTGGGTTGTGTTTGGAATTGAGAAGGTGGGGTGTGGATTTGCTGTGTCAACGTGTGTGGATTTGGGGAGGGGAGGTGAGGGAGTTTGGGTTTGCTGTGTGTGTGTATTTGGGGGGGAAGTTGAGGAAGGGTGGGTTTGCTGTGTGTCTGATTTTGGGCTATAACCCTCAAAGTTTTACTCCTGTCTGATAGCGCATTCATAAGCGATAAAAGAAAAAGGAGAAAAGGGAAGTGTTGTGTACCCCTACTCAGCTTAGGGGTGAAGCCAGCACTTCCATAAAATTGTGCGCATCGCTGGCCAACAGAATGTGGTGGCTGACCAATGGCTCAGAAATTAAGCTCTGAACTATCCGGACCATCAGATGTGCACACACAAGCAAAAGAAAGAACATGAGAAAAGTGTTGCACAGACCCCTTCATCAGAGCATGGATGAGAAGTTGAGATGTTCCCTCAGAAGATCTAGAAGAAACTTCTCTGCAAAAGCAAGGAAGAAGTTGATCCTCTTCGAAAGGTAAGACATTTACAGATCTATGCTTGGGTTGTGTTTGGAATTGAGAAGGTGGGGTGTGGATTTGCTGTGTCAATGTGTGTGTATTTGGGGAGGGGAGGTGAGGGAGTTTGGGTTTGCTGTGTGTGTTTATTTGGGGGGAAGGGGAGGAAGGGTGGGTTTGCTGTTTGTCTGATTTTGGGCTATGAACCTCAAAGTTTTACTCCTGTCTGATAGCGCATTCATGGGCGATAAAAGAAAAAGGAGAAAAGGGAAGTGTTGTGTACCCCTACTCTGCTTAGGGGTGAAGCCAGCACTTCCTTAAAATTGTGCGCATCGCTGGCCAACTGAATGTGGTGGCTGACCAATGGCTCAGACATTAAGCTCTGAACTATCCGGACCATCAGATGTGCACACACAAGCAAAAAGAAAGAACATGAGAAAAGTGTTGCACAGACCCCTTCATCAGAGCATGGATGAGAAGTTGAGATGTTCCCTCAGAAGATCTAGAAGAAACTTCTCTGCAAAAGCAAGGAAGAAGTTGATCCTCTTTGAAAGGTAGGTCATTTACAGATCTATGCTTGGGTTGTGTTTGGAATTGAGAAGGTGGGGTGTGGATTTGCTGTGTCAATGTGTGTGGATTTGGGGAGGGGAGGTGAGGGAGTTTGGGTTTGCTGTGTGTGTGTGTGTATTTGGGGGGGAAGGTGAGGAAGGGTGGGTTTGTTGTGTGTCTGATTTTGAGCTAAAACCCTCAAAGTTTTACTCCTGTCTGATAGCGCTTTCATGAGCGATAAAAGAAAAAGGAGAAAAGGGAAGTGTTGTGTACCCCTACTCTGCTTAGGGGTGAAGCCAGCACTTCCTTAAAATCGTGCGCATCACTGCCCAACTAAATGTGGTGGCTGACCAATGCCTCAGACATTAAGGTCTGAACTATCAAGACCATCAGACGTGTACAAACAAGCAAAAAGACAGAAAATGAGAAAAGTGTTGCACAGACCCCTTCATCAGAGCTTGGAGGAGAAGTTGAGATGTTCCCTCAGAAGATCTAGAAGAAACTTCTCTGCACAAGCAAGGAAGAAGTTGATCCTCTTTGAAAGGTAGGACATTTCCAGATCTATACTTGGGTTGTGTTTGGAATTGAGAAGGTGGGGTGTGGATTTGCTGTGTCAATGTGTGTGGATTTGGGGAGGGGAGGTGAGGGAGTTTGGGTTTGCTGTGTGTGTGTATTTGGGGGGAAGGTGAGGAAGGGTGGGTTTGCTGTGTGTCTGATTTTGGGCTATAACCCTCAAAGTTTTACTCCTGTCTGATAGCGCATTCATAAGCGATAAAAGAAAAAAGGAGGAAAGGGAAGTGTTGTGTACCCCTACTCTGTTTAGGGGTGAAGCCAGCACTTCCTTAAAATTGTGCGCATCGCTGGCCAACTGAATGTGGTGGCTGACCAATGGCTCACACATTAAGCTCTGAACTATCCGGACCATCAGATGTGCACACACAAGCAAAAAGAAAGAACATGAGAAAAGTGTTGCACAGACCTCTTCATCAGAGCATGGATGAGAAGTTGACATGTTCCCTCAGAAGATCTAGAAGAAACTTTTCTGCAAAAGCAAGGAAGAAGTTGATCCTCTTCGAAAGGTATGACATTTCCAGATCTATACTTGGGTTGTGTTTGGAATTGAGAAGGTGGGGTGTGGATTTGCTGTGTCAACGTGTGTGGATTTGGGGAGGGGAGGTGAGGGAGTTTGGGTTTGCTGTGTGTGTGTATTTGGGGGGGAAGTTGAGGAAGGGTGGGTTTGCTGTGTGTCTGATTTTGGGCTATAACCCTCAAAGTTTTACTCCTGTCTGATAGCGCATTCATAAGCGATAAAAGAAAAAGGAGAAAAGGGAAGTGTTGTGTACCCCTACTCTGTTTAGGGGTGAAGCCAGCACTTCCTTAAAATTGTGCGCATCGCTGGCCAACTGAATGTGGTGGCTGACCAATGGCTCACACATTAAGCTCTGAACTATCCGGACCATCAGATGTGCACACACAAGCAAAAAGAAAGAACATGAGAAAAGTGTTGCACAGACCTCTTCATCAGAGCATGGATGAGAAGTTGAGATGTTCCCTCAGAAGATCTAGAAGAAACTTCTCTGCACAAGCACGGAAGAAGTTGATCCTCTTCGAAAGGTATGACATTTCCAGATCTATACTTGGGTTGTGTTTGGAATTGAGAAGGTGGGGTGTGGATTTGCTGTGTCAACGTGTGTGGATTTGGGGAGGGGAGGTGAGGGAGTTTGGGTTTGCTGTGTGTGTGTATTTGGGGGGGAAGTTGAGGAAGGGTGGGTTTGCTGTGTGTCTGATTTTGAGCTATAACCCTCAAAGTTTTACTCCTGTCTGATAGCGCATTCATGAGCGATAAAAGAAAAAGGAGAAAAGGGAAGTGTTGTGTACCCCTACTCAGCTTAGGGGTGAAGCCAGCACTTCCTTAAAATTGTGCGCATCGCTGCCCAACTGAATGTGGTGGCTGGCCAATGGCTCAGACATTAAGCTCTGAACTATCAAGACCATCAGATGTGCCCAAACAAGCAAAAAGACAGAAAACGAGAAAAGTGTTGCAGAGACCCCTTCATCAGAGCTTGGAGGAGAAGTTGAGATGTTCCCTCAGAAGATCTAGAAGAAACTTTACTGCACACGCAAGGAAGAAGTTGATCCTCTTCGAAAGGTAGGACATTTCCAGATCTATACTTGGTTTGTGTTTGGAATTGAGAAGGTGGGGTGTGGATTTGCTGTGTCAATGTGTGTGGATTTGGGGAGGGGAGGTGAGGGAGTTTGGGTTTGCTGTGTGAGTGTATTTGGGGGGAAGGTGAGGAAGGGTGGGTTTGTTGTGTGTCTGATTTTGAGCTATAAGCCTCAAAGTTTTACTCCTGTCTGATAGCGCATTCATGAGCGATAAAAGAAAAAGGAGGAAAGGGAAGTGTTGTGTACCCCTACTCTGCTTAGGGGTGAAGCCAGCACTTCCTTAAATTTGTGCGCATCGCTGGCCAACTGAATGTGGTAGCTGACCAATGGCTCAGACATTAAGCTCTGAACTATCCCGACCATCAGATGTGCACACACAAGCAAAAAGAAAGACCATGAGAAAAGTGTTGCACAGACCCCTTCATCAGAGCATGGATGAGAAGTTGAGATGTTCCCTCAGAAGATCTAGAAGAAACTTCTCTGCACAAGCAAGGAAGAAATTGATCCTCTTCGAAAGGTAGGACATTTCCAGATCTATACTTGGGTTCTGTTTGGAATTGAGAAGGTGGGGTGTGGATTTGCTGTGTCAATGTGTGTGGATTTGGGTAAAAGAGGTGAGGGAGTTTGGGTTTGCTGTGTGTGTGTATTTGGGGGGAAGGTGAGGAAGGGTGGGTTTGCTGTTTGTCTGATTTTGGGCTACAACCATCAAAGTTTTATTCCTGTCTGATAGCGCTTTCATGAGCGATAAAAGAAAAAGGAGAAAAGGGAAGTGTTGTGTACCCCTACTCAGCTTAGGGGTGAAGCCAGCACTTCCTTAAAATTGTGCGCATCGTTGGCCAACTGAATGTGGTGGCGGACCAATGGCTCAGACATTAAGCTCTGAACTATCCGGACCATCACATGTGCACACACAAGCAAAAAGAAAGAACATGAGAAAAGTGTTGCACATACCCCTTCATCAGAGCATGGATGAGAAGTTGAGATGTTCCCTTAGAAGATCTAGAAGAAACTTCAATGCACAAGCAAGGAAGAAGTTGATCTTCTTCAAAAAGTAGGACAGTTCCAGATCTATACTTGGGTTGTGTTTGTAAATTAGAAGGTGGGGTGTGGATTTGCTGTGTCAATGTGTGTGGATTTGGAGAGGGGAGGTGAGGGAGTTTGGGTTTGCTGTATGTGTGTATTTGGCGGGAAGGTGAGGAAGGGTGGGTTTGCTGTGTGTCTGATTTTGGGCTATAACCCTCAAAGTTTTACTCCGGTCTGATAGCGTATTCATGGGCGATAAAAGAAAAAGGAGGAACGGGAAGTGTTGTGTACCCCTACTCTGCTTAGGGGTGAAGCCAGCACTTCCTTAAAATTGTGCGCATCGCTGGCCAACTGAATGTGGTAGCTGACCAATGGCTCAGATATTAAGCTCTGAACTATCCGGACCATCAGATGTGCACACACAAGCAAAAAGAAAGAACATGAGAAAAGTGTTGCACAGACCCCTTCATCAGAGCATGGATGAGAAGTTGAGATGTTCCCTCAGAAGATCTAGAAGAAACTTTACTGCACAAGCAAGGAAGAAGTTGATCCTCTTCGAAAGGTAGGACATTTCCAGATGTATACTTGGGTTGATTTTGAAAATGTGAGATGTGGATTTGCTGTGTGAATGTGTGCGGATTTGGGGAAGGATAGGTGAGGGAGGTTGAGTTAGCTGTGTGCGTGGATTTGGAGGGGAGGTAGGGATGGGTGGATTTGCTGTGTGTCTGATTTTGGGCTATAAGCCCCAAAGTATTGCTCCTATCTAATAGCACATTCATGCACTTTAAAAGAAAAAGGAGGACAGGGAAGTGTTGTGTACCCCTAATCTGCTTAGGGGTGAAGCCAGCACTTCCTTAAAATTGTGCGCATCGCTGGCCAACTGAATGTGGTGGCTGACCAATGGCTCACACATTAAGCTCTGAACTATCCGGACCATCAGATGTGCACACACAAGCAAAAAGAAAGAACATGAGAAAAGTGTTGCACAGACCTCTTCATCAGAGCATGGATGAGAAGTTGAGATGTTCCCTCAGAAGATCTAGAAGAAACTTCTCTGCAAAAGCAAGGATGAAGTTGATCCTCTTCGAAAGGTAGGACATTTCCAGATCTATACTTGGGTTCTGTTTAGAATTGAGAAGGTGGGGTGTGGATTTGCTGTGTCAATGTGTGTGGATTTGGGGAGGAGAGGTGAGGGAGTTTGGGTTTGCTGTGTGTGTGTATTTGGGGGGAAGGTGAGGAAGGGTGGGTTTGCTGTTTGTCTGATTTGGGCTACAACCATCAAAGTTTTATTCCTGTCTGATAGCGCTTTCATGAGCGATAAAAGAAAAAGGAGAAAAGGGAAGTGTTGTGTACCCCTACTCAGCTTAGGGGTGAAGCCAGCACTTCCTTAAAATTGTGTGCATCGTTGGCCAACTGAATGTGGTGGCGGACCAATGGCTCAGACATTAAGCTCTGAACTATCCGGACCATCACATGTGCACACACAAGCAAAAAGAAAGAACATGAGAAAAGTGTTGCACATACCCCTTCATCAGAGCATGGATGAGAAGTTGAGATGTTCCCTTAGAAGATCTAGAAGAAACTTCACTGCACAAGCAAGGAAGAAGTTGATCTTCTTCAAAAGGTAGGACAGTTCCAGATCTATACTTGGGTTGTGTTTGGAAATTAGAAGGTGGGGTGTGGATTTGCTGTGTCAGTGTGTGTGGATTTGGAGAGGGGAGGTGAGGGAGTTTGGGTTTGCTGTATGTGTGTATTTGGGGGGAAGGTGAGGAAGGGTGGGTTTGCTGTGTGTCTGATTTTGGGCTATAACCCTCAAAGTTTTACTCCTGTCTGATAGCGCATTCATGAGCGATAAAAGAAAAAGGAGGAACAGGAAGTGTTGTGTACCCCTACTCTGCTTAGGGGTGAAGCCAGCACTTCCTTAAAATTGTGCGCATCGCTGGCCAACGGAATGTGGTAGCTGACCAATGGCTCAGATATTAAGCTCTGAACTATCCGGACCATCAGATGTGCACACACAAGCAAAAAGAAAGAACATGAGAAAAGTGTTGCACAGACCCCTTCATCAGAGCATGGATGAGAAGTTGAGATGTTCCCCCAGAAGATCTAGAAGAAACTTTACTGCACAAGCAAGGAAGAAGTTGATCCTCTTCGAAAGGTAGGACATTTCCAGATCTATACTTGGTTTGTGTTTGGAATTGAGAAGGTGGGGTGTGGATTTGCTGTGTCAATGTGTGTGGATTTGGGGAGGGGAGGTGAGGGAGTTTGGGTTTGCTGTGTGAGTGTATTTGGGGGGAAGGTGAGGAAGGGTGGGTTTGCTGTGTGTCTGATTTTGAGCTATAAGCCTCAAAGTTTTACTCCTGTCTGATAGCGCATTCATGAGCGATAAAAGAAAAAGGAGGACAGGGAAGTGTTGTGTACCCCTAATCTGCTTAGGGGTGAAGCCAGCACTTCATTAAAATTGTGCGCATCACTGGCCAAATGAATGTGGCAGCTGACCAATGGCTCAGACATTAAGCTCTGAACTATCAGGACCATCAGATGTGCACACACAAGCAAAAAGAAAGAACATGAGAAAAGTGTTGCACAGACCCCTTTTATCAGAGCTTGGATGAGAAGTTGAGATGTTCCCCCAGAAGATCTAGAAGAAACTTTACTGCACAAGCAAGGAAGAAGTTGATCCTCTTCAAAAGGTAGGACATTTCCAGATCTATACTTGGTTTGTGTTTGGAATTGAGAAGGTGGGGTGTGGATTTGCTGTGTCAATGTGTGTGGATTTGGGGAGGGGAGGTGAGGGAGTTTGGGTTTGCTGTGTGAGTGTATTTGGGGGGAAGGTGAGGAAGGGTGGGTTTGCTGTGTGTCTGATTTTGAGCTATAAGCCTCAAAGTTTTACTCCTGTCTGATAGCGCTTTCATGAGCGATAAAAGAAAAAGGAGAAAAGGGAAGTGTTGTGTACCCCTACTCTGCTTAGGGGTGAAGCCAGCACTTCCTTAAATTTGTGCGCATCGCTGGCCAACTGAATGTGGTAGCTGACCAATGGCTCAGACATTAAGCTCTGAACTATCCCGACCATCAGATGTGCACACACAAGCAAAAAGAAAGACCATGAGAAAAGTGTTGCACAGACCCCTTCATCAGAGCATGGATGAGAAGTTGAGATGTTCCCTCAGAAGATCTAGAAGAAACTTCTCTGCACAAGCAAGGAAGAAGTTGATCCTCTTCGAAAGGTAGGACATTTCCAGATCTATACTTGGGTTCTGTTTGGAATTGAGAAGGTGGGGTGTGGATTTGCTGTGTCAATGTGTGTGGATTTGGGGAGGAGAGGTGAGAGAGTTTGGGTTTGCTGTGTGTGTGTATTTGGGGGGAAGGTGAGGAAGGGTGGGTTTGCTGTTTGTCTGATTTTGGGCTACAACCATCAAAGTTTTATTCCTGTCTGATAGCGCTTTCATGAGCGATAAAAGAAAAAGGAGAAAAGGGAAGTGTTGTGTACCCCTACTCAGCTTAGGGGTGAAGCCAGCACTTCCTTAAAATTGTGCGCATCGTTGGCCAACTGAATGTGGTGGCGGACCAATGGCTCAGACATTAAGCTCTGAACTATCCGGACCATCACATGTGCACACACAAGCAAAAAGAAAGAACATGAGAAAAGTGTTGCACATACCCCTTCATCAGAGCATGGATGAGAAGTTGAGATGTTCCCTTAGAAGATCTAGAAGAAACTTCACTGCACAAGCAAGGAAGAAGTTGATCTTCTTCAAAAGGTAGGACAGTTCCAGATCTATACTTGGGTTGTGTTTGGAAATTAGAAGGTGGGGTGTGGATTTGCTGTGTCAATGTGTGTGGATTTGGAGAGGGGAGGTGAGGGAGTTTGGGTTTGCTGTATGTGTGTATTTGGGGGGAAGGTGAGGAAGGGTGGGTTTGCTGTGTGTCTGATTTTGGGCTATAACACTCAAAGTTTTACTCCTGTCTGATAGCGCATTCATGAGCGATAAAAGTAAAAGGAGGAACGGGAAGTGATGTGTACCCCTACTCTGCTTAGGGGTGAAGCCAGCACTTCCTTAAAATTGTGCGCATCGCTGGCCAACTGAATGTGGTGGCTGACCAATGGCTCAGATATTAAGCTCTGAACTATCCGGACCATCAGATGTGCACACACAAGCAAAAAGAAAGAACATGAGAAAAGTGTTGCACAGACCCCTTCATCAGAGCATGGATGAGAAGTTGAGATGTTCCCTCAGAAGATCTAGAAGAAACTTTACTGCACAAGCAAGGAAGAAGTTGATCCTCTTCGAAAGGTAGGACATTTCCAGATGTATACTTGGGTTGATTTTGAAAATGTGAGATGTGGATTTGCTGTGTGAATGTGTGCGGATTTGGGGAAGGATAGGTGAGGGAGGTTGGGTTAGCTGTGTGTGTGGATTTGGAGGGGAGGTAGGGATGGGTGGATTTGCTGTGTGTCTGATTTTGGGCTATAAGCCCCAAAGTATTGCTCCTATCTAATAGCACATTCATGCACTTTAAAAGAAAAAGGAGGACAGGGAAGTGTTGTGTACCCCTAATCTGCTTAGGGGTGAAGCCAGCACTTCATTAAAATTGTGCGCATCACTGGCCAAATGAATGTGGCAGCTGACCAATGGCTCAGACATTAAGCTCTGAACTATCAGGACCATCAGATGTGCACACACAAGCAAAAAGAAAGAACATGAGAAAAGTGTTGCACAGAACCCTTCATCAGAGCTTGGATGAGAAGTTGAGATGTTCCCCCAGAAGATCTAGAAGAAACTTTACTGCACAAGCAAGGAAGAAGTTGATCCTCTTCGAAAGGTAGGACATTTCCAGATCTATACTTGGTTTGTGTTTGGAATTGAGAAGGTGGGGTGTGGATTTGCTGTGTCAATGTGTGTGGATTTGGGGAGGGGAGGTGAGGGAGTTTGGGTTTGCTGTGTGAGTGTATTTGGGGGGAAGGTGAGGAAGGGTGGGTTTGCTGTGTGTCTGATTTTGAGCTATAAGCCTCAAAGTTTTACTCCTGTCTGATAGCGCTTTCATGAGCGATAAAAGAAAAAGGAGAAAAGGGAAGTGTTGTGTACCCCTACTCTGCTTAGGGGTGAAGCCAGCACTTCCTTAAATTTGTGCGCATCGCTGGCCAACTGAATGTGGTAGCTGACCAATGGCTCAGACATTAAGCTCTGAACTATCCCGACCATCAGATGTGCACACACAAGCAAAAAGAAAGACCATGAGAAAAGTGTTGCACAGACCCCTTCATCAGAGCATGGATGAGAAGTTGAGATGTTCCCTCAGAAGATCTAGAAGAAACTTCTCTGCACAAGCAAGGAAGAAGTTGATCCTCTTCGAAAGGTAGGACATTTCCAGATCTATACTTGGGTTCTGTTTGGAATTGAGAAGGTGGGGTGTGGATTTGCTGTGTCAATGTGTGTGGATTTGGGGAGGAGAGGTGAGAGAGTTTGGGTTTGCTGTGTGTGTGTATTTGGGGGGAAGGTGAGGAAGGGTGGGTTTGCTGTTTGTCTGATTTTGGGCTACAACCATCAAAGTTTTATTCCTGTCTGATAGCGCTTTCATGAGCGATAAAAGAAAAAGGAGAAAAGGGAAGTGTTGTGTACCCCTACTCAGCTTAGGGGTGAAGCCAGCACTTCCTTAAAATTGTGAGCATCGTTGGCCAACTGAATGTGGTGGCGGACCAATGGCTCAGACATTAAGCTCTGAACTATCCGGACCATCACATGTGCACACACAAGCAAAAAGAAAGAACATGAGAAAAGTGTTGCACATGCCCCTTCATCAGAGCATGGATGAGAAGTTGAGATGTTCCCTTAGAAGATCTAGAAGAAACTTCACTGCACAAGCAAGGAAGAAGTTGATCTTCTTCAAAAGGTAGGACAGTTCCAGATCTATACTTGGGTTGTGTTTGGAAATTAGAAGGTGGGGTGTGGATTTGCTGTGTCAATGTGTGTGGATTTGGAGAGGGGAGGTGAGGGAGTTTGGGTTTGCTGTATGTGTGTATTTGGGGGGAAGGTGAGGAAGGGTGGGTTTGCTGTGTGTCTGATTTTGGGCTATAACCCTCAAAGTTTTACTCCTGTCTGATAGCGCATTCATGAGCGATAAAAGTAAAAGGAGGAACGGGAAGTGATGTGTACCCCTACTCTGCTTAGGGGTGAAGCCAGCACTTCCTTAAAATTGTGCGCATCGCTGGCCAACTGAATGTGGTGGCTGACCAATGGCTCAGATATTAAGCTCTGAACTATCCGGACCATCAGATGTGCACACACAAGCAAAAAGAAAGAACATGAGAAAAGTGTTGCACAGACCCCTTCATCAGAGCATGGATGAGAAGTTGAGATGTTCCCTCAGAAGATCTAGAAGAAACTTTACTGCACAAGCAAGGAAGAAGTTGATCCTCTTCGAAAGGTAGGACATTTCCAGATGTATACTTGGGTTGATTTTGAAAATGTGAGATGTGGATTTGCTGTGTGAATGTGTGCGGATTTGGGGAAGGATAGGTGAGGGAGGTTGGGTTAGCTGTGTGTGTGGATTTGGAGGGGAGGTAGGGATGGGTGGATTTGCTGTGTGTCTGATTTTGGGCTATAAGCCCCAAAGTATTGCTCCTATCTAATAGCACATTCATGCACTTTAAAAGAAAAAGGAGGACAGGGAAGTGTTGTGTACCCCTAATCTGCTTAGGGGTGAAGCCAGCACTTCATTAAAATTGTGCGCATCACTGGCCAAATGAATGTGGCAGCTGACCAATGGCTCAGACATTAAGCTCTGAACTATCAGGACCATCAGATGTGCACACACAAGCAAAAAGAAAGAACATGAGAAAAGTGTTGCACAGAACCCTTCATCAGAGCTTGGATGAGAAGTTGAGATGTTCCCCCAGAAGATCTAGAAGAAACTTTACTGCACAAGCAAGGAAGAAGTTGATCCTCTCCGAAAGGTAGGACATTTCCAGATCTATACTTGGTTTGTGTTTGGAATTGAGAAGGTGGGGTGTGGATTTGCTGTGTCAATGTGTGTGGATTTGGGGAGGGGAGGTGAGGGAGTTTGGGTTTGCTGTGTGAGTGTATTTGGGGGGAAGGTGAGGAAGGGTGGGTTTGCTGTGTGTCTGATTTTGAGCTATAAGCCTCAAAGTTTTACTCCTGTCTGATAGCGCTTTCATGAGCGATAAAAGAAAAAGGAGAAAAGGGAAGTGTTGTGTACCCCTACTCTGCTTAGGGGTGAAGCCAGCACTTCCTTAAATTTGTGCGCATCGCTGGCCAACTGAATGTGGTAGCTGACCAATGGCTCAGACATTAAGCTCTGAACTATCCCGACCATCAGATGTGCACACACAAGCAAAAAGAAAGACCATGAGAAAAGTGTTGCACAGACCCCTTCATCAGAGCATGGATGAGAAGTTGAGATGTTCCCTCAGAAGATCTAGAAGAAACTTCTCTGCACAAGCAAGGAAGAAGTTGATCCTCTTCGAAAGGTAGGACATTTCCAGATCTATACTTGGGTTCTGTTTGGAATTGAGAAGGTGGGGTGTGGATTTGCTGTGTCAATGTGTGTGGATTTGGGGAGGAGAGGTGAGGGAGTTTGGGTTTGCTGTGTGTGTGTATTTGGGGGGAAGGTGAGGAAGGGTGGGTTTGCTGTTTGTCTGATTTGGGCTACAACCATCAAAGTTTTATTCCTGTCTGATAGCGCTTTCATGAGCGATAAAAGAAAAAGGAGAAAAGGGAAGTGTTGTGTACCCCTACTCAGCTTAGGGGTGAAGCCAGCACTTCCTTAAAATTGTGCGCATCGTTGGCCAACTGAATGTGGTGGCGGACCAATGGCTCAGACATTAAGCTCTGAACTATCCGGACCATCACATGTGCACACACAAGCAAAAAGAAAGAACATGAGAAAAGTGTTGCACATACCCCTTCATCAGAGCATGGATGAGAAGTTGAGATGTTCCCTTAGAAGATCTAGAAGAAACTTCACTGCACAAGCAAGGAAGAAGTTGATCTTCTTCAAAAGGTAGGACAGTTCCAGATCTATACTTGGGTTGTGTTTGGAAATTAGAAGGTGGGGTGTGGATTTGCTGTGTCAGTGTGTGTGGATTTGGAGAGGGGAGGTGAGGGAGTTTGGGTTTGCTGTATGTGTGTATTTGGGGGGAAGGTGAGGAAGGGTGGGTTTGCTGTGTGTCTGATTTTGGGCTATAACCCTCAAAGTTTTACTCCTGTCTGATAGCGCATTCATGAGCGATAAAAGAAAAAGGAGGAACAGGAAGTGTTGTGTACCCCTACTCTGCTTAGGGGTGAAGCCAGCACTTCCTTAAAATTGTGCGCATCGCTGGCCAACTGAATGTGGTAGCTGACCAATGGCTCAGATATTAAGCTCTGAACTATCCGGACCATCAGATGTGCACACACAAGCAAAAAGAAAGAACATGAGAAAAGTGTTGCACAGACCCCTTCATCAGAGCATGGATGAGAAGTTGAGATGTTCCCCCAGAAGATCTAGAAGAAACTTTACTGCACAAGCAAGGAAGAAGTTGATCCTCTTCGAAAGGTAGGACATTTCCAGATCTATACTTGGTTTGTGTTTGGAATTGAGAAGGTGGGGTGTGGATTTGCTGTGTCAATGTGTGTGGATTTGGGGAGGGGAGGTGAGGGAGTTTGGGTTTGCTGTGTGAGTGTATTTGGGGGGAAGGTGAGGAAGGGTGGGTTTGCTGTGTGTCTGATTTTGAGCTATAAGCCTCAAAGTTTTACTCCTGTCTGATAGCGCATTCATGAGCGATAAAAGAAAAAGGAGGACAGGGAAGTGTTGTGTACCCCTAATTTGCTTAGGGGTGAAGCCAGCACTTCATTAAAATTGTGCGCATCACTGGCCAAATGAATGTGGCAGCTGACCAATGGCTCAGACATTAAGCTCTGAACTATCAGGACCATCAGATGTGCACACACAAGCAAAAAGAAAGAACATGAGAAAAGTGTTGCACAGACCCCTTTTATCAGAGCTTGGATGAGAAGTTGAGATGTTCCCCCAGAAGATCTAGAAGAAACTTTACTGCACAAGCAAGGAAGAAGTTGATCCTCTTCGAAAGGTAGGACATTTCCAGATCTATACTTGGTTTGTGTTTGGAATTGAGAAGGTGGGGTGTGGATTTGCTGTGTCAATGTGTGTGGATTTGGGGAGGGGAGGTGAGGGAGTTTGGGTTTGCTGTGTGAGTGTATTTGGGGGGAAGGTGAGGAAGGGTGGGTTTGCTGTGTGTCTGATTTTGAGCTATAAGCCTCAAAGTTTTACTCCTGTCTGATAGCGCTTTCATGAGCGATAAAAGAAAAAGGAGAAAAGGGAAGTGTTGTGTACCCCTACTCTGCTTAGGGGTGAAGCCAGCACTTCCTTAAATTTGTGCGCATCGCTGGCCAACTGAATGTGGTAGCTGACCAATGGCTCAGACATTAAGCTCTGAACTATCCCGACCATCAGATGTGCACACACAAGCAAAAAGAAAGACCATGAGAAAAGTGTTGCACAGACCCCTTCATCAGAGCATGGATGAGAAGTTGAGATGTTCCCTCAGAAGATCTAGAAGAAACTTCTCTGCACAAGCAAGGAAGAAGTTGATCCTCTTCGAAAGGTAGGACATTTCCAGATCTATACTTGGGTTCTGTTTGGAATTGAGAAGGTGGGGTGTGGATTTGCTGTGTCAATGTGTGTGGATTTGGGGAGGAGAGGTGAGAGAGTTTGGGTTTGCTGTGTGTGTGTATTTGGGGGAAAGGTGAGGAAGGGTGGGTTTGCTGTTTGTCTGATTTTGGGCTACAACCATCAAAGTTTTATTCCTGTCTGATAGCGCTTTCATGAGCGATAAAAGAAAAAGGAGAAAAGGGAAGTGTTGTGTACCCCTACTCAGCTTAGGGGTGAAGCCAGCACTTCCTTAAAATTGTGCGCATCGTTGGCCAACTGAATGTGGTGGCGGACCAATGGCTCAGACATTAAGCTCTGAACTATCCGGACCATCACATGTGCACACACAAGCAAAAAGAAAGAACATGAGAAAAGTGTTGCACATGCCCCTTCATCAGAGCATGGATGAGAAGTTGAGATGTTCCCTTAGAAGATCTAGAAGAAACTTCACTGCACAAGCAAGGAAGAAGTTGATCTTCTTCAAAAGGTAGGACAGTTCCAGATCTATACTTGGGTTGTGTTTGGAAATTAGAAGGTGGGGTGTGGATTTGCTGTGTCAATGTGTGTGGATTTGGAGAGGGGAGGTGAGGGAGTTTGGGTTTGCTGTATGTGTGTATTTGGGGGGAAGGTGAGGAAGGGTGGGTTTGCTGTGTGTCTGATTTTGGGCTATAACCCTCAAAGTTTTACTCCTGTCTGATAGCGCATTCATGAGCGATAAAAGTAAAAGGAGGAACGGGAAGTGATGTGTACCCCTACTCTGCTTAGGGGTGAAGCCAGCACTTCCTTAAAATTGTGCGCATCGCTGGCCAACTGAATGTGGTGGCTGACCAATGGCTCAGATATTAAGCTCTGAACTATCCGGACCATCAGATGTGCACACACAAGCAAAAAGAAAGAACATGAGAAAAGTGTTGCACAGACCCCTTCATCAGAGCATGGATGAGAAGTTGAGATGTTCCCTCAGAAGATCTAGAAGAAACTTTACTGCACAAGCAAGGAAGAAGTTGATCCTCTTCGAAAGGTAGGACATTTCCAGATGTATACTTGGGTTGATTTTGAAAATGTGAGATGTGGATTTGCTGTGTGAATGTGTGCGGATTTGGGGAAGGATAGGTGAGGGAGGTTGGGTTAGCTGTGTGTGTGGATTTGGAGGGGAGGTAGGGATGGGTGGATTTGCTGTGTGTCTGATTTTGGGCTATAAGCCCCAAAGTATTGCTCCTATCTAATAGCACATTCATGCACTTTAAAAGAAAAAGGAGGACAGGGAAGTGTTGTGTACCCCTAATCTGCTTAGGGGTGAAGCCAGCACTTCATTAAAATTGTGCGCATCACTGGCCAAATGAATGTGGCAGCTGACCAATGGCTCAGACATTAAGCTCTGAACTATCAGGACCATCAGATGTGCACACACAAGCAAAAAGAAAGAACATGAGAAAAGTGTTGCACAGAACCCTTCATCAGAGCTTGGATGAGAAGTTGAGATGTTCCCCCAGAAGATCTAGAAGAAACTTTACTGCACAAGCAAGGAAGAAGTTGATCCTCTTCGAAAGGTAGGACATTTCCAGATCTATACTTGGTTTGTGTTTGGAATTGAGAAGGTGGGGTGTGGATTTGCTGTGTCAATGTGTGTGGATTTGGGGAGGGGAGGTGAGGGAGTTTGGGTTTGCTGTGTGAGTGTATTTGGGGGGAAGGTGAGGAAGGGTGGGTTTGCTGTGTGTCTGATTTTGAGCTATAAGCCTCAAAGTTTTACTCCTGTCTGATAGCGCTTTCATGAGCGATAAAAGAAAAAGGAGAAAAGGGAAGTGTTGTGTACCCCTACTCTGCTTAGGGGTGAAGCCAGCACTTCCTTAAATTTGTGCGCATCGCTGGCCAACTGAATGTGGTAGCTGACCAATGGCTCAGACATTAAGCTCTGAACTATCCCGACCATCAGATGTGCACACACAAGCAAAAAGAAAGACCATGAGAAAAGTGTTGCACAGACCCCTTCATCAGAGCATGGATGAGAAGTTGAGATGTTCCCTCAGAAGATCTAGAAGAAACTTCTCTGCACAAGCAAGGAAGAAGTTGATCCTCTTCGAAAGGTAGGACATTTCCAGATCTATACTTGGGTTCTGTTTGGAATTGAGAAGGTGGGGTGTGGATTTGCTGTGTCAATGTGTGTGGATTTGGGGAGGAGAGGTGAGGGAGTTTGGGTTTGCTGTGTGTGTGTATTTGGGGGGAAGGTGAGGAAGGGTGGGTTTGCTGTTTGTCTGATTTGGGCTACAACCATCAAAGTTTTATTCCTGTCTGATAGCGCTTTCATGAGCGATAAAAGAAAAAGGAGAAAAGGGAAGTGTTGTGTACCCCTACTCAGCTTAGGGGTGAAGCCAGCACTTCCTTAAAATTGTGCGCATCGTTGGCCAACTGAATGTGGTGGCGGACCAATGGCTCAGACATTAAGCTCTGAACTATCCGGACCATCACATGTGCACACACAAGCAAAAAGAAAGAACATGAGAAAAGTGTTGCACATACCCCTTCATCAGAGCATGGATGAGAAGTTGAGATGTTCCCTTAGAAGATCTAGAAGAAACTTCACTGCACAAGCAAGGAAGAAGTTGATCTTCTTCAAAAGGTAGGACAGTTCCAGATCTATACTTGGGTTGTGTTTGGAAATTAGAAGGTGGGGTGTGGATTTGCTGTGTCAGTGTGTGTGGATTTGGAGAGGGGAGGTGAGGGAGTTTGGGTTTGCTGTATGTGTGTATTTGGGGGGAAGGTGAGGAAGGGTGGGTTTGCTGTGTGTCTGATTTTGGGCTATAACCCTCAAAGTTTTACTCCTGTCTGATAGCGCATTCATGAGCGATAAAAGAAAAAGGAGGAACAGGAAGTGTTGTGTACCCCTACTCTGCTTAGGGGTGAAGCCAGCACTTCCTTAAAATTGTGCGCATCGCTGGCCAACTGAATGTGGTAGCTGACCAATGGCTCAGATATTAAGCTCTGAACTATCCGGACCATCAGATGTGCACACACAAGCAAAAAGAAAGAACATGAGAAAAGTGTTGCACAGACCCCTTCATCAGAGCATGGATGAGAAGTTGAGATGTTCCCCCAGAAGATCTAGAAGAAACTTTACTGCACAAGCAAGGAAGAAGTTGATCCTCTTCGAAAGGTAGGACATTTCCAGATCTATACTTGGTTTGTGTTTGGAATTGAGAAGGTGGGGTGTGGATTTGCTGTGTCAATGTGTGTGGATTTGGGGAGGGGAGGTGAGGGAGTTTGGGTTTGCTGTGTGAGTGTATTTGGGGGGAAGGTGAGGAAGGGTGGGTTTGCTGTGTGTCTGATTTTGAGCTATAAGCCTCAAAGTTTTACTCCTGTCTGATAGCGCATTCATGAGCGATAAAAGAAAAAGGAGGACAGGGAAGTGTTGTGTACCCCTAATTTGCTTAGGGGTGAAGCCAGCACTTCATTAAAATTGTGCGCATCACTGGCCAAATGAATGTGGCAGCTGACCAATGGCTCAGACATTAAGCTCTGAACTATCAGGACCATCAGATGTGCACACACAAGCAAAAAGAAAGAACATGAGAAAAGTGTTGCACAGACCCCTTTTATCAGAGCTTGGATGAGAAGTTGAGATGTTCCCCCAGAAGATCTAGAAGAAACTTTACTGCACAAGCAAGGAAGAAGTTGATCCTCTTCGAAAGGTAGGACATTTCCAGATCTATACTTGGTTTGTGTTTGGAATTGAGAAGGTGGGGTGTGGATTTGCTGTGTCAATGTGTGTGGATTTGGGGAGGGGAGGTGAGGGAGTTTGGGTTTGCTGTGTGAGTGTATTTGGGGGGAAGGTGAGGAAGGGTGGGTTTGCTGTGTGTCTGATTTTGAGCTATAAGCCTCAAAGTTTTACTCCTGTCTGATAGCGCTTTCATGAGCGATAAAAGAAAAAGGAGAAAAGGGAAGTGTTGTGTACCCCTACTCTGCTTAGGGGTGAAGCCAGCACTTCCTTAAATTTGTGCGCATCGCTGGCCAACTGAATGTGGTAGCTGACCAATGGCTCAGACATTAAGCTCTGAACTATCCCGACCATCAGATGTGCACACACAAGCAAAAAGAAAGACCATGAGAAAAGTGTTGCACAGACCCCTTCATCAGAGCATGGATGAGAAGTTGAGATGTTCCCTCAGAAGATCTAGAAGAAACTTCTCTGCACAAGCAAGGAAGAAGTTGATCCTCTTCGAAAGGTAGGACATTTCCAGATCTATACTTGGGTTCTGTTTGGAATTGAGAAGGTGGGGTGTGGATTTGCTGTGTCAATGTGTGTGGATTTGGGGAGGAGAGGTGAGAGAGTTTGGGTTTGCTGTGTGTGTGTATTTGGGGGAAAGGTGAGGAAGGGTGGGTTTGCTGTTTGTCTGATTTTGGGCTACAACCATCAAAGTTTTATTCCTGTCTGATAGCGCTTTCATGAGCGATAAAAGAAAAAGGAGAAAAGGGAAGTGTTGTGTACCCCTACTCAGCTTAGGGGTGAAGCCAGCACTTCCTTAAAATTGTGCGCATCGTTGGCCAACTGAATGTGGTGGCGGACCAATGGCTCAGACATTAAGCTCTGAACTATCCGGACCATCACATGTGCACACACAAGCAAAAAGAAAGAACATGAGAAAAGTGTTGCACATACCCCTTCATCAGAGCATGGATGAGAAGTTGAGATGTTCCCTTAGAAGATCTAGAAGAAACTTCACTGCACAAGCAAGGAAGAAGTTGATCTTCTTCAAAAGGTAGGACAGTTCCAGATCTATACTTGGGTTGTGTTTGGAAATTAGAAGGTGGGGTGTGGATTTGCTGTGTCAGTGTGTGTGGATTTGGAGAGGGGAGGTGAGGGAGTTTGGGTTTGCTGTATGTGTGTATTTGGGGGGAAGGTGAGGAAGGGTGGGTTTGCTGTGTGTCTGATTTTGGGCTATAACCCTCAAAGTTTTACTCCTGTCTGATAGCGCATTCATGAGCGATAAAAGAAAAAGGAGGAACAGGAAGTGTTGTGTACCCCTACTCTGCTTAGGGGTGAAGCCAGCACTTCCTTAAAATTGTGCGCATCGCTGGCCAACTGAATGTGGTAGCTGACCAATGGCTCAGATATTAAGCTCTGAACTATCCGGACCATCAGATGTGCACACACAAGCAAAAAGAAAGAACATGAGAAAAGTGTTGCACAGACCCCTTCATCAGAGCATGGATGAGAAGTTGAGATGTTCCCCCAGAAGATCTAGAAGAAACTTTACTGCACAAGCAAGGAAGAAGTTGATCCTCTTCGAAAGGTAGGACATTTCCAGATCTATACTTGGTTTGTGTTTGGAATTGAGAAGGTGGGGTGTGGATTTGCTGTGTCAATGTGTGTGGATTTGGGGAGGGGAGGTGAGGGAGTTTGGGTTTGCTGTGTGAGTGTATTTGGGGGGAAGGTGAGGAAGGGTGGGTTTGCTGTGTGTCTGATTTTGAGCTATAAGCCTCAAAGTTTTACTCCTGTCTGATAGCGCATTCATGAGCGATAAAAGAAAAAGGAGGACAGGGAAGTGTTGTGTACCCCTAATTTGCTTAGGGGTGAAGCCAGCACTTCATTAAAATTGTGCGCATCACTGGCCAAATGAATGTGGCAGCTGACCAATGGCTCAGACATTAAGCTCTGAACTATCAGGACCATCAGATGTGCACACACAAGCAAAAAGAAAGAACATGAGAAAAGTGTTGCACAGACCCCTTTTATCAGAGCTTGGATGAGAAGTTGAGATGTTCCCCCAGAAGATCTAGAAGAAACTTTACTGCACAAGCAAGGAAGAAGTTGATCCTCTTCGAAAGGTAGGACATTTCCAGATCTATACTTGGTTTGTGTTTGGAATTGAGAAGGTGGGGTGTGGATTTGCTGTGTCAATGTGTGTGGATTTGGGGAGGGGAGGTGAGGGAGTTTGGGTTTGCTGTGTGAGTGTATTTGGGGGGAAGGTGAGGAAGGGTGGGTTTGCTGTGTGTCTGATTTTGAGCTATAAGCCTCAAAGTTTTACTCCTGTCTGATAGCGCTTTCATGAGCGATAAAAGAAAAAGGAGAAAAGGGAAGTGTTGTGTACCCCTACTCTGCTTAGGGGTGAAGCCAGCACTTCCTTAAATTTGTGCGCATCGCTGGCCAACTGAATGTGGTAGCTGACCAATGGCTCAGACATTAAGCTCTGAACTATCCCGACCATCAGATGTGCACACACAAGCAAAAAGAAAGACCATGAGAAAAGTGTTGCACAGACCCCTTCATCAGAGCATGGATGAGAAGTTGAGATGTTCCCTCAGAAGATCTAGAAGAAACTTCTCTGCACAAGCAAGGAAGAAGTTGATCCTCTTCGAAAGGTAGGACATTTCCAGATCTATACTTGGGTTCTGTTTGGAATTGAGAAGGTGGGGTGTGGATTTGCTGTGTCAATGTGTGTGGATTTGGGGAGGAGAGGTGAGAGAGTTTGGGTTTGCTGTGTGTGTGTATTTGGGGGAAAGGTGAGGAAGGGTGGGTTTGCTGTTTGTCTGATTTTGGGCTACAACCATCAAAGTTTTATTCCTGTCTGATAGCGCTTTCATGAGCGATAAAAGAAAAAGGAGAAAAGGGAAGTGTTGTGTACCCCTACTCAGCTTAGGGGTGAAGCCAGCACTTCCTTAAAATTGTGCGCATCGTTGGCCAACTGAATGTGGTGGCGGACCAATGGCTCAGACATTAAGCTCTGAACTATCCGGACCATCACATGTGCACACACAAGCAAAAAGAAAGAACATGAGAAAAGTGTTGCACATACCCCTTCATCAGAGCATGGATGAGAAGTTGAGATGTTCCCTTAGAAGATCTAGAAGAAACTTCACTGCACAAGCAAGGAAGAAGTTGATCTTCTTCAAAAGGTAGGACAGTTCCAGATCTATACTTGGGTTGTGTTTGGAAATTAGAAGGTGGGGTGTGGATTTGCTGTGTCAATGTGTGTGGATTTGGAGAGGGGAGGTGAGGGAGTTTGGGTTTGCTGTATGTGTGTATTTGGGGGGAAGGTGAGGAAGGGTGGGTTTGCTGTGTGTCTGATTTTGGGCTATAACCCTCAAAGTTTTACTCCTGTCTGATAGCGCATTCATGAGCGATAAAAGTAAAAGGAGGAACGGGAAGTGATGTGTACCCCTACTCTGCTTAGGGGTGAAGCCAGCACTTCCTTAAAATTGTGCGCATCGCTGGCCAACTGAATGTGGTGGCTGACCAATGGCTCAGATATTAAGCTCTGAACTATCCGGACCATCAGATGTGCACACACAAGCAAAAAGAAAGAACATGAGAAAAGTGTTGCACAGACCCCTTCATCAGAGCATGGATGAGAAGTTGAGATGTTCCCTCAGAAGATCTAGAAGAAACTTTACTGCACAAGCAAGGAAGAAGTTGATCCTCTTCGAAAGGTAGGACATTTCCAGATGTATACTTGGGTTGATTTTGAAAATGTGAGATGTGGATTTGCTGTGTGAATGTGTGCGGATTTGGGGAAGGATAGGTGAGGGAGGTTGGGTTAGCTGTGTGTGTGGATTTGGAGGGGAGGTAGGGATGGGTGGATTTGCTGTGTGTCTGATTTTGGGCTATAAGCCCCAAAGTATTGCTCCTATCTAATAGCACATTCATGCACTTTAAAAGAAAAAGGAGGACAGGGAAGTGTTGTGTACCCCTAATCTGCTTAGGGGTGAAGCCAGCACTTCATTAAAATTGTGCGCATCACTGGCCAAATGAATGTGGCAGCTGACCAATGGCTCAGACATTAAGCTCTGAACTATCAGGACCATCAGATGTGCACACACAAGCAAAAAGAAAGAACATGAGAAAAGTGTTGCACAGAACCCTTCATCAGAGCTTGGATGAGAAGTTGAGATGTTCCCCCAGAAGATCTAGAAGAAACTTTACTGCACAAGCAAGGAAGAAGTTGATCCTCTTCGAAAGGTAGGACATTTCCAGATCTATACTTGGTTTGTGTTTGGAATTGAGAAGGTGGGGTGTGGATTTGCTGTGTCAATGTGTGTGGATTTGGGGAGGGGAGGTGAGGGAGTTTGGGTTTGCTGTGTGAGTGTATTTGGGGGGAAGGTGAGGAAGGGTGGGTTTGCTGTGTGTCTGATTTTGAGCTATAAGCCTCAAAGTTTTACTCCTGTCTGATAGCGCTTTCATGAGCGATAAAAGAAAAAGGAGAAAAGGGAAGTGTTGTGTACCCCTACTCTGCTTAGGGGTGAAGCCAGCACTTCCTTAAATTTGTGCGCATCGCTGGCCAACTGAATGTGGTAGCTGACCAATGGCTCAGACATTAAGCTCTGAACTATCCCGACCATCAGATGTGCACACACAAGCAAAAAGAAAGACCATGAGAAAAGTGTTGCACAGACCCCTTCATCAGAGCATGGATGAGAAGTTGAGATGTTCCCTCAGAAGATCTAGAAGAAACTTCTCTGCACAAGCAAGGAAGAAGTTGATCCTCTTCGAAAGGTAGGACATTTCCAGATCTATACTTGGGTTCTGTTTGGAATTGAGAAGGTGGGGTGTGGATTTGCTGTGTCAATGTGTGTGGATTTGGGGAGGAGAGGTGAGAGAGATTGGGTTTGCTGTGTGTGTGTATTTGGGGGGAAGGTGAGGAAGGGTGGGTTTGCTGTTTGTCTGATTTTGGGCTACAACCATCAAAGTTTTATTCCTGTCTGATAGCGCTTTCATGAGCGATAAAAGAAAAAGGAGAAAAGGGAAGTGTTGTGTACCCCTACTCAGCTTAGGGGTGAAGCCAGCACTTCCTTAAAATTGTGCGCATCGTTGGCCAACTGAATGTGGTGGCGGACCAATGGCTCAGACATTAAGCTCTGAACTATCCGGACCATCACATGTGCACACACAAGCAAAAAGAAAGAACATGAGAAAAGTGTTGCACATGCCCCTTCATCAGAGCATAGATGAGAAGTTGAGATGTTCCCTTAGAAGATCTAGAAGAAACTTCACTGCACAAGCAAGGAAGAAGTTGATCTTCTTCAAAAGGTAGGACAGTTCCAGATCTATACTTGGGTTGTGTTTGGAAATTAGAAGGTGGGGTGTGGATTTGCTGTGTCAATGTGTGTGGATTTGGAGAGGGGAGGTGAGGGAGTTTGGGTTTGCTGTATGTGTGTATTTGGGGGGAAGGTGAGGAAGGGTGGGTTTGCTGTGTGTCTGATTTTGGGCTATAACCCTCAAAGTTTTACTCCTGTCTGATAGCGCATTCATGAGCGATAAAAGTAAAAGGAGGAACGGGAAGTGATGTGTACCCCTACTCTGCTTAGGGGTGAAGCCAGCACTTCCTTAAAATTGTGCGCATCGCTGGCCAACTGAATGTGGTGGCTGACCAATGGCTCAGATATTAAGCTCTGAACTATCCGGACCATCAGATGTGCACACACAAGCAAAAAGAAAGAACATGAGAAAAGTGTTGCACAGACCCCTTCATCAGAGCATGGATGAGAAGTTGAGATGTTCCCTCAGAAGATCTAGAAGAAACTTTACTGCACAAGCAAGGAAGAAGTTGATCCTCTTCGAAAGGTAGGACATTTCCAGATGTATACTTGGGTTGATTTTGAAAATGTGAGATGTGGATTTGCTGTGTGAATGTGTGCGGATTTGGGGAAGGATAGGTGAGGGAGGTTGGGTTAGCTGTGTGTGTGGATTTGGAGGGGAGGTAGGGATGGGTGGATTTGCTGTGTGTCTGATTTTGGGCTATAAGCCCCAAAGTATTGCTCCTATCTAATAGCACATTCATGCACTTTAAAAGAAAAAGGAGGACAGGGAAGTGTTGTGTACCCCTAATCTGCTTAGGGGTGAAGCCAGCACTTCATTAAAATTGTGCGCATCACTGGCCAAATGAATGTGGCAGCTGACCAATGGCTCAGACATTAAGCTCTGAACTATCAGGACCATCAGATGTGCACACACAAGCAAAAAGAAAGAACATGAGAAAAGTGTTGCACAGAACCCTTCATCAGAGCTTGGATGAGAAGTTGAGATGTTCCCCCAGAAGATCTAGAAGAAACTTTACTGCACAAGCAAGGAAGAAGTTGATCCTCTTCGAAAGGTAGGACATTTCCAGATCTATACTTGGTTTGTGTTTGGAATTGAGAAGGTGGGGTGTGGATTTGCTGTGTCAATGTGTGTGGATTTGGGGAGGGGAGGTGAGGGAGTTTGGGTTTGCTGTGTGAGTGTATTTGGGGGGAAGGTGAGGAAGGGTGGGTTTGCTGTGTGTCTGATTTTGAGCTATAAGCCTCAAAGTTTTACTCCTGTCTGATAGCGCTTTCATGAGCGATAAAAGAAAAAGGAGAAAAGGGAAGTGTTGTGTACCCCTACTCTGCTTAGGGGTGAAGCCAGCACTTCCTTAAATTTGTGCGCATCGCTGGCCAACTGAATGTGGTAGCTGACCAATGGCTCAGACATTAAGCTCTGAACTATCCCGACCATCAGATGTGCACACACAAGCAAAAAGAAAGACCATGAGAAAAGTGTTGCACAGACCCCTTCATCAGAGCATGGATGAGAAGTTGAGATGTTCCCTCAGAAGATCTAGAAGAAACTTCTCTGCACAAGCAAGGAAGAAGTTGATCCTCTTCGAAAGGTAGGACATTTCCAGATCTATACTTGGGTTCTGTTTGGAATTGAGAAGGTGGGGTGTGGATTTGCTGTGTCAATGTGTGTGGATTTGGGGAGGAGAGGTGAGAGAGATTGGGTTTGCTGTGTGTGTGTATTTGGGGGGAAGGTGAGGAAGGGTGGGTTTGCTGTTTGTCTGATTTTGGGCTACAACCATCAAAGTTTTATTCCTGTCTGATAGCGCTTTCATGAGCGATAAAAGAAAAAGGAGAAAAGGGAAGTGTTGTGTACCCCTACTCAGCTTAGGGGTGAAGCCAGCACTTCCTTAAAATTGTGCGCATCGTTGGCCAACTGAATGTGGTGGCGGACCAATGGCTCAGACATTAAGCTCTGAACTATCCGGACCATCACATGTGCACACACAAGCAAAAAGAAAGAACATGAGAAAAGTGTTGCACATGCCCCTTCATCAGAGCATAGATGAGAAGTTGAGATGTTCCCTTAGAAGATCTAGAAGAAACTTCACTGCACAAGCAAGGAAGAAGTTGATCTTCTTCAAAAGGTAGGACAGTTCCAGATCTATACTTGGGTTGTGTTTGGAAATTAGAAGGTGGGGTGTGGATTTGCTGTGTCAATGTGTGTGGATTTGGAGAGGGGAGGTGAGGGAGTTTGGGTTTGCTGTATGTGTGTATTTGGGGGGAAGGTGAGGAAGGGTGGGTTTGCTGTGTGTCTGATTTTGGGCTATAACCCTCAAAGTTTTACTCCTGTCTGATAGCGCATTCATGAGCGATAAAAGTAAAAGGAGGAACGGGAAGTGATGTGTACCCCTACTCTGCTTAGGGGTGAAGCCAGCACTTCCTTAAAATTGTGCGCATCGCTGGCCAACTGAATGTGGTGGCTGACCAATGGCTCAGATATTAAGCTCTGAACTATCCGGACCATCAGATGTGCACACACAAGCAAAAAGAAAGAACATGAGAAAAGTGTTGCACAGACCCCTTCATCAGAGCATGGATGAGAAGTTGAGATGTTCCCTCAGAAGATCTAGAAGAAACTTTACTGCACAAGCAAGGAAGAAGTTCATCCTCTTCGAAAGGTAGGACATTTCCAGATGTATACTTGGGTTGATTTTGAAAATGTGAGATGTGGATTTGCTGTGTGAATGTGTGCGGATTTGGGGAAGGATAGGTGAGGGAGGTTGGGTTAGCTGTGTGTGTGGATTTGGAGGGGAGGTAGGGATGGGTGGATTTGCTGTGTGTCTGATTTTGGGCTATAAGCCTCAAAGTTTTACTCCTGTCTGATAGCGCATTCATGAGCGATAAAAGTAAAAGGAGGAACGGGAAGTGATGTGTACCCCTACTCTGCTTAGGGGTGAAGCCAGCACTTCCTTAAAATTGTGCGCATCGCTGGCCAACTGAATGTGGTGGCTGACCAATGGCTCAGATATTAAGCTCTGAACTATCCGGACCATCAGATGTGCACACACAAGCAAAAAGAAAGAACATGAGAAAAGTGTTGCACAGACCCCTTCATCAGAGCATGGATGAGAAGTTGAGATGTTCCCTCAGAAGATCTAGAAGAAACTTTACTGCACAAGCAAGGAAGAAGTTGATCCTCTTCGAAAGGTAGGACATTTCCAGATGTATACTTGGGTTGATTTTGAAAATGTGAGATGTGGATTTGCTGTGTGAATGTGTGCGGATTTGGGGAAGGATAGGTGAGGGAGGTTGGGTTAGCTGTGTGTGTGGATTTGGAGGGGAGGTAGGGATGGGTGGATTTGCTGTGTGTCTGATTTTGGGCTATAAGCCTCAAAGTTTTACTCCTGTCTGATAGCGCATTCATGAGCGATAAAAGAAAAAGGAGGAAAGGGAAGTGTTGTGTACCCCTACTCTGCTTAGGGGTGAAGCCAGCACTTCCTTAAATTTGTGCGCATCGCTGGCCAACTGAATGTGGTGGCTGACCAATGGCTCAGACATTAAGCTCTGAACCATCCCGACCATCAGATGTGCACACACAAGCAAAAAGAAAGACCATGAGAAAAGTGTTGCATAGACCCCTTCATCAGAGCATGGATGAGAAGTTGAGATGTTCCCTCAGAAGATCTAGAAGAAACTTCTCTGCACAAGCAAGGAAGAAGTTGATCCTCTTCGAAAGGTAGGACAGTTCCAGATTTATACTTGGGTTGTGTTTGGAATTGAGAAGGTGAGGTGTGGATTTGCTGTGTCAATGTGTGCGGATTTGGGAAAGGATAGGTGAGGAAGGTTGGGTTAGCTGTGTGTGTGGATTTGAAGGGGAGGTAGGGAAGGGTGGATTTGTTGTGTGTCTGATTTTGGGCTATAATCCCCAAAGTATTGCTCCTATCTAATAGCACATTCATGCGCTTTAAAAGAAAAAGGAGGACAGGGAAGTGTTGTGTACCCCTAATCTGCTTAGGAGTGAAGCCAGCACTTCCTTAGAATTGTGCGCATTGCTGGCCAACTGAATGTGGTGGCTGACCAATGGCTCAGACATTAAGCTCTGAACTATCCCGACCATCAGATGTGCACACACAAGCAAAAAGAAAGACCATGAGAAAAGTGTTGCATAGACCCCTTCATCAGAGCATGGATGAGAAGTTGAGATGTTCCCTCAAAAGATCTAGAAGAAACTTCTCTGCACAAGCAAGCAAGAAGTTGATCCTCTAAGAAAGGTAGGACATTTCTAGATCGATATTTGGGTTGTGTTTGGAATTGAGAAGGTGGGGCGTGGATTTGCTGTGTCAATGTGTGTGGATTTGGGGAGAGGAGGTGAGGGAGTTTGGGTTTGTTGTATGTGTGTATTTCGGGGGAAGGTGAGAAAGGGTGGGTTTGCTATGTGTGTGTGTTTTTTTTTAATACAAACGTTTTTTATTATGTGAGAAACAAAATACACAGTAATGCACATATATACGACTTGCAGTAGCGTTGTACAATGTTACAATAAAGCTCAGACGTAGTAAAGCAAGACAGTATCAAGAGAAAACAAAAAAAAGCACTATAAATTTTGGTCTATCATACATTTCCAGCAGTGAGACTGTGCTTAACAGCTCTAGAAGTACTGTGCCAAGGCATCCAAGGTAACTGTGTAGGTTGACATAATAACAAACTAAATTTTAAAATAATAACAACTGACCGTAGCAAAGAAAAAAAAATCCATCATTCTTATACTTCAGCCCTGTAGCGGCTAGTATTCGCCCAACTTCGAATGATAGAGGATGTGTAGAGATTTGGTGGACTAGATAACCAGGTCAGGGTCCGGGAGACTGTCATGCCCCGGGAACGGGGTTCAGGACCAGCTTACATTCAGAGATCCTCCCGAGGAAGGAGGGGAGGAAGTACCATCCCCTCAGACCCCGAGCTGATCGGCCATTTGGCCCACTTGGCGGTGTGTATGTGCATAGAGTCCAGGAGTGTATGGTGGATCCGTTCCATAAGACGGATAGACTCCATCCTCCGAAGAACCTGAGACCAGGGAATCGAGTCAGCAGCGCCACCGGCCATTGAATGGCACTGAACAATGTATTAATTAACCTCTGGGAGGATCGGGTAGTCCCCGGGAGTGAGGCAAATAGTAGACAGTGTGTAGCTGTCAATTCAACGTTAGCCCCTATGATGGTGGCAACCAAGGTCGAGGCTTGATCCCAGACAGGTTGAAGTAGGGGACAGCTCCAAAATGTATGGAGCAATGTGCCAGGCTCAGGACAGCCCCTAAAGCACCTGTCGGGGACCGAAGGATAAAACTTATGGACCCTCACCGGGGTGAGGTACCATCATGTGTGTAATTTCACTATGGTGTCCTTGATCGCCATGGAACGGGAACATCTATGCATATTCAGGAGCATGTCCTGCCACTCCTCCAGGGAGAATTCGGTGGACAGATCCGCTTCCCACAATCCCATGGCTCTAGATTTCTCAGGTAACTGAGCTTCTATTAGGTGTTTGTATATGGTAGAAATAGTGCCTCTGTCCCTAGAGTGTCGATCGCATAGAGATTCAAATTGCATATTAGAGTGGTCTCTAGCTACGCTATAGTGTGTTTGAAAGAAATGGCGAATTTGTAGATATTTAAAGAACTCCCCCCTCGGAATCTCGTGACTCCTTTGGAGCTGCGAGAAGGAGGTAAAGCGTAAGCTATCATTGCAGAGAGCTCGCAGGGTGACCAACGATTTTTGAACCCACCAGCTAAAAGAGCTGGGGGACTCAAATGCCAGGGGAAACCTCTTATCCCCTAGAAAGGAGGCCAACCGGGGTCTGCTTGGGCGTAATCTAAATTTAGAGTGATATAGTGACCACAGAAAAAGGGAGCGGCTGACAATGGTGTTTAGGGGGGCTAGGACCCCCGGTCTCATCTCCCCCTGCCACAAGATACCCGGGAGAAAATACGGGCGTATGGACTGGGTTTCAAAGATCAACCATGGCACCCCAAGATTAGGGGCGTGCCATTGAGCCGTTTGGGCCAACCTCGCTGCCAGGTAATATAACCAAATATCCGGTAAACCCAGTCCACCCTGGGGCAGGGGTCGATGCAACAGGAGCTTCCCAAACCTGGGTCTCTTATTCTGCCATATAAAGGCATTAATGTCTCGTTGCAACAACGTAAGGGCTCGGCGTGGGACATACAAGGGAAGGGCTCTAAAAAAATAAAGTAATTTGGGCAAAATAGACATTTTAACAGCGACCACCCTACCCATCAAGGGGATATGATATGTGGACCACAGTTTCAGCCATCTCCTAACTGCAGAGAAGGCCACCGGAAAATTAGCATTATAGGTGTCTGATAGAGTAGTGGCAAGGTGAATCCCGAGATAATTCAATGTATGCTTAGATACTAGGAGACCAAATGTGTTTTGGAGATGTAAGATTTCGGGGGGGGGGTGAAATTAATAGGGAGGGCCGAACATTTAGCTAGGTTCACTGCCAATCCTGAAAGCTTCTGAAAGGAATTGAGGTTTTCAATAAGGTTGGGTAATGAAATTAAAGGATTGGGTAAGAACAGGAGGACATCGTCCGCATAGAGACTAAGCTTGTATTCCCCTTCTCCCTTCAAGTACCCACCTACATTCGGGTTAGCAATAGGTGCCCTGGCTAGGGGTTCTAAGGCCAGGGCAAATACTAATGGGGACAGGGGACAACCCTGCCTGGTGCCCCTGCCCAACGGGAAGAGATCAGATGAACAGCCCGGGATTTTTACTCTAGTTTGAGGGTTCTGATATAGAGCTTTAAATCCGTGCACAAAAGCACCCGTAAACCCAAATTTGGATAAAACTTTGTCAAGGTAAGGCCATAAAACGCTATCAAACGCTTTATGTATATCCAATCCCAGGATCAAGACTTTCTGGGAATAAAGGTTGGCGTCCTGTATAACATTCAAGGCCAATCTAATGTTGTCCGTGATTTGCCTGTTGGGGATAAATCCCGTTTGTTCCGGGCCGACCAGGGTACAAATGATAGGGGCTAGTCTATTTGCTAACAATTTTCCTAAAATTTTGATATCGTTATTTAATACTGAAATGGGCCTATAATTTTGGGGCATGGTGTGATCCTTATTCGGTTT
This sequence comes from Lithobates pipiens, assembly GCF_037356315.1. NCBI lineage: Eukaryota > Metazoa > Chordata > Amphibia > Anura > Ranidae > Lithobates > Lithobates pipiens. The sequence goes on from NW_027507788.1 coordinate 115,629,511, forward strand.
GGGGATTAACGTCATATTGGCGTGTAGCATTTCATCCGGGAGAGTATGACCTTGCAAAATCTGGTTAAAAAGTTTCGTCAATTTAGGGGCCAGGATCTGGGAACATTTTTTGTAATATAATGAGGTGTAACCGTCCGGGCCTGGGGCCGTGGAGGATTTAAGGGTTTTCATAGTGGCTATAACCTCTTGTTCGGAGAAGGGGGCATTCAGGGCCTGAAGTTGTGAATCCGATAGGGATGGAAGGCTCACAGAATCCAACCACTGGTCAATATCTGGGGTGACAGGTTGGGAAGGAGGGGATAACAACTTCTGGTAAAATGCTTTGAAAATTTGAAGTACTTCTGTGGGGTGAGTGACTATGTGACCTGAATCATTTCTTAATTTATAAACATGGGAAGGTTGTAAGGACTGATGAAGTTTGCGAGAGAACATACTAGAGGCCGTATTACTATGCAAAAGGAATTTAGCTTTAGACCAACGCAATGCCTTCTCAGTATGATCCGATAGAATCGTGTCTAACTCGGCCCTCTTTTGGTTGATTAACTGCATGGTGTCTAGCGAATGTGAAACTGAGTGGGATTGATATAATTTTTGTAATTCACGGGTAAGGGAACGGATCTGCTCACCTCTCTGCCTTTTTTTGGTGACTGCGATTTCAATCAGGTGGCCCCGAAGGACTGCTTTATGAGCCGTCCAAAGTATTTGAGGGGAGATATCCTCTGTGTCATTAATGTGGAAGTAATCCTCTAGGATGCCCACAACGCGAGTGTAAATCTCTGGGTCCGTCAATAATGAGTCATTCAGCCTCCAGGAGGCCGTAGTAGGGGAAAGGCCAATGTGGGAGGTGTGAAATGAAACCACCTGGTGATCAGACCAGGGACATGGATGTATAGATGCGAGAGCCGAGTTAGCCAGTAATATGGGGGAAGTGTATATGTAATCTAATCTAGCGTAGCTATCGTGGGGGTGGGAATAATGAGTATATTCCCTGGTACCAATATTCAGTGCCCTCCATGTATCGATAAGTTGCAATCTATCTAACGATCGACTAAGTAACTTCGGGAAGGCTTTAGCACAGTGAGTTGGTTTACTGCGGTCTAACGAAGGGTTGGCCACTAAATTAAAATCTCCCCCTACAATCAAATGGGGGGAGATATATCTATCTAAGATTCGTAGAAATTGTTGATAAAAAGTACCTTGCGCAGAGTTTGGAGCGTACAGATTAGCTACAGTCACCGCCTTACCCTGTATCAACCCTTGTAGCACAATGAACCTACTATGTGGGTCTTTATATACATGGGAAGGTTCAAACTGTAAAGTATTACGAATAAAGATCGCAACTCCCCTGGCTCTGGACTCAAAGGTGGTATAGTAGTGTAATTTATACGACTTGTCAAAAAATTTAGGAAAAGACGTAGAGGAGAAGTGGGTCTCCTGTAAAAGTATAATATCTGCGCCCATACGCTTATATTGGCGGAAAGCCTTCCTTCTCTTTTGAGGTGAGTTGAAGCCCCTCACATTGTGGGAGATAATCTGGAGACCCATGTTATCCGGTGCATAGGCACGCTATTCTATAGACCCTACCAATGAGGCGTTGTACCCCATGCCAGAGTCCAGTATCCAGGGAGCCACTCCTACACACATTAAGATAGAGCATTATCAGAAGGTGGTCAAAGCCAACTTTCCACCAATTAGAGAAGTCAAAAACAGAAAACGAAGCTATCCATATATCAGGGCAAGCATTACGGTCAGCATAACCTAAAAACATATAAACAGAAACAAAAACAAAATAACTGTGGAGTCTGGGTGGAAAATCCACCCAGACCAATAGAGTATACACCTGGGGCCCTATGGCCCCTACATCCACCTGCTCCATTCACTCCCCGTCAACTAACGATCAAAACAGGGAGTGGAGGACCAGTGTGGAGGGGGGGAGAGACACTACGCCAAGAAAAAAAAGGAGAGAAAAAATATCTGATAAGAGAACAAGAAAAAAAAAAAACGTCTCCGGGGACAGGGAGACACCAGAGTTTCTCAGTAAGTATGTCCGAACTGCCAATACAAATGGAGGGGAGGGGGGGGAGGGATTCAAAGGATCCAGGTAAGTCAACTGAAAGAACCCGGCCATAGGTTCCAATGATGACAGGCAAAATCCTTGCAGGATAAGCTGGGCGTCAGCGAGAAGTCCGGGCAAACCGTGAAGTGTTCATATCTCAGGCAGTGGCTGAAGCCTTCGAGAGCGTCTATCCCTGTGGGGTGATGGAGTGGCCCAAATGGGAGACGGGCGAGGAGACGGTGGGTGCCTGGGCGTTTGTTGTCTTTCCAACAGGCCTAATTTCAGCAGAACTTCTCTACCCTCCGGAACTGTGGAGGCAACATGCGTGGAGCCATTATGCGGGACGATCAATTTAAATGGAAACCCCCAACGATATCGCACCTGAGCTGTCTGCAACGCAGAGGTAATTTCTTTCATCTGTCGCCGCTTCTCCAGAGTAGCAGGAGCTATATCAGGGAAAATTTGAACGGCGATCCCATCCAGAAGGATACGTGGGGTATTACGGGAGGCTCTGAGGATTTCCTCCTTAATAAGGAAGTCTTTAAGGCACATGACAATGTCCCGTGGGGGTTTCTCCGGGGGTGGTTTAGGCCTCAAAGCCCTGTGCAGGCGGTCACGTATGAAGGATTCCTTAGGTTGATTAGGAAGAAGGAGTTGAAACAGCTTGGTGATCGTGGCCGGGAGATCAGTCACTGATTCAGGGATCCCCCGCACCCTAACATTATTCCTCCTGTTGCGGTTGTCCAGGTCTTCCAAATGATTCTGGAGCTGGACAACCGTGTCTCCCAACATCTCGTGGTCCCCCCGCAGATCTGCATAAGCTAAATGGAGCTCATCATGCTTCACTTCTAAGAGATCCGTCCTGTTTCCCAGGGCCGCTAACTCCTGTGACAGTGTACTGGTTGATTTCTGTAATTCTGCCTGGAATTTCCTGGCTAGCCTATCATACATATGAGCAAGGCTATCTTCCAGGTCCGCTTTCGTTAGCCGGGAATCCCCCGTACCTGCATGTGAGCTCGCTGCACGCGGAGTCTCTGTGTCCATGGAGGCCTGGGCGCCATCTTGGGACATCTCCTGTCTCTCGGTGACTCGAAGAAGATAGTTCGTTAAGGAGCGTTGAGCGGTTTTCCGCTTGCCCTGCTTGGCTGTTGGCATGCACGAATGATCCCTCGGGCTGATGGGATAGTTTTGGTGTCGATAGGAGAGCAGATTTGACCCGGGGAGTGATTTTGAATCTCCGCTGTCCCCGGAGCTCCTGAGTCTAGCGTCCTGCTCGCTCTGCGCCGCGCATGTGCCCCCCTATGTGTGTGTGTTTTTGGGCTATAACCCTCAAAGTTTTACTCCTGTCTGATAGCGTATTCATTAGCGATAAAAGAAAAAGGAGGAATGGGAAGTGTTGTGTACCCCTACTCTGCTTAGGGGTGACGCCAGCACTTCCTTAAAATTGTGCGCATCGCTGGCCAACTGAATGTGGTGGCTGACCAATGGCTCACACATTAAGCTCTGAACTATCCGGACCATCAGATGTGCACACACAAGCAAAAAGAAAGAACATGAGAAAAGTGTTGCACAGACCTCTTCATCAGAGCATGGATGAGAAGTTGAGATGTTCCCTCAGAAGATCTAGAAGAAACTTCTCTGCAAAAGCAAGGATGAAGTTGATCCTCTTCGAAAGGTAGGACATTTCCAGATCTATACTTGGGTTCTGTTTGGAATTGAGAAGGTGGGGTGTGGATTTGCTGTGTCAATGTGTGTGGATTTGGGGAGGAGAGGTGAGGGAGTTTGGGTTTGCTGTATGTGTGTATTTGGGGGGAAGGTGAGGAAGGGTGGGTTTGCTGTTTGTCTGATTTTGAGCTATAAGCCTCAAAGTTTTACTCCTGTCTGATAGCGCATTCATGAGCGATAAAAGAAAAAGGAGGAACGGGAAGTGATGTGTACCCCTACTCTGCTTAGGGGTGAAGCCAGCACTTCCTTAAAATTGTGCGCATCGCTGGCCAACTGAATGTGGTGGCTGACCAATGGCTCAGATATTAAGCTCTGAACTATCCGGACCATCAGATGTGCACACACAAGTAAAAAGAAAGAACATGAGAAAAGTGTTGCACAGACCCCTTCATCAGAGCATGGATGAGAAGTTGAGATGTTCCCTCAGAAGATCTAGAAGAAACTTTACTGCACAAGCAAGGAAGAAGTTGATCCTCTTCGAAAGGTAGGACATTTCCAGATGTATACTTGGGTTGATTTTGAAAATGTGAGATGTGGATTTGCTGTGTGAATGTGTGCGGATTTGGGGAAGGATAGGTGAGGGAGGTTGGGTTAGCTGTGTGTGTGGATTTGGAGGGGAGGTAGGGATGGGTGGATTTGCTGTGTGTCTGATTTTGGGCTATAAGCCCCAAAGTATTGCTCCTATCTAATAGCACATTCATGTACTCTAAAAGAAAAAGGAGGACAGGGAAGTGTTGTGTACCCCTAATCTGCTTAGGGGTGAAGCCAGCACTTCATTAAAATTGTGCGCATCACTGGCCAAATGAATGTGGCAGCTGACCAATGGCTCAGACATTAAGCTCTGAACTATCAGGACCATCAGATGTGCACACACAAGCAAAAAGAAAGAACATGAGAAAAGTGTTGCACAGAACCCTTCATCAGAGCTTGGATGAGAAGTTGAGATGTTCCCCGAGAAGATCTAGAAGAAACTTTACTGCACAAGCAAGGAAGAAGTTGATCCTCTTCGAAAGGTAGGACATTTCCAGATCTATACTTGGTTTCTGTTTGGAATTGAGAAGGTGGGGTGTGGATTTGCTGTGTCAATGTGTGTGGATTTGGGGAGGGGAGGTGAGGGAGTTTGGGTTTGCTGTGTGAGTGTATTTGGGGGGAAGGTGAGGAAGGGTGGGTTTGCTGTGTGTCTGATTTTGGGCTATAAGCCTCAAAGTTTTACTCCTGTCTGATAGCGCATTCATGAGCGATAAAAGAAAAAGGAGGAAAGGGAAGTGTTGTGTACCCCTACTCTGCTTAGGGGGGAAGCCAGCACTTCCTTAAATTTGTGCGCATCGCTGGCCAACTGAATGTGGTGGCTGACCAATGGCTCAGACATTAAGCTCTGAACTATCCCGACCATCAGATGTGCACACACAAGCAAAAAGAAAGACCATGAGAAAAGTGTTGCACAGACCCCTTCATCAGAGCATGGATGAGAAGTTGAGATGTTCCCTCAAAAGATCTAGAAGAAACTTCTCTGCACAAGCAAGCAAGAAGTTGATCCTCTAAGAAAGGTAGGACATTTCTAGATCGATATTTGGGTTGTGTTTGGAATTGAGAAGGTGGGGCGTGGATTTGCTGTGTCAATGTGTGTGGATTTGGGGAGAGGAGGTGAGGGAGTTTGGGTTTGTTGTATGTGTGTATTTCGGGGGAAGGTGAGAAAGGGTGGGTTTGCTATGTGTGTGTGTTTTTGGGCTATAACCCTCAAAGTTTTACTCCTGTCTGATAGCGTATTCATTAGCGATAAAAGAAAAAGGAGGAATGGGAAGTGTTCTGTACCCCTACTCTGCTTAGGGGTGACGCCAGCACTTACTTAAACTTGAGAGCGTCGCTGGCCAACTGAATGTGGTAGCTGACCAATGGCTCAGACATTAAGCTCTGAACTATCCCGACCATCAGATGTGCACACACAAGCAAAAAGAAAGACCATGAGAAAAGTGTTGCACAGACCCCTTCATCAGAGCATGGATGAGAAGTTGAGATGTTCCCTCAGAAGATCTAGAAGAAACTTCTCTGCACAAGCAAGGAAGAAGTTGATCCTCTTCGAAAGGTAGGACATTTCCAGATCTATACTTGGGTTCTGTTTGGAATTGAGAAGGTGGGGTGTGGATTTGCTGTGTCAATGTGTGTGGATTTGGGGAGGAGAGGTGAGGGAGTTTGGGTTTGCTGTGTGTGTGTATTTGGGGGGAAGGTGAGGAAGGGTGGGTTTGCTGTTTGTCTGATTTTGGGCTACAACCATCAAAGTTTTATTCCTGTCTGATAGCGCTTTCATGAGCGATAAAAGAAAAAGGAGAAAAGGGAAGTGTTGTGTACCCCTACTCAGCTTAGGGGTGAAGCCAGCACTTCCTTAAAATTGTGCGCATCGTTGACCAACTGAATGTGGTGGCGGACCAATGGCTCAGACATTAAGCTCTGAACTATCCGGACCATCACATGTGCACACACAAGCAAAAAGAAAGAACATGAGAAAAGTGTTGCACATACCCCTTCATCAGAGCATGGATGAGAAGTTGAGATGTTCCCTTAGAAGATCTAGAAGAAACTTCACTGCACAAGCAAGGAAGAAGATGATCTTCTTCAAAAGGTAGGACAGTTCCAGATCTATACTTGGGTTGTGTTTGGAAATTAGAAGGTGGGGTGTGGATTTGCTGTGTCAATGTGTGTGAATTTGGAGAGGGGAGGTGAGGGAGTTTGGGTTTGCTGTATGTGTGTATTTGGGGGGAAGGTGAGGAAGGGTGGGTTTGCTGTGTGTCTGATTTTGGGCTATAACCCTCAAAGTTTTACTCCTGTCTGATAGTGCATTCATGAGCGATAAAAGAAAAAGGAGGAATGGGAAGTGATGTGTACCCCTACTCTGCTTAGGGGTGAAGCCAGCACTTCCTTAAAATTGTGCGCATCGCTGGCCAACTGAATGTGGTGGCTGACCAATGGCTCAGATATTAAGCTCTGAACTATCCGGACCATCAGATGTGCACACACAAGCAAAAAGAAAGAACATGAGAAAAGTGTTGCACAGACCCCTTCATCAGAGCATGGATGAGAAGTTGAGATGTTCCCTCAGAAGATCTAGAAGAAACTTTACTGCACAAGCAAGGAAGAAGTTGATCCTCTTCGAAAGGTAGGACATTTCCAGATGTATACTTGGGTTGATTTTGAAAATGTGAGATTTGGATTTGCTGTGTGAATGTGTGCGGATTTGGGGAAGGATAGGTGAGGGAGGTTGGGTTAGCTGTGTGTGTGGATTTGGAGGGGAGGTAGGGATTGGTGGATTTGCTGTGTGTCTGATTTTGGGCTATAAGCCCCAAAGTATTGCTCCTATCTAATAGCACATTCATGCACTTTAAAAGAAAAAGGAGGACAGGGAAGTGTTGTGTACCCCTAATCTGCTTAGGGGTGAAGCCAGCACTTCATTAAAATTGTGCGCATCACTGGCCAAATGAATGTGGCAGCTGACCAATGGCTCAGACATTAAGCTCTGAACTATCAGGACCATCAGATGTGCACACACAAGCAAAAAGAAAGAACATGAGAAAAGTGTTGCACAGAACCCTTCATCAGAGCTTGGATGAGAAGTTGAGATGTTCCCCCAGAAGATCTAGAAGAAACTTTACTGCACAAGCAAGGAAGAAGTTGATCCTCTTCGAAAGGTAGGACATTTCCAGATCTATACTTGGTTTGTGTTTGGAATTGAGAAGGTGGGGTGTGGATTTGCTGTGTCAATGTGTGTGGATTTGGAGAGGGGAGGTGAGGGAGTTTGGGTTTGCTGTGTGAGTGTATTTGGGGGGAAGGTGAGGAAGGGTGGGTTTGCTGTGTGTCTGATTTTGGGCTATAAGCCTCAAAGTTTTACTCCTGTCTGATAGCGCATTCATGAGCGATAAAAGAAAAAGGAGGAAAGGGAAGTGTTGTGTACCCCTACTCTGCTTAGGGGTGAAGCCAGCACTTCCTTAAAATTGTGCGCATCGCTGGCCAACTGAATGTGGTAGCTGACCAATTGCTCAGACATTAAGCTCTGAACTATCCCGACCATCAGATGTGCACACACAAGCAAAAAGAAAGAACATGAGAAAAGTGTTGCACAGACCCCTTCATCAGAGCTTGGATGAGAAGTTGAGATGTTCCCCCAGAAGATGTAGAAGAAACTTCTCTGCACAAGCAAGGAAGAAGTTGATCCTCTTCAAAAGGTAGGACATTTCCAGATCTATACTTGGGTTGTGTTTGGATTTGAAAATGTGAGATGTGGATTTGCTGTGTCAATGTGTGCGGATTTGGGGAGGGAAGGTGAGGGAATTTGGGTTTGCTGTGTGTGTGTGTTTGGGGGGAAGGTGAGGAAGGGTGGGTTTGCTGTTTGTCTGATTTTGGGCTATAACCCTCAAAGTTTTACTCCTGTCTGATAGTGCTTTCATGAGCGATAAAAGAAAAAGGAGGAAAGGGAAGTGTTGTGTACCCCTACTCTGCTTAGACCATTACTACCGAAAAGGTATTGCTTTATCCTGATTGAACCACTACCTCTCAGGTGAGCACTCCAGACCATTACTACCGAAAAGGAGTCGCTTCATCCTGATTGAGCCATCACCTCTCAGGTGAGCACTCCAGAGCATTACTACCGAAAAGGTATTGCTTTATCCTAATTGAACCACCACCTCTCAGGTGAGCACTCCAGACCACTACTACCGAAAAGGAGTCGCTTTATCCTGATTGAGCCACCACCTCTCAGGTGAGCACTCCAGGCCATTACAACTGAAAAGGAGTCGGTTCATCCTGATTGAACCACCACCTCTCAGGTGAGCACTCCAGACCATTACTAACGAAAAGGAGTTGCTTCATCCTGATTGAGCCATCACCTCTCAGGTGAGCACTCCAGAGCATTACTACCGAAATGGAGTCGCTTCATCCTGATTGACCCACCACCTCTCAGGTGAGCACTCCAGACCATTACTACCGAAAAGGTATTGCTTTATCCTGATTGAACCACCACCTCTCAGGTGAGCACTGCAGGCCATTACAACTGAAAAAGAGTCGCTTCATCCTGATTGAGCCACCACCTCTCAGGTGAGCACTCCAGGCCAATACAACTGAAAAGGAGTCGCTTCATCCTGATTGAGCCACCACCTCTCAGGTGAGCACTCCAGGCCATTACAATTGAAAAGGACTCGCTTCATCCTGATTGAGCCATCACCTCTCAGGTGAGCACTCCAGACCATTACTGCCGAAAAGGAGTCGCTTCATCCTGATTGAGCCATCACCTCTCAGGTGGGCACTCCAGAGCATTACTACCAAAATGGAGTCGCTTCATCCTGATTGACCCACCACATCTCAGGTGAGCACTCCAGACCATTACTACCGAAAAGGTATTGCTTTATCCTGATTGAACCACTACCTCTCAGGTGAGCACTCCAGACCATTACTACCGAAAAGGAGTCGCTTCATTCTGATTGAGCCACCACCTCTCAGGTGAGCACTCCAGAGCAATACTACCGAAAAGGTATTGCTTTATCCTGATTGAACCACCACCTCTCAGGTGAGCACTCCAGACCATTACAACCGAAAAGGAGTCACTTTATCCTGATTGAACCACCATCTCTCAGGTGAGCACTCCAGACCATTACTACAGAAAAGGAGTCGCTGAGCGAACTGAACGATCGGCAGTGTTTGATCGATTGGTTCTCAGTGTAGAGGCGCCGAGGGGCAGATAGAGCATCCACCTAGGTAAGTATTATACTGAAAAAAACACACAGCATACGGGACAAGAGAAGTGGTACTGTGGAGAGTCCATACATACAGAATAAGAACAGATACTGAGAATTATGCTCAGTATACCCAGTCACTAAAATTACCATAGTATCATTTAATTAAATATAAAATCTATCAGTTTCCAAGCCTGAAATGTGGCAACTGGTATAAGGTGTGTGATGTCTAGTGATGGCCGAACGGTTCGCCCGGCGGTCGTTTCGCGGCGAATTTCCGACTTTCGCCGTCCGCGGGTTCGAACGCCTTTTTCCGTCGTTCGCCCCGGCGGACTTACGTGTTTAATGTATACAAGAACTTTAACCTTTCGTGACACGTTTATCATGTGTTACAGGACAACCAATTGAGACATGACAGCTCATGGACACTTGGACATTCCCCCTAACCTATAAATACACCCGATCCGGTGGCCATTTTACATTCTTTCTTCTGTCACTGTAGGGAAAGGATCCTGTGTGGAGTAGGGACAGAGAAAACGCTAGCTATTTGGTACACAAAAGTTCTTTTCAGGACTGGTATAGGTGTTAGGTCAGCAGCCTGAGTTTCTTTTGTCAGTTTAGATAAAGGGACAGAGCGCTGTATGCTGCTATTTTAGGGACAGCTCAGCCAGATTAGTCTTTCTTCATCATCATCATCATCATCATCATTAGCTGTTACTATCAGGTCCACAAAAGAGCTGTTCCAGCTAATCGTTCCAGCCTACTCTTTTTTGCCAATTTGTATAGGGACAGGCAGGAAGCAGTGTGTCAGGCAGTGAGGATAATTTTAAAGACTTGCTGTTACTATTAGTTCCACAAAGGTTCTTTTCAGGACTGGTATCAGTGGTACGGTAATAGGCTTGTACACGTATAATATTCTTTCTTCCAAATATAGAAAGAATATTATACTTGACTGCTGCCCTTCTGCTGCAGTCTGCTAATCATTCACAACTCACTTGTTCCACAAAGCTCTTTATCAGGACTGGTAACTTGGTCTGTCTAGGGTGCTACGGTACATAGGCTTGGGTGCGGTACAGTCTGCTGTTCTGTAAGGACCGCTATCGGTCCACAATACATAGGGTTGCCGTGCACTACTGCTGACCGCTGCCCTATACTGCAGCAGTCCTTCATTGGTATAGGGACTGACGTACAGTCTGCTAATCACTAACACACAACCTGCTTGGTCCACAAAAGTTCTTATAAGGACTGGTAACTTGGTATAGGGTGCTACGGTACATAGGCCTGAGTGCGTTACAGTCTGCTGTTCTGTAAGGACCGCTATCGGTCCACAATACATAGGGTTGCCGTGCACTACTGCTGACCGCTGCCCTATACTGCAGCAGTCCTTCAGCGGTATAGGGACTGACGCACAGTCTGCTAAACACTAACACACAACCTGCTTGGTCCACAAAAGTTTTTATAAGGACTGGTAACTTGGTATAGGGTGCTACGGTACATAGGCCTGAGTGCAGTACAGTCTGCTGTTCTGTAAGGACCGCTATCGGTCCACAATACATAGGGTTGCCGTGCACTACTGCTGACCGCTGCCCTATACTGCAGCAGTCCTTCATTGGTATAGGGACTGACGTACAGTCTGCTAATCACTAACACACAACCTGCTTGGTCCACAAAAGTTCTTATAAGGACTGGTAACTTGGTATAGGGTGCTACGGTACATAGGCCTGAGTGCGTTACAGTCTGCTGTTCTGTAAGGACCGCTATCGGTCCACAATACATAGGGTTGACGTGCACCACTGCTGACCGCTGCCCTATACTGCAGCAGTCCTTCAGCGGTATAGGGACTGACGTACAGTCTGCTAAACACTAATACACAACCTGCTTGGTCCACAAAAGTTCTTATAAGGACTGGTAACTTGGTATAGGGTGCTACGGTACATAGGCTTGAGTGCGGTACAGTCTGCTGTTCTGTAAGGACCGCTATCGGTCCACAATAGATAGGGTTGACGTGCACCACTGCTGACCGCTGCCCTATACTGCAGCAGTCCTTCAGCGGTATAGGGACTGACGCACAGTCTGCTAAACACTAACACACAACCTGCTTGGTCCACAAAAGTTTTTATAAGGACTGGTAACTTGGTATAGGGTGCTACGGTACATAGGCCTGAGTGCGTTACAGTCTGCTGTTCTGTAAGGACCGCTATCGGTCCACAATACATAGGGTTGCCGTGCACTACTGCTGACCGCTGCCCTATACTGCAGCAGTCCTTCATTGGTATAGGGACTGACGTACAGTCTGCTAATCACTAACACACAACCTGCTTGGTCCACAAAAGTTCTTATAAGGACTGGTAACTTGGTATAGGGTGCTACGGTACATAGGCCTGAGTGCGTTACAGTCTGCTGTTCTGTAAGGACCGCTATCGGTCCACAATACATAGGGTTGCCGTGCACTACTGCTGACCGCTGCCCTATACTGCAGCAGTCCTTCAGCGGTATAGGGACTGACGCACAGTCTGCTAAACACTAACACACAACCTGCTTGGTCCACAAAAGTTCTTATAAGGACTGGTAACTTGGTATAGGGTGCTACGGTACATAGGCCTGAGTGCAGTACAGTCTGCTGTTCTGTAAGGACCGCTATCGGTCCACAATACATAGGGTTGCCGTGCACTACTGCTGACCGCTGCCCTATACTGCAGCAGTCCTTCATTGGTATAGGGACTGACGTACAGTCTGCTAATCACTAACACACAACCTGCTTGTTCCACAAAAGTTCTTATAAGGACTGGTAACTTGGTATAGGGTGCTACGGTACATAGGCTTGAGTGCGGTACAGTCTGCTGTTCTGTAAGGACCGCTATCGGTCCACAATAGATAGGGTTGACGTGCACCACTGCTGACCGCTGCCCTATACTGCAGCAGTCCTTCAGCGGTATAGGGACTGACGTACAGTCTGCTAAACACTAATACACAACCTGCTTGGTCCACAAAAGTTCTTATAAGGACTGGTAACTTGGTATAGGGTGCTACGGTACATAGGCTTGAGTGCGGTACAGTCTGCTGTTCTGTAAGGACCGCTATCGGTCCACAATAGATAGGGTTGACGTGCACCACTGCTGACCGCTGCCCTATACTGCAGCAGTCCTTCAGCGGTATAGGGACTGACGTACAGTCTGCTAAACACTAATACACAACCTGCTTGGTCCACAAAAGTTCTTATAAGGACTGGTAACTTGGTATAGGGTGCTACGGTACATAGGCTTGAGTGCGGTACAGTCTGCTGTTCTGTAAGGACCGCTATAGGTCCACAATAGATAGGGTTGACGTGCACCACTGCTGACCGCTCACCTATACTGCAGCAGTCCTTCAGCGGTATAGGGACTAAGAGTTTTGTCACAGGGTCATTTAAAAAATGACATGCAGAGGAAGAGGCAGGCCCTTCCGCAGGGGTGGTAGGGGTAGGGCAGGAGCAACAGGCTTGAGCCAAAGTGGGAAGTTGCAGAAGGTGCGTTCAATTACTTTAAAGGATGCACCAGACTTGGTTGAGTGGCTCGCTCAGCCTTACTCTTCTGCACCCTCCTCATCCTCTCGATCTGCACCCTCTTCTTCACTCTCTGCTATGTGCACCCCCAAAGACACTACCACCAACAACACGACCACCACCACCACCACCACATACCTTCCGCTTGAGTCACTGGAATTATTTTCCGATCCATATCAAGAGGACATTTCTGATGCGCAGCCACTCTTGGTATTGGATCAGGAAGAGGAGGTAGCAACAAGCGCTACTCAGCAGTCTGACGCCAGTACCCAGATCAGCCCAAGGAGGAGGTTGGTCCCCGGTGTTGCTGCCTACTCTACTTATAGCGGTGGGGAAGGTGACGTTGATGATGACGTGTCTAGTGATGTCACGTGGGTGCCCACAAGAGAGGAAGAGGAGGGGAGTTCAGAGGGAGATATGGACCAGCAGATAGGGAGGAGAAGCAGCAATGACTTACATTGCACAGCAGGGACAAAGCAGACTGCAAATGTATCAGGAGCGAGTCATCGACCATGTACGGTCACATCTGGCGCTCCCAGGACACCGGCACATGGCTCCGCAGTGTGGGCTTTTTTTAACGTGTCCGCTGCTGACAATAGCGTTGCCATCTGCAATCTTTGCAGTCAACGCGTTAGTCGCGGTAAGCCCAATACTCACCTAGGGACGACCGCCTTAAGAAGGCACATGAGCAGCCATCACCGAGCCCAGTGGGAGCAACGGAACACACAAAGCCACACTGCAGGCTCTCACCGTCCAGCCTCGTCTTCTACTTCTCCTTCTCCTCTCTCCTCACAATTGTCCTCCACTCCACCTTCCATCACGCCAAGCTCACATTTTTCTGCAAAAAGGCAGGCTTCCGTGGGCCTAATGTTTGAGCGTAAAAAAATGATGACGCCGGATAACCCTCTTGCCCAACGGTTGGCGGCTGGCTTGTCAGAACTCATAGCCCGCCAACTACTGCCATATAAACTGGTGGACTCGGAGGCCTTTCGCAAATTTGTGGCCATTGGAACACCACAATGGAAGGTCCCAGGAAGGAAGTATTTCTCAGAGAAGGGCATCCCAGAGCTATATGGCCATGTTCAGCGGCAAGTGAATGTATCTCTGGCACACAGTGTCGGTGCCAAGATACATCTGACCACAGACACGTGGTCTAGCAAACACGGGCAGGGAAGGTATATCAGTTTTACTGCCCACTGGGTGAACCTTCTGACGGCCGTCAAGCATGTAACCCGTGGCACCCGTGTAGATTTGGTTTTACCGCCACGGATTGCATGCAGGCCTGACTCTTCTTCTCCTCCTCCTACTCCATCCTCCTCCCTCTCCTCCTCAGCTGCCTCCTCCTTTTCCGCTGCTAGCGTCTCTTCCACTGCACCGCCCAAGCTCCCCAGAACCTATTCCACATGCCAGGTGAGACGTTGCCATGCCGTGCTGCGTCTGTTGTGCCTGGAAGCAAAGAGCCACACTGGCCCGGCACTCCTTTCAGCTTTGCGTTCACAGGCAGATGAGTGGCTAACACCGCTCAATTTGACAGTTGGTAAAGTGGTGTGTGACAACGGTGCCAATCTGCTTAGCGCATTGAAACAGGGCAAAATCACGCACGTGCCGTGCATGGCACACGTCTTAAACTTGGTCGTGCAGCGATTCCTTGTCAAATACCCTGGGGTCCAGGACATCTTGCGGCAGGCAAGGAAAATCTCGGCCCATTTCAGAAGATCTTACACGGCCATGGCTCGCCTTGCTGACATTCAGCGGCGACACCATCTGCCGGTCAGACGTCTTATTTGCGATTGCCCGACGCGATGGAACTCAACCTTCTATATGCTTGATAGGCTGCTCCAGCAGAAACGTGCAGTTAACGTCTACCTGTATGAACTCTGCGAAAGAAACGGTTCTGGGGAGCTGGGTTTTTTTTCACCGCGCCAGTGGCTGCTCATGCGCGACACATGCAGACTTCTGCGGCCATTTGAGGAGATCACCAAACTGGTCAGTCGCAGCCATGGCGCCATCAGTGACATGGTACCTTATGCCTTCTTTCTGGAGCGTGCATTGCGTCGTGTCATTGATCAGGCTGTGGAGGAGCAGGAGCGGGAAGATGAGGAAGTCGCAATGCTGGATGAATTCCCAGGGGGGGCTACTCTATCTGAGACAAGTCAACAACAGGAGTCTGATGAGGAGTCAGAGGAGGATGGTGCCGGGGCGGATGAGCAGGAGCAAGAAGAGCATGCTTTAAACCTTTCTGGGATCCCTGTTGTGCGAGGATGGGGAGAGGAGAATGAAGAGGACGACATTATCCTGGATGATGAGCAGGAGCCAGGCCACCACACCGCTTCCACTTTAGTGCAAATGGGGGCCTTCATGCTCCAGTGTTTTAATAGGGACCCCCGTATAAAAAGCATGAGGGTCAAGGACCAGTACTGGGTGGCAACGTACTTAGACCCCCGGTACAAACACAAAATGGCGGAAATGTTACCGCCGTCGCAGAGGGCTGTCAGAATGCAGCACTTCCAGGCCTTGCTTCGAGAAATGCTGCATTCTGCTTTTGCGTGCGCTGGCAGAGGAGCAATTCCCACTCCCAGAGAAGGATTTGCGGGTACCAATCCAACAGCGCCTGCAAGAAGAGGCCGGTTTGAAGATGTGTTGGTGACTTCGGATATGAGGTCATTCTTTCAGCCGACCCATCGACAGGTGTCATCCGGATCCAGCATCAGGGAACGCCTAGACCGTCAGGTGTCCGACTACATTGGGTTAACGGCCGATGTGGACGCTCTGAGGAGTGATGAACCCCTAGACTACTGGGTGGGCAGGCTTGACCTCTGGCCAGAGCTTGCCCAATTTGCAATCGAACTGTTGGCTTGCCCCTCATCCAGTGTCCTGTCCGAAAGGACGTTCAGCGCAGCAGGGGGGATTGTGACCGATAAGCGTACTCGCCTAGCTCACCACAGTGTTAACTACCTCACATTTCTAAAAATGAATGAGGCATGGATCTCGGAGGAATTCAACACATGTGATCAGTAGACCATGTATATGTCTATAAACAATTTTTGGAATCAAGCACACAGACCTTCTTAATTCATTTGGCTCACTTCCCTGACCCAAAAAAGCACACCGTACTATATGCCCCTACCCTCCTCTTTGAAGAGGTTGAGCGGTGTCATATTTCTACTGGGGCTGCTTATTATGAGGGGTTCCCACCATCCCTGTGCTGTGCTGACTTCCTCCTGGGTGTTCTTATTATGAGGGGCTCCCACCATCCCTGTGCTGTGCTGACTTCCTCCTGGGGGTTCTTATTATGAGGGGATCACACCATCCCTGTGCTGTGCTGACTTCCTCCTGGGGCTGCTTACGGTGCTGCTGTCAGCGCTGTATGTCACGGAGCTGCTGTCAGCGCTGTATGTCACGGAGCTGCTGTCAGCGCTGTATGTCACGGAGCTGCTGTCAGCGCTGTATGTCACGGAGCTGCTGTCAGCGCTGTATGTCACGGAGCTGCTGTCAGCGCTGTATGTCACGGAGCTGCTGTCAGCGCTGTATGTCACGGAGCTGCTGTCAGCGCTGTATGTCACGGAGCTGCTGTCAGCGCTGTATGTCACGGAGCTGCTGTCAGCGCTGTATGTCACGGAGCTGCTGTCAGCGCTGTATGTCACGGTGCTGCTGTCAGCGCTGTATGTCACGGAGCTGCTGTCAGCGCTGTATGTCACGGAGCTGCTGTCAGTGCTGTATGTCACGGAGCTGCTGTCAGCGCTGTATGTCACGGAGCTGCTGTCAGCGCTGTATGTCACGGAGCTGCTGTCAGCGCTGTATGTCACGGTGCTGCTGTCAGCGCTGTATGTCACGGAGCTGCTGTCAGCGCTGTATGTCACGGAGCTGCTGTCAGCGCTGTATGTCACGGAGCTGCTGTCAGCGCTGTATGTCACGGAGCTGCTGTCAGCGCTGTATGTCACGGAGCTGCTGTCAGCGCTGTATGTCACGGAGCTGCTGTCAGCGCTGTATGTCACGGAGCTGCTGTCAGCGCTGTATGTCACGGAGCTGCTGTCAGCGCTGTATGTCACGGAGCTGCTGTCAGCGCTGTATGTCACGGAGCTGCTGTCAGCGCTGTATGTCACGGAGCTGCTGTCAGCGCTGTATGTCACGGAGCTGCTGTCAGCGCTGTATGTCACGGTGCTGCTGTCAGCGCTGTATGTCACGGAGCTGCTGTCAGCGCTGTATGTCACGGAGCTGCTGTCAGTGCTGTATGTCACGGAGCTGCTGTCAGCGCTGTATGTCACGGAGCTGCTGTCAGCGCTGTATGTCACGGAGCTGCTGTCAGCGCTGTATGTCACGGTGCTGCTGTCAGCGCTGTATGTCACGGAGCTGCTGTCAGCGCTGTATGTCACGGAGCTGCTGTCAGCGCTGTATGTCACGGAGCTGCTGTCAGCGCTGTATGTCACGGAGCTGCTGTCAGCGCTGTATGTCACGGAGCTGCTGTCAGCGCTGTATGTCACGGTGCTGATGTCAGTGCTCTGTATTACGGTGCTGCTGTCAGTGCTCTGTATCTCCTGCACCCTCTTGTTTGCCTACCCTGGTCCCTGACCTTCCCTCTCCTCCATTGCCTTCATTAGCTCCATAGTCCTGAATTGTCAGAACAATTTCCCAAATAAAAAAAAAATGCTTGTAGTTATCGATCCCAAATTCACCTCATACATGTATTATGCTATTGTCCAGGTGGTGGGACTACGTGCTACCCCCTAATAATTACCCCGTGGCCGCAAATTCGACCTAAAGGTTTGCGAAATTCGCCTCCCATTGAAGTCAATGGAGCCCGCGGCGAACGGTCGTTTTCGCGAACGTTTGTGTCCGTTCGCGTTTCGCGTTCGCGAAACGTCCCGTCGGAAGTTCGTCCATCACTAGTGATGTCACAGTGAGCTGCAAATTGGTTCAA
Source organism: Lithobates pipiens (assembly GCF_037356315.1). Lineage (NCBI taxonomy): Eukaryota > Metazoa > Chordata > Amphibia > Anura > Ranidae > Lithobates > Lithobates pipiens. Next base: position 115,647,468 of record NW_027507788.1, read on the forward strand.
ATCGGACTTCAGTTGTTTGAAAACATTACTGTATTTGGAGCTGACCGAGTGACATTGTCAGATTGTGTCTCCTGCGATTATCAGTGTTTTTTATTAAAATATTTTGCTATCGTATTATTATTGTATAAATTGCTATTATTATTATCTCTATTAAACATTTTTATTTTTTTCAGGTACACTGGCATCAGTCACCACCACCATGCCATCATGACGTCGGTCCCGTGGAAGGCGGAGAGGTTGAATTTGGTCACAGAAAAACTTCGGAGGAGACAGGAAGAGGCAGAAAACCGGAGGCGCTCTCCCCCGGAGACAGGTATGCTGAACAACACCCACCATAGTGTAACATTCTTCTTTCCAGGTGCCCTGAAAACATCATGGGGTATGCATACCAGTATCTATATTTTATGTTATTTTCTGCTAAAAGTAGAAAATGCTTAGAAAAAAAATATACTTCAGACCATTACTACTGAAAAGGAGTTGCTTTATCCTGATTGAACCACAACCTCTCAGGTGAGCACTCCAGACCATTACAACTGAAAAGGAGTTGCTTTATCCTGATTGAACCACAACCTCTCAGGTGAGCACTCCAGACCATTACTACCGTAAAGGAGTCGCTTTGTCCTGATTGAACCACCACCTCTCTGGTGAGCACTCCAGACCATTACTACTGAAAAAGAGTCGCTTCATCCTGATTGAGCCACCACCTCTCAGGTGAGCACTCCAGGCCATTACAACTGAAAAGGAGTCGCTTCATCCTGATTGAGCCACCACTTCTCAGGTGAGCACTCCAGGCCATTACAATTGAAAACGACTCGCTTCATCCTGATTGAGCCATCACCTCTCAGGTGAGCACTCCAGACCATTACTACCGAAAAGGAGTTGCTTCATCCTGATTGAGCCATCACCTCTCAGGTGGGCACTCCAGAGCATTACTACCAAAATTGAGTTGCTTCATCCTGATTGACCCACCACATCTCAGGTGAGCACTCCAGACCATTACTACCGAAAAGGTATTGCTTTAATCTGATTGAACCACTACCTCTCAGGTGAGCACTCCAGACCATTACTACCGAAAAGGAGTCGCTTCATCCTGATTGAACCACCACCTCTCAGGTGAGCACTCCAGACCATTACAACCGAAAAGGAGTCACTTTATCCTGATTGAACCACCATCTCTCAGGTGAGCACTGCAGGCCATTACAACTGAAAAGGGGTCGCTTCATCCTGATTGAACCACCACCTCTCAGGTGAGCACTCCAGACCACTACTACCGAAAAGGAGTCGCTTTATCCTGATTGAGCCACCACCTCTCAGGTGAGCACTCCAGGCCATTACAACTGAAAAGGATTTGCTTCATCCTGATTGAGCCACCACCTCTCAGGTGAGCACTCCAGGCCATTACAACTGAAAAGGAGTCGCTTCATCCTGATTGAACCACCACCTCTCAGGTGAGCACTCCAGACCATTACTACCGAAAAGGAGTCGCTTCATCCTGATTGAGCCATCACCTCTCAGGTGAGCACTCCAGAGCATTACTACCAAAATGGAGTCGCTTCATCCTGATTGACCCACCACCTCTCAGGTGAGCACTCCAGACCATTACTACCGAAAAGGTATTGCTTTATCCTGATTGAACCACCACCTCTCAGATGAGCACTGCAGGCCATTACAACTGAAAAGGAGTCGCTTCATCCTGATTGAGCCACCACCTCTCAGGTAAGCACTCCAGACCATTACAACTGAAAATGAGTCACTTTATCCTGATTGAACCACCATCTCTCAGGTGAGCACTCCAGGCCATTACAACTGAAAAGGAGTCGCTTCATCTTGATTGAGCCACCATCTCTCAGGTGAGCACTCCAGACCACTACTACCGAAATGGAGTTGCTTTATCCTGATTGAACCATCACCTCTCAGGTGAGCACTCCAGACCATTACTACCGTAAAGGAGTCGCTTTGTCCTGATTGAACCACCACCTCTCAGGTGAGCACTCCAGACCACAACTACCGTAAAGGAGTCGCTTTGTTCTGATTGAACCACCACCTCTCAGGTGAGCACTCCAGACCATTACTACCGAAAAAGAGTCGCTTCATCCTGATTGAGCCACCACCTCTCAGGTGAGCACTCCAGGCCATTACAATTGAAAAGGACTCGCTTCATCCTGATTGAGCCATTACCTCTCAGGTGAGCACTCCAGACCATTACTACCGAAAAGGAGTCGCTTCATCCTGATTGAGCCATCACCTCTCAGATGGGCACTCCAGAGCATTACTACCAAAATGGAGTCGCTTCATCCTGATTGACCCACCACATCTCAGGTGAGCACTCCAGACCATTACTACCGAAAAGGTATTGCTTTATCCTGATTGAACCACCACCTCTCAGGTGAGCACTCCAGACCATTACTACCGAAAAGGAGTCACTTCATCCTGATTGAGCCATCACCTCTCAGGTGAGCACTCCAGAGCATTACTACCGAAAAGGTATTGCTTTATCCTGATTGAACCACCACCTCTCAGGTGAGCACTCCAGACCATTACAACTGAAAAGGAGTCGCTTCATCCTGATTGAGCCATCACCTCTAAGGTGAGCACTCCAGACCATTACTACTGTAAAGGAGTCGCTTTGTCCTGATTGAACCACCACCTCTCAGGTGAGCACTCCAGACCACTACTACCGTAAAGGAGTCGCTTTGTCCTGATTGAACCACCACCTCTCAGGTGAGCACTCCAGGCCATTACAACTGAAAAGGAGTCGCTTCATCCTGATTGAGCCACCACCTCTCAGGTGAGCACTCCAGAGCATTACTACCGAAATTGAGTCGCTTCATCCTGATTGACCCACCACCTCTCAGGTGAGCAGTCCAGACCATTACTACCGAAAAGGTATTGCTTTATCCTAATTGAACCACCACCTCTCAGGTGAGCACTGCAGGCCATTACAACTGAAGAGGAGTCGCTTCATCCTGATTGAGCCACCACCTCTCAGGTGAGCACTCCAGACCATTACAACTGAAAAGGAGTCACTTTATCCTGATTGAACCACCATCTCTCAGGTGAGCACTCCAGGCCATTACAACTGAAAAGGAGTCGCTTCATCTTGATTGAGCCACCATCTCTCAGGTGAGCACTCCAGACCACTACTACCGAAATGGAGTTGCTTTATCCTGATTGAACCACCACCTCTCAGGTGAGCACTCCAGACCATTACTACCGTAAAGGAGTCGCTTTGTCCTGATTGAACCACCACCTCTCAGGTGAGCACTCCAGACCACTACTACCGTAAAGGAGTCGCTTTGTCCTGATTGAACCACCACCTCTCAGGTGAGCACTCCAGACCATTACTACCGAAAAAGAGTCGCTTCATCCTGATTGAGCCACCACCTCTCAGGTGAGCACTCCAGGCCATTACAACTGAAAAGGAGTCGCTTCATCCTGATTGAGCCACCACCTCTCAGGTGAGCACTCCAGGCCATTACAATTGAAAAGGACTCGCTTCATCCTGATTGAGCCATCACCTCTCAGGTGAGCACTCCAGACCATTACTACCGAAAAGGAGTCGCTTCATCCTGATTGAACCACCATCTCTCAGGTGAGCACTCCAGAGAATTACTCCAGAAAAGGAGTCGCTGAGCAAACTGAACGATCGGCAGTGTTTGATCGATTGGTTCTCAGTGTAGAGGCACCGAGGGGCAGACAGAGCATCCACCTAGATAAGTATGATACTGAAAAAAACACCCAGCATACAGGACAAGAGAAGTGGTACTGTGGAGAGTCCATACATACAGAATAAGAACAGATACTGAGAATTATGCTCAGTATACCCAGTCACTAAAATTACCATAGTATCGTTTAATTAAATATAAAATCTATCAGTTTCCAAGCCTGAAATGTGGCAGCTGGTATAAGGTGTGTGATGTCACAGTGAGCTGCAAATTGGTTCAAATCGGACTTCAGTTGTTTGAAAACATTACTGTATTTGGAGCTGACCGAGTGACATTGTCAGATTGTGTCTCCTGCGATTATCAGTGTTTTGTATTCAAATATTTTGCTATCGTATTATTATTGTATATATTGCTATTATTATTATCTCTATTAAACATTTTTATTTTTTTCAGGTACACTGGCATCAGTCACCACCACCATGCCATCATGACGTCGGTCCCGTGGAAGGCGGAGAGGCTGAAATTGCTCACAGAAAAACTTCGGAGGAGACAGGAGGAGGCAGAAAACCGGAGGCGCTCTCCCCCGGAGACAGGTATGCTGAACAACACCCACCATAGTGTAACATTCTTCTTTCCAGGTGCCCTGAAAACATCATGGGGTATGCATACCAGTATCTATATTTTATGTTATTTTCTGCTAAAAGTAGAAAATGCTTAGAAAAAAATATACTTCAGACCATTACTACTGAAAAGGAGTTGCTTTATCCTGATTGAACCACAACCTCTCAGGTGAGCACTCCAGACCATTACTACCGTAAAGGAGTCGCTTTGTTCTGATTGAACCACCACCTCTCAGGTGAGCACTCCAGACCATTACTACCGTAAAGGAGTCGCTTTGTCCTGATTGAACCACCACCTCTCAGGTGAGCACTCCAGACCATTACTACCGAAAAAGAGTCGCTTCATCCTGATTGAGCCACCACCTCTCAGGTGAGAACTCCAGACCATTACTACTGAAAAAGAGTCGCTTCATCCTGATTGAGCCACCACCTCTCAGGTGAGCACTCCAGGCCATTACAACTGAAAAGGAGTCGCTTCATCCTGATTGAGCCACCACTTCTCAGGTGAGCACTCCAGGCCATTACAATTGAAAACGACTCACTTCATCCTGATTGAGCCATCACCTCTCAGGTGAGCACTCAAGACCATTACTACCGAAAAGGAGTTGCTTCATCCTGATTGAGCCATCACCTCTCAGGTGGGCACTCCAGAGCATTACTACCAAAATTGAGTTGCTTCATCCTGATTGACCCACCACATCTCAGGTGAGCACTCCAGACCATTACTACCGAAAAGGTATTGCTTTAATCTGATTGAACCACTACCTCTCAGGTGAGCACTCCAGACCATTACTACCGAAAAGGAGTCGCTTCATCCTGATTGAACCACCACCTCTCAGGTGAGCACTCCAGACCATTACAACCGAAAAGGAGTCACTTTATCCTGATTGAACCACCATCTCTCAGGTGAGCACTGCAGGCCATTACAACTGAAAAGGGGTCGCTTCATCCTGATTGAACCACCACCTCTCAGGTGAGCACTCCAGACCACTACTACCGAAAAGGAGTCGCTTTATCCTGATTGAGCCACCACCTCTCAGGTGAGCACTCCAGGCCATTACAACTGAAAAGGATTCGCTTCATCCTGATTGAGCCACCACCTCTCAGGTGAGCACTCCAGGCCATTACAACTGAAAAGGAGTCGCTTCATCCTGATTGAACCACCACCTCTCAGGTGAGCACTCCAGACCATTACTACCGAAAAGGAGTCGCTTCATCCTGATTGAGCCATCACCTCTCAGGTGAGCACTCCAGAGCATTACTACCGAAATGGAGTCGCTTCATCCTGATTGACCCACCACCTCTCAGGTGAGCACTCCAGACCATTACTACCGAAAAGGTATTGCTTTATCCTGATTGAACCACCACCTCTCAGATGAGCACTGCAGGCCATTACAACTGAAAAGGAGTCGCTTCATCCTGATTGAGCCACCACCTCTCAGGTAAGCACTCCAGACCATTACAACTGAAAATGAGTCACTTTATCCTGATTGAACCACCATCTCTCAGGTGAGCACTCCAGGCCATTACAACTGAAAAGGAGTCGCTTCATCTTGATTGAGCCACCATCTCTCAGGTGAGCACTCCAGACCACTACTACCGAAATGGAGTTGCTTTATCCTGATTGAACCATCACCTCTCAGGTGAGCACTCCAGACCATTACTACCGTAAAGGAGTCGCTTTGTCCTGATTGAACCACCACCTCTCAGGTGAGCACTCCAGACCACTACTACCGTAAAGGAGTCGCTTTGTTCTGATTGAACCACCACCTCTCAGGTGAGCACTCCAGACCATTACTACCGAAAAAGAGTCGCTTCATCCTGATTGAGCCACCACCTCTCAGGTGAGCACTCCAGGCCATTACAATTGAAAAGGACTCGCTTCATCCTGATTGAGCCATTACCTCTCAGGTGAGCACTCCAGACCATTACTACCGAAAAGGAGTTGCTTCATCCTGATTGAGCCATCACCTCTCAGATGGGCACTCCAGAGCATTACTACCAAAATGGAGTCGCTTCATCCTGATTGACCCACCACATCTCAGGTGAGCACTCCAGACCATTACTACCGAAAAGGTATTGCTTTATCCTGATTGAACCACCACCTCTCAGGTGAGCACTCCAGACCATTACTACCGAAAAGGAGTCACTTCATCCTGATTGAGCCATCACCTCTCAGGTGAGCACTCCAGAGCATTACTACCGAAAAGGTATTGCTTTATCCTGATTGAACCACCACCTGTCAGGTGAGCACTCCAGACCATTACAACTGAAAAGGAGTCGCTTCATCCTGATTGAGCCATCACCTCTAAGGTGAGCACTCCAGACCATTACTACTGTAAAGGAGTCGCTTTGTCCTGATTGAACCACCACCTCTCAGGTGAGCACTCCAGACCACTACTACCGTAAAGGAGTCGCTTTGTCCTGATTGAACCACCACCTCTTGGGTGAGCACTCCAGACCATTACTACCGAAAAAGAGTCGCTTCATCCTGATTGAGCCATCACCTCTCAGGTGAGCACTCCAGGCCATTACAACTGAAAAGGAGTCGCTTCATCCTGATTGAGCCACCACCTCTCAGGTGAGCACTCCAGAGCATTACTACCGAAATTGAGTCGCTTCATCCTGATTGACCCACCACCTCTCAGGTGAGCAGTCCAGACCATTACTACCGAAAAGGTATTGCTTTATCCTAATTGAACCACCACCTCTCAGGTGAGCACTGCAGGCCATTACAACTGAAGAGGAGTCGCTTCATCCTGATTGAGCCACCACCTCTCAGGTGAGCACTCCAGACCATTACAACTGAAAAGGAGTCACTTTATCCTGATTGAACCACCATCTCTCAGGTGAGCACTCCAGGCCATTACAACTGAAAAGGAGTCGCTTCATCTTGATTGAGCCACCATCTCTCAGGTGAGCACTCCAGACCACTACTACCGAAATGGAGTTGCTTTATCCTGATTGAACCACCACCTCTCAGGTGAGCACTCCAGACCATTACTACCGTAAAGGAGTCGCTTTGTCCTGATTGAACCACCACCTCTCAGGTGAGCACTCCAGACCACTACTACCGTAAAGGAGTCGCTTTGTCCTGATTGAACCACCACCTCTCAGGTGAGCACTCCAGACCATTACTACCGAAAAAGAGTCGCTTCATCCTGATTGAGCCACCACCTCTCAGGTGAGCACTCCAGGCCATTACAACTGAAAAGGAGTCGCTTCATCCTGATTGAGCCACCACCTCTCAGGTGAGCACTCCAGGCCATTACAATTGAAAAGGACTCGCTTCATCCTGATTGAGCCATCAGCTCTCAGGTGAGCACTCCAGACCATTACTACCGAAAAGGAGTCGCTTCATCCTGATTGAACCACCATCTCTCAGGTGAGCACTCCAGAGAATTACTCCAGAAAAGGAGTCGCTGAGCAAACTGAACGATCGGCAGTGTTTGATCGATTGGTTCTCAGTGTAGAGGCACCGAGGGGCAGACAGAGCATCCACCTAGATAAGTATGATACTGAAAAAAACACCCAGCATACAGGACAAGAGAAGTGGTACTGTGGAGAGTCCATACATACAGAATAAGAACAGATACTGAGAATTATGCTCAGTATACCCAGTCACTAAAATTACCATAGTATCGTTTAATTAAATATAAAATCTATCAGTTTCCAAGCCTGAAATGTGGCAGCTGGTATAAGGTGTGTGATCTCACAGTGAGCTGCAAATTGGTTCAAATCGGACTTCAGTTGTTTGAAAACATTACTGTATTTGGAGCTGACCGAGTGACATTGTCAGATTGTGTCTCCTGCGATTATCAGTGTTTTGTATTCAAATATTTTGCTATCGTATTATTATTGTATATATTGCTATTATTATTATCTCTATTAAACATTTTTATTTTTTTCAGGTACACTGGCATCAGTCACCACCACCATGCCATCATGACGTCGGTCCCGTGGAAGGCGGAGAGGCTGAAATTGCTCACAGAAAAACTTCGGAGGAGACAGGAGGAGGCAGAAAACCGGAGGCGCTCTCCCCCGGAGACAGGTATGCTGAACAACACCCACCATAGTGTAACACCCTTCTTTCCAGGTGCCCTTAAAACATCATGGGATATGCATACCAGTATCTATATTTTATGTTATTTTCTGCTAAAAATAGAAAATGCTTAGAAAAAAATATACTTCAGACCATTACTACTGAAAAGGAGTTGCTTTATCCTGATTGAACCACAACCTCTCAGGTGAGCACTCCAGACCATTACTACCGTAAAGGAGTCGCTTTGTTCTGATTGAACCACCACCTCTCAGGTGAGCACTCCAGACCATTACTACCGTAAAGGAGTCGCTTTGTCCTGATTGAACCACCATCTCTCAGGTGAGCACTCCAGACCATTACTACCGAAAAAGAGTCGCTTCATCCTGATTGAGCCACCACCTCTCAGGTGAGAACTCCAGGCCATTACAACTGAAAAGGAGTCGCTTCATCCTGATTGAGCCACCACTTCTCAGGTGAGCACTCCAGGCCATTACAATTGAAAAGGACTCGCTTCATCCTGATTGAGCCATCACCTCTCAGGTGAGCACTCCAGACCATTACTACCGAAAAGGAGTCGCTTCATCCCGATTGAGCCACCACCTCTCAGGTGAGCACTCCAGACCATTACTACCGAAAAGGTATTGCTTTATCCTGATTGAACCACCACCTCTCAGGTGAGCACTGCAGGCCATTACAACTGAAAAGGAGTCGCTTCATCCTGATTGAGCCACCACCTCTCAGGTGAGCACTCCAGACCATTACAACTGAAAAGGAGTCACTTTATCCTGATTGAACCACCATCTCTCAGCTGAGCACTCCAGGCCATTACAACTGAAAAGGAGTCGCTTCATCTTGATTAAGCCACCATCTCTCAGGTGAGCACTCCAGACCACTACTACCGAAATGGAGTTGCTTTATCCTGATTGAACCACCAACTCTCAGGTGAGCACTCCAGACCATTACTACCGTAAAGGAGTCGCTTTGTCCTGATTGAACCACCACCTCTCAGGTGAGCACTCCAGACCACTACTACCGTAAAGGAGTCGCTTTGTCCTGATTGAACCACCACCTCTCAGGTGAGCACTCCAGACCATTACTACCGAAAAAGAGTCGCTTCATCCTGATTGAGCCACCACCTCTCAGGTGAGCACTCCAGGCCATTACAACTGAAAAGGAGTCGCTTCATCCTGATTGAGCCACCACCTCTCAGGTTAGCACTCCAGGCCATTACAATTGAAAAGGACTCGCTTCATCCTGATTGAGCCATCACCTCTCAGGTGAGCACTCCAGACCATTACTACCGAAAAGGAGTCGCTTCGTCCTGATTGAGCCATCACCTCTCAGGTGGGCACTCCAGAGCATTACTACCAAAATGGAGTCGCTTCATCCTGATTGACCCACCACATCTCAGGTGAGCACTCCAGACCATTACTACCGAAAAGGTATTGCTTTATCCTGATTGAACCACTACCTCTCAGGTGAGCACTCCAGACCATTACTACCGAAAAGGAGTCGCTTCATCCTGATTGAGCCATCACCTCTCAGGTGAGCACTCCAGAGCATTACTACCGAAAAGGTATTGCTTTATCCTGATTGAACCACCACCTCTCAGGTGAGCACTCCAGACCATTACAACCGAAAAGGAGTCACTTTATCCTGATTGAACCACCATCTCTCAGGTGAGCACTCCAGACCATTACAACTGAAAAGGGGTCGCTTCATCCTGATTGAACCACCGCCTCTCAGGTGAGCACTCCAGACCACTACTACCGAAAAGGAGTCGCTTTATCCTGATTGAGCTGCCACCTCTCAGGTGAGCACTCCAGGCCATTACAACTGAAAAGGAGTCGCTTCATCCTGATTGAGCCACCACCTCTCAGGTGAGCACTCCAGGCCATTACAACTGAAAAGGAGTCGCTTCATCCTGATTGAACCACCACCTCTCAGGTGAGCACTCCAGACCATTACTACCGAAAAGGAGTCGCTTCATCCTGATTGAGCCACCACCTCTCAGGTGAGCACTCCAGACCATTACTACCGAAAAGGTATTGCTTTATCCTGATTGAACCACCACCTCTCAGGTGAGCACTGCAGGCCATTACAACTGAAAAGGAGTCGCTTCATCCTGATTGAGCCACCACCTCTCAGGTGAGCACTCCAGACCATTACAACTGAAAAGGAGTCACTTTATCCTGATTGAACCACCATCTCTCAGCTGAGCACTCCAGGCCATTACAACTGAAAAGGAGTCGCTTCATCTTGATTGAGCCACCATCTCTCAGGTGAGCACTCCAGACCACTACTACCGAAATGGAGTTGCTTTATCCTGATTGAACCACCAACTCTCAGGTGAGCACTCCAGACCATTACTACCGTAAAGGAGTCGCTTTGTCCTGATTGAACCACCACCTCTCAGGTGAGCACTCCAGACCACTACTACCGTAAAGGAGTCGCTTTGTCCTGATTGAACCACCACCTCTCAGGTGAGCACTCCAGACCATTACTACCGAAAAAGAGTCGCTTCATCCTGATTGAGCCACCACCTCTCAGGTGAGCACTCCAGGCCATTACAACTGAAAAGGAGTCGCTTCATCCTGATTGAGCCACCACCTCTCAGGTTAGCACTCCAGGCCATTACAATTGAAAAGGACTCGCTTCATCCTGATTGAGCCATCACCTCTCAGGTGAGCACTCCAGACCATTACTACCGAAAAGGAGTCGCTTCGTCCTGATTGAGCCATCACCTCTCAGGTGGGCACTCCAGAGCATTACTACCAAAATGGAGTCGCTTCATCCTGATTGACCCACCACATCTCAGGTGAGCACTCCAGACCATTACTACCGAAAAGGTATTGCTTTATCCTGATTGAACCACTACCTCTCAGGTGAGCACTCCAGACCATTACTACCGAAAAGGAGTCGCTTCATCCTGATTGAGCCATCACCTCTCAGGTGAGCACTCCAGAGCATTACTACCGAAAAGGTATTGCTTTATCCTGATTGAACCACCACCTCTCAGGTGAGCACTCCAGACCATTACAACCGAAAAGGAGTCACTTTATCCTGATTGAACCACCATCTCTCAGGTGAGCACTCCAGACCATTACAACTGAAAAGGGGTCGCTTCATCCTGATTGAACCACCGCCTCTCAGGTGAGCACTCCAGACCACTACTACCGAAAAGGAGTCGCTTTATCCTGATTGAGCTGCCACCTCTCAGGTGAGCACTCCAGGCCATTACAACTGAAAAGGAGTCGCTTCATCCTGATTGAGCCACCACCTCTCAGGTGAGCACTCCAGGCCATTACAACTGAAAAGGAGTCGCTTCATCCTGATTGAACCACCACCTCTCAGGTGAGCACTCCAGACCATTACTACCGAAAAGGAGTCGCTTCATCCTGATTGAGCCATCACCTCTCAGGTGAGCACTCCAGAGCATTACTACCGAAATGGAGTCGCTTCATCCTGATTGACCCACCACCTCTCAGGTGAGCACTCCAGACCATTACTACCGAAAAGGTATTGCTTTATCCTGATTGAACCACCACCTCTCAGGTGAGCACTGCAGGCCATTACAACTGAAAAGGAGTTGCTTCATCCTGATTAAGCCACCACCTCTCAGGTGAGCACTCCAGACCATTACTACCGAAAAAGAGTCGCTTCATCCTGATTGAGCCACCACCTCTCAGGTGAGCACTCCAGGCCATTACAATTGAAAAGGACTCGCTTCATCCTGATTGAGCCATCATCTCTCAGGTGAGCACTCCAGACCATTACTACCGAAAAGGAGTCGCTTCATCCTGATTGATCCATCACCTCTCAGGAGGGCACTCCAGAGCATTACTACCAAAATGGAGTCGCTTCATCCTGATTGACCCACCACATCTCAGGTGAGCACTCCAGACCATTACTACCGAAAAGGTATTGCTTTATCCTGATTGAACCACCACCTCTCAGGTGAGCACTCCAGACCATTACTACCGAAAAGGAGTCGCTTCATCCTGATTGAGCCATCACCTCTCAGGTGAGCACTCCAGAGCATTACTACCGAAAAGGTATTGCTTTATCCTGATTGAACCACCACCTCTCAGGTGAGCACTCCAGACCATTACAACTGAAAAGGAGTCGCTTAATCCTGATTGAGCCATCACCTCTAAGGTGAGCACTCCAGACCATTACTACTGTAAAGGAGTCGCTTTGTCCTGATTGAACCACCACCTCTCAGGTGAGCACTCCAGACCACTACTACCGTAAAGGAGTCGCTTTGTCCTGATTGAACCACCACCTCTCGGGTGAGCACTCCAGACCATTACTACCGAAAGAGTCACTTCATCCTGATTGAGCCATCACCTCTCAGGTGAGCACTCCAGGCCATTACAACTGAAAAGGAGTCGCTTCATCCTGATTGAGCCACCACCTCTCAGATGACCACTCCAGAGCATTACTACCGAAATTGAGTCGCTTCATCCTGATTGACCCACCACCTCTCAGGTGAGCAGTCCAGACCATTACTACCGAAAAGGTATTGCTTTATCCTAATTGAACCACCACCTCTCAGGTGAGCACTGCAGGCCATTACAACTGAAGAGGAGTCGCTTCATCCTGATTGAGCCACCACCTCTCAGGTGAGCACTCCAGACCATTACAACTGAAAAGGAGTCACTTTATCCTGATTGAACCACCATCTCTCAGGTGAGCACTCCAGGCCATTACAACTGAAAAGGAGTCGCTTCATCTTGATTGAGCCACCATCTCTCAGGTGAGCACTCCAGACCACTACTACCGAAATGGAGTTGCTTTATCCTGATTGAACCACCACCTCTCAGGTGAGCACTCCAGACCATTACTACCGTAAAGGAGTCGCTTTGTCCTGATTGAACCACCACCTCTCAGGTGAGCACTCCAGACCACTACTACCGTAAAGGAGTCGCTTTGTTCTGATTGAACCACCACCTCTCAGGTGAGCACTCCAGACCATTACTACCGAAAAAGAGTCGCTTCATCCTGATTGAGCCACCACCTCTCAGGTGAGCACTCCAGTCCATTACAATTGAAAAGGACTCGCTTCATCCTGATTGAGCCATTACCTCTCAGGTGAGCACTCCAGACCATTACTACCGAAAAGGAGTCGCTTCATCCTGATTGAGCCATCACCTCTCAGATGGGCACTCCAGAGCATTACTACCAAAATGGAGTCGCTTCATCCTGATTGACCCACCACATCTCAGGTGAGCACTCCAGACCATTACTACCGAAAAGGTATTGCTTTATCTTGATTGAACCACCACCTCTCAGGTGAGCACTCCAGACCATTACTACCGAAAAGGAGTCACTTCATCCTGATTGAGCCATCACCTCTCAGGTGAGCACTCCAGAGCATTACTACCGAAAAGGTATTGCTTTATCCTGATTGAACCACCACCTCTCAGGTGAGCACTCCAGACCATTACAACTGAAAAGGAGTCGCTTCATCCTGATTGAGCCATCACCTCTAAGGTGAGCACTCCAGACCATTACTACTGTAAAGGAGTCGCTTTGTCCTGATTGAACCACCACCTCTCAGGTGAGCACTCCAGACCACTACTACCGTAAAGGAGTCGCTTTGTCCTGATTGAACCACCACCTCTTGGGTGAGCACTCCAGACCATTACTACCGAAAAAGAGTCGCTTCATCCTGATTGAGCCATCACCTCTCAGGTGAGCACTCCAGGCCATTACAACTGAAAAGGAGTCGCTTCATCCTGATTGAGCCACCACCTCTCAGGTGAGCACTCCAGAGCATTACTACCGAAATTGAGTCGCTTCATCCTGATTGACCCACCACCTCTCAGGTGAGCAGTCCAGACCATTACTACCGAAAAGGTATTGCTTTATCCTAATTGAACCACCACCTCTCAGGTGAGCACTGCAGGCCATTACAACTGAAGAGGAGTCGCTTCATCCTGATTGAGCCACCACCTCTCAGGTGAGCACTCCAGACCATTACAACTGAAAAGGAGTCACTTTATCCTGATTGAACCACCATCTCTCAGGTGAGCACTCCAGGCCATTACAACTGAAAAGGAGTCGCTTCATCTTGATTGAGCCACCATCTCTCAGGTGAGCACTCCAGACCACTACTACCGAAATGGAGTTGCTTTATCCTGATTGAACCACCACCTCTCAGGTGAGCACTCCAGACCATTACTACCGTAAAGGAGTCGCTTTGTCCTGATTGAACCACCACCTCTCAGGTGAGCACTCCAGACCACTACTACCGTAAAGGAGTCGCTTTGTCCTGATTGAACCACCACCTCTCAGGTGAGCACTCCAGACCATTACTACCGAAAAAGAGTCGCTTCATCCTGATTGAGCCACCACCTCTCAGGTGAGCACTCCAGGCCATTACAACTGAAAAGGAGTCGCTTCATCCTGATTGAGCCACCACCTCTCAGCTGAGCACTCCAGGCCATTACAATTGAAAAGGACTCGCTTCATCCTGATTGAGCCATCACCTCTCAGGTGAGCACTCCAGACCATTACTACCGAAAAGGAATCGCTTCATCCTGATTGAACCACCATCTCTCAGGTGAGCACTCCAGAGAATTACTCCAGAAAAGAAGTCGCTGAGCAAACTGAACGATCGGCAGTGTTTGATCGATTGGTTCTCAGTGTAGAGGCACCGAGGGGCAGACAGAGCATCCACCTAGATAAGTATGATACTGAAAAAAACACCCAGCATACAGGACAAGAGAAGTGGTACTGTGGAGAGTCCATACATACAGAATAAGAACAGATACTGAGAATTATGCTCAGTATACCCAGTCACTAAAATTACCATAGTATCGTTTAATTAAATATAAAATCTATCAGTTTCCAAGCCTGAAATGTGGCAGCTGGTATAAGGTGTGTGATGTCACAGTGAGCTGCAAATTGGTTCAAATCGGACTTCAGTTGTTTGAAAACATTACTGTATTTGGAGCTGACCGAGTGACATTGTCAGATTGTGTCTCCTGCGATTATCAGTGTTTTGTATTCAAATATTTTGCTATCGTATTATTATTGTATATATTGCTATTATTATTATCTCTATTAAACATTTTTATTTTTTTCAGGTACACTGGCATCAGTCACCACCACCATGCCATCATGACGTCGGTCCCGTGGAAGGCGGAGAGGCTGAAATTGCTCACAGAAAAACTTCGGAGGAGACAGGAGGAGGCAGAAAACCGGAGGCGCTCTCCCCCGGAGACAGGTATGCTGAACAACACCCACCATAGTGTAACATCCTTCTTTCCAGGTGCCCTTAAAACATCATGGGATATGCATACCAGTATCTATATTTTATGTTATTTTCTGCTAAAAATAGAAAATGCTTAGAAAAAAATATACTTCAGACCATTACTACTGAAAAGGAGTTGCTTTATCCTGATTGAACCACAACCTCTCAGGTGAGCACTCCAGACCATTACTACCGTAAAGGAGTCGCTTTGTCCTGATTGAACCACCACCTCTCAGGTGAGCACTCCAGACCATTACTACCGTAAAGGAGTCGCTTTGTCCTGATTGAACCACCATCTCTCAGGTGAGCACTCCAGACCATTACTACCGAAAAAGAGTCGCTTCATCCTGATTGAGCCACCACCTCTCAGGTGAGAACTCCAGGCCATTACAACTGAAAAGGAGTCGCTTCATCCTGATTGAGCCACCACTTCTCAGGTGAGCACTCCAGGCCATTACAATTGAAAAGGACTCGCTTCATCCTGATTGAGCCATCACCTCTCAGGTAAGCACTCCAGACCATTACTACCGAAAAGGAGTCGCTTCATCCCGATTGAGCCACCACCTCTCAGGTGAGCACTCCAGACCATTACTACCGAAAAGGTATTGCTTTATCCTGATTGAACCACCACCTCTCAGGTGAGCACTGCAGGCCATTACAACTGAAAAGGAGTCGCTTCATCCTGATTGAGCCACCACCTCTCAGGTGAGCACTCCAGACCATTACAACTGAAAAGGAGTCACTTTATCCTGATTGAACCACCATCTCTCAGCTGAGCACTCCAGGCCATTACAACTGAAAAGGAGTCGCTTCATCTTGATTGAGCCACCATCTCTCAGGTGAGCACTCCAGACCACTACTACCGAAATGGAGTTGCTTTATCCTGATTGAACCACCAACTCTCAGGTGAGCACTCCAGACCATTACTACCGTAAAGGAGTCGCTTTGTCCTGATTGAACCACCACCTCTCAGGTGAGCACTCCAGACCACTACTACCGTAAAGGAGTCGCTTTGTCCTGATTGAACCACCACCTCTCAGGTGAGCACTCCAGACCATTACTACCGAAAAAGAGTCGCTTCATCCTGATTGAGCCACCACCTCTCAGGTGAGCACTCCAGGCCATTACAACTGAAAAGGAGTCGCTTCATCCTGATTGAGCCACCACCTCTCAGGTTAGCACTCCAGGCCATTACAATTGAAAAGGACTCGCTTCATCCTGATTGAGCCATCACCTCTCAGGTGAGCACTCCAGACCATTACTACCGAAAAGGAGTCGCTTCGTCCTGATTGAGCCATCACCTCTCAGGTGGGCACTCCAGAGCATTACTACCAAAATGGAGTCGCTTCATCCTGATTGACCCACCACATCTCAGGTGAGCACTCCAGACCATTACTACCGAAAAGGTATTGCTTTATCCTGATTGAACCACTACCTCTCAGGTGAGCACTCCAGACCATTACTACCGAAAAGGAGTCGCTTCATCCTGATTGAGCCATCACCTCTCAGGTGAGCACTCCAGAGCATTACTACCGAAAAGGTATTGCTTTATCCTGATTGAACCACCACCTCTCAGGTGAGCACTCCAGACCATTACAACCGAAAAGGAGTCACTTTATCCTGATTGAACCACCATCTCTCAGGTGAGCACTCCAGACCATTACAACTGAAAAGGGGTCGCTTCATCCTGATTGAACCACCGCCTCTCAGGTGAGCACTCCAGACCACTACTACCGAAAAGGAGTCGCTTTATCCTGATTGAGCTGCCACCTCTCAGGTGAGCACTCCAGGCCATTACAACTGAAAAGGAGTCGCTTCATCCTGATTGACCCACCACCTCTCAGGTGAGCACTCCAGGCCATTACAACTGAAAAGGAGTCGCTTCATCCTGATTGAACCACCACCTCTCAGGTGAGCACTCCAGACCATTACTACCGAAAAGGAGTCGCTTCATCCTGATTGAGCCACCACCTCTCAGGTGAGCACTCCAGACCATTACTACCGAAAAGGTATTGCTTTATCCTGATTGAACCACCACCTCTCAGGTGAGCACTGCAGGCCATTACAACTGAAAAGGAGTCGCTTCATCCTGATTGAGCCACCACCTCTCAGGTGAGCACTCCAGACCATTACAACTGAAAAGGAGTCACTTTATCCTGATTGAACCACCATCTCTCAGCTGAGCACTCCAGGCCATTACAACTGAAAAGGAGTCGCTTCATCTTGATTGAGCCACCATCTCTCAGGTGAGCACTCCAGACCACTACTACCGAAATGGAGTTGCTTTATCCTGATTGAACCACCAACTCTCAGGTGAGCACTCCAGACCATTACTACCGTAAAGGAGTCGCTTTGTCCTGATTGAACCACCACCTCTCAGGTGAGCACTCCAGACCACTACTACCGTAAAGGAGTCGCTTTGTCCTGATTGAACCACCACCTCTCAGGTGAGCACTCCAGACCATTACTACCGAAAAAGAGTCGCTTCATCCTGATTGAGCCACCACCTCTCAGGTGAGCACTCCAGGCCATTACAACTGAAAAGGAGTCGCTTCATCCTGATTGAGCCACCACCTCTCAGGTTAGCACTCCAGGCCATTACAATTGAAAAGGACTCGCTTCATCCTGATTGAGCCATCACCTCTCAGGTGAGCACTCCAGACCATTACTACCAAAAAGGAGTCGCTTCGTCCTGATTGAGCCATCACCTCTCAGGTGGGCACTCCAGAGCATTACTACCAAAATGGAGTCGCTTCATCCTGATTGACCCACCACATCTCAGGTGAGCACTCCAGACCATTACTACCGAAAAGGTATTGCTTTATCCTGATTGAACCACTACCTCTCAGGTGAGCACTCCAGACCATTACTACCGAAAAGGAGTCGCTTCATCCTGATTGAGCCATCACCTCTCAGGTGAGCACTCCAGAGCATTACTACCGAAAAGGTATTGCTTTATCCTGATTGAACCACCACCTCTCAGGTGAGCACTGCAGGCCATTACAACTGAAAAGGAGTTGCTTCATCCTGATTGAGCCACCACCTCTCAGGTGAGCACTCCAGACCATTACTACCGAAAAAGAGTCGCTTCATCCAGATTGAGCCACCACCTCTCAGGTGAGCACTCCAGGCCATTACAATTGAAAAGGACTCGCTTCATCCTGATTGAGCCATCACCTCTCAGGTGAGCACTCCAGACCATTACTACCGAAAAGGAGTCGCTTCATCCTGATTGATCCATCACCTCTCAGGAGGGCACTCCAGAGCATTACTACCAAAATGGAGTCGCTTCATCCTGATTGACCCACCACATCTCAGGTGAGCACTCCAGACCATTACTACCGAAAAGGTATTGCTTTATCCTGATTGAACCACCACCTCTCAGGTGAGCACTCCAGACCATTACTACCGAAAAGGAGTCGCTTCATCCTGATTGAGCCATCACCTCTCAGGTGAGCACTCCAGAGCATTACTACCGAAAAGGTATTGCTTTATCCTGATTGAACCACCACCTCTCAGGTGAGCACTCCAGACCATTACAACTGAAAAGGAGTCGCTTCATCCTGATTGAGCCATCACCTCTAAGGTGAGCACTCCAGACCATTACTACTGTAAAGGAGTCGCTTTGTCCTGATTGAACCACCACCTCTCAGGTGAGCACTCCAGACCACTACTACCGTAAAGGAGTCGCTTTGTCCTGATTGAACCACCACCTCTCGGGTGAGCACTCCAGACCATTACTACCGAAAGAGTCACTTCATCCTGATTGAGCCATCACCTCTCAGGTGAGCACTCCAGGCCATTACAACTGAAAAGGAGTCGCTTCATCCTGATTGAGCCACCACCTCTCAGATGACCACTCCAGAGCATTACTACCGAAATTGAGTCGCTTCATCCTGATTGACCCACCACCTCTCAGGTGAGCAGTCCAGACCATTACTACCGAAAAGGTATTGCTTTATCCTAATTGAACCACCACCTCTCAGGTGAGCACTGCAGGCCATTACAACTGAAGAGGAGTCGCTTCATCCTGATTGAGCCACCACCTCTCAGGTGAGCACTCCAGACCATTACAACTGAAAAGGAGTCACTTTATCCTGATTGAACCACCATCTCTCAGGTGAGCACTCCAGGCCATTTCAACTGAAAAGGAGTCGCTTCATCTTGATTGAGCCACCATCTCTCAGGTGAGCACTCCAGACCACTACTACCGAAATGGAGTTGCTTTATCCTGATTGAACCACCACCTCTCAGGTGAGCACTCCAGACCATTACTACCGTAAAGGAGTCGCTTTGTCCTGATTGAACCACCACCTCTCAGGTGAGCACTCCAGACCACTACTACCGTAAAGGAGTCGCTTTGTCCTGATTGAACCACCACCTCTCAGGTGAGCACTCCAGACCATTACTACAGAAAAAGAGTCGCTTCATCCTGATTGAGCCACCACCTCTCAGGTGAGCACTCCAGGCCATTACAACTGAAAAGGAGTCGCTTCATCCTGATTGAGCCACCACCTCTCAGGTGAGCACTCCAGGCCATTACAATTGAAAAGGACTCGCTTCATCCTGATTGAGCCATCACCTCTCAGGTGAGCACTCCAGACCATTACTACCGAAATGGAGTCGCTTCATCCTGATTGAGCCATCACCTCTCAGGTGGGCACTCCAGAGCACTACTACCAAAATGGAGTCGCTTCATACTGATTGACCCACATCTCAGGTGAGCACTCCAGACCATTACTACCGAAAAGGTATTGCTTTATCCTGATTGAACCACTACCTCTCAGGTGAGCACTCCAGACCATTACTACCGAAAAGGAGTCGCTTCATCCTGAGTGAGATCACCTCTCAGGTGAGCACTCCAGAGCATTACTACCGAAAAGGTATTGCTTTATCCTGATTGAACCACCACCTCTCAGGTGAGCACTCCAGACCATTACAACCGAAAAGGAGTCACTTTAACCTGATTGAACCACCATCTCTCAGGTGAGCACTCCAGAGAATTACTCCAGAAAAGGAGTCGCTGAGCGAACTGAACGATCGGCAGTGTTTGATCGATTGGTTCTCAGTGTAGAGGCGCCGAGGGGCAGATAGAGCATCCACCTAGGTAAGTATGATACTGAAAAAAACACCCAGCATACAGGACAAGAGAAGTGGTACTGTGGAGAGTCCATACATACAGAATAAAGAACAGATACTGAGAATTATGCTCAGTATACCCAGTCACTAAAATTACCATAGTATCGTTTAATTAAATATAAAATCTATCAGTTTCCAAGCCTGAAATGTGGCAGCTGGTATAAGGTGTGTGATGTCACAGTGAGCTGCAAATTGGTTCAAATCGGACTTCAGTTGTTTGAAAACATTACTGTATTTGGAGCTGACCGAGTGACATTGTCAGATTGTGTCTCCTGCGATTATCAGTGTTTTTTATTAAAATATTTTGCTATCGTATTATTATTGTATATATTGCTATTATTATTATCTCTATTAAACATTTTTATTTTTTTCAGGTACACTGGCATCAGTCACCACCACCATGCCATCATGACGTCGGTCCCGTGGAAGGCGGAGAGGCTGAAATTGCTCACAGAAAAACTTCGGAGGAGACAGGAGGAGGCAGAAAACCGGAGGCGCTCTCCCCCGGAGACAGGTATGCTGAACAACACCCACCATAGTGTAACACCCTTCTTTCCAGGTGCCCTGAAAACATCATAGGGTATGCATACCAGTATCTATATTTTATGTTATTTTCTGCTAAAAGTAGAAAATGCTTAGAAAAAAATATACTTCAGACCATTACTACTGAAAAGGAGTTGCTTTATCCTGATTGAACCACAACCTCTCAGGTGAGCACTCCAGACCATTACTACCGTAAAGGAGTCGCTTTGTCCTGATTGAACCACCACCTCTCAGGTGAGCACTCCAGGCCATTACAACTGAAAAGGAGTTGCTTTATCCTGATTGAACCACCACCTCTCAGGTGAGCACTGCAGACCACTACTACCGAAATGGAGTTGCTTTATCCTGATTGAACCACCACCTCTCAGGTGAGCACTCCAGACCATTACTACCGTAAAGGAGTAGCTTTGTCCTGATTGAACCACCACCTCTCAGGTGAGCACTCCAGACCACTACTACCGTAAAGGAGTCGCTTTGTCCTGATTGAACCACCACCTCTCAGGTGAGTACTCCAGACCATTACTACCGAAAAGAGTCGCTTCATCCTGATTGAGCCACCACCTCTCAGATGAGCACTCCATAGCCATTACAATTGAAAAGGACTCGCTTCATCCTGATTGAGCCATCACCTCTCAGGTGAGCACTCCAGACCATTACTACCGAAAAGGAGTCGCTTCATCCTGATTGAGCCATCACCTCTCAGGTGGGCACTCCAGAGCATTACTACCAAAATGGAGTCGCTTCATCCTGATTGACCCACCACATCTCAGGTGAGCACTCCAGACCATTACTACCGAAAAGGAGTCGCTTCATCCTGATTGAGCCATCACCTCTCAGGTGAGCACTCCAGAGCATTACTACCGAAAAGGTATTGCTTTATCCTGATTGAACCACCACCTCTCAGGTGAGCACTCCAGACCATTACAACCGAAAAGGAGTCACTTTATCCTGATTGAGCCATCACCTCTCAGGTGGGCACTCCAGAGCATTACTACCAAAATGGAGTCGCTTCATCCTGATTGACCCACCACATCTCAGGTGAGCACTCCAGACGATTACTACCGAAAAGGAGTCGCTTCATCCTGATTGAGCCATCACCTCTCAGGTGAGCACTGCAGAGCATTACTACCGAAAAGGTATTGCTTTATCCTGATTGAACCACCACCTCTCAGGTGAGAACTCCAGACCATTACAACCGAAAAGGAGTCACTTTATCCTGATTGAACCACCATCTCTCTGGTGAGCACTCCAAACCATTACAACTGAAAAGGGGTCGCTTCATCCTGATTGAACCATCACCTCTCAGGTGAGCACTCCAGACCACTACTACAGAAAAGGAGTCGCTTTATCCTGATTGAGCCACCACCTCTCAGGTGAGCACTCCAGGCCATTACAACTGAAAAGGAGTCGCTTCATCCTGAATGAGCCACCACCTCTCAGATGAGCACTCCAGACCATTACTACCGAAAAGGAGTCGCTTCATCCTGGTTGAGCCATCACCTCTCAGATGAACACTCCAGAGCATTACTACCGAAATGGAGTCGCTTCATCCTGATTGACCCACCACCTCTCAGGTGAGCACTCCAGACCATTACTACTGAAAAGGTATTGCTTTATCCTGATTGAACCACTACCTCTCAGGTGAGCACTCCAGACCATTACTACCGAAAAGGAGTCGCTTCTTCCTGATTGAGCCATCACCTCTCAGGTGAGCACTCCAGAACATTACTACCGAAAAGGTATTGCTTTATCCTGATTGAACCACCACCTCTCAGGTGAGCACTCCAGACCATTACAACTGAAAAGGAGTCACTTTATCCTGATTGAACCACCATCTCTCAGGTGAGCACTCCAGAGAATTACTCCAGAAAAGGAGTCGCTGAGCGTACTGAACGATCGGCAGTGTTTGATCGATTGGTTCTCAGTGTAGAGGCGCCGAGGGGCAGATAGAGCATCCACCTAGGTAAGTATGATACTGAAAAAAACACCCAGCATACAGGACAAGAGAAGTGGTACTGTGGAGAGTCCATACATACAGAATAAAGAACAGATACTGAGAATTATGCTCAGTATACCCAGTCACTAAAATTACCATAGTATCGTTTAATTAAATATAAAATCTATCAGTTTCCAAGCCTGAAATGTGGCAGCTGGTATAAGGTGTGTGATGTCACAGTGAGCTGCAAATTGGTTCAAATCGGACTTCAGTTGTTTGAAAACATTACTGTATTTGGAGCTGACCGAGTGACATTGTCAGATTGTGTCTCCTGCGATTATCAGTGTTTTTTATTAAAATATTTTGCTATCGTATTGTTATTGTATATATTGCTATTATTATTATTATCTCTATTAAACATTTTTATTTTTTTCAGGTACACTGGCATCAGTCACCACCACCATGCCATCATGACGTCGGTCCAGTGGAAGGTGCAGAGGCTGAAATTGCTCACAGAAAAACTTCGGAGGAGACAGGAGGAGGCAGAAAACCGGAGGCGCTCTCCCCCGGAGACAGGTATGCTGAACAACACCCACCATAGTGTAACACCCTTCTTTCCAGGTGCCCTGAAAACATCATGGGGTATGCATACCAGTATCTATATTTTATATTATTTTCTGCTAAAAGTAGAAAATGCTTAGAAAAAAATATACTTCAGACCATTACTACTGAAAAGGAGTTGCTTTATCCTGATTGAAACACTACCTCCCAGGTGAGCACTCCAGACCACTACTACCGAAATGGAGTTGCTTTATCCTGATTGAACCACCACCTCTCAGATGAGCACTCCAGACCATTACTACCGTTAGGCTGGGTTCACACTGCTGCGGGGGGAGATCCGGATGTGATTCGCACCGCACTGCAGTGCAAATCACATCCGATCTCCGTAGCGATGCGAGTTCAGCCTTACAGATAGTATGGCTGAATTTGCATCGCTCCCGCAGCAAACTCGCACGGGACCCGTTTTTTGGTCCGCAGCAGAATCGGATCGCATGGGTGTTCACACCATGCGATCCGATTCCTGTGCGAGTGTGCAGATCGCACTGCGATATGCGGACGGATCTGGGGGTGTCATTAACATATCATTGACACTCCCAGCAGTCCGCATAGGGCAGTGTGAACTGCCGGCGGGAGTCATGTGATGCGGGAAAACGCAGCGGATTCGCGGCGTTCCCGCATCGTTATAGTGTGAACCTAGCCTAAAGGAGTCGCTTTGTCCTGATTGAACCACCACCTCTCAGGTGAGCACTTCAGACCATTACTACCGTAAAGGAGTCGCTTTGTCCTGATTGAACCACCACCTCTCAGGTGAGCACTCCAGACCATTACTACCGAAAAAGAGTCGCTTCATCCTGATTGAGCCACCACCTCTCAGGTGAGCACTCCAGGCCATTACACCTGAAAAGGAGTCGCTTCATCCTGATTGAGCCACCACTTCTCAGGTGAGCACTCCAGGCCATTACAATTGAAAAGGACTCGCTTCATCCTGATTGAGCCATTACCTCTCAGGTGAGCACTCCAGACCATTACTACCGAAAAGGAGTTGCTTCATCCTGATTGAGCCATCACCTCTCAGGTGGGCACTCCAGAGTATTACTACCAAAATGGAGTCGCTTCATCCTGATTGATCCACCACATCTCAGGTGAGCACTCCAGACCATTACTACCGAAAAGGTATTGCTTTATCCTGATTGAACCACTACCTCTCAGGTGAGCACTCCAGACCATTACTACCGAAAAGGAGTGGCTTCATCCTGATTGAGCCATCACCTCTCAGGTGAGCACTCCAGAGCATTACTACCGAAAAGGTATTGCTTTATCCTGATTGAACCACCACCTCTCAGGTGAGCACTCCAGACCATTACAACCGAAAAGGAGTCCCTTTATCCTGATTGAACCACCATCTCTCAGGTGAGCACTCCAGACCATTACAACTGAAAAGGGGTCGCTTCATCCTGATTGAACCACCACCTCTCAGGTGAGCACTCCAGACCACTACTACCGAAAAGGAGTCGCTTTATCCTGATTGAGCCACCACCTCTCAGGTGAGCACTCCAGGCCATTACAACTGAAAAGGAGTCGCTTCATCCTGATTGAGCCACCACCTCTCAGGTGAGCACTCCAGGCCATTACAACTGAAAAGGAGTCGCTTCATCCTGATTGAACCACCACCTCTCAGGTGAGCACTCCAGACCATTTCTACCGAAAAGGAGTCGCTTCATCCTGATTGAGCCATCACCTCTCAGGTGAGCACTCCAGAGCATTACTACCGAAATGGAGTCGCTTCATCCTGATTGACCCACCACCTCTCAGGTGAGCACTCCAGACCATTACTACTGAAAAGGTATTGCTTTATCCTGATTGAACCACTACCTCTCAGGTGAGCACTCCAGACCATTACTACCGAAAAGGAGTCGCTTCTTCCTGATTGAGCCATCACCTCTCAGGTGAGCACTCCAGAGCATTACTACCGAAAAGGTATTGCTTTATCCTGATTGAACCACCACCTCTCAGGTGAGCACTCCAGACCATTACAACCGAAAAGGAGTCACTTTATCCTGATTGAACCACCATCTCTCAGGTGAGCACTCCAGAGAATTACTCCAGAAAAGGAGTCGCTGAGCGAACTGAACGATCGGCAGTGTTTGATCGATTGGTTCTCAGTGTAGAGGCGCCGAGGGGCAGATAGAGCATCCACCTAGGTAAGTATGATACTGAAAAAAACACCCAGCATACAGGACAAGAGAAGTGGTACTGTGGAGAGTCCATACATACAGAATAAGAACAGATACTGAGAATTATGCTCAGTATACCCAGTCACTAAAATTACCATAGTATCGTTTAATTAAATATAAAATCTATCAGTTTCCAAGCCTGAAATGTGGCAGCTGGTATAAGGTGTGTGATGTCACAGTGAGCTGCAAATTGGTTCAAATCGGACTTCAGTTGTTTGAAAACATTACTGTATTTGGAGCTGAACGAGTGACATTGTCAGATTGTGTCTCCTGCGATTATCAGTGTTTTTTATTAAAATATTTTGCTATCGTATTATTATTGTATATATTGCTATTATTATTATCTCTATTAAACATTTTTATTTTTTTCAGGTACACTGGCATCAGTCACCACCACCATGCCATCATGACGTCGGTCCCGTTGAAGGCGGAGAGGCTGAAATTGCTCACAGAAAAACTTCGGAGGAGACAGGAGGAGGCAGAAAACCGGAGGCGCTCTCCCCCGGAGACAGGTATGCTGAACAACACCCACCATAGTGTAACACCCTTCTTTCCAGGTGCCCTGAAAACATCATAGGGTATGCATACCAGTATCTATATTTTATGTTATTTTCTGCTAAAAGTAGAAAATGCTTAGAAAAAAATATACTTCAGACCATTACTACTGAAAAGGAGTTGCTTTATCCTGATTGAACCACAACCTCTCAGGTGAGCACTCCAGACCATTACTACCGTAAAGGAGTCGCTTTGTCCTGATTGAACCACCACCTCTCAGGTGAGCACTTCAGACCATTACTACCATAAAGGAGTCGCTTTGTCCTGATTGAACCACCACCTCTCAGGTGAGCACTCCAGGCCATTACAACAGAAAAGGAGTTGCTTTATCCTGATTGAACCACCACCTCTCAGGTGAGCACTGCAGACCACTACTACCGAAATGGAGTTGCTTTATCCTGATTGAACCACCACCTCTCAGGTGAGCACTCCAGACCATTACTACCGTAAAGGAGTAGCTTTGTCCTGATTGAACCACCACCTCTCAGGTGAGCACACCAGAGCACTACTACCGTAAAGGAGTCGCTTCATCCTGATTGAGCCATCACCTCTCAGGTGGGCACTCCAGAGCATTACTACCAAAATGGAGTCGCTTAATCCTGATTCACCCACCACATCTCAGGTGAGCACTCCAGACCATTACTACCGAAAAGGTATTGCTTTATCCTGATTGAACCACTACCTCTCAGATGAGCACTCCAGACCATTACTACCGAAAAGGAGTCGATTCATCCTGATTGAGCCATCACCTCTCAGGTGAGCACTGCAGAGCATTACTACCGAAAAGGTATTGCTTTATCCTGATTGAACCACCACCTCTCAGGTGAGAACTCCAGACCATTACAACCGAAAAGGAGTCACTTTATCCTGATTGAACCACCATCTCTCTGGTGAGCACTCCAAACCATTACAACTGAAAAGGGGTCGCTTCATCCTGATTGAACCATCACCTCTTAGGTGAGCACTCCAGACCACTACTACAGAAAAGGAGTCACTTTATCCTGATTGAGCCACCACCTCTCAGGTGAGCACTCCAGGCCATTACAACTGAAAAGGAGTCGCTTCATCCTGATTGAGCCACCACCTCTCAGGTGAGCACTCCAGACCATTACTACCGAAAAGGAGTCGCTTCATCCTGATTGAGCCATCACCTCTCAGGTGGGCACTCCAGAGCATTACTACCAAAATGGAGTCGCTTCATCCTGGTTGACCCACCACATCTCAGGTGAGCACTCCAGACCATTACTACCGAAAAGGAGTCGCTTCATCCTGATTGAGCCATCACCTCTCAGGTGAGCACTCCAGAGCATTACTACCGAAAAGGTATTGCTTTATCCTGATTGAACCACCACCTCTCAGGTGACCACTCCAGACCATTACAACCGAAAAAGAGTCACTTTATCCTGATTGAGCCATCACCTCTCAGGTGGGCCCTCCAGAGCATTACTACCAAAATGGAGTCGCTTCATCCTGATTGACCCACCACATCTCAGGTGAGCACTCCAGACCATTACTACCGAAAAGGAGTCGCTTCATCCTGATTGAGCCATCACCTCTCAGGTGAGCACTGCAGAGCATTACTACCGAAAAGGTATTGCTTTATCCTGATTGAACCACCACCTCTCAGGTGAGCACTCCAGACCACTACTACCGAAAAGGAGTCGCTTTGTCCTGATTGAACCACCACCTCTCAGGTGAGCACTCCAGACCATTACTACTGTAAAGGAGTCGCTTTGTCCTGATTGAACCACCACCTCTCAGATGAGCACTCCAGACCATTACTACCGTAAAGGAGTCGCTTTGTCCTGATTGAACCACCACCTCTCAGGTGAGCACTCCAGACCATTACTACCGAAAAAG
The DNA here is from genome assembly GCF_037356315.1 of Lithobates pipiens. NCBI lineage: Eukaryota > Metazoa > Chordata > Amphibia > Anura > Ranidae > Lithobates > Lithobates pipiens. The sequence goes on from NW_027507788.1 coordinate 115,675,884, forward strand.
AGTCGCTTCATCCTGATTGAGCCACCACCTCTCAGGTGAGCACTCCAGGCCATTACAACTGAAAAGGAGTCGCTTCATCCTGATTGAGCCACCACTTCTCAGGTGAGCACTCCAGGCCATTACAATTGAAAAGGAGTCGCTTTGTCCTGATTGAGCCATCACCTCTCAGGTGAGCACTCCAGACCATTACTACCGAAAAGGAGTCGCTTCATCCTGATTGAGCCATCACCTCTCAGGTGGGCACTCCAGAGCATTACTACCAAAATGGAGTCGCTTAATCCTGATTGACCCACCACATCTCAGGTGAGCACTCCAGACCATTACTACCGAAAAGGTATTGCTTTATCCTGATTGAACCACTACCTCTCAGGTGAGCACTCCAGACCATTACTACCGAAAAGGAGTCGCTTCATCCTGATTGAGCCATCACCTCTCAGGTGAGCACTGCAGAGCATTACTACCGAAAAGGTATTGCTTTATCCTGATTGAACCACCACCTCTCAGGTGAGAACTCCAGACCATTACAACCGAAAAGGAGTCACTTTATCCTGATTGAACCACCATCTCTCTGGTGAGCACTCCAAACCATTACAACTGAAAAGGGGTCGCTTCATCCTGATTGAACCATCACCTCTCAGGTGAGCACTCCAGACCACTACTACAGAAAAGGAGTCGCTTTATCCTGATTGAGCCACCACCTCTCAGGTGAGCACTCCAGGCCATTACAACTGAAAAGGAGTCGCTTCATCCTGATTGAGCCACCACCTCTCAGGTGAGCACTCCAGGCCATTAAAACTGAAAAGGAGTCGCTTCATCCTGATTGAACCACCACCTCTCAGGTGAGCACTCCAGACCATTACTACTGAAAAGGAGTCGCTTCATCCTGGTTGAGCCATCACCTCTCAGGTGAGCACTCCAGAGCATTACTACCGAAATGGAGTCGCTTCATCCTGATTGACCCACCACCTCTCAGGTGAGCACTCCAGACCATTACTACCGAAAAGGTATTGCTTTATCCTGATTGAACCACAACCTCTCAGGTGAGCACTGCAGGCCATTACAACTGAAAAGGAGTCGCTTCATCTTGATTGAGCCACCATCTCTCAGGTGAGCACTCCAGAGCATTACTACCGAAAAGGTATTGCTTTATCCTGATTGAACCACCACCTCTCAGGTGAGCACTCCAGACCATTACAACCGAAAAGGAGTCACTTTATCCTGATTGAACCACCATCTCTCAGGTGAGCACTCCAGACCATTACAACTGAAAAGGGGTCGCTTCATCCTGATTGAGCCATCACCTCTCAGGTGAGCACTGCAGACCATTACTACCGAAAAGGAGTCGCTTCATCCTGATTGAGCCATCACCTCTCAGGTGGGCACTCCAGAGTATTACTACCAAAATGGAGTCGCTTCATCCTGATTGACCCACCACATCTCAGGTGAGCACTCCAGACCATTACTACCGAAAAGGTATTGCTTTATCCTGATTGAACCACTACCTCTCAGGTGAGCACTCCAGACCATTACTACCGAAAAGGAGTGGCTTCATCCTGATTGAGCCATCACCTCTCAGGTGAGCACTCCAGAGCATTACTACCGAAAAGGTATTGCTTTATCCTGATTGAACCACCACCTCTCAGGTGAGCACTCCAGACCATTACTACCGAAAAAGAGTCGCTTCATCCTGATTGAGCCACCACCTCTCAGGTGAGCACTCCAGGCCATTACAACTGAAAAGGAGTCGCTTCATCCTGATTGAGCCACCACTTCTCAGGTGACCACTCCAGGCCATTACAATTGAAAAGGAGTCGCTTTGTCCTGATTGAGCCATCACCTCTCAGGTGAGCACTCCAGACCATTACTACCGAAAAGGAGTCGCTTCATCCTGATTGAGCCATCACCTCTCAGGTGGGCACTCCAGAGCATTACTACCAAAATGGAGTCGCTTCATCCTGATTGACCCACCACATCTCAGATGAGCACTCCAGACCATTACTACCGAAAAGGTATTGCTTTATCCTGATTGAACCACTACCTCTCAGGTGAGCACTCCAGACCATTACTACCGAAAAGGAGTCGCTTCATCCTGATTGAGCCATCACCTCTCAGGTGAGCACTCCAGAGCATTACTACCGAATAGGTATTGCTTTATCCTGATTGAACCACCACCTCTCAGGTGAGAACTCCAGACCATTACAACCGAAAAGGAGTCACTTTATCCTGATTGAACCACCATCTCTCTGGTGAGCACTCCAAACCATTACAACTGAAAAGGGGTCGCTTCATCCTGATTGAACCATCACCTCTCAGATGAGCACTCCAGACCACTACTACAGAAAAGGAGTCGCTTTATCCTAATTGAGCCACCACCTCTCAGGTGAGCACTCCAGGCCATTACAACTGAAAAGGAGTCGCTTCATTCTGATTGAGCCACCACCTCTCAGGTGAGCACTCCAGGCCATTATAACTGAAAAGGAGTCGCTTCATCCTGATTGAACCACCACCTCTCAGGTGAGCACTCCAGACCATTACTACCGAAAAGGAGTCGCTTCATCCTGATTGAGCCATCACCTCTCAGATGAGCACTCCAGAGCATTACTACCGAAATGGAGTCGCTTCATCCTGATTGACCCACCACCTCTCAGGTGAGCACTCCAGACCATTACTACCGAAAAGGTATTGCTTTATCCTGATTGAACCACAACCTCTCAGGTGAGCACTGCAGGCCATTACAACTGAAAAGGAGTCGCTTCATCTTGATTGAGCCACCATCTCTCAGGTGAGCACTCCAGAGCATTACTACCGAAAAGGTATTGCTTTATCCTGATTGAACCACCACCTCTCAGGTGAGCACTCCAGACCATTACAACCGAAAAGGAGTCACTTTATCCTGATTGAACCACCATCTCTCAGGTGAGCACTCCAGACCATTACAACTGAAAAGGGGTCGCTTCATCCTGATTGAGCCATCACCTCTCAGGTGAGCACTGCAGACCATTACTACCGAAAAGGAGTCGCTTCATCCTGATTGAGCCATCACCTCTCAGGTGGGCACTCCAGAGTATTACTACCAAAATGGAGTCGCTTCATCCTGATTGACCCACCACATCTCAGGTGAGCACTCCAGACCATTACTACCGAAAAGGTATTGCTTTATCCTGATTGAACCACTACCTCTCAGGTGAGCACTCCAGACCATTACTACCGAAAAGGAGTGGCTTCATCCTGATTGAGCCATCACCTCTCAGGTGAGCACTCCAGAGCATTACTACCGAAAAGGTATTGCTTTATCCTGATTGAACCACCACCTCTCAGGTGAGCACTCCAGACCATTACTACCGAAAAAGAGTCGCTTCATCCTGATTGAGCCACCACCTCTCAGGTGAGCACTCCAGGCCATTACAACTGAAAAGGAGTCGCTTCATCCTGATTGAGCCACCACTTCTCAGGTGAGCACTCCAGGCCATTACAATTGAAAAGGAGTCGCTTTGTCCTGATTGAGCCATCACCTCTCAGGTGAGCACTCCAGACCATTACTACCGAAAAGGAGTCGCTTCATCCTGATTGAGCCATCACCTCTCAGGTGGGCACTCCAGAGCATTACTACCAAAATGGAGTCGCTTCATCCTGATTGACCCACCACATCTCAGATGAGCACTCCAGACCATTACTACCGAAAAGGTATTGCTTTATCCTGATTGAACCACTACCTCTCAGGTGAGCACTCCAGACCATTACTACCGAAAAGGAGTCGCTTCATTCTGATTGAGCCATCACCTCTCAGGTGAGCACTCCAGAGCATTACTACCGAATAGGTATTGCTTTATCCTGATTGAACCACCACCTCTCAGGTGAGAACTCCAGACCATTACAACCGAAAAGGAGTCACTTTATCCTGATTGAACCACCATCTCTCTGGTGAGCACTCCAAACCATTACAACTGAAAAGGGGTCGCTTCATCCTGATTGAACCATCACCTCTCAGATGAGCACTCCAGACCACTACTACAGAAAAGGAGTCGCTTTATCCTGATTGAGCCACCACCTCTCAGGTGAGCACTCCAGGCCATTACAACTGAAAAGGAGTCGCTTCATTCTGATTGAGCCACCACCTCTCAGGTGAGCACTCCAGGCCATTATAACTGAAAAGGAGTCGCTTCATCCTGATTGAACCACCACCTCTCAGGTGAGCACTCCAGACCATTACTACCGAAAAGGAGTCGCTTCATCCTGATTGAGCCATCACCTCTCAGATGAGCACTCCAGAGCATTACTACCAAAATGGAGTCGCTTCATCCTGATTGACCCACCACCTCTCAGGTGAGCACTCCAGACCATTACTACCGAAAAGGTATTGCTTTATCCTGATTGAACCACAACCTCTCAGGTGAGCACTGCAGGCCATTACAACTGAAAAGGAGTCGCTTCATCTTGATTGAGCCACCATCTCTCAGGTGAGCACTCCAGAGCATTACTACCGAAAAGGTATTGCTTTATCCTGATTGAACCACCACCTCTCAGGTGAGCACTCCAGACCATTACAACCGAAAAGGAGTCACTTTATCCTGATTGAACCACTATCTCTCAGGTGAGCACTCCAGACCATTACAACTGAAAAGGGGTCGCTTCATCCTGATTGAGCCATCACCTCTCAGGTGAGCACTCCAGACCATTACTACCGAAAAGGAGTCGCTTCATCCTGATTGAGCCATCACCTCTCAGGTGGGCACTCCAGAGCATTACTACCAAAATGGAGTCGCTTCATCCTGATTGACCCACCACATCTCAGGTGAGCACTCCAGACCATTACTACCGAAAAGGTATTGCTTTATCCTGATTGAACCACTACCTCTCAGGTGAGCACTCCAGACCATTACTACCGAAAAGGAGTGGCTTCATCCTGATTGAGCCATCACCTCTCAGGTAAGCACTCCAGAGCATTACTACCGAAAAGGTATTGCTTTATCCTGATTGAACCACCACCTCTCAGGTGAGCACTCCAGACCATTACTACCGAAAAAGAGTCGCTTCATCCTGATTGAGCCACCACCTCTCAGGTGAGCACTCCAGGCCATTACAACTGAAAAGGAGTCGCTTCATCCTGATTGAGCCACCACTTCTCAGGTGAGCACTCCAGGCCATTACAATTGAAAAGGAGTCGCTTTGTCCTGATTGAGCCATCACCTCTCAGGTGAGCACTCCAGACCATTACTACCGAAAAGGAGTCGCTTCATCCTGATTGAGCCATCACCTCTCAGGTGGGCACTCCAGAGCATTACTACCAAAATGGAGTAGCTTCATCCTGATTGATCCACCACATCTCAGGTGAGCACTCCAGACCATTACTACTGAAAAGGTATTGCTTTATCCTGATTGAACCACTACCTCTCAGGTGAGCACTCCAGACCATTACTACCGAAAAGGAGTCACTTCTTCCTGATTGAGCCATCACCTCTCAGGTGAGCACTCCAGAGCATTACTACCGAAAAGGTATTGCTTTATCCTGATTGAACCACCACCTCTCAGGTGAGCACTCCAGACCATTACAACCGAAAAGGAGTCACTTTATCCTGATTGAACCACCATCTCTCAGGTGAGCACTCCAGAGAATAACTCCAGAAAAGGAGTCGCTGAGCGAACTGAACGATCGGCAGTGTTTGATCGATTGGTTCTCAGTGTAGAGGCGCCGAGGGGCAGATAGAGCATCCACCTAGGTAAGTATGATACTGAAAAAAACACCCAGCATACAGGACAAGAGAAGTGGTACTGTGGAGAGTCCATACATACAGAATAAAGAACAGATACTGAGAATTATGCTCAGTATACCCAGTCACTAAAATTACCATAGTATCGTTTAATTAAATATAAAATCTATCAGTTTCCAAGCCTGAAATGTGGCAGCTGGTATAAGGTGTGTGATGTCACAGTGAGCTGCTAATTGGTTCAAATCGGACTTCAGTTGTTTGAAAACATTACTGTATTTGGAGCTGACCGAGTGACATTGTCAGATTGTGTCTCCTGCGATTATCAGTGTTTTTTATTAAAATATTTTGCTATCGTATTGTTATTGTATATATTGCTATTATTATTATTATCTCTATTAAACATTTTTATTTTTTTCAGGTACACTGGCATCAGTCACCACCACCATGCCATCATGACGTCGGTCCCGTGGAAGGCGGAGAGGCTGAAATTGCTCACAGAAAAACTTCGGAGGAGACAGGAGGAGGCAGAAAACCGGAGGCGCTCTCCCCCGGAGACAGGTATGCTGAACAACACCCACCATAGTGTAACACCCTTCTTTCCAGGTGCCCTGAAAACATCATGGGGTATGCATACCAGTATCTATATTTTATATTATTTTCTGCTAAAAGTAGAAAATGCTTAGAAAAAAATATACTTCAGACCATTACTACTGAAAAGGAGTTGCTTTATCCTGATTGAAACACTACCTCCCAGGTGAGCACTCCAGACCACTACTACCGAAATGGAGTTGCTTTATCCTGATTGAACCACCACCTCTCAGATGAGCACTCCAGACCATTACTACCGTTAGGCTGGGTTCACACTGCTGCGGGGGGAGATCCGGATGTGATTCGCACCGCACTGCAGTGCAAATCACATCCGATCTCCGTAGCGATGCGAGTTCAGCCATACAGATAGTATGGCTGAATTTGCATCGCTCCCGCAGCAAACTCGCACGGGACCCGTTTTTTGGTCCGCAGCAGAATCGGATCGCATGGGTGTTCACACCATGCGATCCGATTCCTGTGCGAGTGTGGAGATGCACTGCGATATGCGGACGGATCTGGGGGTGTCATTAACATATCATTGACACTCCCAGCAGTCCGCATAGGGCAGTGTGAACTGCCGGCGGGAGTCATGCGATGCGGGAAAACGCCGCGGATTCGCGGCGTTCCCGCATCGTTATAGTGTGAACCTAGCCTAAAGGAGTCGCTTTGTCCTGATTGAACCACCACCTCTCAGGTGAGCACTCCAGACCATTACTACCGTAAAGGAGTCGCTTTGTCCTGATTGAACCACCACCTCTCAGGTGAGCACTCCAGACCATTACTACCGAAAAAGAGTCGCTTCATCCTGATTGAGCCACCACCTCTCAGGTGAGCACTCCAGGCCATTACACCTGAAAAGGAGTCGCTTCATCCTGATTGAGCCACCACTTCTCAGGTGAGCACTCCAGGCCATTACAATTGAAAAGGACTCGCTTTATCCTGATTGAGCCATTACCTCTCAGGTGAGCACTCCAGGCCATTACAACTGAAAAGGAGTCGCTTCATCCTGATTGAGCCATCACCTCTCAGGTGGGCACTCCAGGCCATTATAACTGAAAAGGAGTCGCTTCATCCTGATTGAACCACCACCTCTCAGGTGAGCACTCCAGACCATTACTACCGAAAAGGAGTCGCTTCATCCTGGTTGAGCCATCACCTCTCAGATGAGCACTCCAGAGCATTACTACCGAAATGGAGTCGCTTCATCCTGATTGACCCACCACCTCTCAGGTGAGCACTCCAGACCATTACTACCGAAAAGGTATTGCTTTATCCTGATTGAACCACAACCTCTCAGGTGAGCACTGCAGGCCATTACAACTGAAAAGGAGTCGCTTCATCTTGATTGAGCCACCATCTCTCAGGTGAGCACTCCAGAGCATTACTACCGAAAAGGTATTGCTTTATCCTGATTGAACCACCACCTCTCAGGTGAGCACTCCAGACCATTACAACCGAAAAGGAGTCACTTTATCCTGATTGAACCACCATCTCTCAGGTGAGCACTCCAGACCATTACAACTGAAAAGGGGTCGCTTCATCCTGATTGAGCCATCACCTCTCAGGTGAGCACTCCAGACCATTACTACCGAAAAGGAGTCGCTTCATCCTGATTGAGCCATCACCTCTCAGGTGGGCACTCCAGAGTATTACTACCAAAATGGAGTCGCTTCATCCTGATTGACCCACCACTTCTCAGGTGAGCACTCCAGACCATTACTACCGAAAAGGTATTGCTTTATCCTGATTGAACCACTACCTCTCAGGTGAGCACTCCAGACCATTACTACCGAAAAGGAGTGGCTTCATCCTGATTGAGCCATCACCTCTCAGGTGAGCACTCCAGAGCATTACTACCGAAAAGGTATTGCTTTATCCTGATTGAACCACCACCTCTCAGGTGAGCACTCCAGACCATTACAACCGAAAAGGAGTCACTTTATCCTGATTGAACCACCATCTCTCAGGTGAGCACTCCAGACCATTACAACTGAAAAGGGGTCGCTTCATCCTGATTGAACCACCACCTCTCAGGTGAGCACTCCAGACCACTACTACCGAAAAGGAGTCGCTTTATCCTGATTGAGCCACCACCTCTCAGGTGAGCACTCCAGGCCATTACAACTGAAAAGGAGTCGCTTCATCCTGATTGAGCCACCACCTCTCAGGTGAGCACTCCAGGCCATTACAACTGAAAAGGAGTCGCTTCATCCTGATTGAACCACCACCTCTCAGGTGAGCACTCCAGAGCATTACTACCGAAAAGGAGTCGCTTCATGCTGATTGAGCCATCACCTCTCAGGTGAGCACTCCAGAGCATTACTACCGAAATGGAGTCGCTTCATCCTGATTGACCCACCACCTCTCAGGTGAGCACTCCAGACCATTACTACCGAAAAGGTATTGCTTTATTCTGATTGAACCACCACCTCTCAGGTGAGCACTGCAGGCCATTACAACTGAAAAGGAGTCGCTTCATCTTGATTGAGCCACCATCTCTCAGGTGAGCACTCCAGACCACCACTACCAAAATGGAGTTGCTTTATCCTGATTGAACCACAACCTCTCAGGTGAGCACTCCAGACCATTACTACCGTAAAGGAGTCGCTTTGTCCTGATTGAACCACCACCTCTCAGGTGAGCACTCCAGACCATTACTACCGTAAAGGAGTCGCTTTGTCCTGATTGAACCACCACCTCTCAGGTAAGCACTCCAGGCCATTACAACTGAAAAGGAGTTGCTTTATCCTGATTGAACCACCACCTCTCAGGTGAGCACTGCAGACCACTACTACCGAAATGGAGTTGCTTTATCCTGATTGAACCACCACCTCTCAGGTGAGCACTCCAGACCATTACTACCGTAAAGGAGTAGCTTTGTCCTGATTGAACCACCACCTCTCAGGTGAGCACTCCAGACCACTACTACCGTAAAGGAGTCGCTTTGTCCTGATTGAACCACCACCTCTCAGGTGAGTACTCCAGACCATTACTACCGAAAAAGAGTCGCTTCATCCTGATTGAGCCACCACCTCTCAGGTGAGCACTCCAGGCCATTACAATTGAAAAGAACTCGCTTCATCCTGATTGAGCCATCACCTCTCAGGTGAGCACTCCAGACCATTACTACCGAAAAGGAGTCGCTTCATCCTGATTGAGCCATCACCTCTCAGGTGGGCACTCCAGAGCATTACTACCAAAATGGAGTCGCTTCATCCTGATTGACCCACCACATCTCAGGTGAGCACTCCAGACCATTACTACCGAAAAGGAGTCGCTTCATCCTGATTGAGCCATCACCTCTCAGGTGAGCACTCCAGAGCATTACTACCGAAAAGGTATTGCTTTATCCTGATTGAACCACCACCTCTCAGGTGAGCACTCCAGACCATTACAACCGAAAAGGAGTCACTTTATCCTGATTGAGCCATCACCTCTCAGGTGGGCACTCCAGAGCATTACTACCAAAATGGAGTCGCTTCATCCTGATTGACCCACCACATCTCAGGTGAGCACTCCAGACCATTACTACCGAAAAGGAGTCGCTTCATCCTGATTGAGCCATCACCTCTCAGGTGAGCACTGCAGAGCATTACTACCGAAAAGGTATTGCTTTATCCTGATTGAGCCACCACCTCTCAGGTGAGAACTCCAGACCATTACAACCGAAAAGGAGTCACTTTATCCTGATTGAACCACCATCTCTCTGGTGAGCACTCCAAACCATTACAACTGAAAAGGGGTGGCTTCATCCTGATTGAACCATCACCTCTCAGGTGAGCACTCCAGACCACTACTACAGAAAAGGAGTCGCTTTATCCTGATTGAGCCACCACCTCTCAGATGAGCACTCCAGGCCATTACAACTGAAAAGGAGTCGCTTCATCCTGATTGAGCCACCACCTCTCAGGTGAGCACTCCAGGCCATTACAACTGAAAAGGAGTCGCTTCATCCTGATTGAACCACCACCTCTCAGGTGAGCACTCCAGACCATTACTACCGAAAAGGAGTCGCTTCATCCTGGTTGAGCACCTCTCAGATGAGCACTCCAGAGCATTACTACCGAAATGGAGTCGCTTCATCCTGATTGACCCACCACCTCTCAGGTGAGCACTCCAGACCATTACTACCGAAAAGGTATTGCTTTATCCTGATTGAACCACCACCTCTCAGGTGAGCACTGCAGGCCATTACAACTGAAAAGGAGTCGCTTCATCTTGATTGAGCCACCATCTCTCAGGTGAGCACTCCAGAGCATTACTACCGAAAAGGTATTGCTTTATCCTGATTGAACCACCACCTCTCAGGTGAGCACTCCAGACCATTACAACCGAAAAGGAGTCACTTTATCCTGATTGAACCACCATCTCTCAGGTGAGCACTCCAGAGAATTGCTCCAGAAAAGGAGTCGCTGAGCGAACTGAACGATCGGCAGTGTTTGATCGATTGGTTCTTAGTGATGAGGCGCCGAGGGGCAGATAGAGCATCCACCTAGGTAACTATGATACTGAAAAAAACACCCAGCATACAGGACAAGAGAAGTGGTACTGTGGAGAGTCCATACATACAGAATAAGAACAGATACTGAGAATTATGCTCAGTATACCCAGTCACTAAAATTACCATAGTATCGTTTAATTAAATATAAAATCTATCAGTTTCCAAGCCTGAAATGTGGCAGCTGGTATAAGGTGTGTGATGTCACAGTGAGCTGCAAATTGGTTCAAATCGGACTTCAGTTGTTTGAAAACATTACTGTATTTGGAGCTGACTGAGTGACATTGTCAGATTGTGTCTCCTGCGATTATCAGTGTTTTTTATTAAAATATTTTGCTATCGTATTGTTATTGTATATATTGCTATTATTATTATCTCTATTAAACATTTTTATTTTTTTCAGGTACACTGGCATCAGTCACCACCACCATGCCATCATGATGTCGGTCCCGTGGAAGGCGGAGAGGCTGAAATTGCTCACAGAAAAACTTCGGAGGAGACAGGAGGAGGCAGAAAACCGGAGGCGCTCTCCCCCGGAGACAGGTATGCTGAACAACACCCACCATAGTGTAACACCCTTCTTTCCAGGTGCCCTGAAAACATCATGGGGTATGCATACCAGTATCTATATTTTATATTATTTTCTGCTAAAAGTAGAAAATGCTTAGAAAAAAATATACTTCAGACCATTACTACTGAAAAGGAGTTGCTTTATCCTGATTGAACCACTACCTCCCAGGTGAGCACTCCAGACCACTACTACCGAAATGGAGTTGCTTTATCCTGATTGAACCACCACCTCTCAGATGAGCACTCCAGACCATTACTACCGTTAGGCTGGGTTCACACTGCTGCAGGGGGAGATCCGGATGTGATTCGCACCGCACTGCAGTGCAAATCACATCCGATCTCCGTAGCGATGCGAGTTCAGCCATACAGATAGTATGGCTGAATTTGCATCGCTCCCGCAGCAAACTCGCACGGGACCCTTTTTTTGGTCCGCAGCAGAATCGGATCGCATGGGTGTTCACACCATGCGATCCGATTCCTGTGCGAGTGTGCAGATCGCACTGCGATATGCGGACGGATCTGGGGGTGTCATTAACATATCATTGACACTCCCAGCAGTCCGCATAGGGCAGTGTGAACTGCCGGCGGGAGTCATGCGATGCGGGAAAACGCCGCGGATTCGCGGCGTTCCCGCATCGTTATAGTGTGAACCTAGCCTAAAGGAGTCGCTTTGTCCTGATTGAACCACCACCTCTCAGGTGAGCACTCCAGACCATTACTACCGTAAAGGAGTCGCTTTGTCCTGATTGAACCACCACCTCTCAGGTGAGCACTCCAGACCATTACTACCGAAAAAGAGTCGCTTCATCCTGATTTAGCCACCACCTCTCAGGTGAGCACTCCAGGCCATTACACCTGAAAAGGAGTCGCTTCATCCTGATTGAGCCACCACTTCTCAGGTGAGCACTCCAGGCCATTACAATTGAAAAGGACTCGCTTCATCCTGATTGAGCCATTACCTCTCAGGTGAGCACTCCAGACCATTACTACCAAAATGGAGTCGCTTCATCCTGATTGACCCACCACATCTCAGGTGAGCACTCCAGACCATTACTGCCAAAAAGGTATTGCTTTATCCTGATTTAACCACTACCTCTCAGGTGAGCACTCCAGACCACTACTACCGTAAAGGAGTCGCTTTGTCCTGATTGAACCACCACCTCTCAGGTGAGCACTCCAGACCATTACTACCGAAAAAGAGTCGCTTCATCCTGATTGAGCCACCACCTCTCAGGTGAGCACTCCAGGCCATTACAACTGAAAAGGAGTCGCTTCATCCTGATTGAGCCACCACCTCTCAGGTGAGCACTCCAGGCCATTACAATTGTAAAGGACTCGCTTCATCCTGATTGAGCCATCACCTCTCAGGTGAGCACTCCAGACCATTACTACCGAAAAGGAGTCGCTTCATCCTGATTGAGCCATCACCTCTCAGGTGGGCACTCCAGAGTATTACTACCAAAATGGAGTCGCTTCATCCTGATTGACCCACCACATCTCAGGTGAGCACTCCAGACCATTACTACCGAAATGGTATTGCTTTATCCTGATTGAACCACTACCTCTCAGGTGAGCACTCCAGACCATTACTACCGAAAAGGAGTGGCTTCATCCTGATTGAGCCATCACCTCTCAGGTGAGCACTCCAGAGCATTACTACCGAAAAGGTATTGCTTTATCCTGATTGAACCACCACCTCTCAGGTGAGCACTCCAGACCATTACAACCGAAAAGGAGTCACTTTATCCTGATTGAACCACCATCTCTCAGGTGAGCACTCCAGACCATTACAACTGAAAAGGGGTCGCTTCATCCTGATTGAACCACCACCTCTCAGGTGAGCACTCCAGACCACTACTACCGAAAAGGAGTCGCTTTATCCTGATTGAGCCACCACCTCTCAGGTGAGCACTCCAGGCCATTACAACTGAAAAGGATTCGCTTCATCCTGATTGAGCCACCACCTCTCAGGTGAGCACTCCAGGCCATTACAACTGAAAAGGAGTCGCTTCATCCTGATTGAACCACCACCTCTCAGGTGAGCACTCAAGACCATTACTACCGAAAAGGAGTCGCTTCATCCTGATTGAGCCATCACCTCTCAGGTGAGCACTCCAGAGCATTACTACCGAAATGGAGTCGCTTCATCCTGATTGACCCACCACCTCTCAGGTGAGCACTCCAGACCATTACTACCGAAAAGGTATTGCTTTATTCTGATTGAACCACCACCTCTCAGGTGAGCACTGCAGGCCATTACAACTGAAAAGGAGTCGCTTCATCTTGATTGAGCCACCATCTCTCAGGTGAGCACTCCAGACCACCACTACCAAAATGGAGTTGCTTTATCCTGATTGAACCACCACCTCTCAGGTGAGGACTCCAGACCATTACTACCATAAAGGAGTAGCTTTGTCCTGATTGAACCACCACCTCTCAGGTGAGCACTCCAGACCACTACTACCGTAAAGGAGTCGCTTTGTCCTGATTGAACCACCACCTCTCAGGTGAGCACTCCAGGCCATTACAATTGAAAAGGACTCGCTTCATCCTGATTGAGCCATCACCTCTCAGGTGAGCACTCCAGACCATTACTACCGAAAAGGAGTCGCTTCATCCTGATTGAGCCATCACCTCTCAGGTGGGCACTCCAGAGCATTACTACCAAAATGGAGTCGCTTCATCCTGATTGACCCACCACATCTCAGGTGAGCACTCCAGACCATTACTACCGAAAAGGTATTGCTTTATCTTGATTGAACCACTACCTCTCAGGTGAGCACTCCAGACCATTACTACCGAAAAGGAGTCTCTTCATCCTGATTGAGCCATCACCTCTCAGGTGAGCACTCCAGAGCATTACTACCGAAAAGGTATTGCTTTATCCTGATTGAACCACCACTTCTCAGGTGAGCACTCCAGACCATTACAACCGAAAAGGAGTCACTTTATCCTGATTGAACCACCATCTCTCAGGTGAGCACTCCAGAGAATTACTCCAGAAAAGGAGTCGCTGAGCGAACTGAACGATCGGCAGTGTTTGATCGATTGGTTCTCAGTGTAGAGGCGCCGAGGGGCAGATAGAGCATCCACCTAGGTAAGTATGATACTGAAAAAAACACCCAGCATACAGGACAAGAGAAGTGGTACTGTGGAGAGTCCATACATACAGAATAAGAACAGATACTGAGAATTATGCTCAGTATACCCAGTGACTAAAATTACCATAGTATCGTTTAATTAAATATAAAATCTATCAGTTTCCAAGCCTGAAATGTGGCAGCTGGTATAAGGTGTGTGATGTCACAGTGAGCTGCAAATTGGTTCAAATCGGACTTCAGTTGTTTGAAAACATTACTGTATTTGGAGCTGACCGAGTGATATTGTCAGATTGTGTCTCCTGCGATTATCAGTGTTTTTTATTAAAATATTTTGCTATCGTATTATTATTGTATATATTGCTATTATTATTATCTCTATTAAACATTTTTATTTTTTTCAGGTACACTGGCATCAGTCACCACCACCATGCCATCATGACGTCGGTCCCGTGGAAGGCGGAGAGGCTGAAATTGCTCACAGAAAACCTTCGGAGGAGACAGGAGGAGGCAGAAAACCGGAGGCGCTCTCCCCCGGAGACAGGTATGCTGAACAACACCCACCATAGTTTAACACCCTTCTTTCCAGGTGCCCTGAAAACATTATGGGGTATGCATACCATTATCTATATTTTATGTTATTTTCTGGTAAAAGTAGAAAATGCTTAGAAAAAAATTATACTTCAGACCATTACTACTGAAAAGGAGTTGCTTTATCATGATTGAACCACCACCTCTCAGGTGAGCACTCCAGACCATTACAACTGAAAAGGAGTTGCTTTATCCTGTTTGAACCACCACCTCTCAGGTGAGCACTCCAGACCACTACTACCGAAAAGGAGTCGCTTTGTCCTGATTGAACCACCACCTCTCAGGTGAGCACTCCAGACCATTACTACCGTAAAGGAGTCGCTTTGTCCTGATTGAACCACCACCTCTCAGGTGAGCACTCCAGACCATTACTACCGTAAAGGAGTCGCTTTGTCCTGATTGAACCACCACCTCTCAGGTGAGCACTCCAGACCATTACTACCGAAAAAGAGTCGCTTCATCCTGATTGAGCCACCACCTCTCAGGTGAGCACTCCAGGCCATTACAACTGAAAAGGAGTCGCTTCATCCTGATTGAGCCACCACTTCTCAGGTGAGCACTCCAGGCCATTACAATTGAAAAGGACTCGCTTCATCCTGATTGAGCCATCACCTCTCAGGTGAGCACTCCAGACCATTACTACCGAAAAGGAATCGCTTCATCCTGATTGAGCCATCACCTCTCAGGTGGGCACTCCAGAGCATTACTACCAAAATGGAGTCGCTTCATCCTGATTGACCCACCACATCTCAGGTGAGCACTCCAGACCATTACTACCGAAAAGGTATTGCTTTATCCTGATTGAACCACTACCTCTCAGGTGAGCACTCCAGACCATTACTACCGAAAAGGAGTCGCTTCATCCTGATTGAGCCATCACCTCTCAGGTGAGCACTGCAGAGCATTACTACCGAAAAGGTATTGCTTTATCCTGATTGAACCACCACCTCTCAGGTGAGAACTCCAGACCATTACAACCGAAAAGGAGTCACTTTATCCTGATTGAACCACCATCTCTCTGGTGAGCACTCCAAACCATTACAACTGAAAAGGGGTCGCTTCATCCTGATTGAACCATCACCTCTCAGGTGAGCACTCCAGACCACTACTACAGAAAAGGAGTCGCTTTATCCTGATTGAGCCACCACCTCTCAGGTGAGCACTCCAGGCCATTACAACTGAAATGGAGTCGCTTCATCCTGATTGAGCCACCACCTCTCAGGTGAGCACTAGTGATGGCCGAACGGTTCGCCCGGCGGTCGTTTCGCGGCGAATTTCCGACTTTCGCCGTCCGCGGGTTCGAACGCCTTTTTCCGTCGTTCGCCCCGGCGGACTTACGTGTTTAATGTATACAAGAACTTTAACCTTTCGTGACACGTTTATCATGTGTTACAGGACAACCAATTGAGACATGACAGCTCATGGACACTTGGACATTCCCCCTAACCTATAAATACACCCGATCCGGTGGCCATTTTACATTCTTTCTTCTGTCACTGTAGGGAAAGGATCCTGTGTGGAGTAGGGACAGAGAAAACGCTAGCTATTTGGTACACAAAAGTTCTTTTCAGGACTGGTATAGGTGTTAGGTCAGCAGCCTGAGTTTCTTTTGTCAGTTTAGATAAAGGGACAGAGCGCTGTATGCTGCTATTTTAGGGACAGCTCAGCCAGATTAGTCTTTCTTCATCATCATCATCATCATCATCATTAGCTGTTACTATCAGGTCCACAAAAGAGCTATTCCAGCTAATCGTTCCAGCCTACTCTTTTTTGCCAATTTGTATAGGGACAGGCAGGAAGCAGTGTGTCAGGCAGTGAGGATAATTTTAAAGACTTGCTGTTACTATTAGTTCCACAAAGGTTCTTTTCAGGACTGGTATCAGTGGTACGGTAATAGGCTTGTACACGTATAATATTCTTTCTTCCAAATATAGAAAGAATATTATACTTGACTGCTGCCCTTCTGCTGCAGTCTGCTAATCATTCACAACTCACTTGTTCCACAAAAGTTCTTATAAGGACTGGTAACTTGGTCTGTCTAGGGTGCTACGGTACATAGGCTTGGGTGCGGTACAGTCTGCTGTTCTGTAAGGACCGCTATCGGTCCACAATAGATAGGGTTGCCGTGCACTACTGCTGACCGCTGCCCTATACTGCAGCAGTCCTTCAGCGGTATAGGGACTGACGCACAGTCTGCTAAACACTAATACACAACCTGCTTGGTCCACAAAAGTTCTTATAAGGACTGGTAACTTGGTATAGGGTGCTACGGTACATAGGCCTGAGTGCGTTACAGTCTGCTGTTCTGTAAGGACCGCTATCGGTCCACAATACATAGGGTTGACGTGCACTACTGCTGACCGCTGCCCTATACTGCAGCAGTCCTTCAGCGGTATAGGGACTGACGCACAGTCTGCTAAACACTAACACACAACCTGCTTGGTCCACAAAAGTTCTTATAAGGACTGGTAACTTGGTATAGGGTGCTACGGTACATAGGCCTGAGTGCAGTACAGTCTGCTGTTCTGTAAGGACTGCTATCGGTCCACAATACATAGGGTTGCCGTGCACTACTGCTGACCGCTGCCCTATACTGCAGCAGTCCTTCAGCGGTATAGGGACTGACGCACAGTCTGCTAAACACTAATACACAACCTGCTTGGTCCACAAAAGTTCTTATAAGGACTGGTAACTTGGTATAGGGTGCTACGGTACATAGGCCTGAGTGCGTTACAGTCTGCTGTTCTGTAAGGACCGCTATCGGTCCACAATACATAGGGTTGCCGTGCACTACTGCTGACCGTTGCCCTATACTGCAGCAGTCCTTCATTGGTATAGGGACTGACGTACAGTCTGCTAATCACTAACACACAACCTGCTTGGTCCACAAAAGTTCTTATAAGGACTGGTAACTTGGTATAGGGTGCTACGGTACATAGGCCTGAGTGCGTTACAGTCTGCTGTTCTGTAAGGACCGCTATCGGTCCACAATAGATAGGGTTGCCGTGCACTACTGCTGACCGCTGCCCTATACTGCAGCAGTCCTTCAGCGGTATAGGGACTGACGCACAGTCTGCTAAACACTAATACACAACCTGCTTGGTCCACAAAAGTTCTTATAAGGACTGGTAACTTGGTATAGGGTGCTACGGTACATAGGCCTGAGTGCGTTACAGTCTGCTGTTCTGTAAGGACCGCTATCGGTCCACAATACATAGGGTTGACGTGCACTACTGCTGACCGCTGCCCTATACTGCAGCAGTCCTTCAGCGGTATAGGGACTGACGCACAGTCTGCTAAACACTAACACACAACCTGCTTGGTCCACAAAAGTTCTTATAAGGACTGGTAACTTGGTATAGGGTGCTACGGTACATAGGCCTGAGTGCGTTACAGTCTGCTGTTCTGTAAGGACCGCTATCGGTCCACAATACATAGGGTTGCCGTGCACTACTGCTGACCGCTGCCCTATACTGCAGCAGTCCTTCATTGGTATAGGGACTGACGTACAGTCTGCTAATCACTAACACACAACCTGCTTGGTCCACAAAAGTTCTTATAAGGACTGGTAACTTGGTATAGGGTGCTACGGTACATAGGCCTGAGTGCGTTACAGTCTGCTGTTCTGTAAGGACCGCTATCGGTCCACAATACATAGGGTTGCCGTGCACTACTGCTGACCGCTGCCCTATACTGCAGCAGTCCTTCATTGGTATAGGGACTGACGTACAGTCTGCTAATCACTAACACACAACCTGCTTGGTCCACAAAAGTTCTTATAAGGACTGGTAACTTGGTATAGGGTGCTACGGTACATAGGCCTGAGTGCGTTACAGTCTGCTGTTCTGTAAGGACCGCTATCGGTCCACAATACATAGGGTTGCCGTGCACTACTGCTGACCGCTGCCCTATACTGCAGCAGTCCTTCATTGGTATAGGGACTGACGTACAGTCTGCTAATCACTAACACACAACCTGCTTGGTCCACAAAAGTTCTTATAAGGACTGGTAACTTGGTATAGGGTGCTACGGTACATAGGCCTGAGTGCGTTACAGTCTGCTGTTCTGTAAGGACCGCTATCGGTCCACAATACATAGGGTTGCCGTGCACTACTGCTGACCGCTGCCCTATACTGCAGCAGTCCTTCATTGGTATAGGGACTGACGTACAGTCTGCTAATCACTAACACACAACCTGCTTGGTCCACAAAAGTTCTTATAAGGACTGGTAACTTGGTATAGGGTGCTACGGTACATAGGCCTGAGTGCGTTACAGTCTGCTGTTCTGTAAGGACCGCTATCGGTCCACAATACATAGGGTTGCCGTGCACTACTGCTGACCGCTGCCCTATACTGCAGCAGTCCTTCATTGGTATAGGGACTGACGTACAGTCTGCTAATCACTAACACACAACCTGCTTGGTCCACAAAAGTTTTTATAAGGACTGGTAACTTGGTATAGGGTGCTACGGTACATAGGCCTGAGTGCAGTACAGTCTGCTGTTCTGTAAGGACCGCTATCGGTCCACAATACATAGGGTTGACGTGCACTACTGCTGACCGCTGCCCTATACTGCAGCAGTCCTTCATTGGTATAGGGACTGACGTACAGTCTGCTAATCACTAACACACAACCTGCTTGGTCCACAAAAGTTTTTATAAGGACTGGTAACTTGGTATAGGGTGCTACGGTACATAGGCCTGAGTGCAGTACAGTCTGCTGTTCTGTAAGGACCGCTATCGGTCCACAATACATAGGGTTGACGTGCACTACTGCTGACCGCTGCCCTATACTGCAGCAGTCCTTCATTGGTATAGGGACTGACGTACAGTCTGCTAATCACTAACACACAACCTGCTTGGTCCACAAAAGTTCTTATAAGGACTGGTAACTTGGTATAGGGTGCTACGGTACATAGGCCTGAGTGCGTTACAGTCTGCTGTTCTGTAAGGACCGCTATCGGTCCACAATACATAGGGTTGCCGTGCACTACTGCTGACCGCTGCCCTATACTGCAGCAGTCCTTCAGCGGTATAGGGACTGACGCACAGTCTGCTAAACACTAACACACAACCTGCTTGGTCCACAAAAGTTCTTATAAGGACTGGTAACTTGGTATAGGGTGCTACGGTACATAGGCCTGAGTGCGTTACAGTCTGCTGTTCTGTAAGGACCGCTATCGGTCCACAATACATAGGGTTGCCGTGCACTACTGCTGACCGCTGCCCTATACTGCAGCAGTCCTTCATTGGTATAGGGACTGACGTACAGTCTGCTAATCACTAACACACAACCTGCTTGGTCCACAAAAGTTTTTATAAGGACTGGTAACTTGGTATAGGGTGCTACGGTACATAGGCCTGAGTGCAGTACAGTCTGCTGTTCTGTAAGGACCGCTATCGGTCCACAATACATAGGGTTGACGTGCACTACTGCTGACCGCTGCCCTATACTGCAGCAGTCCTTCATTGGTATAGGGACTGACGTACAGTCTGCTAATCACTAACACACAACCTGCTTGGTCCACAAAAGTTTTTATAAGGACTGGTAACTTGGTATAGGGTGCTACGGTACATAGGCCTGAGTGCAGTACAGTCTGCTGTTCTGTAAGGACCGCTATCGGTCCACAATACATAGGGTTGACGTGCACTACTGCTGACCGCTGCCCTATACTGCAGCAGTCCTTCATTGGTATAGGGACTGACGTACAGTCTGCTAATCACTAACACACAACCTGCTTGGTCCACAAAAGTTCTTATAAGGACTGGTAACTTGGTATAGGGTGCTACGGTACATAGGCCTGAGTGCGTTACAGTCTGCTGTTCTGTAAGGACCGCTATCGGTCCACAATACATAGGGTTGCCGTGCACTACTGCTGACCGCTGCCCTATACTGCAGCAGTCCTTCATTGGTATAGGGACTGACGTACAGTCTGCTAATCACTAACACACAACCTGCTTGGTCCACAAAAGTTTTTATAAGGACTGGTAACTTGGTATAGGGTGCTACGGTACATAGGCCTGAGTGCAGTACAGTCTGCTGTTCTGTAAGGACCGCTATCGGTCCACAATACATAGGGTTGACGTGCACTACTGCTGACCGCTGCCCTATACTGCAGCAGTCCTTCATTGGTATAGGGACTGACGTACAGTCTGCTAATCACTAACACACAACCTGCTTGGTCCACAAAAGTTTTTATAAGGACTGGTAACTTGGTATAGGGTGCTACGGTACATAGGCCTGAGTGCAGTACAGTCTGCTGTTCTGTAAGGACCGCTATCGGTCCACAATACATAGGGTTGACGTGCACTACTGCTGACCGCTGCCCTATACTGCAGCAGTCCTTCATTGGTATAGGGACTGACGTACAGTCTGCTAATCACTAACACACAACCTGCTTGGTCCACAAAAGTTCTTATAAGGACTGGTAACTTGGTATAGGGTGCTACGGTACATAGGCCTGAGTGCAGTACAGTCTGCTGTTCTGTAAGGACCGCTATCGGTCCACAATACATAGGGTTGACGTGCACTACTGCTGACCGCTGCCCTATACTGCAGCAGTCCTTCAGCGGTATAGGGACTAAGAGTTTTGTCACAGGGTGATTTAAAAAATGACAGGCAGAGGAAGAGGCAGGCCCTTCCGCAGGGGTGGTAGGGGTAGGGCAGGAGCAACAGCCTTGAGCCAAAGTGGGAAGTTGCAGAAGGTGCGTTCAATTACTTTAAAGGACGCACCAGACTTGGTTGAGTGGCTCACTCAGCCTTATTCTTCTGCACCCTCCTCATCCTCTCGATCTGCACCCTCTTCTTCACTCTCTGCTATGTGCACCCCCAAAGACACTACCACCAACAACACCACCACCACCACATACCTTCCGCTTGAGTGCAAATGGGGGCCTTCATGCTCCAGTGTTTTAATAGGGACCCCCGTATAAAAAGCATGAGGGTCAAGGACCAGTACTGGGTGGCAACGTACTTAGATCCCCGGTACAAACACAAAATGGCGGAAATGTTACCGCCGTCGCAGAGGGCTGTCAGAATGCAGCACTTCCAGGCCTTGCTTCGAGAAATGCTGCATTCTGCTTTTGCGTGCGCTGGCAGAGGAGCAATTCCCACTCCCAGAGAAGGATTTGCGGGTACCAATCCAACAGCGCCTGCAAGAAGAGGCCGGTTTGAAGATGTGTTGGTGACTTCGGATATGAGGTCATTCTTTCAGCCGACCCATCGACAGGTGTCATCCGGATCCAGCATCAGGGAACGCCTAGACCGTCAGGTGTCCGACTACATTGGGTTAACGGCCGATGTGGACGCTCTGAGGAGTGATGAACCCCTAGACTACTGGGTGGGCAGGCTTGACCTCTGGCCAGAGCTTGCCCAATTTGCAATCGAACTGTTGGCTTGCCCCTCATCCAGTGTCCTGTCCGAAAGGACGTTCAGCGCAGCAGGGGGGATTGTGACCGATAAGCGTACTCGCCTAGCTCACGACAGTGTTAACTACCTCACATTTCTAAAAATGAATGAGGCATGGATCTCGGAGGAATTCAACACATGTGATCAGTAGACCATGTATATGTCTATAAACAATTTTTGGAATCAAGCACACAGACCTTCTTAATTCATTTGGCTCACTTCCCTGACCCAAAAAAGCACACCGTACTATATGCCCCTACCCTCCTCTTTGAAGAGGTTGAGCGGTGTCATATTTCTACTGGGGCTGCTTATTATGAGGGGTTCCCACCATCCCTGTGCTGTGCTGACTTCCTCCTGGGTGTTCTTATTATGAGGGGCTCCCACCATCCCTGTGCTGTGCTGACTTCCTCCTGGGGGTTCTTATTATGAGGGGCTCCCACCATCCCTGTGCTGTGCTGACTTCCTCCTGGGGGTTCTTATTATGAGGGGATCACACCATCCCTGTGCTGTGCTGACTTCCTCCTGGGGCTGCTTACGGTGCTGCTGTCAGCGCTGTATGTCACGGAGCTGCTGTCAGCGCTGTATGTCACGGAGCTGCTGTCAGCGCTGTATGTCACGGAGCTGCTGTCAGCGCTGTATGTCACGGAGCTGCTGTCAGCGCTGTATGTCACGGAGCTGCTGTCAGCGCTGTATGTCACGGAGCTGCTGTCAGCGCTGTATGTCACGGAGCTGCTGTCAGCGCTGTATGTCACGGAGCTGCTGTCAGCGCTGTATGTCACGGTGCTGCTGTCAGCGCTGTATGTCACGGAGCTGCTGTCAGCGCTGTATGTCACGGAGCTGCTGTCAGTGCTGTATGTCACGGAGCTGCTGTCAGCGCTGTATGTCACGGAGCTGCTGTCAGCGCTGTATGTCACGGAGCTGCTGTCAGCGCTGTATGTCACGGTGCTGCTGTCAGCGCTGTATGTCACGGAGCTGCTGTCAGCGCTGTATGTCACGGAGCTGCTGTCAGTGCTGTATGTCACGGAGCTGCTGTCAGCGCTGTATGTCACGGAGCTGCTGTCAGCGCTGTATGTCACGGAGCTGCTGTCAGCGCTGTATGTCACGGTGCTGCTGTCAGCGCTGTATGTCACGGAGCTGCTGTCAGCGCTGTATGTCACGGAGCTGCTGTCAGCGCTGTATGTCACGGAGCTGCTGTCAGCGCTGTATGTCACGGAGCTGCTGTCAGCGCTGTATGTCACGGAGCTGCTGTCAGCGCTGTATGTCACGGTGCTGATGTCAGTGCTCTGTATTACGGTGCTGCTGTCAGTGCTCTGTATCTCCTGCACCCTCTTGTTTGCCTACCCTGGTCCCTGACCTTCCCTCTCCTCCATTGCCTTCATTAGCTCCATAGTCCTGAATTGTCAGAACAATTTCCCAAATAAAAAAAAAATGCTTGTAGTTATCGATCCCAAATTCACCTCATACATGTATTATGCTATTGTCCAGGTGGTGGGACTGCGTGCTACCCCCTAATAATTACCCCGTGGCCGCAAATTCGACCTAAAGGTTTGCGAAATTCGCCTCCCATTGAAGTCAATGGAGCCCGCGGCGAACGGTCGTTTTCGCGAACGTTTGTGCCCGTTCGCGTTTCGCGTTCGCGAAACGTCCCGTCGGAAGTTCGTCCATCACTAGTGAGCACTCCAGGCCATTACAACTGAAAAGGAGTCGCTTCATCCTGATTGAGCCACCACCTCTCAGGTGAGCACTCCAGACCATTACTACCGAAAAGGAGTCGCTTCATCCTGTTTGAGCCATCACCTCTCAGATGAGCACTCCAGAGCATTACTACCGAAATGGAGTCACTTCATCCTGATTGACCCACCACCTCTCAGGTGAGCACTCCAGACCATTACTACCGAAAAGGTATTGCTTTATCCTGATTGAACCACCACCTCTCAGGTGAGCACTGCAGGTCATTACAACTGAAAAGGAGTCGCTTCATCTTGAGTGAGCCACCATCTCTCAGGTGAGCACTCCAGAGCATTACTACCGAAAAGGTATTGCTTTATCCTGATTGAACCACCACCTCTCAGGTGAGCACTCCAGACCATTACAACCGAAAAGGAGTCACTTTATCCTGATTGAACCACCATCTCTCAGGTGAGCACTCCAGAGAATTGCTCCAGAAAAGGAGTCGCTGAGCGAACTGAACGATCGGCAGTGTTTGATCGATTGGTTCTCAGTGAAGAGGCGCCGAGGGGCAGATAGAGCATCCACCTAGGTAAGTATGATACTGAAAAAAACACCCAGCATACAGGACAAGAGAAGTGGTACTGTGGAGAGTCCATACATACAGAATAAGAACAGATACTGAGAATTATGCTCAGTATACCCAGTCACTAAAATTACCATAGTATCGTTTAATTAAATATAAAATCTATCAGTTTCCAAGCCTGAAATGTGGCAGCTGGTATAAGGTGTGTGATGTCACAGTGAGCTGCAAATTGGTTCAAATCGGACTTCAGTTGTTTGAAAACATTACTGTATTTGGAGCTGACCGAGTGACATTGTCAGATTGTGTCTCCTGCGATTATCAGTGTTTTTTATTAAAATATTTTGCTATCGTATTATTATTGTATATATTGCTATTATTATTATCTCTATTAAACATTTTTATTTTTTTCAGGTACACTGGCATCAGTCACCACCACCATGCCATCATGACGTCGGTCCCGTGGAAGGCGGAGAGGCTGAAATTGCTCACAGAAAACCTTCGGAGGAGACAGGAGGAGGCAGAAAACCGGAGGCGCTCTCCCCCGGAGACAGGTATGCTGAACAACACCCACCATAGTGTAACACCCTTCTTTCCAGGTGCCCTGAAAACATCATGGGGTATGCATACCAGTATCTATATTTTATGTTATTTTCTGCTAAAAGTAGAAAATGCTTAGAAAAAAATATACTTCAGACCATTACTACTGAAAAGGAGTTGCTTTATCCTGATTGAACCACAACCTCTCAGGTGAGCACTCCAGACCACTACAACTGAAAAGGAGTTGCTTTATCCTGATTGAACCACCACCTCTCAGGTGAGCACTCCAGACCACTACTACCGAAATGGAGTTGCTTTATCCTGATTGAACCACCACCTCTCAGGTGAGCACTCCAGACCATTACTACCGTAAAGGAGTCGCTTTGTCCTGATTGAACCACCACCTCTCAGGTGAGCACTCCAGACCATTACTACCGTAAAGGAGTCGCTTTGTCCTGATTGAACCACCACCTCTCAGGTAAGCACTCCAGACCATTACTACCGAAAAAGAGTCGCTTCATCCTGATTGAGCCACCACCTCTCAGGTGAGCACTCCAGGCCATTACAACTGAAAAAGAGTCGCTTCATCCTGATTGAGCCACCACTTCTCAGGTGAGCACTCCAGGCCATTACAATTGAAAAGGACTCGCTTCATCCTGATTGAGCCATCACCTCTCAGGTGAGCACTCCAGACCATTACTACCGAAAAGGAGTCGCTTCATCCTGATTGAGCCATCACCTCTCAGGTGGGCACTCCAGAGCATTACTACCAAAATGGAGTCGCTTCATCCTGATTGACCCACCACATCTCAGGTGAGCACTCCAGACCATTACTACCGAAAAGGTATTGCTTTATCCTAATTGAACCACTACCTCTCAGGTGAGCACTCCAGACCATTACTACCGAAAAGGAGTCGCTTCATCCTGATTGAGCCACCACCTCTCAGGTGAGCACTCCAGACCACTACTACCGAAATGGAGTTGCTTTATCCTGATTGAACCACCACCTCTCAGGTGAGCACTCTAGACCATTACGACCGAAAAGGAGTCGCTTCATCCTGATTGAGCTATCACCTCTCAGGTGAGCACTCCAGAGCATTACTACCGAAATGGAGTCGCTTCATCCTGATTGACCCACCACATCTCAGATGAGCACTCCAGACCATTACTACCGAAAAGGTATTGCTTTATCCTGATTGAACCACTACCTCTCAGGTGAGCACTCCAGACCATTACTACCGAAAAGGATACACTTCATCCTGATTGAGCCACCACCTCTCAGGTGAGCACTCCAGACCACTACTACTGAAATGGAGTTGCTTTATCCTGATTGAACCACCACCTCTCAGGTGAGCACTCCAGACCACTACTACCGTAAGGGAGTCGCTTTGTCCTGATTAAACCACCACCTCTCAGGTGAGCACTCCAGACCATTACTACCGAAAAGGAGTCGCTTCATCCTGATTGAGCCATCACCTCTCAGGTGAGCACTCCAGAGCATTACTACCGAAATGGAGTCGCTTCATCCTGATTAACCCACCACATCTCAGGTGAGCACTCCAGACCATTACTACCGAAAAGGTATTGCTTTATCCTGATTGAACCACTACCTCTCAGGTGAGCACTCCAGACCATTACTACCGAAAAGGATACGCTTCATCCTTATTGAGCCACCACCTCTCAGGTGAGCACTCCAGACCACTACTACCGAAATGGAGTTGCTTTATCCTGATTGAACCACCACCTCTCAGGTGAGCACTCCAGACCACTACTACCGTAAGGGAGTCGCTTTGTCCTGATTGAACCACCACCTCTCAGGTGAGCACTCCAGACCATTACTACCGAAAAAGAGTCGCTTCATCCTGATTGAGCCACCACCTCTCAGGTGAGCACTCCAGGCCATTACAACTGAAAAGGAGTCGCTTCATCCTGATTGAGCCACCACCTCTCAGGTGAGCACTCCAGGCCATTACAACTGAAAAGGACTCGCTTTATCCTGATTGAGCCATCACCTCTCAGGTGAGCACTCCAGACCATTACTACCGAAAAGGAGTCGCTTCATCCTGATTGAGCCATCACCTCTCAGGTGGGCACTCCAGAGCATTACTACCAAAATGGAGTTGCTTCATCCTGATTGACCCACCACATCTCAGATGAGCACTTCAGACCATTACTACCGAAAAGGTATTGCTTTATCTTGATTGAACCACTACCTCTCAGGTGAGCACTCCAGACCATTACTACCGAAAAGGAGTCTCTTCATCCTGATTGAGCCATCACCTCTCAGGTGAGCACTCCAGAGCATTACTACCGAAAAGGTATTGCTTTATCCTGATTGAACCACCACTTCTCAGGTGAGCACTCCAGACCATTACAACCGAAAAGGAGTCACTTTATCCTGATTGAACCACCATCTCTCAGGTGAGCACTCCAGAGAATTACTCCAGAAAAGGAGTCGCTGAGCGAACTGAACGATCGGCAGTGTTTGATCGATTGGTTCTCAGTGTAGAGGCGCCGAGGGGCAGATAGAGCATCCACCTAGGTAAGTATGATACTGAAAAAAACACCCAGCATACAGGACAAGAGAAGTGGTACTGTGGAGAGTCCATACATACAGAATAAGAACAGATACTGAGAATTATGCTCAGTATACCCAGTGACTAAAATTACCATAGTATCGTTTAATTAAATATAAAATCTATCAGTTTCCAAGCCTGAAATGTGGCAGCTGGTATAAGGTGTGTGATGTCACAGTGAGCTGCAAATTGGTTCAAATCGGACTTCAGTTGTTTGAAAACATTACTGTATTTGGAGCTGACCGAGTGATATTGTCAGATTGTGTCTCCTGCGATTATCAGTGTTTTTTATTAAAATATTTTGCTATCGTATTATTATTGTATATATTGCTATTATTATTATCTCTATTAAACATTTTTATTTTTTTCAGGTACACTGGCATCAGTCACCACCACCATGCCATCATGACGTCGGTCCCGTGGAAGGCGGAGAGGCTGAAATTGCTCACAGAAAACCTTCGGAGGAGACAGGAGGAGGCAGAAAACCGGAGGCGCTCTCCCCCGGAGACAGGTATGCTGAACAACACCCACCATAGTTTAACACCCTTCTTTCCA
The DNA here is from genome assembly GCF_037356315.1 of Lithobates pipiens. Taxonomy (NCBI): domain Eukaryota; kingdom Metazoa; phylum Chordata; class Amphibia; order Anura; family Ranidae; genus Lithobates; species Lithobates pipiens. Next base: position 115,704,267 of record NW_027507788.1, read on the forward strand.
GGTGCCCTGAAAACATTATGGGGTATGCATACCAGTATCTATATTTTATGTTATTTTCTGGTAAAAGTAGAAAATGCTTAGAAAAAAATTATACTTCAGACCATTACTACTGAAAAGGAGTTGCTTTATCATGATTGAACCACCACCTCTCAGGTGAGCACTCCAGACCATTACAACTGAAAAGGAGTTGCTTTATCCTGTTTGAACCACCACCTCTCAGGTGAGCACTCCAGACCACTACTACCGAAAAGGAGTCGCTTTGTCCTGATTGAACCACCACCTCTCAGGTGAGCACTCCAGACCATTACTACCGTAAAGGAGTCGCTTTGTCCTGATTGAACCACCACCTCTCAGGTGAGCACTCCAGACCATTACTACCGTAAAGGAGTCGCTTTGTCCTGATTGAACCACCACCTCTCAGGTGAGCACTCCAGACCATTACTACCGAAAAAGAGTCGCTTCATCCTGATTGAGCCACCACCTCTCAGGTGAGCACTCCAGGCCATTACAACTGAAAAGGAGTCGCTTCATCCTGATTGAGCCACCACTTCTCAGGTGAGCACTCCAGGCCATTACAATTGAAAAGGACTCGCTTCATCCTGATTGAGCCATCACCTCTCAGGTGAGCACTCCAGACCATTACTACCGAAAAGGAGTCGCTTCATCCTGATTGAGCCATCACCTCTCAGGTGGGCACTCCAGAGCATTACTACCAAAATGGAGTCGCTTCATCCTGATTGACCCACCACATCTCAGGTGAGCACTCCAGACCATTACTACCGAAAAGGTATTGCTTTATCCTGATTGAACCACTACCTCTCAGGTGAGCACTCCAGACCATTACTACCGAAAAGGAGTCGCTTCATCCTGATTGAGCCATCACCTCTCAGGTGAGCACTGCAGAGCATTACTACCGAAAAGGTATTGCTTTATCCTGATTGAACCACCACCTCTCAGGTGAGAACTCCAGACCATTACAACCGAAAAGGAGTCACTTTATCCTGATTGAACCACCATCTCTCTGGTGAGCACTCCAAACCATTACAACTGAAAAGGGGTCGCTTCATCCTGATTGAACCATCACCTCTCAGGTGAGCACTCCAGACCACTACTACAGAAAAGGAGTCGCTTTATCCTGATTGAACCACCACCTCTCAGGTGAGCACTCCAGGCCATTACAACTGAAATGGAGTCGCTTCATCCTGATTGAGCCACCACCTCTCAGGTGAGCACTCCAGGCCATTACAACTGAAAAGGAGTCGCTTCATCCTGATTGAGCCACCACCTCTCAGGTGAGCACTCCAGACCATTACTACCGAAAAGGAGTCGCTTCATCCTGGTTGAGCCATCACCTCTCAGATGAGCACTCCAGAGCATTACTACCGAAATGGAGTCACTTCATCCTGATTGACCCACCACCTCTCAGGTGAGCACTCCAGACCATTACTACCGAAAAGGTATTGCTTTATCCTGATTGAACCACCACCTCTCAGGTGAGCACTGCAGGCCATTACAACTGAAAAGGAGTCGCTTCATCTTGAGTGAGCCACCATCTCTCAGGTGAGCACTCCAGAGCATTACTACCGAAAAGGTATTGCTTTATCCTGATTGAACCACCACCTCTCAGGTGAGCACTCCAGACCATTACAACCGAAAAGCAGTCACTTTATCCTGATTGAACCACCATCTCTCAGGTGAGCACTCCAGAGAATTGCTCCAGAAAAGGAGTCGCTGAGCGAACTGAACGATCGGCAGTGTTTGATCGATTGGTTCTCAGTGAAGAGGCGCCGAGGGGCAGATAGAGCATCCACCTAGGTAAGTATGATACTGAAAAAAACACCCAGCATACAGGACAAGAGAAGTGGTACTGTGGAGAGTCCATACATACAGAATAAGAACAGATACTGAGAATTATGCTCAGTATACCCAGTCACTAAAATTACCATAGTATCGTTTAATTAAATATAAAATCTATCAGTTTCCAAGCCTGAAATGTGGCAGCTGGTATAAGGTGTGTGATGTCACAGTGAGCTGCAAATTGGTTCAAATCGGACTTCAGTTGTTTGAAAACATTACTGTATTTGGAGCTGACCGAGTGACATTGTCAGATTGTGTCTCCTGCGATTATCAGTGTTTTTTATTAAAATATTTTGCTATCGTATTATTATTGTATATATTGCTATTATTATTATCTCTATTAAACATTTTTATTTTTTTCAGGTACACTGGCATCAGTCACCACCACCATGCCATCATGACGTCGGTCCCGTGGAAGGCGGAGAGGCTGAAATTGCTCACAGAAAACCTTCGGAGGAGACAGGAGGAGGCAGAAAACCGGAGGCGCTCTCCCCCGGAGACAGGTATGCTGAACAACACCCACCATAGTGTAACACCCTTCTTTCCAGGTGCCCTGAAAACATCATGGGGTATGCATACCAGTATCTATATTTTATGTTATTTTCTGCTAAAAGTAGAAAATGCTTAGAAAAAAATATACTTCAGACCATTACTACTGAAAAGGAGTTGCTTTATCCTGATTGAACCACAACCTCTCAGGTGAGCACTCCAGACCATTACAACTGAAAAGGAGTTGCTTTATCCTGATTGAACCACCACCTCTCAGGTGAGCACTCCAGACCATTACTACCGTAAAGGAGTCGCTTTGTCCTGATTGAACCACCACCTCTCAGGTGAGCACTCCAGACCATTACTACCGTAAAGGAGTCGCTTTGTCCTGATTGAACCACCACCTCTCAGGTAAGCACTCCAGACCATTACTACCGAAAAAGAGTCGCTTCATCCTGATTGAGCCACCACCTCTCAGGTGAGCACTCCAGGCCATTACAACTGAAAAAGAGTCGCTTCATCCTGATTGAGCCACCACTTCTCAGGTGAGCACTCCAGGCCATTACAATTGAAAAGGACTCGCTTCATCCTGATTGAGCCATCACCTCTCAGGTGAGCACTCCAGACCATTACTACCGAAAAGGAGTCGCTTCATCCTGATTGAGCCATCACCTCTCAGGTGGGCACTCCAGAGCATTACTACCAAAATGGAGTCGCTTCATCCTGATTGACCCACCACATCTCAGGTGAGCACTCCAGACCATTACTACCGAAAAGGTATTGCTTTATCCTAATTGAACCACTACCTCTCAGGTGAGCACTCCAGACCATTACTACCGAAAAGGAGTCGCTTCATCCTGATTGAGCCACCACCTCTCAGGTGAGCACTCCAGACCACTACTACCGAAATGGAGTTGCTTTATCCTGATTGAACCACCACCTCTCAGGTGAGCACTCTAGACCATTACGACCGAAAAGGAGTCGCTTCATCCTGATTGAGCTATCACCTCTCAGGTGAGCACTCCAGAGCATTACTACCGAAATGGAGTCGCTTCATCCTGATTGACCCACCACATCTCAGATGAGCACTCCAGACCATTACTACCGAAAAGGTATTGCTTTATCCTGATTGAACCACTACCTCTCAGGTGAGCACTCCAGACCATTACTACCGAAAAGGATACACTTCATCCTGATTGAGCCACCACCTCTCAGGTGAGCACTCCAGACCACTACTACCGAAATGGAGTTGCTTTATCCTGATTGAACCACCACCTCTCAGGTGAGCACTCCAGACCACTACTACCGTAAGGGAGTCGCTTTGTCCTGATTAAACCACCACCTCTCAGGTGAGCACTCCAGACCATTACTACCGAAAAAGAGTCGCTTCATCCTGATTGAGCCACCACCTCTCAGGTGAGCACTCCAGGCCATTACAACTGAAAAGGAGTCGCTTCATCTTGATTGAGCCACCACCTCTCAGGTGAGCACTCCAGACCATTACTACCGAAAAGGAGTCGCTTCATCCTGATTGACCCACCACCTCTCAGGTGAGCACTCCAGACCATTACTACCGAAAAGGAGTCACTTTATCCTGATTGAACCACCATCTCTCAGGTGAGCACTCCAGGCCATTACAACTGAAAAGGAGTCGCTTCATCTTGATTGAGGCACCATCTCTCAGGTGAGCACTCCAGACCACTACTACCGAAATGGAGTTGCTTTATCCTGATTGAACCACCACCTCTCAGGTGAGCACTCCAGACCATTACTACCGTAAAGGAGTCGCTTTGTCCTGATTGAACCACCACCTCTCAGGTGAGCACTCCAGACCACTACTACCGTAAAGGAGTCGCTTTGTCCTGATTGAACCACCACCTCTCAGGTGAGCACTCCAGACCATTACTACTGAAAAAGAGTCGCTTCATCCTGATTGAGCCACCACCTCTCAGGTGAGCACTCCAGGCCATTACAACTGAAAAGGAGTCGCTTCATCCTGATTGAGCCACCACCTCTCAGGTGAGCACTCCAGGCCATTACAATTGTAAAGGACTCGCTTCATCCTGATTGAGCCATCACCTCTCAGGTGAGCACTCCAGACCATTACTACCGAAAAGGAGTCGCTTCATCCTGATTGAGCCATCACCTCTCAGGTGGGCACTCCAGAGCATTACTACCAAAATGGAGTCGCTTCATCCTGATTGACCCACCACATCTCAGGTGAGCACTCCAGACCATTACTACCGAAAAGGTATTGCTTTATCCTGATTTAACCACTACCTCTCAGGTGAGCACTCCAGACCATTACTACCGAAAAGGAGTCGCTTCATCCTGATTGAACCACCATCTCTCAGGTGAGCACTCCAGAGAATTACTCCAGAAAAGGAGTCGCTGAGCGAACTGAACGATCGGCAGTGTTTGATCGATTGGTTCTCAGTGTAGAGGCGCCGAGGGGCAGATAGAGCATCCACCTAGGTAAATATGATACTGAAAAAAACACCCAGCATACAGGACAAGAGGAGTGGTACTGTGGAGAGTCCATACATACAGAATAAGAACAGATACTGAGAATTATGCTCAGTATACCCAGTCACTAAAATTACCATAGTATAGTTTAATTGAATATAAAATCTATCAGTTTCCAAGCCTGAAATGTGGCAGCTGGTATAAGGTGTGTGATGTCACAGTGAGCTGCAAATTGGTTCAAGTCGGACTTCAGTTGTTTGAAAACATTACTGTATTTGGAGCTGACCGAGTGACATTGTCAGATTGTGTCTCCTGCGATTATCAGTGTTTTTTATTAAAATATTTTGCTATCGTATTATTATTGTATATATTGCTATTATTATTATCTCTATTAAACATTTTTATTTTTTTCAGGTACACTGGCATCAGTCACCACCACCATGCCATCATGACGTCGGTTCCGTGGAAGGCGGAGAGGCTGAAATTGCTCACAGAAAACCTTCGGAGGAGACAGGAGGAGGCAGAAAACCGGAGGCGCTCTCCCCCGGAGACAGGTATGCTGAACAACACCCACCATAGTGTAACACCCTTCTTTCCAGGTGCCCTGAAAACATCATGGCGTATGCATACCAGTATCTATATTTTATGTTATTTTCTGCTAAAAGTAGAAAATGCTTAGAAAAAAATATACTTCAGACCATTACTACTGAAAAGGAGTTGCTTTATCCTGATTGAACCACAACCTCTCAGGTGAGCACTCCAGACCATTACAACTGAAAAGGAGTTGCTTTATCCTGATTGAACCACCACCTCTCAGGTGAGCACTCCAGACCATTACTACCGAAAAGGAGTCACTTTATCCTGATTGAACCACCATCTCTCAGGTGAGCACTCCAGGCCATTACAACTGAAAAGGAGTCGCTTCATCTTGATTGAGGCACCATCTCTCAGGTGAGCACTCCAGACCACTACTACCGAAATGGAGTTGCTTTATCCTGATTGAACCACCACCTCTCAGGTGAGCACTCCAGACCATTACTACCGTAAAGGAGTCGCTTTGTCCTGATTGAACCACCACCTCTCAGGTGAGCACTCCAGACCACTACTACCGTAAAGGAGTCGCTTTGTCCTGATTGAACCACCACCTCTCAGGTGAGCACTCCAGACCATTACTACCGAAAAAGAGTCGCTTCATCCTGATTGAGCCACCACCTCTCAGGTGAGCACTCCAGGCCATTACAACTGAAAAGGAGTCGCTTCATCCTGATTGAGCCACCACCTCTCAGGTGAGCACTCCAGGCCATTACAATTGTAAAGGACTCGCTTCATCCTGATTGAGCCATCACCTCTCAGGTGAGCACTCCAGACCATTACTACCGAAAAGGAGTCGCTTCATCCTGATTGAGCCATCACCTCTCAGGTGGGCACTCCAGAGCATTACTACCAAAATGGAGTCGCTTCATCCTGATTGACCCACCACATCTCAGGTGAGCACTCCAGACCATTACTACCGAAAAGGTATTGCTTTATCCTGATTTAACCACTACCTCTCAGGTGAGCACTCCAGACCATTACTACCGAAAAGGAGTCGCTTCATCCTGATTGAACCACCATCTCTCAGGTGAGCACTCCAGAGAATTACTCCAGAAAAGGAGTCGCTGAGCGAACTGAACGATCGGCAGTGTTTGATCGATTGGTTCTCAGTGTAGAGGCGCCGAGGGGCAGATAGAGCATCCACCTAGGTAAATATGATACTGAAAAAAACACCCAGCATACAGGACAAGAGGAGTGGTACTGTGGAGAGTCCATACATACAGAATAAGAACAGATACTGAGAATTATGCTCAGTATACCCAGTCACTAAAATTACCATAGTATAGTTTAATTGAATATAAAATCTATCAGTTTCCAAGCCTGAAATGTGGCAGCTGGTATAAGGTGTGTGATGTCACAGTGAGCTGAAAATTGGTTTAAATCGGACTTCAGTTGTTTGAAAACATTACTGTATTTGGAGCTGACCGAGTGACATTGTCAGATTGTGTCTCATGCGATTATCAGTGTTTTTTATTAAAATATTTTGCTATCGTATTATTATTGTATATATTGCTATTATTATTATGTCTATTAAACATTTTTATTTTTTTCAGGTACACTGGCATCAGTCACCACCACCATGCCATCATGACGTCGGTCCCATGGAAGGCAGAGAGGCTGAAATTGCTCACAGAAAAACTTCGGAGGAGACAGGAGGAGGCAGAAAACCGGAGGCGCTCTCCCCCGGAGACAGGTATGCTGAACAACACCCACCATAGTGTAACACCCTTCTTTCCAGGTGCCCTGAAAACATCATGGGGTATGCATACCAGTATCTATATTTTATGTTATTTTCTGCTAAAAGTAGAAAATGCTTAGAAAAAAATATACTTCAGACCATTACTACTGAAAAGGAGTTGCTTTATCCTGATTGAACCACAACCTCTCAGGTGAGCACTCCAGACCATTACAACTGAAAAGGAGTTGCTTTATCCTGATTGAACCACCACCTCTCAGGTGAGCACTCCAGACCATTACTACCGAAAAGGAGTCACTTTATCCTGATTGAACCACCATCTCTCAGGTGAGCACTCCAGGCCATTACAACTGAAAAGGAGTCGGTTCATCTTGATTGAGGCACCATCTCTCAGGTGAGCACTCCAGACCACTACTACCGAAATGGAGTTGCTTTATCCTGATTGAACCACCACCTCTCAGGTGAGCACTCCAGACCATTACTACCGTAAAGGAGTCGCTTTGTCCTGATTGAACCACCACCTCTCAGGTGAGCACTCCAGACCACTACTACCGTAAAGGAGTCGCTTTGTCCTGATTGAACCACCACCTCTCAGGTGAGCACTCCAGACCATTACTACCGAAAAAGAGTCGCTTCATCCTGATTGAGCCACCACCTCTCAGGTGAGCACTCCAGGCCATTACAACTGAAAAGGAGTCGCTTCATCCTGATTGAGCCACCACCTCTCAGGTGAGCACTCCAGGCCATTACAATTGTAAAGGACTCGCTTCATCCTGATTGAGCCATCACCTCTCAGGTGAGCACTCCAGACCATTACTACCGAAAAGGAGTCGCTTCATCCTGATTGAGCCATCACCTCTCAGGTGGGCACTCCAGAGCATTACTACCAAAATGGAGTCGCTTCATCCTGATTGACCCACCACATCTCAGGTGAGCACTCCAGACCATTACTACCGAAAAGGTATTGCTTTATCCTGATTTAACCACTACCTCTCAGGTGAGCACTCCAGACCATTACTACCGAAAAGGAGTCGCTTCATCCTGATTGAGCCACCACCTCTCAGGTGAGCACTCCAGACCACTACTACCGAAATGGAGTTGCTTTATCCTGATTGAACCACCACCTCTCAGGTGAGCACTCCAGACCACTACTACCGTAAGGGAGTCGCTTTGTCCTGATTGAACCACCACCTCTCAGGTGAGCACTCCAGACCATTACTACCGAAAAAGAGTCGCTTCATCCTGATTGAGCCACCACCTCTCAGGTGAGCACTCCAGGCCATTACAACTGAAAAGGAGTCGCTTCATCCTGATTGAGCCACCACCTCTCAGGTGAGCACTCCAGACCATTACTACCGAAAAGGTATTGCTTTATTCTGATTGAACCACCACCTCTCAGGTGAGCACTGCAGGCCATTACAACTGAAAAGGAGTCGCTTCATCTTGATTGAGCCACCATCTCTCAGGTGAGCACTCCAGACCACCACTACCAAAATGGAGTTGCTTTATCCTGATTGAACCACCACCTCTCAGGTGAGGACTCCAGACCATTACTACCATAAAGGAGTAGCTTTGTCCTGATTGAACCACCACCTCTCAGGTGAGCACTCCAGACCACTACTACCGTAAAGGAGTCGCTTTGTCCTGATTGAACCACCACCTCTCAGGTGAGCACTCCAGGCCATTACAATTGAAAAGGACTCGCTTCATCCTGATTGAGCCATCACCTCTCAGGTGAGCACTCCAGACCATTACTACCGAAAAGGAGTCGCTTCATCCTGATTGAGCCATCACCTCTCAGGTGAGCACTCCAGAGCATTACTACCAAAATGGAGTCGCTTCATCCTGATTGATCCACCACATCTCAGGTGAGCACTCCAGACCATTACTACTGAAAAGGTATTGCTTCTTCCTGATTGAGCCATCACCTCTCAGGTGAGCACTCCAGAGCATTACTACCGAAAAGGTATTGCTTTATCCTGATTGAACCACCACCTCTCAGGTGAGCACTCCAGACCATTACTACCGTAAAGGAGACGCTTTGTCCTGATTGAACCACCACCTCTCAGGTGAGCACTCCAGACCACTACTACCGTAAAGGAGTCGCTTTGTCCTGATTGAACCACCACCTCTCAGGTGAGCACTCCAGGCCATTACAACTGAAAAGGAGTCGCTTCATCCTGATTGAGCCACCACCTCTCAGGTGAGCACTCCAGGCCATTACAACTGAAAAGGACTCGCTTTATCCTGATTGAGCCATCACCTCTCAGGTGAGCACTCCAGACCATTACTACCGAAAAGGAGTCGCTTCATCCTGATTGAGCCATCACCTCTCAGGTGGGCACTCCAGAGCATTACTACCAAAATGGAGTCGCTTCATCCTGATTGACCCACCACATCTCAGATGAGCACTTCAGACCATTACTACCGAAAAGGTATTGCTTTATCTTGATTGAACCACTACCTCTCAGGTGAGCACTCCAGACCATTACTACCGAAAAGGAGTCTCTTCATCCTGATTGAGCCATCACCTCTCAGGTGAGCACTCCAGAGCATTACTACCGAAAAGGTATTGCTTTATCCTGATTGAACCACCACTTCTCAGGTGAGCACTCCAGACCATTACAACCGAAAAGGAGTCACTTTATCCTGATTGAACCACCATCTCTCAGGTGAGCACTCCAGAGAATTACTCCAGAAAAGGAGTCGCTGAGCGAACTGAACGATCGGCAGTGTTTGATCGATTGGTTCTCAGTGTAGAGGCGCCGAGGGGCAGATAGAGCATCCACCTAGGTAAGTATGATACTGAAAAAAACACCCAGCATACAGGACAAGAGAAGTGGTACTGTGGAGAGTCCATACATACAGAATAAGAACAGATACTGAGAATTATGCTCAGTATACCCAGTGACTAAAATTACCATAGTATCGTTTAATTAAATATAAAATCTATCAGTTTCCAAGCCTGAAATGTGGCAGCTGGTATAAGGTGTGTGATGTCACAGTGAGCTGCAAATTGGTTCAAATCGGACTTCAGTTGTTTGAAAACATTACTGTATTTGGAGCTGACCGAGTGATATTGTCAGATTGTGTCTCCTGCGATTATCAGTGTTTTTTATTAAAATATTTTGCTATCGTATTATTATTGTATATATTGCTATTATTATTATCTCTATTAAACATTTTTATTTTTTTCAGGTACACTGGCATCAGTCACCACCACCATGCCATCATGACGTCGGTCCCGTGGAAGGCGGAGAGGCTGAAATTGCTCACAGAAAACCTTCGGAGGAGACAGGAGGAGGCAGAAAACCGGAGGCGCTCTCCCCCGGAGACAGGTATGCTGAACAACACCCACCATAGTTTAACACCCTTCTTTCCAGGTGCCCTGAAAACATTATGGGGTATGCATACCATTATCTATATTTTATGTTATTTTCTGGTAAAAGTAGAAAATGCTTAGAAAAAAATTATACTTCAGACCATTACTACTGAAAAGGAGTTGCTTTATCATGATTGAACCACCACCTCTCAGGTGAGCACTCCAGACCATTACAACTGAAAAGGAGTTGCTTTATCCTGTTTGAACCACCACCTCTCAGGTGAGCACTCCAGACCACTACTACCGAAAAGGAGTCGCTTTGTCCTGATTGAACCACCACCTCTCAGGTGAGCACTCCAGACCATTACTACCGTAAAGGAGTCGCTTTGTCCTGATTGAACCACCACCTCTCAGGTGAGCACTCCAGACCATTACTACCGTAAAGGAGTCGCTTTGTCCTGATTGAACCACCACCTCTCAGGTGAGCACTCCAGACCATTACTACCGAAAAAGAGTCGCTTCATCCTGATTGAGCCACCACCTCTCAGGTGAGCACTCCAGGCCATTACAACTGAAAAGGAGTCGCTTCATCCTGATTGAGCCACCACTTCTCAGGTGAGCACTCCAGGCCATTACAATTGAAAAGGACTCGCTTCATCCTGATTGAGCCATCACCTCTCAGGTGAGCACTCCAGACCATTACTACCGAAAAGGAATCGCTTCATCCTGATTGAGCCATCACCTCTCAGGTGGGCACTCCAGAGCATTACTACCAAAATGGAGTCGCTTCATCCTGATTGACCCACCACATCTCAGGTGAGCACTCCAGACCATTACTACCGAAAAGGTATTGCTTTATCCTGATTGAACCACTACCTCTCAGGTGAGCACTCCAGACCATTACTACCGAAAAGGAGTCGCTTCATCCTGATTGAGCCATCACCTCTCAGGTGAGCACTGCAGAGCATTACTACCGAAAAGGTATTGCTTTATCCTGATTGAACCACCACCTCTCAGGTGAGAACTCCAGACCATTACAACCGAAAAGGAGTCACTTTATCCTGATTGAACCACCATCTCTCTGGTGAGCACTCCAAACCATTACAACTGAAAAGGGGTCGCTTCATCCTGATTGAACCATCACCTCTCAGGTGAGCACTCCAGACCACTACTACAGAAAAGGAGTCGCTTTATCCTGATTGAGCCACCACCTCTCAGGTGAGCACTCCAGGCCATTACAACTGAAATGGAGTCGCTTCATCCTGATTGAGCCACCACCTCTCAGGTGAGCACTCCAGGCCATTACAACTGAAAAGGAGTCGCTTCATCCTGATTGAGCCACCACCTCTCAGGTGAGCACTCCAGACCATTACTACCGAAAAGGAGTCGCTTCATCCTGTTTGAGCCATCACCTCTCAGATGAGCACTCCAGAGCATTACTACCGAAATGGAGTCACTTCATCCTGATTGACCCACCACCTCTCAGGTGAGCACTCCAGACCATTACTACCGAAAAGGTATTGCTTTATCCTGATTGAACCACCACCTCTCAGGTGAGCACTGCAGGTCATTACAACTGAAAAGGAGTCGCTTCATCTTGAGTGAGCCACCATCTCTCAGGTGAGCACTCCAGAGCATTACTACCGAAAAGGTATTGCTTTATCCTGATTGAACCACCACCTCTCAGGTGAGCACTCCAGACCATTACAACCGAAAAGGAGTCACTTTATCCTGATTGAACCACCATCTCTCAGGTGAGCACTCCAGAGAATTGCTCCAGAAAAGGAGTCGCTGAGCGAACTGAACGATCGGCAGTGTTTGATCGATTGGTTCTCAGTGAAGAGGCGCCGAGGGGCAGATAGAGCATCCACCTAGGTAAGTATGATACTGAAAAAAACACCCAGCATACAGGACAAGAGAAGTGGTACTGTGGAGAGTCCATACATACAGAATAAGAACAGATACTGAGAATTATGCTCAGTATACCCAGTCACTAAAATTACCATAGTATCGTTTAATTAAATATAAAATCTATCAGTTTCCAAGCCTGAAATGTGGCAGCTGGTATAAGGTGTGTGATGTCACAGTGAGCTGCAAATTGGTTCAAATCGGACTTCAGTTGTTTGAAAACATTACTGTATTTGGAGCTGACCGAGTGACATTGTCAGATTGTGTCTCCTGCGATTATCAGTGTTTTTTATTAAAATATTTTGCTATCGTATTATTATTGTATATATTGCTATTATTATTATCTCTATTAAACATTTTTATTTTTTTCAGGTACACTGGCATCAGTCACCACCACCATGCCATCATGACGTCGGTCCCGTGGAAGGCGGAGAGGCTGAAATTGCTCACAGAAAACCTTCGGAGGAGACAGGAGGAGGCAGAAAACCGGAGGCGCTCTCCCCCGGAGACAGGTATGCTGAACAACACCCACCATAGTGTAACACCCTTCTTTCCAGGTGCCCTGAAAACATCATGGGGTATGCATACCAGTATCTATATTTTATGTTATTTTCTGCTAAAAGTAGAAAATGCTTAGAAAAAAATATACTTCAGACCATTACTACTGAAAAGGAGTTGCTTTATCCTGATTGAACCACAACCTCTCAGGTGAGCACTCCAGACCACTACAACTGAAAAGGAGTTGCTTTATCCTGATTGAACCACCACCTCTCAGGTGAGCACTCCAGACCACTACTACCGAAATGGAGTTGCTTTATCCTGATTGAACCACCACCTCTCAGGTGAGCACTCCAGACCATTACTACCGTAAAGGAGTCGCTTTGTCCTGATTGAACCACCACCTCTCAGGTGAGCACTCCAGACCATTACTACCGTAAAGGAGTCGCTTTGTCCTGATTGAACCACCACCTCTCAGGTAAGCACTCCAGACCATTACTACCGAAAAAGAGTCGCTTCATCCTGATTGAGCCACCACCTCTCAGGTGAGCACTCCAGGCCATTACAACTGAAAAAGAGTCGCTTCATCCTGATTGAGCCACCACTTCTCAGGTGAGCACTCCAGGCCATTACAATTGAAAAGGACTCGCTTCATCCTGATTGAGCCATCACCTCTCAGGTGAGCACTCCAGACCATTACTACCGAAAAGGAGTCGCTTCATCCTGATTGAGCCATCACCTCTCAGGTGGGCACTCCAGAGCATTACTACCAAAATGGAGTCGCTTCATCCTGATTGACCCACCACATCTCAGGTGAGCACTCCAGACCATTACTACCGAAAAGGTATTGCTTTATCCTAATTGAACCACTACCTCTCAGGTGAGCACTCCAGACCATTACTACCGAAAAGGAGTCGCTTCATCCTGATTGAGCCACCACCTCTCAGGTGAGCACTCCAGACCACTACTACCGAAATGGAGTTGCTTTATCCTGATTGAACCACCACCTCTCAGGTGAGCACTCTAGACCATTACGACCGAAAAGGAGTCGCTTCATCCTGATTGAGCTATCACCTCTCAGGTGAGCACTCCAGAGCATTACTACCGAAATGGAGTCGCTTCATCCTGATTGACCCACCACATCTCAGATGAGCACTCCAGACCATTACTACCGAAAAGGTATTGCTTTATCCTGATTGAACCACTACCTCTCAGGTGAGCACTCCAGACCATTACTACCGAAAAGGATACACTTCATCCTGATTGAGCCACCACCTCTCAGGTGAGCACTCCAGACCACTACTACTGAAATGGAGTTGCTTTATCCTGATTGAACCACCACCTCTCAGGTGAGCACTCCAGACCACTACTACCGTAAGGGAGTCGCTTTGTCCTGATTAAACCACCACCTCTCAGGTGAGCACTCCAGACCATTACTACCGAAAAGGAGTCGCTTCATCCTGATTGAGCCATCACCTCTCAGGTGAGCACTCCAGAGCATTACTACCGAAATGGAGTCGCTTCATCCTGATTAACCCACCACATCTCAGGTGAGCACTCCAGACCATTACTACCGAAAAGGTATTGCTTTATCCTGATTGAACCACTACCTCTCAGGTGAGCACTCCAGACCATTACTACCGAAAAGGATACGCTTCATCCTTATTGAGCCACCACCTCTCAGGTGAGCACTCCAGACCACTACTACCGAAATGGAGTTGCTTTATCCTGATTGAACCACCACCTCTCAGGTGAGCACTCCAGACCACTACTACCGTAAGGGAGTCGCTTTGTCCTGATTGAACCACCACCTCTCAGGTGAGCACTCCAGACCATTACTACCGAAAAAGAGTCGCTTCATCCTGATTGAGCCACCACCTCTCAGGTGAGCACTCCAGGCCATTACAACTGAAAAGGAGTCGCTTCATCCTGATTGAGCCACCACCTCTCAGGTGAGCACTCCAGGCCATTACAACTGAAAAGGACTCGCTTTATCCTGATTGAGCCATCACCTCTCAGGTGAGCACTCCAGACCATTACTACCGAAAAGGAGTCGCTTCATCCTGATTGAGCCATCACCTCTCAGGTGGGCACTCCAGAGCATTACTACCAAAATGGAGTCGCTTCATCCTGATTGACCCACCACATCTCAGATGAGCACTTCAGACCATTACTACCGAAAAGGTATTGCTTTATCTTGATTGAACCACTACCTCTCAGGTGAGCACTCCAGACCATTACTACCGAAAAGGAGTCTCTTCATCCTGATTGAGCCATCACCTCTCAGGTGAGCACTCCAGAGCATTACTACCGAAAAGGTATTGCTTTATCCTGATTGAACCACCACTTCTCAGGTGAGCACTCCAGACCATTACAACCGAAAAGGAGTCACTTTATCCTGATTGAACCACCATCTCTCTGGTGAGCACTCCAGAGAATTACTCCAGAAAAGGAGTCGCTGAGCGAACTGAACGATCGGCAGTGTTTGATCGATTGGTTCTCAGTGTAGAGGCGCCGAGGGGCAGATAGAGCATCCACCTAGGTAAGTATGATACTGAAAAAAACACCCAGCATACAGGACAAGAGAAGTGGTACTGTGGAGAGTCCATACATACAGAATAAGAACAGATACTGAGAATTATGCTCAGTATACCCAGTGACTAAAATTACCATAGTATCGTTTAATTAAATATAAAATCTATCAGTTTCCAAGCCTGAAATGTGGCAGCTGGTATAAGGTGTGTGATGTCACAGTGAGCTGCAAATTGGTTCAAATCGGACTTCAGTTGTTTGAAAACATTACTGTATTTGGAGCTGACCGAGTGATATTGTCAGATTGTGTCTCCTGCGATTATCAGTGTTTTTTATTAAAATATTTTGCTATCGTATTATTATTGTATATATTGCTATTATTATTATCTCTATTAAACATTTTTATTTTTTTCAGGTACACTGGCATCAGTCACCACCACCATGCCATCATGACGTCGGTCCCGTGGAAGGCGGAGAGGCTGAAATTGCTCACAGAAAACCTTCGGAGGAGACAGGAGGAGGCAGAAAACCGGAGGCGCTCTCCCCCGGAGACAGGTATGCTGAACAACACCCACCATAGTTTAACACCCTTCTTTCCAGGTGCCCTGAAAACATTATGGGGTATGCATACCATTATCTATATTTTATGTTATTTTCTGGTAAAAGTAGAAAATGCTTAGAAAAAAATTATACTTCAGACCATTACTACTGAAAAGGAGTTGCTTTATCATGATTGAACCACCACCTCTCAGGTGAGCACTCCAGACCATTACAACTGAAAAGGAGTTGCTTTATCCTGTTTGAACCACCACCTCTCAGGTGAGCACTCCAGACCACTACTACCGAAAAGGAGTCGCTTTGTCCTGATTGAACCACCACCTCTCAGGTGAGCACTCCAGACCATTACTACCGTAAAGGAGTCGCTTTGTCCTGATTGAACCACCACCTCTCAGGTGAGCACTCCAGACCATTACTACCGTAAAGGAGTCGCTTTGTCCTGATTGAACCACCACCTCTCAGGTGAGCACTCCAGACCATTACTACCGAAAAAGAGTCGCTTCATCCTGATTGAGCCACCACCTCTCAGGTGAGCACTCCAGGCCATTACAACTGAAAAGGAGTCGCTTCATCCTGATTGAGCCACCACTTCTCAGGTGAGCACTCCAGGCCATTACAATTGAAAAGGACTCGCTTCATCCTGATTGAGCCATCACCTCTCAGGTGAGCACTCCAGACCATTACTACCGAAAAGGAGTCGCTTCATCCTGATTGAGCCATCACCTCTCAGGTGGGCACTCCAGAGCATTACTACCAAAATGGAGTCGCTTCATCCTGATTGACCCACCACATCTCAGGTGAGCACTCCAGACCATTACTACCGAAAAGGTATTGCTTTATCCTGATTGAACCACTACCTCTCAGGTGAGCACTCCAGACCATTACTACCGAAAAGGAGTCGCTTCATCCTGATTGAGCCATCACCTCTCAGGTGAGCACTGCAGAGCATTACTACCGAAAAGGTATTGCTTTATCCTGATTGAACCACCACCTCTCAGGTGAGAACTCCAGACCATTACAACCGAAAAGGAGTCACTTTATCCTGATTGAACCACCATCTCTCTGGTGAGCACTCCAAACCATTACAACTGAAAAGGGGTCGCTTCATCCTGATTGAACCATCACCTCTCAGGTGAGCACTCCAGACCACTACTACAGAAAAGGAGTCGCTTTATCCTGATTGAGCCACCACCTCTCAGGTGAGCACTCCAGGCCATTACAACTGAAATGGAGTCGCTTCATCCTGATTGAGCCACCACCTCTCAGGTGAGCACTCCAGGCCATTACAACTGAAAAGGAGTCGCTTCATCCTGATTGAGCCACCACCTCTCAGGTGAGCACTCCAGACCATTACTACCGAAAAGGAGTCGCTTCATCCTGTTTGAGCCATCACCTCTCAGATGAGCACTCCAGAGCATTACTACCGAAATGGAGTCACTTCATCCTGATTGACCCACCACCTCTCAGGTGAGCACTCCAGACCATTACTACCGAAAAGGTATTGCTTTATCCTGATTGAACCACCACCTCTCAGGTGAGCACTGCAGGTCATTACAACTGAAAAGGAGTCGCTTCATCTTGAGTGAGCCACCATCTCTCAGGTGAGCACTCCAGAGCATTACTACCGAAAAGGTATTGCTTTATCCTGATTGAACCACCACCTCTCAGGTGAGCACTCCAGACCATTACAACCGAAAAGGAGTCACTTTATCCTGATTGAACCACCATCTCTCAGGTGAGCACTCCAGAGAATTGCTCCAGAAAAGGAGTCGCTGAGCGAACTGAACGATCGGCAGTGTTTGATCGATTGGTTCTCAGTGAAGAGGCGCCGAGGGGCAGATAGAGCATCCACCTAGGTAAGTATGATACTGAAAAAAACACCCAGCATACAGGACAAGAGAAGTGGTACTGTGGAGAGTCCATACATACAGAATAAGAACAGATACTGAGAATTATGCTCAGTATACCCAGTCACTAAAATTACCATAGTATCGTTTAATTAAATATAAAATCTATCAGTTTCCAAGCCTGAAATGTGGCAGCTGGTATAAGGTGTGTGATGTCACAGTGAGCTGCAAATTGGTTCAAATCGGACTTCAGTTGTTTGAAAACATTACTGTATTTGGAGCTGACCGAGTGACATTGTCAGATTGTGTCTCCTGCGATTATCAGTGTTTTTTATTAAAATATTTTGCTATCGTATTATTATTGTATATATTGCTATTATTATTATCTCTATTAAACATTTTTATTTTTTTCAGGTACACTGGCATCAGTCACCACCACCATGCCATCATGACGTCGGTCCCGTGGAAGGCGGAGAGGCTGAAATTGCTCACAGAAAACCTTCGGAGGAGACAGGAGGAGGCAGAAAACCGGAGGCGCTCTCCCCCGGAGACAGGTATGCTGAACAACACCCACCATAGTGTAACACCCTTCTTTCCAGGTGCCCTGAAAACATCATGGGGTATGCATACCAGTATCTATATTTTATGTTATTTTCTGCTAAAAGTAGAAAATGCTTAGAAAAAAATATACTTCAGACCATTACTACTGAAAAGGAGTTGCTTTATCCTGATTGAACCACAACCTCTCAGGTGAGCACTCCAGACCACTACAACTGAAAAGGAGTTGCTTTATCCTGATTGAACCACCACCTCTCAGGTGAGCACTCCAGACCACTACTACCGAAATGGAGTTGCTTTATCCTGATTGAACCACCACCTCTCAGGTGAGCACTCCAGACCATTACTACCGTAAAGGAGTCGCTTTGTCCTGATTGAACCACCACCTCTCAGGTGAGCACTCCAGACCATTACTACCGTAAAGGAGTCGCTTTGTCCTGATTGAACCACCACCTCTCAGGTAAGCACTCCAGACCATTACTACCGAAAAAGAGTCGCTTCATCCTGATTGAGCCACCACCTCTCAGGTGAGCACTCCAGGCCATTACAACTGAAAAAGAGTCGCTTCATCCTGATTGAGCCACCACTTCTCAGGTGAGCACTCCAGGCCATTACAATTGAAAAGGACTCGCTTCATCCTGATTGAGCCATCACCTCTCAGGTGAGCACTCCAGACCATTACTACCGAAAAGGAGTCGCTTCATCCTGATTGAGCCATCACCTCTCAGGTGGGCACTCCAGAGCATTACTACCAAAATGGAGTCGCTTCATCCTGATTGACCCACCACATCTCAGGTGAGCACTCCAGACCATTACTACCGAAAAGGTATTGCTTTATCCTAATTGAACCACTACCTCTCAGGTGAGCACTCCAGACCATTACTACCGAAAAGGAGTCGCTTCATCCTGATTGAGCCACCACCTCTCAGGTGAGCACTCCAGACCACTACTACCGAAATGGAGTTGCTTTATCCTGATTGAACCACCACCTCTCAGGTGAGCACTCTAGACCATTACGACCGAAAAGGAGTCGCTTCATCCTGATTGAGCTATCACCTCTCAGGTGAGCACTCCAGAGCATTACTACCGAAATGGAGTCGCTTCATCCTGATTGACCCACCACATCTCAGATGAGCACTCCAGACCATTACTACCGAAAAGGTATTGCTTTATCCTGATTGAACCACTACCTCTCAGGTGAGCACTCCAGACCATTACTACCGAAAAGGATACACTTCATCCTGATTGAGCCACCACCTCTCAGGTGAGCACTCCAGACCACTACTACTGAAATGGAGTTGCTTTATCCTGATTGAACCACCACCTCTCAGGTGAGCACTCCAGACCACTACTACCGTAAGGGAGTCGCTTTGTCCTGATTAAACCACCACCTCTCAGGTGAGCACTCCAGACCATTACTACCGAAAAGGAGTCGCTTCATCCTGATTGAGCCATCACCTCTCAGGTGAGCACTCCAGAGCATTACTACCGAAATGGAGTCGCTTCATCCTGATTAACCCACCACATCTCAGGTGAGCACTCCAGACCATTACTACCGAAAAGGTATTGCTTTATCCTGATTGAACCACTACCTCTCAGGTGAGCACTCCAGACCATTACTACCGAAAAGGATACGCTTCATCCTTATTGAGCCACCACCTCTCAGGTGAGCACTCCAGACCACTACTACCGAAATGGAGTTGCTTTATCCTGATTGAACCACCACCTCTCAGGTGAGCACTCCAGACCACTACTACCGTAAGGGAGTCGCTTTGTCCTGATTGAACCACCACCTCTCAGGTGAGCACTCCAGACCATTACTACCGAAAAAGAGTCGCTTCATCCTGATTGAGCCACCACCTCTCAGGTGAGCACTCCAGGCCATTACTACCGTAAGGGAGTCGCTTTGTCCTGATTGAACCACCACCTCTCAGGTGAGCACTCCAGACCATTACTACCGAAAAAGAGTCGCTTCATCCTGATTGAGCCACCACCTCTCAGGTGAGCACTCCAGGCCATTACAACTGAAAAGGAGTCGCTTCATCCTGATTGAGCCACCACCTCTCAGGTGAGCACTCCAGGCCATTACAACTGAAAAGGACTCGCTTTATCCTGATTGAGCCATCACCTCTCAGGTGAGCACTCCAGACCATTACTACCGAAAAGGAGTCGCTTCATCCTGATTGAGCCATCACCTCTCAGGTGGGCACTCCAGAGCATTACTACCAAAATGGAGTTGCTTCATCCTGATTGACCCACCACATCTCAGATGAGCACTTCAGACCATTACTACCGAAAAGGTATTGCTTTATCTTGATTGAACCACTACCTCTCAGGTGAGCACTCCAGACCATTACTACCGAAAAGGAGTCTCTTCATCCTGATTGAGCCATCACCTCTCAGGTGAGCACTCCAGAGCATTACTACCGAAAAGGTATTGCTTTATCCTGATTGAACCACCACTTCTCAGGTGAGCACTCCAGACCATTACAACCGAAAAGGAGTCACTTTATCCTGATTGAACCACCATCTCTCAGGTGAGCACTCCAGAGAATTACTCCAGAAAAGGAGTCGCTGAGCGAACTGAACGATCGGCAGTGTTTGATCGATTGGTTCTCAGTGTAGAGGCGCCGAGGGGCAGATAGAGCATCCACCTAGGTAAGTATGATACTGAAAAAAACACCCAGCATACAGGACAAGAGAAGTGGTACTGTGGAGAGTCCATACATACAGAATAAGAACAGATACTGAGAATTATGCTCAGTATACCCAGTGACTAAAATTACCATAGTATCGTTTAATTAAATATAAAATCTATCAGTTTCCAAGCCTGAAATGTGGCAGCTGGTATAAGGTGTGTGATGTCACAGTGAGCTGCAAATTGGTTCAAATCGGACTTCAGTTGTTTGAAAACATTACTGTATTTGGAGCTGACCGAGTGATATTGTCAGATTGTGTCTCCTGCGATTATCAGTGTTTTTTATTAAAATATTTTGCTATCGTATTATTATTGTATATATTGCTATTATTATTATCTCTATTAAACATTTTTATTTTTTTCAGGTACACTGGCATCAGTCACCACCACCATGCCATCATGACGTCGGTCCCGTGGAAGGCGGAGAGGCTGAAATTGCTCACAGAAAACCTTCGGAGGAGACAGGAGGAGGCAGAAAACCGGAGGCGCTCTCCCCCGGAGACAGGTATGCTGAACAACACCCACCATAGTTTAACACCCTTCTTTCCAGGTGCCCTGAAAACATTATGGGGTATGCATACCAGTATCTATATTTTATGTTATTTTCTGGTAAAAGTAGAAAATGCTTAGAAAAAAATTATACTTCAGACCATTACTACTGAAAAGGAGTTGCTTTATCATGATTGAACCACCACCTCTCAGGTGAGCACTCCAGACCATTACAACTGAAAAGGAGTTGCTTTATCCTGTTTGAACCACCACCTCTCAGGTGAGCACTCCAGACCACTACTACCGAAAAGGAGTCGCTTTGTCCTGATTGAACCACCACCTCTCAGGTGAGCACTCCAGACCATTACTACCGTAAAGGAGTCGCTTTGTCCTGATTGAACCACCACCTCTCAGGTGAGCACTCCAGACCATTACTACCGTAAAGGAGTCGCTTTGTCCTGATTGAACCACCACCTCTCAGGTGAGCACTCCAGACCATTACTACCGAAAAAGAGTCGCTTCATCCTGATTGAGCCACCACCTCTCAGGTGAGCACTCCAGGCCATTACAACTGAAAAGGAGTCGCTTCATCCTGATTGAGCCACCACTTCTCAGGTGAGCACTCCAGGCCATTACAATTGAAAAGGACTCGCTTCATCCTGATTGAGCCATCACCTCTCAGGTGAGCACTCCAGACCATTACTACCGAAAAGGAGTCGCTTCATCCTGATTGAGCCATCACCTCTCAGGTGGGCACTCCAGAGCATTACTACCAAAATGGAGTCGCTTCATCCTGATTGACCCACCACATCTCAGGTGAGCACTCCAGACCATTACTACCGAAAAGGTATTGCTTTATCCTGATTGAACCACTACCTCTCAGGTGAGCACTCCAGACCATTACTACCGAAAAGGAGTCGCTTCATCCTGATTGAGCCATCACCTCTCAGGTGAGCACTGCAGAGCATTACTACCGAAAAGGTATTGCTTTATCCTGATTGAACCACCACCTCTCAGGTGAGAACTCCAGACCATTACAACCGAAAAGGAGTCACTTTATCCTGATTGAACCACCATCTCTCTGGTGAGCACTCCAAACCATTACAACTGAAAAGGGGTCGCTTCATCCTGATTGAACCATCACCTCTCAGGTGAGCACTCCAGACCACTACTACAGAAAAGGAGTCGCTTTATCCTGATTGAACCACCACCTCTCAGGTGAGCACTCCAGGCCATTACAACTGAAATGGAGTCGCTTCATCCTGATTGAGCCACCACCTCTCAGGTGAGCACTCCAGGCCATTACAACTGAAAAGGAGTCGCTTCATCCTGATTGAGCCACCACCTCTCAGGTGAGCACTCCAGACCATTACTACCGAAAAGGAGTCGCTTCATCCTGGTTGAGCCATCACCTCTCAGATGAGCACTCCAGAGCATTACTACCGAAATGGAGTCACTTCATCCTGATTGACCCACCACCTCTCAGGTGAGCACTCCAGACCATTACTACCGAAAAGGTATTGCTTTATCCTGATTGAACCACCACCTCTCAGGTGAGCACTGCAGGCCATTACAACTGAAAAGGAGTCGCTTCATCTTGAGTGAGCCACCATCTCTCAGGTGAGCACTCCAGAGCATTACTACCGAAAAGGTATTGCTTTATCCTGATTGAACCACCACCTCTCAGGTGAGCACTCCAGACCATTACAACCGAAAAGCAGTCACTTTATCCTGATTGAACCACCATCTCTCAGGTGAGCACTCCAGAGAATTGCTCCAGAAAAGGAGTCGCTGAGCGAACTGAACGATCGGCAGTGTTTGATCGATTGGTTCTCAGTGAAGAGGCGCCGAGGGGCAGATAGAGCATCCACCTAGGTAAGTATGATACTGAAAAAAACACCCAGCATACAGGACAAGAGAAGTGGTACTGTGGAGAGTCCATACATACAGAATAAGAACAGATACTGAGAATTATGCTCAGTATACCCAGTCACTAAAATTACCATAGTATCGTTTAATTAAATATAAAATCTATCAGTTTCCAAGCCTGAAATGTGGCAGCTGGTATAAGGTGTGTGATGTCACAGTGAGCTGCAAATTGGTTCAAATCGGACTTCAGTTGTTTGAAAACATTACTGTATTTGGAGCTGACCGAGTGACATTGTCAGATTGTGTCTCCTGCGATTATCAGTGTTTTTTATTAAAATATTTTGCTATCGTATTATTATTGTATATATTGCTATTATTATTATCTCTATTAAACATTTTTATTTTTTTCAGGTACACTGGCATCAGTCACCACCACCATGCCATCATGACGTCGGTCCCGTGGAAGGCGGAGAGGCTGAAATTGCTCACAGAAAACCTTCGGAGGAGACAGGAGGAGGCAGAAAACCGGAGGCGCTCTCCCCCGGAGACAGGTATGCTGAACAACACCCACCATAGTGTAACACCCTTCTTTCCAGGTGCCCTGAAAACATCATGGGGTATGCATACCAGTATCTATATTTTATGTTATTTTCTGCTAAAAGTAGAAAATGCTTAGAAAAAAATATACTTCAGACCATTACTACTGAAAAGGAGTTGCTTTATCCTGATTGAACCACAACCTCTCAGGTGAGCACTCCAGACCACTACAACTGAAAAGGAGTTGCTTTATCCTGATTGAACCACCACCTCTCAGGTGAGCACTCCAGACCACTACTACCGAAATGGAGTTGCTTTATCCTGATTGAACCACCACCTCTCAGGTGAGCACTCCAGACCATTACTACCGTAAAGGAGTCGCTTTGTCCTGATTGAACCACCACCTCTCAGGTGAGCACTCCAGACCATTACTACCGTAAAGGAGTCGCTTTGTCCTGATTGAACCACCACCTCTCAGGTAAGCACTCCAGACCATTACTACCGAAAAAGAGTCGCTTCATCCTGATTGAGCCACCACCTCTCAGGTGAGCACTCCAGGCCATTACAACTGAAAAAGAGTCGCTTCATCCTGATTGAGCCACCACTTCTCAGGTGAGCACTCCAGGCCATTACAATTGAAAAGGACTCGCTTCATCCTGATTGAGCCATCACCTCTCAGGTGAGCACTCCAGACCATTACTACCGAAAAGGAGTCGCTTCATCCTGATTGAGCCATCACCTCTCAGGTGGGCACTCCAGAGCATTACTACCAAAATGGAGTCGCTTCATCCTGATTGACCCACCACATCTCAGGTGAGCACTCCAGACCATTACTACCGAAAAGGTATTGCTTTATCCTAATTGAACCACTACCTCTCAGGTGAGCACTCCAGACCATTACTACCGAAAAGGAGTCGCTTCATCCTGATTGAGCCACCACCTCTCAGGTGAGCACTCCAGACCACTACTACCGAAATGGAGTTGCTTTATCCTGATTGAACCACCACCTCTCAGGTGAGCACTCTAGACCATTACGACCGAAAAGGAGTCGCTTCATCCTGATTGAGCTATCACCTCTCAGGTGAGCACTCCAGAGCATTACTACCGAAATGGAGTCGCTTCATCCTGATTGACCCACCACATCTCAGATGAGCACTCCAGACCATTACTACCGAAAAGGTATTGCTTTATCCTGATTGAACCACTACCTCTCAGGTGAGCACTCCAGACCATTACTACCGAAAAGGATACACTTCATCCTGATTGAGCCACCACCTCTCAGGTGAGCACTCCAGACCACTACTACTGAAATGGAGTTGCTTTATCCTGATTGAACCACCACCTCTCAGGTGAGCACTCCAGACCACTACTACCGTAAGGGAGTCGCTTTGTCCTGATTAAACCACCACCTCTCAGGTGAGCACTCCAGACCATTACTACCGAAAAGGAGTCGCTTCATCCTGATTGAGCCATCACCTCTCAGGTGAGCACTCCAGAGCATTACTACCGAAATGGAGTCGCTTCATCCTGATTAACCCACCACATCTCAGGTGAGCACTCCAGACCATTACTACCGAAAAGGTATTGCTTTATCCTGATTGAACCACTACCTCTCAGGTGAGCACTCCAGACCATTACTACCGAAAAGGATACGCTTCATCCTTATTGAGCCACCACCTCTCAGGTGAGCACTCCAGACCACTACTACCGAAATGGAGTTGCTTTATCCTGATTGAACCACCACCTCTCAGGTGAGCACTCCAGACCACTACTACCGTAAGGGAGTCGCTTTGTCCTGATTGAACCACCACCTCTCAGGTGAGCACTCCAGACCATTACTACCGAAAAAGAGTCGCTTCATCCTGATTGAGCCACCACCTCTCAGGTGAGCACTCCAGGCCATTACAACTGAAAAGGAGTCGCTTCATCCTGATTGAGCCACCACCTCTCAGGTGAGCACTCCAGGCCATTACAACTGAAAAGGACTCGCTTTATCCTGATTGAGCCATCACCTCTCAGGTGAGCACTCCAGACCATTACTACCGAAAAGGAGTCGCTTCATCCTGATTGAGCCATCACCTCTCAGGTGGGCACTCCAGAGCATTACTACCAAAATGGAGTTGCTTCATCCTGATTGACCCACCACATCTCAGATGAGCACTTCAGACCATTACTACCGAAAAGGTATTGCTTTATCTTGATTGAACCACTACCTCTCAGGTGAGCACTCCAGACCATTACTACCGAAAAGGAGTCTCTTCATCCTGATTGAGCCATCACCTCTCAGGTGAGCACTCCAGAGCATTACTACCGAAAAGGTATTGCTTTATCCTGATTGAACCACCACTTCTCAGGTGAGCACTCCAGACCATTACAACCGAAAAGGAGTCACTTTATCCTGATTGAACCACCATCTCTCAGGTGAGCACTCCAGAGAATTACTCCAGAAAAGGAGTCGCTGAGCGAACTGAACGATCGGCAGTGTTTGATCGATTGGTTCTCAGTGTAGAGGCGCCGAGGGGCAGATAGAGCATCCACCTAGGTAAGTATGATACTGAAAAAAACACCCAGCATACAGGACAAGAGAAGTGGTACTGTGGAGAGTCCATACATACAGAATAAGAACAGATACTGAGAATTATGCTCAGTATACCCAGTGACTAAAATTACCATAGTATCGTTTAATTAAATATAAAATCTATCAGTTTCCAAGCCTGAAATGTGGCAGCTGGTATAAGGTGTGTGATGTCACAGTGAGCTGCAAATTGGTTCAAATCGGACTTCAGTTGTTTGAAAACATTACTGTATTTGGAGCTGACCGAGTGATATTGTCAGATTGTGTCTCCTGCGATTATCAGTGTTTTTTATTAAAATATTTTGCTATCGTATTATTATTGTATATATTGCTATTATTATTATCTCTATTAAACATTTTTATTTTTTTCAGGTACACTGGCATCAGTCACCACCACCATGCCATCATGACGTCGGTCCCGTGGAAGGCGGAGAGGCTGAAATTGCTCACAGAAAACCTTCGGAGGAGACAGGAGGAGGCAGAAAACCGGAGGCGCTCTCCCCCGGAGACAGGTATGCTGAACAACACCCACCATAGTTTAACACCCTTCTTTCCAGGTGCCCTGAAAACATTATGGGGTATGCATACCAGTATCTATATTTTATGTTATTTTCTGGTAAAAGTAGAAAATGCTTAGAAAAAAATTATACTTCAGACCATTACTACTGAAAAGGAGTTGCTTTATCATGATTGAACCACCACCTCTCAGGTGAGCACTCCAGACCATTACAACTGAAAAGGAGTTGCTTTATCCTGTTTGAACCACCACCTCTCAGGTGAGCACTCCAGACCACTACTACCGAAAAGGAGTCGCTTTGTCCTGATTGAACCACCACCTCTCAGGTGAGCACTCCAGACCATTACTACCGTAAAGGAGTCGCTTTGTCCTGATTGAACCACCACCTCTCAGGTGAGCACTCCAGACCATTACTACCGTAAAGGAGTCGCTTTGTCCTGATTGAACCACCACCTCTCAGGTGAGCACTCCAGACCATTACTACCGAAAAAGAGTCGCTTCATCCTGATTGAGCCACCACCTCTCAGGTGAGCACTCCAGGCCATTACAACTGAAAAGGAGTCGCTTCATCCTGATTGAGCCACCACTTCTCAGGTGAGCACTCCAGGCCATTACAATTGAAAAGGACTCGCTTCATCCTGATTGAGCCATCACCTCTCAGGTGAGCACTCCAGACCATTACTACCGAAAAGGAGTCGCTTCATCCTGATTGAGCCATCACCTCTCAGGTGGGCACTCCAGAGCATTACTACCAAAATGGAGTCGCTTCATCCTGATTGACCCACCACATCTCAGGTGAGCACTCCAGACCATTACTACCGAAAAGGTATTGCTTTATCCTGATTGAACCACTACCTCTCAGGTGAGCACTCCAGACCATTACTACCGAAAAGGAGTCGCTTCATCCTGATTGAGCCATCACCTCTCAGGTGAGCACTGCAGAGCATTACTACCGAAAAGGTATTGCTTTATCCTGATTGAACCACCACCTCTCAGGTGAGAACTCCAGACCATTACAACCGAAAAGGAGTCACTTTATCCTGATTGAACCACCATCTCTCTGGTGAGCACTCCAAACCATTACAACTGAAAAGGGGTCGCTTCATCCTGATTGAACCATCACCTCTCAGGTGAGCACTCCAGACCACTACTACAGAAAAGGAGTCGCTTTATCCTGATTGAACCACCACCTCTCAGGTGAGCACTCCAGGCCATTACAACTGAAATGGAGTCGCTTCATCCTGATTGAGCCACCACCTCTCAGGTGAGCACTCCAGGCCATTACAACTGAAAAGGAGTCGCTTCATCCTGATTGAGCCACCACCTCTCAGGTGAGCACTCCAGACCATTACTACCGAAAAGGAGTCGCTTCATCCTGGTTGAGCCATCACCTCTCAGATGAGCACTCCAGAGCATTACTACCGAAATGGAGTCACTTCATCCTGATTGACCCACCACCTCTCAGGTGAGCACTCCAGACCATTACTACCGAAAAGGTATTGCTTTATCCTGATTGAACCACCACCTCTCAGGTGAGCACTGCAGGCCATTACAACTGAAAAGGAGTCGCTTCATCTTGAGTGAGCCACCATCTCTCAGGTGAGCACTCCAGAGCATTACTACCGAAAAGGTATTGCTTTATCCTGATTGAACCACCACCTCTCAGGTGAGCACTCCAGACCATTACAACCGAAAAGCAGTCACTTTATCCTGATTGAACCACCATCTCTCAGGTGAGCACTCCAGAGAATTGCTCCAGAAAAGGAGTCGCTGAGCGAACTGAACGATCGGCAGTGTTTGATCGATTGGTTCTCAGTGAAGAGGCGCCGAGGGGCAGATAGAGCATCCACCTAGGTAAGTATGATACTGAAAAAAACACCCAGCATACAGGACAAGAGAAGTGGTACTGTGGAGAGTCCATACATACAGAATAAGAACAGATACTGAGAATTATGCTCAGTATACCCAGTCACTAAAATTACCATAGTATCGTTTAATTAAATATAAAATCTATCAGTTTCCAAGCCTGAAATGTGGCAGCTGGTATAAGGTGTGTGATGTCACAGTGAGCTGCAAATTGGTTCAAATCGGACTTCAGTTGTTTGAAAACATTACTGTATTTGGAGCTGACCGAGTGACATTGTCAGATTGTGTCTCCTGCGATTATCAGTGTTTTTTATTAAAATATTTTGCTATCGTATTATTATTGTATATATTGCTATTATTATTATCTCTATTAAACATTTTTATTTTTTTCAGGTACACTGGCATCAGTCACCACCACCATGCCATCATGACGTCGGTCCCGTGGAAGGCGGAGAGGCTGAAATTGCTCACAGAAAACCTTCGGAGGAGACAGGAGGAGGCAGAAAACCGGAGGCGCTCTCCCCCGGAGACAGGTATGCTGAACAACACCCACCATAGTGTAACACCCTTCTTTCCAGGTGCCCTGAAAACATCATGGGGTATGCATACCAGTATCTATATTTTATGTTATTTTCTGCTAAAAGTAGAAAATGCTTAGAAAAAAATATACTTCAGACCATTACTACTGAAAAGGAGTTGCTTTATCCTGATTGAACCACAACCTCTCAGGTGAGCACTCCAGACCATTACAACTGAAAAGGAGTTGCTTTATCCTGATTGAACCACCACCTCTCAGGTGAGCACTCCAGACCATTACTACCGTAAAGGAGTCGCTTTGTCCTGATTGAACCACCACCTCTCAGGTGAGCACTCCAGACCATTACTACCGTAAAGGAGTCGCTTTGTCCTGATTGAACCACCACCTCTCAGGTAAGCACTCCAGACCATTACTACCGAAAAAGAGTCGCTTCATCCTGATTGAGCCACCACCTCTCAGGTGAGCACTCCAGGCCATTACAACTGAAAAAGAGTCGCTTCATCCTGATTGAGCCACCACTTCTCAGGTGAGCACTCCAGGCCATTACAATTGAAAAGGACTCGCTTCATCCTGATTGAGCCATCACCTCTCAGGTGAGCACTCCAGACCATTACTACCGAAAAGGAGTCGCTTCATCCTGATTGAGCCATCACCTCTCAGGTGGGCACTCCAGAGCATTACTACCAAAATGGAGTCGCTTCATCCTGATTGACCCACCACATCTCAGGTGAGCACTCCAGACCATTACTACCGAAAAGGTATTGCTTTATCCTAATTGAACCACTACCTCTCAGGTGAGCACTCCAGACCATTACTACCGAAAAGGAGTCGCTTCATCCTGATTGAGCCACCACCTCTCAGGTGAGCACTCCAGACCACTACTACCGAAATGGAGTTGCTTTATCCTGATTGAACCACCACCTCTCAGGTGAGCACTCTAGACCATTACGACCGAAAAGGAGTCGCTTCATCCTGATTGAGCTATCACCTCTCAGGTGAGCACTCCAGAGCATTACTACCGAAATGGAGTCGCTTCATCCTGATTGACCCACCACATCTCAGATGAGCACTCCAGACCATTACTACCGAAAAGGTATTGCTTTATCCTGATTGAACCACTACCTCTCAGGTGAGCACTCCAGACCATTACTACCGAAAAGGATACACTTCATCCTGATTGAGCCACCACCTCTCAGGTGAGCACTCCAGACCACTACTACCGAAATGGAGTTGCTTTATCCTGATTGAACCACCACCTCTCAGGTGAGCACTCCAGACCACTACTACCGTAAGGGAGTCGCTTTGTCCTGATTAAACCACCACCTCTCAGGTGAGCACTCCAGACCATTACTACCGAAAAAGAGTCGCTTCATCCTGATTGAGCCACCACCTCTCAGGTGAGCACTCCAGGCCATTACAACTGAAAAGGAGTCGCTTCATCTTGATTGAGCCACCACCTCTCAGGTGAGCACTCCAGACCATTACTACCGAAAAGGAGTCGCTTCATCCTGATTGACCCACCACCTCTCAGGTGAGCACTCCAGACCATTACTACCGAAAAGGAGTCACTTTATCCTGATTGAACCACCATCTCTCAGGTGAGCACTCCAGGCCATTACAACTGAAAAGGAGTCGCTTCATCTTGATTGAGGCACCATCTCTCAGGTGAGCACTCCAGACCACTACTACCGAAATGGAGTTGCTTTATCCTGATTGAACCACCACCTCTCAGGTGAGCACTCCAGACCATTACTACCGTAAAGGAGTCGCTTTGTCCTGATTGAACCACCACCTCTCAGGTGAGCACTCCAGACCACTACTACCGTAAAGGAGTCGCTTTGTCCTGATTGAACCACCACCTCTCAGGTGAGCACTCCAGACCATTACTACTGAAAAAGAGTCGCTTCATCCTGATTGAGCCACCACCTCTCAGGTGAGCACTCCAGGCCATTACAACTGAAAAGGAGTCGCTTCATCCTGATTGAGCCACCACCTCTCAGGTGAGCACTCCAGGCCATTACAATTGTAAAGGACTCGCTTCATCCTGATTGAGCCATCACCTCTCAGGTGAGCACTCCAGACCATTACTACCGAAAAGGAGTCGCTTCATCCTGATTGAGCCATCACCTCTCAGGTGGGCACTCCAGAGCATTACTACCAAAATGGAGTCGCTTCATCCTGATTGACCCACCACATCTCAGGTGAGCACTCCAGACCATTACTACCGAAAAGGTATTGCTTTATCCTGATTTAACCACTACCTCTCAGGTGAGCACTCCAGACCATTACTACCGAAAAGGAGTCGCTTCATCCTGATTGAACCACCATCTCTCAGGTGAGCACTCCAGAGAATTACTCCAGAAAAGGAGTCGCTGAGCGAACTGAACGATCGGCAGTGTTTGATCGATTGGTTCTCAGTGTAGAGGCGCCGAGGGGCAGATAGAGCATCCACCTAGGTAAATATGATACTGAAAAAAACACCCAGCATACAGGACAAGAGGAGTGGTACTGTGGAGAGTCCATACATACAGAATAAGAACAGATACTGAGAATTATGCTCAGTATACCCAGTCACTAAAATTACCATAGTATAGTTTAATTGAATATAAAATCTATCAGTTTCCAAGCCTGAAATGTGGCAGCTGGTATAAGGTGTGTGATGTCACAGTGAGCTGCAAATTGGTTCAAGTCGGACTTCAGTTGTTTGAAAACATTACTGTATTTGGAGCTGACCGAGTGACATTGTCAGATTGTGTCTCCTGCGATTATCAGTGTTTTTTATTAAAATATTTTGCTATCGTATTATTATTGTATATATTGCTATTATTATTATCTCTATTAAACATTTTTATTTTTTTCAGGTACACTGGCATCAGTCACCACCACCATGCCATCATGACGTCGGTTCCGTGGAAGGCGGAGAGGCTGAAATTGCTCACAGAAAACCTTCGGAGGAGACAGGAGGAGGCAGAAAACCGGAGGCGCTCTCCCCCGGAGACAGGTATGCTGAACAACACCCACCATAGTGTAACACCCTTCTTTCCAGGTGCCCTGAAAACATCATGGCGTATGCATACCAGTATCTATATTTTATGTTATTTTCTGCTAAAAGTAGAAAATGCTTAGAAAAAAATATACTTCAGACCATTACTACTGAAAAGGAGTTGCTTTATCCTGATTGAACCACAACCTCTCAGGTGAGCACTCCAGACCATTACAACTGAAAAGGAGTTGCTTTATCCTGATTGAACCACCACCTCTCAGGTGAGCACTCCAGACCATTACTACCGAAAAGGAGTCACTTTATCCTGATTGAACCACCATCTCTCAGGTGAGCACTCCAGGCCATTACAACTGAAAAGGAGTCGCTTCATCTTGATTGAGGCACCATCTCTCAGGTGAGCACTCCAGACCACTACTACCGAAATGGAGTTGCTTTATCCTGATTGAACCACCACCTCTCAGGTGAGCACTCCAGACCATTACTACCGTAAAGGAGTCGCTTTGTCCTGATTGAACCACCACCTCTCAGGTGAGCACTCCAGACCACTACTACCGTAAAGGAGTCGCTTTGTCCTGATTGAACCACCACCTCTCAGGTGAGCACTCCAGACCATTACTACCGAAAAAGAGTCGCTTCATCCTGATTGAGCCACCACCTCTCAGGTGAGCACTCCAGGCCATTACAACTGAAAAGGAGTCGC
This sequence comes from Lithobates pipiens, assembly GCF_037356315.1. Taxonomy (NCBI): domain Eukaryota; kingdom Metazoa; phylum Chordata; class Amphibia; order Anura; family Ranidae; genus Lithobates; species Lithobates pipiens. The sequence goes on from NW_027507788.1 coordinate 115,737,385, forward strand.
TTCATCCTGATTGAGCCACCACCTCTCAGGTGAGCACTCCAGACCACTACTACCGAAATGGAGTTGCTTTATCCTGATTGAACCACCACCTCTCAGGTGAGCACTCCAGACCACTACTACCGTAAAGGAGTCGCTTCATCCTGATTGAACCACCACCTCTCAGGTGAGCACTCTAGACCATTATGACCGAAAAGGAGTCGCTTCATCCTGATTGAGCCATCACCTCTCAGGTGAGCACTCCAGAGCATTACTACCGAAATGGAGTCGCTTCATCCTGATTGACCCACCACATCTCAGGTGAGCACTCCAGACCATTACTACCGAAAAGGTATTGCTTTATCCTGATTGAACCACTACCTCTCAGGTGAGCACTCCAGACCATTACTACCGAAAAGGATACGCTTCATCCTGATTGAGCCACCACCTCTCAGGTGAGCACTCCAGACCACTACTACCGAAATGGAGTTGCTTTATCCTGATTGAACCACCACCTCTCAGGTGAGCACTCCAGACCACTACTACCGTAAGGGAGTCGCTTTGTCCTGATTGAACCACCACCTCTCAGGTGAGCACTCCAGACCATTACTACCGAAAAAGAGTCGCTTCATCCTGATTGAGCCACCACCTCTCAGGTGAGCACTCCAGGCCATTACAACTGAAAAGGAGTCGCTTCATCCTGATTGAGCCACCACCTCTCAGGTGAGCACTCCAGACCACTACTACCGAAATGGAGTTGCTTTATCCTGATTGAACCACCACCTCTCAGGTGAGCACTCCAGACCACTACTACCGTAAAGGAGTCGCTTCATCCTGATTGAACCACCACCTCTCAGGTGAGCACTCTAGACCATTATGACCGAAAAGGAGTCGCTTCATCCTGATTGAGCCATCACCTCTCAGGTGAGCACTCCAGAGCATTACTACCGAAATGGAGTCGCTTCATCCTGATTGACCCACCACATCTCAGGTGAGCACTCCAGACCATTACTACCGAAAAGGTATTGCTTTATCCTGATTGAACCACTACCTCTCAGGTGAGCACTCCAGACCATTACTACCGAAAAGGATACGCTTCATCCTGATTGAGCCACCACCTCTCAGGTGAGCACTCCAGACCACTACTACCGAAATGGAGTTGCTTTATCCTGATTGAACCACCACCTCTCAGGTGAGCACTCCAGACCACTACTACCGTAAGGGAGTCGCTTTGTCCTGATTGAACCACCACCTCTCAGGTGAGCACTCCAGACCATTACTACCGAAAAAGAGTCGCTTCATCCTGATTGAGCCACCACCTCTCAGGTGAGCACTCCAGGCCATTACAACTGAAAAGGAGTCGCTTCATCCTGATTGAGCCACCACCTCTCAGGTGAGCACTCCAGGCCATTACAACTGAAAAGGAGTCGCTTCATCCTGATTGAACCACCACCTCTCAGGTGAGCACTCTAGACCATTAGGACCGAAAAGGAGTCGCTTCATCCTGATTGAGCCATCACCTCTTAGGTGAGCACTCCAGAGCATTACTACCGAAATGGAGTCGCTTCATCCTGATTGACCCACCACCTCTCAGGTGAGCACTCCAGACCATTACTACCGAAAAGGTATTGCTTTATCCTGATTGAACCACCACCTCTCAGGTGAGCACTGCAGGCCATTACAACTGAAAAGGAGTCGCTTCATCCTGATTGAGCCACCACCTCTCAGGTGAGCACTCCAGACCATTACTACCGAAAAGGAGTCGCTTCATCCTGATTGAGCCATCACTTCTCAGGTGGGCACTCCAGAGCATTACTACCAAAATGGAGTCGCTTCATCTTGATTGACCCACCAAATCTCAGGTGAGCACTCCAGACCATTACTACCGAAAAGGTATTGCTTTATCCTGATTGAACCACTACCTCTCAGGTGAGCACTCCAGACCATTACTACCGAAAAGGAGTCGCTTCATCCTGATTGAGCCATCACCTCTCAGGTGAGCACTCCAGAGCATTACTACCGAAAAGGTATTGTTTTATCCTGATTGAACCACCACCTCTCAGGTGAGCACTTCAGACCATTACAACCGAAAAGGAGTCACTTTATCCTGATTGAACCACCATCTCTCAGGTGAGCACTCCAGAGAATTACTCCAGAAAAGGAGTCGCTGAGCGATCTGAACGATCGGCAGTGTTTGATCGATTGGTTCTCAGTGTAGAGGCGCCGAGGGGCAGATAGAGCATCCACCTAGGTAAGTATGATACTGAAAAAAACACCCAGCATACAGGACAAGAGGAGTGGTACTGTGGAGAGTCCATACATACAGAATAAGAACAGATACTGAGAATTATGCTCAGTATACCCAGTCACTAAAATTACCATAGTATAGTTTAATTGAATATAAAATCTATCAGTTTCCAAGCCTGAAATGTGGCAGCTGGTATAAGGTGTGTGATGTCACAGTGAGCTGAAAATTGGTTCAAATCGGACTTCAGTTGTTTGAAAACATTACTGTATTTGGAGCTGACCGAGTGACATTGTCAGATTGTGTCTCCTGCGATTATCAGTGTTTTTTATTAAAATATTTTGCTATCGTATTATTATTGTATATATTGCTATTATTATTATCTCTATTAAACATTTTTATTTTTTTCAGGTACACTGGCATCAGTCACCACCACCATGCCATCATGACGTCGGTCCCATGGAAGGCGGAGAGGCTGAAATTGCTCACAGAAAACCTTCGGAGGAGACAGGAGGAGGCAGAAAACCGGAGGCGCTCTCCCCCGGAGACAGGTATGCTGAACAACACCCACCATAGTGTAACACCCTTCTTTCCAGGTGCCCTGAAAACATCATGGGGTATGCATACCAGTATCTATATTTTATGTTATTTTCTGCTAAAAGTAGAAAATGCTTAGAAAAAAATATACTTCAGACCATTACTACTGAAAAGGAGTTGCTTTATCCTGATTGAACCACAACCTCTCAGGTGAGCACTCCAGACCATTACAACTGAAAAGGAGTTGCTTTATCCTGATTGAACCACCACCTCTCAGGTGAGCACTCCAGACCACTACTACCGAAATGGAGTTGCTTTATCCTGATTGAACCACCACCTCTCAGGTGAGCACTCCAGACCATTACTACCGTAAAGGAGTCGCTTTGTCCTGATTGAACCACCACCTCTCAGGTGAGCACTCCAGACCATTACTACCGTAAAGGAGTCGCTTTGTCCTGATTGAACCACCACCTCTCAGGTAAGCACTCCAGACCATTACTACCGAAAAAGAGTCGCTTCATCCTGATTGAGCCACCACCTCTCAGGTGAGCACTCCAGGCCATTACAACTGAAAAAGAGTCGCTTCATCCTGATTGAGCCACCACTTCTCAGGTGAGCAATCCAGGCCATTACAATTGAAAAGGACTCGCTTCATCCTGATTGAGCCATCACCTCTCAGGTGGGCACTCCAGAGCATTACTACCAAAATGGAGTCGCTTCATCCTGATTGACCCACCACATCTCAGGTGAGCACTCCAGACCATTACTACCGAAAAGGTATTGCTTTATCCTAATTGAACCACTACATCTCAGGTGAGCACTCCAGACCATTACTACCGAAAAGGAGTCGCTTCATCCTGATTGAGCCACCACCTCTCAGGTGAGCACTCCAGACCACTACTACCGAAATGGAGTCGCTTTATCCTGATTGAACCACCACCTCTCAGGTGAGCACTCCAGACCACTACTACCGTAAAGGAGTCGCTTTGTCCTGATTGAACCACCACTTCTCAGGTGAGCACTCCAGACCATTACTACCGAAAAAGAGTCGCTTCATCCTGATTGAGCCACCACCTCTCAGGTGAGCACTCCAGGCCATTACAACTGAAAAGGAGTCGCTTCATCCTGATTGAACCACCACCTCTCAGGTGAGCACTCTAGACCATTACGACCGAAAAGGAGTCGCTTCATCCTGATTGAGCCATCACCTCTCAGGTGACCACTCCAGAGCATTAATACCGAAATGGAGTCGCTTCATCCTGATTGACCCACCACATCTCAGGTGAGCACTCCAGACCGTTACTACCAAAAAGGTATTGCTTTATCCTGATTGAACCACTACCTCTCAGGTGAGCACTCCAGACCATTACTACCGAAAAGGATACGCTTCATCCTGATTGAGCCACCACCTCTCAGGTGAGCACTCCAGACCACTACTACCGAAATGGAGTTGCTTTATCCTGATTGAACCACCACCTCTCAGGTGAGCACTCCAGACCACTACTACCGTAAGGGAGTCGCTTTGTCCTGATTGAACCACCACCTCTCAGGTGAGCACTCCAGACCATTACTACCGAAAAAGAGTCGCTTCATCCTGATTGAGCCACCACCTCTCAGGTGAGCACTCCAGGCGATTACAACTGAAAAGGAGTCGCTTCATCCTGATTGAGCCACCACCTCTCAGGTGAGCACTCCAGGCCATTACAACTGAAAAGGAGTCGCTTCATCCTGATTGAACCACCACCTCTCAGGTGAGCACTCTAGACCATTACGACCAAAAAGGAGTCGCTTCATCCTGATTGAGCCATCACCTCTTAGGTGAGCACTCCAGAGCATTACTACCGAAATGGAGTCGCTTCATCCTGATTGACCCACCACCTCTCAGGTGAGCACTCCAGACCATTACTACCGAAAAGGTATTGCTTTATCCTGATTGAACCACCACCTCTCAGGTGAGCACTGCAGGCCATTACAACTGAAAAGGAGTCGCTTCATCCTGATTGAGCCACCACCTCTCAGGTGAGCACTCCAGACCATTACAACTGAAAAGGAGTCACTTTATCCTGATTGAACCACCATCTCTCAGGTGAGCACTCCAGGCCATTACAACTGAAAAAGAGTCGCTTCATCCTGATTGAGCCACCACTTCTCAGGTGAGCACTCCAGGCCATTACAATTGAAAAGGACTCGCTTCATCCTGATCGAGCCATCACCTCTCAGGTGAGCACTCCAGACCATTACTACCGAAAAGGAGTCGCTTCATCCTGATTGAGCCATCACCTCTCAGGTGGGCACTCCAGAGCATTACTACCAAAATGGAGTCGCTTCATCCTGATTGACCCACCACATCTCAGGTGAGCACTCCAGGGTGAAGCCAGCACTTCCATAAAATTGTACGCATTGCTGGCCAACTGAATGTGGTGGCTGACCAATGGCTCAGACATTAAGCTCTGAACTATCCGAACCATCAGATGTGCATACACGAGCAAAAAGAAAGAACATGAGAAAAGTGTTGCACAGACCCCTTCATCAGAGCATGGATGAGAAGTTGAGATGTTCCCTCAGAAGACCTTGAAGAATCTTCTCTGCACAAGCAAGGAAGAAGTTGATCCTCTTTGAAAGGTAGGACATTTCTAGATCGATATTTGGGTTGTGTTTGGAATTCAGAAGGTGGGGTGTGGATTTGCTGTGTCAATGTGTGTGGATTTGGGGAGAGGAGGTGAGGGAGTTTGCGTTTGCTGTGTGTGTGTATATTTGGGGGGAAGGTGAGGAAGGGCGGGTTTGCTGTTTGTCTGATTTTGGGCTATAACCCTCAAAGTTTTACTCCTGTCTGATAGCGCATTCATGAGCAATAAAAGAAAAAGGAGGAAAGGGAAGTGTTGTGTACCCTTAATCTGCTTAGGGGTGAAGCCAGCACTTCATTAATATTGTGCGCATCACTGGCCAAATGAATGTGGCAGCTGACCAATGGCTCAGACATTAAGCTCTGAACTATCCGGACCATCAGATGTGGATGTGCACACACAAGCAAAAAGAAAGAACATGAGAAAAATGTTGCACAGACCCCTTCATCAGAGCATGGATGAGAAGTTGAGATGTTCCCTCAGAAGATCAAGAAGAAACTTCACTGCACAAGCAAGGAAGAAATTTATCCTGTTTGAAAGGTAGGACAGTTTCAGATCTATATTTGGGTTGTGTTTGGAATTGAGAAGGTGGGGTGTGGATTTGCTGTGTCAATGTGTGTGGATTTGGGGAGGGGAGGTGAGGGAGTTTGGGTTTGCTGTGTGTGTATTTGGGGGGAAGGTGAGGGAGGGTGGGTTTGCTATGTGTGTGTTTTTTTGGGATATAACCCTCAAAGGTTTACTCCTGTCTGATAGCGTATTCAGGAGCAATAAAAGAAAAGGGAGGAAAGGGAAGTGTTGTGTACCCCTACGCTTAGGGGTGAAGCCAGCACTTCCTTAAAACTTCTCTGCACAAGCTAGGAAGAAGTTGATCCTCTTCGAAATGCAGGACACTTCCAGATCTATACTTGGGTTGGGTATTCATGAGCAATAAAAGAAAAAGGAGGAAAGGGAAGTGTTGTCTACCCCTACTCTGCTTACGGGTGAAGCCAGCACTTCCTTAAAATTGTGCGCATCGCTGGCCAACTGAATGTGGTGAATGACCAATGGCTCAGACATTAAGCTCTGAACTATCCCGATCATCAGATGTGCTCAAACAAGCAAAAAGAAAGAACATGAGAAAAGTGTTGCACAGACCCCTTCATCAGAGCATGGATGAGAAGTTGAGATATTCCCTCAGAAGATCTAGAAGAAACTTCTCTGCACAAACAAGGAAGAAGTTGATCCTCTTCGAAAGGTAGGACATTTCCAGATCTATACTTGGGTTGTGTTTGGAATTGAGAAGGTGGGGTGTGGATTTGCTGTGTCAATGTGTGTGGATTTGGGGAGGGGAGGTGAGGGAGTTTGGGTTTGCTGTGTGTGTGTATTTTGGGGGAAGGTGAGGAAGGGTGGGTTTTCTGTGTGTCTGATTTTGAGCTATAACCCTCAAAGTTTTAGTCCTGTCTGATAGCGCTTTCATGAGCGATAAAAGAAAAAGGAGAAAAGGGAAGTGTTGTATACCCCTACTCTGCTTAGGGGTGAAGCCAGCACTTCCTTAAAATTGTGCGCATCTCTGGCCAACTGAATGTGGTGGCTGACCAATGGCTCAGACATTAAGCTCTGATGCATCCGGACCATCAGATGTGCACACACAAGCAAAAGAAAGAACATGAGAAAAGTAATGCACAGACCCCTTCATCAGAGCATGGATGAGAAGTTGAGATGTTTCCTCAGAAGATCTAGAAGAAACTTCTCTGTACAAAAAAGGAAGAAGTTGATCCACTTCAAAAGGTAGGACATTTCCAGATCTATCCTTGGGTTGTGTTTAGATTTGAAAATGTGAGATATGGCTTTACTGTGTCAATGTGTGTGCATTTGGCGAGGGGAGGTGAGGGAGTTTGGGTTTGCTGTGTGTGTGTGTATTTGGGGGGAAGGTGAGGAAGGGTGGGTTTGCTGTGTGTCTGATTATGGGCTATAACCCTCAAAGTTTTACTCCTGTCTGATAGCGCATTCATGAGCGATAAAAGAAAAAGGAGGAACGGGAAGTGATGTGTACCCCTACTCTGCTTAGGGGTGAAGCCAGCACATCCTTAAAATTGTGCGCATCTCTGGCCAAATGAATGTGGTGGCTGACCAATGGCTCAGATATTAAGCTCTGAACTATCCGGACCATCAGATGTGCACACACAAGCAAAAAGAAAGAACATGAGAAAAGTGTTGCACAGACCCCTTCATCAGAGCATGGATGAGAAGTTGAGATGTTCCCTCAGAAGATCTAGAAGAAACTTTACTGCACAAGCAAGGAAGAAGTTGATCCTCTTCGAAAGGTAGGACATTTCCAGATGTATACTTGGGTTGATTTTGAAAATGTGAGATGTGGATTTGCTGTGTGAATGTGTGCGGATTTGGGGAAGGATAGGTGAGGGAGGTTGGGTTAGCTGTGTGTGGATTTGGAGGGGAGGTAGGGATGGGTGGATTTGCTGTGTGTCTGATTTTGGGCTATAAGCCCCAAAGTATTGCTCCTATCTAATAGCACATTCATGCACTTTAAAAAAAAAAGGAGGACAGGGAAGTGTTGTGTACCCCTAATCTGCTTAGGGGTGAAGCCAGCACTTCATTAAAATTGTGCGCATCACTGGCCAAATGAATGTGGAAGCTGACCAATGGCTCAGACATTAAGCTCTGAACTATCAGGACCATCAGATGTGCACACACAAGCAAAAAGAAAGAACATGAGAAAAGTGTTGCACAGACCCCTTCATCAGAGCTTGGATGAGAAGTTGAGATGTTCCCCCAGAAGATGTAGAAGAAACTTTACTGCACAAGCAAGGAAGAAGTTGATCCTCTTCGAAAGGTAGGACATTTCCAGATCTATACTTGGTTTGTGTTTGGAATTGAGAAGGTGGGGTGTGGATTTGCTGTGTCAATGTGTGTGGTTTTGGGGGGAGGAGGTGAGGGATTTTGGGTTTGCTGTGTGTGTGTATTTGGGGGGAAGGTGAGGAAGGGTGGGTTTGCTGTGTGTCTGATTTTGGGCTATAACCCTCAAAGTTTTACTCCTGTATGATAGCGCATTCATGAGCGATAAAAGAAAAAGGAGGAAAGGGAAGTGTTGTGTACCCCTACTCTGCTTAGGGGTGAAGCCAGCACTTCCTTAAAATTGTGCGCATCGCTGGCCAACTGAATGTGGTAGCTGACCAATGGCTCAGACATTAAGCTCTGAACTATCCGGACCATCAGATGTGCTCAAACAAGCAAAAGGAAAGAACATGAGAAAAGTTTTGCACAGACCCCTTTATCAGAGCATGCATGAGAGGTTAAGATGTTCCCTCAGAAGATCTAGAAGAAACTTCTCTGCACAAGCAAGGAAGAAGTTGATCCTCCTGGAAAGGTAGGACATTTCCAGATCTATACTTGGGTTGTGTTTGGATTTGAAAATGTGAGATGTGGATTTGCTATGTCAATGTGTGTGTATTTGGCGAGGGGAGGTGAGGGAGTTTGGGTTTGCTGTGTGTGTGTGTGTGTGTGTATTTGGGGGGAAGGTGAGGAAGGGTGGGTTTGCTGTGTGTCTCATTTTGGGCTATAACCCTCAAAGTTTTATTCCTGTCTGATAGCGCATTCATGAGCGATAAAAGAAAAAGGAGGAAAGGGAAGTGTTGTGTACCCCTACTCTGCTTAGGGGTGAAGCCAGCACTTCCATAAAATTGTACGCATTGCTGGCCAACTGAATGTTGTGGCTGACCAATGGCTCAGACATTAAGCTCTGAACTATCCGAACCATCAGATGTGCAAACACGAGCAAAAAGAAAGAACATGAGAAAAGTGTTGCACAGACCCCTTCATCAGAGGATGGATGAGAAGTTGAGATGTTCCCTCAGAAGACCTTGAAGAAACTTCTCTGCACAAGCAAGGAAGAATTTGATCCTCTTTGAAAGGTAGGACATTTCTAGATCGATATTTGGGTTGTTTTTGGAATTCAGAAGGTGGGGTGTGGATTTGCTGTGTCAATGTGTGTGGATTTGAAAAGGGGAGGTGAGGGAGTTTGGGTTTGCTGTATGTGTGTATTTGGGGGGAAGGTGAGGAAGGGTGGGTTTGCTGTGTGTCTGATTTTGGCCTATAACCCTCAAAGTTTTACTCCTGTATGATAGCGCATTCATGAGCGATAAAAGAAAAAGGAGGAAAGGGAAGTGTTGTGTACCCCTACTCTGCTTAGGGGTGAAGCCAGCACTTCCTTAAAATTGTGCGCATCGCTGGCCAACTGAATGTGGTAGCTGACCAATGGCTCAGACATTAAGCTCTGAACTATCCCGACCATCAGATGTGCACACACAAGCAAAAAGAAAGACCATGAGAAAAGTGTTGCACAGACCCCTTCATCAGAGCATGGATGAGAAGTTGAGATGTTCCCTCAGAAGATCTAGAAGAAACTTCTCTGCACAAGCAAGGAAGAAGTTGATCCTCTTCGAAAGGTAGGACATTTCCAGATCTATACTTGGGTTCTGTTTGGAATTGAGAAGGTGGGGTGTGGATTTGCTGTGTCAATGTGTGTGGATTTGGGGAGGAGAGGTGAGGGAGTTTGGGTTTGCTGTGTGTGTGTATTTGGGGGGAAGGTGAGGAAGGGTGGGTTTGCTGTTTGTCTGATTTTGGGCTACAACCATCAAAGTTTTATTCCTGTCTGATAGCGCTTTCATGAGCGATAAAAGAAAAAGGAGAAAAGGGAAGTGTTGTGTACCCCTACTCAGCTTAGGGGTGAAGCCAGCACTTCCTTAAAATTGTGTGCATCGTTGGCCAACTGAATGTGGTGGCGGACCAATGGCTCAGACATTAAGCTCTGAACTATCCGGACCATCACATGTGCACACACAAGCAAAAAGAAAGAACATGAGAAAAGTGTTGCACATACCCCTTCATCAGAGCATAGATGAGAAGTTGAGATGTTCCCTTAGAAGATCTAGAAGAAACTTCACTGCACAAGCAAGGAAGAAGTTGATCTTCTTCAAAAGGTAGGACAGTTCCAGATCTATACTTGGGTTGTGTTTGGAAATTAGAAGGTGGGGTGTGGATTTGCTGTGTCAATGTGTGTGGATTTGGAGAGGGGAGGTGAGGGAGTTTGGGTTTGCTGTATGTGTGTATTTGGGGGGAAGGTGAGGAAGGGTGGGTTTGCTGTGTGTCTGATTTTGGGCTATAACCCTCAAAGTTTTACTCCTGTCTGATAGCGCATTCATGAGCGATAAAAGCAAAAGGAGGAACGGGAAGTGATGTGTACCCCTACTCTGCTTAGGGGTGAAGCCAGCACTTCCTTAAAATTGTGCGCATCGCTGGCCAACTGAATGTGGTGGCTGACCAATGGCTCAGATATTAAGCTCTGAACTATCCGGACCATCAGATGTGCACACACAAGCAAAAAGAAAGAACATGAGAAAAGTGTTGCACAGACCCCTTCATCAGAGCATGGATGAGAAGTTGAGATATTCCCTCAGAAGATCTAGAAGAAACTTCTCTGTACAAAAAAGGAAGAAATTTATCCTGTTCGAAAGGTAGGACAGTTCCAGATCTATACTTGGGTTGTGTTTGGAATTGAGAAGGTGGGGTGTGGATTTGCTGTGTCAATGTGTGTGGATTTGGGGAGGGGAGGTGAGGGAGTTTGGGTTTGCTGTGTGTGTGTATTTGGGGGGAAGGTGAGGAAGGGTGGGTTTGCTATGTGTGTGTGTTTTTGGGATATAACCCTCAAAGTTTTACTCCTGTCTGATAGCGTATTCAGGAGCAATAAAAGAAAAAGGAGGAAAGGGAAGTGTTGTGTACCCCTACTCTGCTTAGGGGTGAAGCCAGCACTTCCTTAAAATTGTGCGCATCGCTGGCCAACTGAATATGGTGGATGACCAATGGCTCAGACATTAAGCTCTGAACTATCCGGATCATCAGATGTGCTCAAACAAGCAAAAAGAAAGAACATGAGAAAAGTGTTGCACAGACCCCTTCATCAGAGCATGGATGAGAAGTTGAGATATTCCCTCAGAAGATCTAGAAGAAACTTCTCTGTACAAAAAAGGAAGAAGTTGATCCACTTCAAAAGGTAGGACATTTCCAGATCTATACTTGGGTTGTGTTTGGATTTGAAAATGTGAGATAAGGCTTTACTGTGTCAATGTGTGTGCATTTGGCGAGGGGAGGTGAGGGAGTTTGGGTTTGCTGTGTGTGTGTGTATTTGGGGGGAAGGTGAGGAAGGGTGGGTTTGCTGTGTGTCTGATTATGGGCTATAACCCTCAAAGTTTTACTCCTGTCTGATAGCGCATTCATGAGCGATAAAAGAAAAAGGAGGAACGGGAAGTGATGTGTACCCCTACTCTGCTTAGGGGTGAAGCCAGCACATCCTTAAAATTGTGCGCATCTCTGGCCAAATGAATGTGGTGGCTGACCAATGGCTCAGATATTAAGCTCTGAACTATCCGGACCATCAGATGTGCACACACAAGCAAAAAGAAAGAACATGAGAAAAGTGTTGCACAGACCCCTTCATCAGAGCATGGATGAGAAGTTGAGATGTTCCCTCAGAAGATCTAGAAGAAACTTTACTGCACAAGCAAGGAAGAAGTTGATCCTCTTCGAAAGGTAGGACATTTCCAGATGTATACTTGGGTTGATTTTGAAAATGTGAGATGTGGATTTGCTGTGTGAATGTGTGCGGATTTGGGGAAGGATAGGTGAGGGAGGTTGGGTTAGCTGTGTGTGGATTTGGAGGGGAGGTAGGGATGGGTGGATTTGCTGTGTGTCTGATTTTGGGCTATAAGCCCCAAAGTATTGCTCCTATCTAATAGCACATTCATGCACTTTAAAAAAAAAAGGAGGACAGGGAAGTGTTGTGTACCCCTAATCTGCTTAGGGGTGAAGCCAGCACTTCATTAAAATTGTGCGCATCACTGGCCAAATGAATGTGGAAGCTGACCAATGGCTCAGACATTAAGCTCTGAACTATCAGGACCATCAGATGTGCACACACAAGCAAAAAGAAAGAACATGAGAAAAGTGTTGCACAGACCCCTTCATCAGAGCTTGGATGAGAAGTTGAGATGTTCCCCCAGAAGATGTAGAAGAAACTTTACTGCACAAGCAAGGAAGAAGTTGATCCTCTTCGAAAGGTAGGACATTTCCAGATCTATACTTGGTTTGTGTTTGGAATTGAGAAGGTGGGGTGTGGATTTGCTGTGTCAATGTGTGTGGTTTTGGGGGGAGGAGGTGAGGGATTTTGGGTTTGCTGTGTGTGTGTATTTGGGGGGAAGGTGAGGAAGGGTGGGTTTGCTGTGTGTCTGATTTTGGGCTATAACCCTCAAAGTTTTACTCCTGTATGATAGCGCATTCATGAGCGATAAAAGAAAAAGGAGGAAAGGGAAGTGTTGTGTACCCCTACTCTGCTTAGGGGTGAAGCCAGCACTTCCTTAAAATTGTGCGCATCGCTGGCCAACTGAATGTGGTAGCTGACCAATGGCTCAGACATTAAGCTCTGAACTATCCGGACCATCAGATGTGCTCAAACAAGCAAAAGGAAAGAACATGAGAAAAGTTTTGCACAGACCCCTTTATCAGAGCATGCATGAGAGGTTAAGATGTTCCCTCAGAAGATCTAGAAGAAACTTCTCTGCACAAGCAAGGAAGAAGTTGATCCTCCTGGAAAGGTAGGACATTTCCAGATCTATACTTGGGTTGTGTTTGGATTTGAAAATGTGAGATGTGGATTTGCTATGTCAATGTGTGTGTATTTGGCGAGGGGAGGTGAGGGAGTTTGGGTTTGCTGTGTGTGTGTGTGTGTGTGTATTTGGGGGGAAGGTGAGGAAGGGTGGGTTTGCTGTGTGTCTCATTTTGGGCTATAACCCTCAAAGTTTTATTCCTGTCTGATAGCGCATTCATGAGCGATAAAAGAAAAAGGAGGAAAGGGAAGTGTTGTGTACCCCTACTCTGCTTAGGGGTGAAGCCAGCACTTCCATAAAATTGTACGCATTGCTGGCCAACTGAATGTTGTGGCTGACCAATGGCTCAGACATTAAGCTCTGAACTATCCGAACCATCAGATGTGCAAACACGAGCAAAAAGATAGAACATGAGAAAAGTGTTGCACAGACCCCTTCATCAGAGGATGGATGAGAAGTTGAGATGTTCCCTCAGAAGACCTTGAAGAAACTTCTCTGCACAAGCAAGGAAGAATTTGATCCTCTTTGAAAGGTAGGACATTTCTAGATCGATATTTGGGTTGTTTTTGGAATTCAGAAGGTGGGGTGTGGATTTGCTGTGTCAATGTGTGTGGATTTGAAAAGGGGAGGTGAGGGAGTTTGGGTTTGCTGTATGTGTGTATTTGGGGGGAAGGTGAGGAAGGGTGGGTTTGCTGTGTGTCTGATTTTGGCCTATAACCCTCAAAGTTTTACTCCTGTATGATAGCGCATTCATGAGCGATAAAAGAAAAAGGAGGAAAGGGAAGTGTTGTGTACCCCTACTCTGCTTAGGGGTGAAGCCAGCACTTCCTTAAAATTGTGCGCATCGCTGGCCAACTGAATGTGGTAGCTGACCAATGGCTCAGACATTAAGCTCTGAACTATCCCGACCATCATATGTGCACACACAAGCAAAAAGAAAGACCATGAGAAAAGTGTTGCACAGACCCCTTCATCAGAGCATGGATGAGAAGTTGAGATGTTCCCTCAGAAGATCTAGAAGAAACTTCTCTGCACAAGCAAGGAAGAAGTTGATCCTCTTCGAAAGGTAGGACATTTCCAGATCTATACTTGGGTTCTGTTTGGAATTGAGAAGGTGGGGTGTGGATTTGCTGTGTCAATGTGTGTGGATTTGGGGAGGAGAGGTGAGGGAGTTTGGGTTTGCTGTGTGTGTGTATTTGGGGGGAAGGTGAGGAAGGGTGGGTTTGCTGTTTGTCTGATTTTGGGCTACAACCATCAAAGTTTTATTCCTGTCTGATAGCGCTTTCATGAGCGATAAAAGAAAAAGGAGAAAAGGGAAGTGTTGTGTACCCCTACTCAGCTTAGGGGTGAAGCCAGCACTTCCTTAAAATTGTGTGCATCGTTGGCCAACTGAATGTGGTGGCGGACCAATGGCTCAGACATTAAGCTCTGAACTATCCGGACCATCACATGTGCACACACAAGCAAAAAGAAAGAACATGAGAAAAGTGTTGCACATACCCCTTCATCAGAGCATAGATGAGAAGTTGAGATGTTCCCTTAGAAGATCTAGAAGAAACTTCACTGCACAAGCAAGGAAGAAGTTGATCTTCTTCAAAAGGTAGGACAGTTCCAGATCTATACTTGGGTTGTGTTTGGAAATTAGAAGGTGGGGTGTGGATTTGCTGTGTCAATGTGTGTGGATTTGGAGAGGGGAGGTGAGGGAGTTTGGGTTTGCTGTATGTGTGTATTTGGGGGGAAGGTGAGGAAGGGTGGGTTTGCTGTGTGTCTGATTTTGGGCTATAACCCTCAAAGTTTTACTCCTGTCTGATAGCGCATTCATGAGCGATAAAAGCAAAAGGAGGAACGGGAAGTGATGTGTACCCCTACTCTGCTTAGGGGTGAAGCCAGCACTTCCTTAAAATTGTGCGCATCGCTGGCCAACTGAATGTGGTGGCTGACCAATGGCTCAGATATTAAGCTCTGAACTATCCGGACCATCAGATGTGCACACACAAGCAAAAAGAAAGAACATGAGAAAAGTGTTGCACAGACCCCTTCATCAGAGCATGGATGAGAAGTTGAGATATTCCCTCAGAAGATCTAGAAGAAACTTCTCTGTACAAAAAAGGAAGAAATTTATCCTGTTCGAAAGGTAGGACAGTTCCAGATCTATACTTGGGTTGTGTTTGGAATTGAGAAGGTGGGGTGTGGATTTGCTGTGTCAATGTGTGTGGATTTGGGGAGGGGAGGTGAGGGAGTTTGGGTTTGCTGTGTGTGTGTATTTGGGGGGAAGGTGAGGAAGGGTGGGTTTGCTATGTGTGTGTGTTTTTGGGATATAACCCTCAAAGTTTTACTCCTGTCTGATAGCGTATTCAGGAGCAATAAAAGAAAAAGGAGGAAAGGGAAGTGTTGTGTACCCCTACTCTGCTTAGGGGTGAAGCCAGCACTTCCTTAAAATTGTGCGCATCGCTGGCCAACTGAATATGGTGGATGACCAATGGCTCAGACATTAAGCTCTGAACTATCCGGATCATCAGATGTGCTCAAACAAGCAAAAAGAAAGAACATGAGAAAAGTGTTGCACAGACCCCTTCATCAGAGCATGGATGAGAAGTTGAGATATTCCCTCAGAAGATCTAGAAGAAACTTCTCTGTACAAAAAAGGAAGAAGTTGATCCACTTCAAAAGGTAGGACATTTCCAGATCTATACTTGGGTTGTGTTTGGATTTGAAAATGTGAGATAAGGCTTTACTGTGTCAATGTGTGTGCATTTGGCGAGGGGAGGTGAGGGAGTTTGGGTTTGCTGTGTGTGTGTGTATTTGGGGGGAAGGTGAGGAAGGGTGGGTTTGCTGTTTGTCTGATTATGGGCTATAACCCTCAAAGTTTTACTCCTGTCTGCTAGCATATTTATGAGCAATAAAAGAAAAAGGAGGAAAGGGAAGTGTTTTGTACCCTTACTCTGCTTAGGGGTGAAGCCAGCACTTTCATAAAATTGTGCGCATCGCTGGCCAACTGAATTTGGTGGCTGACCAATGGCTCAGACATTAAGATCTGAACTATCCGGACCATCAGATGTGCACACACAAGCAAAAGAAAGAACATGAGAAAAGTGTTGCAAAGACCCCTTCATCAGAGCATGGATGAGAAGTTGAGATGTTCCCTCAGATGATCTAGAAGAAACTTCTCTGCAAAAGCAAGGAAGAAGTTGATCCTCTTCGAAAGGTAGGACATTTCCAGATCGATATTTGGGTTGTGTTTGGAATTCAGAAGATGGGGTGTGGATTTGCTGTGTCAATGTGTGTGGATTTGGGGAGAGGAGGTGAGGGAGTTTGGGTTGCTGTGTGTGTGTATATTTGGGGGGAAGGTGAGGAAGGGCGGGTTTGCTGTTCGTCTGATTTTGGGCTATAACCCTCAAAGTTTTACTCCTGTCTGATAGCGCATTCATGAGCAATAAAAGAAAAAGGAGGAAAGGGAAGTGTTGTGTAC
Organism: Lithobates pipiens; assembly: GCF_037356315.1. Lineage (NCBI taxonomy): Eukaryota > Metazoa > Chordata > Amphibia > Anura > Ranidae > Lithobates > Lithobates pipiens. The sequence goes on from NW_027507788.1 coordinate 115,753,891, forward strand.
CCCTAATCTGCTTAGGGGTGAAGCCAGCACTTCATTAAAATTGTGCGCATCACTGGCCAAATGAATGTGGCAGCTGACCAATGGCTCAGACATTAAGCTCTGAACTATCCGGACCATCAGATGTGGATGTGCACACACAAGCAAAAAGAAAGAACATGAGAAAAATGTTGCACAGACCCCTTCATCAGAGCATGGATGAGAAGTTGAGATGTTCCCTCAGAAGATCTAGAAGAAACTTCACTGCACAAGCGAGGAAGAAATGTATCCTGTTCGAAAGGTAGGACAGTTCCAGATCTATACTTGGGTTGTGTTCGGAATTGAGAAGGTGGGGTGTGGATTTGCTGTGTCAATGTGTGTGGATTTGGGGAGGGGAGGTGAGGGAGTTTTGGTTTGCTGTGTGTGTGTATTTGGGGGGAAGGTGAGGAAGGGTGGGTTTGCTGTTTGTCTGATTTTGGGCTACAACCAACAAAGTTTTATTCCTGTCTGATAGCGCTTTCATGAGCGATAAAAGAAAAAGGAGAAAAGGGAAGTGTTGTGTACCCCTACTCAGCTTAGGGGTGAAGCCAGCACTTCCTTAAAATTGTGCGCATCGTTGGCCAACTGAATGTGGTGGCGGACCAATGGCTCAGACATTAAGCTCTGAACTATCCGGACCATCACATGTGCACACACAAGCAAAAAGAAAGAACACGAGAAAAGTGTTGCACATACCCCTTCATCAGAGCATGGATGAGAAGTTGAGATGTTCCCTTTGAAGATCTAGAAGAAACTTCACTGCACAAGCAAGGAAGAAGTTGATCTTCTTCAAAAGGTAGGACAGTTCCAGATCTATACTTGGGTTGTGTTTGGAAATTAGAAGGTGGGGTGTGGATTTGCTGTGTCAATGTGTGTGGATTTGGAGAGGGGAGGTGAGGGAGTTTGGGTTTGCTGTATGTGTGTATTTGGGGGGAAGGTGAGGAAGGGTGGGTTTGCTGTGTGTCTGATTTTGGGCTATAACCCTCAAAGTTTTACTCCTGTCTGATAGCGCATTTATGAGCGATAAAAGAAAAAGGAGGAACGGGAAGTGATGTGTACCCCTACTCTGCTTAGGGGTGAAGCCAGCACTTCCTTAAAATTGTGCGCATCGCTGGCCAACTGAATGTGGTGGCTGACCAATGGCTCAGATATTAAGCTCTGAACTATCCGGACCATCAGATGTGCACACACAAGCAAAAAGAAAGAACATGAGAAAAGTGTTGCACAGACCCCTTCATCAGAGCATGGATGAGAAGTTGAGATGTTCCCTCAGAAGATCTAGAAGAAACTTTACTGCACAAGCAAGGAAGAAGTTGATCCTCTTCGAAAGGTAGGACATTTCTAGATCGATATTTGGGTTGTGTTTGGAATTGAGAAGGTGGGGCGTGGATTTGCTGTGTCAATGTGTGTGGATTTGGGGAGAGGAGGTGAGGGAGTTTGGGTTTGTTGTATGTGTTCATTTCGGGGGAAGGTGAGAAAGGGTGGATTTGCTATGTGTGTGTGTTTTTGTGCTATAACCCTCAAAGTTTTACTCCTGTCTGATAGCGTATTCATTAGCGATAAAAGAAAAAGGAGGAATGGGAAGTGTTGTGTACCCCTACTCTGCTTAGGGGTGACGCCAACCCTTCCTTAAAATTGTGCGCATCGCTGGCCAACTGAATGTGGTGGCTGACCAATGGCTCAGACATTAAGCTTTGAACTATCCGGACCATCAGATGTGCACACACAAGCAAAAAGAAAGAACATGAGAAAAGCGTTGCACAGACCCCTTCATCAGAGCATGGATGAGAAGTTGAGATGTTCCCTCAGAAGATCATGAAGAAACTTCTCTGCACAAGCAAGGAAGAAGTTGATCCTCTTCAAAAGGTAGGACATTTCCAGATCTATACTTGGGTTGTGTTTGGATTTGAAAATGCGACATGTGGATTTGCTGTGTCAATGTGTGCGGATTTGGGGAAGGATAGGTGAGGGAGGTTGGGTTTGCTGTGTGTGTGGATTTGGAGGGGAGGCAGGGAAGGGTGGGTTTGCTGTGTGTCTGATTTTGCGCTATAACCCTCAAAGTTTTACTCCTGTCTGATAGCGCATTCATGAGCGATAAAAGAAAAAGGAGGAAAGGGAAGTGTTGTGTACCCCTACTCTGCTTAGGGGTGAAGCCAGCACTTCCATAAAATTGTACGCATTGCTGGCCAACTGAATGTGATGGCTGACCAATGGCTCAGACATTAAGCTCTGAACTATCCGAACCATCAGATGTGCATACACGAGCAAAAAGAAAGAACATGAGAAAAGTGTTGCACAGACCCCTTCATCAGAGCATGGATGAGAAGTAGAGATGTTCCCTCAGAAGACCTTGAAGAAACTTCTCTGCACAAGCAAGGAAGAATTTGATCCTCTTTGAAAGGTAGGACATTTCTAGATCGATATTTGGGTTGTTTTTGGAATTCAGAAGGTGGGGTGTGGATTTGCTGTGTCAATGTGTGTGGATTTGAAAAGGGGAGGTGAGGGAGTTTGGGTTTGCTGTATGTGTGTATTTGGGGGGAAGGTGAGGAAGGGTGGGTTTGCTGTGTGTCTGATTTTGGCCTATAACCCTCAAAGTTTTACTCCTGTATGATAGCGCATTCATGAGCGATAAAAGAAAAAGGAGGAAAGGGAAGTGTTGTGTACCCCTACTCTGCTTAGGGGTGAAGCCAGCACTTCCTTAAAATTGTGCGCATCGCTGGCCAACTGAATGTGGTAGCTGACCAATGGCTCAGACATTAAGCTCTGAACTATCCCGACCATCAGATGTGCACACACAAGCAAAAAGAAAGACCATGAGAAAAGTGTTGCACAGACCCCTTCATCAGAGCATGGATGAGAAGTTGAGATGTTCCCTCAGAAGATCTAGAAGAAACTTCTCTGCACAAGCAAGGAAGAAGTTGATCCTCTTCGAAAGGTAGGACATTTCCAGATCTATACTTGGGTTCTGTTTGGAATTGAGAAGGTGGGGTGTGGATTTGCTGTGTCAATGTGTGTGGATTTGGGGAGGAGAGGTGAGGGAGTTTGGGTTTGCTGTGTGTGTGTATTTGGGGGGAAGGTGAGGAAGGGTGGGTTTGCTGTTTGTCTGATTTTGGGCTACAACCATCAAAGTTTTATTCCTGTCTGATAGCGCTTTCATGAGCGATAAAAGAAAAAGGAGAAAAGGGAAGTGTTGTGTACCCCTACTCAGCTTAGGGGTGAAGCCAGCACTTCCTTAAAATTGTGTGCATCGTTGGCCAACTGAATGTGGTGGCGGACCAATGGCTCAGACATTAAGCTCTGAACTATCCGGACCATCACATGTGCACACACAAGCAAAAAGAAAGAACATGAGAAAAGTGTTGCACATACCCCTTCATCAGAGCATAGATGAGAAGTTGAGATGTTCCCTTAGAAGATCTAGAAGAAACTTCACTGCACAAGCAAGGAAGAAGTTGATCTTCTTCAAAAGGTAGGACAGTTCCAGATCTATACTTGGGTTGTGTTTGGAAATTAGAAGGTGGGGTGTGGATTTGCTGTGTCAATGTGTGTGGATTTGGAGAGGGGAGGTGAGGGAGTTTGGGTTTGCTGTATGTGTGTATTTGGGGGGAAGGTGAGGAAGGGTGGGTTTGCTGTGTGTCTGATTTTGGGCTATAACCCTCAAAGTTTTACTCCTGTCTGATAGCGCATTCATGAGCGATAAAAGCAAAAGGAGGAACGGGAAGTGATGTGTACCCCTACTCTGCTTAGGGGTGAAGCCAGCACTTCCTTAAAATTGTGCGCATCGCTGGCCAACTGAATGTGGTGGCTGACCAATGGCTCAGATATTAAGCTCTGAACTATCCGGACCATCAGATGTGCACACACAAGCAAAAAGAAAGAACATGAGAAAAGTGTTGCACAGACCCCTTCATCAGAGCATGGATGAGAAGTTGAGATATTCCCTCAGAAGATCTAGAAGAAACTTCTCTGTACAAAAAAGGAAGAAATTTATCCTGTTCGAAAGGTAGGACAGTTCCAGATCTATACTTGGGTTGTGTTTGGAATTGAGAAGGTGGGGTGTGGATTTGCTGTGTCAATGTGTGTGGATTTGGGGAGGGGAGGTGAGGGAGTTTGGGTTTGCTGTGTGTGTGTATTTGGGGGGAAGGTGAGGAAGGGTGGGTTTGCTATGTGTGTGTGTTTTTGGGATATAACCCTCAAAGTTTTACTCCTGTCTGATAGCGTATTCAGGAGCAATAAAAGAAAAAGGAGGAAAGGGAAGTGTTGTGTACCCCTACTCTGCTTAGGGGTGAAGCCAGCACTTCCTTAAAATTGTGCGCATCGCTGGCCAACTGAATATGGTGGATGACCAATGGCTCAGACATTAAGCTCTGAACTATCCGGATCATCAGATGTGCTCAAACAAGCAAAAAGAAAGAACATGAGAAAAGTGTTGCACAGACCCCTTCATCAGAGCATGGATGAGAAGTTGAGATATTCCCTCAGAAGATCTAGAAGAAACTTCTCTGTACAAAAAAGGAAGAAGTTGATCCACTTCAAAAGGTAGGACATTTCCAGATCTATACTTGGGTTGTGTTTGGATTTGAAAATGTGAGATAAGGCTTTACTGTGTCAATGTGTGTGCATTTGGCGAGGGGAGGTGAGGGAGTTTGGGTTTGCTGTGTGTGTGTGTATTTGGGGGGAAGGTGAGGAAGGGTGGGTTTGCTGTGTGTCTGATTATGGGCTATAACCCTCAAAGTTTTACTCCTGTCTGATAGCGCATTCATGAGCGATAAAAGAAAAAGGAGGAACGGGAAGTGATGTGTACCCCTACTCTGCTTAGGGGTGAAGCCAGCACATCCTTAAAATTGTGCGCATCTCTGGCCAAATGAATGTGGTGGCTGACCAATGGCTCAGATATTAAGCTCTGAACTATCCGGACCATCAGATGTGCACACACAAGCAAAAAGAAAGAACATGAGAAAAGTGTTGCACAGACCCCTTCATCAGAGCATGGATGAGAAGTTGAGATGTTCCCTCAGAAGATCTAGAAGAAACTTTACTGCACAAGCAAGGAAGAAGTTGATCCTCTTCGAAAGGTAGGACATTTCCAGATGTATACTTGGGTTGATTTTGAAAATGTGAGATGTGGATTTGCTGTGTGAATGTGTGCGGATTTGGGGAAGGATAGGTGAGGGAGGTTGGGTTAGCTGTGTGTGGATTTGGAGGGGAGGTAGGGATGGGTGGATTTGCTGTGTGTCTGATTTTGGGCTATAAGCCCCAAAGTATTGCTCCTATCTAATAGCACATTCATGCACTTTAAAAAAAAAAGGAGGACAGGGAAGTGTTGTGTACCCCTAATCTGCTTAGGGGTGAAGCCAGCACTTCATTAAAATTGTGCGCATCACTGGCCAAATGAATGTGGAAGCTGACCAATGGCTCAGACATTAAGCTCTGAACTATCAGGACCATCAGATGTGCACACACAAGCAAAAAGAAAGAACATGAGAAAAGTGTTGCACAGACCCCTTCATCAGAGCTTGGATGAGAAGTTGAGATGTTCCCCCAGAAGATGTAGAAGAAACTTTACTGCACAAGCAAGGAAGAAGTTGATCCTCTTCGAAAGGTAGGACATTTCCAGATCTATACTTGGTTTGTGTTTGGAATTGAGAAGGTGGGGTGTGGATTTGCTGTGTCAATGTGTGTGGTTTTGGGGGGAGGAGGTGAGGGATTTTGGGTTTGCTGTGTGTGTGTATTTGGGGGGAAGGTGAGGAAGGGTGGGTTTGCTGTGTGTCTGATTTTGGGCTATAACCCTCAAAGTTTTACTCCTGTATGATAGCGCATTCATGAGCGATAAAAGAAAAAGGAGGAAAGGGAAGTGTTGTGTACCCCTACTCTGCTTAGGGGTGAAGCCAGCACTTCCTTAAAATTGTGCGCATCGCTGGCCAACTGAATGTGGTAGCTGACCAATGGCTCAGACATTAAGCTCTGAACTATCCGGACCATCAGATGTGCTCAAACAAGCAAAAGGAAAGAACATGAGAAAAGTTTTGCACAGACCCCTTTATCAGAGCATGCATGAGAGGTTAAGATGTTCCCTCAGAAGATCTAGAAGAAACTTCTCTGCACAAGCAAGGAAGAAGTTGATCCTCCTGGAAAGGTAGGACATTTCCAGATCTATACTTGGGTTGTGTTTGGATTTGAAAATGTGAGATGTGGATTTGCTATGTCAATGTGTGTGTATTTGGCGAGGGGAGGTGAGGGAGTTTGGGTTTGCTGTGTGTGTGTGTGTGTGTGTATTTGGGGGGAAGGTGAGGAAGGGTGGGTTTGCTGTGTGTCTCATTTTGGGCTATAACCCTCAAAGTTTTATTCCTGTCTGATAGCGCATTCATGAGCGATAAAAGAAAAAGGAGGAAAGGGAAGTGTTGTGTACCCCTACTCTGCTTAGGGGTGAAGCCAGCACTTCCATAAAATTGTACGCATTGCTGGCCAACTGAATGTTGTGGCTGACCAATGGCTCAGACATTAAGCTCTGAACTATCCGAACCATCAGATGTGCAAACACGAGCAAAAAGATAGAACATGAGAAAAGTGTTGCACAGACCCCTTCATCAGAGGATGGATGAGAAGTTGAGATGTTCCCTCAGAAGACCTTGAAGAAACTTCTCTGCACAAGCAAGGAAGAATTTGATCCTCTTTGAAAGGTAGGACATTTCTAGATCGATATTTGGGTTGTTTTTGGAATTCAGAAGGTGGGGTGTGGATTTGCTGTGTCAATGTGTGTGGATTTGAAAAGGGGAGGTGAGGGAGTTTGGGTTTGCTGTATGTGTGTATTTGGGGGGAAGGTGAGGAAGGGTGGGTTTGCTGTGTGTCTGATTTTGGCCTATAACCCTCAAAGTTTTACTCCTGTATGATAGCGCATTCATGAGCGATAAAAGAAAAAGGAGGAAAGGGAAGTGTTGTGTACCCCTACTCTGCTTAGGGGTGAAGCCAGCACTTCCTTAAAATTGTGCGCATCGCTGGCCAACTGAATGTGGTAGCTGACCAATGGCTCAGACATTAAGCTCTGAACTATCCCGACCATCAGATGTGCACACACAAGCAAAAAGAAAGACCATGAGAAAAGTGTTGCACAGACCCCTTCATCAGAGCATGGATGAGAAGTTGAGATGTTCCCTCAGAAGATCTAGAAGAAACTTCTCTGCACAAGCAAGGAAGAAGTTGATCCTCTTCGAAAGGTAGGACATTTCCAGATCTATACTTGGGTTCTGTTTGGAATTGAGAAGGTGGGGTGTGGATTTGCTGTGTCAATGTGTGTGGATTTGGGGAGGAGAGGTGAGGGAGTTTGGGTTTGCTGTGTGTGTGTATTTGGGGGGAAGGTGAGGAAGGGTGGGTTTGCTGTTTGTCTGATTTTGGGCTACAACCATCAAAGTTTTATTCCTGTCTGATAGCGCTTTCATGAGCGATAAAAGAAAAAGGAGAAAAGGGAAGTGTTGTGTACCCCTACTCAGCTTAGGGGTGAAGCCAGCACTTCCTTAAAATTGTGTGCATCGTTGGCCAACTGAATGTGGTGGCGGACCAATGGCTCAGACATTAAGCTCTGAACTATCCGGACCATCACATGTGCACACACAAGCAAAAAGAAAGAACATGAGAAAAGTGTTGCACATACCCCTTCATCAGAGCATAGATGAGAAGTTGAGATGTTCCCTTAGAAGATCTAGAAGAAACTTCACTGCACAAGCAAGGAAGAAGTTGATCTTCTTCAAAAGGTAGGACAGTTCCAGATCTATACTTGGGTTGTGTTTGGAAATTAGAAGGTGGGGTGTGGATTTGCTGTGTCAATGTGTGTGGATTTGGAGAGGGGAGGTGAGGGAGTTTGGGTTTGCTGTATGTGTGTATTTGGGGGGAAGGTGAGGAAGGGTGGGTTTGCTGTGTGTCTGATTTTGGGCTATAACCCTCAAAGTTTTACTCCTGTCTGATAGCGCATTCATGAGCGATAAAAGCAAAAGGAGGAACGGGAAGTGATGTGTACCCCTACTCTGCTTAGGGGTGAAGCCAGCACTTCCTTAAAATTGTGCGCATCGCTGGCCAACTGAATGTGGTGGCTGACCAATGGCTCAGATATTAAGCTCTGAACTATCCGGACCATCAGATGTGCACACACAAGCAAAAAGAAAGAACATGAGAAAAGTGTTGCACAGACCCCTTCATCAGAGCATGGATGAGAAGTTGAGATATTCCCTCAGAAGATCTAGAAGAAACTTCTCTGTACAAAAAAGGAAGAAATTTATCCTGTTCGAAAGGTAGGACAGTTCCAGATCTATACTTGGGTTGTGTTTGGAATTGAGAAGGTGGGGTGTGGATTTGCTGTGTCAATGTGTGTGGATTTGGGGAGGGGAGGTGAGGGAGTTTGGGTTTGCTGTGTGTGTGTATTTGGGGGGAAGGTGAGGAAGGGTGGGTTTGCTATGTGTGTGTGTTTTTGGGATATAACCCTCAAAGTTTTACTCCTGTCTGATAGCGTATTCAGGAGCAATAAAAGAAAAAGGAGGAAAGGGAAGTGTTGTGTACCCCTACTCTGCTTAGGGGTGAAGCCAGCACTTCCTTAAAATTGTGCGCATCGCTGGCCAACTGAATATGGTGGATGACCAATGGCTCAGACATTAAGCTCTGAACTATCCGGATCATCAGATGTGCTCAAACAAGCAAAAAGAAAGAACATGAGAAAAGTGTTGCACAGACCCCTTCATCAGAGCATGGATGAGAAGTTGAGATATTCCCTCAGAAGATCTAGAAGAAACTTCTCTGTACAAAAAAGGAAGAAGTTGATCCACTTCAAAAGGTAGGACATTTCCAGATCTATACTTGGGTTGTGTTTGGATTTGAAAATGTGAGATAAGGCTTTACTGTGTCAATGTGTGTGCATTTGGCGAGGGGAGGTGAGGGAGTTTGGGTTTGCTGTGTGTGTGTGTATTTGGGGGGAAGGTGAGGAAGGGTGGGTTTGCTGTGTGTCTGATTATGGGCTATAACCCTCAAAGTTTTACTCCTGTCTGATAGCGCATTCATGAGCGATAAAAGAAAAAGGAGGAACGGGAAGTGATGTGTACCCCTACTCTGCTTAGGGGTGAAGCCAGCACATCCTTAAAATTGTGCGCATCTCTGGCCAAATGAATGTGGTGGCTGACCAATGGCTCAGATATTAAGCTCTGAACTATCCGGACCATCAGATGTGCACACACAAGCAAAAAGAAAGAACATGAGAAAAGTGTTGCACAGACCCCTTCATCAGAGCATGGATGAGAAGTTGAGATGTTCCCTCAGAAGATCTAGAAGAAACTTTACTGCACAAGCAAGGAAGAAGTTGATCCTCTTCGAAAGGTAGGACATTTCCAGATGTATACTTGGGTTGATTTTGAAAATGTGAGATGTGGATTTGCTGTGTGAATGTGTGCGGATTTGGGGAAGGATAGGTGAGGGAGGTTGGGTTAGCTGTGTGTGGATTTGGAGGGGAGGTAGGGATGGGTGGATTTGCTGTGTGTCTGATTTTGGGCTATAAGCCCCAAAGTATTGCTCCTATCTAATAGCACATTCATGCACTTTAAAAAAAAAAGGAGGACAGGGAAGTGTTGTGTACCCCTAATCTGCTTAGGGGTGAAGCCAGCACTTCATTAAAATTGTGCGCATCACTGGCCAAATGAATGTGGAAGCTGACCAATGGCTCAGACATTAAGCTCTGAACTATCAGGACCATCAGATGTGCACACACAAGCAAAAAGAAAGAACATGAGAAAAGTGTTGCACAGACCCCTTCATCAGAGCTTGGATGAGAAGTTGAGATGTTCCCCCAGAAGATGTAGAAGAAACTTTACTGCACAAGCAAGGAAGAAGTTGATCCTCTTCGAAAGGTAGGACATTTCCAGATCTATACTTGGTTTGTGTTTGGAATTGAGAAGGTGGGGTGTGGATTTGCTGTGTCAATGTGTGTGGTTTTGGGGGGAGGAGGTGAGGGATTTTGGGTTTGCTGTGTGTGTGTATTTGGGGGGAAGGTGAGGAAGGGTGGGTTTGCTGTGTGTCTGATTTTGGGCTATAACCCTCAAAGTTTTACTCCTGTATGATAGCGCATTCATGAGCGATAAAAGAAAAAGGAGGAAAGGGAAGTGTTGTGTACCCCTACTCTGCTTAGGGGTGAAGCCAGCACTTCCTTAAAATTGTGCGCATCGCTGGCCAACTGAATGTGGTAGCTGACCAATGGCTCAGACATTAAGCTCTGAACTATCCGGACCATCAGATGTGCTCAAACAAGCAAAAGGAAAGAACATGAGAAAAGTTTTGCACAGACCCCTTTATCAGAGCATGCATGAGAGGTTAAGATGTTCCCTCAGAAGATCTAGAAGAAACTTCTCTGCACAAGCAAGGAAGAAGTTGATCCTCCTGGAAAGGTAGGACATTTCCAGATCTATACTTGGGTTGTGTTTGGATTTGAAAATGTGAGATGTGGATTTGCTATGTCAATGTGTGTGTATTTGGCGAGGGGAGGTGAGGGAGTTTGGGTTTGCTGTGTGTGTGTGTGTGTGTGTGTGTATTTGGGGGGAAGGTGAGGAAGGGTGGGTTTGCTGTGTGTCTCATTTTGGGCTATAACCCTCAAAGTTTTATTCCTGTCTGATAGCGCATTCATGAGCGATAAAAGAAAAAGGAGGAAAGGGAAGTGTTGTGTACCCCTACTCTGCTTAGGGGTGAAGCCAGCACTTCCATAAAATTGTACGCATTGCTGGCCAACTGAATGTTGTGGCTGACCAATGGCTCAGACATTAAGCTCTGAACTATCCGAACCATCAGATGTGCAAACACGAGCAAAAAGATAGAACATGAGAAAAGTGTTGCACAGACCCCTTCATCAGAGGATGGATGAGAAGTTGAGATGTTCCCTCAGAAGACCTTGAAGAAACTTCTCTGCACAAGCAAGGAAGAATTTGATCCTCTTTGAAAGGTAGGACATTTCTAGATCGATATTTGGGTTGTTTTTGGAATTCAGAAGGTGGGGTGTGGATTTGCTGTGTCAATGTGTGTGGATTTGAAAAGGGGAGGTGAGGGAGTTTGGGTTTGCTGTATGTGTGTATTTGGGGGGAAGGTGAGGAAGGGTGGGTTTGCTGTGTGTCTGATATTGGCCTATAACCCTCAAAGTTTTACTCCTGTATGATAGCGCATTCATGAGCGATAAAAGAAAAAGGAGGAAAGGGAAGTGTTGTGTACCCCTACTCTGCTTAGGGGTGAAGCCAGCACTTCCTTAAAATTGTGCGCATCGCTGGCCAACTGAATGTGGTAGCTGACCAATGGCTCAGACATTAAGCTCTGAACTATCCCGACCATCATATGTGCACACACAAGCAAAAAGAAAGACCATGAGAAAAGTGTTGCACAGACCCCTTCATCAGAGCATGGATGAGAAGTTGAGATGTTCCCTCAGAAGATCTAGAAGAAACTTCTCTGCACAAGCAAGGAAGAAGTTGATCCTCTTCGAAAGGTAGGACATTTCCAGATCTATACTTGGGTTCTGTTTGGAATTGAGAAGGTGGGGTGTGGATTTGCTGTGTCAATGTGTGTGGATTTGGGGAGGAGAGGTGAGGGAGTTTGGGTTTGCTGTGTGTGTGTATTTGGGGGGAAGGTGAGGAAGGGTGGGTTTGCTGTTTGTCTGATTTTGGGCTACAACCATCAAAGTTTTATTCCTGTCTGATAGCGCTTTCATGAGCGATAAAAGAAAAAGGAGAAAAGGGAAGTGTTGTGTACCCCTACTCAGCTTAGGGGTGAAGCCAGCACTTCCTTAAAATTGTGTGCATCGTTGGCCAACTGAATGTGGTGGCGGACCAATGGCTCAGACATTAAGCTCTGAACTATCCGGACCATCACATGTGCACACACAAGCAAAAAGAAAGAACATGAGAAAAGTGTTGCACATACCCCTTCATCAGAGCATAGATGAGAAGTTGAGATGTTCCCTTAGAAGATCTAGAAGAAACTTCACTGCACAAGCAAGGAAGAAGTTGATCTTCTTCAAAAGGTAGGACAGTTCCAGATCTATACTTGGGTTGTGTTTGGAAATTAGAAGGTGGGGTGTGGATTTGCTGTGTCAATGTGTGTGGATTTGGAGAGGGGAGGTGAGGGAGTTTGGGTTTGCTGTATGTGTGTATTTGGGGGGAAGGTGAGGAAGGGTGGGTTTGCTGTGTGTCTGATTTTGGGCTATAACCCTCAAAGTTTTACTCCTGTCTGATAGCGCATTCATGAGCGATAAAAGCAAAAGGAGGAACGGGAAGTGATGTGTACCCCTACTCTGCTTAGGGGTGAAGCCAGCACTTCCTTAAAATTGTGCGCATCGCTGGCCAACTGAATGTGGTGGCTGACCAATGGCTCAGATATTAAGCTCTGAACTATCCGGACCATCAGATGTGCACACACAAGCAAAAAGAAAGAACATGAGAAAAGTGTTGCACAGACCCCTTCATCAGAGCATGGATGAGAAGTTGAGATATTCCCTCAGAAGATCTAGAAGAAACTTCTCTGTACAAAAAAGGAAGAAATTTATCCTGTTCGAAAGGTAGGACAGTTCCAGATCTATACTTGGGTTGTGTTTGGAATTGAGAAGGTGGGGTGTGGATTTGCTGTGTCAATGTGTGTGGATTTGGGGAGGGGAGGTGAGGGAGTTTGGGTTTGCTGTGTGTGTGTATTTGGGGGGAAGGTGAGGAAGGGTGGGTTTGCTATGTGTGTGTGTTTTTGGGATATAACCCTCAAAGTTTTACTCCTGTCTGATAGCGTATTCAGGAGCAATAAAAGAAAAAGGAGGAAAGGGAAGTGTTGTGTACCCCTACTCTGCTTAGGGGTGAAGCCAGCACTTCCTTAAAATTGTGCGCATCGCTGGCCAACTGAATATGGTGGATGACCAATGGCTCAGACATTAAGCTCTGAACTATCCGGATCATCAGATGTGCTCAAACAAGCAAAAAGAAAGAACATGAGAAAAGTGTTGCACAGACCCCTTCATCAGAGCATGGATGAGAAGTTGAGATATTCCCTCAGAAGATCTAGAAGAAACTTCTCTGTACAAAAAAGGAAGAAGTTGATCCACTTCAAAAGGTAGGACATTTCCAGATCTATACTTGGGTTGTGTTTGGATTTGAAAATGTGAGATAAGGCTTTACTGTGTCAATGTGTGTGCATTTGGCGAGGGGAGGTGAGGGAGTTTGGGTTTGCTGTGTGTGTGTGTATTTGGGGGGAAGGTGAGGAAGGGTGGGTTTGCTGTTTGTCTGATTATGGGCTATAACCCTCAAAGTTTTACTCCTGTCTGCTAGCATATTTATGAGCAATAAAAGAAAAAGGAGGAAAGGGAAGTGTTTTGTACCCTTACTCTGCTTAGGGGTGAAGCCAGCACTTTCATAAAATTGTGCGCATCGCTGGCCAACTGAATTTGGTGGCTGACCAATGGCTCAGACATTAAGATCTGAACTATCCGGACCATCAGATGTGCACACACAAGCAAAAGAAAGAACATGAGAAAAGTGTTGCAAAGACCCCTTCATCAGAGCATGGATGAGAAGTTGAGATGTTCCCTCAGATGATCTAGAAGAAACTTCTCTGCAAAAGCAAGGAAGAAGTTGATCCTCTTCGAAAGGTAGGACATTTCCAGATCGATATTTGGGTTGTGTTTGGAATTCAGAAGATGGGGTGTGGATTTGCTGTGTCAATGTGTGTGGATTTGGGGAGAGGAGGTGAGGGAGTTTGGGTTGCTGTGTGTGTGTATATTTGGGGGGAAGGTGAGGAAGGGCGGGTTTGCTGTTCGTCTGATTTTGGGCTATAACCCTCAAAGTTTTACTCCTGTCTGATAGCGCATTCATGAGCAATAAAAGAAAAAGGAGGAAAGGGAAGTGTTGTGTACCCCTAATCTGCTTAGGGGTGAAGCCAGCACTTCATTAAAATTGTGCGCATCACTGGCCAAATGAATGTGGCAGCTGACCAATGGCTCAGACATTAAGCTCTGAACTATCCGGACCATCAGATGTGGATGTGCACACACAAGCAAAAAGAAAGAACATGAGAAAAATGTTGCACAGACCCCTTCATCAGAGCATGGATGAGAAGTTGAGATGTTCCCTCAGAAGATCTAGAAGAAACTTCACTGCACAAGCGAGGAAGAAATGTATCCTGTTCGAAAGGTAGGACAGTTCCAGATCTATACTTGGGTTGTGTTCGGAATTGAGAAGGTGGGGTGTGGATTTGCTGTGTCAATGTGTGTGGATTTGGGGAGGGGAGGTGAGGGAGTTTTGGTTTGCTGTGTGTGTGTATTTGGGGGGAAGGTGAGGAAGGGTGGGTTTGCTGTTTGTCTGATTTTGGGCTACAACCAACAAAGTTTTATTCCTGTCTGATAGCGCTTTCATGAGCGATAAAAGAAAAAGGAGAAAAGGGAAGTGTTGTGTACCCCTACTCAGCTTAGGGGTGAAGCCAGCACTTCCTTAAAATTGTGCGCATCGTTGGCCAACTGAATGTGGTGGCGGACCAATGGCTCAGACATTAAGCTCTGAACTATCCGGACCATCACATGTGCACACACAAGCAAAAAGAAAGAACACGAGAAAAGTGTTGCACATACCCCTTCATCAGAGCATGGATGAGAAGTTGAGATGTTCCCTTTGAAGATCTAGAAGAAACTTCACTGCACAAGCAAGGAAGAAGTTGATCTTCTTCAAAAGGTAGGACAGTTCCAGATCTATACTTGGGTTGTGTTTGGAAATTAGAAGGTGGGGTGTGGATTTGCTGTGTCAATGTGTGTGGATTTGGAGAGGGGAGGTGAGGGAGTTTGGGTTTGCTGTATGTGTGTATTTGGGGGGAAGGTGAGGAAGGGTGGGTTTGCTGTGTGTCTGATTTTGGGCTATAACCCTCAAAGTTTTACTCCTGTCTGATAGCGCATTTATGAGCGATAAAAGAAAAAGGAGGAACGGGAAGTGATGTGTACCCCTACTCTGCTTAGGGGTGAAGCCAGCACTTCCTTAAAATTGTGCGCATCGCTGGCCAACTGAATGTGGTGGCTGACCAATGGCTCAGATATTAAGCTCTGAACTATCCGGACCATCAGATGTGCACACACAAGCAAAAAGAAAGAACATGAGAAAAGTGTTGCACAGACCCCTTCATCAGAGCATGGATGAGAAGTTGAGATGTTCCCTCAGAAGATCTAGAAGAAACTTTACTGCACAGGCAAGGAAGAAGTTGATCCTCTTCGAAAGGTAGGACATTTCTAGATCGATATTTGGGTTGTGTTTGGAATTGAGAAGGTGGGGCGTGGATTTGCTGTGTCAATGTGTGTGGATTTGGGGAGAGGAGGTGAGGGAGTTTGGGTTTGTTGTATGTGTTCATTTCGGGGGAAGGTGAGAAAGGGTGGATTTGCTATGTGTGTGTGTTTTTGTGCTATAACCCTCAAAGTTTTACTCCTGTCTGATAGCGTATTCATTAGCGATAAAAGAAAAAGGAGGAATGGGAAGTGTTGTGTACCCCTACTCTGCTTAGGGGTGACGCCAACCCTTCCTTAAAATTGTGCGCATCGCTGGCCAACTGAATGTGGTGGCTGACCAATGGCTCAGACATTAAGCTTTGAACTATCCGGACCATCAGATGTGCACACACAAGCAAAAAGAAAGAACATGAGAAAAGCGTTGCACAGACCCCTTCATCAGAGCATGGATGAGAAGTTGAGATGTTCCCTCAGAAGATCATGAAGAAACTTCTCTGCACAAGCAAGGAAGAAGTTGATCCTCTTCAAAAGGTAGGACATTTCCAGATCTATACTTGGGTTGTGTTTGGATTTGAAAATGCGACATGTGGATTTGCTGTGTCAATGTGTGCGGATTTGGGGAAGGATAGGTGAGGGAGGTTGGGTTTGCTGTGTGTGTGGATTTGGAGGGGAGGCAGGGAAGGGTGGGTTTGCTGTGTGTCTGATTTTGCGCTATAACCCTCAAAGTTTTACTCCTGTCTGATAGCGCATTCATGAGCGATAAAAGAAAAAGGAGGAAAGGGAAGTGTTGTGTACCCCTACTCTGCTTAGGGGTGAAGCCAGCACTTCCATAAAATTGTACGCATTGCTGGCCAACTGAATGTGATGGCTGACCAATGGCTCAGACATTAAGCTCTGAACTATCCGAACCATCAGATGTGCATACACGAGCAAAAAGAAAGAACATGAGAAAAGTGTTGCACAGACCCCTTCATCAGAGCATGGATGAGAAGTAGAGATGTTCCCTCAGAAGACCTTGAAGAAACTTCTCTGCACAAGCAAGGAAGAAGTTGATCCTCTTTGAAAGGTAGGACATTTCTAGATCGATATTTGGGTTGTGTTTGGAATTCAGAAGATGGGGTGTGGATTTGCTGTGTCAATGTGTGTGGCTTTGGGGAGAGGAGGTGAGAGAGTTTGGGTTTGCTGTGTGTGTGTATATTTGGGGGGAAGGTGAGGAAGGGCGGGTTTGCTGTTCGTCTGATTTTGGGCTATAACCCTCAAAGTTTTACTCCTGTCTGATAGCGCATTCATGAGCAATAAAAGAAAAAGGAGGAAAGGGAAGTGTTGTGTACCCCTAATCTGCTTAGGGGTGAAGCCAGCACTTCATTAAAATTGTGCGCATCACTGGCCAAATGAATGTGGCAGCTGACCAATGGCTCAGACATTAAGCTCTGAACTATCCGGACCATCAGATGTGGATGTGCACACACAAGCAAAAAGAAAGAACATGAGAAAAATGTTGCACAGACCCCTTCATCAGAGCATGGATGAGAAGTTGAGATGTTCCCTCAGAAGATCTAGAAGAAACTTCTCTGCAAAAGCAAGGAAGAATTTGATCCTCTTCGAAAGGTAGGACATTTCCAGACCTATACTTGGGTTGTGTTTGGAATTGAGAAGGTGGGGTGTGGATTTGCTGTGTCAACGTGTGTGGATTTGGGGAGGGGAGGTGTGGGAGTTTGGGTTTGCTGTGTGTGTGTATTTGGGGGGGAAGGTGAGGAAGGGTGGGTTTGCTGTGTGTCTGATTTTGAGCTAAAACCCTCAAAGTTTTACTCCTGTCTGATAGCGCTTTCATGAGCGTTAAAAGAATAAGGAGAAAAGGGAAGTGTTGTGTACCCCTACTCAGCTTAGGGGTGAAGCTAGCACTTCCTTAAAATTGTGCGCATCGCTGGCCAACAGAATGTGGTGGCTGACCAATGGCTCAGACATTAAGCTCTGAACTATCAAGACCATCAGACGTGCACAAACAAGCAAAAAGACAGAAAACGAAAAAAGTGTTGCACAGACCCCTTCATCAGAGCTTGGAGGAGAACTTGAGATGTTCCCTCAGAAGATCTAGAAGAAACTTCTCTGCACAAGGAAGGAAGAAGTTGATCCTCTTCGAAAGGTAGGACATTTCCAGATCTATACTTGGGTTGTGTTTGGAATTGAGAAGGTGGGGTGTGGATTTGCTGTGTCAATGTGTGTGGATTTGGGGAGGGGAGGTGAGGGAGTTTGGGATTGCTGCGTGTGTGGATTTGGGGGGGAAGGTGAGGAAGGGTGGGTTTGCTGTGTGTCTGATTTTGAGCTATAACCCTCAAAGTTTTACTCCTGTCTGATAGTGCTTTCATGAGCGATAAAAGAAAAAGGAGAAAAGGGAAGTGTTGTGTACCCCTACTCAGCTTAGGGGTGAAGCCAGCACTTCCTTAAAATTGTGCGCATCGCTGCCCAACTGAATGTGGTGGCTGGCCAATGGCTCAGACATTAAGCTCTGAACTATCAAGACCATCAGATGTGCCCAAACAAGCAAAAAGACAGAAAACGAGAAAAGTGTTGCACAGATCCCTTCATCGGAGCTTGGAGGAAAAGTTGAGATGTTCCCTCAGAAGATCTAGAAGAAACTTCTCTGCACAAGCAAGGAAGAAGTTGATCCTCTTCGAAAGGTAGGACATTTCCAGATCTATACTTGGGTTGTGTTTGGAATTGAGAAGGTGGGTTGTGGATTTGCTGTGTCAATGTGTGTGGATTTGGGGAGGGGAGGTGAGGGAGTTTGGGTTTGCTGTATGTGTGTATTTGGGGGGGAAGGTGAGAAAGGGTGGGTTTGCTATGTGTGTGTGTTTTTGGGCTATAACCCTCAAAGTTTTACTCCTGTCTGATAGCGCATTCATGGGCGATAAAAGAAAAAGGAGGAAAGGGAAGTGCTGTGTACCCCTACTCTGCTTAAGGGTGAAGCCAGCACTTCCTTAAAATTGTGCGCATCGCTGGCCAACTGAATGTGGTGGCTGACCAATGGCTCAGACATTAAGCTCTGAACTATCCGGACCATCAGATGTGCACACACAAGCAAAAAGAAAGAACATGAGAAAAGTGTTGCACAGACCCCTTCATCAGAGCTTGGAGGAGAAGTTGAGATGTTCCCTCAGAAGATCTAGAAGAAACTTCTCTGCACAAGCAAGGAAGAAGTTGATCCTCTTCGAAAGGTAGGACATTTCCAGATCTATACTTGGGTTGTGTTTGGAATTGAGAAGGTGGGGCGTGGATTTGCTGTGTCAATGTGTGTGGATTTGGGGAGGGGAGGTGAGGGAGTTTGGGTTTGCTGTGTGTGTATTTGGGGGGAAGGTGAGGAGGGGTGGGTTTGCTGTGTGTCTGATTTTGGGCTATAACCCTCAAAATTTTACTCCTGTCTGATAGCATATTCATGGGCGATAAAAGAGAAAGGAGGAAAGGGAAGTGTTGTGTACCACTACTCTGCTTAGGGGTGAAGCCAGCACTTCTTTAAAATTGTGCGCATTGCTGTTGCTGGCCAACTGAATGTGGTGGCTGACCAATGGCTCAGACATTAAGCTCTGAACTATCGGACCATCAGATGTGCACACACAAGCAAAAGAAAGAACATAAGAAAAGTGTTGCACAGACCCCTTCATCAGAGCATGGATGAGAAGTTGAGATGTTCCCTCAGAAGATCTAGAAGAAACTTCTCTGCACAAGCAAGGAAGAAGTTGATCCTCTTCGAAAGGTAGGACATTTCCAGATCTATACTTGGGTTCTGTTTGGAATTGAGAAGGTGGGGTGTGGATTTGCTGTGTCAATGTGTGTGGATTTGGGGAGGAGAGGTGAGGGAGTTTGGGTTTGCGGTGTGTGTGGATTTGGGGGGAAGGTGAGGAAGGGTGGGTTTGCTGTTTGTCTGATTTTGGGCTACAACCATCAAAGTTTTATTCCTGTCTGATAGCGCTTTCATGAGCGATAAAAGAAAAAGGAGAAAAGGGAAGTGTTGTGTACCCCTACTCAGCTTAGGGGTGAAGCCAGCACTTCCTTAAAATTGTGTGCATCGTTGGCCAACTGAATGTGGTGGCGGACCAATGGCTCAGACATTAAGCTCTGAACTATCCAGACCATCACATGTGCACACACAAGCAAAAAGAAAGAACATGAGAAAAGTGTTGCACATACCCCTTCATCAGAGCATAGATGAGAAGTTGAGATGTTCCCTTAGAAGATCTAGAAGAAACTTCACTGCGCAAGCAAGGAAGAAGTTGATCTTCTTCAAAAGGTAGGACAGTTCCAGATCTATACTTGGGTTGTGTTTGGAAATTAGAAGGTGGGGTGTGGATTTGCTGTGTCAATGTGTGTGGATTTGGAGAGGGGAGGTGAGGGAGTTTGGGTTTGCTGTATGTGTGTATTTGGGGGGAAGGTGAGGAAGGGTGGGTTTGCTGTGTGTCTGATTTTGGGCTATAACCCTCAAAGTTTTACTCCTGTCTGATAGCGCATTCATGAGCGATAAAAGCAAAAGGAGGAACGGGAAGTGATGTGTACCCCTACTCTGCTTAGGGGTGAAGCCAGCACTTCCTTAAAATTGTGCGCATCGCTGGCCAACTGAATGTGGTGGCTGACCAATGGCTCAGATATTAAGCTCTGAACTATCCGGACCATCAGATGTGCACACACAAGCAAAAAGAAAGAACATGAGAAAAGTGTTGCACAGACCCCTTCATCAGAGCATGGATGAGAAGTTGAGATATTCCCTCAGAAGATCTAGAAGAAACTTCTCTGTACAAAAAAGGAAGAAATTTATCCTGTTCGAAAGGTAGGACAGTTCCAGATCTATACTTGGGTTGTGTTTGGAATTGAGAAGGTGGGGTGTGGATTTGCTGTGTCAATGTGTGTGGATTTGGGGAGGGGAGGTGAGGGAGTTTGGGTTTGCTGTGTGTGTGTATTTGGGGGGAAGGTGAGGAAGGGTGGGTTTGCTATGTGTGTGTGTTTTTGGGATATAACCCTCAAAGTTTTACTCCTGTCTGATAGCGTATTCAGGAGCAATAAAAGAAAAAGGAGGAAAGGGAAGTGTTGTGTACCCCTACTCTGCTTAGGGGTGAAGCCAGCACTTCCTTAAAATTGTGCGCATCGCTGGCCAACTGAATATGGTGGATGACCAATGGCTCAGACATTAAGCTCTGAACTATCCGGATCATCAGATGTGCTCAAACAAGCAAAAAGAAAGAACATGAGAAAAGTGTTGCACAGACCCCTTCATCAGAGCATGGATGAGAAGTTGAGATATTCCCTCAGAAGATCTAGAAGAAACTTCTCTGTACAAAAAAGGAAGAAGTTGATCCACTTCAAAAGGTAGGACATTTCCAGATCTATACTTGGGTTGTGTTTGGATTTGAAAATGTGAGATAAGGCTTTACTGTGTCAATGTGTGTGCATTTGGCGAGGGGAGGTGAGGGAGTTTGGGTTTGCTGTGTGTGTGTGTATTTGGGGGGAAGGTGAGGAAGGGTGGGTTTGCTGTTTGTCTGATTATGGGCTATAACCCTCAAAGTTTTACTCCTGTCTGCTAGCATATTTATGAGCAATAAAAGAAAAAGGAGGAAAGGGAAGTGTTTTGTACCCTTACTCTGCTTAGGGGTGAAGCCAGCACTTTCATAAAATTGTGCGCATCGCTGGCCAACTGAATTTGGTGGCTGACCAATGGCTCAGACATTAAGATCTGAACTATCCGGACCATCAGATGTGCACACACAAGCAAAAGAAAGAACATGAGAAAAGTGTTGCAAAGACCCCTTCATCAGAGCATGGATGAGAAGTTGAGATGTTCCCTCAGATGATCTAGAAGAAACTTCTCTGCAAAAGCAAGGAAGAAGTTGATCCTCTTCGAAAGGTAGGACATTTCCAGATCGATATTTGGGTTGTGTTTGGAATTCAGAAGATGGGGTGTGGATTTGCTGTGTCAATGTGTGTGGATTTGGGGAGAGGAGGTGAGGGAGTTTGGGTTGCTGTGTGTGTGTATATTTGGGGGGAAGGTGAGGAAGGGCGGGTTTGCTGTTCGTCTGATTTTGGGCTATAACCCTCAAAGTTTTACTCCTGTCTGATAGCGCATTCATGAGCAATAAAAGAAAAAGGAGGAAAGGGAAGTGTTGTGTACCCCTAATCTGCTTAGGGGTGAAGCCAGCACTTCATTAAAATTGTGCGCATCACTGGCCAAATGAATGTGGCAGCTGACCAATGGCTCAGACATTAAGCTCTGAACTATCCGGACCATCAGATGTGGATGTGCACACACAAGCAAAAAGAAAGAACATGAGAAAAATGTTGCACAGACCCCTTCATCAGAGCATGGATGAGAAGTTGAGATGTTCCCTCAGAAGATCTAGAAGAAACTTCACTGCACAAGCGAGGAAGAAATGTATCCTGTTCGAAAGGTAGGACAGTTCCAGATCTATACTTGGGTTGTGTTTGGAATTGAGAAGGTGGGGTGTGGATTTGCTGTGTCAATGTGTGTGGATTTGGGGAGGGGAGGTGAGGGAGTTTTGGTTTGCTGTGTGTGTGTATTTGGGGGGAAGGTGAGGAAGGGTGGGTTTGCTGTTTGTCTGATTTTGGGCTACAACCAACAAAGTTTTATTCCTGTCTGATAGCGCTTTCATGAGCGATAAAAGAAAAAGGAGAAAAGGGAAGTGTTGTGTACCCCTACTCAGCTTAGGGGTGAAGCCAGCACTTCCTTAAAATTGTGCGCATCGTTGGCCAACTGAATGTGGTGGCGGACCAATGGCTCAGACATTAAGCTCTGAACTATCCGGACCATCACATGTGCACACACAAGCAAAAAGAAAGAACACGAGAAAAGTGTTGCACATACCCCTTCATCAGAGCATGGATGAGAAGTTGAGATGTTCCCTTTGAAGATCTAGAAGAAACTTCACTGCACAAGCAAGGAAGAAGTTGATCTTCTTCAAAAGGTAGGACAGTTCCAGATCTATACTTGGGTTGTGTTTGGAAATTAGAAGGTGGGGTGTGGATTTGCTGTGTCAATGTGTGTGGATTTGGAGAGGGGAGGTGAGGGAGTTTGGGTTTGCTGTATGTGTGTATTTGGGGGGAAGGTGAGGAAGGGTGGGTTTGCTGTGTGTCTGATTTTGGGCTATAACCCTCAAAGTTTTACTCCTGTCTGATAGCGCATTTATGAGCGATAAAAGAAAAAGGAGGAACGGGAAGTGATGTGTACCCCTACTCTGCTTAGGGGTGAAGCCAGCACTTCCTTAAAATTGTGCGCATCGCTGGCCAACTGAATGTGGTGGCTGACCAATGGCTCAGATATTAAGCTCTGAACTATCCGGACCATCAGATGTGCACACACAAGCAAAAAGAAAGAACATGAGAAAAGTGTTGCACAGACCCCTTCATCAGAGCATGGATGAGAAGTTGAGATGTTCCCTCAGAAGATCTAGAAGAAACTTTACTGCACAAGCAAGGAAGAAGTTGATCCTCTTCGAAAGGTAGGACATTTCTAGATCGATATTTGGGTTGTGTTTGGAATTGAGAAGGTGGGGCGTGGATTTGCTGTGTCAATGTGTGTGGATTTGGGGAGAGGAGGTGAGGGAGTTTGGGTTTGTTGTATGTGTTCATTTCGGGGGAAGGTGAGAAAGGGTGGATTTGCTATGTGTGTGTGTTTTTGTGCTATAACCCTCAAAGTTTTACTCCTGTCTGATAGCGTATTCATTAGCGATAAAAGAAAAAGGAGGAATGGGAAGTGTTGTGTACCCCTACTCTGCTTAGGGGTGACGCCAGCCCTTCCTTAAAATTGTGCGCATCGCTGGCCAACTGAATGTGGTGGCTGACCAATGGCTCAGACATTAAGCTTTGAACTATCCGGACCATCAGATGTGCACACACAAGCAAAAAGAAAGAACATGAGAAAAGCGTTGCACAGACCCCTTCATCAGAGCATGGATGAGAAGTTGAGATGTTCCCTCAGAAGATCATGAAGAAACTTCTCTGCACAAGCAAGGAAGAAGTTGATCCTCTTCAAAAGGTAGGACATTTCCAGATCTATACTTGGGTTGTGTTTGGATTTGAAAATGCGACATGTGGATTTGCTGTGTCAATGTGTGCGGATTTGGGGAAGGATAGGTGAGGGAGGTTGGGTTTGCTGTGTGTGTGGATTTGGAGGGGAGGCAGGGAAGGGTGGGTTTGCTGTGTGTCTGATTTTGCGCTATAACCCTCAAAGTTTTACTCCTGTCTGATAGCGCATTCATGAGCGATAAAAGAAAAAGGAGGAAAGGGAAGTGTTGTGTACCCCTACTCTGCTTAGGGGTGAAGCCAGCACTTCCATAAAATTGTACGCATTGCTGGCCAACTGAATGTGATGGCTGACCAATGGCTCAGACATTAAGCTCTGAACTATCCGAACCATCAGATGTGCATACACGAGCAAAAAGAAAGAACATGAGAAAAGTGTTGCACAGACCCCTTCATCAGAGCATGGATGAGAAGTAGAGATGTTCCCTCAGAAGACCTTGAAGAAACTTCTCTGCACAAGCAAGGAAGAAGTTGATCCTCTTTGAAAGGTAGGACATTTCTAGATCGATATTTGGGTTGTGTTTGGAATTCAGAAGATGGGGTGTGGATTTGCTGTGTCAATGTGTGTGGCTTTGGGGAGAGGAGGTGAGAGAGTTTGGGTTTGCTGTGTGTGTGTATATTTGGGGGGAAGGTGAGGAAGGGCGGGTTTGCTGTTCGTCTGATTTTGGGCTATAACCCTCAAAGTTTTACTCCTGTCTGATAGCGCATTCATGAGCAATAAAAGAAAAAGGAGGAAAGGGAAGTGTTGTGTACCCCTAATCTGCTTAGGGGTGAAGCCAGCACTTCATTAAAATTGTGCGCATCACTGGCCAAATGAATGTGGCAGCTGACCAATGGCTCAGACATTAAGCTCTGAACTATCCGGACCATCAGATGTGGATGTGCACACACAAGCAAAAAGAAAGAACATGAGAAAAATGTTGCACAGACCCCTTCATCAGAGCATGGATGAGAAGTTGAGATGTTCCCTCAGAAGATCTAGAAGAAACTTCTCTGCAAAAGCAAGGAAGAATTTGATCCTCTTCGAAAGGTAGGACATTTCCAGACCTATACTTGGGTTGTGTTTGGAATTGAGAAGGTGGGGTGTGGATTTGCTGTGTCAACGTGTGTGGATTTGGGGAGGGGAGGTGTGGGAGTTTGGGTTTGCTGTGTGTGTGTATTTGGGGGGGAAGGTGAGGAAGGGTGGGTTTGCTGTGTGTCTGATTTTGAGCTAAAACCCTCAAAGTTTTACTCCTGTCTGATAGCGCTTTCATGAGCGTTAAAAGAATAAGGAGAAAAGGGAAGTGTTGTGTACCCCTACTCAGCTTAGGGGTGAAGCTAGCACTTCCTTAAAATTGTGCGCATCGCTGGCCAACAGAATGTGGTGGCTGACCAATGGCTCAGACATTAAGCTCTGAACTATCAAGACCATCAGACGTGCACAAACAAGCAAAAAGACAGAAAACGAAAAAAGTGTTGCACAGACCCCTTCATCAGAGCTTGGAGGAGAACTTGAGATGTTCCCTCAGAAGATCTAGAAGAAACTTCTCTGCACAAGGAAGGAAGAAGTTGATCCTCTTCGAAAGGTAGGACATTTCCAGATCTATACTTGGGTTGTGTTTGGAATTGAGAAGGTGGGGTGTGGATTTGCTGTGTCAATGTGTGTGGATTTGGGGAGGGGAGGTGAGGGAGTTTGGGATTGCTGCGTGTGTGGATTTGGGGGGGAAGGTGAGGAAGGGTGGGTTTGCTGTGTGTCTGATTTTGAGCTATAACCCTCAAAGTTTTACTCCTGTCTGATAGTGCTTTCATGAGCGATAAAAGAAAAAGGAGAAAAGGGAAGTGTTGTGTACCCCTACTCAGCTTAGGGGTGAAGCCAGCACTTCCTTAAAATTGTGCGCATCGCTGCCCAACTGAATGTGGTGGCTGGCCAATGGCTCAGACATTAAGCTCTGAACTATCAAGACCATCAGATGTGCCCAAACAAGCAAAAAGACAGAAAACGAGAAAAGTGTTGCACAGATCCCTTCATCGGAGCTTGGAGGAAAAGTTGAGATGTTCCCTCAGAAGATCTAGAAGAAACTTCTCTGCACAAGCAAGGAAGAAGTTGATCCTCTTCGAAAGGTAGGACATTTCCAGATCTATACTTGGGTTGTGTTTGGAATTGAGAAGGTGGGTTGTGGATTTGCTGTGTCAATGTGTGTGGATTTGGGGAGGGGAGGTGAGGGAGTTTGGGTTTGCTGTATGTGTGTATTTGGGGGGGAAGGTGAGAAAGGGTGGGTTTGCTATGTGTGTGTGTTTTTGGGCTATAACCCTCAAAGTTTTACTCCTGTCTGATAGCGCATTCATGGGCGATAAAAGAAAAAGGAGGAAAGGGAAGTGCTGTGTACCCCTACTCTGCTTAAGGGTGAAGCCAGCACTTCCTTAAAATTGTGCGCATCGCTGGCCAACTGAATGTGGTGGCTGACCAATGGCTCAGACATTAAGCTCTGAACTATCCGGACCATCAGATGTGCACACACAAGCAAAAAGAAAGAACATGAGAAAAGTGTTGCACAGACCCCTTCATCAGAGCTTGGAGGAGAAGTTGAGATGTTCCCTCAGAAGATCTAGAAGAAACTTCTCTGCACAAGCAAGGAAGAAGTTGATCCTCTTCGAAAGGTAGGACATTTCCAGATCTATACTTGGGTTGTGTTTGGAATTGAGAAGGTGGGGCGTGGATTTGCTGTGTCAATGTGTGTGGATTTGGGGAGGGGAGGTGAGGGAGTTTGGGTTTGCTGTGTGTGTATTTGGGGGGAAGGTGAGGAGGGGTGGGTTTGCTGTGTGTCTGATTTTGGGCTATAACCCTCAAAATTTTACTCCTGTCTGATAGCATATTCATGGGCGATAAAAGAGAAAGGAGGAAAGGGAAGTGTTGTGTACCACTACTCTGCTTAGGGGTGAAGCCAGCACTTCTTTAAAATTGTGCGCATTGCTGTTGCTGGCCAACTGAATGTGGTGGCTGACCAATGGCTCAGACATTAAGCTCTGAACTATCGGACCATCAGATGTGCACACACAAGCAAAAGAAAGAACATAAGAAAAGTGTTGCACAGACCCCTTCATCAGAGCATGGATGAGAAGTTGAGATGTTCCCTCAGAAGATCTAGAAGAAACTTCTCTGCACAAGCAAGGAAGAAGTTGATCCTCTTCGAAAGGTAGGACATTTCCAGATCTATACTTGGGTTCTGTTTGGAATTGAGAAGGTGGGGTGTGGATTTGCTGTGTCAATGTGTGTGGATTTGGGGAGGAGAGGTGAGGGAGTTTGGGTTTGCGGTGTGTGTGGATTTGGGGGGAAGGTGAGGAAGGGTGGGTTTGCTGTTTGTCTGATTTTGGGCTACAACCATCAAAGTTTTATTCCTGTCTGATAGCGCTTTCATGAGCGATAAAAGAAAAAGGAGAAAAGGGAAGTGTTGTGTACCCCTACTCAGCTTAGGGGTGAAGCCAGCACTTCCTTAAAATTGTGTGCATCGTTGGCCAACTGAATGTGGTGGCGGACCAATGGCTCAGACATTAAGCTCTGAACTATCCAGACCATCACATGTGCACACACAAGCAAAAAGAAAGAACATGAGAAAAGTGTTGCACATACCCCTTCATCAGAGCATAGATGAGAAGTTGAGATGTTCCCTTAGAAGATCTAGAAGAAACTTCACTGCGCAAGCAAGGAAGAAGTTGATCTTCTTCAAAAGGTAGGACAGTTCCAGATCTATACTTGGGTTGTGTTTGGAAATTAGAAGGTGGGGTGTGGATTTGCTGTGTCAATGTGTGTGGATTTGGAGAGGGGAGGTGAGGGAGTTTGGGTTTGCTGTATGTGTGTATTTGGGGGGAAGGTGAGGAAGGGTGGGTTTGCTGTGTGTCTGATTTTGGGCTATAACCCTCAAAGTTTTACTCCTGTCTGATAGCGCATTCATGAGCGATAAAAGCAAAAGGAGGAACGGGAAGTGATGTGTACCCCTACTCTGCTTAGGGGTGAAGCCAGCACTTCCTTAAAATTGTGCGCATCGCTGGCCAACTGAATGTGGTGGCTGACCAATGGCTCAGATATTAAGCTCTGAACTATCCGGACCATCAGATGTGCACACACAAGCAAAAAGAAAGAACATGAGAAAAGTGTTGCACAGACCCCTTCATCAGAGCATGGATGAGAAGTTGAGATATTCCCTCAGAAGATCTAGAAGAAACTTCTCTGTACAAAAAAGGAAGAAATTTATCCTGTTCGAAAGGTAGGACAGTTCCAGATCTATACTTGGGTTGTGTTTGGAATTGAGAAGGTGGGGTGTGGATTTGCTGTGTCAATGTGTGTGGATTTGGGGAGGGGAGGTGAGGGAGTTTGGGTTTGCTGTGTGTGTGTATTTGGGGGGAAGGTGAGGAAGGGTGGGTTTGCTATGTGTGTGTGTTTTTGGGATATAACCCTCAAAGTTTTACTCCTGTCTGATAGCGTATTCAGGAGCAATAAAAGAAAAAGGAGGAAAGGGAAGTGTTGTGTACCCCTACTCTGCTTAGGGGTGAAGCCAGCACTTCCTTAAAATTGTGCGCATCGCTGGCCAACTGAATATGGTGGATGACCAATGGCTCAGACATTAAGCTCTGAACTATCCGGATCATCAGATGTGCTCAAACAAGCAAAAAGAAAGAACATGAGAAAAGTGTTGCACAGACCCCTTCATCAGAGCATGGATGAGAAGTTGAGATATTCCCTCAGAAGATCTAGAAGAAACTTCTCTGTACAAAAAAGGAAGAAGTTGATCCACTTCAAAAGGTAGGACATTTCCAGATCTATACTTGGGTTGTGTTTGGATTTGAAAATGTGAGATAAGGCTTTACTGTGTCAATGTGTGTGCATTTGGCGAGGGGAGGTGAGGGAGTTTGGGTTTGCTGTGTGTGTGTGTATTTGGGGGGAAGGTGAGGAAGGGTGGGTTTGCTGTTTGTCTGATTATGGGCTATAACCCTCAAAGTTTTACTCCTGTCTGCTAGCATATTTATGAGCAATAAAAGAAAAAGGAGGAAAGGGAAGTGTTTTGTACCCTTACTCTGCTTAGGGGTGAAGCCAGCACTTTCATAAAATTGTGCGCATCGCTGGCCAACTGAATTTGGTGGCTGACCAATGGCTCAGACATTAAGATCTGAACTATCCGGACCATCAGATGTGCACACACAAGCAAAAGAAAGAACATGAGAAAAGTGTTGCAAAGACCCCTTCATCAGAGCATGGATGAGAAGTTGAGATGTTCCCTCAGATGATCTAGAAGAAACTTCTCTGCAAAAGCAAGGAAGAAGTTGATCCTCTTCGAAAGGTAGGACATTTCCAGATCGATATTTGGGTTGTGTTTGGAATTCAGAAGATGGGGTGTGGATTTGCTGTGTCAATGTGTGTGGATTTGGGGAGAGGAGGTGAGGGAGTTTGGGTTGCTGTGTGTGTGTATATTTGGGGGGAAGGTGAGGAAGGGCGGGTTTGCTGTTCGTCTGATTTTGGGCTATAACCCTCAAAGTTTTACTCCTGTCTGATAGCGCATTCATGAGCAATAAAAGAAAAAGGAGGAAAGGGAAGTGTTGTGTACCCCTAATCTGCTTAGGGGTGAAGCCAGCACTTCATTAAAATTGTGCGCATCACTGGCCAAATGAATGTGGCAGCTGACCAATGGCTCAGACATTAAGCTCTGAACTATCCGGACCATCAGATGTGGATGTGCACACACAAGCAAAAAGAAAGAACATGAGAAAAATGTTGCACAGACCCCTTCATCAGAGCATGGATGAGAAGTTGAGATGTTCCCTCAGAAGATCTAGAAGAAACTTCACTGCACAAGCGAGGAAGAAATGTATCCTGTTCGAAAGGTAGGACAGTTCCAGATCTATACTTGGGTTGTGTTTGGAATTGAGAAGGTGGGGTGTGGATTTGCTGTGTCAATGTGTGTGGATTTGGGGAGGGGAGGTGAGGGAGTTTTGGTTTGCTGTGTGTGTGTATTTGGGGGGAAGGTGAGGAAGGGTGGGTTTGCTGTTTGTCTGATTTTGGGCTACAACCAACAAAGTTTTATTCCTGTCTGATAGCGCTTTCATGAGCGATAAAAGAAAAAGGAGAAAAGGGAAGTGTTGTGTACCCCTACTCAGCTTAGGGGTGAAGCCAGCACTTCCTTAAAATTGTGCGCATCGTTGGCCAACTGAATGTGGTGGCGGACCAATGGCTCAGACATTAAGCTCTGAACTATCCGGACCATCACATGTGCACACACAAGCAAAAAGAAAGAACACGAGAAAAGTGTTGCACATACCCCTTCATCAGAGCATGGATGAGAAGTTGAGATGTTCCCTTTGAAGATCTAGAAGAAACTTCACTGCACAAGCAAGGAAGAAGTTGATCTTCTTCAAAAGGTAGGACAGTTCCAGATCTATACTTGGGTTGTGTTTGGAAATTAGAAGGTGGGGTGTGGATTTGCTGTGTCAATGTGTGTGGATTTGGAGAGGGGAGGTGAGGGAGTTTGGGTTTGCTGTATGTGTGTATTTGGGGGGAAGGTGAGGAAGGGTGGGTTTGCTGTGTGTCTGATTTTGGGCTATAACCCTCAAAGTTTTACTCCTGTCTGATAGCGCATTTATGAGCGATAAAAGAAAAAGGAGGAACGGGAAGTGATGTGTACCCCTACTCTGCTTAGGGGTGAAGCCAGCACTTCCTTAAAATTGTGCGCATCGCTGGCCAACTGAATGTGGTGGCTGACCAATGGCTCAGATATTAAGCTCTGAACTATCCGGACCATCAGATGTGCACACACAAGCAAAAAGAAAGAACATGAGAAAAGTGTTGCACAGACCCCTTCATCAGAGCATGGATGAGAAGTTGAGATGTTCCCTCAGAAGATCTAGAAGAAACTTTACTGCACAAGCAAGGAAGAAGTTGATCCTCTTCGAAAGGTAGGACATTTCTAGATCGATATTTGGGTTGTGTTTGGAATTGAGAAGGTGGGGCGTGGATTTGCTGTGTCAATGTGTGTGGATTTGGGGAGAGGAGGTGAGGGAGTTTGGGTTTGTTGTATGTGTTCATTTCGGGGGAAGGTGAGAAAGGGTGGATTTGCTATGTGTGTGTGTTTTTGTGCTATAACCCTCAAAGTTTTACTCCTGTCTGATAGCGTATTCATTAGCGATAAAAGAAAAAGGAGGAATGGGAAGTGTTGTGTACCCCTACTCTGCTTAGGGGTGACGCCAGCCCTTCCTTAAAATTGTGCGCATCGCTGGCCAACTGAATGTGGTGGCTGACCAATGGCTCAGACATTAAGCTTTGAACTATCCGGACCATCAGATGTGCACACACAAGCAAAAAGAAAGAACATGAGAAAAGCGTTGCACAGACCCCTTCATCAGAGCATGGATGAGAAGTTGAGATGTTCCCTCAGAAGATCATGAAGAAACTTCTCTGCACAAGCAAGGAAGAAGTTGATCCTCTTCAAAAGGTAGGACATTTCCAGATCTATACTTGGGTTGTGTTTGGATTTGAAAATGCGACATGTGGATTTGCTGTGTCAATGTGTGCGGATTTGGGGAAGGATAGGTGAGGGAGGTTGGGTTTGCTGTGTGTGTGGATTTGGAGGGGAGGCAGGGAAGGGTGGGTTTGCTGTGTGTCTGATTTTGCGCTATAACCCTCAAAGTTTTACTCCTGTCTGATAGCGCATTCATGAGCGATAAAAGAAAAAGGAGGAAAGGGAAGTGTTGTGTACCCCTACTCTGCTTAGGGGTGAAGCCAGCACTTCCATAAAATTGTACGCATTGCTGGCCAACTGAATGTGATGGCTGACCAATGGCTCAGACATTAAGCTCTGAACTATCCGAACCATCAGATGTGCATACACGAGCAAAAAGAAAGAACATGAGAAAAGTGTTGCACAGACCCCTTCATCAGAGCATGGATGAGAAGTAGAGATGTTCCCTCAGAAGACCTTGAAGAAACTTCTCTGCACAAGCAAGGAAGAAGTTGATCCTCTTTGAAAGGTAGGACATTTCTAGATCGATATTTGGGTTGTGTTTGGAATTCAGAAGATGGGGTGTGGATTTGCTGTGTCAATGTGTGTGGCTTTGGGGAGAGGAGGTGAGAGAGTTTGGGTTTGCTGTGTGTGTGTATATTTGGGGGGAAGGTGAGGAAGGGCGGGTTTGCTGTTCGTCTGATTTTGGGCTATAACCCTCAAAGTTTTACTCCTGTCTGATAGCGCATTCATGAGCAATAAAAGAAAAAGGAGGAAAGGGAAGTGTTGTGTACCCCTAATCTGCTTAGGGGTGAAGCCAGCACTTCATTAAAATTGTGCGCATCACTGGCCAAATGAATGTGGCAGCTGACCAATGGCTCAGACATTAAGCTCTGAACTATCCGGACCATCAGATGTGGATGTGCACACACAAGCAAAAAGAAAGAACATGAGAAAAATGTTGCACAGACCCCTTCATCAGAGCATGGATGAGAAGTTGAGATGTTCCCTCAGAAGATCTAGAAGAAACTTCTCTGCAAAAGCAAGGAAGAATTTGATCCTCTTCGAAAGGTAGGACATTTCCAGACCTATACTTGGGTTGTGTTTGGAATTGAGAAGGTGGGGTGTGGATTTGCTGTGTCAACGTGTGTGGATTTGGGGAGGGGAGGTGTGGGAGTTTGGGTTTGCTGTGTGTGTGTATTTGGGGGGGAAGGTGAGGAAGGGTGGGTTTGCTGTGTGTCTGATTTTGAGCTAAAACCCTCAAAGTTTTACTCCTGTCTGATAGCGCTTTCATGAGCGTTAAAAGAATAAGGAGAAAAGGGAAGTGTTGTGTACCCCTACTCAGCTTAGGGGTGAAGCTAGCACTTCCTTAAAATTGTGCGCATCGCTGGCCAACAGAATGTGGTGGCTGACCAATGGCTCAGACATTAAGCTCTGAACTATCAAGACCATCAGACGTGCACAAACAAGCAAAAAGACAGAAAACGAAAAAAGTGTTGCACAGACCCCTTCATCAGAGCTTGGAGGAGAACTTGAGATGTTCCCTCAGAAGATCTAGAAGAAACTTCTCTGCACAAGGAAGGAAGAAGTTGATCCTCTTCGAAAGGTAGGACATTTCCAGATCTATACTTGGGTTGTGTTTGGAATTGAGAAGGTGGGGTGTGGATTTGCTGTGTCAATGTGTGTGGATTTGGGGAGGGGAGGTGAGGGAGTTTGGGATTGCTGCGTGTGTGGATTTGGGGGGGAAGGTGAGGAAGGGTGGGTTTGCTGTGTGTCTGATTTTGAGCTATAACCCTCAAAGTTTTACTCCTGTCTGATAGTGCTTTCATGAGCGATAAAAGAAAAAGGAGAAAAGGGAAGTGTTGTGTACCCCTACTCAGCTTAGGGGTGAAGCCAGCACTTCCTTAAAATTGTGCGCATCGCTGCCCAACTGAATGTGGTGGCTGGCCAATGGCTCAGACATTAAGCTCTGAACTATCAAGACCATCAGATGTGCCCAAACAAGCAAAAAGACAGAAAACGAGAAAAGTGTTGCACAGATCCCTTCATCGGAGCTTGGAGGAAAAGTTGAGATGTTCCCTCAGAAGATCTAGAAGAAACTTCTCTGCACAAGCAAGGAAGAAGTTGATCCTCTTCGAAAGGTAGGACATTTCCAGATCTATACTTGGGTTGTGTTTGGAATTGAGAAGGTGGGTTGTGGATTTGCTGTGTCAATGTGTGTGGATTTGGGGAGGGGAGGTGAGGGAGTTTGGGTTTGCTGTATGTGTGTATTTGGGGGGGAAGGTGAGAAAGGGTGGGTTTGCTATGTGTGTGTGTTTTTGGGCTATAACCCTCAAAGTTTTACTCCTGTCTGATAGCGCATTCATGGGCGATAAAAGAAAAAGGAGGAAAGGGAAGTGCTGTGTACCCCTACTCTGCTTAAGGGTGAAGCCAGCACTTCCTTAAAATTGTGCGCATCGCTGGCCAACTGAATGTGGTGGCTGACCAATGGCTCAGACATTAAGCTCTGAACTATCCGGACCATCAGATGTGCACACACAAGCAAAAAGAAAGAACATGAGAAAAGTGTTGCACAGACCCCTTCATCAGAGCTTGGAGGAGAAGTTGAGATGTTCCCTCAGAAGATCTAGAAGAAACTTCTCTGCACAAGCAAGGAAGAAGTTGATCCTCTTCGAAAGGTAGGACATTTCCAGATCTATACTTGGGTTGTGTTTGGAATTGAGAAGGTGGGGCGTGGATTTGCTGTGTCAATGTGTGTGGATTTGGGGAGGGGAGGTGAGGGAGTTTGGGTTTGCTGTGTGTGTATTTGGGGGGAAGGTGAGGAGGGGTGGGTTTGCTGTGTGTCTGATTTTGGGCTATAACCCTCAAAATTTTACTCCTGTCTGATAGCATATTCATGGGCGATAAAAGAGAAAGGAGGAAAGGGAAGTGTTGTGTACCACTACTCTGCTTAGGGGTGAAGCCAGCACTTCTTTAAAATTGTGCGCATTGCTGTTGCTGGCCAACTGAATGTGGTGGCTGACCAATGGCTCAGACATTAAGCTCTGAACTATCGGACCATCAGATGTGCACACACAAGCAAAAGAAAGAACATAAGAAAAGTGTTGCACAGACCCCTTCATCAGAGCATGGATGAGAAGTTGAGATGTTCCCTCAGAAGATCTAGAAGAAACTTCTCTGCAAAAGCAAGGAAGAAGTTGATCCTCTTCGAAAGGTAGGACATTTCCAGATCTATACTTGGGTTGTGTTTGGAATTGGGAAGGTGGGGTGTGGATTTGCTGTGTCAATGTGTGTGGATTTGGGGAGGGAAGGTGAGGGAGTTTAGGGTTTGCGGTGTGTGTGGATTTGGGGGGAAGGTGAGGAAGGGTGGGTTTGCTGTGTGTCTGATTTTGGGCTATAACCCTCAAAGTTTTACTCCTGTCTGATAGCGCATTCATGGGCGATAAAAGAAAAAGGAGAAAAGGGAAGTGTTGTGTACCCCTACTCTGCTTAGGGGTGAAGCCAGCACTTCCTTAAAATTGTGCGCATCGCTGGCCAACTGAATGTGGTGGCTGACCAATGGCTCAGACATTAAGCTCTGAACTATCTGGACCATCAGATGTGCACACACAAGCAAAAGAAAGAACATGAGAAAAGTGTTGCACAGACCCCTTCATCAGAGCATGGATGAGAAGTTGAGATGTTCCCTCAGAAGATCTAGAAGAAACTTCTCTGCAAAAGCAAGAAAGAAGTTGATCCTCTTCGAAAGGTAGGACATTTCCAGATCTATACTTGGGTTGTGTTTGGAATTGAGAAGGTGGGGTGTGGATTTGCTGTGTCAATGTGTGTGGATTTGGGGAGGGAAGGTGAGGGAATTTGGGTTTGCTGTGTGTGTGTATTTGGGGGGAAGGTGAGGAAGGGTGGGTTTGCTGTTTGTCTGATTTTGGGCTACAACCCTCAAAGTTTTATTCCTGTCTGATAGCGATTTCATGAGTGAATAAAGAAAAAGGAGAAAAGGGAAGTGTTGTGTACCCCTACTCTGCTTAGGGGTGAAGCCAGCACTTCCTTAAAATTGTGCGCATCGCTGGCCACCTGAATGTGGTGGCTGACCAATGGCTCAGACATTAAGCTCTGAACTATCAGGACCATCAGATGTGCACACACAAGCAAAAAGAAAGAACATGAGAAAAGTGTTGCACAGACCTCTTCATCAGAGCATGGATGAGAAGTTGAGATGTTCCCTCAGAAGATCTAGAAGAAACTTCTCTGCAAAAGCAAGGAAGAAGTTGATCCTCTTCGAAAGGTAGGACATTTCCAGATCTATACTTGGGTTGTGTTTGGAATTGGGAAGGTGGGGTGTGGATTTGCTGTGTCAATGTGTGTGGATTTGGGGAGGGGAGGTGAGGGAGTTTGGGTTTGCTGTATGTGTGTATTTGGGGGGGAAGGTGAGAAAGGGTGGGTTTGCTATGTGTGTGTGTTTTTGGGCTATAACCCTCAAAGTTTTACTCCTGTCTGATAGCGCATTCATGGGCGATAAAAGAAAAAGGAGGAAAGGGAAGTGCTGTGTACCCCTACTCTGCTTAAGGGTGAAGCCAGCATTTCCTTAAAATTGTGCGCATCGCTGGCCAACTGAATGTGGTGGCTGACCAATGGCTCAGACATTAAGCTCTGAACTATCCGGACCATCAGATGTGCACACACAAGCAAAAAGAAAGAACATGAGAAAAGTGTTGCACAGACCCCTTCATCAGAGCTTGGAGGAGAAGTTGAGATGTTCCCTCAGAAGATCTAGAAGAAACTTCTCTGCACAAGCAAGGAAGAAGTTGATCCTCTTCGAAAGGTAGGACATTTCCAGATCTATACTTGGGTTGTGTTTGGAATTGAGAAGGTGGGGCGTGGATTTGCTGTGTCAATGTGTGTGGATTTGGGGAGGGGAGGTGAGGGAGTTTGGGTTTGCTGTGTGTGTATTTGGGGGGAAGGTGAGGAGGGGTGGGTTTGCTGTGTGTCTGATTTTGGGCTATAACCCTCAAAATTTTACTCCTGTCTGATAGCATATTCATGGGCGATAAAAGAGAAAGGAGGAAAGGGAAGTGTTGTGTACCACTACTCTGCTTAGGGGTGAAGCCAGCACTTCTTTAAAATTGTGCGCATTGCTGTTGCTGGCCAAATGAATGTGGTGGCTGACCAATGGCTCAGACATTAAGCTCTGAACTATCGGACCATCAGATGTGCACACACAAGCAAAAGAAAGAACATAAGAAAAGTGTTGCACAGACCCCTTCATCAGAGCATGGATGAGAAGTTGAGATGTTCCCTCAGAAGATCTAGAAGAAACTTCTCTGCAAAAGCAAGGAAGAAGTTGATCCTCTTCGAAAGGTAGGACATTTCCAGATCTATACTTGGGTTGTGTTTAGAATTGGGAAGGTGGGGTGTGGATTTGCTGTGTCAATGTGTGTGGATTTGGGGAGGGAAGGTGAGGGAGTTTAGGGTTTGAGGTGTGTGTGGATTTGGGGGGAAGGTGAGGAAGGGTGGGTTTGCTGTGTGTCTGATTTTGGGCTATAACCCTCAAAGTTTTACTCCTGTCTGATAGCGCATTCATGGGCGATAAAAGAAAAAGGAGAAAAGGGAAGTGTTGTGTACCCCTACTCTGCTTAGGGGTGAAGCCAGCACTTCCTTAAAATTGTGCGCATCGCTGGCCAACTGAATGTGGTGGCTGACCAATGGCTCAGACATTAAGCTCTGAACTATCTGGACCATCAGATGTGCACACACAAGCAAAAGAAAGAACATGAGAAAAGTGTTGCACAGACCCCTTCATCAGAGCATGGATGAGAAGTTGAGATGTTCCCTCAGAAGATCTAGAAGAAACTTCTCTGCAAAAGCAAGAAAGAAGTTGATCCTCTTCGAAAGGTAGGACATTTCCAGATCTATACTTGGGTTGTGTTTGGAATTGAGAAGGTGGGGTGTGGATTTGCTGTGTCAATGTGTGTGGATTTGGGGAGGGAAGGTGAGGGAATTTGGGTTTGCTGTGTGTGTGTATTTGGGGGGAAGGTGAGGAAGGGTGGGTTTGCTGTTTGTCTGATTTTGGGCTACAACCCTCAAAGTTTTATTCCTGTCTGATAGCGATTTCATGAGTGAATAAAGAAAAAGGAGAAAAGGGAAGTGTTGTGTACCCCTACTCTGCTTAGGGGTGAAGCCAGCACTTCCTTAAAATTGTGCGCATCGCTGGCCACCTGAATGTGGTGGCTGACCAATGGCTCAGACATTAAGCTCTGAACTATCAGGACCATCAGATGTGCACACACAAGCAAAAAGAAAGAACATGAGAAAAGTGTTGCACAGACCTCTTCATCAGAGCATGGATGAGAAGTTGAGATGTTCCCTCAGAAGATCTAGAAGAAACTTCTCTGCAAAAGCAAGGAAGAAGTTGATCCTCTTCGAAAGGTAGGACATTTCCAGATCTATACTTGGGTTGTGTTTGGAATTGGGAAGGTGGGGTGTGGATTTGCTGTGTCAATGTGTGTGGATTTGGGGAGGGGAGTTGAGGGAGTTTGGGTTTGCTGTGTGAGTGTATTTGGGGCGAAGGTGAGGATTGGTGGGTTTGCTGTGTGTCTGATTTTGGGCTTTAACCCTCAAAGTTTTACTGATAGCGCATTCATGGGCGATAAAAGAAAAAGGAGGAAAGGGAAGTGTTGTGTACCCCTACTCTACTTAGGGGTGAAGCCAGCACTTTCTTTAAATGTTGTGCATCGCTGGTCAACTGAATGTGGTGGCTGACCAATGGCTCACACATTAAGCTCTGAACTATCTGGACTATCAGATGTGCACACACAAGCAAAAAGAAAGAACATGAGAAAAGTTTTGCACAGACCCCTTCATCAGAGCATGAATGAGAAGTTGAGATGTTCCCTCAGAAGATCTAGAAGAAACATCTCTGCAAAAGCAAGGAAGAAGTTGATCCTCTTTGAAAGGTAGGACATTTCCAGATCCATACTTGGGTTGTGTTTGGAATTGAGAAGGTGG
Organism: Lithobates pipiens; assembly: GCF_037356315.1. Taxonomy (NCBI): domain Eukaryota; kingdom Metazoa; phylum Chordata; class Amphibia; order Anura; family Ranidae; genus Lithobates; species Lithobates pipiens. Next base: position 115,791,703 of record NW_027507788.1, read on the forward strand.
GGTGTGGATTTGCTGTGTCAATGTGTGTGTATTTGGGGAGGGGAGGTGAGGGAATTTGGGTTTGCTGTGTGTGTGTATTTGGGGGGGAAGGTGAGGAAGGGTGGGGTTGCTGTGTGTCTGATTTTGAGCTAAAACCCTCAAAGTTTTACTCCTGTCTGATAGCGCATTCATAAGCGATAAAAGAATAAAGGAGGAAAGGGAAGTGTTGTGTACCCCTACTCTGCTTAGGGGTGAAGCCAGCACTTCCTTAAAATTGTGTGCATCGCTGGCCAATTGAATGTGGTGGCTGACCAATGGCTCACACATTAAGCTCTGAACTATCTGGACTATCAGATGTGCACACACAAGCAAAAAGAAAGAACATGAGAAAAGTGTTGCACAGACCCCTTCATCAGTGCATGGATGAGAAGTTGAGATGTTCCCTCAGAAGATCTAGAAGAAACTTCTCTGCACAAGCAAGGAAGAAGTTGATCCTCTTCGAAAGGTAGGACATTTCCAGATCTATACTTGGGTTGTGTTTGGAACTGAGAAGGTGGGGTGTGGATTTGCTGTGTCAATGTGTGTGGATTTGGGAAGGGGAGGTGAGGGAGTTTGGGTTTGCTGTGTGTGTGTATTTTGGGGGAAGGTGAGGAAGGGTGGGTTTGCTGTGTGTCTTATTTTGGGCCATAACCCTCAATGTTTTACTACTGTCCGATAGCGCTTTCCTGAGCGATAAAAGAAAAAGGAGGAAAAGGAAGTGTTGTTTACCCCTACTCTGCTTAGGGGTGAAGCCAGCACTTCCTTAAAATTGTGCGCATCGCTGGCCAACTGAATGTGGTGGCTGACCAATGGCTCAGACATTAAGCTCTGAACTATCCAGACCATCAGATGTGCACACACAAGCAAAAGAAAGAACATGAGAAAAGTGTTGCACAGACCCCTTCATCAGAGCATGGATGAGAAGTTGAGATGTTCCCTCAGAAGATCTAGAAGAAACTTCTCTGCAAAAGCAAGGAAGAAGTTGATCCTCTTCGAAAGGTAGGACATTTCCAGATCTATACTTGGGTTGTGTTTGGAATTGAGAAGGTGGGGTGTGGATTTGCTGTGTCAATGTGTGTGGATTTGGGGAGGGAAGGTGAGGGAATTTGGGTTGCTGTGTGTGTATTTGGGGGGAAGGTGAGGAAGGGTGGGTTTGCTGTTTGTCTGATTTTGGGCTACAAACCCTCAAAGTTTTATTCCTGTCTGATAGCGCTTTCATGAGTGATAAAAGAAAAAGGAGAAAAGGGAAGTGTTGTGTACCCCTACTCTGCTTAGGGGTGAAGCCAGCACTTCCTTAAAATTGTGCGCATCACTGCCCAACTGAATGTGGTATCTGACCAATGGCTCAGACATTAAGCTCTGAACTATCCGGACCATCAGATGTGCACACACAAGCAAAAAGAAAGACTATGAGAAACGTGTTGCACAGACCTCTTCATCAGAGCATGGATGAGAAGTTGAGATGTTCCCTCAGAAGGTCTAGAAGAAACTTCTCTGCAAAAGCAAGGAAGAAGTTGATCCTCTTCGAAAGGTAGGACCTTTCCAGATCTATGATTGGGTTGTGTTTGGATTTGAGAAGGGGGGGTGTGGGAGGTTGAGTTTGACGTGTGTGTGGATTTGGGGGGAAGGGGAGAAAGGGTGGTTTTGCTGTGTTTCTGACTTTGGGCAATAGGCCAAAAAATATATCTCCTGTCTGATAAAGCATTTTTGCGCTATAAAAGAAAAGGGAGGACAGGGAAGTGTTGTGTACCCCTACTCTGCAGAAAAGTAAAGCCAGCACTTCATTAAAATTGTGCGTATCACTGGCTAGCTGAATGTGGCGGCTAAGGGACCGATGGCTTAGATATTAAGATTTGAATTATCTGAGCCATCAGATGTGCACACAAGAGCAAAAAGACAGAATATGAGAAAAGGGTTGCACAGAACCCTTCATCAGAACATGGAGGAGATGTTGAGATTTTCCATCAGAAGAGCTAGAAGAATCTTCTCTGCACAAGCAAGGAAGACGTTGATCCTCCTCGAAAGGTAGGACCTTTCCAGAGCTATACTCTGTTTGGATTTGAGAAGGGGGGGGGGTGTGGATTTGCTGTGTCAATGTGTGTGGATTTGGGGAGGGGAGGTGAGGGGGGTTGGGACTGCTGCGTGTGTGGATTTGGGGGGAAGGTGTGGAAGGGTGGGTTTGCTGTGTTTCTGACTTTGGGCTATAAGCCCCAAAGTATGTCTGGTATCGCATTTTTGCACTATAAAAGAAAAAAAGGAGGACAAGGAAGTGTTGTATATTCCTACTCTGCGGAGGGGTGAATACAGCACTTCTTTAAAATTGACAAACAGTCTCATAAAACTTAAAAGCAATTACATTGTACAATTTGCCAAAGGAGAGCAAACAACAAGGTGCAGTTTTTTTTCCCTTTACCTTACCCTTACCCTACCCTCTAAGTCCTCTCTCTCCGTCCCCCCAAGGGCACACTACGAGTACCAAGTTAATCCAATCGAGTTGAACCTCGACTGGTTTGGAGAGATGTAACAAGATGCCGGCGGAGACAGGTGGAAAGAGAATCCCCGGCCAGTCTAGATAGTATACCTAAGAGGACAAGCCTTTAAGGAAAGAGGAGGAGAGGAATTCCTCCCTCTCACCCCACCCCCCTGTCCTCGCGGGCGAGGGGTTAGCGGGGCGGAAACTCAGTCTGCCCCTCTGATATCCCCGGGGTGGACAACCTATCTCCTTCGGCGTTCAGCCAATGGCTCCATAGTCCTTCGAATTTCTTTAAATTGTTTTGCTTAATATACCACACTCTCTCACACCAAATTGTTGAACTAATGACTTCAGCCCATTCCACCGAGGAAGGGGGGGTTTTAGCCTGCCAGTTCAAAGCTATTAAACACCTGGCCTGGTATAAACATCTTAATACTGCAATCTTTATTGTAGGTGATATTCTACTTTCTTCAAGGCTTCCTAGAAGACAGAGCTTGGCCTCTGGCTTCAATGTGGTCTTAAAAGTTCTGTTTATCCTCTCGACTATTTCTATCCAATATCTAAACAACTTTGGGCATTTCCACACCATATGGAGAAGATCCCCTGGTGATTTACATCTAGGGCATTCATCTCGAGGTATCGCACCAAACGTACAAATTTTTTGGGGAGTGTAATAAACTCTATAAATGAAAATTGGATGGGACACCCTTTGTGCGGGGGATATTGAAACCAGGCTCCCTTGCTCTAGGATCTTCCCCCATTGTTCCTAGGTTATTGACCCTATATCACTGGACCACCCTGCTCTACTCTTGTCTGGTCCTTTTCCACTTAAAGTTTTATCCCCCAGCTATCATATAATTTGGAAGTCAAGCCTTTCACTAGTCTCCTTTCAACGATTTCTTGAAGTAGGGGTGTTTTTACCCTTTCGATAGTTAAGGACTTAAATTGGGCCTGAATTCCCGCGGGCGCTCATCAACACCAGCGCGCACCCGCGTGCGCCCATCTGCGTCAACGCGCACCCGCGTGCGCCCAACAGCGTTAACGCGCACCCGCATGCGCCGACAGACACTCACAACAGGGGTTTTGCGGCCCGAACCTTCAGGAACAGTCGGATGACTGGGCTGACCTTCTTGACATTGCCCCCCCCCAAGGGGCAGCCCCCGGATGCCCAACTGGGCCAGCTTAGCTGGGTGCGCTCTCTTGAAGGCCCGAATCAGCTTTTCAGCATGAATGTTACTTTCCGGCTCCCAAGAATTATCTTCAGGACCGCATCCCTTCCATTTCACCAGGTACCGAACCTGTCCCCGTCTCCTCCTGCAGTCCAGAATCGACTCTACTTCAAATTCGACTTCTCCGTCGATCAGGACAGGTTCAGGTGGACCAACGTCTCTGCCAACTAAGGGATCTGGGACAGCGGGTTTGAGAAGAGCCACATGGAAGACCTGGTGGATCCGGAAAGACTCTGGTAGTTGCAACTCGTACGCCACGCTGTTGATCTTCCTCTTAACCGGAAAAGGACCAATAAACTTTGGACCCAGTTTCCTGGAGGGACATGGCAGTTTTAGATTCAGGATTGACAGCCAAACTTGATCCCCAGGCTCCAGGCTAAGTTCCCCTCTCCTCTTTCTATCAAAGATCCGTTTATAATATTCCTGAGTTCTGGACATTGTTTCCTGAAGAAGCTTGTTGTTGTTGCTGAAGAAGGTCAAAGTTTCCTGAGCGGCAGGTACCGAACATTCCGGAAGATTATTTGTTAGAAACAGGGGGTGAAATCCGTAATTCGCAAAGAAAGGGGTTTGCTTGGTGGCAGAGTGGACAGAATTGTTGTAGGCAAACTCAGCGAGAGGTAAGAGGAAGACCCAATCATCTTGAGAGAAAGATGAGAAGCAACGTAAGTACTGTTCCAGAGTTTGATTTGTTCTTTCCGTCTGGCCATTAGTCTACGGATGATAAGCAGAGCAAAAGGAAAGGTTGATCTCCAGGGAACCACATAACGCCCTCCAGAACCTTGAAGTAAACTGTACCCCCCGATCAGAGACAATGTCCACAGGAATCCCATGAAGCTTCACAATTTCTCTAACAAATATCTTAGCAGTCTCAGCAGCGGAGGGGGTACCTTTCATGGGAAGGAAGTGCGCCATCTTTGAGAGCCTGTCCACAACTACGAAGATGGTAGAATGGTCTTCAGAAAGAGGCAGCTCAACAATAAAATCCATGGAAATCATCCTCCATGGTCTTTCAGGGACAGGCAGAGGTTTCAGCAGACCCCAGACCTTGGATCTGCTGCCCTTATTCCTCGAGCAGACCATGCAGGATTCCACATAATTCTTGCAGTCCTTCGCCAGTTGTGGCCACCAGAAGGTCCGCTGAAGGAGTTCAAGTGATTTGAGCACCCCGAAATGACCGGCCAACTTATGGTCATGGCAGGCACTGAGAACAGCTACCCGTACCCCCTGGGGTACAAAGATCTTGTCCAGATGCCACAAAAGATTGTCTCTTGCCTGCAGAGTGACACCAGGAGGAGGAGAGACATGGAGTGAGGCCCGTTTGATCTGGTCCAGCAGGTTTTCCTGAAGTAAAAGGAAATTTCCGGAAGATAGGATGGTATCCGGTGGAGAAGAGGCCTCAGATCCGCAAAACATCCTCGAGAGGGCATCCGGCTTGGTATTCTTCAACCCAGGTCTGTAGGTTATGTGAAAAGAAAATTGAGTAAAAAAGAGTGCCCACCTGGCCTGACGTGGTTTTAGCCTCTTAGCGACCTTCAGATACTCGAGATTCTTGTGATCAGTAAAAATGAGGATGGGGTGTGCTGCTCCCTCCAGAAGGTACCTCCATTCCTCGAGTGCCGATTTGATGGCCAACAGTTCCCGATCTCCCACATCATAATTCCTTTCAGCTTCCGAAAGCTTACGGGAGAAGAACGCCACCGGATGCAGGAGGGCCTTGGAACCTTGCCTATGTGAAAGAACAGCCCCAACCGCAATTTCAGAAGCGTCGACCTCTAAGATGTAAGGCAGAGCTGGATCAGGGTGCTTCAGGATTGATGCCGAGGTGAACAGCTTCTTGAGGGCCACAAAAGCTTCCTGGGCTTCGGAAGTCCAGTGGAAACGACAGCCCTGCTTCGTGAGCTTTGTGATGGGGGAGATGATGGTAGAGAACCCCCTGATGAATTTCCGGTAAAAGTTGGCGAAGCCCACGAAACGCTGAACGCCCTTCTTATCGGAGGGAGCAGGCCGGTCCAGAATGGCGGAAACCTTCTGTGGGTCCATTTGAATGCCTTCCACAGAGATGATCAAGCCCAGAAACTGAATACTCTGCTGCTCAAACACACATTTCTCTAGTTTCGCGTACAGGCCATGACAACGTAGTCTGATTAACACCTTTTTGACGTGCTCACGGTGCTCGGACAGAGAAGGGGAAAAGATCAAGATGTCATCAAGGTAAATTATAACAAACAGGTCAAGATAGTCCCTGAAGATGTCATTCACGAAGTGCTGGAATGTAGCAGGTGCATTGCATAGTCCAAAGGGCATGACCAGGTACTCAAAATGCCCGAACCGGGTGCGAAAGGCAGTCTTCCACTCATCGCCGCTTCGGATGCGAACCAAGTTATAGGCCCCACGAAGATCCAGCTTAGTAAATACCGCCGTCGTCCCTAGTCTCTGGAACAGTTCGGGTACCAGAGGTAGAGGGTACCGGTTCTTGATAGTTATTTTATTCAGTTCCCGATAATCAACACAGGGGTGCAGCGAGTGGTCTTTCTTCTCCACAAAAAAGATTCCGGCTCCCGCAGGGGAGGTAGAAGGTCGGATGAATCCCCTTTCCAAGTTCTCATCAATATACGTCTTCAAGGTGCCCAACTCCAGCTCAGTTAGAGGAAAGATCCTTCCGAAGGGAATTTCGGCTCCAGGAAGGAGCTCAATCGGACAATCGTAAGGCCTATGTGGCGGGAGAGTTTCGGCACCTTTCTTGTTGAAAACGTCCAAGAACTCGTGATAGGCCTCAGGGACAGATTGGAGAATCTCCTTGTCAGCTTCCAGGCACAACAAAGAAGGGGAAATATCGGTAGACTTAATCAAGTAATGCTGGTTACAATAGGAAGAGGAGAAGTTAATCTTCCCGGTGCGCCAGTCCACCTGAGGGTTATGGGCCTTCAGCCAGGGCATGCCAAGGATGATTGGTAATAAGGGAGAATCAATAATGTCCAGGCATAAAAGTTCTTGATGATTCTCAGAGATGGTGGTCAACAGGGGTCTTGTTTCCTGTGTAACTGGCCCGGACTTAAGAACAGATCCGTCGGCCAAGTGTACTGAGAGTCCCTTCGCCCGAGGTCACAGGGGAACGTGATTTTTGATGGCAAAGGTCAAGTCCATGAAGCCACTGCAAGCTCCAGAATCAATAATTGCGGTGGCCCGAATACTCCTTCCTGGAAGCTGTAAGAGAGCGGAAACCAGATGAGAAGCATAATCAGGTAAGGTGGATACAGGAACAGTAGTAGCGGCTTGGCACTTACGGAGCTTGGCTGGGCAGGTCCTTACATAGTGTCCGGGTTCCCCGCAGTACAGGCACAGATTATTAGTCCTCCTACGCAGACGTTCTTCTGGTGTGAGAGAGGGCCGCAGGAGACCAAGTTGCATGGGTTCGGAAGAATCGGAGGAAGAAGACACCGGAGCAGAAGAAGCTGGCTGAGGGTAACTGGTGACTCGTGGAAGCATCCAAACTGGATGGGAAGGACTGGCAGAGCGTTCTGATCTCCGTTCTCTTAACCTCCTGTCGATCTGTATGGAGAGGTTAATGAGAGCTTCTAAAGTCTCTGGGATACCCACTCGGGCCAGCTCGTCCTTCAAGTTTTCAGAGAGACCTGCACGAAATTGGTAGCGCAGGGCAGCGTCGTTCCAGTTGGTATCGGAACTCCACCGCCTGAACTCAGTTACATAGTCCTCTACAGGTTCTGCGGCCCTGCTGTAAGGAGTGCAAGGCCGCCTCTGCGGTAGCTGTCAATTGAGGGTCCTCATAAAGCTGGGACATCGCCTGGAAGAAGGAGTCCAAGTTGTCAAGGGAGGCATGCTTCTGTTCGAGAAGACGGTGGGCCCAAGACTGTGGTTGCCCCAGTAACAGGGAAATGACAAACCCCACCTTAGTGGATTCAAGTGAAAAAGTCCGAGGTTGCAGGGCAAAGAATAAACTGCAGGCATTACGGAACGCCCTGAATTTTCTTTCGATCCCCTGAGAACCTCTCAGGCGTGGGGACCCTTGGTTCGGGTGGCATCATTACCACGGACGGAGTGGGAGCTGGACCTGATGAAGGAGGTGGAGATGCCGACAAAGCCTGAACTTGACCCTCCAGACGGTTGTACCCTTCTTGTAGGTTCTTCACAGCCTGAGTGAGACCAGCAATATGGCGGCAGAGTTCATCCATCGGGGAGGCTCCCGACGTGGGCTCGGACATGGCTGTCCGGTACTGTCACGTACCTGGTGGTTGAGCCCACGGATGCTGAGAGCGGCTACTCGTATTCCTCCGGCTCAGGAACTCCTGGTAGAGGAGACAGAGGTTCAAGAGCGCAGAAGGGGCACAAGTGCCAAGCAGGACACAGGTGTCAAGCTCCGGGTACTGGAGAGGAGCAGATGCAGCAGGAACAGCGACCAGCAGGAGGTGACAGCAGCGGAAGATGCACACGCTGGAGCAGCGGGGAAGGTGTTCTGTAGTACGGCTTCTCACAGCAGACACGTAAGCAGGTAAGGCAGGATACTGGAAGACTGGCACCGTAGAGGGACAGCAGACTGGACGAAGTCGTGGACAAGCCGGGTCAGGAACAGGCAGGCAGATAGGTACCGAATCAACAGGCAGAAGAATCGTCAGACAAGCCGGGGTCGGGGGCAGGCAGCAAACAAGTAGTCGTCAGGGTAAGCCGGGTCACAGCAGCAATAAGTAACAAGCAGGAGCAGAGGGGTCACGACAGGAACGCTGTAGACCGGACAGCAAGGAGGCAAGGCAACAGGTCCCTTTAAGTAACCCCTTTGGCGCCAAGAGCCGTCACGGCGCACTCCCGCGCACGCTCAACAACACCAGCGCGCACCCGCGTGCGCCCATCTGCGTCAACGCGCACCCACATGCGCCCCCAACAGCATTAACGCGCACCCACGTGCGCCCATCAGGACATCTGCGCACCCGCGTGCGCCCGCCCACGTTAGCGCGCACCCGCGTGCGCCTACCCGCGTTAGCGTGCACCCGCGTGCGCCCACCCGCGTGCGCCCACCCGCGTTAGCGCGCACCCGTGTGCGCCCACCTGCGTTAGCGCGCACCCGCATGCGCCGACAGACACTCACAACAGAGGCTTTGCGGCCCGAACCTTCAGGAGCCGTCGGATGACTGGGCTGACCTTCTTGACACCATTTCTGGTTTATCCAAGTTGGAGAATTATGGAGAATATATAGCACTTGCGGGAGCCAAATCATCTTAATTAAATTGCAGCGTCCTGCCATGGAGAGAGGGAGATGACACCAAATATCCACCTTTTGTTTCAGTTTCACTAGTAGTGGTGTTAAGTTGTCACTAACTAAGGCCCCTTTCACACTGACGATCCGTTCAGGCCCGCCTGTCAGTTTTTCAGGTGGACCTGAATGGATGCTCCATAGAGCTCTATGGAGTGTCGGATGTCAGCGGTGACATGTCCGCTGACATCCGACCCGCTCCGATCCGAAAAAGTGTGACAGAGGAAAAAGCTATTTTTCCATGCGTCTGCGGATCGGATCAGGTGACGACGGACACTGCAGTCTGTCATCATCCGATCTCCCATAGGGGAGAGCGGCGCTGTGACAAGTCTGTCCCTACGCAGTGTGCAGAGACGGACCTGTCATCTCCCTGTTCAGCGGGGATCGACGGAGTGATCCCCGCTGAGCAAACGAATATCCACGGCGCGGATCAGCACTGATCCGCCCCGTGTGAAAGGACCCATAGTGATTCACATCACAAGAAATCCAAACACCTAGATACTTCAACTTAGATACCACATCTAATGATGGGATTATGGGGGAGATTGATCCTCAGGTTTGGTAAGTGGTAGTAGGGCTGACTTGCCTCAGTTAATCACTAGTCTAGAGTGTTGTCCAAACTCTCCCACCATTTGCATCACAGTATTTGAAGTGGAATTAATGTCCCCTATGAAAAACAAGACATCATCAGCAAACAAGGCGATTTTTTTCTTCTCCTGAATTGTGCCTGAACCCCTGGATATCCGCACACGCTCTCATCAGGATCGCCATGGGTGCCATTGCCAAACAAGAGTAGAGACAGGGGGCATCCCTTCCTCTTCCCCCTCTCTAGCTGGAATGCCTGGGAAAATACCGTTCCCAATAGTTTTACCCATCTAATAAATGTAGGGCCAAAGCCAAATCGCTCTAGCACTCCCCATAAGTAATCCCATTCCAGGCTATCAAAGGCTTTAGTAGCATCCAAGGCCAATATGGCCTTGGAGCTTTCGTTATCGGTTGGAATTTGAACATTTAGGAAGACTTGTCTAATGTTGGTACTAGTTGTCCTACCAGGAATAAAGCCTGACTGGTCTGGATGTATCAATTTATGTATATATTTATTTCAACGGGTCACCAAAACTTTGGCTAAGATTTTAACATCAGAACATAACAAGGAGATTGGCCGATATGAGGAAACCTTGTGTTGGTCTTTCCCTTATTTAGGTATTAAAGTAATATTAGCTTCCAACATCGAGGTGGGTAGTTTGCCAATGCCCACTTCAGTGTTTCTAAGAGCTCAGGCAATAGTACGTCACCGTAACGAGTATAGATTTCTATTGGCAGCCCATCCGGGTCTGGAGATTTTTGGTTGGGCATTCTTGCTACTGCACTTTTTAACTCTTCTAATGGCACTGGTGTCTCAAGGTCTATTTTGTCATACTCTGATAAGGTTGGAATTGTCAATTGGTGTAAAAAATCAACCATTGTTGCCTCCCCCCCCTTCTTGGTAGACCTATATAAGGCTTCATAGTAACTACCGAGTACATTCATTATCTCTGTTGGGCTGGTAGCAAGGTCCCCATTTGGCATCTTAATCGCCTGGATCGCAGTAGGGGAATTATTCATTTCAATCAAAAGGGAGAGAGTACGACCCACTCTCTCCCCTTCGCCAAAGTAATGCTGACATTGGAATATTCGCCTATTCTCCACCCTTTTTATAAGTATCATTTTATAGGTTTGTTGTCTATTTAACCATTCCTTCTGTCTATCCGGAGTCGGGTCTTCTATGTACGATATCTCTGCTTGAGCAACTCCTTTTCTTATTTCCCTTTCCTGCACCCTCGATTTTTTCTTGATTAATGCCACTTGCTGAATTAACAGACCTCTAAGATAGGACTTCAAGGAGTCCCAGACCACTCCAGGTGCTTTCGTACCCTCTTTGATTTGCAGCAATTCTGTTATCCTAGCAATCAATACATTGGGTTTATCGATCAGTTCCAGCCAACAGGGGTAATCTTCCACTTCCCAGGGCAGGTTCTACCCCCTGCGCTTATAATAATGGTCAAAGGGGAGTGATCTGAGACCCCTCTTAGGCCATATTCTATATCCTGCACTAGCGGGATCGCCTCCCCGTTCCCCAACACCATATCTATTCTAGAAAGGGTACGGTAGGAGCTTAAGAAACAAGAATACTGCCTTTCTTGTGGATGCCGTGTTCACCATAGATCACTCAATCCTATTTCCAGCAGAAGGAGCTGCAGCCAACTCTTCCCCACAGCCTTGAGCCCATCAGGCATGGGGAATCTATCCAGGCTCCTGTCTAGTACTTCGTTAAAATCACCTAAAGCTAATATTAGAATTCCTGGTTTATCCAGGCCAAACGCAAATAACTTATACAGAACCTCTAATTTAAAAGGGGGCGGGGGGGTATATAGATGTTTGCCAGTATGTAAGGTTGTTTGCCAATCAGGCAATACAAGAATACATACCTACCCTCTTTATCAATGGAAGACTCTCTACAAAGAAAATCCACTCCCCTCCTGACCAAAGCACTTACTCCCCTTGAATAGGAGGAGTAAAAGCAGTGATAGTAAGCTTGGAACTTTCGATTTGTTAACTGTGAAGCTGTAGTTGGAGTCAATTGTGTCTCTTGCAAAAACAATAGACCGGGCCCCCTTCCCTCCAATTCTGACAGGACCACTGCTCTTTTATTTTGGTCACCCAAGCCCCGAACATTTCATGAGACTATGCTTACTCTATTGGTTTGCATATATAAGATTGAAAGCAGCACAGGGGAAAAGGATAGGGGGGAGCAGCCCCAACACCTATTGGTGGACCAACTTGTCCCCCCACCACCCCCCCATACTCTGCCGCATCCCAATACTCCCAGTACTCTTAGTGTGAATTGACCAACCCACATCCCACCCACCCTTGCCTATCTGGGCTTCCCATAGTGGTCTCTCCTGTGGCCATCTTCTACTCTTCACACCCGATTTCCAAAGTGCCCCACCCCCCTCCACTCTGAAACTTCGTGGCGTATTCATCTACCAACCTGACTCCCATACCATACCATTAAAAAAGAAAAAAAGAAAAAGAGATTTTTAAATAACAATTATAATAGCCCTAAGCCAGCACAGGGACCTGAGAGCAATCTCCTCTCTCGGCCTGCCCCCCCCCCCCAAAAAAACAAAAACAAAAAAACAAGGGGGTGGGAAGAGGGAGGGAAAAAAAAAAGGAGGGAAGTTGTCCCTCCCCCTTATTAAAACAATCGATTTCATACTAACAAATTCAAAACAATAATTAATACCACAGTGCACCCCCCCTTAACATATTTTTACTTCGTGTCATTACTAATCTAGAAAGTAAATACCATGGTGATGCAGTTCACAGGTGATAAAAGGAAAGGAAAGGAAAGAAAAAAAAAGGGATTCCTTTTCCCTTTTCTTTCCCCTCTCTCTCCCTACAATCATTTTCGTACTAGCAAATTCATAAAAATAATTAATACCATAATACGCCACCCTTAACCCATTTTTACTTTGTGCCATATCTATGTTACTCTAGAAAATAAATACCAGAGTGGTGCCATTCACATGTGACAACAAAAAAATAAATAAATAAATTTAGTGATTTTTTTTTCTTTTTCTCTTTTCCTTTCCTTCCCCCTCTCTTAATAAACATTTGCAAACTAGCAAGACCAGAACAGTATTTAATACCATAATACACTCCCCCTTAACCTATTTTTGATTCGTGCCATTGCTATTTAAAAAAATTAAAAATAAAGAATTGTTTAACAATCAACATCGTGCTAGCAAAATCAACAAACGTGATTAATACCATAGTGCACCTCTCCCACCTATTTTTACTTCCTACAATTCCTGTAAAGAAAAAAAATATCAAATCCATAATGCTCCTACAAGTCCCTTTTATGTTCTTCCAGCCACTTTTCAACCACCGACGGTGCATTAAAAAATAAGGTCAGACCCAAGGCAGTCATCCGTAGGCGGACAGGTTATAGCAAAGCGTAGGTAATCTTATATTTTTGAAGAGTGCGCTTGATAGGAATGTAATCTGCCCTCAGTTTCTGTAAATATGGCGAAAAATCCAGATAAAATGAAACTATAGCTCCCCTATAGAAGATGTCCCTCAGTTCTCTGGCCTTGCGTAATAAGATCATTCGGTCGTTATGATTCACAAATTTCAGAAGTACTGGTCTAGTGCGTTCTTCGGGCTGCCGAGATCTAGAGGGAACTCAATGGGCTCTTTCTATGACAAATAATGGCGTTAAAATGGTATCACCTAACAACTCTTTGAACCAGCTTTCCAAAAAAGCTATAGGGTTAGAACCCTCACTCCCCTCTGGCAGGCCTATCAAACGCACATTGTTTCTACGACTTCTATTGTCCATTTCATCAATTTTTGCTGCCTGCATGGCCATCTATTTCTGTAACCCTGTGATTTTTTTGCTGTAGTGGGAAGAGCATGTCCTCAACAGAGCTTAGTCTTCCCTCAAGCACAGCGGTTCTTTCCACAGTGTTACCCAACACTTGACTCATTGAGACTAGTTCGTTTTTAATACTATTCAACTGACAATCGAGGCCAAGTATATAGTTTTTACACTCATTTACAGCTAGTAATATATCCCTCAACATGGGTTCATCTGCCAAGGGGGGTTCTTCCGAGCTTATTAAAGTATGTGCCATTTTACCCTCCCCTGGGCCCCGTATTGTTCAGGTTTTCCCTAGTGAATGGGGTAGTGGGATTTGATGATGGTTGGCTATGGCTTCTCCTGTCCAATGGCGCTCCCTGTTGCTTTAGTTGCCCTGCCAGCTGATAATGGCCTCCCCTCATTGGTGAAGTCGCATAGCGTTCAAGCTTTGCCGCGGCTGCTGCCACAGCGGCCTGGTTCGCCTTCTCTTTTTCTTTCGCTGAGGGTTTTTTTTCGCCCCCCTCATGTTGTAACATGTCTTCAGTGTGATGGTTACCAAATCTATACTTGGGTTGTGTTTTGGATGGGTGTGGATTTTCCTAGTCATTGTGTGTGGATTTGGGAAGGTGAGGTGAGGGAGGTTGGGTTTGATGTTTGTGTGGATTTAGGGGGAAGGGGAAGAATGTCTATGAGCCCAAGTATTTCTCCTATCTGTGCATTTTTGCGCTATAAAAGAAAAAGGAGGACAAGGAAGTGTTCTGTACCCCTACGCTGAGGAGGGGTGAAGCCGGTAATTTTTTAAAATTGTGCGCATCATTGGCCAGGTAAATGTGGCGGCTGAGCGACCAATGGCTCAGACATTAAGCTTTGGACTATCGGGACCATCAGCTGTGCACACACAAGCAAGAAGACAGAACATGAGAAAAGTGTTGCACAAACCCCTTCTTCAGAGCTGGAGGAGAAGTTGAGATTTTCCTTCAGAAGAGCTAGAAGAATCTTCTCTGCACAAGCAAGGAAGATGTTGATCCTCTTCGAAAAAGTAGGACCTTTCCAGATCTATACTAAGGTTGTGTTGGATTTGTGAAGGTGGGATATGAATTTTCCTTGTCATTGTGTGTGTGGATTGGGGGGGAAGGGGAGGAAGGGTGGTTTTACTGTATGTCTGACTTTGGGCTATAGGCCACAAAGTATTTCTACTATCTGCATTTTTGCACTATAAGAGAAAATGGAGGGCAAGGAAGTGTTCTGTACCCCTACTCTGCGGAGTGGTGAAGCCACTGTGCTGAATGTGGCAGCTAAGCGACCAATGGCTCATATATTAAGATTTCAATTATCTGAGCTATAAAATGTGCACACATGAACAAAAAGACCTTTCCAGATCTATACTTGGGATGTGTTTGGAATTGAGAAGGTGGGGTGTGGATTTGCTGTGTCAATGTGTGTGGATTTGGGGAGGGGAGGGGAGGTGAGGGAGGTTGGGACTGCTGCGTGTGTGGATTTGGGGGGAAGGTGTGGAAGGGTGGGTTTGCTGTTTGTCTGACTTTGGCCTAAAACCCCTAAAGTATTTCTTCTGTCTGATAGCGCATTTTTGCACTATAAAAGAAAAAAGGAGGACTGGGAAGTGTTGTATACTCCTACTCTGTGAAGGGGTGAAGCCAGCACTTCTTTAAAATTGTGCATATCACTGGCCAGCTGAATGTGGCGACTGAGCGACCAATGGTTTAGACATTAAGCTTTGGACTATCGGGGCCATCAGATGTGCACATACGAGCAAAAAGACAGAACATGAGAAAAAAAGCGCCACTCAATTACTAGCCCATTGTGTCATCTAAATTTCCTATTCCAGCAAGTAAAATGGCGTTTATGCGCTTGCGCATGCGCCGTAATGAAAGTACACCCTATATAAAGAGAGTGGAGCACCAAGATGGCCGCTCCAGACGACGTCCAATGACGAAACGCGTAGGGCGTGGCCTAAGGTAAATAGACTCTCGTATAGCGGCAGCGGCGGTGGATTCAAAATACGCTGTGACTTGGACATATACAGAGACGCAATTTTCACTTTTTAAAGAATTAGGCACAAGTAATAACAGGTGGGTTTCCTGCAGATATAATTAACAACAGGTGAGCGCCGTAACTACCACCTTAGCATCTATTTATGAGAAAAGTGTTGCACAGATCCCTTCATCAAAGTTGGAGGAGAAGTTGAGATTTTCCCTCAGAAGAGCTAGAAGAATCTTCTCTGCACAAGCAAGGAAGAAGTTGATCCTCTTCGAAAGGTAGGACATTTCCAGATCTATACTTGGGTTATGTTTGGATTTGAGAAGGTGGGGTGTGGATTTGCTGTGTCAATGTGTGCGGATTTGGGGAGGGGAGGTGATGGAGGTTGGGTATGCTGTGTGTGTGCATTTGGGGGGAAGGTGAGGAAGGGTGGGTTTGCTGTGTGTCTGACTTTGGGCTATAGGCTACAAAGTATTTCTCCTGTCTGATAGCGCATTTTTGCACTATAAATGAAAAAGGAGGACAGGGAAGTGTTGAGTACCCCTACTCTGCAGAGGGGTGAAGCCAGCACTTCATTAAAATTGTGCGTATCACTGGCCAACTGAATGTGGCGGCTGAGCGACCAATGGCTCAGATATTTAGATTTGAATTCTCGGAGCCATCAGATGTGCACACACGAGCAAAAAGACGAGGAGAAGTTGAGATTTTCTTTCAGAAGAGCTAGAAGAATCTTCTCTGCACAAGCAAGGAAGATGTTGATCCTCTTCGAAAGGTAGGACCTTTCCAGATCTATACTTTGGTTTTGTTTAGATTTGAGAAGGTGGGGTGTGGAATTGCTGTGTCAATGTGTGTGGATTTGGGGAGGGGAGGTGAGGGTGGTTGGGTTTGCTGTGTGTGTGGATTTGGGGTTGAGGTGAGGAAGGGTGGGTTTGCTGTGTCTCTGACTTTTGGCTATAAGCCCCAAAGTATTTCTGTATTTCTGTTTGATAGCGCATTTTTGCACTATAAAAAAGTAGGACAGTGAAGTGTTGTGTACCCCTACTCTGTGGAGGGGTGAAGCCAGAACTTCATTAAAATTGTGCGTAACTGGCCAGCTGAATGTGGCGGCTAGGGATGAGCCAAACACCCCCCCAGTTCGGTTTGCACCAGAACTTTCGAACGGACCTGAAATTTGTACTAACTTTAGAACCCCATTGAAGTCTATTGGACTCGAACGTTCAAAATAAAAAGTGCTAATTTTAATGGCTAATATTCAAGCTATTGTCCTAAAAAGGGTTTGGGGACCCGGCTCCTGCCCCAGGGGACATGGATCAATGGCAATTATTTTTTTTTTAAATGGCTGTTTTTTCGGGAGCACTGATTTTAATGATGATTAAAGTGAATAAAGTGTAAAAAAAAGTGAAACATTCCTTTAAATATTGTGCCTGGGGGGTGTCTAGTATGCCTGTGAAATGGCACGTGTTTCCCGTGTTTAGAATAGTCCCTGCACAAAATGACATTTAACGGACGAAAAGTAATTTAAAACTGCTTGCGATTTTAATGTAATGTCTGGTTCCAGCAATATGGATGAAAATCATTGAGAAAAAAATGGCATGGGTAGCCCCCCCTGCCCATTACCAGCCCCTTTGGATCTTGTACGGATATTAAGGGGAACCCCGTACCTAACATAAAAAAAGGAAAGGCGTGGGGCCCCCAGGCCCTATATACTCAGAACAGCAGTATACAGGTGGTGCAAACAAGACAGAGACTGTGTAGGTTTGTTGTGTTAAGTAGAATCTGTTTGTAATTTTGAACTGGTACATTTTTAAAGTGTAGCTCCAGTCAAAAAATCTATTTTAAGCTTTTTGGAAAACATAGGGAAGGGTTATCACCCCTGTATAATTTTTTAAGTCGTCCGTCTTTTTTTATCTCACTTCCTGTTGTCTCCTTCCATTTGCAAGTAGGAGATGTTTGTAAGTTGCATGTTTGAAAGTAGGGGCCTGCCCTATATGCTCTGCAGAAATGTGGGCCTAAGGTGTTGGTGTTGCCACAACACTGTAAGCCCTCAAATTGACTCTTGGTGGGCGCTGGAGCGCTCCCTACTGTGAACGATTATATCAAGAATTGTAATTACATGCCATTGTTGAACAGTGGTAGAAAAATTGGGTCTTTGGTGGTTGTGGTGGTGCTGGTGCCACAACACTATAAGTCCTCACAGTAACTCTTGGTGGGCGCAGCAATGGGCCCTGCTTTGAAATATTATATCAAGAATTGTAATTACATGCCCCTATTAAACAGGTGCTGAAAAATTGGGCCTTAGGCACTGGTGCTGGTGCCACGACACTGCAACCTCTCCCAGATACTCTAGTTGGAGTGCAGGAATGAGCCCTGCAGCAAAGAATTGCATCAAAAATTTTAATTGCATGCTCCTGTTAAACAGGGACTGAAAAATTAGGCCTTAGCCACTGGTGGCGTCACCCAGAACCAAAAATGTTCTTCCAAGCCATCAGCAGGATCATTGAGGAAAAGGATAGTCAGTCAGCCTTGAAGGGATGTGACATTTCAAAAAAAATTATTTGGTTACATCAGCTTCGGGTGCTTTGTAGCTGGTGGTGATCCAAGACTAATTCATCTTTATGAAGGTCAGTTGATCAACCGAGTCGGTGGACAGGCGCACCCTGTGATTAGTTACAAAGCCTCCAGCAGCACTGAAGGTGCGTTCAGAAAGAACGCTGGATGCAGGACAGGCCAGTAGCTCAATTGCATACTGTGCAAGCTCTGGCCAGTGATTCATCCTCAAGACCCAGTAAGGCAGAGGATTTTTGCTGGGAAAGGTGTCCAAGTCTGACCTTGCCCCTAGGTATTTCTGCACCATGTAAATCAGACGCTGGCAATGGTTGCTGGAACCCATCATACTTTGGGGCTGCGGACTAAAAAATTGTCTGAACGCATCGGTCAGACGGCCACCTTCTCCACCGCTCCTTTTGTGACTGACCGAAGCCTCAGCAACATGTTGTCCAGGACCAGGAGTTTGTAACCTCGCAGTCTCTGGGAACACGTTGCACAGACCTTTCTGCGAGGCCTCCTGGAAATGTCTCATCATCTGCTCCCTCTGCGACAGCAAGATAAGGTCCGCAACCTTACCCTTGTACCGTGGATCAAGGAGAGTGGTCAGCCAGTAATGGTCCCTCTCCTTGATCCGAAGAATACGAGGATCCTTCTGCAGGCTTTGCAGGATCAGGGAGGCCATGCAGCGTAGGTTAGCTGAGGCATTCGATCCAGAGTCCTCTGGGTCACTAAGGACAACATGATCTGCAGCCACCTCCTCCCAGCCACATACAAGTCCACGGGTTTCTTGGGACAGTAAATCATCCCTAAAAGACTGCTGATGCTGAGTGCCAGGCTCCACCTCCATGTCCTCTTCCTGTGTGATTGGTGGCACAGCAGGAACACTGTCTGGATAAAGGGGGCCTTGAGAGGCAAGGAAGTCCTCCTCTTCCTGCCTCTGTTCTGCCTCAAGTGCCCTGTCCATTATTCCAGTGTATGCTCCACTAGGTGGACAAGAGGTACAGCGTCACTGATGCATGCACTGTCACTGCTCACCATCCTCGTGGCCTCCTCAACTGGTGACAGGACAGTGCATGCATCCCTGATCATGCCCCACTGGCATGGTGAAAAAAAACAAGCTCCCTTGACCCTGTCCTGGTGCCATAGTCGCACAGGTACTCATTGATGGCCCTCTGCTGCTTGTGCAGCTGCTGCAGCATGGCCAACGCTGAGTTCCACCTGGTGGGCATGTCATATACTGTATAAGGCGGTTCTTGGGCAGGTTCAACTCCTTTCGGAGCTCAGCCAGCCGAGCACTGGCATTAAATGATCGGCAGAAATGCACACAGACTTTCCTGGCCTGCCTCAGGACATCCTGTAAGCCTGGGTACCTGCCCAAGAACCGCTGCCCCTATTCTGTGGAGGGGTGAAGCCAGCACTTCATTAATAGATCTCTATCAGTCGACCGGCATAACTACTCCTGGAAAGTAAATTTGTGAGGAGCTTCCTGACCAAAACCCAGGGTGCTACACCCATCAGGGTTTACTTCCTCTTTACAATCATTGGAGTTTAACCTACTTTTAATATTCTTGTTGCACCTAGGAAAAGCTGTAAGAATGTGTTGACCTCATTTTGGTCACTTTCAGTCTATTTTTTTTATGCAGTGCGGTATGCAGTGCGGTAAACAGCCCCTAGGTTATAACGTTTTAGAAGATGAAGTTGATAATGGGTTTCTAGCAGTATGCAGGTGGTTGAAGCAGAGCTAAATTCTCTTTAATCCTTGTTCTGCTAGCATTAGTAAATTGATAAGAAGGTATATTTGTTTTAAACTTTTTTTTTTACATTTATTCAGTTGCTTCCTGGTTTCTGGCATAGACCAAACTTTTGTCATACATCTTAGGAGTCTTCATGGGCATTTCTTTCTTTCATGCCTAAGCTGAGGGCAGATAGATTCTAGGAAGTACATTCTACATGAATCATCTTCCCTTAGGCCGCGTACACACGCGGGGACTGTTCGCTCAACTTTGTCCGCTGAACAGTGTTTCAGCGGACAGTCCGCTCGTGTGTGGGCTTCAGCGGACAGTTTCAGCGGACAGTTTGATGAACAAAGTTTTTCGGAAATCCCGAAAAACTGTCCGCTGAAACTTGGTTTGAGTGGACAGTCCGCCCGTGTGTAGGCTTGTTCGTCAAACTAAGTCTCGCGCATGCTCAGAAAGAATTTACACGCCGAAGATTGCATTGCAGTGTATAGGACGTCGTTTTCTAGTCCCGTCTTACGTGCCGTTCACGTCATCGCGCACGGTTTCAGCGGACTGTTCGTTCGTCGTGTGTGGGCAAGTCTGTCCATGCTAAT
Organism: Lithobates pipiens; assembly: GCF_037356315.1. NCBI lineage: Eukaryota > Metazoa > Chordata > Amphibia > Anura > Ranidae > Lithobates > Lithobates pipiens. The sequence goes on from NW_027507788.1 coordinate 115,811,968, forward strand.
TTTGAGCGGACTGTCCGCTGAAACTGTTTGACGAACAAAGTTGAGCGAACAGTCCCCGCGTGTGTACGCGGCCTTACTCAAGTTGACCACTGCCAGAAATGCTAGGGGAGTTTTTTCAAAATGATTTCTCAACAAAATAAAGCAGTGAGTTTACTTTGAATATCCCAACCATTGGCCCTAGTATGTGTATGTATGAATGTAAATAGATTGTAAACTACTCGAAAGCAGGGACTGATGTGACTGTATAATATATATGTAAAGCGCTATGTAAAGCGCTATACAAGTACCTGTAACAAATAAATAATAAAAAAAATACTAAATATCATTTTCAGTTTGTGGTGCCCAGATACAGTTTAGTTTCTGCTTTAAGCACTGGCCACATCTTTACTAGGGCTTAAGTTTTCTTCCCCTGGGATAAATAGTGAGTGTCACAGTCAGACTTGTAGACTAGTAGCTATAGCAGGAGAGAGGCTCCCACTGACCAGCTGGATAAGTATACAAGCAGGTCACCCTGGGGGATGATGCAGGCTCACTTGAGGTGAAGTCTAAGCACTAACAGCATAGTTGCCAACATTGTAAAAAAAAAATTCGGGACACTTTTTTGGCAGTAGGCGGGGTAGTGGTATAATTAGGGGGCGGGGCATGCGGTTATAGGTGTGGTATAGGAAAAGGTAAAAATGTGCTGCAGCAAAATATGGGCGGGGTTTACGTAAAATAGTGGACGTGGCTTACATGGGGCGTGGCTCAAAGGGGAGTGGTTAGAGTCTGAGATGAATGCAGGATGGAGAGGGAAAGGAGGGGGAGGGAGAGGGAAAGGAGGGACAGCAGCCCCCCGATCCTACACCACAATAGCAATATGTGTTTTCCAGAGTTTGACAATCAGCAGATAAAGATACTCCAAATACCTGGTGTTAGCGCTTCAATCATCCCGGCTCCATGATTTTTATGGTGTCAGGATGATTGAAGCGCATTATTTCTATTATTACATTGTAATATGAAATGAAATCATTCAACTCACCATAATGCAGAATCAGTGGGAGCCATGAGCGCGTCACTAGCCACGTTGCCTGCCACCAGATGCCATCAGGTGTCCCAAGCGGAGTCTGTCCTTACATCAGGTGCCCCATCAGAGGTACCTTCCTCACATCTGTGTCCATCAGCGGAGCCCCTCCTTACATCTGGTGCCCCCCCACATACTCCACAGACCGCCCCCCCCACATACTCCACAAACCGTCCCCCGACATACCACTGGCCCCTGACATCCCCCAGACTGGCCCCTGACATCTCCAGACTGGCCCCTGACATCTCCAGACTGGCCCCCACATCCACAGACTGGCCCCAACATTATCTTACCACTGGCCCCCGACATCCGACTGGCCCCCACATCCACAGTGACAGACTGGCCCTGCTCCGACATCCACAGTGACAGACTGGCCCCCGCCCCGACATCCTCCACAGTGACAGACTGGCCCCCGACATGCCGCCGTTGCTGCGCGGAGGCTTTGAACTGTGGCGCCGCCCACTGCACTTTACACACACACACACACACACACACACACACACACACACACACACACACACACACACACACACTGGCAGTGGGGGTGGGCGGCACCACAGGTTCTCTATTGAAGACCAACTTCTGGTCTTCTTAAAAATGGCGGCCGGCGGAGACATTGTCTCCGCCGGCCGCGGACCTCTAGCGGCCGGCGGCAAAAAAACGGGGAATTCAATTTCCCGGGACAAACCAAATTTCCCGGGACATTTCCCGGGAAAAAATTAATTCAGGACAAATGTCCTAATCCCTGGAAATTCGGGACAGTTGGCAACTATGTAACAGGTGTTCACCAGAGCTTCTAATGGTGGAACTGGGTTTTGCTGCGTGTTAGTACCAGGTTGCCGTCTTCAGGATTGTCCCACCATGAGGTAAGCAAGCTAGGTCCAGTAGTAGATATCGTAGGTGAGGGTCAAGGCAGGGCCGCTGTTAGAAATAATGGGGCCCTGTATAGCCTACCTGGTGGGGCCCCCTTCAACTGCTCCCCTGGCCCCAGCTCGAGACAAAATGCAGTTTTCTTGCAGTTTACATTTCTTTTAATTATTATTTTATTTAAAATAAAAAATGTTCACACTGTATCTTTTAATTTTTTTTTTTTTTTTTTTTTTTTTTTATGCTTTCACAACGGATGAACTATATCCCTTGTGATGGCATGAGCCATGACAGGTTTTCTTTATGGAGAGATCTGGGGTCTTTTAGACCCCAGATCTGTTCTCTGGTCTACAAAGCATCTGATCAAACCAAGATCGTTATGTGGCAGTAGATGGCGTCAGTAGTTTATTTTTACGTATTGATTTTTTTACAATGCTTTTTGGGGGAAGGGGTTGGGGCAGTGGACAGTGTTGGTAGGGCAGGAGGGAGTGATGTCAGTATTTTTTTTTGTTTTTTTGTTTTTTTTACAATTTTTTTATATTTATGGCATTTTTTTTATCAGCCCTGTTGGTGGGCTTTGATGAGATATCAGGGGCCTAAACAGACCCCTGATATCTCTCCTTTGAGACAGAGAAAGGGACTGAGGACACAGATGCCTTAGTCCCTTTCTCAGCATTGAAGATGAATGGACTGGAGACAGAGCCTCCTATCGATTCATAAACTGAAGCATAGTAACACAGTTTACTATGCTAAGTCATCACAGGAGCAATCACTCACTGTGTCCAATTCAGAAAAGGAAGGAACCAGTAAGTGACAAATTTACCAGTCCCTTCCTCCCCTCTCCATCCTGACATGTCCCCCCAGCAGCTAGCAAGGGAGGAGAGGAGGGGAAGGGAGCCAGTTGCAGGTGACGATATTGTGCGGGGGAGGAGTACAGGGGAATGGAGATAATGGGGGGGGGGTGGAGGATGACATAGAGGGGGGGCCGGAGGAGAACAGGGGACCAGTGGAGCAGCCAGAGCAGGAGCACACAGGAAGCAGCTGGCAATGATTGGTGTGGCAGGAGGGACACCAATCTCCCTGTTTAGCTTTTTAGCCAAAAGCCGTGGGAGGGAGAGAAGAAGTATCTGTCAGCTAAAAAGCTATACAGGGAGATCGATGTTTGTTCACAGCTGTCCCTCCCACCGCACCGATCATTCCCGCGATATTGGGGGGTGCTTGCGGGTGTCTGGAAGCCACAGCAGAAATGCAGGAGACTTGAGATATCTGCTAATTACAATGATAACATGCTGTGAGTAAAATAACAATAAAATGGGACACAGTGAGGATTCAATGCTCTATTTGCCCACTCACTGTGTCCATTGCAGCCACGCGTTCCTCCTGCTCTCCCCTGTCAGCTGCCGCCTCCTCGAATCTCAGCATCTGAGGATGAGAGCTGGAAGCCAGGCAGAGATTCGTAGTATCACTCCGCCAGCTGGGACTGATTGAATAGCAGGGTAGCATGATGTACATGCGCCCCGAGAATAAAAAATAGTCCCTCCACTGCGCTCACCTCCTAGGCTTTTTCAAGCAGTAATGAACGGTAATGCTGCTGTGCAGCTGATGGGGACGGGCTCGGTACAACAGGGCCAGTTGTACTGCCCTATCAGTGACCCTGGGTCAAGCAGAAGCATAGTCAGTAAACAAGCCAAAGGTTGATAATGAATGGTTGCAGGTTGGTATCAAGCAGAAGTATAGTTGAGGAACAAGCCAAAGGTTGGTAATGAGTGGTAGCCAAGATACAGATGGCAGCAGGAGTGACAAGAGTGAGATATTGGCTGGAGAGAAAGCACAATAATCTGACAAACCGGAAGTGCAGAGGCAAGGCTTAAATCTGGAAGTTTATGGGAGATGCAAAGCGCTCAAGGTTCACCAGAAACAAGGTTCAAGGCAAGATTGATCAATGAATGGTCCAGGGAGCTGTTCAGCATCTTAGGTTGTTCAGCAAGAAGAGATAATACCAGACAGGAGAGATTGCAGGCTCAGATACAGTTCCTGATAGTGTGTGTTGGAGAAAGGGTGCATGCATGCTGTGATGGAAAACATCTGCAGGCCTGAGGAGACTCAAGCCCCATACACACTTTTTCAGATTTTCTGCTGATTTTTTTCCTTCAAATTTACCAAAACCATGTAATATGAGGTCAAACCTTGGGAGTTTCAATGTGTATGCAATCAGGCAGGTCCTCTTACTAAATGTTTTTTTGTAAATCTGAAGACAAAAACCAGCAGAAAATCTGATGGTGTGTATGGGGCTTTAGTGTTGTCTCACTACTACACAGGAGGCTAAATATCTTTTGTTGTTTATTGGACTGTGTTTACTTACCCCTCCAAGGGAAGCTCTTGATTTTTGGTCATGTTTTCTGCAATACTGATGAATAAATACAAGCAGGGAGCCCTTAAACACTCTGGTGTTTGGATTGCTTCTCTGCAACATCTCCACTTGAAGCTGAACTCTCGTAGTAGAATAAAAGTGAAGCGATCAGAGAGGTTGGATTTTTTGGGTTTTAATATGATTGTAACATGTGTGGTGTGATTCAGTTGTCGCAGTACCCCCATGGGGTTGCTACGTGTTATAGCATCCACAGTCACACATTTCATCCTGCTGGTCCGACATCCATTAGGAACACGTCCTCAGTCAATGAACGGTCTCCTGCTTGTTTTTGTTGTTTTTATTAGGGGATTAACTTGGGGAAAAGGGACGTGGTATGCCCATAAGATGAATAGTTCTTTAAAGGATTTAAAGATGGTTGACTCTAAACTTGGCCGTATTTTCCTCAGCACACTTCCTCCAGCACACTACTTTGGCGCACTTACTTCACCTCTCCTCCAGCACACTACTTTGGAGCACTTACTGTATTTATTGGAGTATAACACTCACTTTTTCACCATGAAAATCAGGTGCAAAGAGTGTGTGCGTATTTTGATCCAGACTTTCCTGAGTAATCTCAAACTCCATTTAGTGGTCACAGTCAAACAAATGATTACTGAATGGTCAACACTTTCTAGAACTAACTTTGGCAAAGCTCTTTCACAGAAAGATGCAGCAGGTTGTTTTGATATACCAAAGCCGTCGCCTGTCTCCACACAACATTTCCAAGGGAATACGAAGGGGAACTTTAGAGGCAGAGGAAATTTTGGAGGCAGAGGAAGTTTTAGAGGCAGATTTAAAGGCAGAAATGGAAGAGGGACGAGTCGCTCTAGAAACAATGGATGTTTCAATTGCGGTGCTGAGGATCACTGGGTGAGTCAGTGTCCTCACCCCACCCCTCCTCAGACTCCCGATTCCAGCTCTGTCCCTAACCAGACACAACACCCACAGGCATCCATCCAACAAGGTCCAACATTTCCAATCAAATGGGGAAATCAACAACAATGATGGGGCCCGGAGGGTAGTGTCCCAGCTTTTCCTTTTGTCTCAGATGATTTCACTGACAGTCCAATGGTTGCTATTTCAATAAATGGGAGACTCCTCCCCTATCTCGGGGCCACTAGGAGTACTATTTGTGAAGATCATTTCAGAGGCAAATGGGAACTAGCGGAACCCTCTTTGGGAATTAATGGGATACTGACAAAAACATATAGGACTCCACCCCTACCAATAGAAGATGAAGGGTACACCATATGCACACATTCTTTCAGGATAATACCAAGGTGTCCTGTAAATTTGTTGGGAAGAGACTTGTTTGGGGCACTAGGAATCACAATTAGAACCAACTCAGAAGGAGGTCTAGACATTTCCTCAGATAAAATCGATAAAATTGATGCTGTCACAACAAAACAGTGAAGAAGATTTTGAGGATATAGACCCCCAGGTCTGGTCTACATCAGATCTGGATGTAGGACTTGTTTCATGCACACCATACAAGGCCACTCTCAAAGAAGGTACATTTCCTATCTATCGCAAACAGTATCCACTCTCTAAAGAAAAGATGGATGGCATAGTGCCAATGGTGAAAAAGTTTCTGCAGGATGGAATCCTGGAAGAAATTATTTCTCCATACAACACACCTGTTAACCCTGTAAAGAAGCCGGATGGCTCCTTCAAATTTGTACAGGACTTGAGGGCCATAAATGACCTCCTAGTCCCAATAGCACCCATTGTACCTGATGTTCCATCACTACTGTCCTCCATTCCCGCAACAGCCAAATGTTTTACTGTAATTGATTTAAAGAATGCTTTTTTCTCTGTCCTTGTAGACAAGGAGACAAGGCCACTCTTTGCTTTTACTGTGTCAATTGACCAACACAATCGCCAGTTTACTATTCTATAGTACTCCAAGCCACCATCAGGCCTTGGACTGCCCCTCATGGTTCTGTACTGCTGCAATATGTTGATGATCTTTTGATTTGTAGTTCTTCAGAGGAGGACTGCCGAGCTGATAGCCTATCCTTATTGAAATGGTTACATACGTGTGGTCACAAAGTGTCTAAGAAAAAATTACAATGGTGTAAACAGGAGTTTGAGTACCTAGGGTTTGTGCTGTCTCCGGGAGTTAGGAAAGTCAGTCACAAAAGAACTGTTGCTATAGTGGGTCTGCCCCACCCACTTACCAAGAAAGACCTGCTAACCTTTCTTGGAATGATTGGTTACTGCCGCCAATGGATACCTGACTGTTCTTTCTATGACAATATATTGAGACAAGCAACCCTCTCTGAAATGTCTGATATTGTAAAATGGTCTGATGAAATGTTAAATGCTTTTACCATGTTGAAAAGTACAATGGTTACCAGCCCGAGTCTCGGCCTCCCTGATTTTAGCAAAATGTTTCACTTGTTTGCTAGGGAAAATTGCAGAACCATGGCAGGAGTACTGGCCCAGGAACATGGTGGGAGACTGCGCCCTGTAGCTTTTTTCTCAAAGGTGGTTCCAGTACAGGTGCAAGGCATGCCTGCTTGTCTCAGAGCGTTGGCTTCTTGTTCTATGGTTGTAGAGTTGGCAGCACCATTTACCTTGGGCCATAACACTACTTTACACACCTCACACAACGTTACCACACTCCTCAAAATTTTACATACTCAGCATATGTCAGCACAAAGATTGAGTGGGTATGAAGTCATCCTCCTGTCCAATCCAAACCTGAAAATAAAAAGTTCAAACATAAACTCTGGCCCAGCTCCAATTTTGAATGCCTTATTAGGTCTTAAAGGAGAACAGGATGACTTACCACCACCTCATGACTGTACACAATCAATACATCAGGACACTTCACCTAGAGCAGATATGCTTTCAGTACCAATTCCTCTGCACAAACAGTTTTTGTTGATGGCTCTTGCAGCAGACCAAGTGATAATGTCTATCATGCAGGATATGCTGTTGTCCAACTGCCGGATACTGTCCTCGAGGCCAATCCAATACCCTATCAGTCTGCACAAGCTGCTGAATTGATAGCATTAACCCGTGCATGCCAGCTGTTTGCAGGAAAAGAGGTAAACATTTACACCGATTCCAGGTATGCTCATGGTGTGGTTTGGGACCATGGTGTAATATGGCTTCGCAGAGGATATGTGGCAGCAGATGGAAAGAGCATCTCACACTCTGACCTAGGCACAGCATTACTAGATGCAATTCAGTTGCCTTCAAAACTAGCTATCATGCACTGTAAGGCACATACAGGCCAAATTACTAATATAGCCAAAGGTAATGCAATAGCTAAAGAAGCTGCATCTACACAAAAGGCAAACATTCAAATGCCCATGCTAACACTTCAGCCATGTTCCCTGAAAGAGACACATTGGCTCACGGAACTACAGGCTTTTGCCACCCCTGATGATATTGCGCAATGGAACTGTGATGGGATGGTACAAAAGGATCCTAAAACAGGATTAATCTGCAAAGAGGGGAAGCCGTGTATTCCTGTTGCTAGCGCCCCCCTGTTCATTGCGCAATACCATGGACTGGGTCACAAGGGATGGCAGGCCACATGTGAACTTCTAGATGCAGATTTTTTCATTGCAGGATTACCTAATCTAGTCAAAGCTTTTGTAAGGAGATGTGTCACTTGCATTAGGAACAATCCAACAAACCCAAAGAAATCAAAGCATGAACATCTTGAGTACCCAACAACACCGTTTACCCATTTACAGATAGACTTTACACATATGCCCAAAGAAGGAAAGAAACAACAATATCTTTTGGTCATAGTGGACATGTCGCAGTGGCCAGAAATTTTTGTCACCAACAATGAAAATGCACAAACTGTAGTGAAGATCCTCACACAGGAAATTATTCCTAGATGGGGATGTCCATTGCAAATAAATTCAGACAATAGCCCAGCTTTCACAGCTAAAATCTGCCAAGATCTTGTAAAAGTACTAAAAATAGACTGGAAATTTCACCTCCCCTACCATCCACAGAGTTCAGGAATTGTAGAGAGAATGAATAGAACAATTAAAGACAGGATAAGGAAAGCTACGGGTGGGAATTTTGGCAAGTGGAAAAAAGTTCTCCCAGCTGTATTAGCTGAAATCAGAATGACCCCTCACAGTGTGATGGGTTATTCCCCCTTTGAGGTACTCATGGGTAGGCCATTCCCGACACCGTGGGCTAATCATCCCTTGATGGTAGAGAAAGGTGATTTGGAACAAATACAGGAGGAATATGTAAAAAAACTGATTGAAACTCTTGATATTGTCGAAAGAAGAGTTGCTCGCACCTCTCCTTCTTCTTCAGAGGTACCAACCCACCCGTTCCAGGTCGGTGATCAAGTTGTGGTCCAGAGGCTTCAGAAAGGTCGAAAGCCGCAAGAGGTTCCATTCAGACCAGTGACCAAAGTAGTAGCCGTCACCAGGACCGCCATCCTTACAGAGGAAAGTCCTACTTGGATCCATGCCAGCAGAGTAAAGAAGGTTGAAGAGAAAAGAGGTGAAGCAGGTGTTTTAAGTCCTCAAAAGACAAGCACAGACATAAAGAACAGTGATGTCACTCATTTCACCACAGACTTCTGGGAAGGCCTTTTGCCTTCTGGTGATGTTTCTACTTCTGATCTTTGTCCCAGTGTGGATAATAACTAACTGTATCTTTCATCCTGATGACTTAGGTGCCTTGAAACTCATATGTGGTAAAAGCAAAATACACACCAACCATACTGACTGTCACCTCAGAAATCGCAGTAAAAGAGATGTCTCTAATGAATTGATCAAAGAAACAAGTTTTTCTGGAAAAATGTTACTGTTAAAATTTAAATATGCTTATGCTAGAAAGTCAGGATATGAAAAATGCTGGATTTGTAGTAAGTTGCACCCAGAAACTGCTAAAATCCCACTTTTAGCTGTCCCTCTAAACCTCAAGTCATTATTGGAAAATACTCTAGTCTTAAGTATTAAGAATGTCTCGGAAGGGTACTGCAATCAGAGTATTATGTTTTACACTTTAGGAAAGACACATGAACCTGAGTGGTGTGTTCAGTTAGGCAATACATCCAATGAAATAGGTATGTGTTCCAAGTCTGTATTTAACATTTCAAAGGGTATTCCCTTCCACACCAACATTATCATAGGTCATATGTGTAGTTACAAAAATCAATCCCTTAACAACACCATTAGTGAACTTACTACATACAGGAACACAACCTCTGGGATACTTGTGAGTAAACTTGTTAGTGCTGCATTTGAGGCTGGAACTGAGCCCCAACGTAGTTCTCTAAGAAGTTTTTCATTGGGAAACAATACATACGTATGCTGTGCTAAAATTTGTTACCCATGGATCCCCGCAGGAGTGAAAGGATGGTGTTATTTAGCACAGTTGGTACCAGTCATGTCAGCCCTAGGCCAGAATCAGGAACATCACATACAAGTTACTTCAAGTCCAGTACATAGGTTAACTTATAAATACAAGAGAGAAACCCCACCTATGTTTTCTACTTCAGATAAGTCATGGACATGGTTTCCATCCTGGACAGGATGGGGCATAACCATGATGGACAAATTAAATAACTACACTAGTCTAATAAATGATGTTATGGAAAAAAAACTCCCAAGATATAGGACTACTCAATGTCGAGCTCAAAGCAATTAGAAGACAACTAGAGTTACACGAATTGGCTATTGAAAGCATGAGTGCAGCTCTGACAGGTTTATGCGAAATGACCCAAGATTATGAAAGTTGTACATGGTTTCACAATACCAGCCTGGAAATCCCAGACTACTATGATGTTATTAGTCAATACCGAACACAGGTAAATGAATTAATGAAACAAGCAAGGGACATAGGTAATTATGGATGGAACCCCTTTTCTAGTTTGGGTTTAGGTGGAATGTTTTCATGGTTAAAGGACATAGTGATTATGATTATCATAGTACTATTGTTAGGATTGATAGGCTACCTGATTTTCAAGCTTATTCTACTTTGTATTAGCAAATGTACTACACCAGACCAACCTTCTCACGCATATACACAATATCTGCAGCTTTATGTAAATGAATATAACAAACGTAGCAAGAACCGTAGATTTCAGGAGGCTGCGGATCTGTAGAAAGTCATTCCATGACTTAAGAGGGGGTTGAAAGGTTATGTTAAGCATCCATCTTGTTTCTGTCAGCCATCTTAATATTCACAAACTTTCATTTCACAATATGTACAGTTTGAACACCCCTTTAACTTCTCAGATAACTGTCTCAACATGAGATTCTTCTAACTCATTTGTTCTCACACACTTATCTATAACTTTCACACATTTTCTCAGCATTCCTTTAGCTACAGAAGAAATTATGTACCGTCTCTTATCTTTTTCTTATATTAATTCAGCTAACTTAGAAGAACAAAGAACAATAGCGTTTTGTCTTGACCAGCTGTAATCGTCTTGATGTCTACTGCGCATGTCTTATTCTGTGTGACGTGAAATTTACTATATCAATCGCTTTGTAATAACTCAATACAATTAGTTCTCGAAGGACGCCATGGTGTGTGTGTGGTTTTATTTGTCCTTTGAGAATTGATTCCAGAGTACTCTGAATTTATACAATACATTGGATCTAAGGTCTGAGAGGTTGAAGGGACCACCCTAGACACAGGATTAACCCATTCACTTACATTTTAGCTGCCTCAGAAGGAACATGGAGGGGAGTGGGACAAGCGCCGTCAGATTACATACAGCGAGAATCTCCTGTTTACTTGGCGGCCTCTGTAACAGGAAGTCAATAGATGGCAATGGCGGGGCTGTTGCATTGATGGCAATGGTGAGGCTGCATCGATGTGGATTAATGAGGCTGCATTGATGGCACTTGTGAGGCTGCAGATGGGCATTGATAAGGCTGCATTGATGGCAATGATGAGGCTGCAGATGGGCACTCAACTGCTTCAAAGTTCCTTATTTAAAAAATCTTTCCTCAAACTTCCCTCTTAAAATGAATGTGCGTGTTATACGCCTGTGCATGTTATTTTTTTTATTAATCGAATCTTTTATTATAATTTTTTTTTTTACAAACATAAATCATTATATTACATTACATCATATTTAATACTCATACGACAGTTATGTCCCATTATCCCACCCTTCCACCCCTTTGATCCATTGTCCTCCTATAATTCTACTTAGGGTATTTCTATCGTTGCCTGAAAATAAGTTTCTGATGCTTTAAACATTCTCCATTTTTTCCAGGTTGCCCTGTAGGTCTCCTTCCGTCCATTCTCCACTCTACTCAGATGTTCCATACTGTTAATATAATCTACTCTCTGTAACCACTCTTTAATACTTGGTTTCTTACTACATAGGCATGTTTTGGGAATAAGGGCTTTTGCTGCGTTAAGCAGAAAAGGTACTAATTTTTTTTTATATTGATTCTTTGTTTTAGTTGTCCCATGGAACAAACAGTTCCACGGACATTGAGGTATCTTATCTCCCGTTATTATCTCTATATATTTTAATACACTCCGTCAATATTCTTTTATCTCTGGGCATTCCCACCAAATATGAAATGTTGTTCCAAGTTGGTTGCACTGCCTCCAGCATTGTGAAGATTTATTTGGGTATATTTTATGTATTGTTTCCGGTGTCAAGTGCCACCGTATCATGCATTTATAATTTACCTCTGTTATGTCCGATGCATAGTTGTATATTGCGCTTATCATTTGCGTATCATCTAGTTTTAAGCCCATATCCTGTTCCCGTTTTGCCCATTTTGCGATGGATAGTGATAGTATTGTGATAGTATTTCATATAGTAGTGATATGCCATGTTTTACTGTGTTTTTTGAGTTACACAGCTTTTCCATTGGCAGTAATTCGCTCTCCTCCCTAATGGGATGGGGAATTTGTGCATGTTATATGCCGATAAATATGGTATTTCACTGTCCAAATTTAGCCTCCCATCACACCATTAGCACATGACTAGGCCTCATTCTGAATAAGTCCTAGTGTCTTTTCTTGATAGCTCCTTGCAGGCAGGGGTCTGCAGTACCCCTTTGTGGTAGCAACCGATTTGATTAAGAAGAATAAATGCAATTGATGGACTACAGATCCCAGCAAGTCCAATTGCAAATCCTGCCCGTCCTCCTGGCTGCAGCGACTTGACATATAACACCCACAGTCTCTCCTTTTGGCTCTACATCCAACTCCTGCCATGTTTCTTCCAGAGATTCCACTGTGCTTTCCACTCACCGACACCTGGCCTGGATCCTTCCTGAATGACTTTCTCCGGACATGCGCCGAACTGTCTCTTCCGTCTCCTGTTCCAGGAGGCCCCTCTATCACTGTGTAAAGAGAGGCTCCCTCCCAGCTCCCGAGCTCCCCGCCTGATGTACACCCCCCCACCCAGAAAGGGGGTTCCCTCAGACACGACACTCTAACACTCCATCATCCAGCCGACAACTCCTCCCCCAGCAGGCTGACCATGGGAATATGTAGGGCCTGTCCCCTGCCAATCCTAGTTGGGGACTGATCATGGCTCCCACATGCACCCCATGTCACTCCAGCTCTCTGTCCTGCCTCCTTTCCAGAACCTTCTCCCTGGAAACAGAGGAGGCGCCCATGGGCTGAAGCACATGTCAGTCACTTACTGCTATACTAAACCACTCCCTTGCCCCCAGATCAAAACACACAGGCTTAGCTCACAGCATAGGCCTGCCTAAATGTACCTGCGCTGGCAGCTTATACAAAACCTACACCTAGCACCTACGTACCTAAGGTAGAGGGATGACGTGGCAAGCCTAGGAGGGAGGGCGGTTGCCACATCACATGGCCCTAGTTACTTTTAAAGGTCGGAATCACCAGGCAGTACTGCCTGTCAAGAGCGACAGGGGATATAATTCTTGCTGTGACTGCAAAGCATCACATCAGCAGCCTGTGTATACCCTTGGATGCTGCTTCTGCTGTTTTTATGCACCTGGCATGTATTTAGCTGATTTAAAGAGGAAGTAAACCCTGATGGGTTTACTTCCTCTTTCATTCCCTGCAAATGCAAAGCATAATGGACTACTATGCATCGCATAGTAGTCCATTATGTGTCACTTACCTGACACAGGAGCCAGCGAAGTCACCGCTGTCCCCTGTAGTCCGGTGCATCCATCTTCTCGGTGGGGTCTCGCAGCTCCGCCGCTGTCGTTCGGCGAAGCCGCGATGACGTCACTCCCGCGTATGCGCACGGGAGCCGACACACGTGGCATCTCCGTCGTTGAAGATGTGTGCTCAGTGCGCATGCGTGCCGCTGTCTACGGCGCATACGCCGTAGACAGTAGTGCCTGTCTTCGGGCAAATATCTCCTAAACCGTATAGGTTTAGGAGATATTTCTTGGACCTACAGGTAAGCCTTAATCTAGGCTTACCTGTAGGTCAAAGTGTGTTGTAAGGGTTTACAACCACTTTAAACTTATGCCACATACACACGAGCAGAATGTCCGACATAAAAAGTCAGACGGGAGATTTTCATTGTATATTCCGATCGTGATGATGCCCCATCTGACTTTTTACGTCGAAAATTCTGACGGACCTAGAAATAGAACAAGTTCTAAATATTTCCGAAGGAAGCAATTCCTATCAGGAAACCACTCGTCTGTATACTGTTCCGACGGACCAAATATGACTCATGCTGTGAAGAAAGTACGAGACAGAAGCTATTGGCTACTGGCTATTGAACTTGGAGACTCTCAAAAGTTAGGAACACAGTATACAGAGGAGCCTTGGCTTGGGCACTGCTGCTTACACATATATATGCAAATGTGTGCAACTAAAACCTCTATTTTTACTGAGAATTGTATGACAGGGTACTTTTTTTTATTTATTTTTTGCAGGCTAGCTGGTAAGTTTTTGTGTGTTTATACTAAACGTCAGCTTTAGCAATTCTCATTTAACTTCAGTTAACTTCTTCCTGCCCATGCTATAGTCAAAAGACAGCTACAGGCTTCTTATGGGAGGGTGTCAGTGGATGTCCTCCCAGATGCCCACCTCCCACGCACCTGGGGCACGCATCCGGCATGCTCTGACTGCTGTGTCCTTTGGACTGCTGTGTCCTATTCCCTTCAGAACCCTTGTGGCTTCCTCCTTATTCAGGAGAAGCTAACATTCCCCCTTTCACTGCCCAGCCAGGAGTCCAGGTGGACACAGAAAATTTTTCCCCAATAGATTTTTTTCCATTTAATTTTTACAGAGGACATGCGAGTGGAGAGCCCTAACAGTGGAGGAGAGATTTTTTGGGCCTCACATTCTGTATGGGACTAACCAAAAAAAGAATAATTACGTTCATATTGGTCAACTCACCCCATCCACCACATGCCCATCTTTTCCTTGATAATGCCCAGAACCAAATATATCATGATTATGAGTTTCCTGCACTATAATGATAATACCCCCAGTGCCCTCCCCGAAATGACCCAAATTATGATAAGCTTTATAAAATTCAGCCACTACTAAATTATTTTTCTGAAATCTTCCCCCAGTTGTTTACCCCAGACCAACAGATATGTGTGGATGAGTCGCTTATCAAATTTACTGGTAGGCTGGGCTTTAAACAATTTATTCTCACCAAAAGGGCACGCTATGGGGTGAAGCTGTATAAGTTGTGCGACCGAGCCACAGGGTATACATATGCCTTCATGGTATATGAAGGGAAGGACACCCAGCTGCATCCCCCTAATTGCTCAGGCTACATGGGCTCAAGCGGGAAAGTCATTTGGGAACTCATAAACCCACTCCTGGAGAAAGGCTACCATTTGTGCGTAGCTAAATTTTATACAAGTTTGGCTTTTTCCGCAACCTTCACAGAAAGAACACTCCAGCATGTGGCACTGTACGGATGAACTGGAAGGGCTTTCCTCAAAGACTCGTCAACAAGAAGTTAAGAAGAGGGGAGACGGGCGAGTTTGCGGAATGAGGAAATTCTGGCTGTGAAGTGGAGGGACAGAAGGGATGTCTACATGCTTTCTTCAATCCACAATAATACATTTGTGGAGATCACCAGGAGGAATGGCCCAATCCAAAAGCCAACATGTATCCATGAATACAATATGTTCATGGGGGGTGTTGACTTCAATGACCAAATACTCAAACCTTACCTTGCCACAAGATGAACATACCAGTTGTATAAAAAAGTAAAAATGTATTTGTTTAATTTGGCCATATCCAACAGCTATATTATCTATCGCAACTCCACTGAAAGCCCCAAACCCTTCCTTCGCTACCAGGAGGAAATCACCACTGCCCTTATATTCCCAAATGGCCCACCAGAAAAGATTTGATCCGATGTTATTAGCAGACTCTCCATACGCCACTTTCCCGATAAAATCCCTCCCAGACCAACAGGCCAAAAACGTCAGAAAAAATGCCGGGTGTGCACCAGAGGAGGAGTTAGAAGAGACACCACTTATTATTGTCCCCAATGTCCTTCCCAGCCAGGCTTCTGCATAGTTGACTGTTTCTGTCATTACCATACTTCAGTAAATTATTAGTGAAGTATGGTAAACATAACCCTCACTTCCTTCCATTTACCTTCACACCCTTTATGCCGCTAATTGCTCTGTAACTGACCCTGGCTTGTTATTCGACCGTGCTTCTGCCTAACGATTCTGTATATACCCCTGCCTGATCTGGAACTGACCCTGGACTGTTTGACCATGATTTTTGCCTGCCTCTTGGACTGATCTTGTACCCCTGCCACTGGACTAATGAGATTCATAACACAAGGGTCTCACATATGTAAGGGGCTCCAGAATTGTTTTTCTGGATGGAAATTACTTTTTTGTTTTCTCATTCCTAGATTAGGGTCTGGAGACTCAGAGGCTTCAAAGAGATTTGGGTGGGAGAAATCTCTGCCCCTGTCCCAATTCTGACCTGAATGAGGCCCTACTTCTGCCTGCTGCCTGTAGGACCTATGCCATTATGCCTCCTGTCGCATGAACTGACCACACCGCATGGACCATGTTCCTGCCTACTACCAGAACCAATATTTTGGCACTGCTGACAATCTCTGCCTGGACTGTATATGGACAGTATCCCTGCCTGCTGCCTGTACTGACTATGGACAGTATTCCTGCCTGTTGCCTGGACAATTGCTTTTGCTTTTGCTGACCATGTCCCTGCCTGCTGCCTGGACCAGTGCTGTCCTCCTGTGGACAACCGCGCTACTAAAACCACAGGTAATCTTTTGTTTACCCTTTACTACAGAATGTACAGTGGTGTGAAAAAGTGTTTGCCCCCTTCCTCATTTCCTGTTCCTTTGCATGTTTGTCACACTTAAGTGTTTCGGAACATCAAACCAATTTAAACAATAGTCAAGGACAACACAAGTAAACACAAAATGCAATTTGTAAATGAAGGTGTTTATTATTAAAGGTGAAAAAAAATCCAAACCATCATGGCCCTGTGTGAAAAAGTGATTGCCCCCTAAACCTAATAACTGGTTGGGCCACCCTTAGCAGCAACAACTGCAACCAAGCGTTTGCGATAACGTGCAATGAGGCTTTTACAGCGTCCTGGAGGAATTTTGGCCCACTCATCTTTGCAGAATTGTCCTAATTCAGTTACATTAGAGGGTTTTCGAGCATGAACGGCCTTTTTAAGGTCATACCACAACATCTCAATAGGATTCAGGTCAGGACTTTGGCTAGGCCACTCCAAAGTCTTCATTTTGTTTTTCTTCAGCCATTCGGTGGTGGACTTGCTGGTGTGTTTAGGATCATTGTCCTGCTGCAGAACCCAAGTTCGTTTCAGCTTGAGTACACGAACAGATGGTCGGACATTCTCCTTCAGGATCTCTTGGTAGACAGCAGAATTCATAGTTCCTTTTATCATGGCAAGTCTTCCAGGTCCTGAAGCAGCAAAACAGCCCCAGACCATCACACTACCACCACCATATTTTACTGTTGGTATAATGTTCTTTTTATGAAATGCAGTGTTCCTTCTACGCCAGATATACTTGGACACACACCTTCCAAAGAGTTCCACTTTTGTCTCATCGGTCCACAGAATGTTGTCCCAAAAGTCTTGGGGATCATCAAGATGTGTTGTGGAGAAATTGAGATGAGCTTTGATGTTCTTTTTGCTCAGCAGTGGTTTTCTCCTTGGAACTCTGCCATGCAGGCCATTTTTGCCCAGTCTTTTCCTGATGGTGGAGGCATGAACGCTGACCTTAACTGAGGCAAGTGAGGCCTGCAGTTCCTTGGACGTTGTTATGGGGTCTTTTGTGACCTCTTGGATGAGTCGTCGCTGCGCTCTTGGGGTAATTTTGGGCGGCCGGCCACTCCTGGGAAGGTTCACCACTGTTCCATGTCTTCGCCATTTGTGGATAATGGCTCTCACTGTGGTTCGCTGGATTCCCAAAGCTTTGGAAATGGCTTTATAACCCTTTCCAGACTGATAGATCTCAATTACTTTCTTTCTCAATTGTTCCTGAATTTCTTTGGGTCTCGGCATGATGTGTAGCTTTTAAGGATCTTCTGGTGGACCTTACTGTGTCAAGCAGCTCCTATTTAAGTGATGCCTTGATTGTGAACAGGTGTGGCAATAATCAGGCCTGGGTGTGGCTAGAGAAATTGAACTCAGGTGTGGACAACCACAGTTATAGTATGTTTTAACATGGGGGGCAATCACTTTTTCACACAGGGCCATGATGGTTTGGATTTTTTTTCACCTTTAATAATAAACACCTTCATTTACAAATTGCATTTTGTGTTTACTTGTGTTGTCCTTGACTATTGTTTAAATTGGTTTGATGTTCCGAAACACTTAAGTGTGACAAACATGCAAAGGAACAGGAAATGAGGAAGGGGGCAAACACTTTTTCACACCACTGTATTTTGGGGTGTAATTCTTGGTATGCGCATGCTAGGTGTCCCTAGAACACCTGATGGTATGTTGGGCCTCTGTATGTGGCCAGGTTGTGTAAAAGTCTCACACATGTGGTATCACCATGCTCAGGAGGAGTAGCAGAATGTATTTTGAGGTGTCATTTTTGCTATGTACATGCTATGTGTTGGAAATATATTATAAGTGGACAACTTTATGTAAAAAAAAATATGCACAATGGGGTCATTTTGTGGCCATTTCCATTGTCCTGGTGCTTCAGGGCCTTCAGAAGGGTAATAGATAGTCAACAAGTTAGATGTGTAATTTATGCTCCTAAAACACCTGATGGTGCTCCCTGCATGTTGGACCTCTATATGTGGCTAGGCTGTGAAAAAGTCCCACACATGTGGTATCACCATACTCAGGAGGAGTAGCAAAATGTATTTTGGGGTGTCGTTTGTGGTATACACATGTCATGTGAGAGAAATAACCCATTACAATGACAATTTTGTGGAAAAAAATATCTTTATTTTGCAAAGAATTGTGGGACCAAAATGAAATCAGAAACCTCCCCATGCATCATACTAGATACCTTGGAATGCCTACTTTCAAAAAAGGGGTCATTTGGGGGGTATTTGTACTTTCCTGGCTTGTTCTGGTTGCAAGAAATTAGATAGGCCACCAGTACATCAGCTGTGATCAATTTTTTATGATTTGCACCACAGATTGTAGACTCTCTAATTTTCACACAGACCAAATAATATCCACTAATTTGGATTATTTTTACCAAAGATATGTAGTAGTATAAATTGTTGCCAAAATTTATGAAGAAAAATTAATCATTTGCAAAATTTTATCACAGAAACTAAGAAAAATGCATTTTTTTCCAAGATTGTCTTTTTTCATTAATAGCACAAAAATAGCACTAAAAAAAAAAGCTCTATTTGTCTGAAAAAAGGACAAAAAAAATAATAATTTGGGTACAGTATTACATGGCTGAGTAATTGTCATTCAAAATCATTGAATGACAATTACTCAGCCATATAATACTGTACCCAAATTATTTTTTTGTCCTTTTTTCAGACAAATAGAGCTTTTTTTGGGTGGTATTTGATCACTGAAAACTAGTCTGGGCAGGAGGGGGTTTAAGTGCCCAGTAGGCAAGTGGTTAAATACCACCAAAAGAAAGCTCTGTCTATCTCAAAACAATTATACAAAATGTAATATGGGTACAGTGTTACATGACTGCAATTGTAATTCAAAGTGCGACTGCACTGAAAGCTGAAAATTGGTCTTGGCAGGAAGGGAGTGAAAGTGTCCGTTATTAAAATGGTTAAATACAGAATCAAAGAAATATATTTTTCCCCAAGACAAATGATATACTGTTAACCTACATTGCTATGATGTCTTTTTATTGCAGACCATCCCAGGGACAGTTGTTTGGAAAGTTGCAGTGCTCCACCTCCTTCTCTGCTGTTTTGAAGTGGTCCAGCTATCCCTCCCCTCACTGCAGTAAGAATCTGAACATTGCGGCAGAGGGAGGTAGCTGTCTGACTGCTGCAAGGAGCCCATGAACAGACTCAGGGAGGAAGGTAAAGCATGCTTCTATCAGACAGAGATGCACGCAGTCTTGCATGGGCTGAATCACAGGAGAATTAGGCATTTCTACATGGGAACATTAAAAGATATAAAAATGCAGAGAACATTCATCCTCAATGGACTTTTATTTATTTTAAATACATGCATGTAAAAAAGTGTATATATGTTGTAGGGTACCATAAGCGTAATCTGATTAGCTGTCTAATGATGAGAAGGCTCTGAGCAGTCAGGCAATAGATTTGTTTGATGGTGAATGTCATTCTAAGGTGACATTACTACTTGCAATTGCATGAAGGAACCATTACATTTACATTTACATTACATTTCTCCCCTGCAGTGTCCCATAACTCGACATGACACATTAAAGGGACAATCCAGTTGCTACCTATCATTTTCTTCAGACAATTTCAGTTGTCAGCCAGAAAGTGACAAATTTAGTACAATTTGCAAAGCTTTAACAAAAGGGGGAAAAAAGCTTTATTTTAGCCATGTGACTGTAATTTTCAGATTGCATTGGACCCTGTTTTTGGAAATGAAGGCTTCTTGTCCTGATATGTTAGCTTTGAGAATTGATCTAAAGCAGTATTAAACCCAAAAGCAAATAATTATTATATTGCAGCTTACCCATTCTTAGATGTGATGGCTGCATTGTTTCCTTTTTTAGGTTTTCTTTCTTCAATTTTCATCTGGTGATCCAGCTAGCACAGCGGTCATCAACCCTGTCCTCAGGGCCCACTAACAGGCCAGGTTTTATGTATTACCTTGGGGAGATGCAGACTAGAATACGGCAATTACTGAGCAGCAAATATCACCTGTGATGTATTTCAGTTATCTTGCAAACCTGGCCTGTTTGTGGGCCCTGAGGACAGGGTTGATTGATGACCACTGAGCTAGCAAGTCTGTCGGGTTTTTTTTTTTCACAAGCTCTCCAGTAGAATGTTTCAGTTTACATGGATGAGACCAACCACCTAACACTGGCAGGGGGTCATTAAAATGACCAGCTTTTATTTATTCATGCAAAACCTTTATCCCAGAAGGAAAAAAAACCTGTTTGCTGTAACTGATTATAAAGTGTGAGCCGGAGTTTGGTGTCAATTTGTTACAGTATCTAAATCTGCTAATAAATGTAACACTACCCTCCCTCCACTTCCCCGACTGACAATGTTGCGGTCTGCTGTGCCTCCTGTTCTCATTCCTCCAATTGTTGTCTCACTAATACAGGAGGTGTGTTACTGGACAGATCACCAGGTGAAAATAGAGAGTAAAAAAGACAAAACAAAAGAAAACGAATTCAGCCACCACATCTAATGATTGGTAAGCTGCAATATATAAAATTTTTGGTTTTGGGGTTAATACCGCTTTAATGTTAAAAACTGCTGATGCAATATTGAAGAATCTTCCTATTTGTGTATGACATCATGCACAGCTCTCTCTCTCACTCTCCTGAGAGTTTGCCAGGAAAGGGGGGGGGGGTGTGAGTCATAAGAGGGCCAATGACACCTGCAGAGCGTGAGGTGTGCCTCTATGTGTCTGTGTAAATCCAGGAAGTGAACAGGCAGCAGCTTCAGCTTCCTCAGTTAAAATGGTTGCAGCCAGACTCAGTGGAGGGAGATTTCTGCAGCATATTTGGCAAGTACAGAATCACAATTTATATAAAATAATATGTAAAGTGGTTGGAGGGAAGCATCAGAATGGCAAAGATGTTTTTAATTATAAATTATGTGAGCAAACTGCAGTTCCTCTTTAAGGGGGAGCAGTGAAAACATGGCTGAACTGTGTGTTTTCATTGCCCCTCAAACTACAAGTATGAATGAGCCCTTTCATTTCATGTCCTGTATTGATGTCATCAGAAATCCTAGCATTATCAGTCCAAGGATATTTCATGAATCAGTGGGGGGATTGGGTGTGGTTCCTCCAGATTTGAATGGGAACATAGCTGAAAAACTCAGGGCCCTGGTACTATCAATGTGGGCAGTAAACCCCTACCAGCACTAAACCTGGCATTCTTCCTATGTCTTTTATTTTTTTTATTTTTAGTCTAAAAAAAATACAATTTTCCAATTGATTAGTGTAATAAGCAGCTGTTACATGCTTTTTTATGTTTTTACAATGTTATGTGAAATATATTTAGCTTTCAGGGATGTTTCAGTTTCTATAGACCAATGTCATTTTATTATGTGTTCAATATCCATGCTCTGATTATGCACCACTATGTGGACAGAATATCAAAACGGAAATGCTTATGTATATTCTACAGATTCTCCTTTGTAGAATTTTAAAGGGAAACGAAAAAATATTTGGGGAATTTTTATGATGTTATTTTAAGATAATACATTTTAAACTGTTGTTTTGTCTGTTCTATATGTAAACGGTCCTTGTTTTTACAAATAAATATTTGATGCATCGTGAAAGATACCCTGAGCACAATGATTTACCTAAAAAACTAGCACAGAAGAAGTAGCTCCCTTTCATAAACAGAGCCCTCTCACATTGATTATGTCACCATTTTTAAGAGCAGCAAAATCATGACAAAGGCCCCAATCCTTTCCCAATCTAAGAATAAAAAAAAAAATTGGATGGAGCTCTGCTTTATATTTGATTACCTATGCAGTAGTACTGTATATTTACAGAGTAGTACAGCTGTACTACAAAACATGTTACATAACATTGCCAGATGCACCTCTTACATATCCAAAAAGGGGGGTCTATTTAAAATGGAAAGTGGTATCACTGTAAATACTTCCATTAAATATTTTATTTATAAGTCTGTTCTATGCATAACATACTCTGCACTAGGCAGAGATCCCCATCGGCGAATGGGGCCCTAAATATCTGTAGTGCCACCTGTGTTCATAAATATTTGAATGTATTATGCAATCCATGTATGTTTTTTACAGTGTAGTGAACCCTCAAACAAAGATGCTGCATATCCAACTCCACTCCAAACACAACCAAGCCCATTTTTGGACTCACTTTCCACTCTTAGGTACCCCCACACCTCTACTGCTGCTTACCTCACTGTAATCGCTCCCTTCACTGAAGATGCCTAGTACTCCAGAGGAAATTAGGCAGAGCCCTCACTGAAATGTCCTGAGTTCCCAATCCACAACTTACATATGGAGCATCAGAGTGTTAATAAACAGATTGGCATGAGAAGAGGCCCTGCTGCAGCTGTTGGGGAAGGTGTTGTATTTAAAGGCACTTGGGCTGCCATGGCAATGCCCCTGCACTACCATGGCAATGCGCCTACTGTAGTCCCACAGCTAAATGTCTATAATGTCTAAATGTGATATCCAGCTTTTCAGAGATGCTTACAGTGCCCCCTTAAAATTTTCCACATTTTGTCATCTTACAACCAAAAATGTAAATGTGTTTTATTGGGATTTTATGTGATATACCAACACAAAGTAGCAAATAATTGTGAAGTGGAAGGAAAATTGTGGCATCATATGGCGGCAATGCTTTTCTTCAGCAGGGACAGAGAAAATGGTCAGAGTTGATGGGAAGGTGGGTGGAGCCAAATACCAGCCAATCTTAGAAGAAAACACGTTAGAGTTTGCAAAAGACTTGAAACTGGGGTGGAGGTTCACCTTCCAGCAGGACAATGACCCTAAGAATACAGCCAGAGTTACAATGGAATGGTTTATTTCAAAGCATATTCATGTATTAGAAAGGTCCAATCAAAGTCCAGACCTAAATCCAATTGAGAATCCGTGGCAAGATTTGAAAATTGCTGTTCAGACGCTCTCCATCCAATCTGACAGATCTTGAGCTATTTTGCAAACAATGGTCAAAAATGTAATTCTCTAGATGCGCAAAGCTGGTAGAGACATTCCCCAAAAGACTTGCAACTGTAATTGCAGCGAAAGGAGGTTCTACAAAGTATTGACTCAGGAGGGCTGAATACAATTGCACATGTAGCGATACCCCCAAAGGAGCTGCTTAAATTGGTTCAGTCCGTTACACTGCCTCTCAACTAAAGGAATGGCCTCAGAACCTCTGGCACACTTTTCAATGTAAGAAATAGAATACCACAGTAATGACACACAGACACAGTTCAAGTAATAATGTTTTCTTTCTATGTACTTAGGCAGCAAGAATTCAAAATGGTATTGGTCAGCCAGATCCTGGACAAACAACCAGGATTTGGTTAAAGAGATTTTTTTAGTGCTCAAACAAATATGCAAATAGACAGCATAAATACAGTCAGTGACAGATAATCTGTAAATACCTTCTTTAAAACTATTGAGTACTTGTAGATATTACCAATACTAAAGGGGAACCTCAGGCCACACTATTAACCATTAACTCTAATGAGAGGTCTGACTTAAGGATGATGGTATAAGTGCCCTTATAGCAGAAATGACAGTAATGTCCCTGTTGCAGATCTGATGGTCTTCACCGCCATGGAGGAGCTTTTAGCCAATAAGGTGTAGTAGCAGACGTTAGGTTTCTTTAAATGAGGAAAGCTAAAGGTGTCTCTGCACGGTGTTCAAAGTAGGTTCAGCAAAGTATTCCTAAGGTACAGATGTCTGTGCACAGGCATTCCAGGAAACAGCCATGGGCCTAGTCTGCCCTGTACTTTTCTGGTCTTTCCCACAATTCTCTTGACTCTCTGCAGGGCAACCGGGGATTTGCAGACCTGTCACCTTAAGTCAGTCAGGCTGCTTTGTGCTGGGACTTCATATCCCACAGTTCCTTTCTCCTCCTACAGTCTTCCCTTGATAGGCTGTCTTTCCTCTGCCAATGAAGAAGTAGGGGAAAGGGCAGAGTAGGCTGTCTTGCCTGTGACTCATCTCACAGTGTGAAGAAAAAATAAAGGGAGGAAGGAACCCACTCCAACAGAACTGACAGACTGTCTTTTTATTAAAAGTCCTGACTAGCCTGGCAATACAGTAAGGATGTCTACACACTCCCCCCACCAGAGAACCTTTGGGCCTCCAAAGGAAATGAGTCTTGTACCTGGTACAGGCCTTACAGTTACACGTGGAGTAAATAGATTAAGTCAAACAAGAAATCAAACAGTTTTCATTTGTATAAGAAGAGCTCAAACTCAAACAGCTCATGTCTTAACATAAATTCGACAGAGGAAGCTCACACCAATTGTCAGAGGAAGGGAGGTTGTTCTGTACGAAAGCCACTGATACTGGGGTGACCTGAGGTTGTCCTCCACCAAATCTTTGGTGGAAGAACCAGACGTCTCAAGAGTCCTTTGAGAGGTGAGGATAACTCTTCACTCTCGCTGTTCTTTAGGCTCTGCATTTGCAAGCACACTGGTCTCCTCCTCAACAGCTTTATCTTCTTCCTGCAAATCAGATTCAGCTTCCTTGTCAGTAAAGGATGGGAAGTCTCCGGGATTTACTGTCAGCAGAGAAGATTGGGGGTCTTCCAACTCTTCATAAGGAAAGAAAGAAGCTTCTGGTCTAAGCATCCCAGTGTCAGTTGCCTTTGGGGGAGAAAGGGGGGGGTGGCATGCCTTGATCTTTAGGATGTCCACAACCAATCCATCCCCTGCTTCTGACAGAGGCAACAGATAGTGGTGATACCGAGTCTTCAGTGGTTCTGCACTTCCTTCTGGCCTGATTTGATACACCGGGAGTCCTGGCAGATGCTTGAAATTGACGTAGGGCTGTGACTTCCAGTGGTCAGCCAACTTGTGCTTTCCAGGGACACCCAGGCTTGTCAGCAGTACTCTGTTACTTGGTTGCAAGTCCTGCACTCGTAACATAAGGTCAAAGTTTCTTTTGTTCCTCTGTCCTCCGGCATCTGAAGACTTTTCCGTAGCTGGTCTACATATCCTCTGTGGGAGGTTGTTGAAGTATGGTCTAAGGACGTGCCAAAGGCCAAGTCTACAGGCAGCATGCAAAAGGGAGAGTATCCTGTGGCATTGTTTGCGGTGCTGTTATAAGCATGCATAATAGCAGCTATTTGCTTTCTCCAGTGCTGCTTTTGTTCTGAATTCAAAGTATGTCCAGGAGGGTTCAGTTGAAACTCTGTCTGAGGATCCCCTTGAGGATGGTATGGGGTGGTTCTGGACTTTTTAATGCATAACAAGTCTAAAAGTCTCTTGATGAGACTGCTCTTGAAGTCTCTACCTTGATCAGAGTTGATACGTTGGGGATGACCATAGTGTACAAAGAACTTCTCCACTCAGATCTTGGCCACTGTGGATGCCTGTTGATCCTTTGTGGGAAATGCCTGGGCGTACCGAGTGAAGTAGTCAGTCACTACCAGGATATTTCCCTGTCCACTCAGATCAGGCTCCAAGCACAGAAAGTCAATGCACACCAGCTCCATGGGTCCCTGACATCTGATGCAGGTGTGGCAATAGCCGTCAATTTCAGCCCGCATGCAGGGCCAGTAGAATCGGTCCCTCACCAGGTAGAAAGTCCTCTCTGGCCCTAGGTGGCCATGGTTGTCGTGTAGGGCAGGTAATACTGTTTCCCTATGTTTTTCCGGTAGGAACAAATGCCATCCTTCTTCTAGATCATCAGAGGGGCCCCTTTGGTAGACCACCCCTTGATGCAGCTGCAGACTATCCCACTTTTGGTGCAGTAGACGGGCCTCCATCGGGAAGTCAGTGACAAACTACAGAGAAGGTCTTCCAACTCATCCCTTCACAAGTCTTTCTTAGAAAGCTTTGGCAGACTTTCACCCCCAACTTGGGTGACCTTGCAAAAACATTTGGGGACACCAGCAGCTGAAACTCCAATGTCTTTGGCCCTGGAGCCTCCTCCAGTGCAGTGTTCTGCTCCTTTACATAAGGCTCTCACCCCTTCCGGAGTCGGCTGGACCCATTCTCCTGGAGGGTGAATGGAGCAATGGGGGCTTATTCTCCATATAGATAATCCTTCAGTTTATCCGGTACTGCCAAGGCCATAAACTCGAGTTTGTGGGATAGTTCTTCTCAGAGGGTGGCAAGCTCAGATTCACATAGGCAACAGGCCGTAAGTGGCCGTCGTGCGCCTAACCCATCTCGACTAGCGTCAATGTGTAGGTCATATGGCTTGGTTGGATCTGCCTAGGCAGGGACTGGAGCAGTTGTTAGGCTCAATTTCAGCTGCCTAAAGGCCTTTTCACATTGGGCAGTCCACTGTTTCTGAATGGACTCTCTGGGTCCTCCAGCTGGTCTGACAAGCTTCGTCAGAGCTGGGGCATCGTCTTCCTCTTTGCTTTTCAGTAGCTCATTGAGTGGGTGTGCTATTTTAGCAAATCCCTAGACAACTCTTCTGTAATAGGAACAGAATCCCAGAAATGACCTGAGCTCAGTCACGTTAGTAGGCCTCGGCCAGGAGGTGGCAGCTTCCAGCTTCTGGAGGTCAGTGGACACGGCAGATACAATGTGACCAAGGTACTTGATCGAGGGTTGATAAAACTTCTCCAGAGACAGGTTCAATCCCTCGTCATGGAGTCTCTTGAGGACCTTCTCCAGATGCTCTTCGTGCTCCTCCTGAGGTCTTCTTGAAGACAATGATGTCGTCAAGATACACCAACACTTCTGTCAGGTTCATGTCACCCATTGTCTTATCCATGAGCCTTTGGAAAGTGGCTGTGGCACCGGACAAGCCTTGAGGCATGTGGCTAAGTTTAAAGAACCCCACCAGGATAATAAAGACGGTCTTCTCCTAATCCTCAGGATGAATTGGGATTTGGTAGTACCCGCTCTTCAGGTCCAGCACGCTGAATCATTTTGCCCCAGACAGGCTCTGCAAGGCATCCTCTATTCTTGGGGTGGTGTACTGGTCAGGAATGGTCCAACGGTTCAGTGTTCTGTAGTCGATACACAGCCTCAGTGACCCATTCTTCTTCCATCCCACCACTATCGAAGAAGCATATAGGCTTCGGGATTCGCAGATGATAACCTGTTTCCCCTAAAATAAGACCTAGCGTGATTGTTGGTTATGGCTGCAATATAAGCCCTACCCCCCAAATAAGCTCTAGTTAAAGTCCTCGTATGTCTTATTTTCAGGGTAGGGCTTATTTTCGGGGGAAACCTGGTAGGGCTTTTTGGGGGGTAGGGCTTATATTGCAGCCAACACAGACAATCATGCTAGGTCTTATTTTAGGGGAAACAGGGTACCTGCTCTCTTCAATTCAGCCAATTGTTCACGCAGTTCTTCCATGTCTCCTAAAGGAATCCCCCGGACTCTTTCTCTTATTCTCCTGAAGATGGATCCGGTGGTTGGCACTCTTTGCACATTCCACATCGAATTCACTGTTCGAGAATGCAGCCTGCCATCTCAAGTGCTGAGTCTTGTCTCTTTCTTTCCATTCGGATGAGAGAGGAGTATTCTTTGGATAAAACTCCTCGACAGGGATCCCATCCTTTTCTCCCCCCACCAAATCAGACAGTGAGACTGGGGTTGCCGGATTCATTTTTCCCAGCAACATCCGAGCTGGCATCTTCACTGGTGAGGCTGTTATGTTGCAGACACTGATGAGATCCTCCCGTGACTTTTTTGCAATACTTTGGTTGAAACCACTTTGGGAATCATCTCTACTCCCATGTCTTCTCTCTGTCCGCTTCAAGGACAACGAAAAGGTCTGGTTGTTTCCAATTTAACTTGACAGATACTGGTAAACAGGCCACTTCATCAGGCTGTAACACCTTTTCACTCTGGTTCAAGTACCAGATCTTTCCCACTCCTTCAACTGGGGCCTTCGGTTCTTGTACCAGGCGCTGATAGGTTTGTCTATACATGGGGTGCACACTTGTAGTTGAAGGGTACGGCTCTTGGACAAGAGGTGTCAACAGTCTTCTGACAAGATCAGTATCAGTCCCGATGATGAGAGAACTCTTACTGACCCCTGGTGGACGAGGACAGACCACTGCCAAAGGTCTCAGCTTTCCCAGCTATGCAGGAATCCAAGGTTAGCTTGACTGGTAGCCATCATAGGGGAATTTCTGAGTCCCAATGCCCCATATCTCTAACTCTTCCAACTTCTGCAATGGCAGGTGTTTGAGATGCCGGTCATAAAAGTCTCTGTAGAGGAGGGTCACTTGAGCTCCGGTATCCAGGAGAGCCTTGGTGTAGATTCCCTCTATTTGGATGGAGACAGCCGGAGAAGGTCCCACTAGCTTGGCAGGGAATTTGTGGGAAGTGATAACTTTGGCCTCTTCGGTGGCTTGTATCTGTACTCCTTTCTTGTGGAAGTTCTGATCCGGCTTGAGTCTCCATTGAGCTCTGGGAGCCTGGTGTGCATTGACTCTCCGACATCAGGTAGTATGTGTCAAAGGGAGCGGGACACTGGGTGGTTCAGAGGCATCAAAGGTAGCCCTCTGCAAGAGTTTGGACTTCCGCTGTGGTCTCTTTGCATCGTTGATTTTTCTGGAGCTAGCTAATGTAGATGGCCACCCGGTTAACTCCTTCACCAGGGCCCTCTGGAGTTTCCTGCTGGCTTTATGGCGATGTGCTACAGGCTTCACTGGGCTTGGGTATATTCATTGATGTCTCCTCTGCAGTTGAAGCAAATTCCTTGGTTTGATGGCTTCTCCACCTAAGCAGCTGTAGAGCTTGAGGACTTCTTGGGCACTAAAACTTCATCGGTAGGTAGAACAGCGGGCCTGCCAGTTAACAGAGCCATCATCTCTATCAACTGCGACACCTGAATTTTAAGGAGCTCGACCTCAGGTCGCCATCAGCTGCACTGGCCACCCTGACCCTAACAAGAGTTTCTGACCTCTGACTCTTTTTTTTTTTTTTTACAGCATGACCTCCCCTTCCTGCACAATCCGGATCGGATCTGGATACTTAAAGATGCTACCATCTTGCCATGCTCTCAACAGGTGGGTGATGGGGTTTAAGGGCTGAGTATCCCTCAAGACTTCCTGGGGTCTATACTCTTTTTCAGCAAGATCTGGTGCATCAGTTTGTCCAAACGTCTCATGTACTCCAATAGCTTCTCTCCCTCATTTTGGTAAGTGTGCTCCAACTGGTACATAAGATCAGAAACCACCTCTGTGTGCCAAAACACATCCAGCAAGATGTTCAGGTAGTCCTGGGCAACACAATCTTGCTTGCTGAGCTTCAAATTGCAGATGGGTTCTGAAGCAGGCCACTCTCTGTGATTCTCTGTTTCTTGTGGTCCTCAGGAATGTCCTATTCATCCAAGGCTTGTGTGGCCTTGTCAAGCCACTCTTCAAAGTTGTCCTCTCCTGTAGTGGTTGTCTTCCAGAGAAAGCCCCGAGCTTCCAATATCCAGTTCCAGAGTATGTTGGAGGGTCTTTCTGACATTTTGACACAAAGTCCCCCCAGAGCAGCAAAGAATTCTGGTCCAATCATGGCCAGAGGTGACCGGAAGGGAACTGCTTCCGTAGTTGAAACAGCTTGATTGGAGCTGGTAGGACCCTCATCTGGAGCCTTCAGATGGATTATGCACAGCTCCGTCTTTTTGGCCAATTGCACACTAGCACCTTTGAAGATTTCAGGGACTCCTTGTCTCCACTCTAACAGCGCATAGGTGTGGGAGGTCCCACAGTCTGTTTTGACAGCAATCACCCACACCTTCCTTTCTGGGGACAGCATCTTCACTGCCCGGCTGATTTGTTCTTCAGCCTAGGTCTCCCCAGGGAATGTGATCACCGACATCAACTGTGAGCGGACACCTTCTTCCTCACACCATTGGATTGCAGTGGTCCATCCTGGTGCTTGTAGGGATGCTGTCTAGGGGAGTTGATTGCAGAGTAGTGAAAAATCCCAGATGCGGGCCCCCACATGTAACGATATTCCCAAAGGAGCTGCTTAAAAACGTTTGAAAACCATTTATCATTTTCCTTCCATTTCACAATTATGCGTCACTTTGTGTTGGTCTATCACAGGGGTGTCCAAACTTTTTTCAAAGAGGGCCAGATTTGATGAAGTGAACATGCCTGAGGGCCGACCATTTTGCCTGACATTCTTTGAACTATTGAAAATTCGGTCTAAGTGTGTCCATCCGAGCACTAATACACGGCCCAACAAGAATTCTCTTGCCTTTGTCGCACTCGTTCCCAACACACAGACGAATGCTCTGCACTTTAGGGGGCACCGTTAATTCTTAATGGTACCCCACACATTGGAAAATGTAGGGTGCTTTTGGTGCAGTGCAATAAAAAAAAAAAAAAAAAAGCTTGGGAACTTCTTTCCCTGCATTTTTGTGAGTAGGGAAGTCCATTGAAATTAATGGGCTGCCCTACACACAGTACGCAGCCACACAGATGTTGCATTTACGGGCTTAAAACAGGTGGTGAGGAGGCAACATAATGCCTCTTTATCGCCATTCAAATGCCTCTGCAAACAGATCTGTGCATGGATTGCTTTTCAGAGGAGCAGGAGTCCTGGCTAATATCACACACAAGCCCTACAAAAGCAGTTTTGATGGTATAAGAATGGGGGGAGGGGGGTCCGGATTAAAAGTAACATATACACAGACACAAGCACACAAATGCAGGCACACATACAGACAAATGCACGCCGCACACACATACAGACACATGCATACACATACATACAGACATATATGCACACACATACAGACATACATACTGACACATGTGCACACACACATACATACGCACACACATACATACAGACATACATACAGACACATGCATACACATACTTACAGACACATACAGAAATACATACAGACACACATGCACACACATACAGACATACAGACACATGTGCACACACACATACATACAGACATAAATGCACACACATACATACAGACATACATACATACACATGTGCACACACACATACATACAGACACATGTGCACAAACATACAGACATACATACAGACACATGTGCACACACA
This sequence comes from Lithobates pipiens, assembly GCF_037356315.1. Taxonomy (NCBI): domain Eukaryota; kingdom Metazoa; phylum Chordata; class Amphibia; order Anura; family Ranidae; genus Lithobates; species Lithobates pipiens. Next base: position 115,843,547 of record NW_027507788.1, read on the forward strand.
CATACATACAGACACATGTGCACACACACATACATACAGACACATGTGCACACACATACAGACACATGTGCACACACATACAGACACATGTGCACACACACACACACATACATACAGACACGTGCACACACACAGACACATGTGCACACACACAGACACATGTGCACACACACACAGACACATGTGCACACACACACAGACACATGTGCGCGCACACATACAGACAAATGTGCGCACACACATACAGACACATGTGCGCACACACATACAGACACATGTGCGCACACACACATACATACAGACGCATGTGCACACACACATACATACAGACGCATGTGCACACACACACACACATACAGAAACATGTTCACACACACACACACATACAGAAACATGTGCACACACACACACATACAGAAACATGTGCACACACACACATACAGACACATGTGCACACACACACACACATACATACAGACATAAATGCACACACATACATACAGACATACATACAGACACATGTGCACACACACATACAGACATACATAGACACATGTGCACACACACATACATACAGACATAAATACAGACACATGTGCACACACACATACAGACATACATACAGACACATGTGCACACACACATACAGACACATGTGCACACACACATACATACACACAGACACGTGCACACACACACACAGACACATGTGCACACACACACACACACACACACATGTGCACACACACACACACACACACACACACATACATACAGACACATGTGCGCACACACATACAGACACATGTGCGCACACACATACAGACACATGTGCACACACACATACAGCCACATGTGCACACACACATACATACAGATGTGCACACACACACATACAGACACATGTGCACACACACACACACACACACACATACAGACACATGTGCACACACACACACACACATACATACACATGTGCACACACACACACACACACATACAGACACATGTGCACACACACATACAGACACATGTGCACACACACATACAGACACATGTGCACACACACATACAGACACATGTGCACACACACATACAGACACATGTGCACACACACACATACAGACATGTGCACACATACACATACAGACACATGTGCACACACACATACAGACACATGTGCACACACACAAACATACATACACATGTGCACATACACACACACACACATACAGACACATGTGCACACACACACATACAGACACATGTGCACACACACACATACAGACACATGTGCACACACACATACAGACATACATGCACACAAATACAGACACATGCATACACATGCATACACATACATACACACACATGAATAAAGGCCTTTTTAACACTAATCTAGCTTGTAGTACAGTACCTTTGCAGCTTCCTCATTCAGCCGGGTACTGCACTGTAGGGGGAAGCAGAGAGCACAGCACAATCCTCTGCACTTTACTTTCACTTTTGAAGCTCACGGAGCTTCTCACAGTGCCGGGGATCGGCTGATCTGACAGCCCTGATCCCGCAGCACACTAAATTGAGAAAGACCAGGCGGGCCGTACAAAACCGGACCGCGGGCCGCAATTGGCCCGCGGGCCGGACTTTGGACATGCCTGGTCTATCACATTAAATCCCAATAACATACATTAACCATAGGTTTTTGGTTGTAACATGACAAAAGGTGGAAAATTTCAAGGGGTATGAATACGTTTTAAAGGCACTGTACCACTCTCATCCTTCAAGCTTCTGCCATTTATCTACCTGGATGCTCCATTAGCTGGCAGGGGCCCATGTGTATGCTATATACAGCAGAGTAGGGATGAGCTTCGAGTTCGAGTCGAACTCATGTTCTACTCGAACATTGCCTGTTCGCCTGTTCAGCGAACAGTGAACAATTTGGGCTGTTCGCAGCAAATTCGAAAAGCCGGAACACCCTATACAAGTCTATGGGAGAAATCTAAAGTGCTCATTTTAAAGGGTAATATGCAGGTTACTGTCCTAAAAAGTGTTTGGGGACCTGGGTCCTGCCCCAGGGGACATGGATCAATGCAAAAAAAAGTTTTAAAAACGGCCGTTTTTTCAGGAGCAGTGATTTTAATAATGATTAAAGTGAAACAATAAAAGTGTAATATTCCTTTAAATTTCGTAGCTGGGGGGTATCTATAGTATGCCTGTGAAGGGGCGCATGTTTCTGGTGCTTAGAACTGTCGCTGCACAAAGTGTCATTTGTGCAGGAAAAAAAGTCTTTTAAAATCACTTGGGGCTAAATTGTCGGGTCTCCGTAATACAGAGAACACTCAATGAGTGTTCTCTGTATTAGCCGACAATTCATTCATTCATTGATTAAAAAAAAAAAAAAAAAAAAAAAAGCGTGGGGGTTCCCCTAAATTCAATCAAAAGGCCCTTCAGGTCTGACATGGATATTAAGGGGAACCCCGTGTCAAATTTAAAAAAAAAATTGACGTCGGGGTCCCCCCAAATATCCATACCAGACCCTTCAGGTCTGATATGGATATTAAGGGGAACCCCGCATCAAATTTTAAAAAAAAATTGACGTGGGGGTCCCCCTAAATATCCATACCAGACCCTTTATCCGAGCACGCAACCTGGCAGGCCGCAGGAAAAGAGGGGGGGACGAGAGAGCGGCCCCCCCTCCCTCCTGAACCGTACCAGGCCACATACCCTCAACATTGGGAGGATGCTTTGGGGGTCTGTGACCCCTCAAAGCACCTTGTCCCCATGTTGATAAGGACAAGGGCCTCATCCTCACAACCCTGGCCGTTGGTTGTGAGGGTCTGCGGGCGGGGGGCTTATCAGAATCTGGAAGCCCCCTTTAACAAGGGGACCCCCAGATCCCGGCCCCCCCCCTGTTTGAAATGGTAAGGGGGTACAAAAGTACCCCTACCATTTCACAAAGAAAGTGTCAAAATGGTTAAATAAGACAAACACACTTTTGAAAAATTCCTTTATTAAAAATAAAAAAAATAAAAAAAAAATTCCAGCGGTGCTAATCCACTCTTGCTATCCAGCGACGGGTCTCCGGGGTCCAGCGATGGATGATCATATCCAGCGACGGGGGATCTCTCAGTCCAGCGCTGTCCATACCTCCTTCTTCTGTCTCCACTGCGGAGACACTGCAGAGAGCCGAGCGCTGACATTTCTTATATTGGGAGGGCGGGGCCACCCGTCACCTGACCCCGCCCCTCTGACGCAGGAGAGGGAAGCCAGGGGTTCCCCAGTGACGTGTGGGTGACCCCGCCCCCTCTGATGTAACGGAAATCTGCGTTACATCAGAGGGGGCGGGGTCACCCACACGTCACTGGGGAACCCCTGGCTTCCCTCTCCTGCGTCAGAGGGGCGGGGTCAGGTGACGGGTGGCCCCGCCCTCCCAATATAAGAAATGTCAGCGCTCGGCTCTCTGCAGTGTCTCCGCAGTGGAGACAGAAGAAGGAGGTATGGACAGCGCTGGACTGAGAGATCCCCCGTCGCTGGATATGATCATCCATCGCTGGACCCCGGAGACCCGTCGCTGGATAGCAAGAGTGGATTAGCACCGCTGGAATTTTTTTTTTATTTTTTTTATTTTTAATAAAGGAATTTTTCAAAAGTGTGTTTGTCTTATTTAACCATTTTGACACTTTCTTTGTGAAATGGTAGGGGTACTTTTGTACCCCCTTACCATTTCAAACAGGGGGGGGGGCGGGATCTGGGGGTCCCCTTGTTAAAGGGGGCTTCCAGATTCTGATAAGCCCCCCGCCCGCAGACCCTCACAACCAACGGCCAGGGTTGTGAGGATGAGGCCCTTGTCCTTATCAACATGGGGACAAGGTGCTTTGAGGGGTCACAGACCCCCAAAGCATCCTCCCAATGTTGAGGGTATGTGGCCTGGTACGGTTCAGGAGGGAGGGGGGCCGCTCTCTCGTCCCCCCCTCTTTTCCTGCGGCCTGCCAGGTTGCGTGCTCGGATAAAGGGTCTGGTATGGATATTTAGGGGGACCCCCACGTCAATTTTTTTTTAAAATTTGATGCGGGGTTCCCCTTAATATCCATATCAGACCTGAAGGGTCTGGTATGGATATTTGGGGGGACCCCCACGTCAATTTTTTTTTAAAATTTGACACGGGGTTCCCCTTAATATCCATGTCAGACCTGAAGGGCCTTTTGATTGAATTTAGGGGAACCCCCACGCTTTTTTTTTTTTTTTTTTTTTTTAATCAATGAATGAATGAATTGTCGGCTAATACAGAGAACACTCATTGAGTGTTCTCTGTATTACGGAGACCCGACAATTTAGCCGCAAGTAATTTTAAAAGACTTTTTTTCCTGCACAAATTACACTTTGTGCAGCGACAGTTCTAAGCACCAGAAACATGCGCCCCTTCACAGGCATACTATAGATACCCCCCAGCTACGAAATTTAAAGGAATATTACACTTTTATTGTTTCACTTTAATCATTATTAAAATCACTGCTCCTGAAAAAACGGCCGTTTTTAAAACTTTTTTTTGCATTGATCCATGTCCCCTGGGGCAGGACCCAGGTCCCCAAACACTTTTTAGGACAGTAACTTTCATATTACCCTTTAAAATGAGCACTTTAGATTGTGAACGTTCGAGTCCCATAGACTTTAATAGGGTTCTAAAGTTCACACGAAGTTTAGGTCTGTTCGCAGGTTCTGGTGTGAACCGAACAGGGGGGTGTTCGGCTCATCCCTACAGCAGAGGTGCCCAACTCAGACAAGCAGAGAGAAGAGAGACAAAGGGTAGCCTTACCAACAGCTCACCCTACTCACACTACAACCCTCCCCAGCCAAATCACACCCCCCAACAATTACAGTGCAACCCCTTCCTTGCCATGTCACCCCCCCCCCCCATCATAGTACATCCCTCACTCATCACCTCACTTATTTCTGAAGGTGCATCCCACCCTGGCAATTTCACTCTCTGGCCAGAGTACATTGCCTGCAACCACCACACCACCCCACTCCCTATTCACTACGCATCCTAGTCTGGACCTTCACCCCCCTCACAGTACATCTTCTCCCAGCTTCCTCACCACGTTACTCCCAATCACAGTACATCTCGAACCAGTCAACTAACCCCAAGAAGCCACTCCACCCCTAATCACAGTACGTCTTTTTTCGGCCACCTCATCCCCTGCTCATAGGACTTCTTTTCCCAGCCACCTCATCCACTCCCCCTACCCTAACAGTACACCAATCCTAAAACACCACACTCCTCAAATGTTATCCTCCCCCGTGGCCTCATCCACCTATCACAATGTATCCAACCTCAGCCACCTTCCCCTGCAAACGAAGTACATCTCTCTCTGGGTACTTCTCCCTCTGGTAACAGTGCATTCCTCCCTGGATACCTAACACCCATAACAGCTCACCACTCCCTGACCACACCACCCGCCACTCTGACTGCATTTTTTTCCCTCTCCTACAACACATGTTTCCAGGCAACTTAAATCCAACCAACAGTTAATTCTTCATGGCAAGCTGCAAAAAACACTCGTGCTCACAACGCATCCCTTCCCCATTTTGCCTCTGCCTCCCACTACCCCTCCCCCACACACATAACAGTGCAAATTACCACACACACACCTTAATCTGCATTCACCCTTGCTCACTCTATTGCCGCGTACACATGATCAGACTATCGGACGATCGTACTTAATCCGGCAGACAACCCTCCGGATTTTGCAGCAGAGGTCCGCCGGACTTTCCGAACAAGCGGACCTGCCCACACACACCCACACATGACCGGACTCCGCCGGACTATGGCTAGGGTTCGCCGGACTTTTGAAATGAACAGACACACATGGAGTAAAGTCCGTTAATCCGTTAATTTTGAACGCTAGCCCCGTCACCTGGTATGGATTGAAAGGGTTACAAACGGCGTGGGGGTCCCCTCAAAGTCCATAGCAGACCCTTATCCGAGCACGCAGCCCAGCCAGTCAGGAAAGGGAGTAGGGATGAGCGAGCATCCTCCGGGACTGTGACATCATAGGGGGCGGGGTCACCAGTGACATCACCTGGTGACACCACCCCTTATCCCTATATAAGTCGCTGCACAATGCGTCCCTGCCATTAAGGCTGGAGAGAGTTTCGTGTCAACATCGGAAGGAAGAAGAGGAGAAGAAGGTGGTGGCGACAGCGACAAGACCGGGCCAACGCTAGTTAAAGAGCTGTAAGAAGATAGCAGAGGCCAGGCAAGAAGAACCGAAGAGTGGGACAAGACCCCCAAAGTCGGAAGAAGGTCCCCACCCCCTTTCCTCACCGGCCGGGCTGCGTGCTTGGATAGGGTCTGCTATGGACTTTGGGGGGACCCCCACGCCGTTTTTTCAGAGTAGGGGTTCCCCTTTAAATCCATACCAGGTGACGGGGCTCGCAAGGTGTCAATCTCGCCAATGGAGGCGGCAACATTGACTTCCTTCGCTAGTTCCATCTACTTGGAGCCCATGTTCAAAATTAACAGACTTTGCCTCCGTGTGTGGGCAAGTCTGTTCATTTCAAAAGTCTGGTGGACTAGCACACAGACGGGCCGATTGTCCGCTGGACTGCTGAGTCAAGACGTCTTTCAAAGTCCGCCGGACTTTTGGGAAGAAAAAGTCTGCCAGAGCCCCCATACGGGCGGATTGTCCGCCAGACAGCCTGTAGTAACCCCCCATTCATAGTAAATCCCTCCCCATCCACATCCTGGTGACAGTTTATCCCTCCCAGCAACAAGTATAATAACCCCCCACATACAGTTCATCACTTGAGACAATCTGCATTCACACCCTGCTTGTCAACTTGCATTCAAAAAAAAAAATGTCTTCATTAATTGTAACACATCTGTAAGAACATAGACATTTTCCTCAAATTTCCCATTCTGCAATGGGCACACATTTGCTAGTACATTGTATAAAGAACAGCAAGGCATTTGGCAGCAGGTTTCTGGTATACTCAACATATGAGAATTGTGCTGCATGGAAACATACTACTGTATAGAAGACCACAAGAGCTCTACTGCTTGTATAAGGTCAGGCAATGACTATTTATATAGGAACAGAAATATATACTGTATATATATATTTTTTTTTTATGAAAGCAAACAACAAATGGCTATTAAAAGTAGCCCAACCTTTTTGGAAAATTACCAAAATGGCAACCTTCGCCAGAGGTGCAGCTATTCATAGTAAATTGTGGAAAGCTGTGGTTGATCTGAAACAGATGCCCAAAACCAAAGCTGTGCTTTCCTAGTGCAGGACAAAGCAAAAGGTTTGCTTTAATGCCTGGCTCAGAACAGCGGCACATACTCACTATCTGTTTACTGTCACCACTGCATTTAGCCACCCAAAATAATGAATACCTTCTAATAATTAATAATTATATAATAATTTAGAGGATAGGAGTGCATGTGATTCAACCCCTTTCCTCATTATAGTGATTGGTCACAAAAAAAGGATGACACAATCTGAATGTAGCAAGTAAGGTACATTTATTAATAATATTAATAAAAACTGCAACATGTTTCAAGGCCGTCCGACCTCTTTCTCAGGCCAAAACCAAAAAAGCTACTTCTTGCTTCCTGATTCCACCAGTATCTGGTATTTACCAACACAATCAATACCTAACTGGGAATTTTGGGACAGGACACACCTGATGCAGACATTATTGAGCTGAAGACCTGGATTCTTTTATACGCACTTAGCCCTTGTACACACGATCGGAGATTCCGACGGAATGTGTCCGCTCGGAGCATTTTGACGGATATTCCGACTGTGTGTGGTCTGCATCTGACTGTTTCCGTTGGAATATCCGTCGGACCAAATTTTCCAACTTGCCGGAAATATTTTCCAACAAAATGCTCCGATAGGACATACTCCGATCATTTGTAGAGAATTCCGATCGGACAAAGTGCCACGCATGCTCAGATCAAATTCCTACATCAAAGCTATTGGCTACTAGCCTGAACGTAGTCCCATCGTAATGAAATTACGTCATCACGTTTTGAAAGATCGGATTTTCCGACAACTTTGTCCGACTGTGTGTATGCAACAGTTTCGGACAAGATCCGTCGGACAAGATCCGTCGGACAAAATCCGACGGATTTGGTTGTCGGAATCTCCGACCATGTGTACAAGGGCTTATTCTTCCACATATCTTTGCGTTGCCTACTGTATGCGTGTTTACCATGCCTTTATATGCTACACACAGTCTATCGCACTGTAATGCACTCTTAGCCTTATAGGTATACCCTACCCAGATGACAGCCCTGAACACTTTATGCTAGATTGGGATCTCGCTCACTACTGTGCTGAGATCTATACCACCCAAACCTGACTATGATTATAAGCGCATCTTTACTGGCTATATGTGAGTTGCCAGTCTGCCATTTTTATTAATAAATGTACAGTACCTTATTTACTACTCTCAGATGACGCCGTCTGCTATTTTTATTTGTATTCTTCAGTCTCATAGAAGTGTTGCACAGAGTGTTTGGAGATCAGCAATAATTCACCCCGGAGTTTCCATTTGAGGACTTTATGGTTTTTCTGCTGAACTCTATGCACAAATGTTTTATACATATTTGCATCAATCAAATTTATACTAGTGCGCCATAACCCATATCTATTACTCTAGTGATTGGTCATTAACTGTCATTGATGCTTTCACTTGGGGGCAGGGAAAGGTCCTCAGCCAGACTATTCTACAATACGAAAAGGAAGAGATACTGGAATTTGGCAGTGGAGCGCTGGCTAGTTTTGACCAGTAGGACAATGTGTGGAATTGAGCCTCTTATAGAGGTGTTGCACCAAAAACATCCTTGCAGTAACAAAGCATTATACAAAATAATGGATAATGAAGGATCCTGCCTAACCGTCCATAAAATTTAAATGATTGCTTATATTGGGCAGCCTTTAGTGAAAAAGTTCTATAGGTATAGAGACCATGCAACAAATGAGGTCCCTCCATCCTTCTGAGAATGAGCCCTGTTTTGGAGTATAGTGGCATGAGGGGAGAATACTTTTTGCCAGCCCAAGTCTGATTCCATTCATTTATTCAATCCAGCTAATGCTTACATTTCAATTGCATAACATCCTCCTTTCTATTACAGGTATTTAAGTTGATACACAATGAAGGGGTGCACCAAAATATATAATATATATAGAATATAATACATCCTAATTTCCTTGTTATAAACAGGTGCCAACAAAGAAGAAAAATGAATTACTTGCTGCCAGCGGTGATATTCTTTTTTGGTAAGTGTAAAAGCAAAACAATTGCAGTTCATTAACTGTAGTATAAACATGTAGACCTTAGGTTAGGCAACAACGCAAATGAGAACTTTACATGTGAACCCTAAATGCATTGGTAGTCCCAAAAGAGATCACTTGCACTCTACAAACAAAGTACACAAATTAGGACTAAAAATCCCCAAATGTACTCAGAAGAAACTATAAAACTAAAATATCTTTAAACATAAAATTCAGTCCAGTTCAGTATTCTTAAGTGGAATAATGTACACCCAATGGTCAACTGGTAGTTCTGGTGCTGATGTCTTTAGCCAGAGCCAATGGCATTGTATTCAATGAGGGACAAGTTTTGATGGTAATTTTTGGCCCTTTGATGGCAAGCCAGTGTCACCCATATGGTATAAGAAGCCTCCACTGCTGTGCCAGACATTTGATAATGAAAAAAACTTGGTACAGTGGGGCGTCCTTTTTGTTTTTGTAAGGTTTTGAGTATGGTATGGGAAATGCACAAATCTTTTTATTTGCAGGTTTGGGGGACAATATAAAGGACCCTTTCATGGGCCCTGTTCATACTTTATATATCTAGAACTGCGGGCAGAATCACGCATTATTCCAGATCATGCTAAAATCACAGTAAAATATGCAACACGGGTTTGGGTGGCATTCATTCCTAATTCCACCCCAAACGTGGTGTGATTTTGTTGCAATTGTCACACGGCAAAAACGCTTGAAAATTGCAGCATAATGCTCAAAGCTCACTGCCCAAAACAATGCAGAAGCTTATTTGACGTGTTTGTCTAATATAGGGCAGCTGATTCAAGTAAATGGGCTGTCGTATGCGAGGCAAGTGGAAATGTGCTAAAAAAAAAAATGCAAGCATAAACACACACACCCACTGCGCGAATCGTGAGTGGGACCTTAGGCCAATGGGTTTATGAAAATGGGCAGCAGAATTCCCCAGAATTTAGCAGAAAAAACGCATCTAATGTTGCAATCTGTATGGTGTTTGTGTGCATATTTACGCGTGCACTCTATATGCACATATGGCATTTGAGCATAAATGTATTCTACAGGGCTACTGGAATAGTTTTAGCAGTATACACATGTATTTAGATTTATGTATTTACACGCGTATATGCATTTTTCTACTCAAAAGCTCTCTCAGAACATGCCTTGTGAGGTTTTTTTTTCCAGCCTGTAAATGCTTCTTATCAAATATTGTATGCCTGTAAACACCTATGTTTGTATGGAGACATAGGCTAACACAGAGGTGCTTTTACAGGCATAAAAAATGGATGAGACCTTTAAGTGGTTGTATCTCTTCTACACAGTCATTCACGATACACAGATCAAAGGATTTTTTGTAGCAGCAGAAGGCAGGGATCCGATTTCACACACTGCAAAGCTAGAGCACAGACCTCTGTGAAATCTGATAGCTGATTGGCTTGCAGTAGCACACCAGCCTATAACAGGCTTGTAGAGAAAAAGTGAGCTGAGTGACAAGTTCTTTGCTGGAGGTGGCCGCCTCCCTGAGGTGTCTGCGTAGAGTTCTAACAGTGGGGCTGATTTACTAAGATGAATGCGCTGCGCCGGTTCATACCTCCATTTGTGCGCCAGATAAATTATCAAGTGAGCGTATGAACCGGCGCATGCATAAGAGCAACACATAATATGCCGGTGCAATTGATAATAGCGCACGCCGTATCATTAACCATCCATTCACACAGGGGCAACACGACTTCCAGCGCGACTTTGGGAGGCAACTTGGATACGAATTGAGTGTGAATCACAGAGCGACTTACAACATGACTTTAAGTCGCCCCCAGGCCAGGCTACTTAAAAAAAAAAACGCATGGATTTTAAGGGGAACCCCACGCTAAAAAAATGGTGTGGTGGTCCCCCTCAAAATCCATACCAGACCTTATCCGACCACACAACCTGGTAGGCCGCAGGAAAAGGGGGGGCGAGAGAGCGCCCCCCGAACCGTACCAGGCCACATGCCCTCAACATTGGGAGGATGCTTTGGGGTCCCCCCAAAGCACCTTGTCCCCATGTTGATGTGGACAAGAGCCTCATCCCCACAACCCTGGCCGGTGGTTGTGGGGGTCTGCAGGCGGGTGGTTTTTTCAGAATCTGGAAGTCCCCTTTAACAAGGGGACCCCCAGATCCTTGCCTCCCCCCTGTGTGAAATGGTAAGAGGGTACAAAAGTACCCATACCATTTCACCAAAAAAGTGACAAAAGTGTTAAAAATTACAAGAGACAGTTTTTGACAATTCCTTTATTAAAGTCTTCTTTCATCTTCTTTCTTCTGGTCTTCTTCCTTCTTCCGTTCTTCATCCTTCGGTTTCTTCCTCCATCTTCTTCTTCCTCCGATCCTCTTCTTCTTGCATGGAACCGTGCGTCAGAGGGGGCAGGGCCACCCAGTTATATAAGACCTTTCAGAAGAAAAGCGTCATACAGCGGGAGCCTCCCATTGCGCGGAGTGGCCCGGGAACAAAGAAGAGATGCCGTGGAGGAAGATGCCGGACAAGAACACCGGAGCAAGAAGAAGAGGATCGGAGGAAGAAGAAGATGGAGGAAGAAACCGAAGGATGAAGAAGACCAGAAGAAAGAAGATGAAAGAAGACTTTAATAAAGGAATTGTCAAAAACGGTCTTTTGTCATTTTTAACACTTTTGTCACATTTTTGGTGAAATGGTAGGGGTACCAAGTACCCCCTTACCATTTCACACAGGGGTGGAGGCTGGGATCTGGGGGTCCCCTTGTTAAAGGGGGCTTCCAGATTCCGATAAGCCCCCCGCCCGCAGACCCCCACAACCACCGGCCAGGGTTGTGGGGGTGAGGCCCTTGTCCTCATCAACATGGGGAAAACCAGCAGCCTACCAAGCTGATCAGAGTGTTCTGGTGAGGGGGGCATTTTTTCCTTCAACCCGCGGATTTGAACAAAAAAAATAATAGTGTGTACCCTCTAAAGACTGGGCCTCTACAATGCAAGAAGCATCATTAACACTTTGTTATTAAACAGACAGTTCATCTGATAAGTGCCAAAGATGGTTGCTTCTTCTCCAACATGCTACTGGTTAACGTCAAGGCAGGTGTTACCAAAACTGTCAGTCCAATAATTAAGAACAATGCCCATATAGCCCATTATAGATTTCCAAACAGGCAAATCAATCATCACTAAGTGACCTTGTCTAACACTCGGCTTTCTTTGTTAACCACTTCACACCCAGCCACTGCATATGTACAGCCAGTTGGGCACTCTTTCTTTCTGAGTGGACGTTCAGGAACGTTCCTCAGAAGGAGCCGGATTGTGCGGGATTCCCACGCAGCGGCGCGATCCCGATACACTCGTGTCACCCAGACATGGCGCATCTTAAATTGGCAGGAGGGCTCTGTGATTGGCCCTCTTGATCACGACGGCCGTGTCCAATCATGGCCGTCGTGTGATGTAAAGAGAGAGCCGGTTGCTAGGCAACCAGCTCTCCCCTCCTCACACGGAAGTTGTCGGTGAGGAGAGGAGAGCGGATCTCTGCAGCCGGCTGGTGATCAGTGAGTATGAGGTTTTACAGCTTTTTACTCACTCATCACCAGTCTAGTGTCACCACACATGTAAAATTTTAAAATCGAATAAAGAAAATATATTTTTTTCCAAATTTCTGCTCTTTTTTCGCTTATATCATAAAAAGTAAAAAACTGAGTCATAAATAAATATCACCAAAAGAAAGCTCTATTTGTGCGAACAAAATGATAAAAATTAAATTTGGATACATATTGTAACATGACCGTGCAATTCTTATTGAAAGTGCGAGAGCGCTGAAAGCTGAAATATTATTACAGGTACTTTACACTGAATTCTACACAACTCTGTAGCTAAATTAAAAGCGGAGTTCCACCCAAAAGTGGAACTTCTGCTCATTTGTCTCCTCTCCCCGTCCGGTGCCACAATCGGCACCTCAAAGACAGGTATCCTGTTCCCACTTCCAGGAGTCTGGGCCGCAGCCCGTGACATCGCCTCCTCCTCTCCCTGTCGCTGGGCCAGTAGAGGAGAGGAGCGGGCCTCGCAGATGCGCAGTAGGGTTTCTGGCGTGAAGCCGTAAGGCTACACTGCCGGGTACCCTTACCCACAATGGTGGTGGCAGCACCCAACAGCTGATGGAAACATCAGCTGCGGTGCTGACATTGCTGGACTCCAGGACAGGCAAGTGTCCTATTGTTAAAAGCCAGCAGCTGCAGTATGTGTAGCTGCTAGCTTTTAATTTTAATTTTTTTTTTTGGGCGGAACACCGCTTTAACTGTCTCAAACTAAGGGCCCAACTTTACATACTTGCATAGTAAGGTTGAATAAAGACACCAGTCCATCCAGTTCAACCTGAGTAAGTGTCTACAATTGTCCGTATCCCTGTACATTGCACACTCACATCGGTCCCTACCCTCAAGGAGCCCACAATCCAAGGTCCCCCATTCATATACTAGGGCCAATTTTGGTCAGAAGCCAATTAACCTACCTGCATGTCTTTGGAGTGTGGGAAGAAGCCAGGGTACCCGGAGGAAACCCACGCAGGCACAGGGAGAACATGCAAACTCCAGTCAGGTAGTGTCGTGGTTGGGATTGTGAACCAGCGACCCTTTCTGCTGCTAGACGAGAGTGCTAACCACTACACCACTGTGCTGCCCACACTACTTAATGTCTTGCAAATAAAAATCCCAAAAGCGGATTCAGAGTCAGTTTCTACAATTCTTTGGGCCATCTACCTCGGGAAACCCCTAGACGTACACAAGGTCAAGAAGGTAACGGTAAGCCCAACAAAATAAGCCACTCCTTCGGGGGTCAGTGCTACACCTCTAAAATAATAATTTTATTTCATGATAAAATCTTTATCATCTCTCACTCTTACATCACAGCCCAATAAAGCCACCTACATATTGTGTATTAACTGTACAATATTTCTGGCTATTGTGAAATAAAATATTCTCATTTTTATTTCTTGATAAAATCTGCATCATCTCTCCTTCTTAAATTGCAGCCCAATAAAGATGCTTGCATACTCTACATCAGTTGTATAATATTTCTAGCTATTGTCTCTGCAGTAATACACTATCATTTTCATTTTATGAAACCAGCCTCATCTCTCCCTCTTACATTGTGGCCTGATCATGCTGCTTACATACTGTGCATCAACTGTACAATATACCTCTGGCTCACTCTATTTTTTATTTATAGATAAAAATCGTTTCATCTCTCTCTTTCTCTTGCGTTGCAGCATAATTAATCTGATTACATGCTGTGCAAAGAATGTAAAATATTTTTTGCTATTGTCATTCCTGAAAAAGAACAAAATTATTTTTAACTAATCATAAAAACTGCCTTGTTTCTCTATCTTACAGTACATTCCAGGCTAATAAAGCTGTTGGCATATGGTGCATGGTATGTTAGGATGATGAGAGATGCTCCTACTCTGCCTGTCATTCTCTCATTCTCCCTGTAGTTAAATTTTGCTCAGGCAGCAATGTCCCTTCATTCTTCTTGGCCAGTTCCTCATTGCTAGGCAGTGGGTGAACCCTGTCTGACTAGTGTCCTCCTCACCAATTTGCTTGCAATTGTAATTGCTCATGGAGTCTGCAGTTTGCATCTAGGGCCAATCACTCACAGGTAATTGCTCCACGAACAATTACATTCTAGCAGCCATGATTAGCTGCCGGATCTTTCACCCTCCTATTGCTTTCAATGGGGCTGCCACCTGCCGCTAATCGCACTGGGGTTCCCAAATGTAATTGCATATGGCCCCATTCACAAGTTTGAAAAGGGGCATG
This sequence comes from Lithobates pipiens, assembly GCF_037356315.1. Classification (NCBI taxonomy): domain Eukaryota; kingdom Metazoa; phylum Chordata; class Amphibia; order Anura; family Ranidae; genus Lithobates; species Lithobates pipiens. The sequence goes on from NW_027507788.1 coordinate 115,858,647, forward strand.
AATTGCAACTCAAATCTTTTTTAACAGGCAAAAAATGGATAAAGATGCACATGTGAAAAGGAGCCTAATGTGCTGTGTATATTTTTCACATTATATACGGTATACCCAACTCCACTACAGTATATAGAGCTTTAGTTAAAACTCATTTATCCATATCCATATCCAGTTCTGGAGACCTCACTTATGAAAACATTTTGATAAGATAAAGTGCAGAGGCAGGCCACAAACATGGTGAAAAGTCAAAGGATAAAATATATAAGAAGAGACTGCAGGAACAAACCTAAACTATAGCAGAGCTAAACTCTCCCAATCAACAATAACTATTTTTAAGGAATGGTAGCCTCCTAATAATGTCACAAAGAACATGGACCCTATCAGTTGCAGAAAAGAAGAGGATTCTGCAGGACACCCCTGGATCTGCTGGGTGGGTGAGTATCTGAATTTTGCAGAACCTGCAACAAGGTATGCAGGGGTTTAAAATATGGTTGGGGAGGGTAAAGTCCTGCTTTATTAGTTAAGACTTGCTTTCTTTTATTCACATTATTGGTTTGCTGTGAAACCAAGTGGAAGGTCTGTTTCCCCTAGTGTTAGGGCTAGAAAACAACCCTTCTGTGATTAGAGGGTTTTGCTCAATCGCAAGTGGTGAAAGGCCTATTCTTGTGACTCAAGAAACAAGCTTTCCACACAGACGTAGTCACTAGAGGGGAGCTCCTTCTCAGAGTTTAAGCCTTTACATTCCATAGGCTGGCTCCCTCTACAGACAATACAGGTACCCCTTGGCTCCAAATAACCCAGGCAGAGCCAAGGAGTGTAGAATTTGGCACTCACTTTACCTTTTGCTTGGACAAAGTGGGCATCAGGCATGTCAGCCCTCACTATATGCTAAGCGTCATTTTTTCTTTTTCTTCATTTCCCAGCCCAAATCAGAAGAACGTCCAATTGTTTTTCTTTTAAAAGAAACAATCTTTACTCCAAAATGACATTAAATATTACAGTCATTCCAGTATTGGGGCACTTGTACACAGCCAGTTGAGCCTGTTCAATACAATTTCAGCTGTATTTTCTCAGCACAGGCAGCCCAGGTACAGCGTACAGCCTGTCGATGACATGAATGTTTCCTGCTGTACTTGTGTTTATGGCTGTGCTGTCTTCCCCAGGTGACTCTAGCTTCCAGTTAGAGGAGATTTTTTTTTCCCAGAAAGGGTACTCACAGAGCATGACAGGCTCTTTTTGTTAGTATTTTAATGGGAACCCCTCTCAACTCACTCCACAGGCCACATTCCCCTGTCTTAACTCCACCCATCTGAATATTTACTGTATATGCTATCCTCAGGGGCCAAAAACAACAGGGTCCGCGGAGCCAGAAGGAAGTTCACCTCTCCCCCTCCCTCCATGCAATCTTCTGGGACACGTCGCAGGTCCCAGGAGATTGCCTGGCCAATCACAGCGTGCAGCACAGCTCGCCTATGCGCAGTGCATGCCCAGCTGTGAAGCCACAGCCGGGCACCCACAGTCACAATGCTGGCGCCAAGGAGAGGAGCGGGGCTTCGTTTGCCCACATTGCTGGACCATAGGACAGGTGAGTGTTAAAAGTCAGCAGCTACATTTTTTGTATGTATTTTTTGTATAATTGTGCCAAATACCTTCGTTATAGCACCTCTCTGCACTTCTGTGACCTGCCAGAGCTCTTTTTCCCCCGCAATTATATTACATAAACACACACATTGTACATTATATACTACTGTAATAGAGAGGATTATAGGATTGTACATGCATTTTAACCACTTGCTTACTGGGCACTTAAACCCCCCTCCTGCCCAGACCAATTTTCAGCTTTCAGCACTGATGCACTTTGAATGACAATTGCGCAGTCCTACAACACCGTACCCAAATGAAATTTTTATAATTTTTTTCCCACAAATAGAGCTTTCTTTTGGTGATATTTAATTCCAGCTGGGAGTTTTATTTTTTGCTAAACAAACAAAAAAAGATGCAAAAAAAAAATCAAAAAAAAAAATCATGTTTAATAGTTTGTTATAAAATTTTGCAAACAGGTAATTTTTCTCCTTCATTGAAATGCGCTGATGAGGCGGTGCTGGTGGGCACTGATAGGCTGCACTGTTGGGCACTGATAGGCACAGTTAAGTTGGCGCTAATAGGCACAGATAAGGTGGCACCAATGGGCACAAATAAGGCAGTACTGATGGGCAAAGATGGGCACAGATAAGATGGCACGGATGGGTGGCATGGATGGGCACTGATGGGTACCACTGATAGATGGGACTGATGGGCACTGATAGGTGGCACTGCTGGGCACGGATGGGCGGCACTGATGGGCACTGGTAGATGACACTCATGGGCACGGATATGTGGCACTGAGGTGCAGCATTGTTTTTGCGGCAGATTGTGGGCACTGATAGGTGGCACTGTGGGCACTGATAGATGGCACTGTGGGCACTGATAGGGGGCACTGTGGGTACTAATGGGTGGCACTGTGGGCACTGATGGGGGGCACTTTTTTATTCTATAGGTGGCACTGTCAGGGGGCAGGTGGGCACTGATACGCTGGCCGTGATCGGGACTGATGTCCCGATCACGGCCACCGGTGATCGGCTTTTTTTTTTCTCCTCGCGCTGTCAGCGCAAGGAGAAAAAATAGCCGATTACCAGCTCTGTTTTGTCACATGATCAGCTGTCATTGGCTGACAGCTGATCACGTGGTAAGAAGTCGGATCGACCCCTTGCTCGGATCTGTGATCAGGCGAGTCTCATAGACTCGCCGATCACAGGGCGCGCAGGCCACTCGTGCATGGGACGACGTCAATAGACGTCGTCCCGGCAAAGCAGGTCCGCGCTGTAGCCATCATTCGGCTGTAGCGCAGATCTCTAGAGGTTAAACTAGGGCTTATTTTCGGGGTAGGGCTTATATTGCAGCCCTGGAAAATAACGCTAGGTCTTTTTTTCTGGGTAGGTCTTATTTTCAGGGAAACACAGTAACAAACATATTGGCAGCTGCTAAATACAACAGGAGTTGCAAGTGCTGACAAGAATATTTAGAAAATTGTAGTAATAACTAAGTTTACCAAATACATATTACTATTATATTTTACAGTATTATTCATTCAAGTAGTATTGCTTAAATTATTTTCTTACAATAAATATTTGAACATCAATAAACAATCTAAAACGTTATTAAAACTGAGGGGTCTCCTGGTTTAATCAGGTTTTTTTTGCATAATAATTCTTTGCGATCTGCAAAAGGGGTGGCGGGGCAGGTTGGTGAGGCAGAGGTGTGTTCTTTCACGACACACTTTGTGCTATACATGTCCTTCTTTCTGATTGGGAGGGTATGGATAGTTACATGATGTAAATCTCATTATGTACTTTATGCTAACTGGAGGAGGTTTTATTTGTTTATTCACAGATATACATTTTTCTTTAGTACTGCAGGCATCCAATGAGCAGAAAATCACACGACTCACAGCATGTCTAACTGGACGTGGTCCAAAACTAAGGATTGACTGCCGATATCAGAACGTTACAAACAATCCTTTAAAGTATGAATTCAAACTGAAACGTAATAAAGAGCCCGAGATCATTCTTTCTACAATAAACCTTAACTTCTTCACTGACAAGTATCACAACCGAGCCACTATTTATACAACACGTGGTCTTGTTCAACTGCACATTGAGCGATTCAATGCCTCTGACGTTGGCCTATATTACTGTACTCTAAACATTCCTAATGACCTCACTGTCAACCAAACAGCCAAGATCAATGTCCAAAAAGGTGAGATGATGAACGCTGTTAGAAAATTGCATGACATTATGAAAACCTATAAAAATGCAATCATTTCACAGATCATGTCTGGACTGATAATCTAGAAATTCTAATATTTTGAAAAGGGGTTGCTGGTGAGTAGGAGCATTTGTGGTGTGGTGTCTAATGCCGCGTACACATGATCGGAATTTCCGACAACAAAAGTTCGATGGGAGCTTGTTGTTGGAAATTCCAACCATGTGTAGGCTCCATCGGACATTTTCTGTTGGAATTTCTGACAACAAAAATTTGAGAGCTGGATCTCAAATTTTCCGACAACAAAATCTGTTGTTGGGAAATTCCAATCGTGTGTACACAATTCCGATGCACAAAATTCCACTCATGCTCAGAATCACTAATGAAGACACCACATCTGAGGACTGGTAAGCCACATTATATTCCATTTTTGTTTTTAGCCTTAGATAATTGTTGGTTTGCCCTGCATAGGCAATAAATACTTTCCTAAAGATGATTCATAAGAATCCTGCTAAAGCAACAGATACAAATTGTAGACATGTTGCCTATAGCAGAAAATGGCTACTGTATATGTAAATAATGATGACATATTTTGCACAGTTACCCAGGTACTGCTGGATTCTTCATATGCATGTGTTTTTTTGCCAGTGACAAATCACTTGTAGTCCTGCACAATGATGGGTTATATCTACACACAATATTGGTGTTCATCTGGAATATACATTTTAACTACCAACACAGAAATCAGAAAGGGAGGGATTGGGTGCCACTAGGTGGCCTTCCATTAAATGGAAGTTTGGACAGGTTGCTTCAAGGCTCGCAGGTAACATGTTCTTTCCTTGCTAAAGCAAAAGATGGTGAGTGGAGTATCAGGATGTATATTAAAGAATATTTTAAACTGGTACTAAATCAAGTAATATGAAAATAGTTCATCTGCCCCACACAGCTTATAAATCTTTTTAGATGAAAATATTGACCCTATATACCTTTTTGGATGATCTGTGATAAACTGAACAGTTTCTCCAGTGCTTAGAGGTCAGGTGGGAGGAGATTTCCACTACAGCCCTTATACATGCCAACATGTGTGATGTCAATATCATGTGACCTGGCTATCTCTGAGAACAAGTAAATGTTCTCTCTAGCATAAGACACAACTGAGCATGTGCAGGTTGGCTACTTCCTGTGTGTTAGCTGGCCTTCCCAAGGTAGACAATGTAAGAAGGGAAGGATCTGTGCATACAGGATAAAACAGCCTTTTTACACAATGCAGATGATTAACCCCTTAAGTTCCGCAGTGAGTATAACAAGCATGCTATGCTGCATATTTAAACAGATTTGGGTTTATTAACACTTTAACCCAACACTTCATATTCCATGTTCCTACCAGTTACTCTGCTTTCCTAATAAAAACTGACCACATTAGGCATCAAAGGGCAGCGTAGTCAGTTTAATGGATAAGCTGGGAACTCAGCCTGCTTTACTCCAGTGATTAGACTTGTTCTGACTCCCCCCCCCCTATTTCCCGTGTGCAATCATTCACTGGGAAGACCAGAAGATCTATGTGCTGCTGATTTTCGATTTTCCTCCCCTAGCTCATTATGCAGCTAAGAACAGAGGGCATGTGATCACTTAAAAAAAAGAAAAGGGTATTTGTAATTTTTTTTATACATATACACACAAATGTTTTGCCTTTCATTTGTATAATAAACTGAAGGGTTTGTTTTACAAGGTAAGGGTTCACATATAATTTAACTTCAATTATCTAATCGTGTGAAAAGCATCAAAGGTTGTTCAAAGCCAACACAAATTTGCTTTTCACATTATTGGATAACTGAAGTTAACATTCACACAATTTTTTGACAGTTCCCAACTCCAAAAGTGGATCAAGATGAGTTGAGCTGGGCATTGGGTGCCTTGATTTACTGCTGCTTCTTATTATATACTGTATAGCACGTCAATGCATGTATTGAGCAAACTGTTTCTATATAAAACATTTTGACTATTCTTTATTATTCTACAGACAAACTCGAGACATGTGGTGGAATGAGCATTTTTTCCCTTTGTACGCCATGGCCTCTTCTTCTGCCCCTCTTTCTGCCTATTCTCCAAGCTGGAGTCTCCTTATGCTAGTAAAAATGACCTTTTGACGAAAACAATGTTTAATATCAACATGGAGAAGATAAGTGCTAATTTCATATTGTTTTATAAACAGCCCATGTGCATTATACTCAGCATATTCTTTCCCCTTTGAGGCTGGGTTCACACCTCCGATGGATGTGGCTCGGAGCAGGGGTCCGGTGCATCCCTGTTCTTCTTTTCTGGGACAGATTCTTGCCTGAATTCGGCCCTGAGCCCGGGTTCATATTAGTGCGATCTCAGACATCGCATGTAATTCGAACCCACAACGCAAGTGTCGATTACATGCGATGTCTGAGCAATGCGAGTTCAGCCAAACAGTTGGTCACCAGTGTGAGCCTAGGCTGAAACGGAGCCAAAGATGCACAGGACTCCTGTGCAAGCCGATCCACAGCCGCAACGGAGATATGTGAACCGGCTCCATAGAGAGCGGGTCACAATCTCCTGTCATGCGAATTGGTTGCGGGGGAAACCTGCATCCAATTTGCAGAAGTATGAACCTAGCTTGTGTGAACCTAGGCTAAATGTATATGGCAACATAGTCACATCAATGAAATAAGTTCTTTTTGTAACCCAATAAAGAGAATTATTAATGGTACATTGCAGTATTGCCAAAGCTGTCCCTTACTTAAAATGGTCCACAATAAACCAGGCCTTATCTTCACAGCACCTTTTGTGACCCTAGTTTCTTCAGTGATCTAGCCATTGGTTATGCTGTGATGCAAAAACCCATCACTCTCATAAAAAAATACAAACCTATATAAATACAAAAAAAATGCTTCCTAATCTGGTGTCCCTGTATTATGACAAGGGAAAAATACATGACCTTGGAAAGGACTATGCAATTGACAAGCTTATTGATTGTGTTCTATGGATGGAGGGGCAAAGCACATCTTACAAATCACCGCACTCATACATTTTCTAAACACAACTATAATGTGTTCTGTGCAATTCAATAACTTTAAAGAGGAGCTGCACTTTTAAAAAAAATATTAAAAGCCAGCAGCTACAAATATTGCAGCTGCTGACTTTTAATAAATTGACACTTACTTGTCCCAGGGTCCAGCGATGTCGGCGGCAGATGATGAGCAATCGCTCGTCTCTCCGCTGCCCCCACCGCCATCCTCTGTCAGGGAATCGGGAAGTGAAGCATTGCGGCTTCACTGCACGGTTCCCTACTGCGCATGCGCGTCTCCACTGGTCCCCGCTGTGTTTCCCAGAACAAAACGGGGGGGGGGGGGGGGGTCATCTGCGGCTAGCTTGTCCCGGAAGTGGGGGAAGATACCTGGATTATCCAGGTATCTGCACCCCCTCCCCCCTGAAAGGTGCCAATTGTGGCACCGGAGTGGAGGTCCACTTTAAAATAAAACTTTCAAAGAGACCAAAAAAAGTACTCAATTTAACATCTAAGATGTACTAGAAACCAAGCCATATTACTTGATAAATAATGCAATATATACATTTCTTATACCTGACAATGTCAATAGAAAGCACTATTATGCTGCCTACACACGATCGGAATTTCTGGCAGACTTGGTCCGGCAGACCGGAATCCGTCGGAAAATTCAATTGTGTGTGGGCTCCAGAGGACTTTTTTTTTTTTTTTCTTCCCCAAAAGTCAGACGGACCTAGAAATAAAACATATTTCACATCTATCCGACGGCCTCAAGTCTGACGGACTAAAAATTGGGGAAATCTGTTCGTCTGTGTGCTAGTTCGAGGGACCAAATACGTCGTAAGGGCAGCTATTGGCTACTGGCTATTGAACTTCCTTGTTTAGTCCCATTTATGTCATCACGTTCAAAAGGAATGGACTTTCGAACGGACTTCGTTCGTTCAGAAAGTCCGTCGGACCTCCACCAAAAGTCCGTCAGGAAGACCGTCAGACCTAGTCCATCAAAAAGTCCTGTCATATGTACGTGGCATTAAAGTGCATGTTCAGCCAACATGTTTTGCTTCTTTTGGTTAGAGTAGGTAATAGTCAAGAACCCTGACAGATTTTTTTTTTGTCATCTCTGTCCTGTTGAGATTTTCCTTCATGCTCTGTCCCAGAGACACAGCAGAAAGAGAAATCCCTTCCTAGACAACTGACACTAGAAGACGTTTCCCGTTACATGATTTACCCTCACCCTTTTCTGTGTAAACTCAAAAATGTTGATTTCCCATCACTTTTTGTACCAAAGACATTGGCCACTAGGACAAATACAGAAGATGAATATTTCCAGCTGAGACGCAGACAATAAAAACCTAAAAGAATTTACCGTATATACTCGAGTATAGGCCGACCCGAATATAAGCCGAGGCCCCCAATTTACCCCCAAAAAAACTGGCAAACTTATTGACTCGTGTATAAGCCGAGGGTGAGACATGCCTGTCCATCCCTGTGTGTGTGTCCGTCCATCCCTGTGTGTCCGTCCATCCCTGTGTGTCCGTCCATCCCTGTGTGTCCGTCCATCCCTGTGTGTCCGTCCATCCATCCCTGTGTGTGTGTGTGTCCATCCATCCATCCATCCCTGTGTGTGTGTGTCTCCATCCATCCATCCATCCATCCCTGTGTGTGTGTGTCTCCATCCATCCATCCATCCATCCATCCCTGTGTGTGTGTGTCTCCATCCATCCATCCATCCATCCCTGTGTGTGTCTCCATCCGTGTGTGTGTGTGTGTGTGTGTGTGTGTGTGTGTGTGTGTGTGTGTGTGTCCAGCCTACCTTTGTCCCGAGCCTCCGTCCCGTGCCTTGCCTCCTTGCCTCCGTCCCGTGCCGTGCCTTGCCTCCTTGCATCCGTCCCGTGTCGTGCCTTGCCTTGCCCCCGTCCCGTCCCGTCCCGTGCCGTGCCGTCCCGTGCCCTCTTCGTCGGCGGCCATTGTAAGTTCAAAAGCTGCGCCGCCGCCTTCGCCTGTGATAGGCGGAACACTGAATTTCCCAGCAGCCTGTGTTCCGCCTATCACAGACGTCGTATCATCCTCGTCCGTAGTACGAGGATGATACGACGTCCGTGATAGGCGGAACACAGGCTGCTGGGAAATTCAGTGTTCCGCCTATCACAGGCGAAGGCGGAGCCGGAGGCGCGGCTTTTGAATAGAATGGCCGCTGTCTGTCTGCTCGACACGCTGATCGAGCGGGCAGACAGCGATGACTCGAGTATAAGCCGAGGGGGGCACTTTCAGCCTCAAAAAAGAGGCTGAAAATCTCGGCTTATACTCGAGTATATACGGTAACCCTTCCACATTCATTTCAAAACAAGCATAAAAATAATTTTTAATACATTTAAGTGTACAGTTGTGCTACATCTAACGAATCATGTGATCTTTCATTTTTCAATGTATAAAAATGATTATTATTATTCTGGAGGAATTATTATGACTAATATTTATTTATTGCATTCAAAGAATTACTATTATCATTACAATTATTATTATTAGCACCATTACTATTATTATTCAACTTCTTAAGATTGGTTACATTGAGACAGGAACTCAAAAGTGTTTAATGTTAGTGTTACCCAGAAATACTACCTTAAAAAAAAGGAGTTAGTCCTCTCCTAGAGTAAATGAATACACAATCCCATATATGCACTTTGAGCAGCCCCTACACTACTTTGGTATCATACAATATCATACAGGGTCTTTGTGCACTGTACACACTTGTTCTTCATGCTTCACTTCCTCCATTTTCCTTTAGATTGTGAGCTGTTGCTGCCAGTACCCTCCTACCTCCTACCCTCCTATCTGCTTTGTTGCCCAGGACTATAATAGAAAAATGAGGAAGGTTGGAAGCATTTGAGGTCAGAGGTTTCTTTCTTCTTGTTCTATCTACTGATGCTGGAAGAGGACACAAGAAACAGTCTCTTATATTGATTCTGTCACTTCAGAATTTGTATTTGTACGGCTTTCAATGACTTTGCAATATAATTTCATTTATAATCTGTCTGCGGTGGTTATGTATTATCCCACCACTAATTTAACAGGATTTAATAAATACATTGTTGTATTTACTTGTGTTGTTACTTTTGGTGCTTCAAAAGTCCCCTCGATTCTGAAAGTGATCCTTCTTTTGTTGCTTCTGAATTATATATATGGGATGTGGCAGTGTACATCCACTCCCTGAAATGTGGTAATTCTACTTCTGATATTGTCACATCAAAATGTTTATATTGGCGAATCAAGACTTAAGAAAATGAAAAAAAAAAAAAAAAAAACCTTGAGAATATATAATTTTGGTATGCTTATATTTGTGCAGATGTTTTGCTCATTTCCTTTGAGCAGTAAATTTTAAGTCTGAGTACAATCCACACATATGTTAATAAATTTTACTGTGAAAAATGTTAAAAAATATGGGTGTATCCCAGGGGCGGACTGACAACTCATGGGGCCCCCGGGCAATAGGAGATTATGGGGCCCCCAGGAAATAGAAGATTATGGAGCCTCTGGGCAATAGGAGATTATGGGGACCCCAGGCAATAGATTATGGGGCCACACAGTATACACACACACACACACATACAGTATACACACACAGAATACACATACACACACTGAAAAGGTACTGTAGAGACTTGGGATTTAAAAAAAACACAGATTTTTACATACTGTCCCTGGTTTTATTGAAGCTGGCTACCCTGATGGGGCCCCTTAGTGGCATGGGGCCATCGGGCAGTGTCTGAGTGCCCGAATGGTCAGTCTGCCCATGGTGTATCCACAGCTTACATCCCTTTACCATCTATTTTTTTTTTTTACCAACAACTGCCTGATTGGATACACATTGACTGGCTTGTTTAGAGCTGCTTTGGCCAACATACGGAATATAGAAGGTCTCAGATGCATTCCCTGAGAAGGGCTGTTATTTGTAATACTATAGAAGACTATCAGACACTGTAGTAGTGTAGTTGATGTTGCTAAAGATTAGTGATGAGCTTGAGTTTGCTCCAAACTTGGGTGTGGCCAACCCTGGAGGGCCGCTGTCATTCCTGGGCCAATCAGCTGCAGTTGGGACATTCCCCCTGTTGCACCTGCTGATGACATCATTAACATAATATGGCCACATGGGTTTAGAGCCTTGCAGTACATAGATGTGATGAATCAAAATAAACTGGAAAGGATTTTTACACGGTGGTCTGTTGTGCTAACAATATTTTAGTAGCAGAGCACAATTCTTTGTGCTATTTACAGTATGTTTGCTTGGCACTAGTAGTGTACGAAACCAATGGTGATGTCAATAATTATTACCTTAATGTTAGTATTCATATTTTCAAAGTGCAGTGGCGTGTTATATTCTGTTTTTACACATAATATACCACTGACAGAATTTGTACAACCCTTCTCAATATAGTAGGACATACAGTCTGGTTAGGGCAGCGCCACCTATTTTTTTTTCTATGTTAATGAGGGCAGCATGGTAAATTAATTTAATTGCTTTAGCACAGTTCCAGTTAAATTGTTATTTTCAATGCAATAAAGCTGAAATTCCTTTAAAGTGGTTGTAACTAAAAAAAAAATGATCCTGTTCCTCGGGATATACATCATAGTGCTTGTGTGGTGTCAATTGTCCCTCTCTATCCAGTAAAATACCTGGTTGATTTCGCCTGTTCCTATGTCCCCCTTAATGTGCTGACCATGGAAATCACAGCTGCCGATCCATGATTCCGTGGTCAGTTTACATGCCTCTGTCAGTCTCTCTCTCTCTTTCTCTCCCCCCCTTGCCTGTACAGGAGTTTTTCTGTCAGCCATTTCCTCCCCTCCCGCCATTATGGCTGTAAAATCACTTATCCCAAATCCTGGAAGCCCCTCTGTTACAGAATGATATACTGTGCAGTATCTGTGTTTTAAAAAATTATGCAGCAAAATACCTTATTTGAGAGCGCCATTGTGTGCCAATGGAGAATCTCAGTTCCTCCCACTGTAGTCCTCAGATTGGGGAAGGAGAGCACCGAAAGGTCACATAAATGCACAACGGCACTCTGGAATAAGTTTTTTTTTACTGCATCATTTTTAAAAAGCACAGATACTGCACAGTAGAGCTGCACGATTCTGGCCAAAATGAGAATCACAATTTTTTTGCTTAGAATCCTATCCACCATTTTATTCTCTAGGGTGTCTACTAAAATATATATATATATATATATATATATATATATATATATATATATATATATATATATATATATATATATATATATATATATATATATATATATATATATATATATATATATATATATATGTATATAATGTTTGGGGGTTCTAAGTAATCTTCTATCAAAAAAATAAATTATTTTAACTTGAAACCAACAAATGTCAGAAAAAGGTTTAGTGTTTAAGTGGTTAAACTTTTTCACTTACACAGTCTATTCCAGTGACAAATTGTTACAATGTTTATACTTACATTCAACTGATAAAGAATGTTTTGATTCTTGGCAGACTGGCCAGTTTTTCTCTTCCTTTCTTTTGAGGGCTGTGGCTTCAGAAGAGCAGAGAGAATTCTTTGCATAGAAAGAATTGTGAAACACTTTAGTCAATATCGCGATAACGATTTTTGACAATTAATTATGCAGCTCTACTGCACAGTATATCTTTCTGTAATAGAGGGGATTCCAGGATTTGTGATTAGTGACATTACAACCACTTTAAGCTTAAATTCGCTAGTGATATGCAAGTAAAGAAAGTGATTACCAAATTAGGTTCTTTCATGTAAACAAGTGATAGGTGTGAACCTTGTGTATTGGTTTGTCTGTGTGGTTATAATGACCCTCCCATTATTATATTTATTAATCATATTTACCATGTGTTTCATATATAACCTAACATACAACTTGATTATATAGGATCCTTAGTCCATATCTAGGATTCTTAAAGAATTAACAATTTAATGTGACCTTATTTTCTATAGTCACTACCACCTAATGTTTGTTTATATTATATTCCTTTTCACATATTCGTCTTTTGTAGGAGTTTTATATATAACTAAATGGTATTTGTGATTTGTGCATACTGTTTGTTGTTTGTTATTTTTTTGCATATAAATATTTTATGTGGCATAAATAGAACAATGGGATACAGAAGAAAACTGGGTTATGAAACGATGCAGGTTTTTGCCATAAAAACTGTGAATTGTTTGTGAATTCAGAAAATCATATATACTACGGTACATAACAAAATGCCATTTTTTTTTTATTCTTTGATTAATATGTCAATAAAAATATTTGTACAAAATGTGACAGTGTCTGCTGCATTCTATAGATTGTATGTTAGTTATCAAAAACAGGTAACCACAATTAATATGACATAAATGAAATTTAAAGAGTATCTCCACTTTTGTTGAGAACAAAACATTCCCCTCTGGGTGATCTATGTACATTGCAATGATTTTTACAAACGTTGTTTGTTATTCTGAAGAGAAAGCTGTTTGTCTTTGTCCATATGTTCAGTGAGTCTTTATGGGAGTGGTTTTATAGTCATTAACCACTTCAGGACCGCCGTATTGCCATTGTACGTCAGCACAATGGCACAGGCAGGCAGAATCACGTACATCTACGTGATTGCCTTCCAGCGGGTGGGGGGTCCCATCGGACCCCCTCCCGCTGGTTACGGCGGTCCGATTCGGTCCAGGAGCGCTCCGTGATGAGGGGATGGCCGTTCGTTTTCGGCCACCCCCTCTGGATCGCTCCTGGCCAATGAGAAGCTTCCTCCCCTGTGTATTGTTTACACAGGAAGGAGGAAGTGATGTCATTCTCCTCGGGGCGGTCTTTTTGACCGGACTACGAGGAGAAGAGTAAAAGTAAGTCTGCACGAACACTACACTGACATGTAGGTACACACAGGCACACAAACCCCCCCCGATCCCCCCCCCGATCGCCCCCCGATCCCCCCCCCCGCCCCCCCTCCCCCCCCAGTCACAGTGTCACTGATTGCATTGATCATTTCTTTACTGATCAATGCATTCAGTGTCAGTTGTGACAGTAAAAACTGTCAGGACAGTTAGTGTTAGGTCCAGGGTAGCCCCCTATCACCCCCCAATAAAGATTTAACCCCCTGATTGCCCCTAGAGTTAACCCTTTCACCCCCTTTTGCCAGTGTCACTAAGCGATCATTTTTCTGATCGCTGCATGTGTCGCTAGTGTCGCTAGGTAGCTAGTTATTTTTTTAGGTTCACCGCCAGGTTTTTATATCGCTAGGTACCCCGATATACTACCCAATAATGTTTTTAACCCCCTGATTGCCGCTAGTTAACCCTTTCACCCCCTTTTGCCAGTGTCACTAAGCGATCGTTTTTCTGATCGCTGCATTAGTGTCGCTACAGTCGCTAGGTAGCTAGTTATTTTTTTAGGTTCACCGCCAGGTTTTTATAGCGCTAGGTACCCCGATATACTACCCAATAATGTTTTTAACCCCCTGATTGCCGCTAGTTAACCCTTTCACCCCCTTTTGCCAGTGTCACTAAGCGATCATTTTTCTGATCGCTGCATGTGTCGCTAGGTAGCTAGTTATTTTTTTAGGTTCACCGCCAGGTTTTTATATCGCTAGGTACCCCGATATACTACCCAATAATGTTTTTAACCCCCTGATTGCCGCTAGTTAACCCTTTCACCCCCTTTTGCCAGTGTCACTAAGCGATCATTTTTCTGATCGCTGCATGTGTCGCTAGGTAGCTAGTTATTTTTTTAGGTTCACCGCCAGGTTTTTATAGCGCTAGGTACCCCGATATACTACCCAATAATGGTTTTAACCCCCTGATTTCCGCTAGTTAACCCTTTCACCCCCTTTTGCCAGTGTCACTAAGCGATAATTTTTCTGAACGCTGCATCAGTGTCGCTAGTGTCGCTAGGTAGCTAGTTAACTAGGCTCCCAAAAAGTCCCCCACATGTGGTATCCCCGTACTCGGGAGAAGCAGCAGAATTTATTTTGGGGTGTAATTTGACTTCTGCCCATAGCATGTGTGAGCAATATATCATTTAGTGACAACTTTGTGCAAAAAAAAAAAAGTTTGTAATATTCCCGCAACTTTTGGCAAAATATAAAATATTCCATGGACTCAACATGCCTCTCAGTAAATAGCTTGGGGTGTCTACTTTCCAAAATGGGGTCATTTGGGGGGGTTTTGTGCTATTTTGGCATTTTATGGCCTTCAAAACTGTGATAGGTAGTGAGGAGTTAAATCAAAAATTTGCACCCTTAGAAATCCTGAAGGTGGTGATTGGTTTTCGGGGTGCCGTGCGCGACTAGACTCCCAAAAAGTCCCACACATGTGGTATCCCCGTACTCGGGAGAAGCAGCAGAATGTATTTTGGGGTGTCATTTCACATATAACCATGGCATTTGTGAGCAATATATCATTTAGTGACAACTTTTTGTAAAAAAAAATTTTTTTTTTTTTTTTTGTCATTATTCAATCCCTTAGGACAAAAAAAATAAATATTCAATGGGCTCAACATACCCATCAGCAATTTCCTTGGGGTGTCTACTTTCCAAAATGGGGTCATTTGGGGGGGATTTGTACTGCCCTGCCATTTTAGCACCTCAAGAAATGAGATCGGCAGTCATAAATTAAAAGCTGTGTAAATTCCAGAAAATGTACTCTAGTTTGTAGACGCTATAACTTTTGCGCAAACCAAAAAATATACGCTTATTGACATTTTTTTTACTAAAGACATGTGGCTGAATAAATTTTGCCCTCAATGTATGACTAAAATTTAGTTTATTCGATTTTTCTTATAACAAAAAGAAGAAAATATCTTTTTTTTTCAAAATTTTCGCTCTTTTTTCATTTATATCGCAAAAAAAAAAAATCGCAGAGGCAATCAAATACCATCAAAAGAAAGCTCTATTTGTGGGAAGAAAAGGACGCAAATTTCGTTTGGGTGCAATATTGCATGACCGCGCAATTACCAGTTAAAGCAGCGCAGTGCGAAATTGCAAAAAGACCTCTGGTCCTTAAGGTGTTTATTGGTCCGGAACTGAAGTGGTTAATTAGCTGCTGCACCTGCAGGGCTCTAATGAGGAAAACTGCTGGGTCTGTATCCCTTTAGATGTGATTTGCCTCTGAAAGTACCACACCAAAAATGACATTTTCGTTGCAGGGGATGCCCAAAATCTGATTTGTATCTTATTGCAGACTTCTGGGAAAATCAGTAAGCCAATCACACAAGCAAGAAATGACATTTCTGGGAGGCGTTTTGTATACCATCTGTGTACAGAATGCCTCCAGGTAGCCGTATTGCATTTTACAGAAAATTACAGAGCTGCAGATTGAAAAGGAAAGGTCATTTTTATTAAACATTCAATCACAATATGACTTGTGTCCCAATTGTATACGCTATATTTTTTTTTTTTCTGGGGAGGAGGAGCTAGTGACATCACTCCAGTGTTTGAGCTACATGGAGATGCAGTGAGGAGGAGTAACCCTACGTATCTGACCACATGCTTGTTACATCTGGGTGTATGTGAGCGTATCGCTCTCAGCTTTATTTAGTTCAGCTGTTTATAACAATATTATTTATCCCCCTTTTTTGAGAACTGGCATCTACGGTGAACAGCCTAGTTCCTTGTATCGAGGAGTATGGACATTTAAAGGGGTTTTGCAGAACCTTATCTTTTTTTCATCATTGATTGGAGCCAATTTGATCGGCACACGTATTTGAACATTTCAGAGACTTTTCCGTCTTTAGTTTGTTGGAAGGCGATTAGGTATTCTATAGTTGGTTATTACCACTGGATGAGCATTTTGTGACACGGAAGATTTATTTATTCATTGATTTATTTATTCATTGATTTATTTATCTATACATTTATTCATATTTATACACACATGGGCACTAATTGTGTTTAGGTGGCAGCGCACTCATTGTTTATACATTTTTTACAAATATTCCAGATATTGTATATAGTTGTCAAATTAGGAAAATCGAAGGTCTTACAGCGGGTCAGAAACTCATCAAAGTAGTCTGAGGCCGCGTACACACGCGCGGACTGTTCGCCCAACTTTGTCCGTCCAACAGTTTCGGCAAACAGTCCGCTCAAAATTAGCATGGACGGACATGGCCACACACGACGAACGAACAGTTTGCTGAAACCGTGCGCGATGACGTGAACGGCACGTACGACGGGACGAAAAATACGACGTCCTATACACTGCATTATAGCTTTCGGCGTGAAAATCCTTTCTGAGCATGCGCGCAACTTTGTTTGACGAACAAGCCTACACACGGGCGGACTGTTCGCTCAAACAAGGTTTCAGCGGACAGTTTTTCGGAATTTCCGAAAAACCTTGTCCGTCCAACTGTCCGCTGAAACTGTCCGCTGAAAGCCCACACACGAGCGGACTGTCCGCCCAAACACTGTTCAGCGGACAAAGTTGGGCGAACAGTCCGCCCGTGTGTACGCGGCCTGACTCTTTTAAAATTAGAGACATGGTTAAAAGCCTTGACAGTATGTAAAGCAGATCTCAAAATAGCTCCTAATGAATGCCATCTTATGCCCTGTACACATAGTCGGAAATCCCGACGGTCCGATCGGATTATGTTGTCTGAAAATCCGATCGTGCTTGGGCTCTATTGGACTTTTTCCATCGGAAATTCAGATGGAAAAAGTTTGAGAGCTGGATCAAAAATCTTCCGACAACAAAATCCGATCTGACTTTTTCCGAACGTTTGTAGAGAATTCTGACGTACAAAGTGCCACGCATGCTCAGAATAAATTACAAGACGAAAAGCTATTGGCTACTGGCCTCTACGTTGTCCCGTCATACGCAACGAACGTAACCGCGTTCAGAAGGATCGGATTTTCCGACAACTTTGTCCGACCATGTGTCTGCAACACAAGTTTCAGCCAAAATCCGTCTGAAAAAATCAGACGGATTTTGTGGTTGGAATGTCCAACCGTGCGTACAGGGCATTAGAAGAAAGCCGAGCTAGGTAAAAGTGAAGGGCCAAAGCTTTTTGCTTTAACATCAAGGCAAAAAGTCTGACTGCATCAGGCATTTTATACTGAACTGATCATAAAGTCAAATCCTTAGAATGAACATAAAGCATATAGTTACCAAATATAAATCAAGCTGCATCCAGTTCAGGAAGTAACTGCAGAATTCACATGTGTATCCAAGATTAGTAAATCTTCCTGCACAAGGGTTTGTTTAAAGTGTAAAAATATCATAAACCACCAACCAGTGTTAAAGTGGTAAAAAGAGGTTAAAAGTCAGCAGCTACAAATGCAAATGGGTCCAGCGATGTGGGGGAACGAAGCCCCGCTCATCCCCCCCCCTCCTCTCTGCGGCGCCGGCATTGTAACTGTGGGCACCCACTGCGCATGTGCTAGCTGCGCCTCGCACCGTAACTGGCCGGGCAATCATCTGGGACCTCTAATGTGTCCCAGATGATTGCCAGGAGGGAGGGGGGAGAGGTGAACTCCCTTCCGGTGCCCTGGGAGGAAGTGGGAGCGGGATCCCTCTAAGCCCTTGTACACACGTTCGGACATTACGACAACAAAATCCGTCTGATTTTTTCAGACAGATTTTGTCCGAAACTGGTGTTGCGTACACAAGGTCAGACAAAGTTGTCAGAAAATTCAATCGTTTTGTAACGTGATGACGTTATTTAGTTACGACGTTACTACGTTCAGGCTAGTAGCCAATAGCTTTGGTCTAGGAATTTGATCTGAGCATGTGTGGCACTTTGTCCAATTGGAATTATCTACAAATGATCGGACAAAGTCCGATCGGATCATGTTGTTGGAAAATTTTATATCCAGCTCTCAAACTTTGTTGATTGGACATTCCGACGGAAAAAGTCAGATGAAGCCCACACACATTCGGATTATCCGACAACACGGTCCGATCGGACATTTTCCGTCGGAATGTCCGACCGTGTGTACAAGGGCTAAAAAGAAGGTATCCGCTCCCCCCCAAAAAAATTACATGCTAAATGTGGCATGTCAGGGGGTCACCTTCCTTTAAAGTGGAAGTTCCATTTTTGGGTGGAACTCTGCTTTAATTTAGTTGACAAAAACATTTGTCAAAATTTTCATCAGTGGCCTTTTTACAGTGACGAAAGTGAAATGAAAAGTTCACCATATTTTCATCCACTGACAAAAATCTATTTCGTTTTAGTTAATGAATGAAAACTAAACAAAAATGTGAGGTAGGAACGTTTACCATGGAGCCCCGCCTGCTTCCACTCCCAGCAAGCGACACAAGTCCGCAGCATGCTTCACTTAGCAGCACTGTGCAGCCAGAATTACAGGCCTCCTTGTCCTCAGATGACTATCCAGAGCAGCACTGTGCTTTACAAGCTTCCATACGAGAGTTCCATTACCAACCCACGATGACGACCGTCCAGATCAGAGAGCACTGTGTACATTATTACAATTACAGGCCTCCTCTGACCACCAGCATCCAGAGCACTGTGCATTACAGGCCTCCTCAGACCAATGTCCACAGTAGGGATGAGCTTCGTGTTCGAGTCGAACGTACGTTCGACTCGAACATTGGCTGTTCGTCCGTTCGGCGAAGTCCGAACATTTTGGTCCGTTCGCGCCAAATTCGTGTGGCGCTCACGCCCCACAATGCACTGCGATGGCGCAGTGCATTGCTGGCTCATGATTGGCCAAGCATGCACTGTGACCCCGCATGCTTGGCCAATCGCAGCGCCAGCAGCGAGGAGAGCCATGATTGGCCACAGGCAGGATGCCTGTGGCCAATCATAGCTCAGGCTGTGTAGTGCACGCCCCACACTATATAAGGCTGCCAGCGCGGCGGCCTTGTGTAGTGTGTTGGCGTCTGAAGCAGTGGGTGTTCTGTGTACCTTCATCACAGTACACACCGATCGTTTTCGGCCGATTTTCGATCTTGCTGTTGTGTAGTGGTTATTGTCTGCGTGCCCTGACCGCAGTATACACCGCTATATTCACCTCACCTATATAGCTAGTGATCTATCTGTTATAATAGAGCTTGCAGTCAGTAGTGTTAGGAGATAGTGCGTGCTGTCTGCGTGCTCTGTACCCAGTACATACCGCTATATCCACCTACATAGCTCTTCTCTATTTGAGCCCACTTGCCATCTGCAGGAGTTATTGGAAATTGTGTGTGCCTCCAGCACAGCACAGTATACATCTGTATATACCCCTTTATCTCTGGTGTTCTCTGGTTATTGTCTGCGTGCCCTGACCGCAGTATACCCCGCTATATTCACCTCACCTATATAGCTAGTGATCTATCTTTTATAATAGAGCTTGCAGTCAGTAGTGTTAGGAGATAGTGCGTGCTGTCTGCGTGCTCTGTACCCAGTACATACCGCTATATCCACCTACATAGCTGTTCTCTATTTGAGCCCACTTGCCATCTGCAGGAGTTATTGGAAGTTGTGTGTGCCTCCAGCACAGCACAGTATACATCTGTATATACCCCTTTATCTCTGGTGTTCTATAATAAAGGCATCTGCAGGAGTTAGTGGGTGTTGTGTGCCTCTAGCACAATATACACTACCCAACTGCTTTTTTACCCAACTCCCTTCAGGCCATTACCATGTCTGGAAGGCCAGCAAGGAGAGGCAGACAGGCGCGAGCCGATAAAAGAGGGCAAGCAGGCTCTGTGTCTAGAGACAACAGTGCTGGTCGTGGACGCGGTGCATTGTCATCAGCACGTGGCCATGGGACACGCTTGTCCTTCTTTTCGGCAGCTGGACATGTTGAACCGCAACATGCCAACGACTTGGTAGAGTGGATGACCAAGCCCTCTTCATCCTCCTCATCCTCTCTCACCCAGTCTCAGGGTACTAGCAAAGCAGCTGCCAACGCATCGTCTTCCCTCCTCTCAATGTCATCATCAGTGACTCCTTCCCTAGACCCACCACGTCCTCCTGAGGAGTCTCCTGAACTCTTTGAGCACAGTGTTGGGTACATGCTCCAGGAGGATGCCCAGTGTTTTGTGGGCTCTGATGATGACACTCAGCTAGAGGAAGGCAGTAGCGTGAGCGCAGAGAGAGGGGATGCTCAAGAAGGACAGCAATCTGGCAGTCATGTTCCACAAGCTGCAGCATACTGCCAGGTTTGCTACAGCGATGAAAAGGGAGGGGACGACAAGGACAACTGACCCATGTGCCCTGTGTAGCTCACGTCCTTAACCTGGTGGTGCAGCGGTTCTTGGGCAGGTACCCCGGCTTACAGGATGTCCTGAAGCAGGCCAGGAAAGTCTGTATGCATTTCCGCCGATCATTTAATGCCTGTGCTCGGCTGGCTGAGCTCCAAAAGGAGTTGAACCTGCCCAAGAACCGCCTTATATGTGACATGCCCACCAGATGGAACTCAACATTGGCCATGCTGCAGCGGCTGCACACGCAGCAGAGGGCCATCAATGAGTACCTGTGCGACTACGGCACCAGGACAGGGTCAGGGGAGCTTGGTTTTTTCTCACCACGCCAGTGGGGCATGATCAGGGATGCATGCACTGTCCTGTCACCGTTTGAGGAGGCCACAAGGATGGTGAGCAGTGACAGTGCATGCATCAGTGACACTGTACCTCTTGTCCACCTCTTGGAGCATACGCTGCGTGGAATAATGGACAGGACACTTGAGGCAGAACAGAGGCAGGAAGAGGAGGACTTCCTTGCCTCTCAAGGCCCCCTTTATCCAGACAGTGTTCCTGCTGTGCCACCCATCACACAGGAAGAGGATGAGGAGGAGGAAGAGGAGGAGGAGGATGATTGTGTCAGCATGGAGGTGGAGGCTGGCACTCAGCATCAGCATCAGCAGCAGCAGCAGTCTTGTAGGGATGATTTACAGTCCCAAGAAACACGTGGACTTGTACGTGGCTGGGAGGAGGTAGCTGCGGATCATGTTGTCCTTAGTGACCCAGAGGACTCCGGACCGAATGCCTCAGCTAACCTACGCTGCATGGCCTCCCTGATCCTGCAAAGCCTGCGGAAGGATCCTCGTATTCTTCGGATCAAGGAGAGGGACCATTACTGGCTGGCCACTCTCCTTGATCCACGGTACAAGGGTAAGGTTGCCGACCTTATCTTGCCATCGCAGAGGGAGCAGAGGATGAGACATCTCCGGGAGGCCTTGCAGAAAGGTCTGTGCAACGCGTTCCCAGAGACTGGGAGGTTACAAACTCCTGGTCCTGGACAACGTGTTGCTGAGGCATCGGTCAGAAGGAGCGGTGGAGAAGGTGGCCGTCTGACTGATGCTTTCAGACAATTTTTTAGTCCGCAGCCCCAAGGTATGATCGGTTCCAGCACCCATCGCCAGCGTCTGATTTACATGGTGCAGGAATACCTAGGGGCAAGGTCAGACTTGGACACCTTTCCCACCGAAAATCCTCTGGCTTACTGGGTCTTGAGGATGGATCACTGGCCAGAGCTTGCACAGTATGCAATTGAGCTACTGGCCTGTCCTGCATCCAGCGTTCTTTCGGAACGCACCTTCAGTGCTGCTGGTGGCTTTGTTACCGATCACAGGGTGCGCCTGTCCACCGAATCAGTTGATCGACTGACCTTCATCAAGATGAATCAGTCTTGGATCACCCACAGCTACCAAGCACCTGAAGCTGATGTAACAGAATATTTTTTTTTGAAATATCACATCCCTTCAAGACTGCCTATGCTGATGCTGAGTGACTGTCCTGTTATGTTGATTGTCTATCCTCTTCCTCCTCCGCTGATATGTTGGAAGAACATTTCTGGTTCTGGTTGATGCCATCAGCCCAATTTTTCTGCCCCTGTTTAACAGGGGCGTTTAAGTACAATTTTTGATGCAATGCTTTGCAGCAGGGCTAATTCCTGCAATCAAACAAGAGTATATGGGAGAGGTTGCAGTGTGGTGGCACCAGCACCAGTGCCTAAGGCCCAATTTTTCTGCCCCTGTTTAACAGGGGCGTTTAATTACAATTTTTGATGCAATGCTTTGCAGCAGGGCTAATTCCTGCAATAAAACTAGAGTATATGGAAGAGGTTGCAGTGTGGTGGCACCAGCACCAGTGCTTAAGGCCAAATTTTTCTGCCCCTGTTTAACAGGGGCGTTTAATTACAATTTTTGATGCAATGCTTTGCAGCAGGGCTAATTCCTGCAATAAAACTAGAGTATATGGCAGAGGTTGCAGTGTGGTGGCACCAGCACCAGTGCCTAAGGCCCAATTTTTCTGCCCCTGTTTAACAGGGGCGTTTAATTACAATTTTTGATGCAATGCTTTGCAGCAGGGCTAATTCCTGCAATAAAACTAGAGTATATGGCAGAGGTTGCAGTGTGGTGGCACCAGCACCAGTGCCTAAGGCCCAATTTTTCTGCCCCTGTTTAACAGGGGCGTTTAAGTACAATTTTTGATGCAATGCTTTGCAGCAGGGCTAATTCCTGCATTAAAACTAGAGTATATGGAAGAGGTTGCAGTGTGGTGGCACCAGCAGCAGTGCCTAAGGCCAAATTTTTCTGCCCCTGTTTAACAGGGACATGTAATTACAATTCTTGATATAATATTTCACAGGAGGGCCCGTTCCTGTGCCCACCCAGAGTAACTGTGAGGACTTATAGTGTTGTGGCACCAGCACCACAACCACCAAAGGTCAATTTTTCTACCACTGTTCAACAATGGCATGTAATTACAATTCTTGATATAATCGTTCACAGCAGGGCGCTCCAGCGCCCACCAAGAGTCACTTTGAGGGCTTACAATGTTGTGGCAAGACCAACACCTTGTTCTGCCATTTCTGCAGAGCATATAGGGCAGGCCCCTACTTTCAAACATCCAACTTACAAACATCTCCTACTTGCAAACGGAAGGAGACAACAGCAAGTGAGATGAAAAAAGATGGACGACAAAACAAATTATACAGGGGTGATAACCCTTTCCTATGTTTTTCAAAAAGCTTAAAAATTGTTTTTTGGACTGGAGCTACACTTTAAAAATGTACCAGTTGAAAATTACAAACAGATTCAACTTAACACAACAAACCTACACAGTCCCTGTCTTGTTTGCACCGCCTGTATACTGCTGTTCTGAGTATATAGGGCCTGGGGGCCACACGCATTTCCTTTTTTTAATATGGGTACAGGGTTCCCCTTAATATGCGTACAAGACCCAAATAGGCTGGTAATGGGCAGGGAGGGCTACTCATGCCATTTTTCTGAATGATTTTCAACCATATTGCAGGAACCAGATATAACATTAAAACCGCAAGCAGTTTTAAATGGTGTTATTTCCGTTTAATGTCATTTTGTGCAGGGACTGTTCTAAACACGGGAAACACGTGGCACTTCACAGGCATACTACAGACACCCCCCAGGCACCATATTTAAAGGAATATTTCACTTTTTTTTTTCACTTTAATCGTCATTAAAATCAGTGCTCCCGCCAAAACGGCCATTTTTAAAAACATTTTAGGCATTGACCCATGTCCCCTGGGGCAGGAGCCAGGTCCCCAAACCCTTTTTAGGACAGTATCTTGCATATTAGCCGTTAAAATTAGCACTTTTCATTTCGAACGTTCGAGTCCTATAGACTTCAATGGGGTTCTAACGTTCGTACGAATTTGGGGTCCGTTCGAAAGTTCTGGTGCGAACCGAACCGAGGGGTGTTCGGCTCAACCCTAGTCCAGAGCACTGTGCATTACAGGCCTCCTCAGACCAATGTCCAGAGCACTGTGCATTACAGGCCTCCTCAGTCCAATGTCCAGAGCACTGTGCATTACAGGCCTCCTCAGACCAATGTCCCGAGCACTGTGCATTACAGGCCTCCTCAGACCAATGTCCCGAGCACTGTGCATTACAGGCCTCCTCAGACCAATGTCCAGAGCACTGTGCATTACAGGCCTCCTCACACCAATGTCCAGAGTACTGTGCATTACAGGCCTCCTCAGTCCAATGTCCAGAGCACTGTGCATTACAGGCCTCCTCAGACCAATGTCCAGAGCACTGTGCATTACAGGCCTCCTCAGACCAATGTCCCGAGCACTGTGCATTACAGGCCTCCTCAGACCAATGTCCCGAGCACTGTGCAACATAATAGGTCTCCTAAGACCATTCAGAGCGGCTAAATCTGTATCTGTGAGTTTTTTCAAACCTTAGCTCTGTACATAAATGTGTGACATGAAATTTAATTAAGAACATTTGAGCATTATAGCCGATTCACCGGAACACCAAGTTTTTTTGAGAAGTAATTTAATACTATCAAGATTTAATACATTTTAAAGGAGATTGTCCAACAAAACCCTGGTCATCTATCATATTATTTATCATTCTTTGTCCAGTATAAGCCTGTCACGTGTACATCAGAGACTCTTCATCACCACCAAGACCCACAAATAGGAAAAAAGTTCAAATAAAATACATTTGCCAATAGTTTAGATATATACATTTTATTGGTATTATAATATATAATTTGGAAAACTAGGTTGACATTACTACAAAAGGGTAAGGACCAGTCTGGGCAGGATTTTGTTTTCCTTCAGAACTGCTTCTTTCCCTATTAAAGTCTATAAGAAAAGCAGATAAATCAGGTCAAACACCAGTCAACTGCACCTAGAAAGAATTCTGAATGACCCCAGAAGAAACTCAAACTGATGTCAAAAGCACACCGTATTTGTCCACAGAAGCCCATCAATACAAGCCTTAACATGGCTCATCTAGTTTTGTACCATTCCTTCGCTTTTAGATATTTATTTATAAGTAACTCTGTAACTCAAAAATATTATTATGCAGATAGGAGGAAAGCAGTCTCAAACACGAAGTGGGAAATAACAGGCATCGCCACTAGATGGCAGCAGTTAGCTTTACATTAAGAATAGACAGTTCCTACTTAAAGAAGAACCCCAGGAAAGGTTTTCTGATATGTATTGACTTGTAGCAATTGCTTTTGTGTTTTTATTTTTCTGTGGAAGAACCTCCTCAGTGAAAAATCACTTTTAGCAGCTTTCTGCCTGTACTGATGGTCCAACAGTATGTTCTCAATTTTAACGCTGTAGTAGGTTTGTGTAGGAAGGCATGGCAATGATAGACTGGAGCAGACCTCTCATTCTGATCATGTGACCAGTGTGCAGCATAGGGAGTACAGTCGTGGAGCACAGCATTGTTTAGTGAGCAACACTGGGGTTTAACCACTTGAAGACCAGGCTTTTTCTGGCATTTTTTGTTTACGAGTTTAAATCTGTATTTTTTGCTAGAAAATTACTTATAACCCCCAAACTTTATATTATAGCAGAGACCCTAGGGAATAAAATTGCAATCACTGCAATTTTTCAAGTGACACAGTATTTGTGCAGAGGTTTTGCAAATGCCGTTTTTGGGAAAAAAATACATTTTAATAAATTTAAAAAAAATAACACTATATATACCCCCAATTTTTTTGTATGAAAGATTATGTTGTACCGAGTAAATAGACACCTAACATATCATGTTTTAAAATTGTGAATGCTCGTGAAATGGCAACAAACTATGGCACTAAAAAATCTCCATAGGCAACATTTTAAACGTCTTTGCGGGATTCCTGTTTAGAGTTACAAAGGAGGTCTAGCATGAGAATTATTGCTCTCTTCCTAACGTTTGTGGCCATATTTCACATGTGTGGTGTGAACACTGTTTACATATGTGTGTGCAACTTACGTATGGGTTCGCTTCTGCGCATGGAGAGATGGGTGCACTTTAATTTATTTTATTTTTTTCTTATTTATTTTACTTTTTATTTTTACACTGTCCTTTTAATAATTTTTTTTTTTAGCACGTTTATTCCTATTACAAGGAATGTAAACATCTCTTGTAATATAAATAAGGATGACAGGTCCTCTTTATGAAGAGATCTCTTCTTTACTTTTAAAAGCAAAAGATCAAAAAAATATATATTTTTTTATCTTTTGCTTAAAAAAAAAAAAAAAAAGAGATAAAAAAAAAAAAAAACTGAGGTTATTTATTTAGATGCTAACCTTTACTCTCCTTGTCTTTTTGCTCTGTACCATTCCAATTATTTAACTTCCTTCCCATTTGAGACTTCAATCTAAACTAGGATATCAGGGATATACAGCATGAAAACGACAATCTGTTCAGGTGCACCAGGATAGTCTAAGCAACCTGGGTCCAGGAAGTACCACTTATGCTTCTTGTGTGTCATTTTGCACCTGGTACACTTGCGTAGTGTGGTTGCGTTGAGGTTTTTAGTGCACATCACGTCATGCCTAGTTGTACACAGACTATTGCATTAGGGTGTGCACGCCAAAGCTCAAACACACATATGGATATGTACAAATATATATATATATATATATATATATATATAAAAATGTGGTTAGCTCAAAGGGAATCGGCTTCCCTGGGAAAAACAGTAGTCCAAACGACAGGCTCCTTAAAATCTGACTTTATAGCTTTATGACTTTATAGCCAGTTTTATTTTTAAAAATGTCATCAAAATAACAAATACAGAAAATAAATCCTTGCTATCCAGGCACTAACTGAATATTGCAGGTTCCTAAGGCCCCTCTCACATGAGCGTTGCGATCAGGTCCACCTGTCAGTTTTTCATGTAGAGGTGGATGTCAGCGATGACATGTCCACTGACATCCACCGCTATCTGATCCTGTCCGTCTGGAGAATCAGATCGAATGAAAACGGACAGAGGGTCCATTTTCATCCGCTCTCCATAGTGGACAGCGGGGCTTTTAGAGGTCCGTCTCAGCACAGTGCGCGGAGATGGACCTGTCATCTGCCTTCTCAGTGGGGATTAACAGATCGATCCCTGCTGAGCAAAATGGAGTCCATACACGGACAAGGCTTGTGAAAGAGGCCTAACTCAACAGGTGAAGGGCTTCACCCAGTCGCCCACAAAACAAAGATAATGCAAACCTTTTCTCTTATAAAGAAAACTTCACATTAGCAGTTCTCACTGGTTTTTGGCTTCCCGAGTCCCAGGGCAAGAGCATTCCTTTGCTCTAGTCCCACTTAATTTATACCACCTGTTGGTGGATACAAGTGGACCGCAAAATCTCGTCCAGAACCAACCCTGCCAAGGTGGCTGGTAACACCCGGACCGGCTTCCACCTTAGTTTACTGCATACAGTGGTTTACCAGGACAGGTTCCACTCAGAACAAGCCTCAGCATGGTTTAACAAAGAAGTCAAGTGCACATGCTCAGCATCATATCCAGAGGCTGTCTTTGGTAAATAGACGTATGAGTGTTGCCTGCCGTGGGGGTCAGCCTGTCAGTGCTCAGACCATACGTCGCACTCTGCATCAAATTGGTCAGCATGGATGTCATCCCAGAAGGAAGCCTCTTCTAAAGATGATGCACAAGAAAGCTCGCAAACAGTTTGCTGAAGACAAGACTAAGGACATGGATTACTGGAACCATGTCCTGTGGTCTGAGACCAAGATAAACTTATTTAGTTCAGATGGTGTCAAGTGTGTGTGTCAGGAACCAGGTGAGGAGTACAGAGACAAGTGTGTCTTGCCTACAGTCAATCATGGTGGTGGGAGTGTCATGGTCTGGGGCTGCATGAGTGCTGCCGATATTGGGAAGCTACAGTTCATTGAGGGAACCATGAATGCCAACATGTACTGTGACATACTGGAGAAGAACATGATCCCCTCCCTTTGGAGACTGGGCTGCAGGGCAGTATTACAACATGATAATGACCCCAAACACACCTCCAAGACGACCACTGCCTTGCTAAAGAAGCTGAGGGTGAACTTGCTGGACTGGCCAAGCATCAAGCATATCTCCAGACCTAAACCCTATTAAGCATCTGTGGGGCATCCTCAAACAGAAGGTGGAGGAGCGCAAGGTCTCTAACATCCACCAGCTCTGTGATTTTGTCATGGAGGAGTGGAAGAGGGCTGCAGTGGAAACCTGTAAAGCTCTGGTGAACTTCAAAGGGTTAAGGCAGTGCTGGAAAATAATGGTGGCCACACAAAATATTGACACTTTGGGCCTAATTTCACTTAGACCCATTTCACACTGAGGCGCTTTACAGGTGCTACAGCACTAAAATTAGCACCTGCAAAGGTCCTGTAAAGCGATTCTCCTTTCACTCCAATGTGAAAGCCCGAGGGCTTTCACACTGGAGTGGTACGCTGGCAGGATGCTCAAAGAAGTCCTGCAAGCAGCATCTTTTTCGGTGCTGTAGGAACGGTGTATACACCACTCCTAAAGCATCACCGAAGTGCAACGGTGCTTTGCGGGCGCTTTTAACCCGTTTTCGGGCATTAGCGGCATTAAAAGCGATCCGCTAGCAGCTGAAAAGTGCCACAAAAACTATGGTAAAGCCCCCAACGTCCCAGTGTGAAATGGCTTTTAGGGGTGTACTTTTGTTGCCAGCGGTTTAGACATTAAACTCTTGCTGACCAGCCACTGTTGTTATACGGCGGCAGGTTGGCTCCTGCTTTAAGGTGTATAGGGGGCATGCACGCATTGCCTGAGGCACATGCACACGCCAGCCGCATTACATAAGAGACGATGCACGTTGCCAGCAGCCGCGATGTCCGCCAGGCACCCGCAATCGCTGGGGAGATAGACAGAACGGAGATAGTAATTAGGAACAGTGATCTGTCTCCTCCTCCAGTCAGTCCCACCCCCCCTTACAGTTAGAAACACCTAGCCGAGAACACATTTAACCCCTTGATTGCCCCCCTAGCGTTAACCCCCTTCCCTGCCAGTGACATTTACACAGTAATCAGTGCATTGTTATAGCACTGATCGTTGTATAAATGTCAATGGTCCCATAAAAGTGTCAAAAGTGTTCGATCTGTCTGCCACAATGTCACAGTCCCGCTAAAAATCGCAGATCACCGTCATTAATAGTAAAAAAAAATAATAATAATAAAACGTCATGAATTTTTCCCCTATTTTGTAGACGTTATAATTTTTGCACAAACCAATCAATATAGGCCTATTGCGATTTTTTTATTTATTTTTTTTTTTTACCAAAAATAGGTAGAAGACTACATATTGGCCTAAAATGATTAATCATTTTTTTATTTTTTTGGGATATTTATTATAGCAAAAAGTAAAAAATATTGTGGGTTTTTTTCAAAATTTACACTCTTTTTTTTGTTTATAGCGCAAAAAATAAAAACCACAGAGGTGATCAAATACCAGCAAAAGAAAGCTCTATTTGTGGGGAAAAATACATAAACTGTGTTTGGGTACAGCATCGCACGACCGCGCAATTGTCAGTTAAAGAGGTGCAGTGCCATATCGCAAAAAATGGCCTGGTCATTAAGGTGTCAAATCCTTCTGGGGCTGAAGTGGTTAAAAGCTGTGTGTTGAGTTATTTTGAGGGGACAGCAAATTTACACTGTTATACAAGCTGTACACTCACTACTTTACATTGTAGCAAAGTGTCATTTCTTCAGTGTTGTCACATGAAAAGACTTTTGAAACACAGAAAGAGACTGAGTACAGAGATTCACCAATCCCTTTCTCTGCAGCCTCAGCTCCTCCTGTTCATTCACAAGCAGCTTACTATGTTTTAGTTATGAATGAACACAGCGAGCAATTTTTTACTGATGGCTCACTGTGTTCATTCACAAAAGAGGCCGGTAAATTACACCCTGTGCCTGGAGCAGCAGCTGGTGGGAGAGGAGGGAAGGCAACGGTGCTATTACGGGGTATGGGTCGGGGTGGCATTTGTGCAGCACTGCCCAAGCACAGCCCCGTGCATGCCTATGATGTCATGCCCATATTGTGGGAACTCATATGGAATAGCACATTGCTGTCTGGCAGACTGACAAATAACTGAATCTGGTGTTTCAGTACGCTGTGTAACAAATGTAATACTTGCTTTTCCTTACGAGAAGTCTATATTCATGCCAAGTTCATAGAGAAGTTTGCTGACATTGGAAAAAACATTTGTTTTCAATACAGATGAGGTATGCCCTTTTCATTTGTTTTTACAACATCCCAGTTGGCCTTGAATGGAAGAATGGAGATACAGATGCAGAACACATTTTCCAAGAAAATTTGGTTGACCATAGCTTCCTAAGTAACATCTGCCAATCTTATGGCGGTGTATTTCCGGATGCCAAATATTCATCTTGTTTTGTGTTTAAATTTCCATGTGTTTTAAATTGAATGAAAAAAAAAGCCCAACTCCAGGAATTTTAAAGCAATCACCTTCGTAGTGGGGGACACCTCACATTAATGGGTTAAATGCACATTATGTCCAGGGTGCACAGTGCTGGCTCCATGACTTAAACTTGTACTGTATTTCCCTTCTATTCACAGAAAGTACAAGGGTTACAGAACATGTATTTATATAAAGATCACAACTAATATCTGTTGTTGCTAGATCAGATACCTCTACAAACCATAATACTTTCACCCTGATAAAGGGGGACTGATGAACCCTCCAAAATGCATTGGATAACTAACATTTTACTGCAATCAATGAAGACTTGAGCCCCATACACACTATCAGTTCTTCTGCTGAGTTTTTCTTTCAGGTTTACCAAAACCATATAGTGCAAGGGCCTGCCTGATTGCATACAAACTGAAACGCCTAAGGCAGGGGTAGGCAACCTCGGCACTCCAGCTGTAATGAAACTACAAATCCCATTATGCCTTTAATTGTCAGGGTCTTGCAATGTCTTATGGGACTTGTAGTTTCAAAACAGCTGGAGGGCCGAGGTTGCCTACCCCTGTCCTAAGGTTTGACCTCATATTATATGGTTTTGGTAAATCTGAAGGAAAAACTCAGCAGAAAAACTGATAGTGTGTATGGGGCTTCAGAGGAATTGAAACAGCCTTGTGAGACTCTTATCTTTATCCGGTGGCTATTGCCAATATATTGGGGACACCAGCCAATAATTTTCTAGGGAGCTGCCTTGTCTTAAAATACAGAACACCTCATACCAATGCCCAGCATTCCACCAATATTACTATATATCTGTGAAGATTACAATGTGGAATAGTTTCACAATTATCCAGTAAAGGGTGCATAACTTCCAAGACAAAACCCATTGTCCCCTCCTTTTCCGATAAAGTCAGCCTTTTGGTTGCAGTGTTCTTATGTCAAATTTATCAGAATCTGAATGTCCCCCACAAATTCACATTTCTCTGATAGTATTACGTTTAGAAAAAAAAATTTTGAATACAAATGTATACCCTGAAATTCCAGTATGGATGATCCATGGCCCCATAGCTTGCGTTCATAAAAATATGGTAGGGATATTATTATTATTATTATTATTTTTTTTAAAGATATGTTTATTGAGAGTTTTGCATGAACAACAAACAACAAAGGCTACAACTGCAGCCAAAACCAGATAGTGCCTCTTAAGTCTCACATGTGAAGTGTACATAAATGAGAACATAGCTATGGCATTCAAATCTTACAAATATCAGAGATATAGCAGCATACTTCAGGTCACCGAGTCATACAGTAGCAAAAAAAAACAAAAAAAAAACTATGTAAATAAAAATATCAGCAATGTAGACTAGTCTTCTGAGCCTAAGGACTTCAGAGTAAGACGGCTGAATATTTCACAGCTCATAGGTGAGCTTATATAGAGGTAAGCTATTATTAATCAATTGAAGCTAGGTGGTTACAGTAGGCTCCAACGTCCCTTTACAGCTCAGGAGGATAGTCTTTCTGGTGAAAAAATATAAGATGTGTAATAATCGTTTAGTGTATATAGAAACAGATAATTCACCAAAAATACCTAATAAACAATTTTTAGGATGTATAATATTAGGGACACCCAAGACCATAGATAGAAATGAGTCAACTTCAGACCAGAAGGAATAGACTAACGGCAGGACCAGAAACAATGAGTGAAGTCAGCCTCAGCTCCACAGCCTCGGAAGCACTCCGGTGTATAACGCAATCCCATCTTACACATTTGGTAATGGGTGAGATGACTGATGAAATACCTTTAGTTGCATAACTCTATCTTTAGAGACTATGACCAAGCTTTTATAAGTGACTGCAAATTCAGTCCAATCATCATCAGGGAATTGAATATCTAAAGCAGCCCAACGGTCTTGTTGCCTCAAAAATCGCGTATTGGAATCAGCCATTAATGCAGAGTAATATTGAGAGATCAATTTTGGTATTATCTGAGTTTCTAAGTAGCTTCTCTAGGGGGGGCATTCATAGTGGAAGCGAGAGTGAGACAAATTGTGCTCTCAGAGCATGGCTACGTTGAAAATAAAAAAACAAAGAAGAAGGGGGAGACTGAAGACCTCTCACATTTGGGAAAAGGACTTAAGGCACTGTTCCGTGTATAAATGGCAGAGATATTTAACACCCTTAACATCATTAATATTTAATTCAGTATGGGGTTATTCAAAAGGGGCTTGTTAGGAGAGGAGGCCCATGTATCTTTGGAAAAATGGGTTACTACAGTAGTAAAAAGAGACAACGTAGTTTGTAGCATTGCTGTTCCCGGATTGTATGGAACTTGTCTACGATAGTTAGCATTGTGTAAAGTCTCAAGTGAGGAGGTTATAGCGGCTTCTGTGGTGGTACAGGAATTATGTGGAATGGGATGTAACCAGGCATGTACCACTACGAGCTGGGATGCTAAATAGTAAAGGCAAAAATTTGGGAAAGCTAAGCCAGCTAAATGAGAGGGTCGTTTCAAAATGATTAGGGCCATTTTGGGAGCACGCCGGTTCCAGAGGAAACCCATTAGCTATTACATATGGGAGTTTTCAGAGAAAAATCATCTTTAATAAATTGACACTGCCCATAAGGTCTAATGGGAGATTCACCCAATGGTATGTGCGTTGTTGTAGCTGCGCAATAATTGGACACCAGTTATTAGTCACATCAGTGTTTAGAGGCAACTGTACCACCACTCCTAAATAGGGTAAGGAATGGACCACCTGCAGCTTAGAACTCGGATGAACTACCTGCCCATTCAGACACAGAAAACTGGGAGAAATTGTGAAATTTTGGCATTAATATTGAAAATATGACTGATCATGCCAAAAAAAATTCTTTTATTTAGGAGTAGTGATCTCATGAAGCCATTTATTATCACATGCTTTTTTGGATCCTTTTTCAATCATAATGATAACAGAAATCACGCTAATGGCCCTGGTAAAAAAAAGTCTACATACCCTGAAATGTTTGGCCTTGGTACAGACACAGAAGGTGGCACACACAGGTTAAAGGGGCAACTAAAATGGCTTTTTAAATCACAATAAGTGTCTGTGTATAAATAGTCAATGAGTTTGTTCGCTCTCACTTGGATGCCCTAAGCAGGCTAGACACTGTGCAATGAGGAGGTAGAAAAGAAAAGTCAGAAGACCTGCATAACAAAGTAATGGAACTTTAAAAAAATGGAAAAGAATATAAAAAGATACCCAAAGCCTTGAATATGCCAGTCAGTACTGTTTAATCCATTATTAAGAAGTGTAAAATT
The DNA here is from genome assembly GCF_037356315.1 of Lithobates pipiens. Taxonomy (NCBI): domain Eukaryota; kingdom Metazoa; phylum Chordata; class Amphibia; order Anura; family Ranidae; genus Lithobates; species Lithobates pipiens. Next base: position 115,892,905 of record NW_027507788.1, read on the forward strand.
TAGGGCTCTTTTGATACCAAGCCAAGGTAAAATAGATCAAGAAAGATTGCAGCCACAACTGGCAGAAGAATTGCCCAGGATACAAAAAAAAAAGCCCATAGGTAACCTCAGGAGAAATACAGGCTACTCTACAAAAATACAGTGTGGTTGTTTTTAGAGAGCACAATTCAATGATACGAACAAAAAAGAGCTGCATGGTTGAGCTGTCAAAAGGAAACCTTTACTGCTCCAATGCCACAAAAAAAAGCCCAATGAGGCATGTCAAGGTGTTGTTGGGCATATTGTAACCATTTTTTTTTGGTGGAACTTATGCAGTAAAAGGCTTCTTTCTGGCAACTTGACCATGCAGCTCTTTTTTGTTCAAGTATCATCATATTGTGCTCCTTAAAAACAACCACGTCATCTTTTTCCAGAGCAGCCTGTTTTTCTTCTGAGGTTACCTGTGGGTTTTTCTTTGTATTCCTATGGTAGTTGTCGCTGAAATCTTTCTTGATCTAACTGACCATTGCTTGGTATCAAGAGATCCCCACATTTTCCACTCCTTATAAAATGAATGAACAGTACTGACTGGCATATTCAAGGCTATGGATATATTTTTTATATCCTTTACCATCTTTGTAAAGTTTCATTACCTTGTAACGCAGGTCTTTTGATTGTTCTTTTCTGCTCCCCATGGCTTAGTATCTAGCTTGCTTAGTGTATCCATGTAAGAGCTAACAAATTCATTGACTATTTAGACACTAATTGCTATTTAAAAAGCCACAAATGTGGGAAATTAACTTTTAATAGCCATTTTAACCTTTGTGTGCCACATTCTATGTCTGTACCAAGGCCAAGCATTCCAGGTATGTAAACTTTTCATCAGGGCCATTTGCTTGATTTATGTTATCAATATGATTTTAAAAGGAGCCAAAAAACTATGTGATAATAAATGGCTTCATATGATATCACTATGCTTGAATAAAATAATTTTTTTTGGCATGATTAGTCATATTTTCAATACAAATGCAAAATGTCACAATTTCTGCCAGGGTATGCAAACTTTTGAGCACAACTGTATACACAGTACATATATGCAGTATATCACCCCCTTGTGTTAGTATTTTTTTAACTACCTCTTGCTTTAATTACAACCTTTAGTCTGTTGGGATATGTGTCTACTAACACTGCACTAGACTTTGCAATATTTTCCCGCTCTTTATTGCAGAATTGCTCAAGTTTAGTTAAATTTGATGGTGACTTTTTGTGGACTGCAGTCTTCAAGTCATTCAACAGATTTAAAATGGGGTTTAAGATTGGGTTCTGACTAAGCCATGCAAGGACAGTCACCTTTTTTCTTTCAATCACTGTGAGGTAATATTTGTTGTGTGTTGTGAGCCATTGTCATGTTGAATGGTAAACCTTCTTCCCATTGACAACTTTCTGGCAGAGGGCAGCAGATTTTCCTCAAGAATATGATGATATTTTGCCCCATCCATTTTCCTTCTATCCTGAGAAGTTGTCCAGTCCCTGCTGCAGAGAAACACCCCCATAACAGGATATTACCACCTCCATGTTTTACTATTGGAATGGTGTTATTTTGATGGTGAGCTGTATTGGATTTCTTTTTTTTTCCACGTGACCTCAGAATCTTAAAAGTGCGTTTTGGCAAAGCTCAGTCATGACTGCATGTGGCCTTTCTAGAGGAATGGCTTTTTTCTTGCAACCCACCCATACAAGCCACATTTGTGAAGACTTTGTGATATTGTTGTCACATGCACACAATGACCACACTTTGTCATACTTTCCTGCAACTGCTATAGAGTTGCTGTAGGATTCTTGGTAGCCCCTCTGGCTAATTTCCTCCTGGCACTTTCATCCAGTTTAAAGCGACGTCCAGAGAGGGTTTGTGTTGTGTCAAATACCTTCCACTTCTTAATAATATACTTCACTGTTCTAGGCATTAATAAAGCCTTTGAATTTTTTTGTATCCATCTCCTGACTTCTGTCCAGGAGCGGACTGGGCCGGGGGCAAGGTGAAAATCTCCCCCGCTCTGATTCCTGGGGAAAAGGCTGCACTCAGGGCTGGTTTACCACGGGGTCAGACACTATGTACAGCCACCGCTACAAAGCTGCAGGCAGAGTGGTAGTAATATGCCGAGCACGCTCCTGCACTAGGCCGGCAAGTGTATCATCAGCCACTTCCCTGTGAGGGATCTCCACGCAACAGGAGCTTCCTAGGCTCCGCCTGTCGTGAACTCATTCAGAGGCCGGGAGGCAGGATGGAAGAGAAGGAGTGCTGCTGCTGTGACCTGAGGGGAGCGTCCATCCACTACTGTGGGTGAGTGAAGCGAGCAGAGGCTGAACATTGCTCCATTGCTTTGCCTGATCTCATTAAGTGTTTTTTTTTTTGGGTGGGGGGTTTAACTAATCTACAATGCTATTTGGAATGTGCAGCATGAAGGGGTTAATGTATGCCATTGGTTATTGATGCATTAGTGACCAGTGGCAGTTAATTAACCCCTTTATGCTCCATTAGTGGTAGTGGTGTCAGTGTTAATTAACCCCTTCATGGTGCAGCATAAAGGGGTTAACACTGCCACTGGTCACTAATGCATCAGTGACCAATAGCAATAAATGAACCCCTTCATGCTGCACATTCCAAATAGCATTGTAGATTAAAGTAATTTTAAAGTTTTTTTTTTCTTATATATAAAAATAACAAACATGTCATACTTACCTGCTCCGTGCAAGGGTTTTGCACAGAGCAGTCCAGATCCTCTTCTTCTTTTGGGGTCCCCCACCTGTGCTCCAGGCCCCTTCTCTTCATCCTGCCTCCTGTTACCTGTCACCGTAAAATTATCACATAGGGGACTTTTTGTCACCCATGTTATGAAAAAATAACTTAACTGCTGGCTACCCGGGCCATATCCAAAAAATGGCTGCAGCATGGTTGGACAATTCTGGGAGGGCGTACTGTAACAACCTCCCTGAATCGGGCGCACCCAGGAATATCCGTGACAGTGGCCCTTTACCACGTGATCACTTTGACAGAGCGATCAGTTGTAAACAAGCCAGCATATTCCCGGCTTAGCTCTCCCCTATCCCCACCGATCGGTACAGTGTGAGAGGAGAGGGGAGAGATCAGATGCAGCAGCGCTGTGGGTTGGATCTTGATCGGATGCAGCAGCGCTGTGGTTTGGATCTGTAGTGCCCACAGTGTTGATCTGTGCCAATTCCTGCGCTCATCCCCATCCATGCTCAGTCATCCCATCCATGCTCAGCCATCCCCATCCATACTCAGCCATCCCCATCCATGCTCAGCTATCCCCATCCACGGCTCATTTATGCCTCATTCATGCTTATCCATGCCACATCAGTTCTCATCCGTGCCACATCAATGCCACTACAGTGTCCATTAGTGCCACTAAAGTGCCTCACAAAAGTGTAATAGGTAGTCAAATTAGATTTGAAATGTATGCCCCTAGAACACCTGATGGTGCTCACTGCATGTTGGGCCTCTGTATGTGGCCAGGCTGTGTAAAAGTCTCACACATGTGGTATTGCCCTACTCAGAAGGAGTAGCAAAATATATTTTGGGTGTTGCTTTTGCTATGTACATGCTATGTGTTAGAAATATTGTATAAATGGACAACTTTGTGTAAAAAATATAAATGTGTTTTTATTTTATTTCCACATTTTCCAAAAACTTGTGGAAAAAATTGACATGTTCAAAAGACTTATTATGCCTCATAGAATATACGTTGGGGTGTTTGCTTTCCAAAATGGGGTAATTTTTTAGGGCGTTGTCCTGGTGCTCCAGGACCTTCAAAATGCAAATGTAGTCAAAAAATGATATGTGTAATGTATACTCCTAGAACTCCTGATGGTTCTCCCTGCATTTTGAGCCTCTGTATGTGGCCAGGCTGTGTAAAATGCCTCACACATATGGTATATGCCATCAGGATGTATTCTGGGGTGTAATTTGTGGTATGCATATGCTGTGTGTGAGAAATAACCTGTTAAGCCCCATATACACTATCAGACTTTCTGCAGATTTTTGTCTTCAGATTTACCAAAACCATGTAGTGCAAGGGCCTGCCTGATTGCATACAAATTGAAACTCCTAAGGTTTGACCTCATATTATATGGTTTTGGTAAATATGAAGGAATAAAATGCAGAAAATCTGATAGTGTGTATGGGGCTTTAATATGACAATTTTGTGAAAACAAAAAAAATAGAAAAAAAAATCTTTGTTTTGCAAAGAATTGTGGGAAAAAATGACAACTTAAAAAACCCCACCATGCCTCTTACTAAATACTTTAGACAGTCTACTTTGGGGTCATTTGGGGCAGTGGTCATCAACCCTGTCCTCAGGGCCGACTAACAGGCTAGGTTTGTAAGATAACTTTTTTTTTCTGCTCAGTGATTGTAGTATTCTAGTTTACATCTCCCTAAGGTAATACATAAAACCTGGCCTGTTAGTGGGCCCTGAGGATAGGGTTAATGACCACTGATTTGGGGGGTATTTGTACTTTCCTGGTTTGTTAGTGTCTCAAGAAATGAGATCAGTCAGTACATCAGGTGTGATAAATTTTCAGTAATTGGCACCATAGCTTGTAGACTCTATAACTTTCAAAAAGACCAAATAATACATACCGATTTGGGTTATTTTTACCAAAAATATGTATCAGTATAAATGTTGGCCAAAATTTATGAACAAAAATTAAAAATTTGCTACATTTTATAACAGATAGGAAGAAAAATGTGTTTTTTGTTTTTTTACAGAATTACCACAGTGATTAAATACCTCCAAAGGAAAGCTCTATTTGTGTGGGAAAAAAGAAAAAAAATTCATATGGGTACAGTGTTGCACGACTGAGTAATTGTCATTCAAAATGTGAGAGAACTGAAAGCTGAAAATTGGTCTAGGTCCCAGTGGGTAAATGGTTAAGTTAAAAAATTTAGAAAAATGTTAAGCCCCCTACCCCACATATACACATGTAAGAACAGAAACACATGAACTGATAGGCACTGATAGGCACAGATAAGGTGGCACTGATGGGGACGCAGGCCGCTTGTGCACAGGACGACGTCAACAGACGTAGTCCCGGCAATGCAGGTCCGCGCTGTAGCCATCATTCGGTTATAGCGTGGATCCCTGGTGGTTAAAGGTAATTTACTATTTTTTCATCTGTACTCAAACAGGTGGCTTAAAGCACAAATTATTGAAGTTTGAAGTTATAACTTAATTTTGTGTTAAATGACGACAAACTTCAATACTCTTTATTTTCTATAGGCGACCCTTCAAGAGCCCCCTATTGGTATATAGGGGGCTCTTGAAGGGTCGCCTATAGAAAATCTAGAGTATTGAAGTTTAGTCAATACCCCCAAAAAATTTAACAGGTTTGTCAGAGCAGCGTTTCTCAACTTTTTTTTCCAGTCATGGCACCCTTTACCAGTATGTAAAATCATGAGGCACCCCAGCCTAAAATGTAAGAAATTAAAATGTTACTAATAATCAATGGGGAACCCGAGCTTGAAATTATGCACACAACCGCTTTGACCGCTTCACATCAGACTCCCCCCATCACTTTAGAGGTCCTCCATCACATCAAAGTCCCCACTTCACTTTAGAGCTTCCCCTTCACATCAGGGCTTACATCTGATTCTCCCCCATCAAATCCGAGTTCCCCATTGCAAAATCCTCTCATCACATTACAGGCCCCCCTTTCCAATCAGAATCCCCCTTATACACAACAGTCCCATCATCACAGAGTCCCCCATCATAGATACTACCATCACAGAAGCTCTTCATCACATCTTCTTGTGAGAGTCCTACATTACGGCTCCAGCAGCATGGCAGAGAGCTGGAGGTTTTGGATTGAGGTGCATCTACATACTCTTGAGATCGTGGGGTGGGGTGGCCCTGCATGCCACCTATGCTGGATCAGATTCATGCATTGCCATGTTGAGGTAGGCTGAGCCACCAGCATCGTAGTAATGAATTTTGGCATGCATCCTGAAGCTTCATTGGTCGATACAGTCATGTCAGTCAGTCTGCCTCAGCAAGGCAACTCATGAAGCCGATTCTGGGCACACTGCATCCTGTGTTTACAGCATCAAAAAAGCACCATTAAAATACCGTGATGATGATGTGTATGAGCTATGACTAAGCAGAACGTTTAGTGTGAAACGCGTCAGCTGCTTTTGGTTCTGTATTACTTTGCTGTGACATGTACAGTGTGATCCTGATGTTTTACTAAAGGCACAAGAAATTTCATTTGGAGTGCGGCTGTCCAGAATTTTCTACTCACCTTGATATGGTATTGTGTATACCTGTTCCCACTTCCAAAGCAAATCCTAAACTAAGCAGAACCAAGTGATTGGCTAAAATTGCACTTAAATACACGTGAAGAGTGTGATTTATTGGCATATCTAAATCTTTGGAAAAGAATTGTGGAATACGATTGGTCAAAGCAGAGGCGATGTTTACTTTTCCCTTAACAACATAGTTTCTGAGTCCTATAGAATTATAACATAGAAATAAAACACACATTAAAATAATTTCGATTGATTGATTTTTCTTATAATGATAGTATAGTGGTGCTAATTACCTCTGTACTAATTAGCTGAGCACCTCAGTCTGGAAGACCAGTGGTTAATTACCGTGAAAGGCTAGAATTTGAGACAGAGGGCACAGAGTCAGCAGCTATATTTATCCCATCTGTAACCTGAGCTTAGGATTCCTGGGGGAAGAGCAGATCTTGGGTCTGTGTTTGCTACGCAGACCCTTGCTTGACAGTTCACGGATCTGGGGATATGCACTGGCTTGTGATATTTCACTTTGCCCTGATTTCTGCCAAAGACAAGTTAAATGGAATTAAGGAGTTTGAACTCTAACTGCAACCAACTGCGTTCATAAAGAAGGTGAGGCCGAATGTGACCAAGTGGAACCATGTAGTAACCTTATAGAACTCAGTAGCTAACTGTATATCATAGCATTGAATTTCTTCTTTACTGCTATACTTATAGATATAATACTGTGTGTTATACTGAAACATAACCTAATAACCAGTCAAAATTTACTAGGTTGGGTAATGCAGTATCGTGAAGTTTAGCTACATTAACCTGCTAACCTAGTTTAGAACAATTTATAATTCACGCAGCTATTATGTTTCTGTAAAGGTGCCAATTGTAGACGGAAAGTTGAGTTGGATCATAGGGAATCAGCAATTTTATAAAAATACAGTTTTATGCATCATAGAAACTTGATTTTTGAGAACCCCTAGTTTCTAGGTACGTACTGAAGTTACAGCTCTATAATGACATTTGTACTCAATGTAAATTCCTTTTCTAGTTTGGTATTGGCCAACTGACAAGACCATTTAAGATGTCAATAATCTAGTCATCTCTCTAGTATAGCACTGTGCCAAGCAGGCCGTCTACCTGTTGCATGAAGACTTTTTATTTTTTTCTTTAGATCTAGTGGATAGAGAACAGAAGACTTTCAATTTTTTTTTATTGTTGTCTGTGTCCCCGCTGCAGAGATTCACCCCTCATCTTGTCCTGGTGACCACCGTCACGGGACAAAAAGTGAGTCAAAATACAACAATTTTAAAGTGGTGGCCAAAACAATAGGTGAGGGAAGATCTTCCAATCTTCCTGTGACAAATGTCTAAAATGGGAATTATTATAACCTTCAAAATATTTCTTTGCATTTCCTGTTGTGTCTTCCGGCCAGTAAGTGATGGAAAATTCCTGATGGAAAAATAACCTGATAGGGAGTTTAACCTTTTACTACTAATAATTACGTTTTGAATTTCTATTCACTGATTTTTCCACTAAATAAATGTACTCGCTCAGAACAATTAAAGTGTATGTAAAACTCAAAACTTTTTTTTACTTTTTGATAGAGTAGGGATAGATTAGAACCTCTGTCAAGTTTTTATCATTGTATGAATCTCCTCTAAGCAGTTTCGCCCACTCTGTTTGTCCTGGTGGGCATTGTTCGTAAGACAAAAATGAATGGGGAATTTCAGGAACACAATGTAGGGGAAATCTTCCATTAGTGACACCTGCTTAAGAGGAGAGATCCACTCACTTTTGAGAGATTTCCTCTTCCTGTTATATTTCTAGGACAGGAAGTGAAGGAAAATCTTCTAGATGGGACACAACAAAATATAAAGGACAGGAACTTGAACCATTCCCTACTCTATATAAAGCTAAATAAAATGACTTGGCTTTACATACACATTTTGTAGACTTTTTCCTTCTTTATTGGCAATGCATTTTTACATGAAGATCTGAGCATTGTTTATTATAATCCCAATTTGTATTATTTTTATTATTATTATTGCATGCTGGAAAATCATTTGTTGAGAAGAAAATACATACAATTGAAATTATTCATATACACAGAAGTCTGCTAAAATTGCAGAACTTGTTTTCCTAAATATCGTTTTTTAACCAGTTTGGCTCCAGAGCAATTTTTTTTTTTTCACATACATGTAAAAATCTTAATTTTTGGCAATAAAATGTATTAAACCCCCAGAACATTATATATTTTTTGAAAGCAAATGCCCTGTAGAATAAAAAGGTGATAGTTGCAAAAAAAAAATTCACATGATATTTGTGCAACTGTTTATTAATGGAAATTTTCACTGTGCTGCCAGCTCTGTGAAATAGATCGGCAGCTATGGAGCTGCCGTCTCACTTCCAATTTGAAGCCAGTCGCTGAACAAAACACACATAGGCTGATGGCTGCTGCTGTAGCCATCAGCTTGTGATTAAAGGTTCACTCTTTAGACGTACATAGTACACCCAAAGAGCTGAATTGGTTAAGTGTATTTGGTGTGATGTTATAGGGTTCCGGATCACCAGCCAGACAATTTTGTAAAGCAAACAGTTTTTCAGTATTTAAAATAGCCTGACAAAAATTTATTTTCCTTTAACATACCAAACAAAAACAGCCCATAACTCTGATATACAGAAAACAAAACTATGGCTCACTGCCAGTATAACCTAGTCCCACACAAGGGTTTAAGCTTCTGTGGGTTCCAGAAAAGGGGCCATAGGGCACAGTCTCGGTAGCCAAACAGTCCACATCTTTCTCACAACTGTGTCCTGTTCTATTCAATACCTCACAGACATCTGCTGTCTGCTTACTGCCCTTTTCAGCACTCTCTTGCAGGTGGGTTAACCCTTTCAGGACAAAAGTATCCCTAATCTGGGTTGGAGGTTCTTTTTACCCCAAATCTCTCTAAGCCCCTGAATTCCCATATCTGGCCTTATTAATCCTCGGAAAACTGTTAATCAGTTTTCCCCTTTCTACTGGATTACCCTGAAACCCTTCACCCTGCATGGGTAAGAACCCCTGAGTACTCCTGTTTCTTGTCGTCCCTTTTTAAAGGAACCACAACCCAAATAATGGGGACACATGCCTTTCTTCCAGGACCCATCCCTGGTGTCCTGTACATTGGTTTTCAGTGTATTCATTTAAAATAAATTTAAAATGGGTTGGAAAACAGATTGTAACTGTAATTACCAAAGCTGTCCAGCATCTCAACATCTCTATGAGTTCAAATGCCCTACTAGACAAATACAATTTGTGTTTCAAGCACAGCTGCCTGTGTCATGAGAATTATAGTTAATGTTCCACATGAAAAATAATAGCATGCACCTGAGCACAGGTAATTCTATGGTCATGTTGTCAATCACAGTTGCAGGTCTCAGTCTAACAATCAAGAACAAAGTAACATGGTTTACATTATTTCATTGTGCTCCTCTAGGTAAAACTGATGTTACAATGTTTAAAAAATACAAAAGTAAAAAACAATTATCCCCATTTCCCTTTAGGCTTGGTTCACATTGCTGCGATGCGAGAAACCACGCAAATCCAGTATGGGTTCCCGAATCGCATACAACTTGCAGGCAGTTCACACTGCCCTATGCAAATTGTTGCAGGTGTCAATACAAAGTTAATTACACTCCTAGATCAGTTCCCATATCGCCGTGTGAACTGTCAATTCGGACAGGAATCAGATCGCATGGGTTTTTTTTAGCACCCGGGTGTTAAAAAAACATCTATCCCATTCAGCTTTGATTTAGCAGGGTATCTTATTACACTATGGTTGGCTTGGCGCCCCTCTCTCTTTTCTTTTCTGTTCACAGCTTTGGGGTTCCTATCTTGACAAAAGAGGCAGCCTAGCTCAGCCTGTAGTCAGCTTACCACTAATTAGAATTTGCTTACAGCCTGCAGATTAAGTGGTGGTTCACTCCAGCGCGATGCGGGAACCAGCGCAATTCCAGTGCGGATTCCTGCATTGCATAGAACTCACAGGCAGTTCACACTGCCCTATGCTAACTGGTGCGGGTTTCAATAGAAAGGTAATGACAACCCCAGATCAGTTTGCATATCGCAGTGCAAACTGTCAAATGGTGCAGGAATCGGATCGTATGGGTGTGAACACCCATACGATCCAATTCCAATGCAGACCAAAAATGGGTCCCGCACCATTTTGGTGCGAATGCGATGCAAATTCTGCCACAGACATAGTATGATCTGTACAGCAGTGTGGTGTGATTCACAAGCGACGTCTAAAGACGCACCAGTGTGAACCCAGCCTAATCCTTTTACAAGCTGTCATTTGTATAGCTATTGATTGTATTTTGTTTTTTTATTTGTATTTGTTATGAATATATGAACAGATACTCTGTTTCCAGCAAGCTTCTACACTGCAACTCTCAACCCCTGTTCACACCGGTGCAACTTTTTATGTGATTTGACAGTTCCAAATCGCATGACAAGTTGAACCTCGTTGCCATCAATTGAACCATTCATATCACTGGGACTCATTATGAAAATGCAGATGATTGGTTTGCGCAAAAGGTAAAGCGTCTACAAACTACAGGATACATTTATGGACTTTTAATTTTTTTAATGTTTTTTACTAGTAATGGCGGTGATCAGCAATTTTAAGCAGGACTGCGACATTGTGGCGAACAAATCTGACCCTAAATTACACTTTTTGGGGACCAGTGACACCAATACAGTGATCAGTGCTAACAAAATGCACTGATTATTGTATAAATGACACTGGCAGGGAAGGGGTTAACATCAGGTCGATCAAAGGGTTAAATGTGTTCCCTCAGTGTGTTTTCTTATTGTGTGGGGGGGAAGTGCTGACAGGAACAACACAGATTGCTGTTCCTGATCACTAGGAACAGCAGACCTCCATGTTGACCCCTGTCAGAACGGGGATCTGCCTTGTTTGCAGGTGGCAGATTTCTTGCATTTTTAACCATTTTCAGTCAAGCTGCAATCAAATCCTGTTTGAACAGAAATTGGTGGTTTTGACCAAGTGCAAGGGAATGGGAACAAAATTTCCTTGATTGAACCTAGCAGAGAAATCTGTTCATTTTCGATGCAATTGGCTTAGTTTATTCTGGTTCTAATCATTTTTTTTTTCATAAACCTGTATTAAAGTTGTCAATTTATATCACAGTTAATAATTGGCTCAAATTCAAGTGATCAATCATACTTGGGATGCATTGCTTGATTTCAGGCATTCCTGGTCATTTGAAAGTGATAAAATGTGCCTGAAATTTGCCACATATAAGGCAAGCTTGAGCCTTCTTGATTAACCAGTATTTAGATAAAATAATAAGCATAAAGAGTGCATTATTTACCATCAAACTGACCTGTGGAATGCATTATAAAAGAGTAGAGTACCTATAGACACAGGGTGGTTGACCATACAGACACAATCAAACCACAATCAGACAACTGAAGGACCTGAGTATTTCATGTAAAGTAACATTCTGCTTAGATTGTTGCCCCAGTTACAAGCTTGCAAGGTCAAGAGCCTCCTATAGATGACATTTCCATCCAATTCAACTCAGGCTGATCTAGGTCACTTAATAAAAAACATTGTTTTGCATTATAAAGCATGAAGTAGTGTCTGCATAGTTAACGGACAGATGTATCTGCTTCCATGTAGATGTATAATTTGTTCAATAGTTAATAATGTTGCCACACAGAAGGAAAACAAGTCTTTCCTGTGTCCCCCAAAGGAAGTCATATCAATTATTTGAATAAAAATATTTCTCTCCTAGTCTTTAGCCCAATCTCTTAAACTCCTGCCCAAATACCTACTATCCAGTTCCACTTCCATAGCGTTGCCCCCTCCACAATCTGGTCTTATTGCCTCCTCTCTCTTCTTCCCCCACAATCAAATCCCTAGTTTGCTGCCTTCTCTTTATCCTCTCCTGTTTACAATGTGGTGACCAAAACTGGACTCCATATTGAAGATATACCAAAATGCGGGTCCCTAAAGATTAGTGACCCAAAAAAAAAAACAGTGGACACATCAAGGTTATTTCAAGGGTGGTCTGTTTGAATTACCTGCCAAGCGTGTTCTAGTGATCTATAGGTGCATCTTGTAAATAATATGAAACCAAGTTTTCTATAATCTTTAATAAATTACATTTTTACTGTGAAGATTTTGGTGGTCCTCAGCGAGCCACACTTTTCTTTGGGTCACTAATCTTTAGGGACCCACATTTTGGTATATGTACTGTGATAGAGGTTAGAGGTCAGCCCCATGCAATATCTATTACATGCATTATTAGTAGACCAATTTTTTTCCTTTTTCTCTGTATTCCATATTGAAGATGTAGCTAAGTTGGGCTGATATTTGCAGTCCTCCATGGATTTAGTGAACTATTAAAAGTGAGTATGTTCTCCTCACCTATCTAAAGTTTACAATAGTGGACGGGCCTGGTTGGGAGGGAACCAATCTGCCTAGGAAAGTACAGCATGGAAGTCTGTTCCAGCCCATGGTGTCATGTGTGTGTACTTTTACTAAGTAGTTAAAGCAGTTTTGCTTTAATGGCTAAAAGTTCCATTTATAGCAGCTATCTGCCTTTCTTACGCGTGTTGTCTTTCTATCCTAAGAACACTCTGTTATTGAAGTGGTGTGATCTATTACAACGTTACATTACAACTTGTTTTAAAAATAACATACAAAAATGTTTCCTAAATGATTCATACTACACAAAGCTGTAGAGTGTACATTGCACAAACAATAAATGCCATAACTGATCATAAGCTGCAGTGCTTGGAATTGGACAACCTTTAGTAACATGGCACCCCCCCCCCCCCCCCTTAGTGAAGAAGCAAATTTTGCACACTTGCACTGATGATGACACATGTACAAAACCTTCTATATGGAAATCTTCCCAGAGCTTCCATCTCATTCATTTAAAAAAAAAAAAAATGTTGCCATTATATACAGGTTGTATATCATTGTTAACTTATGTTGAATAGGTAAATAATAAAACCTTCCCATTTAACCTCTCGTTAGGGAAGGGTGGCAATTTGCTTTTCACAAAGAGGGCAATGTAACACATGGGCATGATGCTGGTGTCCAGCAGGTGATGTTATGGGGGGGGGGGGGGGACATGGGTTGAGAACCCTTTAAAATTCTTTGCTGCACCTCTTTGTTTTTCACGTCTGCTGTAAGACTTTGGATTCTGAACTTTTCATCCCACATCAAAAACATGCTGGAAGGTCAGCTGGCTCCTGTGTAAATTGGCCATAGTATGTGTGTATATGTATGTATTAGGGTTGCCAATTATCAGTAAATTTGGGAACAGTTTGTAAAATACGTCATTTTTGCATGTTAGTGAATGTCCTTTACGGATACGCAGACTGCTTGTCTGTAACGGACATTCATGGACAGATGCAAAAACAACGGATTTTACAAACTGTTCATAATTTACTGACAGCAACCCTGATATGCATGTAAACGCCTTGCAGTTCAGGAGCCAGCGCTGGTGCAAGAATTTTTGACACCCTAGGCGAAACCTCATTTTGCCGCTCCCCCCATTGACTCTGCCCATGACTCCACCCCCTTTGCAATATGTGACCCACCTGACCACTACACATTCACTGACCCACCTACCGGACCATTACACACACACTGACCCACCTACCTGACCATTACACACACACCGACCTACCTACCTGACCATTACACACACACCGACCTACCTACCTGACCATTACACACACACCGACCCACCTACCTGACCATTACACACACACACTGACCCACCTACCTGACCATTACACACACACCGACCTACCTACCTGACCATTACACACACACTGACCTACCTACCTGACCATTACACACACACCGACCTACCTACCTGACCATTACACACACACTGACCCACCTACCTGACCATTACACACACACACACTGACCCACCTACCTGACCATTACACACACACCGACCTACCTACCTGACCATTACACACACACTGACCTACCTGACCATTACACACACACTGACCTACCTACCTGACCATTACACACACACTGACCTACCTGACCATTACACACACACTGACCTACCTGACCATTACACACACACTGACCTACCTGACCATTACACACACACTGACCTACCTGACCATTACACACACACTGACCTACCTGATCATTACACATACACTGACCTACCTGATCATTACACATACACTGACCTACCTGACCATTACACATACACTGACCTACCTGACCATTACACATACACTGACCTACCTGACCATTACACATACACTGACCTACCTGACTATTACACATACACTGACCTACCTGACCATTACACATACACTGACCTACCTGACTATTACACATACACTGACCTACCTGACCATTACACATACACTGACCTACCTGACCATTACACATACACTGACCCACCTACCTGACACAATACACTGACCTACCTGACCATTACACATACACTGACCTACCTGACCATTACACATACACTGACCCACCTACCTGACACACACTGACCCACCTACCTGACCATTACACATACACTGACCTACCTGACTATTACACATACACTGACCTACCTGACCATTACACATACACTGACCTACCTGACCATTACACATACACTGACCCACCTACCTGACACACACTGACCCACCTACCTGACCATTACACATACACTGACCCACCTAACCATTACACATACACTGACCCACCTACCTGACCATTACACATACACTGACCCACTTACCTAACACACTAAACTGACCCACCTACCTGACACACACTGACCCACCTACCTGACCATTACACATACACTGACCCACCTAACCATTACACATACACTGACCCACCTACCTGACCATTACACATACACTGACCCACTTACCTAACACACTACACTGACCCACCTACCTGACCATTACAAATACACTGACCCACCTACCTGACACACTACACTGACCCACCTACCTGACCATTACATGTACACTGACCCACCTACCTGACACACTACACTGACCCACCTACCTGACCATTACACATACACTGACCCACCTACCTGACACATACACTGACCTAGCTGACCATTACACATACACACTGACTCACCTACCTGACACAATACACTGACCCACCTACCTGACACAATACACTGACCTACCTGACCATTATACACACACACTGACCTACCTACCTGACCATTACACACACACACTGACCTACCTAACTATTACACATACACTGACCCACCTACCTGATACAATACACTGACCTACCTGACCATTACACATACACTGACCCACCTACCTGACCATTACACAAACACACACTGACCTATCTACCTGACACACTAGCCTACCTGACCATTACACACACACACACTTACCTACCTGACCATTACACACATACTGACCCACCTACCTGACACAATACACTGACCTACCTGACCATTACACATACACTGACCCACCTGACCATTACACATACACTGACCCACCTACCTGACACACTACACTGACCCACCTACCTGACCATTACACATATACTGACCCACCTACCTGACACACTACACTGACCCACCTGACCATTACACATACACTGACCCACTTACCTGACACAATACACTGACCCACCTACCTGGCCATTACACATACACTGACCCACCTACCTGACACAATACACACACACTGACCTACCTACCTGACACAATACACTGACCCACCTACCTGACCATTACACACACACACACACACACTGACCTACCTAACTATTACACATACACTGACCCACCTACCTGATACAATACACTGACCTACCTGACCATTACACATACACTGACCCACCTACCTGATACAATACACTGACCTACCTGACCATTACACATACACTGACCCACCTACCTGACACATACACTGACCTACCTGACCATTACACATACACACTGACCTACCTACCTGACACATACACTGACCTACCTGACCATTACACATACACACTGACCTACCTACCTGACACATACACTAGCCTACCTGACCATTACACACACACTGACCTACCTGACCATTACACACACACTGACCTACCTGACCATTACACACACACACACACACACACACACCTACCTGACACAATACACTGACCTACCTGACCATTACACATACACTGACCTACCTGACCATTACACAGACATGGACCCACCTGCCTGACCATTACACATACACTGACCCACCTGACACAATACACTGACCTACCTGCCTGACACAATACACTGACCTACCTGACCATCACACACACACACACACACACACACACACACACACACACACACACCTACCCGACACATACACTGACCTACCTACCTGACCATTACACACACAAACTGACCTACCTACCTGACCATTACACACACACACTGACCTACCTAGCTGACACATACATTGACTAACCTGACCATTACACACACACTGATCTACCTATCTGACTCCTATTTCCTGCACTACTCACCCCCCATCCCCCACACACAGCTCGCTGTAGATAGGGAGGGTCCACCCTCCTTCCTTACCTCTGCTTCATCAACCATCACATCCAGGTTCTCCTCAGCACTGGGCGGGTGGTGTTGCTCTCTGGTGTCCCCGTTGGCCGGGAGGTCAGCTAACAGATGCTGCACCTCTCGATGCTCTGATCCCCACCAAGCCCAGCCCCTCCTCTGAAAACACACAGCGCCGCTCCAGAGGGACAGGCTGGAGCAAAGGAGTCCCGAAGCGGCGCTGTGAGCTTTTACTCTGAAGAGAGCGAGGGAACAGCGGGGCGCTCAGCAGGACACATCGGGGGGATTGGAGGCATGATACAGAGGCCGTGGCTGCGCCCTGGGGGGTAGTGCGCCCTAGGCGGCTGCCTACTCCGCCTAGTGGTAGCACCGGCCCTGTCAGGAGCACACACCTTAACCACTGCCTGCTGCCTGCATGACACCTTGGAGAAATGTCATGCATATGTAGCACTCTGGTCTTAAACAGGGCTGCTAATAAATCTAGTTGTGCTAGGTGGTAACTAGCCTGGCTAATTGGTAGTTTTGATTCACTGATTTCTGTCCTAAGTCTGAGTTGAATTTGTAGTCTCTCTCTCTTCTGTCAACAGGTGCCACTGTTGCCTTTGGCATTAGAATGATGGATTACAGTGAATTAAGGTGATGGGTAAATAACTTGTCATAGCCAATCAGCAGGAGTTTCTTTGGCTGCTATGCATGCTGGGATAGACTATTTATTTGGGAGGAGTCAGTTGACTGGGGTTCTTCCCGCCTAGGGCTGTGGCGTGTGTGTGTGTGTGTGTGTGTGTGTGTGTGTGTGTGTGTGTGTGTGTGTGTGTGTGTGTGTGTGTGTGTGTGTGTGTGTGTGTGTGTGTGTGTGTGTCGAGTAACTCCTGGTTGCTAGGCCTGAAGCCTATCCAGGAGTCATACTGGCTGCTTTATTGGGCGGGGTGAAATGCATCAGAGGGGCGTGGCTTAGGAGGAGTTCCAGACTGAGGCCATTCACATTCCTCTCCACCTGTTGAGCTAGTGGTGTGCGGTATCTAGCTCTTTGTCAAGCTGGGAGCAAACTGTGCACAATCAGCATATGTGTCCTCCTTACCAGGGCAGTTTCTTCCTACAATACTGTTGTAACAAGATTACTGTTGTCTATAATTATACAGCTTCAATCACAGTGTTCCGAAGCTTTAGGGAGGGTTGTTTGCTAACTAAATGGGCTTATCTGGCCAAACATGTATTTACAGCATATGAAGTGATACCTCCATTGTAATGTCTGCTATTAAATGTTTATGGAGTTTGCTACTATGACTGCATTTGAAAGAATTCAGCCACATGTTTATATGGATAGCATGCAGGTGGTTTATCCCTTCCAGGTTTATGTTGCAAGATCCAATAGCCAAGGGTGCCAGTTGTTGGAACCTTTTTGAATAAATGCCTGTTTGATTTATTGTTAATGTTCAGCTTATTTCCACTCCATAATTCAATTACATGCAATTCTATGCAATATTTCATAGTCCAGAATTCACGAGGCCCATAGTCCACTTAGAATTGACCTCTAGCTCACATTTCAGCAGGATCATCATAAAACTGCCTTATTGTAATTATATATTGCTGTTCCTTGGGATCCTACCTAAAGAGGAACATATGAGTAGTCAAATTAATTAATATTTTTTACATACATTGAGTGAGTTTCTGGATTATAGTACTCCTAAAATTGTGTATTTTTTTTTATATAATTCCTTGATTTTCGATTATTACCGATTGCTATTATTATGATATTATTATACAGGATTTATACAGCACCAACAGTTTGCAAAGTGCTTTATGTTAGGGCAAATAGTACAGTTACAATGCAATTTTAATACAGGAGGAATCAGAGGGCCCTGTACATTAGAGCTTACAATCTAAAAGGGATTCTATTCATCAGTTACTCCCAGGGGTTAATATTATTTTAATTGTTTTCAATTGTGGATTAGAGTTTTGTGGTACAATCATAAGAATAAAGATAGTTTTGTGTTTGTTAGGTATTGTGGGATATTGTGGGGTTGCTTCCATTATTATTTATTATTAGTTGTTCTTTTTGGTGAGAGTTATAGCCTCTAGTAGATGTGTTAAACAAAACAAAAAAAAAAACCCAAAGGACAAAAGTGCATCTTTTGTACCCATTTCATTAAAAAAATTAAAAAATTGAATAGGTTAGATGTAGGTAAATTTGTCTGGGCCTGGTTGTTTTTCCTAGGCCTGGTTGTTTATTCGGGGGTTGGGAGTGTTAGTGGAGAATGGGGTGTGACCGCCTACACTTGGACTCAGGGATACCTCCTTTGCTGGACAGTGGGCAGGACTGGGCAGAGAGGAAGGTCTGAGTGGCAGGAAATCCATGTGAAAGAATTGACCAATGGTTAATTTCTTTGGTCAATAGGTGTCTCTCATGTAAAAAGGGGGGTCACATGCTCAGGGAGGCTGGAAGTTCAGAGAGAGAAGAGGATAACCGGAGGAGTAGGTGTCCAGAGGACCCACAGCTGGTCCCTGGAGAGTCAATAATGACCATGTAGCAACTTAATGAAGACTGTGCATCCCATGCGGGGATGCACCGGACATCAAAGGAGGAGGAAGTAGAAGTCAAGTGGACGGAGAAAACTGGGAACCGGCTTTCTGTGAGTAACATGGACTGTTGATTGGGAGTGAGGAAAGAGAGTGCAAACCAGTAGTGCTATTCCATGTACACACTATGCGTCCAAGGACTGCAGTGAGGCACAAATTCCAGGACTTGACGGAAGTATGACAACAATAGTTATGGAAATAGGCAGTGTGGCCTGTGGCTTTGTAGTCTAACTCAACGCATTATTCAGAGTGGTGGTGATCTGTCCATACTGGAAGTGTTAAGTTCTAACTGAGCATAAGTTGAGAGCAGGAGGTAGTCACCAGGAGAAAGAAATGCAACTTACCAACATGATAAGATAACGGGGCATCTCATATCATCTACTACATCATCTATTGATTTACCCCAGAATAAAACATTATGAAGCTTAAAGTCGTTTGGTGTGTTAAATTGCATGGGGAAGGAAGAAAGGAGGCTAACTGACAAAAAGGTAATGAACAACATTGCAGCTCCCAAGGGAGTAGTGCGCTATATATATATATATATATATATATATATATTGATATATATATATGATCTTGACCAGAAATGACAACTCTCCCCGTTAAAGGCTCATACTGTACCCAGCAATAAAAACAGGTATTACAAAAAAAAGTTCAAAACAAAAACGTTCCACTGTTGCTGCAGATATTCCTCTAATAATATAAAATACATTTAAATTCATATAGATGCAGATGACAAATGGCAGTATACATGATAATTCATAACCCAGTTGAGCTCATGCAAGTGAAAACATTACATTTTTTTAATCCAAAAAGCTGCCCCTTTTGATAATAATTTTACTTATCACCTCGCGTTTAACAGCAGAATCAAATCAATCATTTGGAACAGCAATTGAGAAACTACATGACCACCCTAAACAATTAAACGCAACTGCCTCCTCTACAAACTCAATAAATAAATTGCACATATATTTGATAAAATAGACCACATAGTCTGAACTCCACATAAAATTATTTTGAATGTTTTAGGAGATCTGTCTGAGGATGATAGACCGTATCCCTTAATAAACTTTCTATAGTGTCCAAATTCAGGATGAGGAAAAGTACAAATTTTCCTCTCACATAATAATCTCTGATTATTCACTTTACCTAAACAAACATCAGCTTTTACTAATCTGTTCTCTATAGAGGGCACTCATTTGTGAGAGATTGACAAGTTTGGACAGAATTAAGGCACATAAAGGAGATTATCCTGTAACATCGTCTACCTTTTCTGTGCAATGCATGCTGTTTTGGAGGGCCAGGGATTGAACTGTGTCACAAATAGAATGTGTCCCCCCCATTACTTAGTTTTACTCCCTCTATGTTACCCCAGCTCCAGAGTGATCAAATCCAAAAGCTTTGGCGGATAACCCAGGGATAAAAATCTATCTACTTATAATTATTAGCCTTGCTTACTGTCTCATAGGATCAGACACAATCGTTTTGATCCTTGCCAATTGTTACTTAGGGGTAGCTTTTTTAAGAATTCTGTATGGAAGCTTTGGAATCTAAAGCCTGGTACGCACTAGTAGTTTTTTTCATTCAACCTAGCAGGGCGAATGAAAAAAAGCTGAAGAGCGGAGGAGCTGCTGTACTAACAAATCAATGTTAGGACAGCAATCTCCACTGCTGAGCTATTGTGTTCTGACCATATGCTAATATGCAAGTTACTGTCCTAAAAAGTGTTTGGGGGCCTGATCCTGCCCCAGGGGACATGGATCAATGCAGAAAAAAGTTTTAAAAACGGCCGTTTTTTCAGGAGCAGTGATTTTAATAATGATTAAAGTGAAACAATAAAAGTGTAATATTCCTTTAAATTTCGTGCCTGGGGGGTGTCTATAGTATGCCTGTGAAGGGGCGCATGTTTCCCATGCTTAGAACTGTCCCTGCACAAAGTGTCATTTCGCAAGGAAAAAAAGTCTTTTAAAATCACTTTCCATTGTCGGCTCCCGTAATAGCCGACAATTCACCTGCATTACATCAAAGGGGGCGGGGTCACCCATACGTCACTGGGGAAGCCCATGGCTTCCCTCATCAGCTTCAGAGGGGGCGGGGTCGGGTGACGGGTGGCCCCGCCCTCCTAATATAAGAAACGTCAGCGCTGGGATCCCCGCAGTGTCTCCGCAGTGGAGACAGAAGATGGATGTATGGACAGCGCTAGACTGAAAATCACCCGTCGCTGGATCAGATCAGCCATCGCTGGACCCCGGAAAGATGATCATCGGTCGCTGGATAGCAAGAGTGGATTACCACCGCTGGAATCTTTTTTAATTTTTTTTATTTTTAATAAAGGAATTTTTCAAACGTGTGTTTGTCTTATTTAACCATTTTTACACTTTCTTTGTGATATGGTAGGGGTACTTTTGTACCCACTTACCATTTCAAACAGGGGGGGCGGGATCTGGGGGTCCCCTTGTTAAAGGGGGCTTCCAGATTCTGATAAGCCACCCGCCCACAGACCCCCACAACCACTGGCCAGGGTTGTGGGGATGAGGCCCTTCTCCACATCAACATGGGGACATGTCACAGACCCCCAAAGCATCCTCCCAATGTTGAGGGCATGTGGCCTGGTACGGTTCAGGAGGGGGGGCACTCTCTCGTCCCCCCTCTTTTCCTGCGGCCTGCCAGGTTGTGTGCTCGGATAAAGGGTCTGGTATGGATATTTAGGGGGACCCCCACATCAATTTTTTTTTTTTAATTTGACACGGGGTTCCCCTTAATATCCATACCAGACCTGAAGGGCCTGGTAATTTAATTTAGGGGAACCCCCACGCTTTTTTTTTTTTTTTTTTTTATCAATGAATGAGTTGTCGGCTAATTCAGAGAACACTCATTGAGTGTTCTCTGTATTATGGGAGCCGACAATGGAAAGTGATTTTAAAAGACTTTTTTTCCTTGCGAAATTACACTTTGTGCAGGGACAGTTCTAAGCATGGGAAACATGCGCCCCTTCACAGGCATACTATAGACTCCCCCCAGGAACGAAATTTAAAGGAATATTACACTTTTATTGTTTCACTTTAATCATTATTAAAATCACTGCTCCTGAAAAAACTGCAGTTTTTAAAACTTTTTTTTGCATTGATCCATGTCCCCTGGGGCAGGACCCAGGTACCCAAACACTTTTTAGGACAATAACTTGCATATTAGCTTTTAAAATTAGCACTTTAGATTTCTCTCATAGACTTGTATAGGGTGTTCCGGCTTTTCGAATTTGCCACGAACAGCCCAAATTGTTCACTGTTCGCTGAACAGGCGAACAGGCAATGTTCGAGTCGAACATGAGTTCAACTCGAACTCGAAGCTCATCCCTACACACAAGCTAAATGTGAGTCGGTTTCTATTAAGCCAGATGCCGCCTGATATTCAGCCCGTGTGTATGGCCCTTAAGAATCACATTTCTGTCTGTTGATATAATAAAGAGATCATTTTCAAGTTTATCCTACTGTCTGTAAGTCCTCATATCCAAAAAAATTCTGTTTTTGACTTGAATGTACTGTCAACCTGATGGGATATTTATCACGAGACTCAACTAATTTTGGTAGGGACAAAGGAGGACCTATCCAAAGCAAATGTTACTGTCTATATAGCTTACACAGAAAATTGCACATATTTGTAACAATTCACTTATGTAGACCAACAATTCCTCATTGACCTCCATGAAGGAATGTCATGCATGGGATGGAACATTCAATCCTTTTTACTGGTTAACACAATACATAATAACTTCAACAGAAATGTTCTATGTGTGGTTAAAAAAAATCTGAATACGTTTTCAGACAGTAAGCACTTGTCTCTAGTGCTTGCTGATGTGGTGTAGCTGTATAGTGGCTTTCCACATTTAGAGTTACCAGAGGACAAGTAGTGGTAATTTCAAAGAAACATTTTCACATCCTAATATATAATTTCTGCATGGACACATGGTGTGAAAATAGCTTTTAGATATCAAGCTAAGGGTATAAACAATGAGTCAACTCCTGATATGATTTGATGTCCAGGAGGGTACACTGAGTTATTCTGAACTTTAGGCAATGTATATAGTACAGGAGTAACTGGAAAACATTCTTGTAAGAATTTAGTCAAATTGCTTGCTATTATACCCGCCCCAGGGCTTTGACCAATCCCATTATTTTTCGTTGAATGTCAAGGCAAGATAATTGTCTAATTTATAATAAGAGTAGACATCATAAACCATCACACAAATCCAATTATTAAAAAATCTCAATCCATTACCACAATTGCCCCTCTCTTATCTGCTGCTTTAATGATTGCTGTTTCATGGATAAGAATAACAAGTTCCTGGTATTTTGCATCTTTTAAATTTACATCCAAACTTTATATTTTGCCTTTCCAAAAATTTTGCATCAAATCTCCCACATCATTCATTACTTCTACAACAAATCTATCCACAATTGGATGAATTGGAGGTTTAAAGGAACCAGGCAAATTATATTTATATTTAAGCCTAATTTTTATGAAAAAAATGTTGTAATGTCAAGTTGGACAGGGCCTCATTCAACCCTTTTAGAATTGTGTGTCTTATGTTGTTAAATACCCCCTTATTAGGTTGACTGTACATTAAAATCAAGAACTGATTTTGTTTATTAATCCAATGATTTACAAACAGGATCATAAGCGTATGACTGACCTCTTTATTGAAGCCTAACTCCATGTTTATTTAACTTTATATAGTTTTAGTTTTTCAAGTTAACTATTTCCTTTACTAATAGAAGCACCCGCCATCAAAGCTGTGTAAACTATATTTAGTATTGGCTACATGCAATGTACATCACTCATTTCCAGCTGGGGTACAGGGACTTCACATCTGCAGCTGGAACAAAACCCAGTCAGGTTGAGTGTTGATCAGCTGGTCACAGGAAGGCTTGTATTTTTATCAATATATACAAGGCTTCCTCTGATCAGCTGAGGTGGAGATGATGGCAACATTCACCACCTCAGCCAATCAGAGGATGTCTTGTATTCTTGTATTTATGATCAAATACAAGGTTTCCTGTGAATGGCTGGGCAGCACTCAGTCCAACAGTAGACAGGAAGTGCCCATACCACTGCTAAAACCCAACGCTGTATACTGTATTTAGCTGATGCTATATATAGTTTATACAGTGCTGACAGCGGTACATCTAATAATAAAGAAATCGTTAATTTTGGCCAGGTTGGTCCAAACGATTTAAAGTGAAAATAAGTCTTAAGTAAGAACTTGATTCTTAGATTCCAAAATTTCTATATAGTATCCTTAAAAAGCCAACCCCAAGTCACAATTATAAAAGCGGAAGTAAACCCATCCATAAAACAGTTTAATTTCCGGCATGGGCTGGAAATGTAACACTCCCATTGGTTGGGCTCTCAACCAAACTGTCAAACCATTCAATGTCTGGTGCCATAGCTAATCACATGTGCAGCATCATGGCAGTTGTAGATTAAACAGAGGCAAATATGGCAGCTTTCTTGGCTGAAAACAATAGGGGGGTTTATTTACACTTTAGGGGTTGAAAGAATTGCATTTATTTGGAAAAAAAGCAGGCAAAGTTATTAATGATGAATATATTTTTATCCCAGGGATATCCATTAAAGCATTTGGATTTAACTATTTTGGAGCTCGGAAAAATTGGAGAAGAGGAGGGAACGGGAGGGCATGTTCCATTTTCTAGACAGTTCAACTTCCGGTTTCAAAAATAACCACAATTGTAAAGAAAAGGTGGAAGACCTTATGTGATAATCTCCCCTATATCCCTAATAGGGATAAGCCGAACACCCCTCGGTTCGGAGCAGAACATGCGCACAGGCAAAGAATTTGTGCGAACACGCCTACACTTTTAAAGTCTATGGGACACGCACATGAAAAATCAAAAGTGCTAATTTTAAAGGCTTATATGAAAGTTATTACCAAAAAAAGTGTTTAGGGTCCTGGGTCCTGCCCCAGGGGACATGTATCAATGTAAAAAAAAAGTTTTAAAATAGGTTGTTTTTTCAGGAGCAATTATTTTAATAATGCTTAAAGTGAAAGAATAAAAATTGAATATTCATTTAAATATCGTGCGGGGGGGGGGTCCCCTTAGTCTGCCTGTAAAGTAGCGCATTCTTCCCATGTTCATAACAGTCCCACAGCAAAATTAAATTTCTAAAGGAAAAATGTCATTCAAAATTGCTCGCGGCTGTAATGTGTTTTCGTTTTTACGGCAATATACATAAAAAATCATATAAAAAAAACATATTTTTTTTTTTAAATGGCACGGGGATCCCTCCCAAAATCCATACCAGGCCCTTCAGGTCTTTAACAAGTGGGCCCCCAGATCCCACCCCCCCCATGTGAATGGGTAGGGGTACATTGTACCCCTACCCATTCACCCAAAAAAGTGGCAAAAAAGTAAAAATGACATGAGACAGTTTTGGACAATTCCTTTAGTAAAAAGAAAAAAAAGTGTCCCGTGATGGCCATCCATCTTCAGTAATGGTGTCAACAGTCCTGAAAAAAGCTGTCCCCGAGACTGCCATCTTTTTGCTTTGACAGTTCTTATATAGCCAAGGGCTATAGTGGTTAAGGGGAACCCTGCGCCAAAAAATTTTAAAACAATGGCTCTGGGTTGCCCTTAAAATCTATACCAGACCTGAATTATACACTGAATATCTAATCTACACTAAATGCAGAGTATGTACTGGGCTGTATACAGTATATATATATATATATATATATATATATATATATATATATATATATATATATATATATATATATATATAAAAATATAAATACACTGCCTGTACTGACTGAATACATTCTACACTGAATATCTAACCCCCCCCCCCCCCCTTGGCATGTTTCATCTTTTGTTGCCTCACAACCTGGAATTAACATGGATTGTTTGAGGATTTGCATCATCTAATTTACAGAACATGCCCACAACTTTGAAGATTTTTTTTTTTAATTGTGAAGCAAACAACAAATAGGGCAAATAGGACAAAATAACCGAAAAAGTCAATGTGCATAACTATTCACCCCCCCCCCCCCCCCCCCCCCCAAAGTCAATACTTTGTAGAGCAACCTTTTTGGCTATCACAGCTCCAAGTCGCTTTGGATAAGTCTCTATGAGCTTGCCACATCACTGGGAATTTTGCCCATTCCTCCTTGCAAAACTGCTCCAGGTCCTTCAAGTTGAATGGTTTGTGCTTGTGAACAGCAATCTGACCACAGATTTTCTATTGGATTTAGGTCTGGGCTTTAACTATGTCATTCCAACACAATTACATGTTTCCCCTTAAACCGCTCAAGTGTTGCTTTAGCAGTGTGTTTGGGGTCATTGTCCTGCTGGAAGGTGCACCTCCATCCTAGCCTTAAATCACACACAGAGTGCTAAAAGTTTTGCTCAAGAATATCCCTGTATTTAGCACCATCCATCTTTCCCTCAACTCTGACCAGTTTCCCAGTCCCGTCTGCTGAAAAACATCCCCACAGCATGATGCTGCCACCACCATGGGGATGATGTTCTTTGGGTGATGTGATGTGTTGGGTTTGTGCCAGACAGCATTTTCTTTGATGGCAAAAAAGTTCAATTTTAGTCTCATCAGACCAGAGCACCTTCCTCCATACATTTTGGGAGTCTCCCACATGCCTTTTCACAAACTCAAAACGTTTTGTTTTTTGCTAAAAGTAATGGCTTTCTTCTGGCCACTCTGCCTATAAAGCCCAACTCTATGGAGCGTATGGCTTATTGTCGTCCTATGTACAGATACTCCAGTCTCTGCTGTGGAATGCTACAGCTCCTCCAGGGTTACCTTAGGTCTCTGTGCTGCCTTTCTGATTAATGCCCTCCTTGCCTGGTCTGCGAGTTTTGGTGTGCAGTCGTCTCTTGGCAGGTTTGAAGTTCTGCCATGTTCTTTCCATTTGGTTATGATGGATTTGATGGTGCTCCTATGAATCGTCAAAGATTTGGATATTTTTTATACCCTAACCCTGACTTGTACTTCTCAACAACATTGTCCCTTACTTGTTTGGAGAGTTCCTTGGTCTTCATGGCAGTGTTCGGTTAGTGGTGCCTCTTGCTTAGGTGTTGCAGCCTCTGGGCCTTTAAAAAAGGTGTGTATATGTAATGACAGATCATGTGACACTTAGATTGCACACAGGTGGACATCATTTCACTAATTATGCGACTTCTGAAGGTAATTGGTTGCACTTTATGGGCTTCATAACAAAGGGGTCGAATACATACACACATGCCAATTATCATTTTTTTATTTCTGAAAAATAGTTTTATGTATATATTTTTCTAATTTTACTTAGACTATTGTGTTCTGATCCATCACATATAATTCAGATTGAGAAAAAAACATTGAACTAAAGGCTGTAATGTAACAAAATAGGTAAAAAGTCAAGGGGGTGAATACTTTTGCAAGCCACCCCAAAGCACCTTGTCCCCATGTTGATGAGGACAATGGCCTCTTCCCAACAACCCTGGCCGTTGGTTGTTGGGGTCTGCAAGCGGGGGGCTTATCGGAATCCGGGAGCCCTCTTTAATAAGGGGGCCCCCAGATCCCGGCCCCCCACCCTATGTGAATGAGTATGGGGTACATCGTACCCCTACCCATTCACCTGGGGAAAAAAAGTGTCCATTAAAAAAAAACCACAGGTTTTTAAAGTAATTTATTAATCAGCTCCGGGTATCTTCTTCCAAATTTCTTCTTCTGGCGTCAAGTCCCGGGGCATGCTGGGACTGTGACATCATAAGGGGCGGCGTCACCGCATAACATCACCCGGTGACCGTGCCCCATACCTATATAAGTCGCCGTGCACGTCGTACAAGCCATTACATCAGAAGAGAGCGTCGTGTCAACATTGGAATAAGAAAGAAGAGAGAAGGGAAGGAGGACAGAGGAGACCAGGCTCCTCCGCTAGTAAAAGAGCTGGAAGAAGATAATGGAGGAGACAGCAGAAGAACCAGAGAGTGGGAGACGACACCAGAGAGCAGGTGAAGAGGCCGGGCACCGGGAGAAGAGCCCGAAAACAGAGTGGAGAAGTCGGAAGAAGAACCCCCAAAGTTGGAAAAAAAAACCTGGAGCTGATTAATAAATTACTTTAAAAACCTGTGTTGTGTTTTTTTTATATTGACACTTTTTTTCCCCAGGTGAATGGGTAGGGGTACAATGTACCCCATACTCATTCACATAGGGTGGGGGGCCAGGATCTGGGGACCCCCTTATTAAAGGGGGCTCCCGGATTCCGATTAGCCCCCCCTGCCGGCAGACCCCAACAACCAACGGCCAGGATTGTCGGGAAGAGGCCCTTGTCCTCATCAACATGGGGACAAGGTGCTTTGGGGTGGGAGGCCGCAGGGCGCCCCCTTCCCCAAAGCAACCACCCCCCATGTTGAGGGCATGCGGCCTGGTACGGTTCAGGAGGGAGGGGACGCTCGCTTGTCCCTACCCCCTTTCCTGACCAGCCAGGCTGCGTGCTCAGAAAAGGGTCTGGTATAGATTTTGGGGGGACCCCCATGCCGTTTTTTCAGCGTAGGATGTTCCCATTAGAATCCATACCAGACCTAAGGGCCTGGTATGCTCCTGGAGGGGGAACCCATGCCAGTTTTTTATTTAAAATTTGGGTTCCCCCTCGAGAGCTGATTATTCTCTGATTGGCCACAGCCAAAGTTGCCTGGCCTGGGGCGACTTAAAGTCATGTTGTAAGTCGCCCCAAGTCACGCTGTTATTCATACTTAAGTCGTGTCCAAGTCGTTTCCAAAAATCACGCTGGAAGTCGCGTTGCCCTTGTGTGAACCGGCTCTTATTGATCTTCTGCAAAAAAGGAGGACATTGAAGAGAAAACTTCTCCTAGAGAAACGGACAGCAATAAAAACCTGACAAGAGTTTTAACCCTTCACTTTTCTAACTAAAAATAGTAAAAAGAAGTTCTGGCTTTAGATACCCTTTAATATGTGCACCCTCCCTTCTAGATTGTAAGCTCTAACGAGCAGGGCCCTCTGATCCCTCCTGTATTGATTTGTATTGTAAGTGTACTGTCTACCCTCATATTGTAAAGCGCTGCGCAAATTGTTGGCGCTATATAAATCCTGAATAATAATAATAATAATGTGAACAACAAAAATGTTCTGCGAAAAAATACTCTCGGAAGATAAACCCTTTTTTTTTTTTTTGCAGCGATGAAGAAGTGTAAAATAAAAGAACCACAATGACATATATTTTCTGAGGGCAAAAAAAATATATACAGACCTTACTTTAACTGAGCTACCACATTGCCAGTCAAGGAAAGGGACACACAATTGTTGAAAAAAAAAAAAAAAAAAAAGACATTGTGCTGTTGATCTATGGGAAATGTTGGGTCCAAAGAAGCAGCAAAAACTGACGAGGTGAAAGGAACCATGCTTTGTGCAGCTGACATTTTGAATCAACTCTTTTTTAGACTCAAATGCTCTCCTTATTTAACCCTGTATCCTGATGATAGCGCTGATGCCAGTGGTCTAGCTGTGCTTGTAGTTTTTGTGCAATATCTGTTTACTGATTACATGTCCAAAGACATTTTGATCTTTTACAACTTGAAAACAACTACTACCAGGAAAGGTATCTATGGAAAAAATGGACAGCTTTCACAGTTTGGGCTTTAGATGCGAATCACTGCACTGTTGGGTAAATGGCAATGAAGGGTCCAATTTCCGAATTTTTACAGGAATTAAGTCTGTTATTGTTCAAGCAATCAGTGTTTACTCCACCAAGAAATATTGCCCCTGAAAACTATGCCTGCAGAGCTAAAAATAACATTTCATTCAGTGGTGCAAATTGTGAACTACATGAAATGACATCAAGGCTATTTAAGGTAACTTTGCAATAAAATGGGCAGTGGCTATGATTGCTCGCTATTTTATACAGATGTCAGATGTTGTATGATTTATCACTACTTATTATTTTACGACAGTTAAGCCTTACTGCAGGGTTCACAATGGCAACCAGGTAGGATAGAAGGTGGAGAACAATGCCGTCACTAGGGATGACAAAATCTGCCTCGGGTTTAATTTGCAGCAAGCTTGGCAAAGCCTGTTTGAAATTCAGTGAAGCCCACCGAAATTTATGGAGGATGAATCTTGTTTGAAAATTATGGTCATTGCTATTAGGCCAAACAATTGTCAAAAAAGCTGGGCAATGCCATGGGGGACATACACCAATATCAAACCATTTAAAAAATACAATGCAGTCACAAGAAGGTCTTTTTTATGTAGGTTTGAGGATGATGTGGTAAAAATATAAACCCTTTACAATAAAGGCTTAAGGCATGCCATAGACTGGGTTCACACTTTCATCCTGAGAGACATCCCAATCCAGCAAAGAGACACCCCCATTGCAGAAAAGAGACAGCCTCATACCAGAAAATAGACAGTCCCAGTCCAGCAAAGAGACAGCCCAAGGCCAGCAAAGAGGCAGCCCTAGACCAGCAAAGAGACATCCCTAGACCAACAAAGAGACATCCCTAGATCAACAAAGAGACAGCCCCAGTGTGCTCTATGGCCAGTCTGGGCCTGCTTGTGTACCTCAGGCAGTTAATAAATGATGGGTGTCCTTGGAGGGGATGAAACCAAAAACAATTTCTCCTTTTGGTTAATAACCTCCTGTTGGTAACCCCTGTTAACCAATTTGCATAGTTACATAGTTAGATTGAAAAAAAGACACAAGTCCACCTAGTTCAACCAAAAAATAAATAAAAATTACAATCCCATATACACAATCCTTCACACACAGTTGATCCAGAGGAAGGCAAAAAACCCCAGCAAAGCATGCTCCAATTTACTACAGCAGGGGAAAAAAAATCCTTCCTGATCCCCTGAGAGGCAAATCAGATTTTCCCTGGATCTGCTTTACATATAAATGTTAGTACCGAGTTATAGACTTGTGCACAATGGAAAATTTCGTTTCGTTTCGGTTCGTTGTCATTTGTAAAATACATCATTTCGTTCTGTTATATTCGTTATGTTACGTTAATATGTTTTTGGATAATTCGTTATTATTCGTAGAGTGACGAATTCATTCGTTCTTATTCGTTGAAATTCGCTATTTATGTATGTATAGACATTCATGATAATGATTCGTAGTTTGGAAAGTCGTTTGTTTATTGAATCTTTTAACACACACAATGACAACGCCTCTTCTCCTCGGCTCAAATACAATACAACACCCTTCTAACTCAGTTCTCAGGAATGCACTTTGCCAGTAATCCAACCTCCGGCACAAATTAATTAGCTGATTGGACTATAAGATTTACTTTGAGCTGACCTTTTGTTTCATTAGATATTTAAAGAATTACCGAATCATGTCGAATTAATTCAAATTCATTCGTCATATTTCTTTCCTATTTGTTGTTATTCGTTATTTTTTTATTCTGACATTCGAATGTATCCGAATGTCCGAAAGATGCAAAATTCGGCCCAATTTCGATTCGTTACGAAACGAATTCCACAAGCCTACCGAGTTATATTATTGTATATTTAGGAAAGAATCCAGTCCTTTTTTAAAGCAATCTACTGAGCTGGCCAGAACCATCTCTGGTGGGAGTCTATTACACATTTCCACAGCTCTTACTGTGAAGAAACCTTTCCGTATTTGGAGATGAAATCTTTTTTCCTCTAGACTTAAAGAGTGCCCTAACTTTCTTTTAAAGATCAACCTCGGGTCCCTCCTCTAAGAAACATAGGTGTCACAGTCTCTCCAAATTTTATTCTATAAGGACCCTCAAAAGAGAAACACGAGTACCCCGTGGACTTTTAGGCGAACAAGGAAACAACTTATTTATTAAAATATCATTTATTTGAAAAATATATATTAAAAAATATGTATAAAATACATTCTATGCAGTAGAGTTCCTTTACAAACTGACGGTTTTTGCCTTAAGAACAAGTGCTTCCGTGACTAACACCCACCTAATCCATTTAATGGTGTTCTTTGTTGGCTGATACATGGTGGTCGCTCTGGGTTGATCCTTGCGTGGGCTGCTCTGGGCTCAGGTGGCGTTCATTGTTCCTTAGTGGACAGACAGCTGCAAAGTTTTTCTAAAGTTTTTTCAAAAGAAACTTTCTGAAGGACCAATCTATGCACATATATTTTATACAAGTTCAGCAATACAAATAGAATGTATTTTACACATATTTTTTAATATATATTTTTCAAATAAATGATATTTTAATAAATAAGGTTTTTCCTTGTTCGCCTATAAAGTCCCGCTGTACCGGGGGGGTACTCGTGTCTCTCTTTTGAGGATCATTATAGAATCAATCTTGGGATGTTGGCAACATTTTCTGATTTAAGATTTCTCTGTATGGTTCACCATTTTTGTATTACTCCAGATTTTATTCATTTCAGTTATATAGGACTCTTTATCCAATACAACAATACCCCTCCCCTTATCTGCCGGTCTAATAACAAGATCCTTACAATCACATAACTGTTGTAACCCCAACTCCAAATTAGACTGCAGTTTAGTATTGCGAATATTAACGTTATCAAGGTCCCTTAATACAACATCTCTAAATACCCTAACAGAGGGAGCCATCCCCCCCCCACCGGGGGATTAACTGCTTTCTGCCCGCCCCCCATCATCAAATTACGGCGGGGCGATGCAGCTCTTTTTCTGGGATGCTGTCATATGATGGCATCCCAGAACGGTCGCCCTTGTGGGCGAGCATCGCGGTGATCGCGGACGCACCTCCCATCTCTGTAAAGAGCCATGTCCACTGCTTTTTAACCATGTGATCGGCTATGTCCAATCACAGCCGGTCACATGTAAACAAGGAGATGCCGGTAATCCATTCTCCTCACCTCACGCTGACAGAGTGTGAGGAGAGGAGAGCTGATCAGTGGCATCTCCTCACAGGGGGACATCTAGGGATGTAATCAGGGCACTGATCATCAGTGCCCTGATTACAATAAATAAAGACAGTGTCAAAAACAGTGCCCACTAATGCCAGCATACAGTGCCCACCAGTGGCAGAAAAGAGTACCCACCACTGCCCACAAGTACCACCAATCAGTGCGCATTAGCGATGCCAGTTAATGCCAGAAATCAGTGCCGCCTATCAGTGCTTCCCATCAATGCCCATCACTGCTGTTGATCAATGCTGCCCATCAATGCCCATCACTGCTGTCGATCAATGCCCATCAGTGCCCATCTGTACTGCCTATCAGTGCCCAGCAGTGCCACCCAACAGTGGTCATCAGTGCCACTTTTTTTTTTTAAACCTAGCAGTGATTAAATACCACCAAAAGAAAGTTCTTGTGTGAAGAAAATGATAAAAAAAATGTGTTTATGTACAGTGTTGCATGACCGCGTAATTGTCATTCAAAGTGCGACAGCGCTGAAAGCTGAAAAATGGCTTGGGCAGGAAGGGGGTGGAAGTGCCTGGTAGGCAAGTGGTTAAACAGGGAGGTGTTACGAAGGTTGAATGATTGGATACCTATTGGAATTGATCTTCCCTCTCGAATGGGATTGGAGGCCATCTTTTTGTTGTTATTTTTATCTGAGTCATTTATCTAGTCTTGTCTAGTGTTTTGGTGCTAGTTTTGCGGTAGGTTTCCAGCCATGTTTATCTCACCTTTTTAAGAGTATATATGTTATTGTACTCTTTTAGCTGTAATGCATTTTGCTTATGGGGACACTCGAGTCATACAGACATCATGTCTGGTGTGCGCAGTGATATTTCTCGCCTCCTTCGGGTCCCGCTATTGCAGATGAGGCTTGAGGTTGAGCCCAGATTGAGGCTTGGATATTTCTTTGTGAGTCGCAAAGCTATTTCAGCAAAAGTGAGGCTTGGCTGGATGCTATTTATAGCGATGACAGCAAGTGTTTCTCATGCCCCGTAAGAAGTCCATTTGTGATGAAACCGGTCAGGTGGAGGAACATATACTTGTCATGGCGCTTCCTTTATCTGCTGCAGATTGTTGCTGTTTTTATCCCTGCCTGTACTTCTTTGGGAATGTGCAAGTGCAACTTTTAGCTCAATAAAATTCCTGTAAGAAGGTTCTACACTATTGGAGCCCTTTTTCTTTATTTGGTTTATTACTGGATTATGCGCATGACCAGTCAGAAAAAAACTGCATGTTGGATGCACATCATCTCCGATGTCTGTCTTGGATCTCATCAGTGGTGGATGTACTAAGGCTACTGTGACCTTCCGTAATCAGAGGGTCCATGCTTTGTGGCAAGAGTACATCTTAACCTGTGTGTCGGTGGCCCTCACGGGGTGGAGGACTCTCCTTTTAAATTTACATTCACTAACATTCCTATGATGGGTCTCTTCCGTTCTGTTCCATAGCTATCTGACGTTGTGATCTTAGCCATTGTGCTTCTGGACTAGGGAGAGACTTTGTTTATACACTTTTTCTGCACATTTATGATTTGTTTATATTCAATCATATATATTTTTTTTTAGCACAACTTTTTTTTCTTTGTCACTGCTTTGTTGTGTTTATATCTCACAATATTTGTTGCAGCTTTTATACCTATATGTTGTGTAATATTTTCAGCACAAGCACAATATTGCTTTGCAGTTTAGATGGGGAATGGGTTATACATGGTAGAAAACAAGAACAGTGGCGTCACTAGGATTGGTGTCACCCGGTGCTGTAAAATATGGTGTCACCCCCCCTCGGGGAATGGATGGAGACGGGATGGAATGGGGGGTGGATGGAGTAGGGATGGGATGGGGGGGTGGATGGAGTAGGGATGGGATGGGGGGGTGGATGGAGCTGGGATGGGATCGGGGTGGTGGATGGAGCTGGGATGGGATGGGGGGTGGATGGAGCTGGGATGGGATCAGGGGATGGATGGAGCTGGAATGGGGGGTGGATTCAGCAGGGATGGGATCGGGGTGGGATGGAAGCGGGATTGGATCGGGGAAATGGATGAAGCTTGGATGGGATGGGGGGTGAATGGAGCTGGGATGGGATCCAGGGGGATGGATGGAGCAGGGATGGGATGGGGTGGATGGAGCAGGGATGGGATCAAGGGGGGTGGATGGAGCAGGGATGGGATCAAGGGGATGGATGGAGCTGGGATGGAATGGGGAGTGGATAGGGCAGGGATGGGGGGTGGATGGAACTGGGTTTTGATTTTTGATTTTGGGGGGTGGGGGTTATAGTATATGTGCTAGGGGGTGCTTTGGGAGGGGAGAGGAATTGTGCTGGGAGGGTTCAATGTCAAATCTCCCCCCTCCTTTTAGCACAAGTCATTTCTAACCCGAAACAAAGCACCCCCTAATACATAGTGTCAACCCACCCTCCGCCCGCCCTCCCTTCCGAAAATGACTCCTGGCAGCATAGATGTCCCACTTCTCTGCAATACCTCGGCCCCGGGCAGGTGCTGTGACACACTGTCCATTTCCTCCTCCTTTGCTTTTCCTCCTGGTCTGTGTACGTGAAACGTCAGAGCCAAGGAAGAGGCAGCTATAGCCCAGGGAGAGAGATGATTGTAGCTTGTGGGACAATCAATGTCAGACTCCGGGCACTTCTGCCTCACTCCCTCCTCCCCCACTCTCCCAGCACATCACATGCAGCTGAGATCTGTAAGGGAAGGAGGGAGCCGCAGCGCCGGTGCCAGTCTTAGCCTGGTATCACGCTCTGGTGGGTGTCACCCGGGTGTTGACCGCACCCCCCGCCCCCCCCCCCCAGCGATCCCACTGAACAAGAATAACCATTAGATAAAACAACAATCAGCACTGTAATTAACCACTTCAGCCCGAAGGATTTTACCCCCTTCCTTACCAGAGCACTTTTTGCGATTCGGCACTATGCTGCTTTAACTGACAATTGCGCGGTCATGCGATGTTTCAACCAAACAAAATTGACGTCCTTTTTTTCCCACAAATAGAGCTTTATTTTGGTGGTATTTGATCACCTCTGCGTTTTTTATTTTTTGCGCTATAAACAAAAGAAGAGCGTCAATTTTGAAAAAATATATATTTTTTACTTTTTGCTATAATAAATATCCAATTTTTTAAAAAAAATAATAATTTTTTCCTCAGTTTAGGCCGATACGTATTCTTCTACATATTTTTGGAAAAAAAAAATCGCAATAAGCATATATTGATTGCAAAAGTTATAGCATCTACAAAATAGGGGATAGATTTATGGCTTTTTTTTTACTACTAATGGTGGTGATCTGCGATTTTTTTTCATGACTGCGACATTATGGCGGACACATCGGACACTTTTGACACATTTTTGGGACCATTCACATTTATACAGTGATCAGTGCTATAAAATTGCACTGATTACTGTGTAAATGTGACTGGCAGGGAAGGGGTTAACACTAGGGGGCGCTGCATGGGTTAATTATGTTCCCTGGGAGTGATTCTAACTGTGGGGGGAGGGGGCTCACAAGGGGAGGAGACCGATCGGTGTTCCCCTGTACTGCAAACACACCTTTGGTCTCCTCTCCTCTGACAGCACGTGGATCTGTGTGTTTACATACACAGATCCACGGTCCTGCTGTGTTCCCAAGCAATTGCGGGTGCCCGGCGGACATCACGGCCGCTGGGCGTGCGCCCCATAGATGGCCGGGAATGAGAGGACGTCATATGACGCCCACCCAGGATGGGAGATCCCATCTGTGGGCGTCATATTACAATATGCCGGTGCTGAATTGGTTAAGTTCAGGTAAATCAGTATCAAATATGTTCCAAAGATCCGTAGATCTGCAGCAAGCTTGTGCCACTCTGTGACATCCCCATACAAAATTAGTTTAGTTCCCCGGCAATAAAAATAGAGACACCAAGCACCCAGAGGTGGTAGGTTGGGGCGCCTGCATTAGAGGTGTAATGTATCCAAGTGGCCCAAATACCATAGAACTTCTCATGTCTGACCTTATACATCACCACCCATTCCTCCGCTGCCATAATGCCAGGTGGATCCAGTCATCTCGGCCAGTAACATGAGCCATTTTCCAATGAATGGGAATCAAACGTCTGGCTGCATTCAAGAGGTGAGGCAGGACCAAGTTACGATAGTGACTGAGAGGGATGGATGGCACGTGAAGCAAGAACTCCAGGCAAGAGTCTCTCAATTCAACATCTAGTATTACCTTTATCTGTGCTGCAATATCTTGCCTAAATTGCCGGAACCTCGGGCATTCCCACCAAACATGTAGATAAGCCCACAGCCTCTCCAGTAGGTATCTGGGTTTCCTGGCCAGGGTGACAGGGACTCTGTACCACAGGGTCAATAGCTTAAAGCCATTCTCCTGCATCTTTGTGTCCACAGAACTCTTGTGAGTAAGGCTATATAGGTAGTCTAGCTTGGTGTACGTGAACGTAAGCTGCAAGTCTCTATCCCATTCCCTTATCTAGACTGGTCTGCTCCTAGACTCAGCTGACACCAGCATCTCATAGAGGACTGAGATAGAGTGAGGGACAGGAGCAACCGATATACACAGTTTCTCAAACTAATCAAGGAGGACGGGACTCTGATGGGTTGAGGTAATCTGCACACAAAATTATGTAACTGTCTAATGTCAATCATCCATCAGGAAACCCCTGTGCGTTCAGAGCATCCCACAATTTTAATGCATGGGTGGTGACCGGGCAGACAAGATCCGATAGACCCCAATATTCCTGGAAGAGCCAAATGGCAAGAGACAGATTATGACCAGCCAAAAATTTCTCAAGGGAAACCCAAACTTTAGTATTAACGTGATCATGCCAATCCAATATCTGCTGTAGAGCTATCGCCTCATAATATTTCTAAAGGGAGAGTACCCCCAAGCCCTCCAACAACTTAGGGCATTTCCAGGTGCGAAGGGCTAGGTGAGGGCTCTGCCCATGGCAAATACATTTCAGAAACAGACTGTTGAAGGCCGAGAAGAAAGATCTGGGTACCTATATAGGTACCATATGAAGGTAAAAAGGAACTCTTGGTAACACATTCATTTTCAATATACTGACTCGGCCCATTCAGGAGAAAGGGGCATAGTTACTAGTGTATAATTGTGAAAATTGGCCTGGGAGATGAATGCCTAGACATTTAAAGCAAGAGCAGCACCAGCTAAAGGAGAAAGAGGCCTGCAGCTGGGTGCGCAGACCAGGGGGAATAGCAAGAGGGAGAATCTCTAACTTACTATAATACATTTTTAAATTTGATAATGAATGGAGTCTCTACAGCTCAGTCAAGATATTAGGGAGGGAGATCAGTGGATCAGCTACATAAAATAGGACATCGTCTGCATATGCCGTCAGCTTATGTTCCGTCATCCCCACCCTAAATCCCCTAATGCTAGGGTTCAGGCGAATCATATTTAACAAGGGTTCAAGGGTTAGGGCGAAGATGAGTGGAGACAGGGGACACCCCTGTCTACTCCCATTTCGTATATGAAAGGGGCCAGAAAAAGTTCTAATCACCTGGACTTAAGCCTCAGGGGTACTGTATAAGGACCCTATGCAGCTGAGCATGTTATGGCGGAGACCCAGCCTGGTCAGCGTGGCTTGAAGATATGCCCAGTCCACTCTATCAAAGGTCTTCTCTGTGTCAGACAGTAGAAGGCAGGGTGGACAGGCAGTCTGTGAGTTCATCCAGTTGATCAGCTGGGTTGCCCCCTATCCTCCCTCCCTGCTATAAATCCCGCTTGGTCCAGTTGTATCACAGTCGTTAGAATAGGCTTCAATCTGTTTGCCAGGACCTTTGCTAAAATCTTTATCAGTATTCAACTGTGAAATTGGTCTATAGCTACTTGGGGCTACTTGGAGAACTACGATATGGGCCAACAGGGCTTCTTTGGGGATACCTATTCCTGAAGACTGGGCATTAAAAAAGGTAGAAATATGGCCAGAGAGGAGAGGGAGGAATTTGCGGTAGTAGGCGTTTCTAAACTAGTCAGGGCCCAGGCTTTTGCCTTTTGGCATATCCTTGATGACCCCCCCTAATTCTGTCAGGGAAATAGGTTCGTTCAGCTGCTTGCTGGTTTGTGGCGTGAGCTGGGGAAGTTGTGCTTAGTCAAGATCCTGCGACGAGCAACTCTGCTTTCTGAATCAACGTCTTTGGCTTCATTTCAGGTCCAAATTCAAGCAAACATTCAGATCTCAAACGGTGAACAGGGACCCCCTGCTGTGAGCCGCTCCAAACATAGTGTGAACCCACTAAAGCTGTACATTGTGTTATGGAATAGTAAGATTTTCACAGACAACCTCGGTGACAGTATATTTTTGCAGCATGAATATTGACTGTGGAGTTTTTCTTTTACAGATAGCTTGGCTTATTTACAGCAGCATACCCGCCCTTATTTATTTCAGCTTACAAAAAGGCTATTTTACGATGAGACAGAGCCTCATCCCTAGCAGCCAACAGAAGATCTTAGCTGCAATGTATAAATTTGGCATTTGTATTCAGATGGTTTATATGTCCATGCTGACAAAAACAAATCTCTCTAATAATACACACCTAAACTGAGCATGTACTATGGTTGCCACCTTTTCTTCTAGTCAAACCCGAACACTTTAGCGGTGCACAGCAATTTTTCTATTTTTTTTTATAGTATAAACTATACATAGATTTTGCGATTAAATAACATTTCTAATCATATGAAAAGAATAACAAGAGTCCCCCTTTACATCAAAGTCCGCAGAGTTCCCCTTTTACATTTGAACTTGCAGAGTTCCCTTACACTGTAAGGGGGGACTCTGCAGACTCTGATGTAAGGGAGAACTATGAGAAATCTAACATAAGAATGCTCTGGGAACCCTGATTTAAGGGGGAACACTGAGAACTCTGATATATAGAGGACTCTGATGTAAGGAGGAACACTGTGACCTCTGGTGTAAATGGGAACTCTGATTTACCTTAGTGTACTCACTCGGAGACGGAAGAGAGAAGGGGGAGAGTTCAGTCACATACAGGGATGGACGGTGAGCTCATTCACCCCTTGGCATTCAGCACCTCTCATCTAGGGATTGGCGTGTGAGCAGACAAAGAGGGGTAGGGGTGGGTGGAAGAGGTGCAGATCGAGCCCTCTCTCCTCTCCCGTGTGTGTGTGTGTGTGTAAGGGGGGTGGGGGGATTGTTAGTGCTGGCTTTGGGCAGTGTGAAAGAGAGTATAACACACATTCTTGGCTTACACATCTACAGCCAGCAACCCTGCTGGGAAGCCATAGTCCGCTCTGAATGTGTCCGGGTTTCAGGCAGTCTGAAACCCAGATGCATGATTCCAAACCCGAACTGTCCGGGTGAATCACGGACGGGTGGCAACCCTAGCATGTGCAGCCTGCCACCAAGGCTTGGTTCTATCAGGAGATGGTTTGGGGACTGTGGAAGAAGGGGAGGATCATAGAAGACATGGAGGATTAACCCCTTAGGTTCCACAGTGAGTAAAACAAGCATGCTTTACTGCATATACAAAACTGATTTACTGTTGTGGGTTTGGTAACACGTTCAAAAAAGTACCGTACAAACTGTATGTGTTTGCATTCGAAATCTAGAGTTTGAGAAAAGGCTGCTTTGGACCTGTTTCAGCATATATTTAAATTCACCTCAACGGGACATGCTGCATCTGAAGAAACATAATACAGAGCAGACCAAACACAGCCTCTGAACCGTGATCTTCACCAGTGTTTTGCAACCTTTTTTTGTAATCAAGGCATAGTTTAGAATTGTGTACATCCCCCGGTCACACCAGTCTGTGGGTTTGTTCACACAAGATGGTGTGTCGGAGGAAGAGCACTTTTTTGGGTGTTCTGTTTTTCTTAATGGGCTGCTCTAAGCTCGTGAAACACATAAAAAACGGTGCTGGCATGATTTTTAAATTGAGCCCCACCAAAATACATGCTACTGCGGTACTGTGCGTTTCCGTGGGCGCAACCATGCAATTCTAGGGAAGGCATGCCAAACGCAGGAAACAATACCATTCTACATGGGTGTTAAAAAAAACTGACCTGGTTCTTTTTATGGAAAATGTTAAACAAGGGCTTTTCTACATGGCTTACTAAATCTCGGGTCAGTTTCTCAGGCCTATTATCAGTAACAATGTATCCCCACATCTATTTTTGGTTTCAGGCCTCATATTGTATGGATAGAATAAATGCGGCAGCTCACTTAAAGTGAGGCTTTCTGGAGGTAGCAGGGAATGGCTAGTATATCTAGGGCCCTACAGCAGCCGTCTATTTGGCAACCTCTGGCCTTTTGTTCCCGTCTGGCATTCGTGCAACTAATAATCCCCAACAAGGACTTTACACAGTGTCCCAGGAGCTGGCTGCCACCCAGCATCCACAGGTAGATCCTTAGAAGATAACGACAACCTTCTCCAGACTTAAGACTTCAGTGCAGTGCCCTCATGCAAATGTAATCATTAGGCAATCTTCCATAGGCCCTCAACCCAGCAGCTGCTGAGGCCCAGACTGCAGCTTCTTTTCTTTAGTAGAGCTGCCTCCAGGGGCAGCAGCCCCAAGAAAACCTGGAACATCCCTTGAGGTCAGGCCTCCTGCACATTTATCACCTCTCCAGGCAAAATCTG
Source organism: Lithobates pipiens (assembly GCF_037356315.1). Lineage (NCBI taxonomy): Eukaryota > Metazoa > Chordata > Amphibia > Anura > Ranidae > Lithobates > Lithobates pipiens. The sequence goes on from NW_027507788.1 coordinate 115,934,903, forward strand.
GATACCTCCCTCTAGGGATTCACTTGGTCATTATAAATAGTCAACTGATCACCTTAACCACTTATCGCCGAACGCCTATACACATCCTCACTTTGAGGACAGATATCGCTGTTATACTGTGCATGCGCGTAGAAGCGAACACATATGTGAGAAGCACCCATATATGAAAATGGTGTTCAAACCACATATGTGAGCTATCGCCGCGATTGGTAGAGCGAGAGCAATAATTCTAGCCCTAGACTTCCTCTGTAACTCAAAATGCAACCTGAATTTTTTAAACGTTGTCTATGTAGAAATTTTTAAACGTCGCCTATGGAGATTAAGGGTAAAAGTTTGACACCATTCCACGAGCGGACGCAATTTTGAAGTGTGACATGTTGGTTATCAATTTCCTCGGCGTAACATTAGCGTAACATTATCTTTCACAATTAAAAAATTGGGCTAACTTTACTGTTGTCTTATTTTTTAATTATAAAAAGTGTATTTTAAAAAAAAAATTGCGCTTGTAAGACCACTGCGCAAATACGGTGTGACAGAAGGTATTGCAACAACTGGAGGCACACAACATCCACTAACTCCTGCAGATGCCTCTATTAGAGAACACCAGCAAAAAAGGGTAGATACAGGTGTATACTGTGCTGGAGGCCCACAACATCCACTAACTCCTGCAGACGCCTGTATTAGAGAACACTAGTGATGGATGAACTTCCGACGGGACGTTTCGCGAACGCGGCCGATAGTTCGCGAACCATAACGTTCGCGGCGGGCCCCATTGACTTCAATGGGAGGTGAACTTTGCAAACCTACAGGTCAAATTTGCAGCCACAAAATAATTAATAGCTGTGCAAACATAGTCCCACCACATGGTCAATGACATAACACATGTATGAGGTGAATCTGGGATCGACAACTACAAGCATTCTTTTTTTATATGTGAAATTGTTGTGACAATTCAGGTATGTGGAGTGCATGAAGGCAATGGAGGAGAAGGAAGGTCAGGGACCAGGGTAGGCAAAGAAGAGGGTGCAGGAGATGATCACCAGCAGCGTGACATACAGCAATGACACCTGCAACGTGATAGAGTGATCTGACACCAGCACCATGATAGAGAGCACTGACATCAGCAGCGTGACATACAGCAATGACACCTGCACCGTGATAGAGTGATCTGACACCAGCACCGTGATAGAGAGCACTGACATCAGCAGCGTGACATACAGCAATGACACCTGCACCGTGATAGAGTGATCTGACACCAGCACCGTGATAGAGAGCACTGACATCAGCAGCATGACATAAAGCACTCACACCAGCACCGTGATATGCAGCACTGACATCAGCAGCGTGACATACAGCAATGACACCTGCACCATGATAGAGTGATCTGACACCAGCACCATGATAGAGAGCACTGACATCAGCAGCGTGACATAAAGCACTCACACCAGCACCGTGATATACAGCACTGACATCAGCAGCGTGACATACAGCAATGACACCTGCACTGTGATAGAGTGATCTGACACCAGCACCGTGATAGAGAGCACTGACATCAGCAGCGTGACATAAAGCACTCACACCAGCACCGTGATATACAGCACTGACACCAGCACCGTGATATACAGCACTGGCATCAGCACCGTCATATACAGCACTGACACCAGCACCGTGATATACAGCACTGACACCAGCACTGTGATATACAGCACTGACATCAGCAGCGTGACATACAGCAATGACACCTGCACCATGATAGAGTGATCTGACACCAGCACCGTGATAGAGAGCACTGACATCAGCAGCGTGACATAAAGCACTCACACCAGCACCGTGATATACAGCACTGACACCAGCACCGTGACATACAGCATTGACACCAGCAACGTGATATACAGCACTGACACCAGCACAGTGATATACAGCACTGGCATCAGCAGCGTGACATACAGCAATGACACCTGCACCGTGATAGAGTGATCTGACACCAGCACCATGATAGAGAGCACTGACATCAGCAGCGTGACATAAAGCACTCACACCAGCACCGTGATATACAGCACTGACACCAGCACCGTGATATACAGCACTGACACCAGCACCGTGATATACAGCACTGACACCAGCACCGTGATATACAGCACTGACATCAGCAGCGTGACATACAGCACTGACACCTGCACCGTAAGCAGCCCCAGGAGGAAGTCAGCATAGCACAGGGATGGTGGGAGCCCCTCATAATGAGCATAGCACAGGGATGGTGGGAGCCCCTCATAATATGCACAGCAGAGGTACAGCCCCAGGAGGAAGTCAGCACAGCACAGGGATGGTGGGAGCCCCTCATAATAAGCAGCCCCAGGAGGATGTCAGCATAGCACAGGGATGGTGGGAACCCTTCATAATAAGCAGCCCCAGGAGGAAGTCAGCACAGCACAGGGATGGTGAGAGCCCCTCATAATGAGCATAGCACAGGGATGGTGGGAGCCCCTCATAATATGCACAGCAGAGGTACAGCCCCAGGAGGAAGTCAGCACAGCACAGGGATGGTGGGAGCCCCTCATAATAAGCAGCCCCAGGAGAATGTCAGCATAGCACAGGGATGGTGGGAGCCCCTCATAATGAGCATAGCACAGGGATGGTGGGAGCCCCTCACAATGAGCATAGCACAGGGATGGTGGAAGCCCCTCATAATAAGCAGCCCCAGGAGGAAGTCAGCACAGCACAGGGATGGTGGGAGCCCCTCATAATAAACAGCCCCAGGAGGAAGTCAGCACAGCACAGGGATGGTGGGAGCCCCTCATAATAAACAGCCCCAGGAGGAAGTCAGCACAGCACAGGGATGGTGGGAGCCCCTCATAGTAAGGAGCCCCAGGAGGAAGTCAGCACAGCACAGGGATGGTGGAAGCCCCTCATAATAAGCATAGCACAGGGATGGTGGGAGCCCCTCATAATATGCACAGCAGAGGTACAGCCCCAGGAGGAAGTCAGCACAACACAGGGATAGTGAACTTTACAAACCTACAGGTCATATTTGCAGCCACAAAATAATTACTAGCTGTGCACACATAGTCCCACCACATGGCCAATGACATAACACATGTATGAGGTGAATCTGGGATTGACAACTACAAGCATTCTTTTTTTATATGTGAAATTCTGACAATTCAGGACTCTTGAGACAATGGAGGCGAGGGAAGGTCAGGGTAGGCAAAGAAGAGGGTGCAGGAGATGATCACCAGCACCAGCACCGTGATATACAGCACTGACACCTGCACCGTGATAGAGTGCACTGACACCAGCACCGAGATAGAGAGCACTAACAGCAGCACTGATACCAGCAACTTGCTGCTGGGCCCCCAAAAATATGACACCGCTCAACCTCTTCAAACAGGAGGGTACGGGTATATAGTACGGTGTGCTTTTTAGGTTGTGATTAGCAGACTGTACCTCACTCAACCCTATATACTGTAGTACACTATACCTTACCAGTCCTTATAAGGACCTTTGTGGAACTAGTAGGTTGTGATTAGCAGACTGTACCTCAGTCCCTATACTGATAAAGGACTGCTGCAGAATAGGGCAGCAGTCAGCAGTAGTGCACCTCAACCCTATATATTGTGGACCTATACCAGTCCTTAAGGATTAGCAGACTGTACCTCACTCAACCCTATGTACTGTAGTACCCTATACCTTACCAGTCCTTATAAGGACCTTTGTGGAACTAGTAGGTTGTGAATGATTAGCAGACTGTACCTCAGTCCCTATACTGAAAAAGGACTGCTGCAGCAGAAGGGCAGCAGTCAGCAGTAGTGCACCTCAACCCTATATATTGTGGACCTATACCAGTCCTTAAGGAATAGCAGACTGTACCTCACCCAACCCTATGTACTGTAGTACCCTATACCTTACCAGTCCTTATAAGGACCTTTGTGGAACTAGTAGGTTGTGAATGATTAGCAGACTGTACCTCAGTCCCTATACTGATAAAGGACTGCTGCAGCAGAAGGGCAGCAGTCAGCAGTAGTGAACCTCAACCCTATATATTGTGGACCTATACCAGTCCTTAAGGAATAGCAGACTGTACCTCACTCAACCCTATGTACTGTAGTACCCTATACCTTACCAGTCCTTATAAGGACCTTTGTGGAACAAGTAGGTTGTGAATGATTAGCAGACTGTACCTCAGTCCCTATACTGATAAAGGACTGCTGCAGCAGAAGGGCAGCAGTCAGCAGTAGTGCACCTCAACCCTATATATTGTGGACCTATACCAGTCCTTAAGGAATAGCAGACTGTACCTCACTCAACCTTATGTACTGTAGTACCCTATACCTTACCAGTCCTTATAAGGACCTTTCTGGAACAAGTAGGTTGTGAATTATTAGCAGACTGTACCTCTGTCCCTATACTGATAAAGGACTACTGCAGCAGAAGGGCAGCAGTCAAGTATAATATTCTTTCTATATTTGGAAGAAAGAATATTATACGTGTACAAGCCTATTACCATACCAGTCCTGAAAACAACCTTTGTGGACCTAATAGTAACAGCTACTGATTAAACTGACTGTCCCTGCAGCACACAGCGTCCTGTCCCTCTCTCTACACTGACAAAAGACAGGCTGCTGCAACAATCAGTAGCACAGCAGTGCCTCAAACCTATATCCTGAACTACACCTAACACCTATACCAGTCCTGAAACGAACTTTTGTGGACCAAATAGCTAGCGATTTGGGTCACTGCAGTCTCTCCCTGCTCCACACAGCAACCTCTCCCTATAGTGACAGAAGAAAGAATGTAAAATGGCCGCCGGATCGGGTCTATTTATAAGTTAGGGGGAATGTCCAAGTGTCCATGTGCTGTAATGTCTCAATTGGCTGTCCTGTACCCCATGATGGATGTGTTATCATAGGTCAAAGTTCTTTTACACAGTAAACACAGAAGTCCGCTGGGCAAACGGCGGCAATAGTCCGCCGATCAGGCGGACCACGAACAGCCAAAATTTGCTGCGAAGCGACCGCCGCGCGAACCGTTCGGCCATCCCTAGAGAACACCAGCAAAAAAGGGTAGATACAGGTGTATACTGTGCTGGAGGCCCACAACACCCACTAACTCCTGCAGATGCCTGTATTAGAGAACACCAGCAAAAAAAGGGTAGATACAGGTGTATACTGAGCTGGAGGCCCACAACATCCACTAACTCCTGCAGATGCCTGTATTAGAGAACACCAGCAAAAAAGAGTAGATACAGGTGTATACTGTGCTGGAGGCCCACAACACCCACTAACTCCTGCAGATGCTTGTATTAGAGAACACCAGCAAAAAAGGGTAGATACAGGTGTATACTCTGCTGGAGGCCCACAACACCCACTAACTCCTGCAGATGCCTGTATTAGAGAACACCAGCAAAAAAGGGTAGATACAGGTGTATACTGTGCTGGAGGCCCACAACACCCACTAACTCCTGCAGATGCTTGTATTAGAGAACACCAGCAAAAAGGGTAGATACAGGTGTATACTCTGCTGGTGGCCCACAACACCCACTAACTCCTGCAGATGCCTGTATTAGAGAACACCAGCAAAAATGGGTAGATACAGGTGTATACTGTGCTGGAGGCCCACAACACCCACTAACTCCTGCAGATGCCTGTATTAGAGAACACCAGCAAAAAAGGGTAGATACAGGTGTATACTCTGCTGGAGGCACACAACACCCACTAACTCCTGCAGATGCCTGTATTAGAGAACACCAGCAAAAAAGGGTAGATACAGGTGTATACTGTGCTGGAGGCCCACAACACCCACTAACTCCTGCAGATGCCTGTATGAGAGAACACCAGCAATAAAGGGTAGATACAGGTGTATACTGTGCTGTGCTGGAGGCACACAACATCCACTAACTCCTGCAGATGCCTGTATTAGAGAACACCAGCAAAAAAGGGTAGATACAGGTGCATACTGTGCTGGAGGCACACAACACCCACTTTAACTCCTGCAGATGCCTGAGAAAAGAACACTGTCCCTGCCTATCTTGCTCTTTCCCTGCACGCCGGAACACACTACACAAGGCCGTCGCGCTGGCGCTCTTATATAGTGTGGGGCGTGTACTAAACCCCCCGAGCTACAATTATGGCTCTCCTCGCTGCCGGCGCTGTGATTGGCCAAGCATGCGGGGTCACAGTGCATGCTTAGCCAATCATGAGCCAGCAATGCACTGCGATGGCGTAGTGCATTGTGGGCCGTTCGTGCCACACGAATTTGGTGCAAACGGTCCACAAAGTTCTGAATTCGCCGAACAGACGAATCCCTAGGCTTGTGTAATAAAAAGTGCAAAGGGAAAGTGAGAAGTGCAAAGTGCAGTAATCTATAGTGATTAATCAGAATTCTCTTTACTGAGGTCAGACCAGTATATGGACTGCAGATAGTCACTATGATCATTCACTTTGTGTACTGTAAACTGACTTCATGAAACAAGGCCACAAAATTGACTATAATATGAGGAACCATGGGTACTACTACTGAGTCCCTAATATACAAAGCCACTAGACCCCTTGTACCATTTATTGAATGAGCCCGCATGAGTGAATTTATTCAAAAAGCCCAGCAGGGAACTTTGGGAAAGTACAGCACCTCAGAGCAAACAGTTGGATGTCAGTTTACCGTTGCCAAATGAGTTCCGATTTCTAATTAGCACAAATTGCTCGGTTATCCGTACTATATAGGCTGTTTGTTGTTAGGACAGGTCTGTACTTGCTCATTGGTAAACACTAGGTAGACTTTAGTAAGTCACTGTGTGTACAGCTCTGTCAAAGAGCAGCATGAAAAGTGTTTGTAATCAGGGTCATTCCCAAGGTAACAGGGACTCAACAGCCATGTGAGTGAGACGCGGCGTCTCCTATTACAGGACTGAGAAGAAAACAGGCCGAGGAAAACACAGAAAGACGCGGACAGACAAAACGCAAGACAATCCACCAGAAACACAAAACATCAAGATTAGGAAATATAGCGATTTTTAGGAATTATACAGAAGAACGAAGAAGAAACTTAAAGAAGAGATTTTAGGAAATGAACTTGTCAGAGACAACAATGAAGTGAGCTGGAGGACGGCGTTCAAAGCGACAACCCTACAGAGATAGACAAGACAGTTCACAGACCGGTCTGGATGGAGTTTTAGGTGAAGAAAATGCTTAAATGCTTTTAAATAAAACTTAGGACCAGTTTAATGACATTGTAGACATTTTATTCCATATAAAACAAACAAAAAAAGACAAATAGAAGAGGAAAATATCACAAAATATTATAACTAAGGGAATTTCCCACTTCTGGAAAATGAGCACAGCTATGTGATTATAAGGAGAACCTACAACTCTTTGGAGGTAAGTAGTAAGCTCTACTTAAAATAAATCATTTATCTTTAAAGTGTATGTCAAAACAAAACCTTTTATTTCTTTTTTTTGCTTTTGGATTGAGTGAGGAAGGGTAAGAACCATAGGTGTGCGTAGCCTATTGCAGAGATATGCAATTAGCGGACCTCCAGCTGTTGCAGAACTACAAGTCCAATGAGGCATAGCAAGACTCTGACAGCCACAAGCATGACAGCCAGAGGCAGAGGCATGATGGGACTTGTAGTTTTGCAACAGCTGGAGGTCCGCTAATTGCATATCCCTTGCCTATTGTATTAGGGTGTGCACCCTAAAGCTCAAACGTGTGTGTGTGTGTATATACAGTATACTGACAGTGTCAGCAGGGCAGAGATTGGCGTCAGTAGATATTATTTTTATTATTTTTAAAGATTGTTTTTAGGATGCCCATTAGGGGGTTTTGGTGAAATATCAGGGGTCCAAACAGGGGGTATCTATGCCTCATGGGCTAATTAGAGTGTGCCCTGGCACGCCCTGTGCACATACCTATGGTTAGAACTCCTGTGAGGTTTCTATTGATCTCCAGGGCTCTGCTATGGAGAGTTCACTTCACATCCTGTCCTGATGACAACAGTTTCATAAAACAGGAAGTGAGGGAAAATGTGCAACGGGGGGCACAGACAGACATCTAAGCTTCTTCTATCCTGCTAAAAAAAAAAAAAAGAAAAATGGATTTGAAAAATGAAAAATGCATTTTTATCTCAGCCTGTTTGTCCTATAGAACCATATTTACTTTGTGTCATTATCATACATTGTGGCACAGTTGCATGTGTAAAGTAGCACACAGAAGTTTTTCAGATACTGTTTATATTAAAAATGAACTCCACTTTTGTTGAGAACCCGCCCCCCCCCCCCCCCCCCAAGTAATTTATGTACATTGCAAGGTTTTAACAAACGTTGTTACAGATTCCTACCTTTTGTTATTCTAAAGAAACAGCAGTTTGTCTGTGTCTATGTGTGAATGAATTTGTATGGGAGTGGTTTTATAATTATGAATCAGCTACTGCACCTGCAGGGCTCTGCTGAGGAAAGTGGCAGGATCTGCATCCTTTTAGATGTGATTTCCCTTTAGGGGTATCTCCCCAAAAATGAGCTATCTAATGGGGCAATTCTTCCTAATGACCGCAAGTGTAAGGGGCAATCTTCCCACTGACCATCACACTAAAGTATCATGAGTTGTAAATATAGTCATAATTTCAGGGGGGTTTCCTTAGACCAGAAAGTTATTTCAATGATTCCTATCTGTTGGAAAGGTTGAGAAAGATTGGTTATACACAATGGGGGTTATTTACGAAAGGCAAATCCACTTTTCACTGCAAGTGCACTTGGAAGTGCAGTCGCTCTAAATCTAAGGGGTAAATCTGAAATGAGTAGAAGCTCTGCTGATTTTATCATCCAATCATGTACAAGCTAAAATGCTATTTTTTATTTTCTTTGCATGTCCCCCTCGGATCTACAGCGACTGCACTTCCAAGTGCACTTTCAGTGCAAAGTGGATTTTCCTTTAGTAAATAACCCCCTATATTACTTTTTATTTGCTATTTTGTTCCCTCCATAGTGGAGTTATGCTTTAAGGATGCAGATAACTGAAGTCCAGACAAGCAGCTAAAACCCATAGTTGAAATACAAATATGAAAGGATTTTACCTGGCTGAGGATTTTGTATTTCTGTCCATCCAGTCTTGAGATTTACACAGACAGCACAGCCAGTCAGGAGAATTGAACTTTCTGTTTTGCAGTTAAAGCATAACTAAGGGCAGCATTTTTATTTATTTTTTTCGTTTTGGGTAGAGTGGACATGGAATAGAATGTTTGTCAGTTTTTATTGCTGTCTGTGCCCCCGTTAAAGGGATTCTCCCTCTCTGTTTGTCCTGTTTGCCATTATCATTGAAAGTGAAAGTAAAAGAAAAGCCCACATTTTGGGTTGTCCCCAGAAAAGTAAAAGATTCCAATGGGGATGCCAGTTCTGATGACCTGGGGGTCCTCAAGGAATTCCCTTAATTTTCAGGGTCTGCCTGTTTGAGTATGGGACAGGCTCCACAATGGGACACAGATGGCAAAAAAAAAAAATCCTGACAGGGGTCATAACCCTCCCTTATTCTATCCAAAATGAAAAAAAAAAAGTTTTGCCTATAGTTCTACTTTAAGCATCATAACTAGGGCACCTCCTCGCCCCCAGCCTCCACTTGTCAGCATGTTCCTTGTCACTGAATGCAGGACACCTGATTTACTGCAAGGTCTACCCCTCCTTCTCCCAGTCTGTGTTTTGTTGTACAGCATATTCCAAAAGGTTGATACCAAGTCAAATTGATATGAGTTACATCCAAATTATTTTTAAAGCTAAATTCAATACAGACAAACAAGAGACAAATGAATGCACTCAATAATCAATATTACATCAATGTATTTTGTTAAAAGCAAGCAGGGTAAGTACCTTAGTTAGGTGCCAGCCCAAGACATTGTGCTGCCTGGTACCAAGAATGAAATGCTGCAACCCCCCCCCCCCCCCAAGAAAAATTATGCCCACCAAAATACCCCCACATCCATTATTTTATAACTGTTAAGGTTGTTTACATATATAGGAGTATAAAGAGGACCTGTCATGGCTCCATTCATTTATAGGAGTATAAAGAGGACCTGTCATGGCACTATACGTGTATATATAAGTATAAAGAGGACCTGTCATGGTTCTACACATTATATATGATAGAATATTATTACATTGTTATATAAAATAAAATATTTCACACCATAATGCAGAATCAGTGGGAGCCCTGAGCGTGTCACTTGCCAACGTCACCTTCCTTCAGATGCGGATTGTCACTTGCCACATGTTGCGAATTGTCACTTGCCACGATGTCCCCTGCCACACATTGTGGATTGTCACTTGCCATGATGTCACACGTTGTGGATTGTCACTTGCCACGATGCCACCTGCCACCTGTTGCAGATTGTCACTTGCCACAAAGTCACCTGCCACACATTGCGGATTGTCACTTGCCACAATGTCACACATTACGGATTGTCACTTGCCACAACGCCACATGCCACAGATTGCGGATTGTCACTTGCCACCCCGCCCACTAGCCCCCTCACAAGCTGACTGTCCCGCCCGCTGACTGACTTTCCCTGTTCTGCCCGCAGACAGCAGTTAGAAAATGTGTCTGTATGCACTTGTGTGTTGTTGGTTTCATGAAGCATGAGAGACTAACTGCATTCAGAACATGCATCTGTGTGCGTGAGTGTTTTGGGCAACCCCTGGCACATAACTTTGTACAAACACATTGGCTTCTTGTGCCTCTTCTTCAAATATACAATCAATTTAGATTCTAGCAAGGAGCATATTGATAAAAAGAGAAATTAGATTGACAGAGGGATGAGCTCATCAGCTGTCTGCTTTTCCTTGAGGCTGGGTTCACACTAGAGGGAACAGCTGCTGCAGCGCTTAGACCCCTTTCACACTGAGGCACTTTACAGGCGCCACAGCGCTAAACATAACGCCTGCATAGCGCCGCTCCTGTCTCTCCAGTGTGGAAGCCTGAGTGCTTTGACACTGGAGCGGTGCACTTGCAGGACATTAAAAAAAACTCCTGCAAGCAGCATCTTTGGAGTAGTGAAGGAGCAGTGTATACACCGCTGCTAAACTGCTCCTGCCTATTGAAATGAATGGGCAGCACGGCTATACCGCCAACATAGCGCTGCTGCAGCAGCGCTTTGCGGTGGTTTTAACCCTTTCTCGGCCGCTAGCGGGGGGTAAAAGCAAAATAGCGCCTTAAAGTTGACGGTAAAGTGCCACTAAAAATAGCGACGCTTTACCGCCGACGCACTCACCGCCCCAGTGTGAAAGGAGCCTTAACCACTTAAGCCCCGGCCCATTTTGCTGGCCAAAGACCAGAGCACTTTTTGCGATTCTGCATTGCGTCGCTTTAACTGACAATTGCGCGATCGTGCAATGTGGCTCCCAAACAAAATTTACGTCCTTTTTTACCCACAAATAGAGTTTTCTTTCGGTGGTATTTGATCACCCCTGCGGCTTTTATTTTTCGTGCTATAAACAAACAAAATGACAATTTTGAAGATTTTTTGCTATAATAAATATCCCCCAAAAATATATAAAAAAAAACATTTTTTTTCCTCAGCTTACGCCAATACGTATTCTTCTACATATTTTTGGTTTAAAAAAAATCGCAATAAGCGATTATTGATTGGTTTGCGCAAAAGTTATAGCGTTTACAAAAAAGGTGATAGTTTTATGGCATTTTTATTAATACATTTTTTTTTTACTAGTAATGGCGGCAATCAGCGATTTTTATCATGACTGATATTATGGCGGTCACATCAGACATTTTTGACACATTTTGGGACCATTGTCGTTTATACGGCAATCAGTGCTATACACATGCATACAAATGATTCCTGTGTAAATGACAATGGCAGTGAAGGAGTTAATCACTAGGTGGCAGTGTAGGGGTTAAGTGTGTCCTGGGGCATGTTTCTAACTGTGTGGGGGGGGCGTGACTGTGTGTGACACGTCACTGATCTCTGCTCCCAATGACAGGGAGCAGAGATCAGTGACACTGTCACTAGGCAGAAAGGGGAGATGCTTGTTTACATTAGCATCTCCCTATTCTTCCTCCCCGTGAGACGATCACGAGTATCCCCGCGGCAATCCGAGTCATGGCCATCCCAACCGACACGTGTGCTGACAGCGGCGTGCACACAATGGCACAGTGGCAAATTTAAAGGGACGTACAGGTACGCCCATTTGCCTGTCCGTGCCATTCTGTCGACGTGCCGGTCGGGAAGTGGTTAATGGGGTTGTAAAGGTTCGTGTTTTTTCGCCTTAATGCATCCTATGAGATGAATGCGGGATGGAGAGGGAAAGGAGGGGGATGGAGAGGGAAAGGAGGGGGGGAGAGGGAAAGGAGGGACAGCAGCTCCCTGATCCTACACCACAATAGCAATATGTGTTTTCCAGAGTTTGACAATCAGCAGATAAAGATACTCAAAATACCTGGTGTTGGCGCTTCAATCATCCCAGCGCCATGATTGTTATGGTGTCAGGATGACTGAAGCGTATTATTTCTATTATTACATTGTAATATGAAATTAAATCATTCAACTCACCATAATGCAGAATCAGTGGGAGCCATGAGCGTGTCACTAGCCACGTTGCCTGCTACCAGATGCCATCAGGTGTCCCAAGCGGAGTCTGTCCTTGCATCAGGTGCCCCATCAGAGGTACCTTCCTCACATCTGTGTCCATCAGTGGAGCCCCTCCTTACATCTGGTGCCCCTCTGACATCCACAGACTGCCCCCCCCCCACATCCACAGACCGCCCCCCCCCACATCCTGCACAGACCTGCCCCCACATACTCCACAGACCGACCCCCACATCTCCAGACTGGCCCCGACATCCACAGACTGGCCCCCAACATACCACTGGCCCCCAACATCCACAGACTGGCCCCCAACATCCACAGACTGGCCCCTGACATACCACTGGCCCCCGACATCCACACAGTGACAGACTGGCCCCCGTCATTATCATACCACTGGCCCCCGACATCCGACTGGCCCCCGTCCCGACATCCACAGTGACAGACTGGCCCCCGACATAATGCCGCCGTTGCCGCCCGGAGACATTTAACTGTGGCGCCGCAGGTACTCTATTGTAGACCAACTTCTGGTCTTCTTAAAAATGGCGGCCGGCGGAGACATTCAATTTCCCGGGACAAACCGAATTTCCCGGGACAAAATTAATTCGGGACAAATGTCCTAATCCCGGGAATATCCCGGGAAATTCGGGACAGTTGGCAACTATGCGGTCCCTAACTCACATTCATATACTAGGGCCAATTTTAGACAGAAGCCAATTAACCTACCAGTTTGTCTTTGGAGTGTGGGAGGAAACCGGAGTACCCAGAGGAACCCACATAGGCACAGGGAGACCATGCAAACTCCAGGCAGGTAGAGCCATGGTTGGGATTGGAACCAGCGACACTTTGTACTGCTAGGCAAAAGTGCAACCCACTACACCACTGTAACCTAAACTTCATTTGTTGTGTTGTATTGCAGCTTCATGCACTGTGCTTCTGTACATTGCCATGTGATTCTGCACAGCATGCTGCAGCGCAGCTCTGGGCTGTCTTACAGTGTGAATAGGATACACAGGAAACAATTGTTTCCTTGCAATGACAGGCTGACAGGCATTTTACACTTCAGTGAAACATCTGTCACTGCACAATGTGTGAAATAACCCTCACTGCCAAGTCACAAGCTCGGGGTGGGGAGAAGACCTGTAATTATTACTCAAAGTGTAATCCCATTTTTGTGGCATTATAGCAAATAAAAAAAAATCTCACAAAAGTGAGTACACCCCTCACATTTTTGTAAATATTTTATTATATCTTTTCACGTGACAGCACTGAAGAAATGTTACTTTGCTACAATGTAAAGTAGTGATCTTGCAGCTTGTATAACAGTGTAAATTTACTGTTCCATCAAAATAACTCAACACACAGCCATTAAAGCGGGAGTCCGCGTTTTTTTTTTTTAGAAGCCAGCAGCTACAAATACTGCAGATTGATAGCAGCGCTGCCAAAATAGTGACACTTACCTGTCCAGCGCGCCCGCGATGTCGGCACCCAAAGCCGATCTCTTGATCGTCTCTCGGGTGCTGCCGCCGCCATCTTGGGTATGGGAATCAGGAAGTGGAGCCTTTCGGCTTCATTTCCCTTTTCCCTACTGCGCATGCGCGAGTCGCGCTGCGCAATAAGGATGGTCCCCGCTGTCTCTGGGATCCATGTGTTTCCCAGCAGGCAGCGGGGGACTTTCGGAAAGGGGCGTGGATTCTGCAGAATCTACGCCCCTTTCCGTAGATAGCTATGCCGGAAGTGGGTGCAGATACCTGTACTGTACAGGTACCTGCACCCCCTCCCCCCTGAAAGGTGCCAATTGTGGCGCCGGAGGGGGGGAGGATTCCAATGAGCGGAAGGTCCACTTTAGGGTGGACCTCCGCTTTAATGTCTAAACCGCTGGCAAAAACACCCCCAGTGAAAATGTCCAAATTGGGCCCAATTAGCCATTTTCCCTCCCCGTTGTCATGTGACTCATTAGTGTTACAAGGTCTCAGGTCTGAATGGGTAGCAGGTGTGTTAAATTTGGTGTTATCGCTCTCACTCTCTCATACTGGTCACTGGAAGTTCAACATGGCACCTCATGGCAAAGAACTCTCTGAGGATCTGAAAAATTGTTGCTTTATATAAAGATGGCCTTGGCTATAAGAAGATTGCCAAGACCATGAAACTGAGCTGCAGCACAGTAGTCAAGACCATACAGCGGTTTAACAGGACAGGTTCTACTCAGAACAGGCCTCGCCATGGTCGAGCAAAGAAGCTGAGTGCACGTGCTCAGAGTCATATACAGAGTGCTGCCAGCATTGCTGCAGAGGTTGAAGGGGTGGGGGGTCAGCCTGTCAGTGCTCAGACCATACATCGCACACTGCATAAAATTGGTCTGCATGGCAGTCGTCCCAGAAGGAAGCCTCTTCTAAAGATGCACAAGAAAGCCTGCAAACAGTTTGCTGAAGACAAGCAGACTAAGGTCATGGATTACTGGACTAATATGGTCAGTGGCAGTGCTGTTAACCCACTACACATACTCATTGGTGGTCAGGTAGCAGTGTTAATAAACCTCTTCCTTCTCCACTGCATTGGTGGTGAGTGCAAGTGCATTTACCTCCTCCCCCCACACACTGGTTGTCAATGATAGTTAGCTCCCCCTCTTGCGTTGGTGATCAGACGCACACTTTGGTGGTCAGTCAGTGTCCCTGATCCCCCCCCCCCCCCCTCCCCTATGATTCTATGATTTTTTTAGAATTACAGAATTGCATGACGTGAACCAGGGTCAATCACACTCCTCCCAGCTATTGATAGTTTGCTTGCAGTTCCCCCACTCAGCCAAGTTTATTTACCTGCTCCTCATCTGATTCTCCCACTTGGCTCTCTCTCCTGGTCTGATGACGTTCAACATCGGATCAGGACTATAGGTCTACTATCGGGTAGAGATCAATCCACCTGACAGTGGTAGTGACAACTTTCTAGTGCCTGGTGTTCAAAGGCAAAAAGTGTCCAAGTAATACAGCATTAGCTTCAGCATTAAGGTTCAGGACAAAAAGGCCTGCTTATACCTAATTACTGTCTATAAGGAATTTTGTCCAATCATTTTGTAAAGTTCAAATATAAAATATGCACAGCCACCCTTATCAGTGTTGCCAACCTACCAGATTGAAATTTACTGGCACGACACCCAAAATTTACTGGCACAGCACGTTTTTACTGGCATTTTACAAAAGTTACAAAAATACAGCAAATTTAAGTATTTAGGCTACAAACAAGTACATTGCAATGTAATTTAAGGTATAAAAATATATTTCTGTTATTTTCAATATAATAAGGGTGGATTATTTAGTCCATCAGTTTTTGTCACCTATGTCCACCTGGAGAGATTTCCCCTTAACCACTTGCCGACCGCCGCACGACGATGTACGTCGACAGAAGGGCACGGGCAGGCATATGGGCGTACCTGTACGTCCCTGCCTTCCCGCGGGTGGGGGGCCCGATCGAGCCCCCCCCGGTGCCAGCGGCGGTCGGTATCCGTGCAGGAGCGATCCGGGATGAGGGGGTGGCCATTCATTCATGGCCACCCCCTCACGATCGCTCCTGACGAATGGGAGTGAAGCATTGCATCACTTCCTCTCCTGTAATGTAAACACAGGAGAGGAAGTGATGTAATCTCTCCTCCGTGTCGGTATTTTTGTTCCGGCACCGAGGAGAGAGGATCGGTGAGTTGCACCAACACAACACTTCACAGTAGAACATGCCAGGCACACTCACACCCCCCCCTTTACCCCCCGATCACCCCCCAATTACCCTTGCCCCCCCAGTCACAGTGACACCAATTGCATTTTTTTTTTTTTTTTTGCATTGGTGTCATTTGTGACTGTAATAACTGTTAGGGCAGTTAGGGTTAGCCCCCTTTAGTTCTAATGTACCCCCCTAACCCCCCCAATAAAGGTTTAACCCCGTGATCACCCCCCGTCGCCAGTGTCACTAAGGCTGGGTTCACATTGCAGCGGTTTATGAGAACGGATGTGATTCGCACCGCACTGCAGTGCAAATCACATCCGATCTCTGTGCGATTCGAGTTCAGCCATTCGCCGCAAATTCGCACGGGACCCTTTTTTTGGTCCGCAGCAGAATCGGATCGTATGGGTGTTCACACCATGCGATCCGAGTTTGCAGATCGCACTGCGATATGCGAACTGATCTGGGGGTGTCATTAACATTTCACTGACACTCCCAGCAGTTCGCATAGGGCAGTGTGAACTGCCGCCGGGAGGCATGCGATGCGGGAACCCGCTGCGGATTCGTGGCGTTCCCGCATCGCTCCAGTGTGAACCCAGCCTAATAAGCGATCGTTTTTCTGATCGCTGTATTAGTGTCACAGGTGACGCTAGTTAGGCAGGTAGGTATTTAGGTTCGCCGCAGCTTTTTATAGCGCCAGGGACCCCCATATACTACCGCATAAAGCCCCCTGATTGCCCCCTAGTTAACCCTTTCACCAGTGATCACCATATAACTGTTACAGGTGACGCTGGTTGGTTAGTTATTTTTTTATAGTTTCAGGGCACCCGCCATTTATTACCTAGTCTCACTAGTGTACCCCTAAATTCAGGGGTGTCTACTTTCCAAAATGGGGTCATTTGGGGGGGTTTGTGCCATCTTGCCATTTTATGGCCTTCAAAACTGTAACGCCCTTAGAAAGCCTGAAGGCGGTGCTTGGTTTTCGGGGCCCCGTACGCGGCTAGGCTCCCAAAAAGTCCCACATATGTGGTATCCCCGTACTCAGGAGAAGCAGCAGAATTTATTTTGGGGTGTCATTTCACATATGCCCATGGCATGCGTGAGCAATATATCATTTAGTGACAACTTTGTGAAAAAATAAAATAAAATAAAAAAGTTTGTAATTTTCCCGCAACTTGTGGCAAAATATAAAATATTCCATGGACTCAACATGCCTCTCAGCAAATAGCTTGGGGTGTCTACTTTCTAAAATGGGGTCATTTGTGGGGGTTTTGTGCCATCTTGGCATTTTATGGCCTTCAAAACTGTAATAGGTAGTGAGAAGTGAAATCAAAAATGTACGCCCTTAGAAAGCCTGATGGCGGTGCTTGGCTTTCGGGGCCCCGTACGCGGCTAGGCTCCCAAAAAGTCCCACATATGTGGTATCCCCGTACTCAGGAGAAGCAGCAGAATTTATTTTGGGGTGTCATTTCACATATGCCCATAGCATGTGTGAGCAATATATCATTTAGTGACAACTTTGTGTAAAAAAAAAAAAATATTTTTTTGTCATTATTCAATCGCTTGAGGCAAAAAAATAAAATATTCAATGGGCTCAACATGCCACTTATCAATTTCCTTAGGGGGTCTACTTTCCAAAATGGGGTCATTTGGGGGGGGTTTGTGCCATCTTGGCATTTTATGGCCTTCAAAACTGTAATAGGTAGTGAGAAGTGAAATCAAAAATGTACGCCCTTAGAAAGCCTGATGGCGGTGCTTGGCTTTCGGGGCCCCGTACGCGGCTAGGCTCCCAAAAAGTCCCACATATGTGGTATCCCCGTACTCAGGAGAAGCAGCAGAATTTATTTTGGGGTGTCATTTCACATATGCCCATAGCATGTGTGAGCAATATATCATTTAGTGACAACTTTGTGTAAAAAAAAAAATATATTTTTTTGTCATTATTCAATCGCTTGAGGCAAAAAAATAAAATATTCAATGGGCTCAACATGCCACTTATCAATTTCCTTAGGGGGTCTACTTTCCAAAATGGGGTCATTTGGGGGGGGGTTTGTACTGCCCTGCCATTTTAGCACCTCAAGAAATTAGATAGGCAGTCGTAAACTAAAAGCTGCGTAAATTCCAGAAAACGTACCTTAGTTTGTAGATGTGACAACTTTTGCGCAAACCAATAAATATACAGTTATTGACTTTTTTTTTACCAAAGACATGTGGCTGAATACATTTTGGCCTAAATGTATGACTAAAATTGAGTTTATTGGATTTTTCTAATAACAAAAAGTAGAAAATATCATTTTTTTTCAAAATTTGCGGTCTTTTTACGTTTATATCGCAAAAAATAAAAATCGCAGAGGCAATCAAATACCATCAAAAGAAAGCTCTATTTGTGGGAAGAAAAGGACGCGAATTTTGTTTGGGTACAACATTGCATGACCCCGCAATTACCAGTTAAAGCAGCGCAGTGCCAAATTGTAAAAAGACCTCTGGTCATTGACCAGCAAAATGGTCCGGTCTGAAAGTGGTTAATTTCTGTTCTATAACCACCACAGAAAGTGAGGTGAAATTCCTGGTAGCCAAAAGGATCACCAGAATGTATGTCCCCAATTATAAAGACCTCCTGTCTCCATCACCTCCTGTTTCCATCTTTCCATCACCTCCTCATCTCCATCCCTCCATCACCTCATGTCACCATCTCTCCATCACCATCACACCATCCCTCCATTACCTCCTGTCCCCATCACACCACCTCCTGACCCCATCACACCATCCCTCCATCACCTCCTGTCCCCATCCAACTGGAGGGATTTCCCCTTAATTTCTGTTCTATAACCACCACAGAAAGCGAGGGGAAATTCCTGATAGCCACTAGGATCACCAGAATGTATGTACTTAATTATAAAGACCTCCATCACCTCCTGTTTCCATCCCTCTAGTCTCCATCCCTCCATTACCCCCCCCCCCCCATCTCCATCCCTCCATCACCTCCTGTCACCATCTCTCCATCACCATCACACCACCCCTACATTACCTCCTGACCCCATCACACCATCCATCCATCACCTCCTGTCCCCATCACACCATCCCTACATCACCTCCTGTCACCATCACACCATCCCTCCATCACCTCCTGTCCCCATCACACCATCCCTCCATCACCTTCTGTCCCCATCACACCATCCCTCCATCACCTCCTGTCCCCATCACACTATCCCTCCATCACCTCCTGTCCCCATCACACCATCCCTCCATCACCTCCTGTCCCCATCACACCATCCCTCCATCCCCTCCTGTCCTCATCACACCATCCCTTCTTCACCTCCTTTCCCCATCCCTTCATCACCTCCTGTCACCATCACACCATCCCTCCATCACCTCCTGTCTCCATCACCTCTTTTCTCCATGACATCATCATCTCCTGTTTCCATCACACCATCCCCTCCTGCCTCCATTATCCCAACCCTCTTGCCCCATCACACCATCCCTCCTGCCACTTTCACCTGCTGTCACCATCACACCATCCCTCCAGTAGAGTGGCAAGACAAAGGCCTTTTCTTACGAAGAAAAACATCCAAGCCCCGGCTAAATTTTGCAAAAACACATCTGAAGTCTCCCAAAAACATGTGGAAAAATATGCTATGGTCTGATTAAACCAAGGTTGAACTTATTTGGCTATAATTCCAAAAGATATGTTTGGATCAAAAACAACACTGCACATCACCAAAAGAACACCATACTCACAGTGCAGCATGGTGGTGGCAGCATCATGCTTTGGGGCTGTTTTTCTTCAGCTGGAACAGGGGCCTTAGTCAAGGTAGAGGGAATTATGAACAGTTCCAAATACCAGTCAATATTGGTACAAAACCTTCAGGCTTCTGCTAGAAAGCTGAACATGAAGAGGAACTTCACCTTTCAGCATTAGAACAACCCAAAACATACATCCAAATCAACAAGGGCATGGATTCACTAGAAGAAGATGAAAGTTTTGGAATGGCCCAACCAGAGACCAGACCTGAATCCGATTGAAAATCTGTGGGGTGATCTGAAGAGGGCTGTGCACAGGAGATGCCCTCGCAATCTGACAGATTTGGAATGTTTTTGCAAAGAAGAGTGGGCAAATATTGCCAAGTCGAGATGTGCCATGCTGATAGACTCTTACCCAAAAGTGTTGTAATAAAATTAAAAGGTGCTTCAACAAAGTATTAGTGTTATGCCCCATACACATGATCGGAAGTTCCACCAGCAAAAGTCTGATGAGCGCTTTTGGTCGGAAATTCCGACCGAGTGTATGCCCCATCGGACTTTTGCTGGTGGAATTCCCGCCAGCAAAAGATTGAGAGCAGGTTCTCAATTTTTCGGTCAGAAAAAGTTCCGATCGGAAATTCCAATCGTCTGTACCAATTCTGATGCGCAAAATTCCTACGCATGCTCGCAAACAATTAGACACATGCTCTGAAGCATTGAACTTCATTTTCACTGAGTGGTACAGTTTATAGGTCACTTTAAAGGTGGAAAAAATCTGAAATTATTTATCTTTGTCTCATTTTTTTACATCACAGAAACCTGACATGTTAACAGTGGTGTATAGACTATTTATATATATATATATCATAGATGGTAGATTCTATAACTTTACTACAGACTATATATTATACTCTGATTTGGGTATTTTTTTTACCATTCAAAGTGTGAAGCCCCATACACACTATCAGTTTTTCTGCTGAGTTTTTCCTTCAGGTTTACCAAAACCATGTAGTGCAAGGGCCTGCCTGATTGCATACAAATTGAAACTCCTAAGGTTTGACCTCATATTACCGTATTTTTCGGACCATAAGACGCACTTTTTTCCCCCAGAAATATGGGGGAAAATGTGTCTGCATCTTATGGTGCAAATATGCACTTGGCACCGCCCCCCCCCCCCCCCCCCCACCACGCTCCGGAAAGGCCGCGGCTTCGGCCTAGCTCCGGAGCGGCGGCCATCTTGGTGCACCCGCCGTTTGCAATGTGATTGCTCCGTCAAATGATCCGTCATGATGACGGTTCCTCTCTCCCCTCTGTGTACAGATCTGCACAGTGGAGGGGAGAGATCGAATTGCAGCAGCGCTGTCGGCTGCATCTGTAGTGCCCACAGCGCTGCTCTGTGACAAGTGTAGTCACAGCCATACCCTGCCATTACTCTGCAATACCCTGCCAATACTCTGCCATACCCTGCCAATGCTCTGCAATACCCTGCCAATACCCTCCAATACTTTCTATGGTAATGGTCACTCTGCATTTTCCATGGTAATGGTCACTCTGCATTTTCTATGGTAATGGTCACTCTGCATTTCATGGGCACTGGAAAATATTTTAGTACACCATTTGGTTCAGAATATTTTTTTTCTTGTTTTCAAGCTCTAAAAGCTAGGTGTGTCTTATGGTCAGGTGTGTCTTATGGAGCGAAAAATACCGTATATGGTTTTGGTAAATCTGAAGGAAAAACTCAGCAGAAAAACTGATAGTGTGTATGGGGGCTTGACAGTGCTGAAAGCTGAAAATTGGCCTGGGCAAAAAGGTGAAGCTGAAGTGGTCAAGGCCAATGTGCAGTTTTTTTTAGAGTAGGCATTCCAATACTATTTCTGTGTTGTACCTTTTTAAAAGTTATGATTCCTCAATCACTTTCCTAACATGCTGATTTTGTCTTCCCACAGTTCAAGTCGGAGTCTTCTCTTATACGTATTCATCTCCAGCATGGCCCATTCTTCATCTACCTATAAAAGATATATAGACCCTTCTTACGCTAAGAGTTATGCTGGCTATGGCTCCTACTCCTCCAACCTCAGCTCTTCGTACAGCGATCGCAGTAACGTACCCTTTAAATCAAGTTTGAGTAGTTCATACTACTCCAGCTCTCCCTTGCGCTCCTACCACGATCTGGATAGAAGTCTTCCCTGTCTGGATCCAACCACCAAAAGGACAGATCTATTACCACGCTCTTCATCAAAATACATTACAAATGGCTATTCCTATGGATACAACACCACTCTTCCCACTTACCCCACCACCTCCCTATCACGCAAAAAATCATTTAGTCACACAAACCTATCCCTTGGGCTCTCTGAACTACGAACTTCCGATACTTACTACCCCCACAGCCCAGGAAAAACACGATCACGATTTGATGTAGATGGACCTTCCCGAATTTCCTATGTTTCCAGCATTAATGAGTCAAATGATATTTATGGGAAGAAAAGAGGCTCATCTAATGGATATGGAAGCTCTTCTACACTCTCTTCTGAGCCTGTTACTACCCTTTCCAAGTCTGGGTCAAAGTTTTCATACTCCTATGAAAAGAGTGAGGGGACCAGTCAGAAGGATACACCGGTAAGTTGTGTTGCTTACATGGTTTATTTGTGTTGGTGAATCAGCAAAGAAATGCATACTCTTAGGCCTGGTTCACATCTATGCAGGTTGCAGTTTGCATATGCCAGGTGCATTTTTCGTTTTTCAATACACATTTTTGATCCATTGAAGTCTATGGAACCAAAAGCCAAAAAAAGTCCCTTTCCATAAAATGCACAGATGTGAACGTGACCCATAGGAAACCATGTTGAATGGACTGTAGTGTGTTTCTGCAAAACTGAAAACGCACTAAAAAACACATAAGTGTGAACCAGGCCTTAGATGTGTGTTCAGATTTGTGGAAAAACGACATCATTCTTGGCCCGGACTATTATAATAAAAGCAACTGTCCCTTTCCTCAATTATTTTATCACATTTCTTTCTTAGGCTGGATTCACGCCTATGCATTTTTAGTGCTTTCTGCATTTTGCAGATTAGTACTACAGAACGTATTCCATAGGAAACCATGTTAAATGGACTGTAGTGCAAATCTGCAAAATGCAAAAAGCACAAAAAATGCATAGGTGTGAATCCAGCCTTACAGAATTGTAAGCCCTTGTACACACGGTCGGAGATTCCGACAACCAAATCCGTCAGATTTTGTCTGACGGATTTTGGCCGAAACTGTTGTATACACACGGTCGGACGAAGTTGTCGGAAAATCCGATCGTTCAGAACATGATGACATTATTTCGTTACGACGGGACTACGTTCAGGCTAGTAGCCAATAGCTTTGATGTAGGAATTTGATCTGAGCATCCGTGGCACTTTGTCCGATCGGAATTCTCTACACATGATCGGAGTATGTCCGATCGGAGCATTTTGTCTGAAAATATTTCCGGCAAGTTGGAAAATTCGGATATTCCGACGGAAACAGTCCGATGCATACCACACACAGTCGAAATATCCGACAAAAGGCTCCGATCGTACACATTACATTGGAATTTCCGATCGTGTGTACAAGGGCTTAGGGATAGATTAAAAAATTAACAATAGTTCATAGGTAAAATGGGATTGCATAACAGTTATGTATTATATCCTGCATGGACCCAAAGATCGGTGATCCTATAGGGTGTCTAATCAATGTGACCTTTGCAGAAATGTGCGTTTTCTCGCGAGCAAAAACAAGTGAGCATGCAGCAAAATATGCAGTAAAAAAACATGGAAACCATAAAATGGCAAAATTGTCCAAAAACGACTTTGCTGCGTTCATCCACATGAAGAGCAGCCCATTGAAATCAATAGGCTGTCCTATAAATGTTGCTTGAAAAATGCGCCAAAAAATAAGTACACTTCCAAACTTGTGGCACTCCATAAACAAAAGGTTGATAAGCTTGGTTATTTGAGGCTATTGGATGAATTGCAGCATTAACCGTGAGCCAGGTCTACTCAGCCAATACACTGGGTTTCACTCGGCCAAAGAATTAAATTCAAAATACTAACTACTTACAAAGCCATCCACAATTTAGCCCCCAGCTACATCATTAGCCTAGTTTCTAAATACCAACCTACTCTTCTCTTCGTTCCTCTCAAGACCTCCTGCTCTCCAGCTCCCTCGTCACCTCCTTCCATGCTCGCCTCCAGGACTTTTCCAAAGCCTCTACAATCCCTTTGGAATGCCTTACTCCAATCTGTCCGCTTATCTCCTACTCTATTAGCTTTTAGATGATCCCCGAAAACCCTCCTCTTCAGGGAACCCTACCCTACCCACACCTAACAACTGTTTTGTCATTTTCTCCATCAGCTCACCCCCCCCAGTTATTTTCTTTTTGTTTCCACTTGACACTCCCTTCTAGATTGTAAGCTCTAACAAGCAGGGTCCTCTGATCCCTCCTGTATGTATTTGTATGGTAAGTGTACTGTTTGCCCTCATATTGTAAAGTGCTGCACAAACTGTTGGCACTATATAAATTCTGTAAAATAATAATAATATATTGTACTTCTATAGCTGTATAGTGTATTGGTCAGATGTCCACAAACCTTTAGTCGTATATAAATTTTTGAGATAACTTGGCCAGGCACACTTCACCTAACAATCACTATAGGGCATATGCTTCAGTGTGGTAGCGGCTATAAATACAGGAAAAATCATCTGGCTTATTTAATAAAAATTTAAAAAAAAGACTTTAGAGACCAGTCGAATAGTAAAGGAATGTCAGAGAAAGTTTTAAAAAGCACCCCCGAGGCACTCTTGAAATTGGAATAGTGCCCTGGAGACTGCGACTCTGACCGGCTCCTCGGGAATCATATCCTCCAGGACCCCTAGAATACAGCATATGGAATCCGTGTGTATCTGCGTTTGAAACACCACGTTGAGTGTGTCAATTACCTCTTTCCAGTACCAGTGGAGTTTCGGGCAGTGCCACAGGTGGTGGACGAGGTCCCCCCATGTTGCCTGCACCTACCACACAAGGGGTCAGCTAGCCTGCCCATCTTGTAAAGTTTGACCGGTGTGTAATGTGCTCTCAGTATTATATAGAGTTGGGAGACTTTTTGCGCCACATTTAAGGAACACAAGGTTATAGCTTGCAGGGCTTCTTCCCACTGTTCTCCCGTGAGTTGACCTACGTCTCTTTCCCACTGGCATTGCTTTACAGGGATGATCACGCAAGTGCCTTGTTAGCAGCATCTGGTAACATTGTGATATCATTCCCTTTGTGACCTCCGAGGAATGCAGCGCATGGTACACCAGAGTGGGCGACAGTACCCATTCCCCTGCGTCCCCCTGCGCAGCCGCAATATGTATGTTAATATTCTCCCATCAAGTTCCCTGTGCCCTGAGGATTAATGAATGTTACTACTCAGTAAGATGACGATGGTGGATGGTCGGCGGCTGGTACTCCATTTCTTGTGAGGGGGTCGCTCGATCGTCGGCCCATCCAGGCCCACACTTATCCTATCTAGGTTTGCGGGCAGTGCTTCCTCCTCCTCGGCTTCGCAGTGGCTTCCCCTGCATCTTCTTCTCCTCAGCGGAGGATCGCATCTGCTCTTGGCCATTCAGGTCTCAGGACCCGCTTCCTGATTGGTCGGGAGGAGAATCAGGAAGACAACAGTGAATATTAATTTGCTATTATCACACAACTAGGTGGGCTCAGGGTGCAGTTCCTCTGGCTCTAATCACTTGCTTCTAAAAAAAAAAAAAACATTGGAATCCAATGCGTCTAGTGCCCTACATGTAGATTAGGGGCCAAACGTATGGATCAGGGGGGTGGCAGCACTGCACCCCATATGGGCGGGCCGCCACTGCTCTACTATAATTCTTATGATATCGTTGTCAGTCAACTAAACTGACACAGCCTCTGCCCATAATCTTTTAACTAGTACACACTAGTCGTTTTTTTTTCCGTTCAAACCAGCAGGGCTGACAGCTCAAGAGGAGTCACTGTACTAACTATCCAATGTTAGTACAGCAATCTCCCCTGCTATTCTATTGCCCCCCCCCCGCCAGAACACTCCAGGCAGCCCCGCCAGAACACTCCAGTTAGGGCCATCGGGAGCCGATCGGCAGATCTTTTTCAGTCATGCGCCTCTGAATGGCTGGCTTCTGTCAGAATGCCGATGTCGCCAGACATTCAGCTCGTGTGTACAAAGTTTTAGCCTGCACAGATGGAGCTTGTAGCCAAAATTACTTAGACCTGCAAATGTGGCCATTTGTGGTTCCCAGCGATCAGCTGTGGGCGGGAAGCCCCATTTAAAGCAATGGGAGGCTAACAACTCCCACAGCTCTTCATGGCTGATCGCACATAATCGCTCGTGCATTATTTACCTGTGAGTGACTTGCCGCATTTTACCATGCAGACCAGTGTGACTGTAGTAGCCTGAAAGGCTACAGGGATCCTCCCAGCAGCTAATATGTATAAGGTGTCATGAATCCTGTCTCTAGGTTTAACCCGTGCTATAGTGTATTGAGCATTTCAATTCATTTATATCACCAGCTTTTCCTCTCTCGATTAGATGTGAAATGTCCTTACAGTATAAATGCTCTCATGTGTTCTTTGTAGTGTCTATTCATACAAACGTGCTGCCCCACACAAGTGTTACAGTGATTTCAAAAAGACGTTTGTAGAGAAGATTGTACAAAAAAAATATATATTTAATTTACACTCACCTAGGTGAATGCAGCATCGGTCCAATGCTGCATTTGTCCCCCGCCACTTCTAAGACTGGGAACTGAGCGATCAAAGACCTCTGATTGCTTAGTTCTCCCCTTCACTGAGCAGAGAGTGGTAACTGTCAGTCACTGGCTCTTTGCTCTGCTCCTCCTGCGCTTATTGGAGAGTCGGGCTGTGAAGGGGGCAGGGATGCCTGGCTCTTTCAAGGGCTTACTGAGAGGCTAAGCCAGCTACTGGTCCAGGCATTTAGGTGGATCTCGAAATTAAAGCTGGGATTTCTCCAGGATCTGGACTGGCTCTGTGATGTCAGCTGACAGCGGAATTTAGCTCACCGTCAGCTGAAACCGGGTCACAGGAGTGCAGAATAAAGTGCACTCCTGTGACCCACAGCAGAAGAGCTTCGGCCATTCTTCTCCTTTTCATTTATAGTGGTGGTTGATATAAAACTCTACCAACCCTCAAAAGACTCTTACAGAATGGGGCCCATCTCAGCCTTTTTGAAAATAAGTCTGTAGACAAATGTGGTGCATGCAGATGCAAGGGTTTAGTGCCCTTTCTCCAATGAGTAGAGAATATTGATTACTGGTCACAAACAGCTTTTTCCTGCTTGTTAGAAAAATTGCTAACACCCAGAAGCCACAAGGTGGCAGTAAATAGACAAAGAAGTTTCTGATGCTTGGATTTCAGTCCAGTCTTTTATCTACTCCGCAACATTATATAGGTGTTGGAAATAAATATTGATGCTGCTTATCAATGTATTGTTTTCATTTATTATAGGTGTGGGAAAACATTTTGGGTTTCAGCAGCAGCTCATTGATTTTATATGTATGTTTTGCTTACACTGGATTTCAGGCACCCTAGTCATCTAGCTAGGTGGTAGATTTGGGTTTTGTTGTAATATTTCATTTTGAATACACCCCTAAAGCCTTGTATACATGATTGGATTTGGAAGGCTGTTGTTGGAAAATCTGACAGTTTATACGCTCCATCAGACAATTGTCGGATTTTCCACAGGCAAATGTTGGATGGCAGACTTTAAAATTTTCTGCAGACAAATGTCTGTTGTCGGATTTTCCGAACACGTGTACATAAGTCCATCGGACAAAAGTCCAAAGTACAAACACGCATGCTCGGGAGCAAGGATGAGCTGGAAGCAGTCGGTCTTGTAAAGTAGCGTCCATAATGGAGAATTAACATGCGTGATGTGGCAAATTATGAAATCTGGAAATGCAGCGCACATTCTCTTCTTCTTTAATGTTATAATAATGAAGCTGCTTTGCTGGTGATACTGATGGAGTTATTGCAAACAAATTTGCAAAGGCTTTTTTTTCTAGTGATATCAAGAATAAAGTTATTATGCTTGTTATTTTTTTTTTTGGTGCAAGTTACCACAGCACCATTATCCCATAGTTTTTAAACTGTCATTTGCAGTAAAACACATAGCCAAGTATTATTCTCCACAATTTTTTGAGGAAAAAAAGAACAAATAAAATTAGGCATGCTATCCGCCAATAGAACTTAACCAAAAAGTGCATTCTATTCATCCATAAATATAGAAAATATACCAAATCAAATCATTATTCAGCCAAAAAATAAAATAAAAGACTCATGCATGTGTCCTGCTTCTTAATATAGGAAGTCAACAATGCCAAGAGCTGGTGAAAGCAGGGGTCCATCATCCGGAGATAATTCCGAAAATCATCCGGATTATTCTCCTGGAGCTCCCGCAGCAAAGGCATATGACATAATTGGTCACGATTAATAAAGCAATCAATTTTTGGTCCAAGAAATCCTCCTCCTCCTCCTATTCCTGGACTGGATTTGGATCAAAGCAATAACTCCAAGGCCAATAATCTCCTCCAATTCCGCAACTTTCGCAACATGGCTGGTTGACGAACGGGCGTTCGGAAACTAACTGAAAATCGCAAAATAAAAAGCACAAAATGAAAAGTGTGAAAAGAAAAGCGCAAAATGAAAAGCGGGAATAGACACTCAAACATCTACTAACATGAAATTAGCAGAAGGAGCTCAAAGTGTGGCACTAAATAACCGAAAAACCGCATAGTATGTCACTACGTTCATTTTTGTTGGCCAAAAACTGTGTGCCATTTGTATGCAAGACAAGTTTGGGACAAGTCAGCAGTTTTGTCTGCGGAAAATCCAATCGTGTGTACGAGGCTTTAGTGAAAATGTCCAAATTGGGCCCAATTAGCCATTTTCCCTCCCCTGTTTCATGTGACTCATTAGTGTTACAAGGTCTCAGATGTGAATGGAGAGCAGGTGTGTAAAATTTGGTGTTATCGCTCTCACTCTCTCATACTGGTCACTGGAAGATCAACATGGCACCTCATGGCAAATAACTCTCTGAGGATCTGAAAAAAAAATAGTTGCTCTACATAAAGATGGCCTAGGCTATAAGAAGATTTCCAAGACCCTGAAACTGAGCTTCAGCACGGTGGACAAGACCACACAGCAGTTTAAGAGGACAGCTTCCACTCAGAACAGGCCTTGCCATGGTCGACCAAAGAAGTTGAGTGCATGTGCTCAGTGTCCTATCCAGAAGGTGTCTTTGGGAAATAGACATATAAGTGATCCCAGCATTGCTGCAGAAGTTGAAGGAGTGGGGGGTCAGCCTGTTAGTACTCAGACCATACGCTGCACACTGCATCAAATTGGTCTGCATGGCTGTCATCCCAGAAGGAAGCTTCTTCTAAAGATGAAGGAACAAGAAAGCCCACAAACAGTTTTCCAAAGACAAGCAGACTAAGGTCATGGATTACTGGAACCATGTCCTGTGGTCTGATAAAATAAACGTATTTAGTTCAGATGGTGTCAAGCGTGTGTGGCGGCAACCAGGTGAGGAGTACAAAGACAAGTGTGTCTTGCCTACAGTCAAGCATGCTGGTGGGAATGTCATGGTCTGGTGCTGCATGAGTGCTGCCAGCACCGGGGAGCTACAGTTCATTGAAGGAACCATGAATGCCAACTGTGGCATACTGAAGAAGAGCATGATCTCCTCCCTTCAGAGACTGGGCCACAGGTTCCAACATCATAATGACCCCAAACACAGCTCCAAGACGACCACTGCCTTGCTAAAGAAGCTGAGGGTAAAGGTGATGGGCTGGCCAAGCATGTCTCCAGACCTAAACCCTATTGAGCATCTGTGGGACATCTTCAAACGGAAGGTGGAGGAGCAAAGATCTCTAACATCCACCAGCTCCGTGATGTCGACATGGAGGAGTGGAAGAGGACTCCAGTGGCAACCTGTGAAGCTCTGGTGAACTCCATGCCCCAGAGTGTTAAGGCAGTGCTGGAAACTAATGGTGGCCACACAAAATATTTACATTTTGGGCCCAATTTGGACATTTTCACTTAGGGGTGTACTCACTTTTGTTGCCAGCTGGTTAGACATTAATGGCTGTGTGTTGAGTTATTTTGAGGGGACAGCAGATTTACACTGTTATACAAGCTGTACACTCACTACTTTACATTGTAGCAAAGTGTCATTTCTTCAGTGTTGTCACATGAAAAGATAGAATAAAATATTTACAAAAATGTGAGGGTTTACACTGAGTTCAGTTGTAGGCATCAAGGTGAAAGAGGCTTGCTCAGATTTCTTTTCCAAATGCTTGTTACTTGGTTGCTATGTTGACCATCTGCTTCAATGTTTTCATTCAATCACCTAGAACGAGTGTGCATGTGAGGAATTCTCCTGACATTCCGGAGCTTCTTATTGGTTTTGGTCAGTGAGGCCTTGTTCAGATGGACTAATGAAGGTGGCTACACTGTAATGTTCAGATGCCACTAAAAAACATTGAATCTCAGTTATGGTGGCATACAAACTGGACAATTGGCTATGGACATTTTCTGTGTGGCCAGAACTTCCTGCCCTGGAAGCAAACGGTCTGCATTCACAGCCAGCCTAATCACATGTGACGGCTCTGATGAGGGCTTACATGTGAACATGCTGGCCATTGACTCATACATGGCCCAAACCTGTTTTGCACACAGAATAGTTTCTACACCAGAAAGAATCACATATTCTCACTGACGTTTGCCCGTCTGGATGAGCCCCGACCTATCTGTGAGTCAGCATCACAGCCAGACTAGCATTGTTAGAAGGAGGTCAGCAGTTGTAGTTTGTCTTAACTGGTTTACTCTCAGCTGGAGCCTGTTTGAACAGTGACATCTCTGAGAACTGCTTTATCACACCAATATACTGTACATCTGATATATATATATATATATATATATATATATATATACATATATATATATATATAGACTGTTCTTCTGCATTCTGAACTGCTGGAGGAGTCTGGCTGCTTCAGGTTTACTAAGTAACTTTAAGTAAAGTTGGCCATAACCTAGTAGAATTTTGTTCAAACTTTTTCATTTTAAGAATGTTAGTTCTCATGATTAGTGGGGTCAAATGGATGTTCATTTTACGACAACAGTGACAAAAAAAAATTATTGAAGGAGCAGGATTGAAAATTTTTTCTTGAATGAACAAACTTCTAATGCCACGTACACACAAGACCAGACTTTTTGACAGCAAAGGTCCGACAGATCGAATCCATCGGACAATTCGGTCATGTGTGGGCTCCATCGAACCTTTGCTGTCCAAAAATCCGACGGACTTTAGAAATAGAGCATGTTTTAAATCTTCCTGCCGGAACTACGTTGGACCCAGTTCCTAGCGGGAAACCCATTCGATCCTCAGAGTCAGAAGAGACCATCGAAGACGGAAGAGATTCCTGGAGCTGCCTAATAAACTACTTTAAAAACCTGTCTGTCTAGTGTGTTTTTTTTATTGACTTGTTTTCCCCCAGGTGAATGGGTAGGGGGTAAGATGTACCCCATACTTATTCACATAGGGTGGGGGGCTGGGATCTGGGGGCCCTCTTATTAAAGGGGGCTTTTGGATTCCGATAAGCCCCCGCCTGCAGACCCCAACAACCAACGGCCAGGGTTGTCGAGAAGAGGCCCTTGTCCTCATCAACATGGGGCAAGGTGCTTTGTGGTGGGGGCCCGCAGACTGCCCCCCTTGCTCAAAGCACCCACCCTCTATGTTGAGGGCATGCAGCTTGGTATGATTCAGGAGGGGGGGGGCTCACTCATCCCCACCCCCTTTCCTGACCAGCCAGGCTGTGTGCTCGGATAAGGGTCTGTTATGGACCTTGGGGGGCCCCCAGGCCGTTTTTTTGGCGTAGGGGTTTCCCCTTAAAATCCATACCAGGCGCCGGGGGCTCGCAAGGTGTCAATCTCGCCGATTAAAGTGGTGAGATTGACTTTCTTTTCTTGTCCCGTCGTCACTCATCACATTCACAATGAACTGACTTTAGTCTGTGTGTTTGCAAGTCCGTTCATTTGGAAGTCCGTCGTAACTCCGTAGTAAGTCCATCGGGAAGACCATCAGACCTCGTCTGGTCATGTGTGGGCAAGTCCGTTCAATCGGAAAGTCCATCCAAACTCCGCAGAAGTCTGTCAGACCTAGTCTGCTGGAAATTCCGGTCGTGTGCATTACTTCATTTCAGTACAGTCCAGTGCAGGAAAAAAATGCAGCCTATTCTTTTTTTTCTGGAACTGGAAAGCCTTTGAACTGACTGCACTGGTGTGAACTATGCCATTGGAAACCATATAATCTATTTTTCAAGTGTTTTTAATGCAAAAATAAAACAAAAAACACACTGGACTGCATGTGGTATGAACTGGCCTTTAATGTGCCATGTGCACTACTCTATGCACACTACAAATCCCATAGCATAGCTCACAACTTTTTGATATGGGAACGAGGGACACTTATTAGCAAAAGTATGTAGTCATAGGACACATCCCCTGCCACGACCCCCTTAAAGGAGAATTATACAAAAAAAGATTAGTTAAAGGGTAACTCCACTTTTGTGGAGAAAAATAGCAAATAAAAAAATAATAATATAGAATATAATGGTCATATTGTAATTGAATGATATTAAAAATTACCTTTCCTTTTCAATCTGCTGCTGTAATTTTCTGTAAAATACAGTGCAATATGGCTACCTGGAGGTGTTCTGTAGACAGAATGTGCTAATTGGATATTGGAAACAACACATTTCAGGGCCTCAAGAATGCCTCCTTTATCAGAGCTTAAAGTAAGTGTAAAGCCATGGACACCCGACTGGACTTTCCGGCAGACTAGGTCTGAAGGGATTAGTGCGTCGGACAATCCGATCGTGTGTGGGATAGTCCAATCGTTTTTCATAAAGAAAAATCAGACAGACCTAGAAATAGAACATGTTTAAAATCTGTCAGACGGACTCAATTCCGACAGATTAAAATCTGGAAAACTGTTTGATTGCGTCCTGGTCCGACGGACCAAATACGACACAAGGGAAGCTATTGGCTACTGGCTATTGAACTTCCTTGTTTAGTCCCATTTACGTCATCACATTCAAAATGAACGGACTTTCAAACGGACTTAGTCCGTTTGTGTGTGGCCAAGTCAGGGGCGGATCCAGGGGGGGGGGGCAACGGGTCAATTGCCCCCTCCGAGAATACCGGCAGCTGATGACAGCAAGGCCGGTTCCGCGGGTCCAATCGCGGCCGGTTCCGCGGGTACCAGCGGGCCGGTTCCGCGGGTCCAATCGCGGCCGGTTCCGCGGGTACCAGCAGGGCCGGTTCCGCGGGTACCCGCGCTGAGTGGACGGGCGAGGGGGGGCAGCTGGGCGGCTTAGGAGGGCTGCTGGCCAATCAGGAAGCCAGCAGGCAGGGGAGCAGGGAGATGACATCATCTCTCACTGCCCTGCATCCCTCCAGTTCCGCCCTCACTGTGTAGGAAGCTGTGTGCAGCAGAGAGATTGCATCATCTCTCTGCTGCCTATCTTCACTCTGGGACCCAACAAAAGACCACCTTAGCAGAAAAGTGACACAGTAGGTGACAATCCGCAATGTGTGGCAGGCTACGTGGCAAGTGGCAATCCGCAATGTGTGGCAGACTACGTGGCAAGTGGCAATCCACAATGTGTGGCAGACTACGTGGCAAGTGGCAATCCGCAATGTGTGGCAGGTGACGTGGCAAGTGGCAATCTGCAATGTATGGCAGGTGACGTGGCAAGTGACAATCCGCAATGTGTGGCAGACTATGTGGCAAGTGGCAATCCACAATGTGTGGCAGACAACGTGGCAAGTGGCAATCCGCAATGTGTGGCAGGTGACGTGGCAAGTGACAATCCGCAATGTGTGGCAGGTGACGTGGCAAGTGACAATCCGCAATGTGTGGCAGGTGACGTGGCAAGTGACAATCCACAATATGTGGCAGGCTACGTGGCAAGTGGCAATCCGCAATGTGTGGCAGGCAACGTGGCAAGTGACAATCCGCAATGTGTGGCAGGTGACGTGGCAATCCGCAATGTGTGGCAGGCAACGTGGCAAGTGACAATCCGCAATGTGTGGCAGGTGACGTGGCAAGTGACAATCCCCAATGTGTGGCAGGTGACATGGCAAGTGGCAATCCGCAATGTGTGTCAGGCAACGTGGCAAGTGACAATCCGCAATGTGTGGCAGGTGACGTGACAAGTGGCAATCCGCAATGTGTGGCAGGCTACGTGGCAATCCGCATCTGGTGGCAGGCGACATGGCAAGTGACAATCCGCAATGTGTGGCAGGCTACATTGCAAGTGGCAATCCGCAATGTGTGGCAGGCTACGTGGCAAGTGACAATCCGCAATGTGTGGCAGGTGACGTGGCAAGTAACAATCCGCATTTGGTGACAAGTGACGTGGCAAGTGACAATCCACATTTGGTGGCAGGCGACATGGCAAGTGACATCCTCAGGGCTCCCACTGATTCTGCATTATGGTGAGTTGAACCATTTAATTTTATATTACAATGTATTAATAGAAATAATGCGCTTCAATCATCCTGACACCATAACAACCATGGTGCTGTAATGATTGAAGCGCAAATATCAGCCATTTCCCATATAAATTGCCCCCAAAAAAACATATTTTATAGCAGTGCCCCTCCCGAGATTAGACTCTGGATCCGCCCCTGGGCCAAGTCCGTTCGTTCGTTCGGAAAGTCCGTCGGAACTCACCCGAAAGTCCGTTGGGAAGACCGTCAGACCTATTCTGCCAGAAAGTCTGGTCGTGTGTACGCGGCATAAGGTTTTTTTTTTTAAACAAACATATCATACTTACCTCCATTGTGCAGCTCATTTTGCACAGAGTGGCCCCTGAACCTGCTTTTCTGGGGAACCCTGGCGGCTCTCATGGTTCCTCCCCACATCAGATAACCCCCTAGGAGAAGCACTCTCCTGAAGGGGGTTACCTTGCGGGAGCTCTCCTGAGTCCAGAATTCGGCCACCCCACGGGGGCCTGCATCATTGGATTTGATTGACAGCAGCGGGAACCAATGGCGGCGCAGCTATCGATCTATCCAATCAAGAGCCAAGAACCCCAGGTAGAGAGGCAGCACATCCCTGCCGGGTCAAGTTCCGGGGCTCAGGTAAGTAAAACAGGGGGCTGGGGGGGCGGTCACTGCCAGGTGTTTTTTCACCTTAATGCATAGGCTACATTAAGGTGAAAAAACACCAAGGTTTACAACCCCTTTAAAGATGGAGAATGATGCATACTGGACAAAACAACAGAAGAACACAAACTCTAATTTGACAGGATGAGTGAAGAAGCTAGTTGCAACAGCTTGTCCTGTCTAAATACTGCTTAATTTATATCTTACATAGTAACACAGTAGGTTAGGTTGAAAAAAGACACAAGTACATCAAGTCCAACCCATGTGTGTGATTATATGCCAGTATTACATTGTATATCCCTGTATGTTGTGGTCGTTCAGGTGCTTATTTAATAGTTTTTTTAAATCATTGATGCTCCCTGCTGAGAACACCACCTTTGAAAGAGAATTCAACTAAAACTGCTGGGTTTCTTTTGTCCAGTATACATTTTTTTCTATCTTTAAGTCCTAATTAAGGGGGAATTCTTAAAGCCCCTGAAACATGTTGATGTAATCCTTTCTCTTAAAGAGGTGGTAAAGTTGCCCAAAAAAAAGGTCAACCTTCAGTCTTATTTCATAATGTGCTAGTATGCACCACATACTAGCATATTATGACAAACTTGTCCATAAAACAGATACCTTCATGTTCTGTGCTGTCATTGCCGACATGGATTCCATCTTCACCCAATCTTCCTTCCAGGTTCATTTGTATGGGATAAGCCACAATGGCGTCAGTCCCACACATGCACACGGGAGCCATGATCGTGGCATGGCACTCTCAATGAACGGCATAGTCAAGTGTGCTGACCATTGAGAGTGCAATGCACATGAGCTGGTGACATCACTGGCTGCTACACATTGAAATATCTCCTTATTATTGGCTTACCTGTAGGTATAAGGAAAAGCAGAGTTTACCACCACTTTCATTTATATGAAATGAATACTGTATATACTGTACCTGGACATTTACTTTGTGGTGTATACAGAACTTTATGGCACTTTGTACAGTCCCAGCCTTAAAAATACACTGCTCACACCTGAAAATGTTGCAAGTCCCTATCATTACATTCACACTGCTGAACAGCCCATAAATATGATACTTGTCTAGAGATAAAACTCTCACATCTTGCACATTATCAGTGTCATCTCCTTGGTCAGTTATAGATATAAAGAAGAATTCCGTCCGTCCGAATTTCTGTCCCTTCAAAATAACTCAACACACAGTCATTAATGTCTAAACCGCTGGCAACAAAAGTGAGTACACCCCTAAGTAAAAATTTCCAAATTGAGCCCAATTAGCCATTTCCCCTCCCCGGTGTCATGTGACTCGTTAGCGTTACAAGGTCTGAGGTGTGAATGGGGAGCAGATATGTTAAAGTTGGTGTTATCGTTCTCACTCTCTCATACTGGTCACTGGAAGTTCAACATGGCACCGCATGGCAAAGAACTCTCTGAGAATCTGAAAAAAAAGAATTGTTGCTCTACATAAAGATGGCCTAGGCTATAAGAAGATTGCCAAGAAGACCCTGAAATTGAGTGCAGAACGGTGGTCAAGACTATACAGCGGTTTAACAGGACAGGTTGTCGTTTGACAAACACAAACGTAGTGCCGTACTATGAGGGTATAAAGAGGAAGTTGATTTCTCAAGCGCTACCCTTTGGGCCCTTTCTGCAAATTTCATGTTCGTAGACGTTTGGTGAGCTTTGATTTGCGATTTTCAGATCGTACAAAACAAATGCCTTTTAAAATGTTTGGCATAACTACATCAGTATCGCCAGCAAAGCAGCTTCATTATTATCCCATTAAAGAAGATGAGAATGTGCGCTACATTTCGACATTTCATCAATTGCTGCGTCACGAGTGTTAATTCTAGATTACGAATGGTAGTTTACAAGGCCGAACTCTTCCCAGACGTTCCTTGATTCCGAGCATGCGTGTTTGTACTTCAAACTTTTGTGTAACGATTTCTGTACTGACCATCCGAAAATCTGATGTTGAATTCACATCAGACAAAAATTTTATAGCCTGCACATCCAGCTTTTGTCTGATGAAAAAGTCAAATTGGCTGTTGAAAGCACCGTACTAACGATCCGAAAAATCCGCAGACAGCTCAACTTCAGACTTTCCCTTCTGATTTTCGTATCATGTGTATGAGGCCTTATGCCGCGTACACAAGGTCGGAATTCCAGCCAGAAAAAGACCGATGAGAGCTTTTCATCGGAAAATGCGGCCGTGTGTATGCTCCATCGGAATTTAGCTGTCCGAATTTCCGGCAGCCAAAAATTGATGGCATGTTCTCAAAACTTTCTATCGGTAATTCCGATCGTGTGTATGCAATTCCGACACGCCAAAAATTACGCATTCTCAGATTCAACTACGAGACAGAAGCTATTGGCTACTGGCTATTGAACTTCATTTTTCTAGTTCCGTCGTACGTGTTGTACGTCACCGCGTTCTAAACTATCGGAATTTGGTGTGACCGTGTGTAGGCAAGACAGCTTGAGCGGAATTCCGTCGGGAAAACCATCAGAGCTTCTTCCGACGAGAATTCAGATCGTGTGTATGCTGCATAAGTCTGTTGTTTTTCCAAAGAACAAGTTCTCTTCCAGATGTATTGGGGTTGATTTACTAAAGCCAAATCCACTTTGCACTACAAGTGCACTTGGAAGTGCAGGCGCTGTAGATCTGAGGGGAAGATGTGAAATGAGGGGAAGCTCTGCTGATTTTATCATCCAAACATGTACAAGCAAAAATGCTGTTTTTTATTTTCCTTGCATGTCCCCCTCAGATCTACCGCAACTGCACTTCCATGGGCACTTGTAGTGCAAG
Source organism: Lithobates pipiens (assembly GCF_037356315.1). Lineage (NCBI taxonomy): Eukaryota > Metazoa > Chordata > Amphibia > Anura > Ranidae > Lithobates > Lithobates pipiens. The sequence continues at coordinate 115,972,992 of NW_027507788.1, forward strand.
GTGGATTTGCCTTTAGTAAATAAACCCCATTATGTTACAGAGATGGGACAAACCATGTAAAAACTTTATCCCAAAAGGAAAAAAAACTCTTTGCTGTAACCGAAAGTGTTAGCTAAAGTCAAGCTTACATTTGTTTAGTGTGTTTAAATCTGTCAGTATATCTAACACCCCCCTCCCCCCAGACTGACAATGTTTCTGCCCAAAGGTTACATTTTTGGTTTTGAGTTTAATTGGTCCCCGTATAGCATAATGACGCTGACAGAAACATTTTGACGATCCAGGCAGATGTCATATGATGTCCTGCCTGATCATGCCCCGCAAGCAGCCGTGGGGGCACTAAGTGACGCGATCTGTCACCGACTGCGTCCAAGGGACCCAGCCAATGGCCGATCACTGTACCAGCCTGCTGCCGGTACCATGTAACTGCTGCAACCAATTATGTTGCTAGCTGTGATTGGTCAGTGTGATCACATGGTACAGACTAGGCCAATCACAGCCCATCTGTACCACGTGATTAGCTCTGACCAATCACAGCTACGGTAATCACAACAAAAGAAAGTCAATGAATTGATTTCACTCAGTAAAATGCTTGCATATAGCAATGTAATGCACTGCTATATGCAAACATAATGTGTAAAAAACAAACAAATACTGATCAATTCCACAGAGTAGTACAATGTTTAACTACAGTAACATTATATTTCTCTGGTCAAAGTGTGTTAAAAGAATAATCGTAAAAAAATAAAACGAATAAAAAATATATTTTTTACTTTTTTTTGGACTGTCACCAGCCAGTGTCCCTGTTCCCCACCACACCCGTTATATGATGCTGTACTGCACTGGTGACAGTATGTAAAAAAAAAAAAAAACATTATGACAAAAAATTACAACTTCAAAAAACTCACCATGCCCCTTACTAAATACCTTGGACTGTCTACTTTCCAAAAATGGGTAATTTGGGGGATATTTGTACTGTCCTGTCATTTTTGGGCCTCAAGAAATGAGATAGGCCATCACTACATTGGGACTGATCAATTTTCAGATATATACCATAGTTTGTGGACTCTATAACTTTCCTGCATACTAAATAATATACACTGATTTGAGTTATTTTTTATCAAAGAAATGTAGCAGAATAGAGAATGAAAGGAAGTTCCTGGATAGCCGCACATCAGAAAATTGGCATCTTTATTTATCAATAAAATCCAAATGCAGTCACATATCAAATATAGAAAAACAGGATAAAATAACTAACGCGTTTCACGCCTTGTTCTGGTGCTTATTCATAGGTAAAGAAATAGGGCGTAGTCACAGATATAAATAGTAGCCATAGACCATCGATAAGATGAGAAGCCAATTAAACAAAGCAATTACAGGCTAAAACGTGCACGCCTCTAATAGGCTTCACCTGGAAAATAGAGTACACCTGAGCTGAAGAAAAAAGTCAAAAAAGGAAGTCCATAGGAATGCTTATATCCAAGCTCTGTGTGTAAATCCATAGACCAGGGAGAAGCAGACGAACGATATGTATCAAAATAAGACAAAAAACAAAAGATATGCTACAAGAAAAACAATGTAAAGAAATATTCAATTGTCAAAACATTGATTATGAAAAATCCATACAGACATACATGCCTTACTGATACAGTTTAGGTCTAACTGAGTAGTAAATAAACAAACAGTAAATAAAACGTGTGGCATATATGCATATTGTATTGACATATATCAGTTCAAACAAATCATTAGAATGTATTGATATTATAAAAACATTTAATTGTTTATAAAAAATGTGTACACTATATATACATCATGACCTAATATATATATATATATATATATATATATATATATATATACAGGGCCATTTTTAAGGCAGGGCAAAAGGGGCAGCTGGGCCCTGTCATTGTTGTGGGGCCCAAAGCAGCTGCCTCATACTTGCCAACTATCCCAGTTTAAATTCCATTGTTCCTTGAGGTTTTAGTCCTGTGCTGTGTCCCAATATCTCAGTGTGAAGCTCTGCCCTATTGTTGTGTACAGATGACTCACCTGCCGACCCTGTGTTTACATGTAAATTACTGACATTGACATGTAAATAGTGATGACATTAATATGTAAATAGAAGCAGACCGGCAGGATTCATATGTAAATAGAGGCCGTATTCATATGTAGATCATGCCCCCCTAAGGTCATATCCACCAATACTAAATGCTGCCCACTGGGGGGTGAAGGGGCATGCTTGAAAGTGTGCACTGCACTGCCACTCAGCCAGAGAGTCCTAGGATCCCTGGGAGTTTAATGTCTATTAATGGGTGCTAACAGAGGAGATGATGTGCTGTAACCTCTAGCAACCAATCAGTAAGCAGCAATGATGGGCAGTAACCTATAGCAACCAATCAATGAGCAGTATTGATGTACAGTAATCTCTAGCAACCAATCAACAAGCAAAAATGATGTGCTGTAACCTCTAGCAACCAGTCAGTGAGTGGTAATGATACACTGTAACCTCTGGCAACCAAACACATTCGCTGCCTAATCTGATTCAGTAAACTGATTTTGTTTGTTTTTGTCATGGGGGGAGGGGGCCAAACATTTTTTTTGCCCAGGGTCCAATCAATATTAAAGACGGCCCTGTATATATATATATATATATATATATATATATATATATATATATATATACAAACAACACCCAAACTGTCTCACTAAATGGCCGCGCTTGCATCACTGAACATATTGTAATGGCTGAATATAGCCAAAAATCATGTAATGGCGAGTTTACAACTTAAACCAAAAAGAAAAGCCTTTATGTAAGGGAGCATATGATCACCTGCTCACCAGAATAGTGGATTGGAATATCCATACATCTACAAAGCAGTGGTTACATTAGAAAATCCATATCATCACTATCCCTAGCCACTACACCATGGCTATTAACCAAACACACCCCATCCTCTATCTAAGGTATGATCACCTGCTCATAGGTCCCACCTAATGCTGTTTTCATATCAGCATTAAATACTTCCTCTTATTCACACCAGGCCCCATGACGCCACTACGTCTTAATCCTGAATTCCCCCAAGGAATGTCCAATTAATTCCTATCAAACTCATGGCCACATAAACACTGGCTAAACACTTTTTCCACAACGATACGTTCCTAAACCGCAAAAAATAGCCTCCCAAATGAAAGCTCTCAAATTTCCATTATGGACATATCTCCAAATACAACATCTTTTCCTAGTTCTGAATCACAAACCTCACTGCTTACTCCCCTAGAATCACTATGCTCAGAAATTACACTGCAGAGACATGTGATCTCAACCATCTACTTAACCACTTGAGACCCGCGCTATAGCCGAATGACGGCTACAGCACGGATCTCCTTTTCCGGGACTACGTCTATTGACGTCGTCCCGTGCGCGAGTGGCCTGTGCGCCCCCTGAGGGGCGCACGCGGCACGCTCTGTGATCGTCGAGTCTATTAGACTCGCCTGATCACCGATCCGTGCAAGGGGTCGATCCCGACCCCTTATCACGTGATCAGCTGTCAGCCAATGACAGCTGATCATGTGATATAGCGGAGCCGGTAATCGGCTATTATTCCTCCTCGCGTTGTCAGCGTGAGGAGAAAAAAAAAGCCGATCACCGGCGGCCGTGATCGGGACATCAGTCCCGATCACGGCCAGCCCTGCTAGTGCCCACCTGCCCCCTGCCAGTGCCCACCTGCCCCCTGCCAGTGCCACATTAATAAAAAGTAAGTGCCCCCCGTCAGTGCCACCCAGCAGTGCCCATAGTGCCACCCAGCAGTGCCCACAGTGCCACCCAGCAGTGCCCACAGTGCCACCCAGCAGTGCCACCCAGCAGTGCCCACAGTGCCACCCAGCAGTGCCCACAATCTGCCTCAACAAAGCTGCTGCACCCCAGTGCCACATATCCGTGCCCATCAGTGTCATCTACCAGTGCCCAGCAGTGCCGCCCATCAGTGCCCAGCAGTGCCACCTATCAGAGCCACCTATCAGTGCCACCTATCAGTGCCCATCAGTCCCATCTATCAGTGGTACCTATCAGTGCCCATCCGTGCCACCCATCTGTGCCACCCATCCGTGCCATCTTATCTGTGCCCATCTTTGCCCATCAGTGCCGCCTTATCTGTGCCCATTGGTGCCGCCTTATCTGTGCCTATTAGTGCCACCTTAACTATGCCTATCAGTGCCCACCAGTGCAGCCTATCAGTGCCCACCAATGCAGCCTATCAGTGCCCACCAATGCAGCCTATAAGTGCCCACCAGTGCAGCCTATCAGTGCCGCCTCATCAGCGCACTTCAATGAAGGAGAAAAATGACCCGTTTGCAAAATTTTATAACAAACTATTAAACATGATTTTTTTTTTTTTTTTTTTTTGTTTAGCAAAAAATAAAACTCCGAGCTGTAATTAAATACCACCAAAAGAAAGCTCTATTTGTGGGAAAAAAATGATAAAAATTTAATTTGGGTACAGTGTTGTATGCCCGCGCAATTGTCATTCAAAGTGCATCAGCGCTGAAAGCTGAAAATTGGTCTGGGACTGAGGGGGGTTAAAGTGCCCAGTAAGCAAGTGGTTAATCTTCGCCAAAAATCCCACAAAAAACAACACATGTTGATCTTGGGAGAAAGAACTATCCCTGGATCTCATAGACAAACATAGACAAACAATGGGAGCAAATATTTGAAAACATTCTCAAGGGTTAAATAAATGTGTTCACCCAGGAAAATGGCTACAAGGTTCTCACTAGGTGGTACAGAACACCGACCGTGATTCACAAGTTCGCACCATCGATATCCAACCTATGTTGGAGATGCAAATCAGAACCAGGCTCTCTTCTTTACATCATCCAAAAGTTCTGGAACGAAGTACACAACATAATCTCCAGGGTATCTACTTTCACATTAGAATTCTCCCCTGCCCAATTTCTCTTACACCTTACCACAATACCCAGGTGCTCCTACTTCAAATCATTTGCTATGCACATGCTAAACGCTGCTAAGCTATGTCTCCTAAACTTGTGGGGCAAAACGTACACTCCCTCACTGAAGAATGGTTCCGGAAAATCAATAAAATCGCAGAAATAGAAGAACAAATAGCCATCGCCCGTGAAAACATTTAAAAACACACTACTTCCTGGGCTTGTTGGTCACAGTTTGGAACCACTCCAGAATATATTCAAACTATGGACTCCAAACCTTAGTGAAGAAGGAAACTACCCAGGTTTTGCACTCTTTCCCCCTCCCCCCAATTTTTTAATTTATTTTTTGGTGAGCCAACACTGAACTACCCTACATAAAGCCCGGGCATAGCTGAGGTGGGATAGACTGTAAACCAGAGACAGATAGGAGGCATATGCCCCCCCCCCCCATGTTTCGACCTAATTCACCCAACCTTGGCTATCAGTAGGACTGCCAAACATGGAAACCACCCAAACACACATGAGTATTATTCCATGTAATTTTTCTCTCCATAGACTACCCCCATCTACCTCTACATAGAGACTCCCCCAACCAATTTCTCTTAGCTCAAGAAACCAGCTTAACTCAAAATACAGTCAGCCAACACGGATTTGACTTTCATAAAAATTAGGTCACTTCTGGCCTACGTGTTACAAAGTCTGTTAATACTCATCATATAACCTATACTACTCGTTTTTGCACAATTTGTTATCATTATATGTGGATTGAACGGTAAACTACTGTTATAGTGCTGGTTTGCGTGTATATCTCCAGGCTACTGGGCCCATGTAAATTCGGGTTTTGTACAGGCACCAGTCTCTGTATGTTTACCTTAACCACTTAACAACCGGCCCATAGCCGAATGACGGCTACAGGGCGGTTGTTTAACTCTGAGGCCGCGTACACACGCGGGGACTGTTCGCTCAACTTTGTTCGTCAAACAGTTTCAGCGGACAGTCCGCTCAAAATTAGCATGGACGGACTTGCCCACACACGACGAACGAACAGTCCGCTGAAACCGTGCGCGATGACGTGAACGGCACGTACGACGGGACTAGAAAACGACGTCCTATACACTGCAATGCAACCTTCGGCGTGTAAATTCTTTCTGAGCATGCGCGAGACTTAGTTTGACGAACAAGCCTACACACGGGCGGACTGTCCGCTCAAACCAAGTTTCAGCGGACAGTTTTTCGGAATTTCCGAAAAACTTTGTTCGTCAGACTGTCCGCTGAAACTGTCCGCTGAAGCCCACACACGAGCGGACTGTCCGCCGAAACACTGTTCAGCGGACAAAGTTGAGCGAACAGTCCCCGCGTGTGTACGCGGCCTGAGAGGCCGTCATATGACGTCCTCCCAGAATTCCGCTCTCGCGCACCCCCTACGGCGCACACTCGAGAGCATCCGTGACCGTGGGGTCCACAGGACCCGCGCCTCACGGATCACGCTCATCGCGGCCGTTTACCATGTGATCGCTCCGTCAAATGACGGAGCGATCACTTGTAAACAAACCGGCGTCATGTTATGACGCCGGTTCCTCCCTCCCCTCTCTGTACCGATCGGTACAGCGGAGGGGGAAGAGATCGATGTCAGCAGCGCTGTGGGCTGCATCTGCAGTGCCCACATTGCTGCTCACCGAATTTAACCCCTCAATACCCTGCCAATACTCTGCAATACCAGCTAATACTCTGCAATACCAGCTAATACTCTGCCATGCCAGCTAATACTCTGCCATGCCAGCTAATATTCTGCAATGCCAGCTAATACTCTGCAATGCTAGCTAATACTTTGCCAATACCAGCTAATACTTTGCCAATACCAGCTAATACTTTGCCAATACCAGCTAATGCTCTGCAATCTCAGCGAATGCTCTGCAATGCCAGCTAATACTCTGCAATGCCAGCTAATACTCTGCAGTACCAGCCAATACTCTGCAGTACCCGCCAATATTCTGCAGTACCCGCCAATACTCTGCAGTACCCGCCAATACTCTGCAGTACCTGCCAATACTCTTCAGTACCCACCAATACTCTGCAGTACCCGCCAATACTCTACAGTACCCGCCAATACTCTGCAATACAATTCCAACTAATACCCTGCAATACCCTGCCAATACCCTGCAATACCCTGCCAATACTCGGAGATACCCTGCCAATACTCGGAGATACCCTGCCAATACTCAGAGATACCCTGCCATACTCTGCAATACCCTGCCATACTCGGAGATACCCTGCCATACTCGGAGATACCCTGCAGTACCCATACTCGGTGACGTCCCCCCCCCCTCCCGCCGCCCCCCGGTGCTTCTACCGACTCGTCAATACGATCAAAGCCAGAATCTTTTTTTTATTTTTTTTATTTTTATTTTAAAAAAATAAAAATAAATTTAAAGCGCCCCTGTCCCAATGTGCTCACATGCAGAAGCGAAAGCATACGTAAGTCCCGCCCACATATGAAAACGGTGTTCAAACCACACATGTGAGGTATTACTGCGAACGTTAGAGCAAGAGCAATAATTCTAGCCCTAGACCTTCTCTGTAACTCAAAACATGTAACCAGTGAAAAACTGTAAAGTGTCGCCTATGGATATTTTTAAATAGCGATGTTTGGTGCCATTCCACGAGCGTGTGCAATTTTGAAGAGTGACATGTTAGGTATCTATTTACTCGGCGTAACTTCATTTTTCACATTGTGCAAAAATTGGGATAACTTTCCTTTTTTGTTTTTTTTTAAGCACAAAACAGTTTTTTTTCCAAAAAAACGCGTTCGAAAAATTGCTGTGCAAATACCGTACGAGATAAAAAAAGTTGCAACGACCACCATTGTATTCTCCAGGGTGTTTTCTAAAAAAACATATATAATGTTTTGGGGTTCTATGTAATTTTCTAGCAAATAAATGATGATTTTTACATGTAGGAGAGAAATGTCAGAATTGTCCTGGGTGTTCCAGAACGCCGGATGGCGCTCCCTGCATGTTGGGCCTCTGTATGTGGCCACACTGTGTAAAAGTCTCACACATGTGGTATCACCGTACTCGGAAGTAATAGCAGAATGTGTTTTGGGGTGTAATTTGTGGTATGCATATGCTGTGTGTGAGAAATAAACTGATAATATGACAATTTTGTGAAAAAAATAAAAAATAAAAATCTTGATTTTGCAAAGAATTGTGGGAAAAAAATTACAACTTCAAAAAACTCATCATGCCTCTTAAGCCCCGTACACACGAGCGGACTTTTCAACATCCAAAGTCTGACGGAATGATTCCGGCAGACTATTCGATCGTGTGTGGGCTGCAACGGACTTTTGATTCGCAAAAGTCTGACAGACTTTAGAAATGGAACATGCTTCAAATTTTTCCGCCAGAACTCTGCCGGACCCAGTTCCTACCGAAAAATTTGCTCGTGTGTGTGCTATTCCGACGGACTAAAACCGACGCTAGGGCAGCTATTGGCTACTGGCTATGAACTTCCTTATTCGAGTCCAGTCGTACGTCATCACGTTCGAATCCATCGGAGTTTGGTGTGATTGTGTGTGGCCAAGTTCGCTCATTCGAAAAGTCCGTCAGAACTCTGTCGGAACTCTGTCAGAACTCCGTCGAAAGTCTGCCGGACTTAAGTCCTGTCGTGTGTACGCGGCATTACTAAATACCTTGGAATGTCTTCTTTTCAGAAAGGGGTCATTTGGGGGGTATTTGTACTTTTCTGGCATGTTAGGGTCTCAAGAATTGAAATAGGCCGTCAGTACTTCAGGTGTGATCAATTTTCAGATATTGGCACCATAGCTTGTGGACTCTATAACTTTCACAAAGACCAAATAATATCCACCAATTTGTACTTATTTTTACCAAAGATATTTAGTGGTATAAATTTTTGCCAAAATTATGAAGAAAAATTACTAATCTGCTAAATTTTATAACAGAAACGAAGAAAAATTCATTTTTTTACAGAATTTTCTGTATTTTTTCTTCTATAGCACAAAAAATAAAAAACCCAGCAGTGATTAACCACTTGCAGACCGGACCATTTTTTTTTTTTTTTTCTTTCTTTTGGTGGTATTTGATCACCCCTGCGGTTTTTATTTTTTGCGCTATAAACAAAAATAGAGCGTCAATTTTGAAAAAAACGCATTATTTTTTACTTTTTGTTATAATAAATATACCCCAAAAATATATAAAAAAAACATTTTTCCCTCAGTTTAGGCCGATACGTATTCTTCTACATATTTTTGGTAAAAAAAATCGCAATAAGCGATTATTGATTGGTTTGCGCAAAAGTTATAGCGTTTACAAAATAGGGATAGTTTTATAGCATTTTTATTAATAATTTTTTATTATTATTTTTTTTACTAGTAATGGCGGCGATCAGCGATTTTTATTGTGACTGCGACATTGTGGGGGACCCATCGGACATTTTTGACACATTTTTGGGACCATTGTCATTTATACAGTAATCACTGCTATATAAATGCAGTGATTCCTGTGTAAATGACACTGGCAGTGAAGGGGTTAACCAGTGGGTGGCAGTGTAGGGGTTAAGTGTTCCTAGGGGTGTGTTAGTAACTGTGGGGGGGTTGGGCTTTCATTTAGTGAACACTGATCTCTGCTCCAATCACATGGAGCAGAGATCAGCGTCACTAGTTGCTAGGCAGAATGGAGAAATGCTGTTTACACGGAATTTCCTCCATTCGGCCGCTCCGTGAGACGATCGTGATTATGCCCGCGGCGATCGAGTCCGCGGGTCCCGCCACCGGACTCACGGGGGTCCCGACCAGCGCGGGAGCGCGCCGCCGGCAGGGCGGCATTGAATATTGGACGTACCTGTACGCCAATATGCCTGCCCGTGCCATTCTGTCGACGTACATCGTCGTGCGCTGGTCGGGAAGTGGTTAAATACCACCAAAAGAAAGCTCTATTTGTGTGAAAAAAAGGACAAAAATTTCATATGGGTCCAGTGTTGCATGACTGAGTAATTGTCATTCAAAATGTCAGAGCACCGAAAGCTGAAAATTGGTCTGGTTATTAAGGGTGTTTAAGTGCCCAGTGGTCAAGTGGTTAAATATCCTTAATAAAATATTATGGAAGCGAAAAACAGTTATTTATTTGCAAAATTTTATTTCAGAAGCAAAAAATGGAACGTTTTTTATTTTTGTTCTTTTTTTGTTTATTTAGCAAAAAGTAAAAAACCCAGTGGTGATTAAAGCGGGAGTCCACCGGGACTCCGCGTTTTTTTTTTTTTTTTAAAAGCCAGCAGCTACAAATACTGCAGCTGCTGACTTTTAAAATAGTGACACTTACCTGTCCAGTGCGCCCGCGATGTCGGCACCCGAAGCCGATCTCTAGATCGACACTCGAGTGCTGCCGCCGCCATCTTGGGTATGGGAATCAGGAAATGGAGCCTTTCGGCTTCATTTCCCGGTTCCCTACTGCGCATGCGCGAGCCGCGCTGCGCAATGAGGACGGTCCCCGCTGCCTCTGGGATCTGTGTGTTTCCCAGCAGGCAGCGGGGCACTTGCGGGAAGGGGCGGGCACTTGCGGAAAGGGGCGTAAGTTACGCCCCTTTCCACAGAGAGCTATCCCGGAAGTGGGTGCAGTTACCTGGATTATCCAGGTAACTGCACCCCCCTCCCCCCTGAAAGGTGCCGATTGTGGCACCGGAGGGGGGGAGGGTTCCGATGAGCGGAAGGTCCACTTTAGGGTGGACCTCCGCTTTAAATACCACCAAAATAAATCTCTGTTTGTGTGAACAAAATGATAAAAATGTTGTTTGGGTACAGTGGATGACCATGCAATTGTCATCATTCAAACTGCAACAGAGCTGAAAGCTGAAAATTGGCCTGGGCAGGAAGGGGGTAAATGTGCCCCATATTGAAGTGGTTCATACTGCTTTAAAATAAAATTTAAAAAAGCAATGAGTTCATGTATACAGGAAGTGACTGAAAAAGGCTGGAAGGGATTGGCAGCACCAGTCAATCCCCAATCATCAATGAACAAAAAATTAACAAATGAACAAAAAAAAAAAATGTAATTGTTTATTCCGCACACTACAAACCAAATATCAGCCAGTTTGGTGGGTTTAAGTTTACTTTAAAGTGGACCTTGTACTCCATGCAAGCCAAGGTCTGCTTTTCTAGTGTTCCCTCCCACCCCTACCTGCATAAAATGTAAAGGGTAAAGACAACACCTGTAGGGCTCTTTCCCAGCCGCCCACCTTACCACCTTACAGCCTGACAAGCCTGTACACATTGTGGCAATTTTAAGGCCTCGTGCACACAGGACATTTTTGCGGCTGCTCCTATGGGGCAGCCGATGTTTTTTCTTCCTGCTTCTAACATCTGCCAACCACTGCTATACTGCCCTCAGAAAAGCAATCTTAATGGAACCAAAGCATTTTCTGATTGGATGAGGGGGTAATCATGATATCACTGCCCCCCCCCCCCCCCTTTAAATCAGAGAATACCTTGTATTTATTTAGAAAAAGTACAATACATTACATTCTATGAATGGCAGGAGTGCTGAGAAAGTGACCCCCCTGTGGTCTATGTAAGGGGGGAAACCACTTGCACAGACTCTTAAGTGAAGTGCACCTTGCATTCATTGATAAAAATGCAAAGTGTTCTGTGAATGGCCTCTGTGCCGAGCGAGCGACCCTCTGTGGTTACCATGCAGCAGAACAGACACCCAGCATAGGGACCAGAAACCAGCTTCAATCATTGTAGTAGAAGTAACTACTACAGAGATCCTCCACTTCCACAGGGATCCTACAGGTATGGATTATGTATACTTACTTCGGTCCACACTGGAACAATGTAGCTATGCTATAAAATCTGTATCTGGAGTTTGGCTTTAAAGTGGTTATAAAGTCAAAACATGTTTTACCTTAATGTTTTACCTTAATGCAGGGGTGCCCAATCTTTTGAGGAGCGAGGGCCACTTTAGTGACTTGGTAACCGGTCACGGGCCGCAATGAGCGCTCTGTGTCCACTCTGCATATGCAGAGAGACAAGGACACAACCCGCTCTCCTCTATAGGTCCTCCGATCAGATCAGCCCAGACAGAAGGGGATGGTTCTCCTGTTTTTTTAAGTGGATCGGAATGGAGAAAGTATACAAGTCTGTTTACATCTGTCGCTGTATATAGGTGATTGGAGGGTCCAATTGGGTCCACTTGAAAAACAGACAGGCGGACCCGATCGGACCAATCGTGTGAAAGGGCCCTAAGGCTGCTTATACACTGATGCACTGCGGTTTACCTGCACCTCATCTGACCTCAATCTTCACATCTTCCTCAGGATTCCTGCAGGTATTGATGGCTGCTGTTGTCCCCCAGGTGGGTATGGCTGGTGGCTGCCCCCAGGGCTGGTACTGCTGGCGTGTACTGTTGGTGGGTACTGCTGGCGGATACTGTTGGTGGTTATTGCTGGCTGGTTCCCGACCCGCCATCCCCGAACATCAGTGTGACAGCAGCTGGCACTGGAGGAAGCACGTGGCTGCAGTAGAGAACAGAGCCGATTTGTGTATCGCTCCTGTCACATCTTTACGCTGATGCTTGGGGATAACGGGTCGGGAACCCGTGATCTGGGCTTGTCGACCAGCCATCCCAGAGCAGGAGGTGGCAGGCCTGCGCTTGGACACCCCTGCCTTAATGCATTCTCTGAATTAAAGTAAAAACCATCCCACTTCTTTTTATGCTCTCCTCTCACACTCCAGCGATCTCCCTGCCTGCAGCACTGCTCTCTTCCTATTCTCACAGCATACACTGAGAGCAGCGGGACATACACAGCCTGGCTCGGGAGAGTACTCACCCGGATGCCCCTATAGCAAATGGCTTGCTATGAGGGCATCTAGAAGTAGAAAGAGTGGACAGCGCCAAAAGGGGGACCACCAAAGAGGCAAGGGACCAACTGCAATATTGTTGCATAACCAGTGCCGTAACTAGAACCCTCAGGGCCCCAATGCAAGAAACCATGGAGGGCCCCCCCCCCCCCCCGACCTCCGGACCAAAGCTCTTTTCTTTGAGCCCGATGACGGAACACCAGGGCCCGGTCCCAAGTGGGTGGCTGCTTATAAAGGAACCGATTTCTCCATTTCTCCCCGCTTCTCCTCCTCCCCCACCAACAGGCATTCAGCGGCTGCAGGAGGAAAATGGAGAGATTGGTTCCTCTATGTCAGTGTTTCACAATCTTTTTCCAGTTAGGGCACCCTTGAAGTACACCCCTAGGTGAATGGAGCTACACTCCAACCCCCCTTGCAACTGTGTACATTGCATGCAGTCGCAGCATAGTGATGATGCATTTAAGGGGTTAAAACAGGTGGTCAGTAGGCCACATATTTCCTCTCTACCAGCTGTCAAATGCCTCTGAAAAGCAATCTGAGCATGGATCGCTTTTCAGAGGAACAGCATTTTACATAAAATGTGCATACATACATGTAAACACACACACATACAGTGGTGTGAAAAAGTGTTTGCCCCCTTCCTCATTTCCTGTTCCTTTGCATGTTTGTCACACTTAAGTGTTTCGGAACATCAAACCAATTTAAACAATAGTCAAGGACAACACAAGTAAACACAAAATGCAATTTGTAAATGAAGGTGTTTATTATTAAAGGTGAAAAAAAATCAAAACCATCATGGCCCTGTGTGAAAAAGTGATTGCCCCCCTTGTTAAAACATACTATAACTGTGGTTGTCCACACCTGAGTTCAATTTCTCTAGCCACACCCAGGCCTGATTATTGCCACACCTGTTCACAATCAAGGCATCACTTAAATAGGAGCTGCTTGACACAGTAAGGTCCACCAGAAGATCCTTAAAAGCTACACATCATGCCGAGACCCAAAGAAATTCAGGAACAATTGAGAAAGAAAGTAATTGAGATCTATCAGTCTGGAAAGGGTTATAAAGCCATTTCCAAAGCTTTGGGAATCCAGCGAACCACAGTGAGAGCCATTATCCACAAATGGCGAAGACATGGAACAGTGGTGAACCTTCCCAGGAGTGGCCGGCCGCCCAAAATTACCCCAAGAGAGCAGCGACGACTCATCCAAGAGGTCACAAAAGACCCCACAACAACGTCCAAGGAACTGCAGGCCTCACTTGCCTCAGTTAAGGTCAGCGTTCATGCCTCCACCATCAGGAAAAGACTGGGCAAAAATGGCCTGCATGGCAGAGTTCCAAGGAGAAAACCACTGCTGAGCAAAAAGAACATCAAAGCTCGTCTCAATTTCTCCACAACACATCTTGATGATCCCCAAGACTTTTGGGACAACATTCTGTGGACCGATGAGACAAAAGTGGAACTCTTTGGAAGGTGTGTGTCCAAGTATATCTGGCGTAGAAGGAACACTGCATTTCAGAAAAAGAACATTATACCAACAGTAAAATATGGTGGTGGTAGTGTGATTGTCTGGGGCTGTTTTGCTGCTTCAGGACCTGGAAGACTTTCCGTGATAAAAGGAACTATGCATTCTGCTGTCTACCAAGAGATCCTGAAGGAGAATGTCCGACCATCTGTTCGTGTACTCAAGCTGAAACGAACTTGGGTTCTGCAGCAGGACAATGATCCTAAACACACCAGCAAGTCAACACCGAATGGCTGAAGAAAAACAAAATGAAGACTTTGGAGTGGCCTAGCCAAAGTCCTGACCTGAATCCTATTGAGATGTTGTGGTATGACCTTAAAAAGGCCGTTCATGCTCCAAAACCCTCTAATGTAACTGAATTAGGACAATTCTGCAAAGATGAGTGGGCCAAAATTCCTCCAGGACGCTGTAAAAGCCTCATTGCACGTTATCGCAAACGCTTGGTTGCAGTTGTTGCTGCTAAGGGTGGCCCAACCAGTTATTGGGTTTAGGGGGCAATCACTTTTTCACACAGGGCCATGATGGTTTGGATTTTTTTTCACCTTTAATAATAAACACCTTCATTTACAAATTGCATTTTGTGTTTACTTGTGTTGTCCTTGACTATTGTTTAAATTGGTTTGATGTTCCGAAACACTTAAGTGTGACAAACATGCAAAGGAACAGGAAATGAGGAAGGGGGCAAACACTTTTTCACACCACTGTACATATGTAGGCCCAGGTGGTGGACCCCAACCAATGAGTTGTTGTGCGGGCGACCAGCGTTCTGGAACTTTGGGGGGGACCTGCAGCTCCTAGTTTTGACTGTTATCACAGCGGACCTCTCATCGGACCTCTCACCTAAGTTCTCAGCTACAAAGAGACAGATGCCATGTCGGGAGGCTGAAACTGTCTAGAAAAGAAAGTCAGCTGATGGGCACAGGCCATTAAAGTGCAGGGGGGTGCTCTCCACTGTGTGAGGAGACCCCATGTCAGGAGAGGTGCAGTGGAGACACATGAAGGGAGCCAGGCAGGCTGAAATGAAAACCACACTTGTTGAGTGGAAATTGACAAATACCTGGCTGCCACTGGGCTTCTAATCTGGATAGTAGGGATGGTGCTGATGCAAGGGAGACTGAGATGGTCAGCTACACTTAGGAGGTTGCTATATATTATAGTGACTTACTATAGAGCTTAGCTACTGGTAATCTATATGGGAGGTAGGTGTTAAAGATTTATACACTAGCTAACTAGATTATATAGCATGGGATACCCAGGGTAGAAGGAAAGCTACACTATTTGTGTGAAACTTGCATGGCACTTACCTAGCTGCCAAAGGGGTTTTTAACATAGAGATGGTGCAGACACAAGGGAGACTAACATGGTCACCTATACCTGGCAGGCAGGGCCGTCTTTAATATTGATTGGACCCTGGGCAAAAATTTTCTTAGGACCCCCCTCCCCCCATGCAATTTCGCTCTCCACCTTCTCGGAGACATACAATAAATAGCAGCTAGACTTAAAATCAGTTTACTGTATCAAATCAGGCAGCGATTGGTTGCCAGAGGTTACAGCAAATCATTACTGCTTACTGACTGGTTGCTAGAGGTTACAGCACTCCTTAAGGCTCACTGATTAGTTGCTAGAGGTTACAGCACATTTCTGCTTGTTGATTGGCTGCTAGAGATTGCTGTACAGTAATATTGCTCACTGGTCGCTATAGGTTACAGCACATCTTCTCCTCACTGCAGGGGGGCATGATATACCCATGAATGCTGCCTTTATTTACATATCAATGCAGTTGGCCTCAGCTATTTACATATGCATGTCACTGCTATTTACATATGAATGCCAGTATTTACATGTAAACACAGGTCTGCAGGTGAGTCATCTGTACACAACAATAGGGCAGAGCTGGGCAGCATTAGTAGCAGCACAGGACTAAAACTTCAAGGGACAAGGGAATGTAAACTGGGATAGTTGGCAAGTATGAGACAGCTGCTTTGGGCCCACAACAATGACAGGTAGGTAGTAGGACTCTCCTACAATCCTTTGCTTGTGTCAGTTGTACATATTAAGGAATCTTAATTTTATTCCTGTTGATTGCTGATGATAAAAATAAAGAGATTGATTTATTTGTTCCTGCCCCCAATCCGTCCTTTACTCAATGCCAGGCCCACATACCTTCATCACTGTGCTATATTTTTTCTGCTGCATCACTGGCATTGTTATATCCTCTTAGTTCTCTCCATAAATTTGGAAAAAATAGAGAGGCCGCCTATGATTGGCTGCTGGCTTTGACAGCTTCCTTTTGTTTCCACTTTGGATAGAGTAAGAAAGGGTTATAGACCTGTCAGATTTTTTTTTTGCCATCCCTGTCCCATTGTGGAGAATTTCTTTTAATTTCCTGTCCCATAGCCAAACAGGAAGTGAGAGGAAATTTCTGAAAATTAAGGGAATTCATTGCCCCCCTCCCATGGCCCTCAGACCTAGTGTCCCCACTGGAAAATGTCAGTGCAAGTCATATTTAAATTAGGGGGTGCACAAGTTTAGTCAGCCCTACCTACCGCTTACCTACGTAACTGATATGTGATCCAGCACTTCCAGGTAGGGAGTGCGCACATGTGCGCCCGCCGCCCTGTCTGCATTGTGATTCGTTACAGCACAAGCCAATCAGTGGATGCCGGCCAAAGATTGACCCCAGACACATGCTGATGGGTTCAGTCATTCAGGGAAGGAAGCTTTACAACACAGAGCTCTGAATACTGACAGGGGATCTTTCTGTTTCTTTATTCCATGAAAATTAGGGGAAAAGCCAGCAAGCTCGCTTAGTAAAAGCACCACATAACACACACAGTAAGCATTGTTAGGCACACAGTTAACTCCTTAATCGCCCCTAGATGTTAAGTCCTTCCCAGACAGTGTCATTAGTACAATGAGTACTAGTTTTAGCACTGATCACTAGTGTTACTATTGCTGTCATGTCACGTACACACGACCGGTTTCCTGACAGAATAAACTCTGAAGGTTTTCCCGACGGAGTTCTGACAGAGTTCCGCTAAAACTGTCTAGCATACACATGATCACACCAAAGTCCGACCATCAAGGACGCAGTGCCGTACAACACGTACGACGGGACTAGAAAAAGGAAGTTCAATAGCCAGTAGCCAATAGCCTCCGTCTCATACTTGCTTCAGAGCATGCGTTGTTTTTGGTCCGTCGGAACAGCATACAGAAGAACGGTTTTCCCGATAGGAATTGGTTCTGTCGGAAATATTTAAAACATGTTCTATTTCTAGGTCCGTCAGAATTTTCAAAAAAGAAAGTCCAATGAGCCATACACACGATCGGAATATACGATGAAAAGCTTCCGTCAAACTTTTTCTGTCTGATCATTACTGGTATAAATAAATAAAAATTCCAGTATTTATACCAGATATTATGGCTCCATTCACACCTGAGCGTATTGATTTACTTATTTTTTTTAAAGCTTTTTTGCAGCTTTTTACAAGCTTTTTTAAAGCATTTTTCGAAGTGTATTACAAGCGTTTTATAGCTTCAGGCATCTTTACTAGGGATGAGCTTCGTGTTCGAGTCGAACGTACGTTCGACTCGAACAATGGCCGTTCGGCGAATTCCGAACGTTTTGGCCGTTCGCGTCAAAATTCGAGTGACGCGCGCGCGGACCACAATGCACTGCGTTGGCGCAGTGCATTGCTGCCCGATGATTGGCCAAGCATGCACTGTGACCCCGCATGCTTGGCCAATCGCAGCGCCGGCAGCGAGGAGAGCCATGATTGGCCACAGGCATCCTGCCTGTGGCCAATCATAGCTCAGGCTATGTAGTGCACGCCCCACACTATATAAGGCCGCCTTTAAGGCGGCCTCCTGTAGTGTGTTACTTTGCATCTGAAGCAGTGGGTGTTCTGTGTACCTTCAACACAGTACACACCAATCGTTTTTGGCTGATTTCCTATCTTGCTGCTGTGTAGTGGTTGTTGTCTGTGCCCTGACTGCAGTATACACCACTATATTCACCTCACCTATATAGCTAGTGATCTAGCTTTAACCACTTAACAACTGCCCATTGCCGATTAACGGCTTCAGGGCGGTTGTTTAACTCAGAGAGGCCGTTAATTAACGGCCTCCCAGAATTCTGCTCTCGCGTGCCCCGAGGTGTGCGCACTCGAGAGCATCCGTGACCGCCGGGTCCATAGGACCCGGTGCATCACGGTAAACGGCCGCTCATAGCGGCCGTTTACCACGTGATTGCTCCGTCAAATGACGGAGTGATCACTTGGAAACAAACCGGCGTCATGTTATGACGCCTGTTCCTACCTCCACTTTCTGTACCGATCGGTACAGCGGAGGGGAAAGAGATCGGTGTCAGCAGCGATGTGGGCTGCATCTGCAGTGCCCACATCGCTGCTCACCGAATTTAACCCCTCAATTCCCTGCCAATACTCTGCAATACCAGTGCATACTCTGCAGTACCCTGCCATTACTCTGCAGTACCCCGCCATTACTCTGCAGTACCCCGCCATTACTCTGCAGTGCAGTACCCCGCCATTACTCTGCAGTGCAGTACCCTGCCATTACTCTGCAGTGCAGTACCCTGCCATTACTCTGTAGTACCCCGCCATTACTCTGCAGTGCAGTACCCTGCCATTACTCTGTAGTACCCCGCCATTACTCTGCAGTGCAGTACCCCGCCATTACTCTGCAGTGCAGTACCCTGCCATTACTCTGCAGTGCAGTACCCCGCCATTACTCTGCAGTACCCCGCCATTACTCTGCAGTGCAGTACCCTGCCATTACTCTGCAGTGCAGTACCCCGCCATTACTCTGCAGTGCAGTACCCTGCCATTACTCTGCAGTGCAGTACCCTGCTATTACTCTGTAGTACCCCGCCAATACCCCGCCAATACTCTGTAATACCCTGCCATAAATTGCCATACCCAGCCATACTCAGAGATACCCAGCCATACTCGGTGATACCCTGAAATACCCAGCCATAGAACCCCCCACCCCCCTCCGGTGCTTCTACCAACTCGCCAGTACGATCAAAGCCAGAATCTTTTTTTTATTTTTTATTTCAGGCTTCCCAGCCTAGAGGTGAGATGTGGGGTCATATTGACCCCCCAGATTTCACTGTAAAGAGGACCTGTCACCCCATATTCCTATTACAAGGGATGTTTACATTTCTTGTAATAGGAATAAAAGTGATCAAAAATATATTTTTGGGAAAAAAAATGTCAAACTAAAATAAATAAAGTAAAATGAACAATAAAAAAATAAAATAAAAATTAAAGCGCCCATGTCCCCATGTGCTCGCATGTGCCACACATGTGAGGTATCGCCGAGAATGTTAGAGCGAGAGCAATAATTCTAGTCCTAGACCTCCTCTGCAACTCAAAACATGTAACCAGTAAAAAAATATTTAAAGCGTCGCCTATGGGGATTTTTTAAGTAGCGACGTTTGGCGCCATTCCACGGGCATGTGCAATTTTGAAGAGTGACATGTTTGATATCTATTTACTCAGCATAACTTCATCTTTCACTTTATGCAAACATTGGGCTAACAAGTGGTTAATAATAGAGCTTGCAGTCAGTAGTGTTAGGAGTGCGTGCTGTCTGCGTGCTCTGTACCCAGTACATACCGCTATAATATAGGGCAGGCCCCTACTTTCAAACATCCAACTTACAAACATCTCCTACTTGCAAACGCAAGGAGACAGCAGCAAGTGAGATGAAAAAAGATGGACGACAAAACAAATTATACAGGGGTGATAACCCTTCCCTATGTTTTCCAAAAAGCTTAAAGATAGTTTTTTTGACTGGAGCTACACTTTAAAAATGTACCGGTTGAAAATGACAAACAGATTCAACTTAACACAACAAACCTACACAGTCCCTGTCTTGTTTGCACCGCCTGTATACTGCTGTTCTGAGTATATAGGGCCTGGGGGCCACACGCATTTCCTTTTTTTAATATGGGTACGGGGTTCCCCTTAATATGCGTACAAGACCCAAATAGGCTGGTAATGGGCAGGGAGGGCTACCCATGCCATGTTTCTCAATGATTTTCAACCATATTGCAGGAACCAGATATAACATTAAAACCGCAAGCAGTTTTAAATGGTGTTATTTCCGTTTAATGTCATTTTGTGCAGGGACTGTTCTAAACACGGGAAACACGTGGCACTTCACAGGCATACTACAGACACCCCGCAGGCACCATATTTAAAGGAATATTTCACTTTTTTTTTTCACTTTAATCGTCATTAAAATCAGTGCTCCCGCCAAAACGGTAGTTTTTAAAACTTTTTTTTGCAGTGACCCATGTCCCCTGAGGCAGGAGGCAGGTCGCCAAACCCTTTTTAGGACACTATCTTGCATATTAGCCGTTAAAATGAGCACTTTCCAATTCGAACGTTCGAGTCCCATAGACTTCAATGGGGTTCTAACGTTCGTACCGAACGCGGGGGTCGTTCGCAAGTTCTGGTGCGAACCGAACCGGGGGGTGTTCGGCTCATCCCTAATCTTTACTTAGCTAATAGAAAGCACTAAGGAGATGGGGGGGGGTAGAAGTGATTAGAGGCGTTTTTCTGCTCAAGTCAGGCATTTCTATTGAAGTCTATGGGGCCAAAAACACTTGTAATCTGACAAAAATAAGCTCAAGTACTTTTTAGAACTTTGTGCGCTTTGGTTTTAGGTGACAGAACGCTCAAATGTGAACAGAGGCCATTGAAATGAATGTAATTTTGCTTGTTGGGCGTTTTGGAGCTTCAGAGCTGAGCGTTTTACAAGCTGAAAATCACTCTGGTGTGAACGGGGCCTATAACTTTCATGCCAACCAAATAATACACTTCTATTGAGATTTTTTTTTATACCAAAGACATGTAGCTGAATACATTTTGGCCTAAATTCATGAACAAATTAGATGTCTTAAATTTTTTATTGGATTTGTTTTATAGCAGAAGATAAAAAATATAGTTTTTTTCATAATTTTCTGTCTTTTTTTCATTTATATCACAAAAAATAAAAAATAAAACAGTGGAGATCAAATGACACCAAAAGAAAGCTCAATTAATTTGTGTGAAAACAATTCTACATATTTTGTTTGGGTACAGTGTTGCATCACAGCGTAATTGCCAGTTAAAGTAGCTCAGTGCTGTATAGCAAAAACCTTCTGGAGGTGAAGTGGTTAATAAAAAAAGGGACTTTAACCACTTCCGGACTGGCCGCCGTCGTTGTACTTCGGTACTTTGACATTGAATACCATTGTTATGGCAGCAGATAGCTGCTATAACTCCGGTATTTTTAAAAACAGTGGGCAGTCTGCTTTCAGATAAAAGTGGTCACTGGGGCAGATTCGCAGCAAGATCACTTTTATCGGCTGCAGGAGAGGTGCCCACCCCCCTCCCGCCGTGTCCCGGTCATCTCCGCCGGATACCTGAGTGGTGGAGATGAGCTCGACTCCATACCACTGGATGACGGAAGCGACATCAAATGTCACTTCCACCCAATTGTTTGAAAAATAAAAGACATTTTTTTTTAATTACATTTAAAGGGGTTGTAAAGGTAAATGTTATTCTATGCATTAAGGTAAAAAAAAACATCTGACACTGCCTGCGCCCCCAGCCCCCCCCCCCCCCCCCGTTTTACTTACCTCACCCCTCGAAAAATCCCGCGCTCGCCCCTGCCGTCCTTTTCACCGCTCAGCCTGGCCGCTGATTGGCTGGAGTGGATGGATGGATAACAGCGCAGCCATTGGCTCGCGCTGCTGTCAATCACATCCACTGACGCGGAGTGCCGGGGGCGGGGCCGTGTGATACAGCGAGCTGCTATAGCTTCTCACCATGCGAGGGAGCTTGCGTGAATGTGAGAAGTACAGTCGCAGAGGGACCCCAGAAGAGCAGGTTCGGGGCCACTCTGTGCAAAACGAGCTGCACAGTGGAGGTAAGTATAACATGTTTGTTATTTAAAAAAAAAATTATTTCACTTTACAATCCCTTTAAGTGTACATGTGAGATCGGAGGTCTTTTTGACACCAGATTTCCCATTAAAGAGGTCCCGTCATGTTTTTCTTTCTATTACAAGGGATGTTTATGTTCCTTGTAATAGGAATAATAGTGATCCAATTTTTTTTTTTTTTAAAGGGATAATGTAAAAATAAAAAATAAAAAGTAAAATAAATAAGAAAAAAAAATGTAAAGCGTCCCATCCCCCCATGCTCGCACGCAGAAGCAAGCACATACATAAGTCGTGAATGCATATGTAAACAGTGTTCAAACCACGCATGTGAGGTATCGCCACAATCGTTAGAGCGGGTGCAATAATTGTAGCATTAGACCTTCTCTGCAACTCAAAACTGGTAACCTGTAGAAATGTTTAAACGTCGCCTATGGAGATTTTTAAGAGTCAAAGTTTGTCGCCATTCCAGGAGCGGGCGTAATTTTGAAGCATGACACGTTGGGTATCAATTTACTCAGCGTAACATAACCCTTTGCAACATAAAAAATAGTTGGGATAACTTTACTGTTTTCTTGTTTTTTAATTCAAAAAACATATTTTTTTCCAAAAGCATTGCTTTTGTAAGACTGCTGCGCAAATTCGGTGTGACACAAAGTATTGCAACGACCGCCATTTTATTCTCTAGGGCGTCTGAAAAAAAATTATGTTTGGGGATTCTAAGTCATTTTCTAGCAAAAAAAAAATTATTTTAACTTGTAAACATCAAGTAGAAAAAATAGGCTTGTGGTTTTAATATCTATTCAGGGCCGTCTATAACTCAAAGCGGACAAAAGGGACATCTGGTTACAAAGGATGGAGAGATGGCGAAGGTATTGAATTTATTCTTCTCCTCAGTCTTCATTAGATGGTTATGCAAGTACTGCCCCTTGTGCTGATTTATTTCTATTACCTGTATGATACAAACACATCACAGTACACATTCCCAATCCCTGTGTGTCATTCTGGACTCCTCTACCCCCCCCCCCCCCACACCATATTGAGCTCCCCCATCCCCCCCTCATCATCCTGGACTCCTCTACCCCCCCACCATATTGAGCTCCCCCACCCCCCCCCTCATCATTCTGGACTTCTCTATCTCCCCCCCATCATCCCTGGACTCCGCTATCTCTCCCCCCTCATCGTTATTAGACAGTTTGTGCAGTGCTTTACAGCATGAGGGCAGGCAGTACAGTTACAATACAATACAATATATACGTTTACGTGTTTTTGTTGGAATCTGGTAGATTGTGAGCTCTAATGAGCGGGACCCTCTGATTCCTCTTGTACCAAATTGTAATGTAACTGTAACGTCTGCCTTCATTTTGTTAAAGCGGGATTCCACCCTAAAGTGGAACCTCCGCTGATCGGAACCCCCCCCCCCCCCTCCGGTGTCACAATTGACACCTTTCAGGGGGGAGGGGGGTGGAGATACCTGTCAAAGACAGGTATTTTCACCCATTTCCGGGCATAGACTCCCACGGGAGTCTACGCCATTTCCTGCCCTGCCGCGCTGTCTGCTGGGACACACACGGGTCCCAGTGACAGCGCGGAGATTTCCTATTGCGCGGCGCAGCTCGCGCATGCGCAGTAGGGAACCGGGAAGTGAAGCCGATTCGCTTTACTTCCTGATTCCCTCACCTCGAATGGCGGCGACAGCAGCCGAGGCCCGAGCTGTCGATCGGCCTCGGCTGCCGGCATCGCTGGACCCCGGGACAGGTTTCATTTATTAAAACTCAGCAGCTGTAGTATTTATAGCTGCTGGCTTTTAATATTTTTTTTTTGGGCGGAATCCTTCTTTAAGTGTTACTCCCAACTGTTGGCGCCATATAAATCCTGTATAATAATAATAATAATAATGTCGGGGTGGAGAGAAAATTTGCTTGGGGGGGGTGAGAAAATGTTTGCCCGGGGTCCAATCAATATTAAAGACAGCCCTGCATCTATTATTTGATTTATATCATTGGGGATTTTTTGTAGTAGCGGTGACTACTACAGTGATTCTTCCACAGGGATCCCACAGGTATGGAAATGGGTACTTACTGTACATCGGTCTGTACTGGATCAAAGTAACGAAGCAATAAAATGTGTACCCGGCATAAACATGTCAAATCTCCTTGGCACTGTCTGTTATATTGGTACATACAGTATATATAAATGTGATAATTACACAGAATATATACAGTAAATAGAGAGCAGTGCACAGAGGTGAGTCGGATGAATGTGAACATTGTGTGCTCTGGGATCTGCACACAATGTCCTCTCTGGTCCCTGACCACGCCCCCTGCAGGTGACTCCATCCCCTGGGAGAAGCAATGTGCGCTCCCCGTGTGTTACCCGCCCCGCCCCCTCCTGACGTCACTAGCTGTCAGATTCCAGCCGGAGGTAATGAGTGTCCGGAGTGAAGGAGAGGCGGAGGAGCCGAGTACATCTGGAGGACTCGGATCAGAGGCTGTACATTGCAGAGCACACCGTCCTCCTCTATACACCGCACTCATTTCACCATGACCGGCAGTGGTAAGGTGCAGCAGATCCCCGGAGCCGTCATTATATCTCATCTCCTGGACTTCGTGCTCAATAGAACCAAGGTGAGGAGTCCGGGGGGTGTGCTTAGTGCAGCTGTTATCCAGGGGGTGCCAATAGTACTTACCTCTCATTTCACTATATGACTTACAGGGGTACACATGACTTACATGAATGTATATGGACGTTATTACAGGCGTACAGAATAAAATACGCCTTTATCTGCATCGCCTGCGAGCCGGGGTATAACCCATAGGATTGTATTAGCGGAATACGCTGCCTGTACGCTTTACGTCTGGGAACGCCCACCCAGCGCGTGCGCCTGGAAATGGAAGTACGAGAATTTACAGGCGTATTCCCGCGTACGGTGTATTCTGTGAATAAGGTCATATGGACAGGTGTGTGTGTGTGTGTGTGTGTGTATGTATGTGTGTATATAGATTATATATATATATATATATATATATATATGTGTATATGTGTATTATTATTATTATTATTATTATTATTATTATTATTCATGATTTATATAGCGCCAACAGTTAATGCAGCGCTTTACAATGTATAGGGGGGAACAACACAATTACAGTACAATTCAATACAAAAGGTACAGGAGGGGGTGGTGTTACAAAAGGTAATATATATATATATATATATATATATATATTTATATTTATATATATATATATATATATATATATATATATATATATATATAAAATATAGAGCTTTTCTTCTCAGAGAATAGGTGCAGGAACTCCTCCCTCTGAGTCAATTTGCATCTCCATCCCTTACCCAACTCCAAGGACTACCCTTGGTTCCACCACCTCCCAGTAGGACCCTTTTAGAATCCAGAAACAAGTATTATTATGTCATGCTAAGTCATTTGTAGGGACTTGGTAATAATAACAAGAAAAGCAATAAAACAGATCTCTCACAGCCAGCAGCAATACAATAGACTCCCCCCCCCCCCCCCCCCAGCAACAATGGAACCCAATGACACAATCCCCCCCCCCCCCCCAGCAACAATAGGCCCCCCGAAGCAACAACAAATCTCCTAGCAGCCAACACCAATAGACTCTCCAGCAGCCAGCAACAATAGACCCCTTAATCAACAGTAGATCCCTTCCAGCAACAATTGACCCCCCCATCAACAAAAGATCCCGCCCACCATTAATAAACCGCCACACAAAAATAGATCCCCTCCAGCAACAATAAATACCCCAGCAGCCAGCATGAATAGGCCCTCCATCACACCCCAACACCTCTTGTCATTGCACACATTCAGTGCTGGAGGTGGCGGAACTGCGTTCCTCCGCGTTCCCGCTGAAAAAAAGCCCTGTGTGTGTATGTGTATAAATATATAATCTCTCTAACAACTGTCCCTGATTGGAAACAAAGCCCCTCTGCCCCTCTTTCCTCCTTATTTGCCCTTATTTTGCTCTGATCTATATAATTGTATATATTTTCCAGTGCTAAACCTTTCATTCAATTTCTAGGCTGCGGCATTTGTAAGTTTTAAAAGCCAATATAAATAAATAGTAGTAATAAAAAAAAGAACTTGTTGGTTTAGCTAAGCATTTCTTTTCTATAATTCTCCTTTTTAAGGGGTGTGGCAGGGGGGTGTGTCCTATGCCTACATATTTTATCTAATAGGTGTCCCTTGTTCCCATCTCAAAAAGTTGGGGGTCTGGCGTGAGAGAGGGGGAGATTCCATTCTCTGCAAATACAGGTGTATTTTATGCCTTACACTCCTACACCTGTACTTCCATGTGAGTGCTATGTGCTGCTTTCACAGGAATTTGTAGTTTTAACTAATATAAATGTGATAAAAAAAATTCTGTGGTATAAAAAAACACTGATGATATTGTATATATATATATATATATATATATATATATATATATATATATATATATATATATATATATATATATATATATATATATTTTTTTTTAACGTATGATAAAAAGCATCGAGTATATAAATAATATAAGAAAAATACTAATATTTAGGAATTATCCCAGCATGTTTTCTTTGGGGTTTGAGTCCTGGTTCACAGCAGTGCGCTGTGCGATATCAAATGTGATTCACACTACACCGCAGTGCAAATCACATGCAATGTCTGTGCGATGCGATTTCAGCCATACAGATAATATTCGGACCAAGCTTGCACAGGACCTTTTTCTTGGTCCGCAGCAGAATCGGATCGCATGGTGGTTCACACCCATGCGATCCAATTCATGTCAGAACTGACAGTTCACACTGTGATATGCAAACTGATTTGGGGGTGTTCTTAACTTTCTATTGTCACTCCTGCCGGTGTGAACTGCCTTGCGTGTCATGTGCACTTGATGATGTCAGAGGACCTGTGACCACCTGATCATGGGGTTGAAGAGGCTGTAGAAACCTGTTCTCCAGCCTGGAGGGAGAATGCAGGAATAAAGGATCAGACAAGTAAAACTGCGTTTTCCGCCCCCCTGGGCCTAAATAAGCATGATTTAACCCTTGCAGTGAGGATTTTCACTTTCCCCGGAGTTCAGCTTTAAATGCCAAGCACACTAGCTGCCCATACTTAAAGATCATTTCCATATAGGTACTTTGGTTCAGCGTGGACTGATGTAACTATGTATATACCATATCTGGCCAATGTTATTGGGAGCTGGAAATCACTGAAGTAGTACCGCTACTCTAGTGATGTCTAAAAGCTTCTGGGTCCTGAGCTGAGCGGCCAGCCTGGTGTATTGTGAACATAGGAGGTCAGCTACTCAGCATAGGTGCCGTTTGGAGAATGCTTTACATTTACTGAATGAATGCAAAGTGATCTACAATTGGACGAGGTGGGGTGGTGACATCATGCTCTCCACTTTGTCCAATCAAAGAACACTTTTTTTCATTCAGCAAATTGCATTTGCTGAATGGTGCAAATGCCTTCGATCTCCTGTATTTTCAATGCATAAAACTGTCCATTTAGCATGGGACCTAGACACAAGTGGAGATCACTGAAGCAGCGGTTCTGCTTGCTCTAGCACTGCTCTGATTGGACAGAGCTGAGGAGTCATTCTTGGCCCCATTGAGAGCAGTGGGTAACTGAATGGCATTCCCTAGTACTGTCACATGGGAGTCGAGAGGGTCACATGCTCCCCAATATCTAAAATACCAGGTATTTTTCTTCACTACCCACAGCTGTACAGATTGGAGAGGGAGAAGGAAGGGTAGGTATGAGGTGGTGCCATTAAAGTATTACTAAAAAGGTATGTATTGGTGGTGGCGCCATTCAAGTATAAAAACTTTTTTCTTTTGAATTGGAGGGTGAAGGATTAGAACATTTGTCTGTTCTTTATTGCTGTCTGCGCCCCTGTTTAGGAAGAATTGCTCTCTCTAATTGCCATGATCACCCAGGTTACCAGGAATGAAGGTGAGGGTAAATCTAAAATCTTGTAATGGGTACGCTTGTTCCCATGACAACTGTCTAAGCGGGGATAGACCTCACATTAGAAAGATATCCTCTCACTTCCTGTTGAGTGCTCAGTACAGGAATTGAAGGGAAATCTCCCCGGAAAGACACAGATGGCAAAAAAGATGACAGTGGTTGAAACCTGTACCCTACTCTATCCAAAGTTTTATCTTTAGATACACTTTAAGGCCTCATGTACACTGCTGCTGGTCAGCGGATGTTTAGAAGCTGTTGGCCATTTATTTCACATGCGCCTGAACTCTCCTCTATGTTATCTTAGGAGTACATGTACACGCCGTCTTTTATAGGAGTTTAGAGGCAGTTGAGTTTAGAGGCCATTTTTAGAAAGCAAAAAAATGAGTTCAGACACTGAGTTTAGAGGCATTTCAATCGCTTCTAAATGCGGTAATTCACGTTTAGCTGCATTTTGTTTACAGGCGTTTTTTCTTTTCAAACACTTCCAAACGCAAACGTGGCAAAACGGACGTTTTAACCGTGGGTTACTATCTGTCAAGTTAAATGGTTCAGGAGAGGTTGTAAAAACGTCCCGTGTACATTAAGCCTTATGCCCTGTACACGCGGTCTGATTTCCCAACGACAAAATCCATCAGATTTTTTGTGACAGATTTTGGCCCAAACTTGTCTTGCATACACACGGTCGCACAAAGTTGTCAGAAAATCAGATCGTTCTGAATGTGGTGGCGTAGAACACGTACAACGGGACTATAAACGGGCCAGTAGCCAATAGCTTTCGTCTCGTAATTTATTCTGAGCATGCGTGGCACTTTGTCCGTCAGAATTGTCTACACACGATTGGAAGTTAAACTATCGGATTTTGTTGTGGGAAAATTTTAGATCCTGCTCTCAAACTTTGTGTGTCGGATATTCCGACGGAAAAAGTCGGATGGAGCCCACACACAATCGGATTTTTCCGACAACCCGATCAGATCGCACATTTTCCAAGTCCGACCGTGTGTACGGGGCATAAAGCGGCCCTGTTGCTTTGCCCTGTGCTATCATAGTACAGGGGTGATTGGGGGCACACAGCGGATTCTCGTGGCTGGGTTCATGGGTGTATGTGAACAGCTGTGGCCGAGAAACCTGTACAAAGCAATGCAGGCGGCTGTTTGCATGTATCCCTACATCCAGCAGTTACCCGCCGTGGTCTAAACATTTTTTTGCTGTCGAAGGTCACTCATCTGTCCCTAATCTTTGTAGAAGCTTTCTGGTTCCAGCGGCAAAAATCCAGCGATTAATTTTTTATTTTATTTTTTAGGAATCCGCTGTAGGAATCCACTGTATGCCCCTGATCACCCACATGAATGTAGCCAAAATGATTTCATTTTTGTAGAAACTTTAACTGTATTACTTATTGTCTGCTTTTGCATAGGTAGGCCAAAAAGTCCAAATAATTTTTTTGCCAATAACTACAAAGTAACTATCTTTATTTCTAAGTATTTATGAAAAATCGTAGTACAATTCAGCCCACGCTGACGGATTCCAGGTAACAATTACATAAGAATGCGGCATTGCGTGCACCAGTGAACTTTATCACCTCTTTGACTTTCTTAATGTTTGAACTATGTGACTTTATGTTCCTGCCAAGACCAGTATAGTCCAGCTCTGATGTCATGGATTAAGGGGAGATGCTGGGAAAAAGGGAGAAGGGAGCATGTGACTTGCTTTGTCAATTTTAACTCCCAGCATGCCAAACATGCTAAGGATTTTTTTTTTCAGAGCTTTTAAAGACTGGAACATACATCTGTGACAATGGTGACCCATGACTATGAAAGGTGTCATTAGGGCAGCTCATTGGGGTGCGGAGATGGGGTGTCACCTCCCCAAAACAAGGACCTTCATGGTAACATCATCAGATATTGTTTTAATCAAAGCTGCAGATTTACGAAGTTTAGAAATACTTTTTAATACCGACATTAACCTGATTAATATGAGATTTTAGTGATTGGATTTCGATCTACTTTAAGTCTTGCAGAGGTTAAATGTTAAGAACTCATGCACACTGACATAGTTTTATTTTTTAAATCCCCTAGAAGCCTCCTTCCTGACAGCAGTGTTTTGTGGAAAAAAATGCCCGACGCTTGTAAAAGTATGTACCGCGTTTACCCGTGTCAAGTGTCTGGGCGTTAATTCATTTCATTGGCTAGAATAAAGGACTTGTTCTGGCCATTGAAATAAATTAAAGTGGAGGGCCACCCTAAAATAAATAAATAAAAATAGCATTAATATTCTTTAAAAAATGTAAAAAAAAAAAAAAAACATTTGAAAAAAAAAATATTGAACTTACCATAAACCCCTGTTGCTAGGCAGTCTTTCTAATCTGCCTCTTCCTATTCCGCTTCGCTTCCTCCTCTTCGGCGAGCGGCCCCATTGCCTTCTGGGACATGTGTGTGTCCTAGAACACAACGGGGCCATTCACAAAGTGCCGCGCGATTTGCGCATGCGCAGTAGGAAACGGGCAGTTAAGCCGCAAGGCTCCAATGCCTGTTTCCCTTAGTGAGGATGGCGGTGTCGGGACAGGATATGAGGGACGTATCGGCCTCGGGAGGGCCAAAATCGCGGGCGCCCTGGACAGGTAAGTGTCTTTAATAAAAGTCAACAGCTACAAACACTGTAGCTGCTGACTTTAAAAAAAAAAATTTTTAAGGCTGGAACATCCCTTTAACACTCAATTGCTAAATGCATATAGTGTTTAGGCACATTTAACAGCTTCAAGCGCTTTGAAGGACGAACTGGCAGTGGGTTTTTTGCTGCCTGAAAAAGCTGCTAAAAGCCCATGTGTACATGGACACATAGGATAACCTGCAGGGGAGTTTAGAGGCACTAAAAAGAAAACACCAGACACCCCTAGAAGTAGCTTTAAAAATGCTCAGTGTGCATGAGATCCAAAGTTTCAGGCTGGGTTCAAACCTCTGACGGATGCAGCTTGCAGTGTCCCTGTTCTCCATTTCAGGGATTAATTGGGACCACATTTTTGCCAATTTGGCCCTGAAACTGAGCCAAAGACGCACAGCAGTTCCCGTGCAGGACGCTCTGCAGCCGCAACAGATACGTGAACCCGGCTCCATAGAAAGCTTATATTCAAATAAATGGGGGCTCTCATAGGGAACCCTTGATTTTGAATAGAGGCAGAGAAACACTGGTAAAAGCTAGCACAGCAAAACGTGCATTACCGCCAATGTAAAAAGCTACTAAAAGCCAGTTTTTACCCTGGTGTAGATAGCGGCTTTGCAGCTCGCTTTTCTAACGCTCCATGTGCATGAGGCCTTAGGCTTATCTCTACTTATAAGGTCTCATGCACACAGAGCGTTTTTATAGCTGCATTTTACTGGCGTTGGTAGTGGCTTTGCAGCTCATTTTTTCGAATGCCCCGTGTGCATGAGGCCTAAAGGGGAATCATGCCCCAAAGTCTGTTAAAAAATCAACACCTCTGATAGTGCCAATCTCTTGGTCCCCTATAGCACCCAGCGGTTCCTCACATTGACCTCCATGTCTCTACTGTGGGCTTGGGGGTGACTGCTCAGCAGTGGACTGCAGGAGCCATAATTATATACTATATTCTATTCTATATACTATATATTATTATATTCTATATTCTTTTGCAGATATAGTCTTTTTTGCCCATTTAATGTTGTTATCAAGCCCTGATGAAGAGGGATTATTTGCCCCTGGAATGTGTACAGTGTAATTTCTTGTCTTTTGGATATTCATGGATTTATTAAATTACATTTCTGGACTTCGTTTTGGCGCTTATGTTGATTCAACTATATAAAAGACTTTTCAAGCCAGGTGACCGCTGTCTGCGGGGGGGGGTGTCCCTGTTTTTTGGTGATCTGCTGAACCTAGGCTATCCAGCTTGAAGGTCCCTTGTCTACTAAGTAAAGATTTGTGTTCACCCCGTTGTTTCTGAGACAGGATCACTTTATATGTTAAGGGATTGTATGTTTACATGTTAAGGCAATTGGGGGGCACTGCACGTAGCTGCAGGTTTTGCTCGGTTCTAGGTGCTTTCCCCTAAAAACCTATACTGTTTTATGCAGTTGATTAGATTTTATTTTTTGAAAACTGCCTGACTTTGTGTTTGCATTGTGCTGGTCTCCATTGCATTTCAATAGGACTCTACAGAAATGAGTTTACTTCTTGGTTGTTAAACAAATGAAGTAAAGAAATCACATTCTAAGTAGGAGTGGATTGAACTTTTCAATGCTTGTCCTCACAAAGGAGTTAAACAGCCAAGAGATAGTAAATTCCTTAAATATTTGTTAGTTGCTAAAACTGGTCAGGTGTCAGTACTTCACTACCCCTCCCTCCCCACTCCCACCTCCTTTGTTCAATGATTTCCCAGAACTGGAAGTACCTTAGAACATTCAGTGAAAGCCATTCAACTGCCAGGCTTAGTGGATTATAAAAAAAAAACTTCAGACGGTTCCAACTCCATGAACGTAGTCTAGGCAAATATAGTATATAAATGATACTACTCTACATACTTTGTACTCATCCTGCATTCTCTGACAACACCTGGCGCTAAAGCGACGCTCGTTTAAGTGGCGGTTAAGCACTGTTTTAGCTGCGCTTTTTGGCTGCCAGTGGGGTGCTTTCATCCCCCAAAGAAGGGTTAAAAACTCCAGTTTTGTGGCACTTTTAAAACTTTTAAGGCAATTTGAAAGCGCTGCCCATTCATTGCAATAGGCAGAGTATTTTGGGAGCGCTAAATACAGTGCTCCCAACCCGCCCCAAAGAGCAAGCGCACCGCTCAGTGTGAAAAGTCACACTGCAGTGAATGGGAGACGGTTTTCAGGCGCGATAGGGGTCTAATGCGAGCCACACATGCATAGCTAGCTTTAGTCGTGGAGATCCTACCAGCAAGGTGTACCCATATGCACTTCCTTTCTTAGGTGACAACATTTTTTCACATGCAGACTGAACAAAAGAAATCAAATAGATTTATTCATCCACTAAACATGGAGGGATCACCCCTGCTGGCTATGGTGTTCAGACAACCACAGTGCCCTTGGATATCTGAATACCCAAAAAGGATGCAGTCACTGTTCAGCTGACAATTTTCAGCTCAGCTCCTCTCAATTTTGCAATTGATGTTTTTCAAGCCAACAGGGTGATGGTGCCGTAGTGCCAATTGCATCTGATTCAAGTACTGTAGCAGACTAAGAGGTCCAGCACTGTCTTCTGAGAACCCAAAATCTTCACAGTTCGTTAGGATCCAGGACAACCATCTTCGATTTGGAAACTGGCTATGACTTTCTGATGGCTCACAAGCCAGCCCTCTACTGCACATGCGTGAGATGCAGACTGCAGGGAAGACTGGTCCTGTAGCCTCCTGGGATGTGTGACACTGTGGGGGTCATTTACTAAAGCTGGAGAGTGCAAAATCTGGTGCAGCTCTGCATAGAAACCAATCAGCTTCCAGGTTTTATTGCCAAAGCTTAAAGCGGAGGTCCACCCTAAAATGGACCTCCGCTCATCGGAATCCCCCCCCCCCCTCCGGCGCCACAATCGGCACCTTTCAGGGGGGTGCAGTTACCTGGATAATCCAGGTAACTGCACCCACTTCCGGGCTAGCTCTCTGCGGAAAGGGGCGTACGTTACGCCCCTTTCCGCAAGCGCCCGCCCCCTTCAGCAAGTGCCCCGCTGCCTGCTGGGAAACACACAGCTCCCAGAGGCAGCGGGGACCGTCCGGATTGCGCCGCGCGGCTCGCGCATGCGCAGTAGGGAACCGGGAAATGAAGCCGAAAGGCTCCATTTCCTGATTCCCATACCCAAGATGGCGGCGGCAGGACCCGATAGACGAGCGAGCGATCGGCTTCGGGTGCCGACATCGCGGGGGCGCTGGACAGGTAAGTGTCACTATTTAAAAGTCAGCAGCTGCAGTATTTGTAGCTGCTGGCTTTTAAAAAAAAAAAAAAAACGCGGAGTCCCGGTGGACTCCCGCTTTAACTGAACAAGCCAAACAAAGTTAGAAGCTGAATGGCTACCATGCACAGCTTCATTAGATTTTGAACTCATCAGTTTTAGTAAATCTTCCCCCTGTGTGTCCAAGGTGGCTGCAGGTTGTGTGGGGGGGGCTGCGCAGACTAAAAAACAGATGGTATCAATAATGGTACCTTATCAGTGTATATATACTCTGCAGCCCTTTTGGAACTTTTTTTTTTTTTATATATATATAACAGGAGCTAGTAGTCATTGGCACTGGTGTTTGTAGTTGTGCTGGTAACAGTGATGGATCATTGGACTCTTTGACAGAAACCTTTGATAAATGTCCATGTTTCAGAGCTTGTGGGAGACAATCTTGTGAAGGGATCTGTGACAATGTCACCTGCCATGCTGTAAACCCTTTGAGAGAGAATACAGGAGAGAAGGCACATCACAGGGTTGTCAAGATAAGCAATCATCCTTTCCAGTCAATGTTTATGGCTTGATTGGTAGTCACTGATTAAAAATGATCTTCATAGTATCCTTGCTTTTGAAAGTACTTCCAGAGGTGGCAGAGCAATTCTATATAAATATATATTGGAGGGCGGAGGAGTCTAATCCTTTAGGCACATGTATTTCAATGTGGATCAGCTTTATTCCCAAGATGTTGTAGATATGCCATGCC
Organism: Lithobates pipiens; assembly: GCF_037356315.1. Classification (NCBI taxonomy): domain Eukaryota; kingdom Metazoa; phylum Chordata; class Amphibia; order Anura; family Ranidae; genus Lithobates; species Lithobates pipiens. The sequence continues at coordinate 116,007,933 of NW_027507788.1, forward strand.
TGCCCCCCTCCCTCTCCTCCACCTGCTCATATACATATATGTATATAATATTAGCCCAACCAGTCTAGCACACTGCTTTAACACACGCAGAAGTTGTAGAACTCTTGCTGAAATTGGATTCTATATCTTGGGTATGAGAATGTCAATATCATGTACCTGGTAGCAGAGCCTGCAATGCTGAGGAAGGCGTCTTTTACAACTCGGACTCGGGCCTCTGGTAACAGAAGGCGCTGGAGTGCAGAGTAACACAAGTACCTGTAGGTCTTGCAGTGACAAAGCAGGTATCCAGGCCAGGCAGGAGAGGTCATTGGTAGTCTTTAGTGAAGCAGGCTGGTACTGGTGACAACGTGCAGGTGAGGCATGCACTGGTAGCAGACTGTAGAACAGCAGGCACAGCATGATGTGTCAGGAAGCAGAGTCAGGCAAGCCGGGTCATATACTGGCAGAATTGATCAGGTACAGAGGAGCAGGCAAGAGCGTGGTCTGGGTACAAGCAAGGTCAGGAGGCAGTTGTTGGGGGGGAAAAAAGCAAATGGAGCAGACAGAAATGGAGGTCAAGGACAAGCCGTGGTGGGTGCAGTCAAAGTTCAGACAGTGGTCATACAAGTTGGGTCAGCAACTGGAATCAGGATACAGAATAACAGGATTACAGGATACAAGGAAGGCTGAAAGACAAAGCAGCACTGATCCTGAGCACTGGCCGAGTTTAAATAGCCTGTTTGGAACCAACATGTGTCGTAGGTGCACGAGAATGTGTGATGGCACGTGTGTGCACGCAAGTATGTGCATATGCATTAGAGCTGCACGATTAATCATTAAAAAATCGTGATCTCGATTCAACCCCCTCACAATCTCTATGCAGAATTTCCTGATTCAAGTTTTTTACAACCTTTTCACAACACATTGTCATGTAACACACGGTGCTTCCTTTCCTGGCAGCTGACATTCTCATCTCCCTAGCGTGTGCCAGCTCTGTTTCCCCATGGCCACAGCTGCACCTTTTATTATCAGCAATGCGGCTCCACTGCACCCAGCTCCTGAGGAGGTGGTATTCTTTCCAATTGTGAGTGCAATGTAATTACTTTAATTAATAAAAGGATTTACCCGTGCTAGGGTCCGCGCTTCCTTTTCTCCCTTTATTTCTCCAGTTATTCCTCATCCTAAGGAATATTGGAAGCTGCAAATCCCTCAAGCTGGGTCACTCCTACTGTATGAACCTATGCTATACATGTACGTGACCGTTTGGATACATATACTGTAGGAGAGATACTATAGGACTTTGTCTTAGCGAAGTGCTAATTGGTTCTTCTATGTCTGTACCCAAAGCATGTGGTAGGGCATCCCTTAGCTCAGTTATGCTTAACGTAAAATGCCCCTTCATATATTTAAAAATGTACCTAAAATACATAAATCTTACCTACTCACAAGGAGAACCCTTGTCCTTTTTTTAATTCTCTAGGCTAAAAAGTTCAAGGACATGTTTGCAGTGTATGCATCCATTTGGATGGTCACCAGTGCCATGGACCTCTACTAGTGTCATTTCAGGCACTGAGCTATGCACTACGAGTTGGTCCTTTCTTTTCCTTTGAACTGTTCTTCCTTTGCTTTCTCTATGATGGTTTACTTGTCCTAGTGCAGTGGTGGCGAACACTGGCACCCCAGATGTTTTGGAACTGCATTTCCCATGATGCTCATCTACACTGCAGAGTGCATGAGCATCCTGGAAAATGTAGTTCCAAAACATCAGGGGTGCCAAGGTTCGCCATCACTGCCCTAGTGTGTTACTGCTTCTCAACTCCAGATCCAAAAAGACAACTTAAAAAATAAAAAATAAAAAATAAAAAAAAAGGATTGTCATTCTGATGGCAAGTAATGTGATTTGGAGAATTGTTGAAGTTAAACAGGTGAGAGAATAAGTGTTTTCAGCAGCTTTATTGTCTTTTGGATTTGGTTGCTGATTTTACTTGCCCTGATCTAACTTGTACTCTGTCTGGCCTGACCTTGCTTGTACTCCACCTGCCCTGACCTTGCTTTGATCCCTGACTATGTGTTTGCTATGTGTTTTTAAACTAAGTGAGACCTCTGTAGGAAATACTTTTTATCACCTGCGTTCCTTTGTAGGTTTCCGAGATGGTATGATAAAGAGAAAATAAAGAACTAAACAAAAGGTTAATATATTAAGATGCATATGATAAAGGGATCATAAAATACTAAACAAAAAGGTTAATATATCAATATATTGGAATGCAATTGGCGTTAAAATAAATGCATAGATTCAACCAATAACTATATATCCAATATTTATATATCAACAGCACCCGTAAACAAAAAACATTACTAACGTATCACTAATGTTATCTAAATGAATGGAAGCTTGTACTGCTAAATAAAAATAAAAATATATCAGATATCTTTAAAGACCTTATAAAATGGTAGATGCCTGGATTTTATTCTGATCCAGTGGCTTCAGTTTTTCCCCCAAGGAATTCCGACTTCATTTGCTGTATACTTTTCAAGAGGCAGCCAGGAAGAAACATTTTTATGAGCAGGTCAACAATGGCTGCCTACATATTCCTCCAATAATACATTTCCCATAAGATTTCAAGTAAAAAAATAAAAAACAATCTAGTAATCATTATGTTCACACTAAAAAAGGAAAAAAGGTTCTATACAGTGATACTGTATACACAACAGAATATATACCAATTGTACAAAAGAAAGTGGTAGATCATATATCAGATAGCAGCGGACCTAAATCAGAGGTCTCACCTGCAGGTACCCATACCCCTCGGAGAAATGGAAAGTGATGGGGTAAAGAGAGGATTTCTAAAATGATAAAAAATTGAAATAGGATTCTCTGTGTTATTAAAACAGAAATAAAAGTGTATTAATGGACTAGATGTCTCAGATGACAAATGATTAACATTGTCAGTAATTATCCCTCCGTTTTATGCTTTGATTGAACAAAGACAACAGAAAACATCTCACCAGTTAAAAGGTAGTGTGTACATTTGTGATTTTTATATATATATATAATATCTATCTTCCAACTGTCCCTGATTGGAGACAAAGCCCCTCTGCCCCTCATTTTGGTTTTGGTCTGATCTATATAGTTGTATATATTTCCCAGTGCTAAACCTTTCATTCAATTTCTAGGCTACGGCATTTGTAAGTTTCAAAAGCCAATATAAATGAATAGTAGTAATAAAAAAAAAAAAAGAAGCACTTTAACGTATGATAAAAAGCATCGAGTATATAAATAATATAAGAAAAATACTAATAGTTAGGAATTATCCCAGCATCTTTTCTTTGGGGTTTGAGTCCTGGTTCACAGCAGTGCGCTGTGCGATATCAAATGTGATTCACACCACACCGCAGTGCAAATCACATGCAATGTCTGTGCGATGCGATTTCAGCCATACAGATAATATTCGGGCCAAGCTTGCACAGGTAGCAGAATCGGATTGCATGGTGGTTCACACCCATGCGATCCAATTCTTGTCAGAACTGACAGTTCACACTGCGATATGCAAACTGATTTGGGGGTGTCCTTAACTTTCTATTGTCACTCCTGCCGGTGTGAACTGCCTTGCGTGTCATGTGCACTTGATGATGTCAGAGGACCTGTGACCACCTGATCATGGGGTTGAAGAGGCTGTAGAAACCTGTTTACCAGCCCGGAGGGAGAATGCAGGAATGAAGGATCAGACAAGTAAAACTGCGTTTTCCGGCCCCCTGGGCCTAAATAAGCATGATTTAACCCTTGCAGTGAGGATTTTCACTTTCCCCGGAGTTCAGCTTTAAATGCCAAGCACATTAGCTGCCCATACTTAAAGGGATTGTAAAGAATAATTTATTTATTTTTTAATAACAAACATGTTATACTTATCTCCACTGGTCAGCTCGTTTTGCACAGAGTGGCCCCAAACCTGCCCTTCTAGTGTCCCTTGGCGACTGTCTCGGCTTCCTCCCGCAGGTACTTCTCACATTCATGCGAGCTTCCTCGCATGGTGAGAAGCACCTGCGGGCGTGCTCCCATGATACAGCCGGCAGCTATAGCCGCTCGCTGTATTACACGGCCCCGTCCCCCAGCGCTCCTCGTCAGTGGATGTGATTGACAGCAGCGTGAGCCAATGGCTGCGCTGCTTTCCATCCACTCCAGCCAATCAGCGGCCAGGCTGAACGGTAAAGAGGACAGCGGGGGCGAGCGCAGGATTTTAGAGGGGTGAGGTAAGTAAAACGGGAGGGCTAATCTATATTAATTAGAGATGCACAATTAATCGTCAGGAATCGTTATCACAATCTTGACTAAAATGTTTCACATTTCTTTCTATGCAAAGAAGTCTCTGCCCTTCTGAAGCCACAGCCCTCCAAATAAAGGAAGTGAAAAACTGGGCAGTCTGCCAAGAATCAAAACATTCTTTATCAGTTGAACTTAAGTACAAACATTGTAACAATTTGTCACTGCAATAGACTTTGTGTGTGTGTAAGTGTAAAAAAAGTTTAACCACTTAAACACTAAACCTTTCTGACATTTGTTGGTTTCAAGTTAAAATCATTTTATTTTTATTTTTTTGCTGGAAAATTACTTGGAACCCCCAAACAAGTAATTTTTGTTTTAAGCCTCCCAAATGATTGTAGAACAGTAAAAAAATATATATAAAAAAAATACTCTGTATAATGTCTGACATTTCTCAGAGTGGAACTCATTGGCATTAAAAAATGTTTATTATATTCAATGTTACTGTTGTGGAGCTTTTCTGTTATATTAATGCTTTAGTTTTTCAGTTTCCTCTCTGTATAAACATCACAAAAAATTTACAGCCATATTACTAATCTACTTTCATATCTCTTTTAGCCCCAAAAAGTTGTACAAGGTTTGGTTGGACTGCGGAATCTGGGCAATACGGTGGGTTTTACTTATTTGTTTTGCATTTTTTCCCCATTTGTACCTTCACACTGACATTACACCATGTGGCATAAAGTACATGTAACACCAAACTTGCTCTTTAGTTTTGGATGAAGTAGGAAATGATTAGAACCCCTGTTCGTTTTTCATCTGTCTGTGTTCTCTCAGGGAAATTTGCCTGAAGATAAAAGAAGATAAGACTATGATGAAAACCATACAAAGGCTCTACCCCACACTCTGTTCAAAAATTGTTTTGGTTTTATTTACCTGTTAATATATTAGTGTTTAACAATTAACAGTTACTTTTTTTGTGGTTAGTGTTTGCTCTTAAGCTGACCATACATGGAGGGAACAGAAATCCATTAGTTTAGAAAGAAATAGGCGTTCCAATCGGTTCCACCTGTCAGATGGTCCATTCATCCCTATGGGCACTCAGGTGTAAACAGACTTGTGTGTCTGCTTACACCCGTCTACCTCCAGGTCCGATCAGGCCTACTAAAAAAAAAAAAAAAAAGAGAGAAGGCTCTGTCCTCTTCCATTTAGGTGGAGGGCATCGGTGGTAGCCAGGTGTAAACAGATAGCAGGGTCTGTTTACTCGTGGATACCCATGGAGCAGAGCTGACTGCAGACATTACTAGACACGAATGCGTAATCCACCCACTCCTCTCTGATCACCAGGTGATCAGCTCACAGATCCTCAGCTGATTGCAGCAGAATCTGCCCCATGTAAAAGTAGCATTAATCAGATCTTTAGTTGATCCTTTTTTTCCCTGTTTGCTTGACTTCTACTTTTCGGTGCATGTTCACCAACTCCACATTACAGCCAGGAGAGGTGTATGAAGTGACATTAGGATATATTAGACAAATGTTGAAGTAGAGAACTGGGAGGTTTCCAGGTCATTTATGGGTAACAGGAGAAGCTCACTGTCTTCAGACAAGATTGAGGGGACCTGGTAGGATTCTGGCACAATGGATGGTTACAGGAGGTCTAGTGTAGATCTTAGTAAGGCTCATCATAGTTCAGCTTCAGTTGTCATGCTGCCATATTCATGAGCCATGCGAGGGCACCAGACTGACTAGATGGTGTGGCGCATAACCAGATGGAAGAATCGTATTCACTGCACAGCGATCTATGTAGTTAATATAGCCAGCACAGAGTAATTTGAGGTGGATAGCAAGCATGTATCAGTTGACAACACAAATGCTCCCACTCATCACGGAGCATAAAAAAGGTAGGTCTTCTGAGGATAGCTGGAAATCCCATCTGTTTTATCTGAGATCTTAGCAAACCATGGAGACTTGCTTAAAATTGTTAATCTCTTCCTGCTGCCTACTTGAACTGGAATCATTCAGATCCTGTAATAATTTTATGTTCCTTAAAGCACACCATACACACTACAAGACAACACGGACATTTAAAATCCTCCCAAAATTACTAGATAAGTTGTCTGACTGTGTTGGAAATGTTTGTATAAATCATTCCAATGTAAGATTTGTATCATAGAAGTGTGGTAGTCATGCAAATGAGATAATATTGTTGTAATGGTTTTCTGGTGATCATTCTGTAATGCACAGAGCTTCTTTTATAAAGCAGCAGTATGCCCTTAGCACAGCCATACCATTGCATAAAAAAACACATGCTGTGCATTTCTAAAGTACGGTGATAGGTTTTGCCAATGTGCATTGTTCCCCACTTGCTTCAGGAATCAAGTAGCTATTCAGTTGAGTCAATTAAATGAAATGGAAAAGCCAGGGAAGAAGCTGCTCATGTATTAAAGTAATAAGGCCTGCCTCTCCAACAATTACAGAGTTTGCAATGTTAAGCCGAGAAACCTTTGTGAAACACTGTAGGCTCTACATTCTTGCCGGCATTCGATGAACAGTGCATAACATGTGGGCAGTGGTCTGGCTACCATTACATTGTCTTATGAAGACCGTATCCACTCTCTGCCATAACTAGTCCCTATAGTGCATGGGTCTTCAAACTATGGCCCTCCAGTTGTTCAGGAACTACAATTCCCATCATGCCTAGTCATGTCTGTGAATGTCAGAGTTTTACAATGCCTCATGGGATGTGTAGCTTCGCAACAGCTGGAGGGCCATAGTTTGAGGATCCCTGCATAGTATGATTAGCTGCACAGTGGAGAAAAACAGCCATTGAAAAGCAGAAGGGTGGCCATTGCTGACTTCCTAAAAATGCTAGCTGTCTGACTTTTAAGCAGAACCACCGGCTTCATTTGTCTTTACACTTATTCCAGATTGTTAACTCAAAGCCAACATTTTCAAAAGGAAAGACCAGCATGTTTTCCCAAGACAGGTTTCCTTTTAAGCTACGTATATAACACAAAGGCAAGATGAAAACCTTATGTATGTGGCGATCATTACTATTTCATTTAAAACAAAATAGAATTTGTTCCGTTTATGCCTATTTTAATGTGATCTAATGTCTTTATATGACAGTGCTTTATGAACTCGATCCTCCAGTGTCTAAGCAATACTAAGGATCTTAGGGACTATTGTCTACAAAAGACGTATAAACGTGATCTCAACTCAAAGAACGGCAATACAGCAATTATGGAAGGTGGGTAATTCTTGAACTGCAAAATAAAACCTATTTACAGTGTTATGTTATGAGTGTTCAATCATTTTTTAGTTTAGAAAGAAATACACATTCTCTGTAACACTATTTTAACTAGTATGTATTCTTAACTTAAAAAGTTTGGATGTGTATTGATTGTTTTTGGAGAATAAGGATATTGTTTAGTATCACTTTAAACCCATTCTTCTGCACTTGCATAGAAAGCCGTTGGGGTTGATTTACTAAAACTGGTGCAGCTGTGCATGGTTGCCAATCAGCTTATTCAGTTAAGCTTTGACAATAAGGCTGGGTTCACACTGCAGCGATGCGGGAACGCCGCGAATCCGCGGCGGGTTCCCGCATCGCATACCTCCCAGGGGCAGTTCACACTGCCCTATGCGAACTGCTGGGAGTGTCAGTGAAACGTTAATGACACCCCCAGATCAGTTTGCATTTCACAGTGCGATCTGCAAACTTGGACAGGAATCGGATCGCATGGTGTGAACATCTATGCGATCCAATTCTGCTGCGGACCAAAAAAAGGGTCCTGTGCGAGTTTGGGCCGTGTGCGATGCGAATTCAGCCATATTATCTGTATGGCTGAACTCGCATCGCACAGAGATCATATGTGATTTGCACTGCAGTGCAGTGCGAATCACATCCGGTTCTCGTAACCGCTGCAGTGTGAACCCAGCCTGAATCCTGAAAGCTGGTTTCTGTGTAGAGCTGCACCAGATTTTGCACTGTTCTAGTAAATTAAAACCCCTTGGGGGTTATTTACGAAAGGCAAATCCACTTTGCACTACAAGTGCAAACTGCAAGTGCAAAGTGCACTTGAAATTGCACTTGAAAGTGCACTTGGAAGTGCAGTCGCTTTAAATCTGAGGGGTAGATCTGAAATGAGGGGAAGCTCTGCTGATTTTATTATCCAATCATGTGCAATCTAAAATGCTGTTTTTTATTTTCCTTGCATGTCCCCCTCGGATCTACAGCGACTTTACTTCCAAGTGCACTTCCAGTGCAATTTCAAGTGCACTTGCAGCGGATTTGCCTTTCGTAAATAACCCCCCTTATGTCTTTTGTGGTGACTTTAAAACCAATTGTACTCAGAATTTACTATATGTACTTTTCTTTTTTTTTTTCTTTTTTTTTTACTTTGCCATTGCTGTGGGCCTCCCTCCGAGCAGCAAGGTTTCACATTTGATAAATAAGATGACCTACTTACTTTATTTATTGCTCCCCCAGAAGGTTAAAAAGCAATGGTCTCAAAGCTGAACCTTGCGATACACCACTTACTAATGTAGACCATACGGGAGTATGAATCACTCCCTGAATGTGGCTTTTCAGCCAGTTTTCTATCTATTTGTAGAATCAATTATCTCGACATCTAGATCTTAAAGGGGTTGTAAACCTATGTGTTTTTCACCTTAATGCATCCCTTGCATTAAAGTGAAAAAACACCTAGCAGTGGCCAGCCCCCCAGCCCCCCTTTTTACTTACCTGATCCCTAGAACTTGACCCACGGGGATGCGCTTTCTCTCTGCCCAGGGTCCTTGGCTCTTGATTGGATAGATTTATAGCAGCACAGCCATTGGCTCCTGCTACTGTCAATCACACCCAATGACGCGGGTGCCAGGGCCGAGTCCTGCATTCAGCCTCTGTGGACACCAAATGCTGGACTTGGGAGAGCACCCGCAAGGTAACCCTGGGAGAGCGCTTCTCCCAAGGGGTTATCTGATGTAGGGAGATCCGCAGAGGGACCCCAGAAGAGCAGGATTCGGGGCCACTCTGTGTAAAACGAGCTGCACAATGGAGGTAATATGTATGATATGTTTGTTATTTAAAAAAAAAAAAAAAAAAACCTTTAAAATCACTTATAAATTAGCGGTGCTATGGAAGCTTGTCAAACCCTTTAGCAAAGTCCAAACATACTAGACATACGACTGGCCAGCCTTTATCCTAATTACCACCTAATAAAAAAAAATTGACTTTTTTGACAACTTCTGTCTTTCATAAATCCATACTGGCTGTTTTGTAAAAGATATTATTGTACTGTATGTGGGCCTTTTATCAGTTTCTCAAATATTTTTCTTGCAATAGAAAAAAAACTACAGATCTGTAGATATTGATTGACAATATTATTCCATTTTAAATATAGGCACCACATTTACTTTGTGCTAATCCATTGAAACTAAAACTCAATAAAATTCTGATCAAGACCCAGGTGGGTTAAACACATTGTTTTTGATTTGAATAGTGCAAGTCAAGTCAATGGGAGCTTTTTACAAAGATACTTTGGCTGTTCTGATAGCTTAATCGTCTGCTTCAGAATGTAATTAGAGCACACAGATCTTGCACTGCACTTTAATGAGTCCCTGTCACCTTGTCCATTTAGGGCAACATCCAAGCCCTTGTGTAAAGGTCACCAATCAAACACCAACCTCTCCAGCACTTCCCCTGGGCCCTTTTTCTTCTGTGGAGGGGGTTATGGAGGAACATGTTGGAAAGGAATGGTATGTAAGCACTATAGAAATGAATATGAAGTGTTAGAGGGGGGTAAACTTTTTCAAGGTGACTATGGGGTTTATTTACTAAAGGCAAATCCACTTTGCACTGCAAGTGCACTTGGAAGTGCAGTCGTGGTAGATCTGAGGGGGACATGCAAGGAAAATAAACAGCCTCCCCTCATTTCAGATCTTCCCCTCCGTTCAACAGCGACTGCACTTCCAAGTGCACTTGCAGTGCAAAGTTGATTTGTGTTTAGTAAATCAACCCTTGTGTCTTTTTAAATGCTGCTGTATACTCTGTCTGGGTGCTTTATCTTTTTCACTCACCAGATATTAAAAATGCTATAAAAAATCATAAAAACAGTCCTAGAGATAAATGAGCTCAACTCTTTGAAAACCCATGGGTGTAAGTAATATGGCCTTGGTATTTAACTGCATTTATTTTGCTCCTGGGCCATATAATTTTCTACAGGCTTTTACCTTGTCTCATGATGTTAAAAGATTTTAGTCTTACTAACCTACATAGGGTTTGTTCGGGTTTTATAAATATTTGTTCAGGCACTATTCAAGGTCTGCATCTACTTTGTAGATGCAGATGATGGATCAGAGATCACACACAATCATATGAAACCTGGTGCTTGTAAAGTTGTTGACTGTGTTCACAAATATCTGGCATGGGTCAGCTGTGGCTGCAGTATTTTTCTTTGTTACTTGCGTCAAAGTTACAAAATCGCAGCCTGCAAAAAGTATTTATATCTACCATTTAGAACAGAGAACACCGATTCCTTTATCATGATTGTTGTACTTATGTTTTGCTTGTTCAGGTAATTTATTGAAAGAATAAAAGTTTCAATAGAAAGGCATACGTGAAAGTGCAAAGTACATATGAATAAGAAGTACAATGAAAAAGCTAAAGCATGTGAAAAAAACACGCCGGGTTAAAAGAGAGTGCATAGCAAACAAGGGATGGATAATCCTCCATAACGTTACCCAGAGTTAGGTTGAAATTCTGGGTTTAGTCAGGGAGAAAGAAAAAATTTAGCAGAGGTGGCTGTTTTGTACCCCAACGGAGGACAATACCAAGAGTGCTGGGAGACTGGAAGGCTGCGGAGGGTAGCAGGTATACTAAGGGGAATGCCTAGTTAGGAGCTCAAGTCAGGGCAGAGGGGCTGCGGGGGTAGAATAGGAAGGGTAGAGATGAGAAAGAAGTGAAGAGGACGAGGTGCATACACAGCGGGGGCAGAAAGGGAAAGGGAAGGGAAGAGGTAAAGGGAGAGCAGGCAAAGGGCCCCCCCTAGAGAGTTGTCTTTATGTCTTTAAGCTGAACTTGCGCTATCACAAGTTTCTGTATATATTTACACAGAATTTTTATATGGCTTGTGGTTTCTTCTGAGGAATAAACAGAAAAATAATTTAGGACAGTGACAATAGAAGCTTGCATGGAAAGCTATGCTTAGCCTGTATCAGTTATGCTAGGAATGGGAAATCCCTGTCAAGATCCTAAAGACCTTCCCTACTTTATCCAAACTTTGTTTTAGGTGGAATAAAATTGTATATTTTTTCCTACATTCTTATAGCTATCTTTACTCATCATGCTTCATGCTGTATATAAGTATTTTTTCCACATATTCAGTTATTTGCATACATATAAAAGAGAATTACGTTGGCCTGCATTTCGTAGCAGCATGCTTAGATTTGTCTAAGTTGCTAGGTGATGATTATGACGAATTCTGTTGATTTTCCAAGGCTATAGGTTAATGGTTTACAAGACCTGAGCACAGTTTTATATGGGATGCTCTCGTTGCATTGTTGTAGCCTTTGATATGAATCACATACAAAATCAGGTATATCCAAACAAAGACACACCTATTTGCTAAAAGATCGATGTTAAACCTGAATTTAGGATAGAATGTGTTATGACTCATTGACACACCTAGCAATACATGCAGTGTTGCTATATGTAAAACTTTAAACTCAACTTTATATGGTTCAAACAAAAGGAATATATACATAACAAATACATGCATATACAGAGAAGACAGGGCAGGAGGCATGATGGAGAGGAATCTGTATAAAGGATCAGGGGTGGTAGGTTTATGGGATTAAGTTTGGAGCCAGACATGAAGGCTAGAGTAGGTGTAGATGGTACATTGCGAGATTGCACATCGCCTCTGTTTCGCAGATATAAGAATGAATGGGGTGAATTAAACAGCAAGCAGTGAGACCTAAATACCCAAAGGTGCAGAAAAAGGCTAGAGAAGAATAAATGATCCTGTTAGGGAAACTTGAAGTTATGGGAAAAATATTTACTGTTTGTTTGAAGCTACCTGCACTTTCCAGAGTTTTTAAGGTCTGTTCAAGTCGTTGGAAGCATTAAAAAATTTTTTTTTTTAAAAAGCAACACGTACCAATGCATACCCACTACAGTGTATTTTTGAAGGCTGCTGTCAATTTTTGATCTCTGTGAACCCTGAGCCACAGTATAATTGCACAAAGTCACAGCCTTTTTCTGCACTTTAGAATTGTTGCTTATTAGCATTGATTTTCTATTATATTATAACCCCTAAGCACAGTGAGGTAGATTTACTAAAGGAATATAGACTGTGCACGTTGCAAGTGCAGTTGCACTAATTTATCCCAGAGCTTAGCAAATGTGGTAAAGCTCTACTGATATCCATCATGCATTCATGTGCAAGCAAAAAATATGTTTTTTTTTCTTTGCACCCAATTGGTTATTGTTTACCAAGCAAAGCTTTACCACATTACATTTCCCAAGGAAAAGTAGTGCAACTGCACTTGCAAAGTTCACAGTCGATTTGCCTTTAATAAATCAACCCCATAGTCTGCACTTGCATTTCTGCACATGGGAGGGCAGCTGTGACCTTAGAATTAGAATCACACGACGCACTATTGAAACTACTACAGAGTTAATATGTTCCAAAGATTTCTTGAGTGATCGGTGTCAAAAGGGGAAGGAAATCATAAGAAACCACACACAGGAAATGCTTAGAATGCATAGTAAGGAAAAAAATTACACTGAACCACTGCAACATATCTCAATGCAAACTACAGGACATAGTGTCCAGTTTTAGTGAGCATGAAAATGCAGAGAATTCATCTTTAATGGCAACTTACCTTCACAACACATCTGCATTACATTGCACAGTAACATACAGTACAGCCATGCGTTGTGTGGGGAAAAAAAAATGCAGCTGAAATAATTTTAGATCAGTTGTGCATTTGTAGGGCTGCTTTAACGTATCACATGTTAACATATGAAATAAAAACACACCACAGCTTATTGCCCTGGTGTGAATGGGCCCTATATTCAAAGCAGATCCGGTTTTACTTGCTGCTGGTTAATAATTAGCAGCACTTCTCATTGTCAAGTAGAAGTTGCATAATCAAACAAAATCTTTGCATGCCTAAAAATTTAGCTATAACATGCTACGCTAAAATGTTATTGCCTGTGTATAGATCACTTTTAAATCCACATCTAAATTTTTAAAAACCTAGGGCATCATATTGTAGTAAGGACAAAGTAGTTTTAGGAGTGTTCCAATGTGGACCATTAAATATTAAAAGGGATGGACTATCTCATTTACAATGAAAGATTTGTGAATTTGGTACATTCAGCTTAAAAATTAAATATTTAAAATGTTTAAGGGTAATGTAAAGATTTGTTATAATAATCTTTTATCCCAAAGACTGTAAAAGGACAAGGGGCCATAGGAGAAGGAATTTTCAGTATAGGCAGGAGTTCTATACAGTTAGCACAATTTTTAATAATGTCATTTAAAAAGGGACTGCATGATTTTCTTGCAGCTAATAATATCTAATATTTCTATCCAGGATACTGAACTTTAAGGGGGTCAGATAGGATTCTTTCCTCCTATGTGCCATCATAGGCAACAGTTCCTTTTGATTGTCTTTCCTCTGGACCAAAACCGCAGGAATTGTGAAATAGGCAACTTGATGAACATAAGGTTTTTCAGCCTTACTATGGCTAGGTTCACAATTGTGCAATGCAAGAACGCATGTAAAATCGCAAGTTCCCACCACACACACAAAGAAAAAGCGATGTTATTAAGGATTAATGGCATGGTGGTGCCATTAATCCTTAGTAACCCCTCAACACACCTTGCTAACATGCACGTGAAATTGACCGCCATAGTACTGCATGTTTTTTTGTGAGTCAGTTTAGAAAAAAGTCGGTATGATCTAAATGAGGTGGGCAGCTTATTCAAATGATTGGGCTGCACTATGCCTATGCATGGTAATGAAAAAAAAAGATGCACTGCTACATCAGACTTATGTGAACCAAGACAATGGCTAGGTTCACATTAGTCCATGTTCTGAAAAGTGATGCACAATGGTGGGGCTAAGCGGTGCCATGGTGACACATTCAGGAGGAGATCCTACTTCAGCCTTAATGCCTTTGTTTGGTTTTTTCACTTTTTTCCAAAGAGCAATTCATAACAGGGCTAATGTACCTCAGCCATGAGCCAAGAATTTTGTTCGCAATTGCAGGGTGGCTCCATGACCTGAATGTCTGTCTGTCTGAGTTTGATGGGTGGTGCCACCTGTCAACTTGGCATGCTGCCTTAAATTTGCCATGGCTGCGGCATGTGAACAGTCTCTTCCAGCTCTGAAACTGCAGCTCATCTGCCTAATTTTACCGCTGCCTCTGTAAAAGATGCCTTACTGTACAACCCCGGGCTGACCTGGAAGCACTATACAAATGAAAGTGAATGGACTGTACTAAACTTTATTTAAAGCATTCACATTTGACTAATTGAATCTTTCTACTTGCTGGTGGGAGTTCCTAAAACTGACTAAAGAAAGTGCCCTGTAAATGAGGAACGCTAGCATTCACCACTCTGGTGGCCAAGTTTTCAATTTTCTGCTCCGTTTTAGCAATTCAGCCTCCATTACTCTCTTTGGCATTCAAGAGATCTGGGATTGTCGAATGTCCCTTCGCTTACCGTGGTTCCATCCTCCCACAGGATTTAGCAGTGCATACGGGGTCAAAGAATGGAACCACAACATGTGATGGTTGGCAGAGGCACCTGACACTCCTGGAAGTGTTGAGTCCCAAGGAGACTGATGAAGGTTGCAACACTCGAATGGATTGGTGGTAAGAAACCTAGACCATCAGAGAGGTGAGTATGAGCTTTTCTCTTTCAGGACACCTTATTTTATGGATCTTTTGCTACCCTGATGAGGTTGTTTAAAAAACTCTAAAAAGAAAATGTAATATATTGCAGTTTACCAGTCCTTAGATGTGGTGGCTGCATTAATTTCCTTTTTCCAGGCAAAGAGCATTTCCAGCAAGTACAGAAAATAGCAGTTGATCTTGCCATAAATGCAATGTTCATGTCACTTCTGGTGAACTGAAAAGTCAGTAATAAAAATCCTTATCTTTCCTAAAGCACTTTGGAACTGATCACTTTCTCTCCCTTTACTATCTTTCCTAGAGTTTGCCCGTCTGCTTCAAGCAATGTGGACAAGTTCAGTCAATGAGGTTGTGAGCCCCATGGAATTCAAAAGTCAGATACAGAGATATGCACCACGTTTTATGGGATACAAGTAAGAGATTCATCAATATAATCAGATCCATGACCACAAAGCAATGTTGTGCAGTGGTATTTAGAGCCCAACTCATTTCCTTTTGTGTTGGATCGAGTGGGGAACAGTTTGAGCGTCTGTCAGGTTTTTACTGCTATCTGTATCCCCTATGGAGAGATTTCCCCATACTTCTTTTCAGAACAGGAAGTGATGGGAGATCTTTCACCTTGTTTTATCAGAGTGGAAAAAAGGTTAGAACTTGCAACAATATTTTTGTCGCTGTTTGTGCCGCCCTGACCTGGTGATGACCACCTTCCCCCTGCATTACTTATACTGTCCTCACAGGAACAGAAAATGAGAGGAAAAAAACCTTCCTAATGGGGTCACAAACGTAAAATCATTAATTAAAACCTGACCTAAATTTTAACTGTTCCCCCTCTACTAAAGGCTACACAAAAATGGCTGGAGTTGGACTTTAAATGTACTATACAAAGGAATATTTTGTGTTTAATACTGGTATTCAATTAGCTGCTAACTTTTGAACTGTAACCTTTTGTTGCATAAGTACTTTATGAAATGGTAACAGCCCTGCCTATTAGGCGGTACATACATTTTATTTTAAATCTCTATAATTACTATCCAGCATAATCATTAAATTACATGTGGGTCAGCTATGAGATTGTATTGCTTCATACTACGAGCTGTCTTACAGGCTGACGTTCTTTGTAAAATATCTATTTGGTCATTCCATGGCAACAGCTTACCATTTTACAAACTAATATTCAGTTGAGAATTTTTTAAGGGGGGTCAATTCAATAAAGGATGCCATATGCGTTATGAAGGTCACATGCCAATTTTTTGGGAAATATCACATGAGATAATAAGAGTCAATTCATCAAAGTAAAATATCACAAAGTGAGGTAAATACCACAAAAAAAAAAATGAGATAAATCATTAAAGTCAATTCACTAAATAAAGCACACATTTGTTATTTATCACCTGGCAGTAGGCAGTCAGTATTTTAGCAATGTACAAAATAACAATCAGGGGAACTCTACACAGGCCAATAAGGTAAGAAAAAAAAAAAGAAAAAGGTAGAAGAAAACTCGCTCATCCGTGTCTTACGGACTTAGCCCCCGTACACACGGTCGGACATTCTGCCAACCAAATCCGTCGGGCTTTGTCCGTCGGATTGTGTATGAAACTGTTGTATAAACACGGTCGGACAAAGTTGTCAAAAAATCCGATCTTTTAGAACGTGATGACGTAATTTCGTTACGATGGGACTATGTTCAGGCTAGTAGCCAATAGCTTTGATGTAGGAATTTGATCTGAGCATGCGTGGCACTTTGTCTGATCGTAATTCTCTACACATGATCGGAGTATGTCCTATCGGACCAGTTTGTCGGAAAATATTACCAACAAGTTGGAAAATTTGGTCCGACGGAAACAGTCCGATGCATACCACACACAGTCGGATTATCCGAAAACATGGTCCGATAGGACACATTCCGACGGATTCTCCGACCGTGTGTACGGGGGCTAAGACTGGGATGTTGTTCATGTGCTTGTAAAGGCAGGTGTCCAAATACTTTTGATAATATAGTGTATGTATGTGGATAGGTGTACACGCCTGTGTGCACTGTATATATACCCTTGTCACTGCTTTTTTCATTTCTTTCATATATAGCACCAACATTACAGAGAAGTTTTCATGTATAATTTATGTAAAGCCAGCTATGGATGGTCGAGTCTTAGCCAGTTCAGCAGCATCTGTGGTTGCAGGAAAGAAATTCGCTCCATCTATGGATGGCCTTAGAGTCATTTTTGGTACCAACTCTTGGATAATGTTTCGTTTTTACTGGAGATATATAAAGTAGGTCTGTTTGGGCACAGTGGCTTAAAGTGATATTAAAGCCTTTTTTTATTTTTTTGTAACAATTAGCATGTTGTACTTACCTGCTCTGTGCAGTGGTTTTGCACAGAGCAGCCCTCCACTTCTTGGGTCCCAGTGCTCTGGGCTCCTCCCCTCTGCTGCGTGCCCCCATAGCAAGCCACATGCTATGGGGACACTCGTGCATGCATGCTCCTGAGCCCCACTGTGTCTTTCCATAAGACACACAGAACGGAGCTCTACACCACCCTTGCTCCCTCCTCACTAGCTGTGATTGACAGCAGCGGAAGCCAATGGCTTCTGCTGCTGTCTCTGAGCCAATAAGGAGGCAGAGAGCAGCTGCTCTTGTGAACATCTCTGGATCAGGGTCAGGTAAGTTTTGGGGGGGGGGGGGGCTGAATACTGAAGATTTTTTAAGGTAAAAAATATTCAGTCTTTACAACCACTTTACCCACAAAGCTGTGCGAGCCCTTGTACAAATTTTGGACCTGGACCCCCCCCCTACGCTATCCCCAAATTTTTACATGTATTAGTGTTTCTCTAGGCAAAACTATTTTTTTTCTAGTTTTGTATAGAGTGGGCAAGGTTAAAACAGTCTATCATGTTTTGATGTTTGTGTCCCCATTGGGAAGATTCACTCCTTTATTTGTACTAGTAGTCATTGTTCACAGTTCAGAGTAAAGGGAAATCCCAGATTTTTAGCATTGTGCCTAGAGCAAAATGTACGGGGAATTCTTCCAATGGGGACATTTTCTAAGCCCTTGTACACACGGTCGGAGATTCCGACAAACAAATCCGTCGGATTTTGTCCGAAACTGTTGTATACACACAGTCAGACAAAGTTGTCGGAAAATCCGACGTGATGACGTTATTTCGTTACGACGGGACTACATTCACGCTAGTAGCCAATAACTTTGGTGTAGGAATTTGATCTGAGCATGCGTGGCACTTTGTCCGATCAGAATTCTCTACACATGATCGGAGTATGTCCGATCGGAGCATTTTGTCAGAAAATATTTCTGGCAAGTTGGAAAAGTTGGTCCGGCGGATATTCTGACGGAAAAAGTCCGATGCAGACCACACACAGTCGGAACATCTGACAAAACGCTCCGATCGGACACATTCCGACGGAATCTCCGACCGTGTGTACAAGGGCTAAGAGGGCAATTACCTCACTTTGGGCTGATTTCCTCTTAAATCCAGTTGCGTCCTTGGGACAAAGTGTAAAGGTTAATATGAGTATACCCCTAAAGTGGATCTGTGCCCAGAAAATGCACACTAAAATATTTACATGTATAAATTAATTTTAAAAGTTCACAACACAAAGCATAGTGTTTTTTTCATGTGTTCAATTACTTTTTTTCTGGCAGGCTGCCTGCCAGCCCTCTAATCTACAAATTGAGGGAATGGACCTTTTTAGTCACAGGCTCTTCCATATTATAGATTATGTTCCATTCATAGAAGCTGTAGTACCGGCCTCCAGTGGCGGCTAATGCTCAAAATTTTTGGGGGGGCTCAAACAAACTAAAAAAATTCTGAAAAAAATCATCAATTGCAGCCTCACTGTGCTCATCAAACGTCGCCACTGTGCCCATCGAATGATGCCACTGGGGCCCCCATCCGCCAACTGCCCAGCACTTACCTTGGTGGGGCAGTGAGTGATGGCGGCGGGTGGTGTCCTCCATGCTCCTCCATGTCCTCGATGTCTTCTCCCGTCCTCTCCTCCTGTCCTCTCCTATGATTGGATGCCTGATAGGCATCCAATCACAGCGCCTGTTGTTTCAGCCAATTAGGTGACAGGTAACAGACCCGAGTACTTGATTAGCAGAGAAGCGGTTTAGTGTTAGGAAAGCAAATATTCATTCACTTTTCTAACACATCTGGGTGAACTGCGAGCGCCAGGCATGGCGCTCACTGTTTACCTCTTCTGATGCCTATTAGAGCCTGTGGCTCTAATACGGTGTTTTATAAACACCCCCTGCTGCTGTAATTCCAGTGCCCGAAAAGAGGTCGGGCGCCTGACTAGAGAGTGGCAGCGGCGACCATGGATAGATTTATGAAATGCATGAATCTATCTATTAGTGATAGAGGGGGTGACTGGAGAGAGGGGGCGGCGCTCGTGCACCCTTATGGACACATTGCCACTGCCAACCTCTGTGAATGGAGGACCTGGATGAATAGGAAGGCATAGTCGTGCACTTTTGACAAGTGCCTGTCCTCAGTTGCAAGGATAAAAACCTTTTGTTGCAGATTACTACCTTTTGCCATTCTTAAGAAATCCATGTGCGTTTGTCTGTGCCTCTGTTCTTAGTGGATCTTATGGGAGTGGTTTCATAATTATCAGTCAGCTGTGGCAGCTGCAGGGCACTAACGAGGAAAGCTCAGAGGATGCCTGAAATCTGACTTGTATCTTATGGCCCGTACACACGATCCGAATATCGTACGACCGTTTTCGGTTAATAATCGCAAGTAGAAATTTAATAGCTAAATAAAGTCACGAAAATTCTCGTACGATAGAAAATATTTGTGTTGTCATGTGTTGTATTGTATTTGTATTGTATTTTCGGATGACAACTATAATGACTAAATGAAAATCGTACGATCTGGAAAACATTCAATTACATTATGACTTGTATCGCAATTGTACATGCTATATTATTTTTTCTTTATTTGCTATTTTTTTTTCCCCACAAAAGTGGAGTTACTCTTTAACTTCCACCACACTTGGAGATTCTGGCTGCGGGGGTCAGTGGGGAGTTCGACGGAGGGGGGATTTCTGCTAACAGAGGAGACAGACGCACAAGGCACACATCATACCTGCTCTAAATAATGTCCCCTTTGCCTTTTTTTTTTTTTTTTTTTACTTTGACTAAACTTAGCCTTTAATGGAATTACAATAGGGATAACATTTTCAGATTAAAAAAAAAAAGATTGCATGCAATTGATGGCTTTTTATAGGTAACCGCAGTTCAGCTTTAATGCACCTTCCTCTTTAACATCAGTTAAGGTTTTTACGTGTTTCTATTTATAGTGAGTAATTACACAGGGGCAGCCATATACATGCTATGCCTCATAGCCTTATACTTAGTAATACAGCACGGTTTTGTGTTAGTGTTTCACTGTCTGAATGCAGATCTATCATTTGTACACTAGAGTATTGTAAAGCCAGAATTCCTGGATTTTTATTGCTCAAACCATTTAAATATAGAAAGGTGCATCAGACCAAAACCAGCTGAAAGGGTCCAAGATAATTTTTTCATTGTTGGTAAAAAAGTCTTATAACAGCCAATCCATTTCAGGGGCAGCACCACTCTTCTTCACCATTGCTGTTCAACAACTGTTGTCAAGTTGTTACTCTATGGGTTTTGCAGAGATCGTGGAACAGTTAGACATAAATGATTTTTGGTTTCCTCACCCTTAGAAGAATGCTTTTGTATATGTGATATGTCATTCAGATCTGAGCCATTCAACCACTCTTTTAACATTGTTAGGTACAATACAGGATTCTCGTGATTACATAGGCAATAAATAGGTCCGAAAACTAAACCGTTCTTTCTTTCTCTTTTTCTTTTCAGTCAACAGGATGCACAAGAGTTTTTGAGGTTTATGCTAGATGGATTGCACAATGAAGTCAACAGGGTGACGGTCAAACCTAAACCCAATACTCAGGACTTGGACCATTTGCCGTAAGTAAATGGGCAGTGGTTCAATGTAAATTAATATTATTACATAGATGGATGTATATTTTCACTCATTTCTACCCTATACACAGCCACCTGTCCTCTACTACTCTAGGAGCCAAAAAAGGACCTGTCTTTGGCAGCATTTTCCGCATGTGTCAGTAATTTTTATTTTAAAGTCCTTAAAGTGGAGCTCTATTTAAACTTCAGATTTTTCTATTTTATTTATTACTTTTGACTAGACTGGATAAGCATTAGATACTGTGTCAAGTTTCTATTGCTGTCTGTGTAACTGTTGTCTTTGGCATTGCTGTGAACTGAACTTCCTGTTTCTACTTTCTGGAGCCAAATCTATTTAAAAAGAATCTACTTAATGTGTAAAAGTTGGCTTTTTAGTGAGGTCTCCAGAAGAATGTATGGAATAAACTGTTGGAGAGATAAAGAGAAGTACAAATGAAAGTTTCTCGAAAGCATAATTTTTTTTTACCTTCATGCATTCTATACATGAAGGTAAAAAAACAGGTGGGGAATGGCTTTATGTCAGACCAAGTGGCTGCTTGATGGCATGGCTCTGGCTCTTATCTCTCATCTTGAACCACATCCTGCACAGTACAGCTCAGCAAATGGCACTGTAACCTCCCCAATAGTGGTGGGCACCTCCTGGCACTGGCACAATTGGTGAAAAATTCCCACCCTTTCCTCTGAATTTTTGTTTAAATTATCCCTTCTGCTCCTATCTAGACCTGATGGTCCTCTGCTGTGTGTAGGGGATTTTAATGCTGTCTTAGTACTCCAGTGGACTGCTTGGGGGTGGTAGTAGGCCCTATCCCTCCTTTTATTCATTGGATGCAGGTGTATGGTCTCTCTGAGCTATGGCGGAGGAAGCACCTGGATGTGTACCAATATTTCTGTCACTTCAACTCCTTTCATACCATGTCTCGCATAGATTTTTTTTGCACCTCTTTCTGTGGACCTCCTCCTCCTCCCGTGTACAAATTCCGTGATGTGGCACCTAAACTCCCAATTGTTAGAGGATGAGGTGGTACAGGGGGAATGTAGACGGGGGGGGGGGGGGGTGGTGTCAGTGCGCCCTTATTGGACCCTGCATTTAAGACTATGCTGCGGGGCACTTTTATGACTATTACTGGCACCCTGCGTAAAAATACCCAACAGCATACAGAGGAGCTGAAACGGACCATGTCTGCAGCTGGGTCTGCCTATGCAACTGACCCCACTCCTGATGCCTCAGATTCATGGCTGCATAGCCGTAGGGAATATGAGCTCTGCCTACTGGATCTCACCAAGAAAAAAATGCTCTATGTCTCTCAAAAAACATTTGAAAATTGTAACAAGGCTTGCCGTCTGCTTGCCTATTTAACCAGACCTGACCATCCTCCTACATCTATCCCTGGGATCTTGACTCACATGGGTCAGGTTAGTGACGCACCCTCCGAGATTGTTGAGACTTTCCTGTCCTTTTACAGAGACCTTTATGATACCAGAGTCCAGTAATCAGATAATCATTTAAGTGAATACCTGGCTCAGGTGCTTCTTCCTTCCCTCTCAGATCGCATGAGAGAGGAACTGGATGCACCTGTCTCCGATAAGGAAATCTCCCTAGCCATTTCGCAGCTACCGGCACACAAGACACTTGGCCTGGACGTTTTTCCAGCCGAATGGTATGCCCATTTTTACCAGTTAATATGCCCATTTCTTCTCCATACATTTAACAAAGTCTAAGAGGCTGGAATCCTTCCACCTACTATGTGTGAAGCACTTATTGTTTTGTTATTGAAACCTCATAAAGTCCTTAAATGTGATTCTTACCACCCAATCTCCCTAATTAATGCAGATGTTAAGATTTTGGCCAATTATCTGAACGCAGTAGTTGCGAATTTCGTGCACAGTGATCAGTGTGGCTTTATACCAGGTCATTCTACCAGGATGAACCACACAATTACCCCCCTACCTGTGTCATTGCTTCACTTGACACATGTAAAGCTTTCAATAGTGTTGAATGGCCCTATTTATTCTACATTCTGAAATGTCATCCCACCTTACACCTGCCAGACTACATAATATGGTCTTATCCCCCTCAGCTGAGTGCTTTAGAGGCTGTGGCTAGATTGCTGACTTTATGCACTGTTTCTGGACCTGCCCGTGGTTCACGACTTCTGGGTAGACATTAACTTTTATCTCCTCTGCCCTAGATCTACCTAATATAGTGAATCCCAAGAAATGCCTCTTGGGCATTCTAGGCGGTTTAACAATTCCTTCTCATGCTAAGAGACTTATTTGCATTCTATATTTCTATCAGAGAAAGTCCCTTTTGCTGTCCTGTCCAGAAAATCTGTAAGGTGAACGTACAGTGGACCCCTTCCCCGTCGCACCCGGTGCTGCTAACTTGGAGTGTGGCGATCTCACATTCTGATAGGCCATACAGCCTCTTTACCAGTCAGGGGATTTCTCTCCTCTTTGCCTGCGGTGACAGGACAGGCTACTCAGTTCTGATTGGTCGGCGCTGCATGTGTGATGGCACTGACCAATTAGAATGCTCCTATACATACCTCCTGGTGAGGTACATTTAGGAGATTATGTCGAGGGCTCATAGCGGGGGATCGCCACACTCCAGGTCAGTGGGACGGGGGAGGTAAGCCTGTTTAAGTTCACCTTACAGATTTTTCTGTAAAGGTGAACTTTCCCTTTTAAGGACTCCCTCCCCTTGTATAAACTCACCTTCGAGCTACGTAAAAGAGTCCAGACATTTAACAAGGTTTGGGGCAAGTGGATAGCGAGTCCCTCGACACTGACTTCTATACCGCTAAACTGAATTTTGACTGTCTGTTTTGCTAACTGTTAATTACTACTCTCTGGCAGTATTGTATTTACTGACACTAACATTTGTGCGATTGCGTGTTCTTCCTAACTGACAAATGCTCACAGGAGACGTGTGAGACGGTAATTAATCTTACACGTCTTTTTTTCGGACCAGGCACAAGGTTGCCACTGTAGTTCTGTTGTTTTGTATGTCTTTAAAACCCAATAAACATATCTTAATTAAAAAAAAAAAAGTAAAAAATACATCTGTGTCACAAGAACAAGGCCCCCCAAATGGGAGCACAAATACATCAGCGTGGAAGTAAAAAGCATCAGTTTTTAAACTAGTTAGTATAAGAATTTGCAGGTGCTACATAGTAGAAGGCTGGGTACACAAATTATTTATATATATATATATATATATATATATATATATATATATATATATATATATATACACACACATACACGCACACACAATAACAAAAATACTCTTGTAGATTCTTAAGGTGGTTGTCAGCCAAGAACGAACAAAATAATATTTGTGTGATATATTGTACACAAAGACATACATACATACATACATGCTCAAAAAATGCATGACACAATAATGTTACAAAAAAAAAAAATATTGAATCATCAATCAACAGGACCTAATCTATGTATAGCTAGCTATACACTATGTACATTTCTGAATTTAACTTCCAGATAATCTAGGCATATTTTATCCAGAATCTCCCATCATAAAGTACTTTCACTTGATAGCCATATATGAATGAATACCTTCTACAATAAAGCAAAGAACTCTAAGCCCTTGTACACACGGTCGGAGATTCCGACAACCAAATCCGTCGGATTTTGTCAGACGGATTTTATCCGAAAATGTTGTATACACATGGTCGGACCAAGTTGTCGGAAAATCCGACGTGATGACGTTATTTCGTTACGACGGGACTATGTTCACGCTAGTAGCCAATAGCTTTGGTGTAGGAATTTGATCTGAGCATGCGTGGCACTTTGTCCGATCGTAATTCTCTACACATGATCGGAGTATGTCCGATCGGAGCATTTTGACGGTAAATATTTCCGGCAAGTTGGAAAAGTTGGTCCGACGGATATTCCGACGGAAACAGTCCGATGCAGACCACACACAGTCGGAATATCCGACAAAACGCTCCGATCAGACACATTCCGACGGAATCTCCGACCGCGTGTACAAGGGCTTATAGTTGTCCTTTTGAGTTCTTTGGGACTATACACAAATAATGTTTGATGAGGTCAGGCCACTCTCAATCAATCCACAGACACCCATTGAATGGTGCTTCATGTGGGATGTAGGGGAGATTCCACTGATATTGAAGGTTTTCATATTCTAATTACTCAGAGTTTTGTATGACTAAAAAACCTACAGCTATGAAGGCATGTTTGAGGGGAAGTTCTACCGTTGACATAAATCCAATGGCTGATTTAAGTAAGTGTCTAAAAGTCTCCCAGGGTCTGTGTGGATATGAAGTGAGAAGGTTATAGGATTATGCTCATTCCAATTAAGGTGCGTCAATGAAGAAAGACATTGTTATATTCTGTTTTAGGATGGGAGGGGTGGGTCACAAGACCGGGAGTGAGGGGAAGGTGTGCAGGTGCCACTATCCACTCTTGAAGTAGATGCAGGTTTGGATTGTACCAGATTGTTAATCTTGCAAAAAGCCAAACCGCAAATCCTGTGGCTAAATCGGAATATATGCATAATGGTCAAGAGGGCGTTATGGGGAAGGCAAGGGTGGCATTTAAAAGTGCTTACATTTATAAATGATTTTCTATTTCACTAAACCTGTGCTATCATTTTTCAGTCTGCCACTTGAAATTTGACATTTAGCAACATTAAAAGAAAGCTGCCCTAATTTAAAAAAAAAAAGAAAACTACTAGCCCTTCCCCATCCAAGGCATTCTCCAGTGTCTAAAGTTGTTTTACCCCTTCTAACTCACAGCTCCAGTACCTGCTGCCTCCTTCTGCAATGTCACCAGCAATCACATTGAATGGCACTCATGGGGGAAGGGGGGGGGTTAGATGTTGCAAATTTTTTTCATTCTGACAGGTTTGCTATAGGGATTCCTGCACTTGAATGCCAAAATAGGACACCGTGCACATTCCTGTTGCACAGAGATTTTCTAGACCCACAATATTAAGAGTGTAATAAGTGCGTCTGCTTCACTTTCTAGTGCTTATTGCTCATCTAAAGTATTAAAGTGTCCTTGTTCAGTTCATTGGCAAATTTTACCGATAATTCCATGCATTCTCAATGATATACAATACATAGAAAATGAATGCTGGCCATAAAAATGTATTCCCCCATCTACACATTTGAGGTGGATGCAGGAATCCTCCCCGCAGTGCTATTGAATTCTGACAGCGGGACCATAATAAACTGATCAGCACTGCAGCCGATTGGTTGCGTGCTCTAATTGAACACAAATTTTCCAACAGTCCTATTTGAGAGCAGTTGATCACTAGGTCGACTCCTCTCAAATGGGAGAGGCCGTAGAAGGATCGATGTTTTGGACGGTACCTGCTGAACTGGCAGAATTCCAATCCATCTGTGGCCAGTTTAAGTGGTTAAAGTAAAAATGCAATCCTTTAGGCCAGTGGTCTCCAAACTGCCGCCCCAGGCCAGATGTGGCCCTTTGCTTGTCTTTATCTGGCCCTTGGGGCACTATTTCTCATACTGGCACCCACAATGCGGCACTATTTCTCCCATTGGCAACCACAATGTGGCACTGTTCCTCCTACTAATGCCAAATGTGGTGATGTTCACTCCCACTGATGCCAGTCAAATTTCTAGTCCCACTGGCCACACTTCGGGCCCCTGAAGTCTGATAAGCTGGCCCCTTGTTTAGAAAGTTTGGAGACCCTGCTTTAGGCTAATGAGGGTGACTGGCTAAGATCGTCAACAATAATCCAAAACTGAAATCAGTTTTGGGCTGGTTTCATTTATAACATCCACGTTCCTTGCAAAAATCAATGCTAATGTACTATAGTAAATGGGTAAAAATGAAATATTGTTTATGCTTTGAGTTGACATGGCTCTTGTTTCTCCAGATACTATTGTTCCTTCAATGTTTGTTTGTTTTTGTTTTTTACTACCTGAAAAATGTTTAGCTTGGATGGCAGAAACTCTGAGCTGTGTCTAGTGTCAACATAAAATCAGCTTCAGCACAACCTGAATACAGTACCTGGAGTTCTGCCAGGCTTGTCATTGTAGTTCCTGCTAAAATCACCTGATGATTTATTTCTGATTATGTAACTGTAATTACTTATTATTATTGAAAGTGGTAATAGCAGGTTTGCAATGTTGTTTCAATCTGCTGAGCACATACGCAACCAGTCTCTTATATTATATAATATGCCACATGTCTGTAAAAATACCCTTTCACAAGCTTGTTAAACTTCAGCAAGATAAAAAAAACATTTTTAATTTGCTATATACGTGTGTGCATGTGTGTGCGTGTGTGTGCGTGTGTGTGTGTGTGAGTGACATGTTGTACAAGCTATATTCTTATAGTTACCAGGTAACATAAATGTAATTTATGGTACAGGACATGCTTGCCATATTGTACCGATGGGCATAAGATTAGGACATTTAAAGTGTTTATATGCTCGATACACAAATACTCGTAATCACATATTTTTAAATAGATCATTCCTTCCACAGTGCAATCAACAGAATGTTTAATTTAAACATGATGTCCTATTACCCAATATTAGTACTCAACCTTCCTGTCAATTTTTTATTTCTGTCTCACCATTAGCTAGCTTCACATAGAGATTCCTCTATTTGTACCGGTAACCAAGAAAGAACATGAGGGCAAACGTAAAACTTTACAGCTCACCAGAACAACAGTTAAGAGGAAATCTACTAATTAAGCTTTTGGGACAACTGTCTAAGCCCTTGTACACACAGTCGGAGATTCCGACAACCAAATCCGTTGGAGTAATTCCGACGGATTAATTCCGGAAGAGGTCCGGAAGTGTTGTTGCATACACACGGTCGGACTAAGTTGTCGGAAAATCCGATTGTACATAACGTGATGACGTTATTTCGTTACGACGGGACTACGTTCAGGCTAGTAGCCAATAGCTTTGGTCTAGGAATTTGATCTGAGCATGCGTGGCACTTTGTCCGTCAGAGTAGGCTACACATGATCAGAGTATGTCCGATAGGAGCATTTTGTCGGAAAATTTTACCGGCAAGTTGGAAAACTTGGTTCGTCAGATATTCCGACAGAAACAGTCCGATGTAGACCACACACAGTCGGAATATCCGACAAAACGGTCCGATAGGAAACATTCCGTCGGAATCTCCAACTGTGTGTACAAGGGCTAAGAGGGGAGTTCTCCTTATTTCCTATTGTATCTCTATGGCAAAAAGTGAAGTGATTTTTTCCAAATGGTACACATCTGCATAAAAATAACGTGCCACATGTTACAATCCTTCCACATCAAAAACCCCCTAAAAAACACTTTGACTATACATATGCTTATCCACAATAATAAAAGTGGAAGTGAGTTTTTTTTTTTTTTATTATACCAAAAAAAAAAACATTTTGACTATACATACGCTTATAGTGTATGTATAGTAAAAATGTTTTTGTTTTTTTGGTATAATAAAAAAAGTCTCACTTCCACTTTTGTTATTGTGTTTTGTTCCTCAGGGGACAAGGTACAGGTAGTAATTTGTCTTGTAGTCCTAGGCGCTATCTAAGGCTAAGTGTGCAGTCAGACAGGGCAACCCTCATCCTTCAACAACCGCTTGATAACTCAACTAGCAAGGAGATGGCTGCTTTGACAAACAGCCCCTCCGGGGAATAGAACACAAAAAAATGTTAAGTGAGGCTTCTTCTTTAATTCACTATTGACTAAACTCTTCTTTCCTCGTTCATTTGTAAAAACATTTAAAAAATGAGGGTCACAGTACAGTAGGGGGTCATAACACAAGTAAATTACAATTATGGGCCAGAATATTTTGAAGTTTTCTGTGCTCTTGATTAAACGTCAAATTTATCTGCACCTCTATACATTTATTAATTGGCATCCAAGGGAAGGTCTGTCAATCCTTTGGTATGTTTGGTATATGTTTGACTTTTTGTTTTAGAGTCCTGTTTCAAAAATCTTATTCTCAAATTGACCAGGACATTAAAATGTTTTTAAAGCTTTAAAAAAAAAAAAAAAAAAAAAAAACTTGGCTCCACCCCCCACCGAGTGCCTCTAAAGCAAGCCACTTGCTATGGGAGCCTTGGCTCTCGTGCATATCACTGGATCAAGATCGGGCTCAGGTATGTTAGGGGGGCCTGTGGGGGAGGGTGTATGCAGGAGATTTTTAGCCCTACTGCATAGAATAGAACCTTCTGCCTTTACAACCACTTTAAGGGAATTCTAGTTGGCTCTCAAATTCAGGTCAGTATACATCTGGGGAGAGGGAGGGTGGGCTAGTTTAGGTCAGAGAAAGGGAACAGAAAGGAGAAATGAGGGGGGACTAATGACACTGGTGGGTATTCACACACAGATTCTACTTCATTATTGATTTACCCGGTTTTACTCCCCTAGATTGAATGATGTACCCATGCATTTAGCTAAAAAGCACTTTTTTTTTTTTTTTTTTTTTTAGTTACATTTATCAACTTTAAGCTTCATTTGCCATGTTGTTGCCCTATGAAGGGCCTCTTTCACACAGGTGTACTATAGTGTACACCCCATATGAGGGCCATGTCTACCCATAGCACACTGATGCACAGGTGTTCAATGCATCCCTGTGCAAGCATTCCCATTCATGTCAGTTGGGATGTAGCGGCTACATGGACACAGCCACTGCATGGCCCTGAATGCACACGGTCTCACCGTTGTCAGCATGGGAGCAGCAGCTGTGTCCATGCAGTCACTGTGTCCCAACTGACGTGACTGCACAGGCCTTTCATTAGGTGTATGTTGTAGTACACCTATTTGAAGGAAGCGTAACAGTACATCCAAGTCTGCTTGTAAGTTAGAGACATCTTGTAGGAACTCTGCCACTATATAGCTTTAAATACAAAGAATAGAGCCGGCAACTCCAAACGTCCTTGTTGCTTCTTTATTGGTGCATAAAGAGTGAGGAAAAATATACAGGGGCTCACACGTTCCGGCTTACAAGCCTAGATCACAGCACTGTGATCAAGGCTTGTAAGCCAGAGCCCCTGTATATATTTACTCACTTTTTTTTTTATGCAACAAGGACGTTTGGACTTGCCGGCTCTAATCTTTGTATTTATGTCTGTACCGGTAAGAGAGCACCAGAGCCAGAGCACCCATTGTGGATTTTATCACAAGCCTGCAAAGGGCTTACACTGATTTTGAGTGTTGCATTATCTGCTTTTACCACTATATAGTTTTGTTTTAAATGAAAAAACAAAACACAAAAATTTTCTTTCAAAAAAGTTGTCCTGTAGATACTGTATGCCCCTTTGTGCTGCTCTACTACCGTAAGAACACAGCCACAGAGAGTATCATCTTTATTAGCCTTCTACGACTGAATTCACTGAGCTATAACAATCATTATTTGTTGTAACAACCATTATTGTCAAGGACGAGAACCACTGAGAGATGAATAAAAAGTCACAAAAGTGATGAGGACTATGGCAGACGCATGGGTTGTAGCTTTATAAATTACGCATTATTCACCTAAGACATCTATAAAGATTTTTATAGCTCTATTTTCATCTCTAGTGAGGTCAGACCAATCCTTGCTCATACTTTGCAACAGAAGATTATGTTTTATTGTGTAATGCAATGCTTTAGGTATTAGTGCTTTCAATGAACTGCAGTAAGATTAATCTGATCAGACTGTGCGGGATATCTATCAATAAAAGGAACATTGATTTTCATGTAGTATAGTATATAGTATATTATATACTGCTTGATACAGTGTAATACTATAATGCTCCATGACCGATATTAATGACATGAGAGATTTGGGGTGCCTGCCATTGGTTTGTTCTGCTTTTTTTTTAGCTCTGACAACTAAAATTACATTAAATATCCTTTAATTTATGATGCATTTTTTGTGCTTATATGTAAAATATTACAGTATGAATAGTGTCAATCCTTTATGAAAATGTATTTGAAGTATAGTATAAATCTAGTATTGATGTACTATGGAATTGTAAAAACATAAGCGGTATTATTGAATCCTCCATGTCACAGAGGGCTCACTTCAAAGCACAACCATGGAGGATCAGGTCTTCATTATACTGCTGAAGCCTGGGGCACAAGTCATGCAAGGTTCAGCAGTGACAGTTAAAAAGGAGGCATAGTACCAGACTAAGCGGCAGAAGAGCAGTCATACTAGCAGGAGGTTGAGGCAGGCAGCAGAAGAAGAAAGCGAGGAAAGACAGGCACAGGGTTGAGACAGGCGGTGGACACAAGCATATTCCAAAGTAGGATTTTAGGAGGCAAACAAAAACTCAGTAGTCTAACAGATATAGGAAAACAGAATTTGATGACCAGGCACTGGCTGGAGGTTCTGAGTTCTCTAAACACTTATTAACAAGGGATGTGTAGACTACAAATGGCAGCAGCACACTGCCAGAAGCAGTCCAAAGATGGCAAATGGAGAGCAACTCAAAATCTCCTAAACACTCCAGTCATACATGTGCAACCCAAGCCCAACTGTGGGTGGATTGTTACATATACTTATTGTAAAGGGAACGTATGCCATGTTACCATGGCTTGGATCACAGACCTCGTCATGGTTAGAGGTCAGTAGCTGTCACTATTGCGGCCTGTGTTCCTGAGTGGTATATAGTAAAGGCACATAAGCTTTGTCACCCAAAGCAACAACTTATGTTAAGATCTTCTCTTTTGCAAAAAGCATTTTCTGGTTTTAGTGGTCCTTGCTTAGATTCTCACATTGTGATTGTACAGATTTGCTTACAGCCGTGAGCCAAACGTTTTAAGAATTGCACAAATATTTCATTTTCACAAAGTCTGCTGCTTAGTGTTTTTAGATCTTTTTCCGATGTTACTATTGTATACTGAAGTATAACTACAAGCATTTCATCAGTGTCAAAGGCTTTTTTTAACAATTTACATTAAGTTTATGCAAAGAGTTAATATTTACAGTGTTGACCCTTCTTTCTCAAGACCTCTACAATTCGCCCTGGCATGTTGTCAATCAACTTCTGGGCCACATCCTGACTGATGGTAGCGCTTACCTTTTCTTCTCTTGACAAGGTTTTTTCTAGATGCCCCAAACAATAGGAAAGCGGATTTATAAAAGAAAATGGCTTTACCCCAGTCCTCCATGCTATAGTAGAATATCATTCTACTTTTGTAGAATAATAATTCTTTTGTAGAATATCAGTATTTCCCTGAAGTTTTTCCTGGAGAGAAGTGGCTTCTTTGCTGCACTTCTTGACACCAGACCATCCTCCAAAAGTCTTCTCCTCACTGTACTTGCAGATGCACTGACACCTGCCTGCTGCCATTCCTGGACAAGCTCTGCACTGGTGGTACCCCAATCCCACAGCAGAATCAACTGTAGGAGATGGTCCTGGGTGCCCTGAAGCATTCTTCACAAATCCAGTGGAAATGTTGTTTTTTATGGGATTAAGTTCATTTTCATGGCAAAGAGGGGCTTTGCAATGAATTGCAATTCATTTGATCACTCTTCATAACATACCGGAGTATATGCAGATTGCCATCTTAAAAAACTGAGGCAGGAGGCGTTGTGAAATGCATTTATGTCATTCTCAGAATTTTTGGCCGTGGCGGTACATGAGATGACTGTATTTCTGGAGATGGTTGGGGGAGGGGGAAGGAAGTTTGGTTGTCTATAGGCATGGGCCAACCATGACTAATGGTAAATTTGGCTCTGATAAAACATGAGGTCTTCACTGACACTAGTTGTCTAAGAAATAAAAGTAGCTGCAATCACAGTGAGGTCATCAAATAAGAAAGGAAAAGAAATTACATGTGCGTGTAACCTAAAGGCTCGGCTTACCTACAGTATATCAGCTTGGAAGCATAAGAATGGCAATTTCAAGGTACCCAGTTTTTACATGGGGTCAACAATGGTATATGACAGACCTTAGAGAAATACCTTGGATACACTGCTTTTAGAAGAAAAAATCTATTGTTCAGGTTGAGTTTTTAAGTATAAATAAATCCAAGTAAATCTTGCCAGTAACACATTTCCGGTCCTAGGATGACAACACTCACTTACTAAGCAGTACTGTATCTTTAACCACTTCCCGACCAGCGCATGACGATGTACGTCGACAGAATGGCACGGGCAGGCATATTGGCGTACAGGTACGTCCAATATTCAATGCCGCCCTGCCATCGGGAGCGCGCCGCTGGCAGCGTGCTCCCGCGCTGGTCGGGACCCCCGTGAGTCCGGTCGCGGGACCCGCGGACTCGATCGCCGTGGGCACCCCCGCGATCGTCTCACGGAGCGGCCGAATGGAGGAAATGCAGTGTAAACAGCATTTCTCCATTCTGCCTAGCAACTAGTGACGCTGATCTCTGCTCCATGTGATTGGAGCAGAGATCAGTGTTCCCTAAATGAAAGCCCAACCCCCCCACAGTTAGTAACACACCCCTAGGAACACTTAACCCCTACACTGCCACCCCCTGGTTAACCCCTTCACTGCCAGTGTCATTTACACAGGAATCACTGCATTTATATAGCAGTGATTACTGTATAAATGACAATGGTCCCAAAAATGTGTCAAAAATGTCCGATGGGTCCCCCACAATGTCGCAGTCACAATAAAAATCGCTGATCGCCGCCATTACTAGTAAAAAAAAAAAAATAATAAAAAATTATTAATAAAAATGCTATAAAACTATCCCTATTTTGTAAACGCTATAACTTTTGCACAAACCAATCAATAATCGCTTATTGCGATTTTTTTTACCAAAAATATGTAGAAGAATACGTATCGGCCTAAACTGAGGGAAAAAAATGTTTTTTTATATATTTTTGGGGGATATTTATTATAACAAAAAGTAAAAAATAATGTGTTTTTTTTCAAAATTGTCGCTCTATTTTTGTTTATAGCGCAAAAAATAAAAACCGCGGGGGTGATCAAATACCACCAAAAGAAAGCTCTATTTGTGGGAAAAAAAGGACGTCAATTTTGTTTGGGAGCCACGTCGCACGTCTGCGCAATTGTCAGTTAAAGCGGCGCAGTGCCGAATCGCAAAAAGTGGTCTGGTCTTTGACCAGCAAAATGGTCCGGTCTGCAAGTGTTTAAAGCAGCAGCGCTGTCATCATAGGACAGGACCCTCTCCTCTTGTTCATACCATTACTGATAATGTCTTTGTTCCCTAGGAGTGGTGTTTGTCTCCAGTGCACTTTGAGATATATAGTCATATGTTGAAGCTATGGGTAGCTTTTATGTTGTATATAAACCCCCCCTTTCCCTTTTTTTCAGTGACACAGAAAAAAGCAGGCAAATGTGGAAGAGATATTTGGAAAGGGAAGACAGCAGGATTGTGGGTAAGTTGGTGTGAAATACTTTTCATTATTATTTTAAATTTGCTGGAAATCCTCCATCATAAAACATATTGGCATAAGCTGGCAATGCTCCATACATATAATGTACATGCGCAGGGTGTGTGTGTGTTTTGGAAATGTTCTTTACATAGTATCTTCAAGATGGTACATTTGCATACACATAGACACAACAATAGTATCTTAGAAAACGTTCATGCTGAGTTACAGCTAGAAGTCTCCGACCTATAAACAAGGCAGCACAACATATAAATTAACACAAATATGCTTATTACAGAAAAAAAGTCTGTTGTAATTTGCAATTTTATGATTAATCCAAACTATATATATATATGTGTGTGTGCGCGTGTGTGTATATGTATATGTGTGTGTGTATATATATATATGTATATATATATATATATATATATATATATATATATATATATATATATATATATATATATATATATATATATATATATATATATATATATATATAGTGAGTGAAAGTCCAGCCAGATATAAAATAGAAAATGGATCTCTTTTGACACATTTGCAGTGTTGACCTGCCACCATCACCTTCACACGTGAGACAAAGGAGGGAATGGATAAACCCCCTTGTGATCAAACTCTTACCAGACAATGCTGGGAAATGGATATCAACACCAATCATGGATATTTACTCTGAATGCATTTCACCTCATAATTGCAGACCAGGGGATGGATCTCATGCTAATAAACTCATTCCAAAGCAAAAGAAAAAAAAGCATAGCGTAATTCCATTTAAAAACTTTATTCAATTAAAACACCCCCCCCTTTAGGAATTGCACTTACTCTAAACTGATTTCATACCAGCATTCAAAAAATGAGATCAGCATACATCCAGATGGGTAAAGAACTAAGGCGGTGTCTTTTACCGCATGCTGCTCTGCTCTCTAGCAATAGTGAAAGCCGTGTCCCGATCTGCGTGCTGACGTCACAACTGGCCATTGTTTGGCCCAAACTGACACGTTTTTTCATCAACGAGAACGATGAAACGTGTCCGTGTTGGGCCAAATGACAATGGTTTTCCATGTGCAGCGCCAAACTACGGAATCACTGTACCAACACCAATGGCTTCTTTAGGGGATCCTATTGGTACTGGTAGATGTATCGTAGTTGGCATATGATTACAAATATTTGTGTACATACGTATATATCAAAAACATTTTTTGTTGAACATTAAACATATTTCAATAGACAAAATTCATTTGATATTTACACTACCAGGTTACTCTGTACAATCTGATATTTGAGACATGGGAGATTGTCATATCTATGTAGAATGTACAATTTTTTAAAATATGTTTTATGGATTTTTATAATTGTTACTATAAACCTTAAAACTTTCATACATATCTGAGTGCTCTTTTCCTAATTGGGATTATAGTGGCAACTGTTAAAGTCCTACACCAATTTCGCTCTTTTTTTTTTTTATCTCTAACCCGCCAGGCTGCATGCTCGGATAAGGGTTTGGTATGATCTTTTTTTACAGATGTTTTTTCCTGGCGTTGGTAGTGGCTTTGCAGCTCGTTTTTTTGAATGCCCTGTGTGTATAAGGCCTAAATTTGGTAAACTTATATGTGAAGCAAATAATAAGTCATACATGCAGAGTCATGAGATGAAAGTAAAATACAATTTTTTTTTTACTGTATGTAATATAAATGACAGGGGTGATGATATCCATAACTATTTCCCTAATGTGAAATCTTTAGCAAAGATTTTCACTATGCATGCCTTATAATACTAATATTTTGTTACATTAACATTATATTTGAACAGAACTGTTTGTCGGTCAGTTGAAGAGCTCGCTCACATGCAGTGAATGCGGATATTGTTCTACTGTGTATGACCCATTCTGGGACTTGTCGCTACCCATTGCTAAGGTAAAAATTGCAGCAATAAATGAATGATATGTTTATTTTATAGAATGTCACATACATACCATCCTATTCTGGTAGCTTAAAAAGTCAGTTAGTTAGTCTGTATTGTATGTGAAGTAAGCATTTGTTAAACAGACCCTACAGTTTACCCTGTAGTGTCTACTACATTCAGAGATTGCCTGGAGTGCTGGAGTTGCCATTTGGAGAAAGACTTCCTAGAAAATGAGATTGATTGACCTGGGGTATCTGCCAGGGGTGAGAAACTCCCCTTAAAAAAAAAAGATTGGTTTTCTAAAAAAAATTTAGACTCACTTAGGTGGATGTGGTATTGATCCAATGCTGCATTTGTCCCCTGCTGCCTCTGCATTGAAAACTGAGTGATCAAACCCTGCTAATCACTCAGCTCCCCCCTCTGCTCTGAGCCGTGACCACCAGTCTGCGTCTCTCTGCTCTGCCCCTCCAGCCCTCCCTGGAGCGCTGGGCTGTGGAGGAGGCAGGAGTTGCTGGCTTAGGCTCTCAGCGGCATGCTGAGAGGCTGAGACAGCTGCCAGTCCAGTCTGGATCTTTCCCCAAGCCTGGACCGGTTGAGTGACGTCAGCCGACAGCAGGCTTTAGATCCATGCGAGGGGTAGGGCCAAAATAGCTTTTGCCATACTTTTGCTTTAAATGCCTGCTATGTGATCAGAGACTGCTATGGAGGTAGCAAGAATGAGTGACTTAGAGAGAGACTGTTGTAGGGATAGAGGGACTAACCTGAAAACATAGCCCACCCTAGAGTGCTTGCCCCAGAAGAGACTACCTGTGATGGACCTAGAGCCAACCCTGAAGTGTCTGGTATGTGGCACTTCTGTAACTGTCTATGGACATCTATACCATGCAACCCCTTAAAGTAACATAACAGGTTACCACACAGCGGTCCTGCCAAAAACGCGAAGTGAGAGCCATCTTCCCCACACCCTGCTCTGCATGGCACCTACTGCCCCCAGGCTAATAACATCTATTTGGGTGTCTGTGGCTATGGTTACATCCTTTCCAACTACAAAACAAAGTAATTTGATATAAAGCGTACAAATTAAAGATCACTATATTGCTCACAGCAGCCAATCAGATTCTAGCTTCACTAATTACAACTGTTTACAGTATTGTTGTCATTCATTCATGCAAGTGATTGTATGTATGTCTTTTATACAGAAGAGTGTTTCAGAAGTGTCTCTAATGGATTGCATTCGACTCTTTACCAAAGAGGATGTCTTAGATGGGGACGAAAAACCAGTAAGTGTTGTCTTCAAAGAATTTACCTGCCCCTTCCTTCCTCCTGCACATTCTTATTGGCCAATGACTCTACTTATTCTAGTGGTGGCCAAAAAGAATGGGGACAGGACAGAGAGTTGATGACCCAGGATTCTCATTCAGGCGTGTTAGGGGCTCCAGTGGGATTTTGTCATTGAGAGGAAACTGACTTAATCATTTTTGGGAACCTGGAGCCTGGAGATTTTGCAGTGATCTCGGTGGTATGAAATCTTCAGTCCTGGGACTAGGTTTTGCAGACAGCCAGCACACTGATGGTGGTGCAGGTGTGTGCCGGGATTTTAGGAGAATCCAGACTAGGGTTATGGGCTCCATGCCAGCAGACAGAGGAGGTCTCTGAACAGGAGTATAGATGGGAGCCAGCTGCTAAGAGTATGGACCAAGCTTCTGAGAGGGGTACTAAATGTCATGGTCTGTGGGACCAGGCTAAAGGCCAGGAGCAATGCTAAAAACGTTTCTTTTAATCAAATTGTACCAGAAAAGCGCTTAAAAATAAGTGAATGGCTTGTTTCTAAAAGCTCTATCATTTTAAATAAGTTCTCACAAAGGGAATGAATACTGGTCAAAAGTACAAAATCTAATGAGATTCATGTGGAATAAAGTGTTTGGTTTAGGGTAGACCAGAAAGTAGTGTTAATACAATAATGATTGCACAGGACAAACTGGTGACCATGGTACCTTTATTTTGGGGCTCTGGCAATAGAAGTTCTAACTTTTGCCCATAGAAACCGTGTTAATTTTGGCAGCAAATTTCGATTTTTAGTTTTAGTCCTAGTCTTTTGACTAAAATGCCATTTTAGTTTTAGTCGTATATTTTAGTCATCTGAATTGCTTTAGTCATATTTTAGTCTACTAAAATTTCCAGTACGTTTTAGTCGATTAAAATCTCATACGTTTTAGTCAACTATAATTGAATGGATTTAGTTAAATTGTAATGCATTATGCAAACATTTCTCTAGAATTTCCAAACTCATTATATACTCCTGGAGTAAAAATCGAATAAAATGTTATTGTTTATGGTATTAACCTTCTTAGCGGTGTTCCTGAGTGTGGTTCGGGGTGAATTTTCCAAACCAAGAGCTGTAACCCTGAGCCACACTCGGGATTGCATCGCAGTACCCTGGTGGGTTACTTACCTTGTCCCCAGGATCATGCGATGTCCTCCCATTGTGTGTGGCGGCTGTGTCTTTCGCCTGATGTCCTCTATGCCGAGCTCCATTCCCTGCGAGCGGCGAGACACACAGCGACGGAGCCCGGCAGGAAATTCAAAAAGTGCAGAAATACAGAACACATACAGTACACTGTAATCTCACAGATTACATTACTATAGCAAATTATTTCCACCTTTTGCCCATAGTGCTTTGTCCAGTGCCCTGCATGCAGTTTTATATTATATATCCTTTCTGCCTGGAAACTGGAGATTGTCCATAGCAACCAAAAACCGTCCCTTTACGTCAAAAGAGGTTTTAGAATAGCTAGAAAACAGACATAATAACTGAAAACGCTTGCAGAATTGAGCGATAGTGATTTGTGGGGAAATTCGTCATCGGACACTGAAAGTGACAACAGCGACAATTCTGCAACTGAGCACATTTCAGTGTTCGAGTTGATTACATTATTGAATACATTTTATTATTATTATATTATTATTTTTGATAATTATTTTTAGTTATTTATTATAATTTATGATTTTGTGTTTCAAACTTTATCATACCCGGGATGTCTACTAGACTCTTGTTTGGACAGATTTAAGTGTGTTATTCCTAAGAATTACAGGCCTACAATATAAAACACCAAATTTCCAATGACATATTT
Organism: Lithobates pipiens; assembly: GCF_037356315.1. Taxonomy (NCBI): domain Eukaryota; kingdom Metazoa; phylum Chordata; class Amphibia; order Anura; family Ranidae; genus Lithobates; species Lithobates pipiens. Next base: position 116,047,457 of record NW_027507788.1, read on the forward strand.
ATTCTGCAACTGAAGTCCGCCGGACTTTCAAACAAACGGACTTGGCCACACACGATCACGCCAAAAGTCTGACTGATTTGAACGTGATGACGTAGAATAAGGAAGTTCCTAGCTAGTAGCCAATAGCTGCCCTAGCGTAGGTTTTAGGTCCGCCGGACAATTGGGAAGCAAAAGTCCACACACGATCGAATTGTCCGACAGACTCTGGTCCACCGGAAAGTCCGATCGTGCGTACACGGCATAACTGTATTGCTATTGCACATATTTCCTGAATATATTGCCAACATTAAATATTAAGAAAAAATATAAGAAAAGCCTTTTTTTTTCTCTTTCAGTAGCTTAGATGCCCCTCACTTATCATTATGTGGTAGTGCAATACATGTTTGTTAGTTCAATACAATTGAATGTGCTATTATTATAGGCTCTTAATGGAATTGTGTTGCCGATTTAGAAATGGCCAGTAGAGCAGTGTTAATTTTGATGTCAATTTTTTATTTAGTTTCAGTGATAGCCTTGAAAAAAATGGCATTTTACTTTTAGTCATATTTTAGTCTTATGACTAAAATGCCATTTTTAGTTTTAGTCGTATTTTAGTCATCAGAATTGTTTTAGTTTTAGTCACATGTTAGTCACCTAAAATAGTGTTCATTTAAGCCCCATACACACTATCAGATTTTCTGCTGTTTTGTTTCCTTCAGATTTACCAAAACCATATAAAATGAGGTTGAACCTTAGGAGTTTCAATGTGTATGCAATCAGGCAGGCCCTTGCACTACATGGTTTTGGTAAATCTGAAGAAAAAAATCAGGAGAAAATCTGATATGCCCTGTACACACGATCGGAAATTCCAGCGGAAAAGGTCCGCTTGGCTTATATTGTCGGAAAATCTGATCGTGTGTGGGCTCTATCTGACTTTTTCCATTGGAAAATCCGATGGAAAAAATTTGGGAGCAGGATCTAAAATTCTCAGATAAAAAAATCTGATCTGACTTTTTCCGATAGTTTGTAGAGAATTCAGATGGACAAAGTGCCACGCAAAGTTATTGGTTACTAGCCTCTACGTAGTCCCATCGTACGCATCGAACGTCATCACGTTACAAACGATTGGATTTTCCGACAACTTTGTCTGACCGTGTGTATGCAACGCCAGTTTCGGACAAAATCCGTTGGAAAAAATCCGACGGATTTTGTGGTCGGAATGTCCGACCGTATGTACAGGGCATTAGTGTGTATGGGGCTTTAGTCGACGAAAATATTTTAGTCGTCAAAATTAACACTAGCAATGGGAGTCATGGCTCTGGTTTTTCCCATGGGAGAATGTAGTTGTGCCAATAACCTCATGTGTATAATATATAATAAGTCAAGGCATTCTAATTTAATTTTTTACTTTCCATTAATGCTGATTTACAGTTTCAGAGTCTTTCTGTAACTTTTTTTTTTTTTTTTTTTTCTTTACCAGACATGCTGTAGATGTAAAGTTCGTCGAAAGTGTATCAAGAAATTTACCATTCAGAAATTTCCCAAGATCCTTGTGCTTCGTATCCTTTCATGTGAATTTTATTTAATTTTTTTACTTTTTGTAGTTTTACTATTTTTATATACCAAACATCACCTAATACCAGATGATTTTTTCTCATACAGCATCATGAACTACCACTGAAATGTCAGATTGCAGCTTTGGTTTGTATGTGATAACTATCACATATAAGTAGTACAAACAGCTACTTAAAGCAGGCCTAGAAGAAAAATGTTTATGTCATCTGTATGCCTGCTATGTAATGAACAAGTGTAACACACATAGGTAGGTATTATTTCTTGCAGACATCACACTCTCCCTGAGTATTATTATTATATAGGATTTATATTGTGCCAACAGTTAGATTTCTAAATCAGGAGGCTGGTGCCATCTTTAAAATGGCATCACTAGGGTTCAGCATCTACTTCTAAATTAAGATGCAAGAATAGGGAATACATAATTATCTAATTCCCACTAGCTGGGCACTAGTCCTTATTTCTTTGTATTCATGTTGTCTCATGCATCTATTTTTTGCATATGCTATAATTGTGTTTTTCCTGGGGGAATACGCCAGAATTTACATTACACAGGAGGCTCAGATGTTCGTGTGCAGGAGGCCCAATGGTTATTGATCGAACAGCAAGTATAGAAATATGCAATACATTCTATGAATAGGTGGTGGAGATCCTGTCATTCATCCACTACTTCATTCACAGATTGCAATGCATTGTGGGAGAACAGTATTATGAGATCACTGAATGATGAAGAGGACGGAGGGGGGTGGGCACTGCAGCTCTTCACATTAGCAGTGGCTGCTGTTACCCCCACATAGCAACCATTGGATAGCAGCTCAAAGCAATATCTGGCAGTTATAAAGGAAAGGTTTTTCTTGAAGCAGCTGTCTGCGGGATATGGGATACACACCATCACATGTAAATCACATGTAAATATAACATGTTTGTATCTCCAAATACAAATTGCTAAACTTCAGCTTAAATAAAAAAAATATTTATAAGCTATATTTCATATTTACCTAACTAAAAATGGTTTTCATGCATTTTGTAGACTTGAATATGATAAATAAAGAAGATATGTAAAAAAAAAAAAAATACATTATATAAAAAGAAACTGTATATTGTGACCTGCCAGGATTCTGTTCAATGCTAATTTACCAGTAGGTCTGCTTTAAGACATTTTTACACACAAGCTGAATTCTCAACTCAAAGAGCTTATTTCATATTCATGAAGCTGCAGTTTTTCTTCCTTAACTTCAACCCTTTACAGATCTTAAGCGGTTTTCTGAAGGCCGCATAAGAAGTAGCAAGCTTTCCACATTTGTGAATTTCCCTCTTCGAGATTTAGACTTACGTGAATTTTATGCAGAACACAGCAGTACGTTTTTTACTTCTATATTCTTCATAGGTCCTACTGTGTAGACCTGGTTCTTCTTTTAAAGTTAAATATTAAATATATTATGTTATAGATGTCTATATTATGTACCAATTATGCATTGTTTTGAGTGTACAGCAATAAGTGCCTCCTGACTATCATGTTTCCTTTTTCTCTTAAAGAGACCCTGTCATCTTGGCCATTCAGGGTAAAGTGTCAGGGTCAGTGATCCCCTGCTGAGCGGACGGCCTGATACCTTGTGAATACAGAAAGTCGGCTGCTCAGCAAAGGCACCATTCAGAAAATGCTTTTCATTTTCTGAGTGAATGCAAAGCATTCTCTGATTGGACAAGGTGGAGAACTTGACACAGCCAGACAGAAAACAATCTGACAGGGAGTTCAACTCTTCCCTATTCTATCCAAAACAACAAAAAAAATCAAATTTTATGTACATATTAAAGAGACATGATGACATGTATATTTTAAAATGGTGGACACTCATTATCTGCAAATATTTCACAAATTAGGGAGATGCTTGTAAAAGTTATGGGCCAATATAGACAATTGATGACTTTAAAGTGGTTGTAAACCCCAAACATGAAATACGAACAAATCACATCCCTCTATGCACTTGTCTTAATTAAGTGCACAAGTCACAAGGGGGTGGGCTGTCTGAGCGATGTCATCGGATGGCCATGGCTGCATAACATGTCGGACAGCAGGGGACATCACAATGAAGGAGGACAGCATCAGGACAGGAGTGGACTCTTGTTTTCCAGCGGGTAACCAGCGGCAAGTAAAAAGACAGCAGAGAGACTGAGCTATCTGCTCCTGTTTTCTGAAAGCTCAGACAGGCTTTATAAATTCTGCACTTTGAATGTCTGTAAAGAGGACTGCAGATAAACAGGTACAACATGTGTAGGAGGATTTGTTGATCTCTGTGTATCACTGGGGGCCAATCGCTTCACTGAGCATATGCAGGGGTTTACAACCACTTTCAGTAAAATTGTCCATGCTCATTCTTGTATTCTACTTTTTACCCCATTGCTAACAGAGATAACATTCTGAATTATAATGTGTTCCTGTTGGATACAAACATGCAGGTTGATAACAGCTTTGGGGGAGAAATTAGGCCTTTCACCTATTGGATCATTACCAATACTATCACCAACTGTTCCGATGTATAAGTAGCTCTAGCTCTGCTTTATACTTTAATTGTCCCTTTACCAGTAATCTTACCATTATCCTTCCACTAGATTTTGTTTGACATTTACCTTGTTTCTGATGCTAGCGTTTTTAGACTTTTCTTTTTTCTAATATTAGCTTGTTCTATTTTGTTTTTGCAGCTCAAGCTACATACAATCTGTATGCTGTATCCAATCATTCGGGTACCACCATGGGGGGCCATTATACAGCTTACTGCAAAAATACAAACAATGGCGAGTGGTACACATTTAATGACTCAAGGTAATGATAAACGTGTAAACCATCTTTTCTTGATTCTTAGCTTTTTTCTTTTTTTTTCCTTCACCTGAAAACATTCAAAGTTTAATATTCACATTTAACTGAAATAAAACGTAATAACGTTTCCTTTGCAAAAGGAACATTTCCAGCACTTAGCAGATTGAAGTTGTTTAGAGTGCTCAGCTAATTGTCCAGAGCAACCTTTTTCAACCAGGGTCCCTTTTGGGCTCTTCAGGGTTTCCTTAGCAAAATGTCAAAAAATTGCCAAAAGCCAGCAAGTGGGTCAAATCCGCCTGCCACACAAAGTCACAGCAGCATTACAACCAGCCGCCGGTGTCCTAACAACCAATCACATCATTGCTTGATAAAGAGCATGTTGGGTGTGCCTTGTTTGCCCCATCCCTGCCCCGCTCTGTAAGCACTGGGGTCACATTAGCTGAGGGAGAAAAACACTGAAAAGTACCAGTGTGCAAAAATGTATTTGCTTTGCAAGAATAATGTTGGGTGTCCTACATGTGTGAATGTTGCCCCGTTATGTAAAACTATATTTTTAGGTTTTGCACTTTAAAATTGTGTATCTGCAGAATTTTAAAGGGTGCTCCAGATGAAAAAAGGTTTGAGAAACACGGATCTAGAATGCTCTGTGTATTTCCAATTTTGAAGTCAAATTTGAGAGAAGCTCACTATAAGTTTGTGATGCGTTCCCATTCACATAGCTTCCCTAAAACATTTTTTGTAAACTTATTCTTGCCTTTTTAGATATTTTTTAGGAGCGGGTGTCATGGCAGACTGCTTGCATTTCTAAACAAGGTCAGAGTGAGTCTGTCCCAATATAAAGGCCACATTAAACTGGTGAACACAGAATCTGGAGCAGCTGTGCATAATAACCAATCCGCTTCTAACTTCAGCTTGTTCAATTAAGCTTTGACAAAAAAAAAAAATAGAATCTGATTGGTCACTATGCACACCTGCACCAGAATCTGTGTTCACCAATTTTAGTGAATCTGCCCCACAGTGTCCAGATCTAGTTTGTAACTGATAATGAAATCTGCCACCACAGTACAGCCATGGTTAATTATGGCAAACACAGCTTCCCAGCCCCCTAATTAATATAAAGAACTAAGTAGGATTTTTCAGTGCTGGAGTTATCGAAAAGAGCATCTACAATGTTACAGTGCCTTGCGAAAGTATTTGGCCCCCTTGAACTTTTCAACATTTTGCCACATTTCAGGCTTCAAACATAAAGATATAAAAAAAAATATTTTTTGTGAAGAATCACCAACAAGTGGGACACAATTGTGAAGTGGAACGAAATCTATTGGATTTTTGAAACTTTTTTAACTAATAAAAAAATGAAAAGTGGGGCGTGCAAAATTATTCAGCCCCCTTGTGTTAATACTTTGTAGAGCCACCTTTTGCTGCGATTACAGCTGCAAGTCATTTGGGGTATGTCTCTATCAGTTTTGCACATCGAGAGACTCAAAAATTCTTGCCCATTCTTCCTTGCAAAACAGCTGGAGCTCAGTGAGGTTGGATGGAGAGCGTTTGTGAACAGCAGTTTTCAGCTCTTTCCACAGATTCTCGATTGGATTCAGGTCTGGACTTTGACTTGGCCATTCTAACACCTGGTTACGTTTATTTGTGAACCATTCCTTTGTAGATTTTGCTGTATGTTTGGGATCATTGTCTTGTTGGAAGATAAATCTCCGTCCCAGTTTTTCAGGTCTTTTGCAGACTCCAACAGGTTTTCATCCAGAATGGTCCTGTATTTGGCTGCACCCATCTTCCCCTCAATTTTAACCATCTTCCCTGCTGCCACCACCATGTTTGACAGTGGGGATGGTGTGTTGAGGGTGATGAGCTGTGTTGCTTTTATGCCAAACATATCGTTTTGCATTGTGGGCAAAAAGTTCGATTTTGGTTTCATCTGACCAGAGCACCTTCTTCCACATGTTTGGTGTGTCTCCCAGGTGGCTTGTGGCAAACTTTAGACAAGACTTTTTATGGAAATCTTTGAGAAATGGCTTTCTTCTTGCCACCCTTCCATAAAGGGCAGATTTGTGCAGTGTACGACTGATTGTTGTCCTATGGTCTGACTCTCCCACCTCAGCTGTAGTTCTCTGCAGTTCATCCAGAGTGATCATGGGCCTCTTGGCTGCATCTCTGATCAGTCTTCTCCTTGTCTGAGCTGAAAGTTTAGAGGGACGGCCAGGTCTTGGTAGATTTGCAGTGGTCTGAAACTCCTTCCATTTCAAAATGATCGCTTGCACAGTGCTCCTTGGGATGTTTAAAGCTTGGGAAATCTTTTTGTATCCAAATCCGGCTTTAAACTTCTCCGCAACAGTATTACGGACCTGCCTGGTGTGTTCCTTGGTCTTCATGATGCTCTCTGCGCTTTCAACAGAACCCTGAGACTATCACAGAGCAGGTGCATTTATACAGAGACTTGATTACACACAGGTGCATTCTATTTATCACCATCAGTCATTTAGGACAACATTGGATCATTCAGAGATCCTTGCTGAATTTCTGGAGTGAGTTTGCTGCACTGAAAGTAAAGGGGCCGAATAATTTTGCATGCACCACTTTTCAGTTTTTTATTTGCTAAAAAAGTTTAAAATATCCAATAGATTTCGTTCCACTTCACAATTGTGTCCCACTTGTTGGTGATTCTTCACAAAAAATTAAAATTTTATATCTTTATGTTTGAAGCCTGAAATGTGGCAAAAGGTTGAAAAGTTCAAGGGGGCCGAATACTTTCGCAAGGCACTGTAAGCAGCAATTTTTTAATATTTTTACTTAGTTATGCTATGTGAATAGGGACATGCAAAAAACCTAAAGTAGTGTTATCTGCATTTGTCTGCACAAGTGGAAATACATGTTAACCTCTAAAACAAATCCTTCCTAAAAGAAGACACCACAAGTTGACTGATGTTGTCTTTGTTAGGATAAAGGAAAACATTTTTGGGTTTCTCAAAAATTAGATGAATTTTGTTAATAGGATTCTGACTTTAGGGCTTATCTTCGCCAAATGTCAGATCCTGTCTAAAGAGAGTGCCACAGTGGTTATAAGGGCATACAGTGCCTTGAAAAAGTATTCATACCCTGTGACATTTTCCACATTTTGCCATGTTACAACAAAAAATGTAAACGTATATTATATGGGATTGTATGTGATAGACAACACAAAGTGGCACATAATTTTAAAGTGGAAGGAAAATGATAAATTGTTTTCAAAATGTTTTACAAATATCTGAAACATGCATTTGTATTCAGCCCCCTTTACTCTAATACCCCTAACTAAAAGTCACCTAATTAGTAAATAGAGTCCACCCGTGTGTAATTTCATCTCCATATAAATACAGCTGTTCTGTGAAGCCCCCAGAGGTTTGTTAGAGAACCTTAGTGAACAAACCGCATTATGAAGGCCTAAGGAACACACCAGACAGGTCCGGGATAAAGTTGTGGAGAAGTTTAAAGCTGGGCTAGGTTACAAAATTATAGCCCAAGTTTTGAATATCTCACAGAGCACTGTTCAACCTATCATCAAAAAATGGAATGAGTATGGCACAGCTGCAAACCTACAAAGACATGGCCGTCCACCTAAACTGACAGGCTGGGCAAGGAGAGCATTAATCAGTGAAACAGCCATGAGGCCCATGGTAACTCTGGAGTTCAGATTTGTGGAGTGCACGACTAATAGTTGTCCTGTGGACAGATTCTCTCACCTGAGCTGTGGATCTCTGCAGCTCCTTCAGAGTTACCATGGGCTGCTTCTTCTGAGAAGCCATGTGGGGAACAGAGCAAACATGTGAAAGAAGGTGCTATGGTTTGATGAAACCAAAATTTAACTCGGTGGCCTAAAAGCAAGACGTGTGGCAGAAAACTAACACTGCACATCACCCTGAACATGCCATCCCCACCGGGAAACATGGTGGTGACAGCACCATGTTGTGGGGATGCTTTTCTTCAGCAGAGACAGAGAAGCTGGTCAGAGTTGATGAGACGATGGATGGAGCCAAATACAGGGCAATCTTAGAAGAAAACATGTTGGAGTCTGCAAAAGATTTGAGACTGGGGCGGAGGTTCATGTTCCAGCAGGACAACGACCCTAAACATAGAGTCAGAGCTACAATGGAAGGGTTTACATCAAAGCATATTCATGTATTAGAATGGCCCAGTCAAACTCCAGACTTAGAGCTAATTAAGAATCTGTGGCAAGACTTGAGAATTGCTGTTCACAGACACTCTCCATCCATTCTGACAGAGCTTGAGCTAGTTTGCAAAGAAGAATGGCCAAAAATGTCACTCTCTAGATGTGCAAAGCTGGTAGAGATATACCCAAAAAGATTTGCAGTGAAAGGTGGTTTTACAAAGTATTAACTCAGGGGGTCTGAATACAAATGCACACCACACTTTTCACATATGTATTTGTAAAAAAAAATGAAAACCATTTATCATTTTCCTTCCACTTGACAATTATGTGCCACTTTGTGTTGGTCTATCACATACAATCCCAATAATATACGTTTACATTTTTGGTTGTAACCTGACAAAATGTGGAAAATTTCAAGGGGTATGAATACTTTTTCAAGGCACTGTATGCTGTTTGGACATGCAGAAGGTATTTGGTGGAACTACTAGTGTCAGCCTACATAGAAAAGGTAAACTAGTTTCAGAGGAGTGCAAAGAGTAGGGTTTTTATCTAATAAAGGTAACAGCAGATGTCCTGTGACGTCTGGTCTTGGGGCCGCTTCACACCACAATTACAATTTATGCATTCCGGATGCGTTTCTTCATTTTTGTACATTCCCCACCCCCTTTCTTTTTTTCTATTCATCTTAATTCAGGGAATTTTTGATGCATTTTGCTGCATTCCAGATATGCTCCGAAAAAATGCAACATGTTCTACTTTTGTTGATTGCATTGGTGTGAACTAGGGCCATTGGAATACATAGAAAACACTGTGCATGAGCTTTTGTTGCAAAATTAAAAACGCAATGGACCTCATCTGGTGTGAACCAGCCCTTAGACAGAACTTTATCTTTTAAATGTAAAAAAAAACATGTTATATACCTTTTTAAAAGCCTCCCTTGTGTAGACTTCCAAAAACCCAAAGACTGCTGCTGAGTGCTACCATCTTGGATGTGATATCAGCAGCCACAGTAGATTCAGAGCTGTGACTCAAGTGACACTCTATAGCAGGGATATGCAATTAGTGGACCTCCAGCTGTTGAAGAACTACAAGTCCCATGAGGCATAGCAAGACTCTGACAGCCACAAGCATGACACCCAGAGGCAGAGGCATGATGGGACTTCTACTCTACACCTCCACTAATTGCATATCCCTGCTCTATAGTATTCCCCTTCACTTTTTCCCTACATAACAGATTATGTACAGATTTGAGGAGCTCCTGGACCAGTACAGACAAAAACTGAAACCCAAAAGAAAAGGGCATGTACCATTAGGGTGAGTTGTGCTCGGAAATTTACACTTTCTAGAGTGTCAATTCCCTAGCAAGTTAAACGGTGCATTGCAAGCCAATAAAAAAAAAAAGGAAATCTCTGAAATCTCACTTTTGACACTTTGCAACCTCACCGTAAATGTACTGTAAATGCCATAGGCGTGTTTACAGTGCATTGAGGGTGTGGTTGTGGTGCATTTCAATAGAAGTGAATGGAGGCAGTTGCAAAGCATCAATGCCTGCTAAACTCTGCATGCAGCATTATTTTTGTCTCGCCATGCAAAGCAACACTAATGCTGCAGTGTGAACACCTCCATCTGTTCCCTATTGTAACAATTCTGTGTGGCATTGATAAGCATTTAGGAAACATTAAAAATTTGACCCAACCGCCTACTTCCAAAGCCTGTGTGAGAGACCCCTTACAGTTGTGTGCTTGCAGACCATCTGTGTCTATGTCCAATTATTCCCAGGTAATCGATGCATGTTCCTTTACATGCAAACAGCCTCTAATGGCTGGGTCTCCTCGAGTCTGGAGTCCCTAGCCCCAAGGAGCTCCGAACGGGTCCTGTTGAAAACTGACCAGTTTTACCATAGACTTCAATGTTAATTGCTGGATGAGAGAGGGAGGTCTGCCGGGTCATGCCTACCACCACAGACCAAGAAACCGCCATTCGGGGTACTCTTAAGCCCCATACACACTATCAGATTATCTGCTGAGTTTTTCCTTCATATTTACCAAAACCATGTAGTAGAGGGCCTGCCTGATTGCATACACATTGAAACTCCTAAGGTTTTTCCTCATATTATATGGTTTTGGTAAATCTGAAGGAAAAACTCAGCAGATAATCTGATAGTGTGTATGGGGCTTTAGAGGAGCCTTTGGCTCTTCTATGAGCACTCCGAATGGTGACGGCATGCTTTCCTAGGGCCGCAAGCGGGCCACGCAAGCCTCCCATTGCTTTTAATGGGGCTTATGACCTATAGCTATTTGTAAGAAACCCTGCTGAGTCTTCCACGGGTAATTGCAATTGGGCCCACTGACAGGTGTGAATGGTAAGATGTTTGTTCACATACAGACGTTTTCTTATAAAAAAAGAAAATACTATGTATTGCAACATTTTATACTCCCAATTTAACAGTTTTGTCTTTTCCCTTGCAGGGTTACGGCAATGTCTTCCAGCCAGGTGAAGAGCAGCGATGCCTACGTGTTATTCTATGAGCTATCAGGACCTTCATCCAGGATGTAGACTTCAAACCACTAATGAATGTAGTGGAGATACAATTGCATCAGATGTGAAAACTGTCCAGAAGGGTCATAAGAACCTTTCATTTATGCTGCAGTGAGCTAAAATTATTATTTTTAATGTACACCAGCATTTCATACAGTCACTAGTTGCCTTAAGTAATCATCCGAAGAACTATGGCCTTAAACTGATATAAAAATGCCAGTGGTTTGGTTAATGGTGCAGGAAACACTGAAAAAAGAAAACCAGCTTTGTCCATCAGTATTCAATGACATCCATACCCAAGTCTTTATAACCAGTGAGAACATAAGTAAACCAGTATTGGGAACCCCCAGCTGTTTTTGCACAATACTGAAACTCCAGGTATGCATGTTGCTGCTGTTACCATTTGAGTGTTATGGTAGAAGGAATCCTAAGAAGTGTTTCGGGAAAGTCCTTCTTTCAGAAGTCAGGATGGAAACTGCTCAGGAAAGAAACTTGTATGTCCTTCTACATTACGACAAAATGTTTTTATGTATTTTTTTGGTTGCTGTCACAAAAAAATTCAGTTACTGGGGTGGCCTGCTAAATGAGGTGGCCCCTTGTATGAAGAATTGTAACATGGAGAGTGTTGTTCCTTGAAGTGAAAAAGAGCAATGTATTTGTACACATAGCGAGACAGTCACTGCTGTATATAATTTGGAGTGCTGTGTAATTCTTATATCTAATATGTCTCGGTAGGAGTTCTCAGCTTAGGTAGTGTTACCATGATAGAATATGAAATACAATAGGCTGCTTTCCTGGACAGAGTGTGGAGTGGCAGAAGTGGTCACTCAATTTCTCTCTAAAACGGGGTGTCTGACAAGGCTTCTTCTGATATCTTTGGGGGCCACAAGAATGAAATCTTTGCACTGCTAAGTTTTTACTGCTTAAGAGGTGTGTAGTGTTCACAACAGTATTAAGAAGATGTACTGAAGGACTTAGGCTATTTAGCCATTTTTTACTTTTATAAATGTTTTATTATTATTAATATTATGCAAATACCAAAGCTAGTGCAGTGCAGCGTGTAATCATAATTTATTTGAAAGTACTGTATATGAAAGTTGACGTTTTAAAGAAAAATTGCAGTCAAAACATTTTTACTTTGGGTGAAATTCGAGTAGATATAGCTTGGGACCTCTTTCAGAATTAAATGCTGCCTCTTGACGGCCCACCTAAAAAAAATTGTATACAACCAGACAAGACCTTACACATGCCACTGCTTGTTGAGTTGATAGGGCCATCACCTGTCAGACTTGCCCATACAAGTCAATTGGACTGCAGCGCAACTGCAAAATAAAGCTCTTGTTTTGAGGTTGCTGCACCTTCGCTTCATTCAAAACTGCTGTTTGTAAAGGAAACAAAGCAAGCACTAAGGACGTGGCTCTAGCAGGGATATGTAATTAGCGGACTTTCAGCTGTTGCAGAACTACAAGTCCCAAGAGGCAAAGCAAGACATTGACAGCCACAAGCATGACGCCCATAAGCAGAGACATGATGGGACTTGTAGTTTTGCAACAGCTGGAGGTCCACTATTTGCAGATCCTTGCGTCTAGTTTGAACCAAGATTTTCCCTCACTGATTTACACCCAATACCTAGACTGACTGAAACATACAGCAGTGAAAAATCTATCCAGCCATTTCCCACTCTATCCACAACTAAAATAAAAAGTTTTGTCTGGAGTTGAGCTGTAGGTAGCTACAGATTAATAAGAGTTAAAGGGGCTGTCTACACTGAATGTTTTTTTTTTTTTTTAGTTTGTAATGTTATTTATTGGTAGTGCATAGCAGACCTCTAGGTAGCAGCACTCTGCATAGGAGACTGGATACTAAGGAAAAAATGTTGTACGATAGCACTACCTTCGAAAGGAGGGGTAAGCCTTAGTTTTAGACAAGTGTCCCAGGTAGTCAAACACGGGTCTACATTTTGCTATAAAAGAATAAGCATATATTTTTTAAGTTTTCCTTTTATGAAGTATGCAGTCAGAGACTAGCTTCTATTTCTGGACTAGCCATTGAGGCATCCTTGTTCTGACTCTTAAGCCATAGACTGTTTGAATTTCAGCCAATTCCTGCTGATTTGAACCATGTATGGGCAGGCAGAATGTATGCAAATTGATCGATTGATCAATCAATTTGGGTACAACCAGCCTACCAGATTTTACATGTGATTATAGCCACTAGCAATAAACCCTCCCCCACCAGGAGAACACAATGGCTCCATGGGAGGGATTCCCCTATCAACACTGTCTGCGTTGATGTTGAATCAAGCACATTTATTTCTCATGGTTGCAAGAAAGAAATTTGCTCTGTCTATGGCCTGCCTTATACAGGATACTTTGCTAACCTCTGCTACCTGGAGTCTGCATCTGGACTGAGGTGGCCTTATATTCTCACTATATTATATTCTCATTGTTTGTTTCCTCTGCCATTCCTTCACCAACCTCCTGCCTCCTCGTCCCTTAATCTGGGAGCTCTTCTTTCTGCTTCACTGAGCACTTCTCTCTTTGCCTGCCTTCCCACCTTGCCGGTGCAGTGGCCTCTTGTGGTTCACTCCTCTGGCCAAATGGTAGTAATTTAAAATAAAATATATACCTGCGGTTCTCTTATATATACTGTATCAGCAGTGAGCTAAAATGTAAAGTATACCTATGTAATTTGCAAAATTACATAAAATAAAGCTGCACTCTGTTTTTCAAAGCCAATGTTTTAATGAGTTAAAACTCCAATTACCAAATCTTCTGACCCCCTTATATAAGTGAGGTCACACAATGCTGGTTTAAAGAGAAAACTAGGCAAACATCACTGGGAGCTTCCACAGTCCTCCTTCTCTGGTGATCCACTTCTTCCTCTTTGCAAATTACATATGATTCCCTGCGAGTGAGGCTAGTTTTATACATTGATCATCGGAGGAGGAAGTAGGTGGAAGATTGCAGTATCATTTGGCCGGTTTTGTCGCTACACAAGCATTGTCTAACCTCACATATAGGGGTCAGATTATTCAGTAAGTGGCTTTGTGGATAATTTGATGGTGGTGGAAAAAGAAAAGGCACTGTTTTAGTTTTATAGTTAGAATTATAAAGACTATTTGCACTGAGGACTGATAATGTTTTTATGTTTATTATATGTATTTATCCATTAGGGTATTACTCATTAGAACATTGGCTTTGGAAAATATAGAGTGCTGCTTTTATTTTAAATAATTTTGCAAATTTTAGCAATTCACCTACTATGCAGTGTACTGGTAAAGTGGTCCAAGGACTCCTCCACTTTCAGCAGTGTTAGAAAAAAAATTGTGCCCTCGCGAGATTGCATGTTTGTTGTTCATGTATGTATACTATGCAAGTATGTTATGTCATAGGTTGTATGTGTAGCTTTTTATTTTATTACTAACATGTTGTTGAACTAGAGTCAAACCAGCTACACACCTCTTAGGCATTGAAAACGTTCTGTCTTCTCCCCCAGACCCCTTTCAGGCCACACTAAGCTGGTGCTTACCGTGTAAGTGTGTAGAATTTGAAATCAGTACTTTGTAAACCTAAGGACCCTATGTGTTCTATGCAAATGTAAATATCCTAATTAAACTCCATATTGCAAGAAGAACTGTCTCCTTTGTTTGTTTGGATATGGATCTCAGTTCAGTTCCTCAACCTAATATATTCCTTATGTGTTAATGTTGATCTTGCTAGCTATTTCTGGTTTTATTACAAGTGCCATACAAGTGCAGTGTGCAGTATGGTGATACCACATGTGTGGGACTTTTTCACAGCCTGGCCACATACAGATACCCAATATGCAGGGAGCACCATTACACATCTCATTTCTCAACCACCTATTACAATTTTGAAGGCCCTAGAGTACTAGGACAATGGAAACGCCCACAAAGTGACCCCATTTTGGAAAGCTAACACCCCAACGTATAATCTATGAGGCATAATGAGTCTTTTGAATGGTTCATTTTTTTTTTCCAGACATTTTTGGAAAATGTGGGAAAAAAAAACGAAACTGCATTTTTTTTTTACGCAAAATTGTCCATTTATAAGATATTTCCAACACATAGCATGTACATAGCAAAAATTACACCTCAAAATACATTCTGCTACTCCTCCTGAGTATGGTGATACCACATATGTGAGAATTTTACACAGCCTGACCACATACAGAGGCCCAACATGCAAATAACACCATCAGGTGTTCTAGGGATACATAGCATGTACATACCAAGAATTACACCCCAAAATACATTCTGCTGAGCAAAGATTAAACAAAAGATTACCTGTGGTCTTTCATCTATAGCGCGGGTGCAAAGTGTTTTTTAAGAATAGAGCTCACGATAAATAATACATGAGTATAAATAAATAAAAAATAGAATAATATAAAATATAAAAATAACTTCTGGAATATAATTCTATAAATACAATGCTTAATAAATATATATATGAATGTGTGTATGTACAGTATATATATATGTTTGTGTGTGTGTGTGTACAGTGCCTTGCGAAAGTATTCGGCCCCCTTGAACTTTTCAACCTTTTGCCACATTTCAGGCTTCAAACATAAAGATATAAAATTTTAATTTTTTGTGAAGAATCACCAACAAGTGGGACACAATTGTGAAGTGGAACGAAATCTATTGGATAATTTAAACTTTTTTAGCAAATAAAAAACTGAAAAGTGGTGCGTGCAAAATTATTCGGCCCCTTTACTTTCAGTGCAGCAAACTCACTCCAGAAGTTCAGCGAGGATCTCTGAATGATCCAATGTTGTCCTAAATGACTGATGGTGATAAATAGAATCCACCTGTGTGTAATCAATCTCTGTATAAATGCACCTGCTCTGAGATAGTCTCAGGGTTCTGTTGAAAGCACAGAGAGCATCATGAAGACCAAGGAACACACCAGGCAGGTCCGTAATACTGTTGTGGAGAAGTTTAAAGCTGGATTTGGATACTAAAAGATTTCCCAAGCTTTAAACATCCCAAGGAGCACTGTGCAAGCGATCATTTTGAAATGGAAGGAGTATCAGACCACTGCAAATCTACCAAGACCTGGCCAGCCCTCTAAACTTTCAGCCCAGACAAGGAGAAGACTGATCAGAGATGCAGCCAAGAGGCCCATGATCACTCTGGATGAACTGCAGAGAACTACAGCTGAGGTGGGAGAGTCTGTCCATAGGACAACAATCATTCGTACACTGCACAAATCTGCCCTTTATGGCAAGAAGAAAGCCATTTCTCAAAGATATCCATAAAAAGTCTCGTCTAAAGTTTGCCACAAGCCACCTGGGAGACACACCAAACATGTGGAAGAAGGTGCTCTGGTCAGATGAAACCAAAATCGAACTTTTTGCCCACAATGCAAAACGATATGTTTGGCGTAAAAGCAACACAGCTCATCACCCTCAACACACCATCCCCACTGTCAAACATGGTGGTGGCAGCATCATGGTTTGGGCCTGCTTTTCTTCAGCAGGGACAGGGAAGATGGATAAAATTGAGGGGAAGATGGATGCAGCCAAATACAGGACCATTCTGGATGAAAACCTGTTGGAGTCTGCAAAAGACCTGAAAAACTGGGACGGAGATTTATCTTCCAACAAGACAATGATCCCAAACATACAGCAAAATCTACAAAGGAATGGTTCACAAATAAACGTATCCAGGTGTTAGAATGGCCAAGTCAAAGTCCAGACCTGAATCCAATCGAGAATCTGTGGAAAGAGCTGAAAACTGCTGTTCACAAACGCTCTCCATCCAACCTCACTGAGCTCGAGCTGTTTTGCAAGGAAGAATGGGCAAGAATTTCAGTCTCTCGATGTGAAAAACTGATAGAGACATACCCCAAGCGACTTGCAGCTGTAATCGCAGCAAAAGGTGGCTCTACAAAGTATTAACGCAAAGGGGGCCGAATAATTTTGCACGCCCCACTTTTCATTTTTTTATTAGTTAAAAAAGTTTAAAAAATCCAATAGATTTCGTTCCACTTCACAATTGTGTCCCACTTGTTGGTGATTCTTCACAAAAAAAAAAAATTTTATATCTTTATGTTTGAAGCCTGAAATGTGGCAAAAGGTTGAAAAGTTCAAGGGGGCCGAATACTTTCGCAAGGCACTGTATATGTATATATTTAACCAGTTCCCGACCAGCGCACGCTGATGTACGTCGGCAGAATGGCACGGGCAGGCATATTGGCGTACAGTCCGGTCGCGGGTCCCGCAGACTCAATCGCTGCGGGCATACCCGCGGCCGTCTCACGGGGCGGCTGAATGGAGAGATGCCGTTGTAAACAGTATCTTCCCGTTCTGCCTAGCAACTAGTAACACTGATCTCTGCTCCATGTGATTGGAGCAGAGATCAGTGTTCACTAAATGAAAGCCCAGCCCCCAACAGTTAGTACCACACCCCTAGGAACACTTAACCCCTACACTGCCACCCCCTGGTTAACTCCTTCACTGCCAGTGTCATTTACACATGAATCACTGCATTTATATAGCAGTGATTGCTGTATAAATGACAATGGTCCCAAAAATCGCTGATCGCCGCCATTACTAGTAAAAAAAAAATTATTAATAAAAATGCCATAAAACTATCCCCTATTTTGTAAACGCTATAACTTTTGCGCAAACCATTCGCTTATTGCATATGTAGAAGAATACGTATCAGCCTAAACTGAGGGAAAACATTTTTTTTAAATATATTTTTGGGGTATATTTATTATAACAAAAAGTAAAAAATAATGCGTTTTTTTCAAAATTGGCGCTTTATTTTTGTTTATAGCGCAAAAAATAAAAACTGCAGGGTTGATCAAATACCACCAAAAGAAAGCTCTATTTGTGGGAAAAAAAGGACGCAAATTTTGTTTGGGAGCCACGTCGCAGGACCGCGCAATTGTCAGTTAAAGCGACACAGTGGCGAATCGTAAAAAGTGGTCTGGTCTTTGCCCAGCAAAATGGTCTGGGACTGAAGTGGAGATATATATATATATATATATATATATATATATATATATAGTATTGGTTTAATAGTGTGTTTATGGGAATGTTTGACTATTCTTCCAGAAGCACATTTCTGAGGCCAGGCACTGATGTGGATAAGAAAGGCCTGGCTCGAGGTCTCCGCTCATCCCAAAGGTGTTCTATCGGGTTGAGGTCAGCACTCTGAAAGGTCAGCAAAATGAAATTAATTACATAGTTACATAGATACAAAGTAGGTGAGGTTGAAAAAGACACAAGTCCATCAAGCCCAAACTATGTGTGTGATTATATGTCAGTATTACATTGTATATCCCTTTATGTTGGTCATTCACATGCTTATCTA
The DNA here is from genome assembly GCF_037356315.1 of Lithobates pipiens. Lineage (NCBI taxonomy): Eukaryota > Metazoa > Chordata > Amphibia > Anura > Ranidae > Lithobates > Lithobates pipiens. Next base: position 116,065,868 of record NW_027507788.1, read on the forward strand.
ATAGTTTTTTGAAACTATTGATGCTCCCCGCTGAGACCACCGCCTGTGGAAGGAAATTCCAAATTCTTGCCGCTCTTACAGTAAAGAACCCTCTACGTAGTTTTGAGGTTAAACCTCTTTTCTCATTTTAATGTGTCTTGTTAACCACTTGCCGACCGCCGCACGACGATGTACGTCGACAGAATGGCACGGGCAGGCATATGGGCGTACCTGTACGTCCCTGCCTTCCCGCGGGCGGGGGGCCCGATCGGGCCCCCCCCCCCCCCCGGTGCCAGCGGTGGTCGGTTTTCGTTCAGAAGCGATCCGGGATGAGGGGGCGGCCATTCATTCATGGCCACCCCCTCTCGATCGCTCCTGACGAATGGAAGTGAGGCGTGACATCACTTCCTCTCCTGTAATGTAAACACAGGAGAGGAAGTGATGTAATCTCTCCTCCGTGTCGGTATTTTTCGTTCCGGCACCGAGGAGAGAGGATCGGTGAGTTGCACCAACACGACACTTCACAGTAGAACATGCCAGGCACACTCACACCCCCCCTTCACCCCCCGATCACCCCCCCAATCACCCCTGCCCCCCCAGTCACAGTGACACCAATAGCATTTTTTTTTTTTTTTGCATTGGTGTCATTTGTGACTGTAATAACTGTTAGGGCAGTTAGGGTTAGCCCCCTTTAGCTCTAAGGTACCCCCCTAACCCCCCCAATAAAGGTTTAACCCCGTGATCACCCCCCGTCGCCAGTGTCACTAAGGCTGGGTTCACATTGCAGCGGTTTATGAGAACGGATGTGATTCGCACCGCACTGCAGTGCAAATCACATCCGATCTCTGTGCGATTCGAGTTCAGCCATATGGCTGAATTCGCGCCGCACCCGCCGCAAATTCGCACGGGACCCTTTTTTTGGTCCGCAGCAGAATCGGATCACATGGGTGTTCACACCATGCGATCCGAGTTTGCAGATCGCACTGCGATATGCGAACTGATCTGGGGGTGTCATTAACATTTCACTGACACTCCCAGCAGTTCGCATAGGGCAGTGTGAACTGCCGCCGGGAGGCATGCGATACGGGAACCCGCCGCGGATTCGTGGCGTTCCCGCATCGCTCCAGTGTGAACCCAGCCTAATAAGCGATCGTTTTTCTGATCGCTGTATTAGTGTCACAGGTGACGCTAGTTAGGCAGGTAGGTATTTAGGTTCGCCGCAGCTTTTTATAGCGCCAGGGACCCCCATATACTACCGCATAAAGCCCCCTGATTGCCCCCTAGTTAACCCTTTCACCAGTGATCACCATATAACTGTTACAGGTGACGCTGGTTGGTTAGTTATTTTTTTATAGTTTCAGGGCACCCGCCATTTATTACCTAGTCTCACTAGTGTACCCCTATATTTAGGGGTGTCTACTGTCCAAAATGGGGTCATTTGGGGGGGGTTTGTGCCATCTTGGCATTTTATGGCCTTCAAAACTGTAACGCCCTTAGAAAGCCTGAAGGCGGTGCTTGGTTTTCGGGGCCCCGTACGCGGCTAGGCTCCCAAAAAGTCCCACATATGTGGTATCCCCGTACTCAGGAGAAGCAGCAAAATTTATTTTGGGGTGTCATTTCACATATGCCCATGGCATGCGTGAGCAATATATCATTTAGTGACAACTTTGTGAAAAAAATAAATAAAAAAAAAAAGTTTGTAATTTTCCCGCAACTTGTGGCAAAATATAAAATATTCCATGGACTCAACATGCCTCTCAGCAAATAGCTTGGGGTGTCTACTTTCTAAAATGGGGTCATTTGTGGGGATTTTGTGCCATCTTGGCATTTTATGGCCTTCACAACTGTAATAGGTAGTGAGGAGTGAAGTCAAATATTTACGCCCTTAGAAAGCCTGAAGGCGGTGCTTGGTTTTCGGGGCCCCGTACGCGGCTAGGCTCCCAAAAAGTCCCACATATGTGGTATCCCCGTACTCAGGAGAAGCAGCAGAATTTATTTTGGGGTGTCATTTCACATATGCCCATAGCATGTGTGAGCAATATATCATTTAGTGACAACTTTGTGTAAAAAAAAAAAAATATCCAAGAGATTGCATACTATTGATGTTAGGTTAACCGGTCATTATTCAATCGCTTGAGGCAAAAAAATAAAATATTCAATGGGCTCAACATGCCACTTATCAATTTCCTTAGGGGGTCTACTTTCCAAAATGGGGTCATTTGGGGGGGTTTTGTACTGCCCTGCCATTTTAGCACCTCAAGAAATGAGATAGGCAGTTGTAAACTAAAAGCTGCGTAAATTCCAGAAAACGTACCTTAGTTTGTAGATGTGACAACTTTTGCGCAAACCAATAAATATACAGTTATTGACTTTTTTTTTACCAAAGACATGTGGCTGAATACATTTTGGCCTAAATGTATGACTAAAATTGAGTTTATTGGATTTTTCTAATAACAAAAAGTAGAAAATATCATTTTTTTTCAAAATTTGCGGTCTTTTTACGTTTATATCGCAAAAAATAAAAATCGCAGAGGCAATCAAATACCATCAAAAGAAAGCTCTATTTGTGGGAAGAAAAGGACGCAAATTTTGTTTGGGTACAACATTGCATGACCGCGCAATTACCAGTTAAAGCAGCGCAGTGCCAAATTGTAAAAAGACCTCTGGTCATTGACCAGCAAAATGGTCCGGTCTGAAAGTGGTTAAATTCCCTTCTGCAAAAAAGTTTTATCCCTATTGTGGGGTCACCAGTATAGTATTTGTAAATCGAAATTATATCCCCTCCCAAGCGTCTCTTCTCCAGAGAGAATAAGTTCAGTGCTCGCAACCTTTCCTCATAACTAATATCTTCCAGACCCTTTATTAGCTTTGTTGCCCTTCTTTGTACTCGCTCTATTTCCAGTACATCCTTCCTGAGGGCTGGTGCCCAGAATTGGACAGCATACTCCAGGTGCGGCTGGGCCAGAGTCTTGTAGAGCGGGAGAATTATCGTTTTATCTCTGGAGTTGGTCCCATTTTTAATGCATGCCAATATTCTGTTTGCTTTGTTAGCAGCTTGGCATTGCATGTCATTGCTGAGCCTATCATCTACTAGGACCCCCAGATCCCTTTCCATCCTAGATTCTACCAGAGGTTCTTCCCCCAGTGTATAGATTGCGTTCATGTTTTTGCCACCCAATTGCATTATTTTAAATTTTTCTACATTAAACCTCATTTGCCATGTAGTTGCCCACCCCATTAATTTGTTCAGGTCTTTTTTGCAAGGTTTCCACATCCTGTGGAGAAGTTATTTCCCTGCTTAGCATCATCCATAAATACAGAGATTGAACCGTTTAGCCATCCTCCAGGTCATTTATGAACAAAGTAAATAGGATTGGTCCCAGCACAGAACCCTGGGGGACCCCACTAACCACCCCTGACCAATCGGAGTACTCCCCATTTATCACCACCCTCTGAACTCGCCCTTGTAGCCAGTTTTCAATCCATGTACTCACCCTATGGTCCATGCCAACTGACTTTATTTTGTACAGAAATTGTTTATGGGGAACTGTGGGAAATGCTTTTGCAAAGTCATGATACACCACTTCTACAGGCCTTCCTTTATCTAGATGGCAACTCACCTCATAGAATGTTAATAGATTGGTTTGGTAAGAACGATGCTTCATGAATCCATGCTAATTACTGCTATTGATACCGTTCTCATTACTAAAATCTTCTATATAGTCCCTTATCCCCTCCAAGAGATTGCATACTATTGATGTTAGGTTAACCGGTCTGTAATTCCCAGGGATGTATTTTGGGCCCTTTTTAAATATTGGTGCTACATTGGCTTTTCTCCAATCAGCTGGTACCATTCCAGTCAGTAGACTGTCAGTAAAAATTAGGAAAAATGGTCTGTCAATTACTTGACTAAGTCCCCTTGGATGCAAGCCATCTGGTCCCGGTGATTTATCAATGTTATGTTTCCCAAGTCTAATTTTAATTCTGTCCTCTGCTAACCATGGAGGTGCTTCCTGTGATGTGTCATGAGGATAAACCCCTTTTTTTGTTTACTGAATTCCCTCCTTGAAGACTGCGAAGAAGAATAAAATCAATACCGTTGCCATCTCCCCATGCCTGTCCTTCCTCATTCTTTATGGGGCCTATATGGTCTGCCCTCCCTTTTTTACTTTTTACATACTTAAAGAATTTCTTATGATTTTTTTTATTTTATTTTTTTGCTCTCCTCTGGTATGTGTCTTTCATGTTCTGTCTAGTCTGAATGCTGATGATGATCCCTCAACCTTGTATTTTCGAAGGCCTTTTCCTTTGCGTTTATATGTATTTTTACATTGGAATTAAGCCATCCAGGACTTTTGTTCACTGTTTTAAATTTATTACCCAGTGGGATGCATCGGCTAATGCCCTAATTAAATATGCTCTTAAAGCAAACCCATCTCTCCTCCGTGTTCTTTGTTCCTAAGATTTTATCCCAATTCATGGCTTCTAGCAAGGTTTATAGTTTAGGGAAGTTGACTCTTTTGAAATTCAGTGTCTTTGTATTCCCCTTATGTTTCCTATTTATGTGATTTATACTGAAGCCAGTTGATCTGTGATCGCTGTTTTCTAAATTGCCCCGTATTTCCACATCCATGATCAGATCTGTATTGTTGGTAATCAGAAGATTATTTCTAGTTGGTGCATCTACCATCTGAACCATGAAATTGTCCTGCATAGGGATGAGCCGAACATCCCCCGGTTCGGTTCGCACCAGAACTTTCGAACGGATCCCAAATTCGTACGAACTTTAGAACCCCATTGAAGTCTATGGGACTCGAACGTTCGAAATTAAAAGTGCTAATTTTAACGGCTAATATGCAAGATACTGTCCTAAAAAGGGTTTGGGGACCTGGCTCCTGCCCCAGGGGACATGGGTCAATGCCTAAAATGTTTTTAAAAATGGCCGTTTTGGCGGGAACACTGATTTTAATGACGATTAAAGTGAAATATTCCTTTAAATATGGTGCCTGGGGGGTGTCTGTAGTATGCCTGTGAAGTGCCACGTGTTTCCCATGTTTAGAACAGTCCCTGCACAAAATGACATTAAACGGAAATAACATCATTTAAAACTGCTTGCGGTTTTAATGTTATATCTAGTTCCTGCAATATGGTTGAAAATCATTGAGAAAAATGGCATGGGTAGCCCTCCCTGCCCATTACCAGCCCCTTTGGGTCTTGTACGCATATTAAGGGGAACCCCGTACCCATATTAAAAAAAGGAAATGCGCGTGGCCCCCAGGCCCTATATACTCAGAACAGCAGTATACAGGCGGTGCAAACAAGACAGGGACTGTGTAGGTTTGTTGTGTTAAGTTAAATTTGTTTGTAATTTTCAACTGGTACATTTTTAAAGTGTAGCTCCAGTCAAAAAAACTATTTTTAAGCTTTTTGGAAAACATAGGGAAGGGTTATCACCCCTGTATAATTTGTTTTGTTGTACATCTTTTTTCATCTCACTTGCTGTTGTCTCCTTCCGTTTGCAAGTAGGAGATGTTTGTAAGTTGGATGTTTGAAAGTAGGGGCCTGCCCTATATGCTCTGCAGAAATGGCGGAACAAGGTGTTGGTTTTGCCACAACATTGTAAGCCCTCAAAGTGACTCTTGGTGGGCGCTGGAGCGCCCTGCTGTGAACGATTATATCAAGAATTGTAATTACATGCCATTGTTGAACAGTGGTAGAAAAATTGACCTTTGGTGGTTGTGGTGCTGGTGCCACAACACTATAAGTCCTCACAGTTACTCTGGGTGGGCACAGGAACGGGCCCTCCTGTGAAATATTATATCAAGAATTGTAATTACATGTCCCTGTTAAACAGGGGCAGAAAAATTGGGCCTAAGGCCGCGTACACACGGGCGGACTGTCTGCCGAAACTAAGTTTGTCAAACAGTCCGCTCAAACTTTTGAATGAACGAACTTGCCCACACACGGCACTTTTTGAGCAGACTAAGTTCGTCGTACTAAGTCCGCGCAACTTTTGAAATGAACGGACTCGCCCACACACGAGGAGGACAGTCCGCTCATTTCGAGCGCGTGTCAAGCTAGGCGGGGCCCGCGACGGAGACGTCGCGGGCTCCGCCGCCTGGAATGGACTTAAAGGGGAACCCCAACGCCGAAAAAAATCGGCGTGGGGGTTCCCCCAAAGTCCACAACAGAACCTTGTCCGAGCACGCTACCCGGCCGGCCAGGAAAGGGGGGCGAGCGAGCGCGCCCCCCCTCCTGAGCCGTACCAGGCCGCGTGCCCTCAACATGGGGGGTGCCTTGGGGAAGGGGGGGCCGCGCGGCCCCCCCACCCCAAAGCACCTTGTCCCCATGTTGATGAGGACAAGGGCCTCTTCCCGACAACCCTGGCCGTTGGTTGTCGGGGTCTGTGGGCGGGGGGCTTATTGGAATCCGGGAGCCCCCTTTAATAAGGGGGCCCCCTTTAATAAGGGGGCCCCCGGATACCGGCCCCCCACCCTATGTGAATGAGTATGGGGTACAATGTACCCCTACCCATTCACCTGTAAAATAAAAGTACCCAAAAAAAAACACAACACACGAGATAAAATATTTTATTGCACAGCTCCGGGGGTCTTCCGTCTTCGGGGGTCTTCTCGCCGGACTCCTCCGCTATCTTCTTGTAGCTCTTTTGCTAGCGGAGGAGTCCGGCTTTCTTCCTCCCCGCCGCCGGCCTCTTCTCCCGACTTCGGGGGTCTTGTCCCCCTCTTCGGTTCTTCTGCCGGGCCACCGCGCCTTCTTATAGCTCTTTTGCAGGCGGTGGCCCGGTCTTCTGTCGCCGCCGCCTTCCGTTCTTCTTCTTCTTCTTCTTCTTCTTCTTCTTCTTCTTCTTCTTCTTCTTCTTCTTCTTCTTCTTCTTCTTCTTCTTCTTCTTCCTCTTCTTCCTCTTCTTCCTCTTCCTCTTCCTCTTCCTCTTCCTCTTCCTCTTCTTCTTCTTCTCCAGGAGATGTTGACACGTCGCTCTCTCCGGCCGGAATGCCAGAGCCGCGCTGCGCGGCCACTTATATAGTGACAATGGGGCGGTGTCACATGGTATATGTCACATGGGTTGGTCACATGGTGACCCCGCCCCCTTACGATGTCATAGTCCCCATGTGACATCAACCCATGTGACCAACCCATGTGACATATACCATGTGACACCGCCCCATTGTCACTATATAAGTGGCCGCGCAGCCTACCTGGAGACGCGCTCGAAATGAGCAGACTTTTCTCCGGGCGGGAACAGTCCGCTCATTTCGAAAGTACAGCGGACTGGCCCACACACGGGCGGACTGTCCGCTGAAACCAAGTTTCAGCGAACAGTTTTACGGAAATTCCGTAAGACTTTGTTCGTCAAACAGCTGAAGCCCACACACGAGCGGACTGTCCGCTGAAACACTGTTCAGCGGACAAAGTTGGGCGAACAGTCCGCCCGTGTGTACGTGGCCTTAGGCACTGGTGCTGGTGCCACGACACTGCAACCTCTCCCATATACTCTAGTTTTATTGCAGGAATCAGCCCTGCTGCAAAGCATTGCATCAAAAATTGTAATTAAACGCCCCTGTTAAACAGGGGCAGAAAAAATGGGCATTAGGCACTGGTGCTAGTGCCACCACACTGCAACCTCTCCCATATACTCTAGTTTTATTGCAGGAATTAGCCCTGCTGCAAAGCATTGCATCAAAAATTGTAATGAAACGCCCCAGGGGCAGAAAAATTGGGCTGATGGCATCACCCAGAACCAGAAATGTTCTTCCAACATATCAGCGGAGGAGGAAGAGGATAGACAATTAACATAACAGGACAGTCACTCAGCATCAGCATAGGCAGTCTTGAAGGGATGTGATATTTCAAAAAAAATTATTCGGTTACATCAGCTTCAGGTGCTTGGTAGCTGTGGGTGATCCAAGACTGATTCATCTTGATGAAGGTCAGTCGATCAACTGATTCGGTGGACAGGCGCACCCTGTGATCGGTAACAAAGCCACCAGCAGCACTGAAGGTGCGTTCCAAAAGAACGCTGGATGCAGGACAGGCCAGTAGCTCAATTGCATACTGTGCAAGCTCTGGCCAGTGATCCATCCTCAAAACCCAGTAAGCCAGAGGATTTTCGGTGGGAAAGGTGTCCACGTCTGACCTTGCCCCTAGGTATTCCTGCACCATGTAAATCAGACGCTGGCGATGGGTGCTGGAACCGATCATACCTTGGGGCTGCGGACTAAAAAATTGTCTGAAAGCATCAGTCAGATGGCCACCTTCTCCACCGCTCCTTCTGACCGATGCCTTAGCAACACGTTGTCCAGGACCAGGAGTTTGTAACCTCCCAGTCTCTGGGAACGCGTTGCACAGACCTTTCTGCAAGGCCTCCCGGAGATGTCTCATCCTCTGCTCCCTCTGCGATGGCAAGATAAGGTCGGCAACCTTACCCTTGTACCGTGGATCAAGGAGAGTGGCCAGCCAGTAATGGTCCCTCTCCTTGATCCGAAGAATACGATGATCCTTCCGCAGGCTTTGCAGGATCAGGGAGGCCATGCAGCATAGGTTAGCTGAGGCATTCGGTCCGGAGTCCTCTGGGCCACTAAGGACAACATGATCCGCAGCTACCTCCTTCCAGCCACATACAAGTCCACGTGTTTCTTGGGACTGTAAATCATCCCTACAAGACTGCTGCTGCTGATGCTGAGTGCCAGCCTCCACCTCCATGCTGACACAATCATCCTCCTCCTCCTCCTCTTCCTCCTCCTCATCCTCTTCCTGTGTGATGGGTGGCACAGCAGGAACACTGTCTGGATAAAGGGGGCCTTGAGAGGCAAGGAAGTCCTCCTCTTCCTGCCTCTGTTCTGCCTCAAGTGCCCTGTCCATTATTCCACGCAGCGTATGCTCCAAGAGGTGGACAAGAGGTACAGTGTCACTGATGCATGCACTGTCACTGCTCACCATCCTGGTGGCCTCCTCAAACGGTGACAGGACAGTGCATGCATCCCTGATCATGCCCCACTGGCGTGGTGAGAAAAAACCGAGCTCCCCTGACCCTGTCCTGGTGCCGTAGTCGCACAGGTACTCATTGATGGCCCTCTGCTGCGTGTGCAGCCGCTGCAGCATGGCCAACGTTGAGTTCCACCTGGTGGGCATGTCACATATAAGGCGGTTCTTGGGCAGGTTCAACTCCTTTTGGAGCTCAGCCAGCCAAGCTCAGGCATTAAATGATCGGCAGAAATGCACACAGACTTTCCTGGCCTGCTTCAGGACATCCTGTAAGCCGGGGTACCTGCCCAAGAACCGCTGCACCACCAGGTTAAGGACGTGAGCTACACAGGGCACATGGGTCAGTTGTCCCTGTCGGAGGGCAGAGAGGAGGTTGGTGCCATTGTCGCAAACCACCATTCCTGGCTTAAGCTGGCGTGGCGTCAACCACCTCTCAGCCTGCCCCTGCAGAGCTGACAAAACATCCGCCCCAGTGTGGCTCCTGTCCCGCAAACAAAACAGCGCAAGCACGGCATGGCATTGTTTTGCCTGTGTACTTGCGTAGCCCCTGGAACGCCTACGGAGCACCGCTGGTTCTGAGGACAGAGCACTGGAAGAGGCCATGGAGGAAGAAGAAGAGGAGGGGGTGGAGGAGAGAGGTGTGTCACAACCAATAGTAGCATTTTGGAGGCGTGGTGGCGGAACAACCTCCAACACTACTGCACCTTGTCCTGCATCCTTCCCAGCTGCCAGAAGAGTGACCCAATGGGCCGTGAAAGACAGGTAACGTCCCTGTCCATGCCTGCTGGACCATGAGTCAGCGGTATGTAATATTACCGCTGACCGCCCTGTCCAGCGAGGCAAGGATATTGCCTTCCACATGCCGGTAGAGAGCCGGAATTGCCTTCCGTGAGAAAAAGTGGCGTTTGGGGACCTGCCACTGAGGAACCGCACATTGTACAAACTCACGGAAGGGGGCCGAGTCTACCAACTGAAAAGGCAGCAGTTGATGTGCTAGCAATTTAGCCAAGCTAGCATTCAACCGCTGGGCATGTGGATGGCTGGGAGTGAACTTCTTTCGCCGGTCCAGCAGCTGGGGCAGGGACATTTGCCTGCTATAATCGGACGTGGGTGTACTGCTAGCAGAGTGCCCGGAAGCTGTGACACACCTAATTCTACACCTTCATTCCTCTCAGAGCAGGTTTCAGAGAGGACTGAAGGTCTAGTGGGGTTGGAGATGCCAGCTAATGAGGAGCAAGGAGAGGTCCGCTTTGTTCTTTGGTGTGGGTCTTTGAGGTACGCTTGCCAACGAGCTGCATGGCAGGTCAACATATGTCTGGTCAAGCATGTGGTGCCCAAGCGGCTGATGTTTTGGCAACGCGAGATACGCTTGAGACATATGTTGCAAATAGCAGCGGTGCGATCTGATGCACTCGTCTCAAAAAGGGCCCACACCAAAGAACTTTTAGAATAACGCGCAGAGGCAGCGCCCTGCACAGGCGGAGCTCTGCGGTGTGATTCAGTCGGTGTGCTGCCCCTAAGCTGGCCCCCGGAGGGCATCCTGCCTCGTTGGACATGTGCCTCCTCCTCCTCCTCCTCTCTCCTACCAGGCACCCACGTGGATTCAGTGCCCTCATCATCCCCTCCCTCTTCATCGCTGTAGCAAACCTGGCAATATGCTGCTGCTTGTGGAACATGACTGCCAGATTGCTGTCCTTCTTAAGCATCCCCTCTCTCTGCATTCACGCTACTGCCTTCCTCTAGCTGAGTGTCATCATCAGAGCCTACAAAACACTGGGCATCCTCCTGGAGCATGTACCCAACACTGTGCTCAAAGAGTTCTGGAGACTCCTCAGGAGGACGTGGTGGGTCTAGGGAAGGAGTCACTGATGATGACATTGAGAGGAGGGAAGACGATGCGTTGGCAGCTGCTTTGCTAGTACCCTGAGACTGGGTGAGAGAGGATGAGGAGGATGAAGAGGGCTTGGTCATCCACTCTACCAAGTCATTGGCATGTTGCGGTTCAACATGTCCAGCTGCCGAAAAGAAGGACAAGCGTGTCCCATGGCCACGTGCTGATGACAATGCACCGCGTCCACGACCAGCACTGTTGTCTCTAGACACAGAGCCTGCTTGCCCTCTTTTATCGGCTCGCGCCTGTCTGCCTCTCCTTGCTGGCCTTCCAGACATGGTAATGGCCTGAAGGGAGTTGGGTAAAACAGCAGTTGGGTAGTGTATATTGTGCTGAAGGCACACAACACCCACTAACTCCTGCAGATGCCTTTAGTATAGAACACCAGAGATAAAGGGGTATACTGTAATGGAGTCACACAACACCCACTAAGCCCTGCAGATGGCTCTATTAGAGAACAGCAATAAAGGGTAGATACAGGTGTATATTGTGCTGGAGGCACAAAACACCCACTAACTCCTGCAGATGCCTTTATTATAGAACACCAGAGATAAAGGGGTATATACAGATGTATACTGTGCTGTACTGGAGGCACACACAACTTCCAATAACTCCTGCAGATGGCAAGTGGGCTCAAATAGAGAAGAGTTATGTAGGTGGATATAGCGGTGTGTACTGGGTACAGACAGCACGCACAAGCTCCTAACACTACTGACTGCAAGCTCTATTATAAAAGATAGATCACTAGCTATATAGGTGAGGTGAATATAGCGGTGTATACTGCGGTCAGGGCACGCAGACAACAACCACTACACAACAGCAAGATCGAAAATCGGCCGATAACGATCGGTGTATACTGTGTTGAAGGTACACAGAACACCCACTAACTGCTTCAGACGCCAACACACTACACAAGGCCGACGCGCTGGCGGCCTTATATAGTGTGGGGCGTGTACTACACAGCCTGAGCTATGATTGGCCACAGGCATCCTGCCTGTGGCCAATCATGGCTCTCCTCGCTGCTGGCGCTGTGATTGGGCAAGCATGCGGGGTCACAGTGCATGCTTGGCCAATCATGAGCCAGCAATGCACTGCGATGACGCAGTGCATTGTGGGCCGTGAGCGCCACACGAATTTGGCGCGAACGGTCCATAATGTTCGGAATTCGCTGAACGGGCGAACAGCCGATTTTCGAGTCGAACGTATGTTCGACTCGAACACGAAGCTCATCCCTAGTCCTGCAAGACATTTAGGAACTGGTGCGCCTTAGACGAATGTGTGGTTCCCTCCGCCCAGTCTATGTCTGGATAATTAAAATCCCCCATTATGATAACACTTCCCATCCTTGCTGCTAATCCAAATCATGATAGGAGGTCTGTTTCCCCCTCCTCCCTCAGGTTAGGGGGCCCAAAGCATACCCTCAGTATTGTTTTCCCTTTAACTTCATCCCTTTGGAGCTCTACCCATAAAGATTTCAGCTTCCTTTAGTGATATCATCGCTCACATTCACTTGTACATTATTCTTGATATATAGGCATACCCCTCCCCCTTATTTACCCTCTCTATCCCTTGAATGGTTGCCAGCCAATCATGAGAGCTGTTGAACCAGGTCTCTGAAATTCCCACAAAATAAAAATCCTCCTCGTACAACAGTATCTCTAGTTCACCCATCTTGTACGCCAGGCATTGGTGAACCTGTCACGTAGTTTAGACCGGTCGCATACTATCCTCTTATTGGGTGTTCCGAGATTGTAACTAGGACTTGTTACTATACTTACCTTGGGTTTATTTGCTTTAGTTAACCTACCACCAATGCCCCCAATACTACCCTCTGGAGCATGTTCCACACTGACTATCTCTACTCTGGGTTCTCCACGCTAACTATCTCTACCTCTGGGCCCCCCCCCCCCGTCACCTAGTTTAAAAAACCCTCTAACCACCCTGCTAACCCTTCTAAGTAATGAAAGAGTCTATTTTTTATTTTATTTTAATTATGCTGGCTTGAGGTGTATTTGTGTCTTCTGACATAGTAATTAAGCCAGACACCAGTTACCAGCATAATACTCCAATTACTCTATTTGTCTGCTGACTGGGGGCTTCTCATTGTGGGCCGGGTGCTCTGAGCAGACTCTCTGTGCCTCAGCTCCCAGGGGAGGCTTGATGTGGCGACCTATGCACACCGGGACAACTCATGCTCGGCATTCCTATGGGGTGTAAGTTCTGTGGACTTGGTCATCTTTTTTCTATATAAATTTATTTATATATAATATTCCTCATACTATGGTCTTTTTAATTTAGAACACCTGTTATTATTCATTTACAGACATTATATATTCGCTCCTGATGAATCGCTGAAGCGATGAAACGCGTTGAACTATTGAGGATGCAATCCCTCACATTTCCATCATTTTTTACAACATTTTTATGAATTCTATTGTATATTATTACTGCACTATTTCTATGATATTTGTATAAATCTTTTTCCCTGTTATGATAATTAAGTTCTATATCATGGTTTACTCGGATGTCATGTCTGTACATGTATTGAACACTCATTTGTCACATATAAATGCTCCCTGACATTCGTGTATAACTAATAATAAAATTTCTACTCTTACATTGTTTTTGAGCCTGCCTCATTTAAAGGCCCATACTTGTTTTGTCTTTTGAATTTAGAATAGGGATGGAGACGCACTGCCTCCCTTTCCTTGTGCATTTCATTTAAAGTCCCAGTAGATGGAGATAAACATTCCCCCCCTTTTTGTATGTTGTAACCAGGATAGAGGCAGAGCTTCAATACAACGGGTAGCTTATACCTACCTTTTTAATCACCTACATTTTCCTCAGGGACGGATGGGATTTTATTCCTTGATTCCTTCCCTTGTGGATGGTATTTACTAATTATACACAATTGTGATGCGTATATTTTTTTCTATGTGTGACCTATTTTTCATACATTTATGTTCCCCAGTTCTTTTACCCATAGTGGATGCTGTTCATCGTGCCTTCTTTGTCTTCGCCTTCCTGGGAGTTGCGATTCGTACCAGACGCCACCCCCTGCCACCCATAGGTTTGACCAGGTGACATGGGGTCATACAATCTTGTGCGTATCAACGCCACGCTCATGCTGCACCAGTGATGTCCTCAGTGAGCACTGCTTGGTTACCATGGCATTTTTCCATCCAGCTGATGTTTGCCGGGAGTGTAGTTTTGGCGCCATTGGCGGCCGGACGGCTCCCACTCGTCATCACGCTCGCGTGACGTTGGCGCACGTCCCCCCTATTTGGCCCGCCAGCGTGGGCATCTCCATTAACAGCTGACTAGATGACCGGTTTGCACTGCCTGCCTTATATCACACATAGACTTGTTATCCGCGATTTAAGGGTACTTATATATACTATGGTTTCTTCATAGACTTCCTTTCTCCCAAGGCAACTTTCAGGACAGCACCTGAGAGATAGCGACTCCTCCCTCCTCGTTAGGAAACCCCTTCTTCCTCCAAACTTTAAAGGGAGGCACCTCCCTACCACACCTCCGGCCCGGAGGGAACATCTTTTGGGAAGGAGTCAGATCTCTTGGGTGTTCCTGAGGGACAAGGCTTCCTTCCCTTTTTTTCCTCCTTAAGGGACCCGCTGTCCTCCCGACCTACCCAGGCCTCTGCAGCGGTAGCAAGCGGGCTCCTTTTCCCCTCTTGGTGCTCGGAGAGAGCCAAAGATTCAGTGGCCCGCACGTCCGTAGGCGCGGCTGCGCAAGTGTGCCGCCGCCATGTTTTTTTTCGGCGGTCGCGCCGGATATGACAGAGCGGGTCACTGGGTCGGCTGAAACTTCGTTTCCGGCGTGGACGCAGGGGGGAGGAGGGAGGACAGGAGCTGGTGCCTATTTCCGCTTCTGGTCCGGTGCAGATGCATTATGGGAGTCCGGAGGCGGCGTGTAGCCACAAGTGGAATTCTGCAGACCTGTTCTGGAAGATTCCGCGTCTGCAGTGGTGGGGACAGGCACAGGCACCAGCAAAGCCCAGGTAGGAGGCAGCGGTTAAAGTCTGCCTTTTTTCTCCTATTTCCTGGCTTTTGGTCTCTCTCTTTTTTCTTTCCCCCCTGGTGGCAAGGGGCCTGTCTGGGCACTGGAGGCTGACTGGTTTCTTCTCAGTGCACCTGTGTGGTGATCCCTATCAAGGCTGAGACTGGGTCTCACTAAGGGTCCCCTGTTTTTTTTCCCTTTTTTGTCTTTTTCTTCATAGGCTAAGAGCTCTGACCCAAAGAAGAGATGTCCTTCTTGCAGGGCCAAGCTGGGAGAAAATTGGAAGAAAACCCTATGCAGTCCCTGCATTACTTCTTTAGTTAAGGAGGAATCTGCCTCTGTATGTGAGGATCTGGTTGCCTCTGTAAAGAAGGAGCTATACGCCACGATTCAGAATTTTCGTGACTCACTAGTAAACCCGGCTGCTAGTCAGCCTTCCACTTCAGAGTCTTCCCAGGGGTCATTCTCTATCCCGGTATTGGAATCTCTGCCTGAAGACCCTTCAGATAGGGAAAAGCAGTCCACTGCTCTTTCCGTTAAAGATTCGGAAGAGGAGTTGGAGGAGTCTGAGGTAGCCCCCTCTAAATTCAAACTGTCCCTTGAAGAGGTAGATGGGCTCCTTAAAGCCATTCATGCTACGCTTGGCTTAAGTGAGGAGAGAAAGGAATTATCACTCCATGACTGCATGTATGCTGGGTTGGATGAGCCTAAGGGCCGAACATTCCCAGTTCATTCGGTCATCTCTGAGGCCATTAGGAAAGAATGGCAGGATCCAGAGAAAAAGCCCTTTTTCTCCAAAGCCCACAAGAGGCGTTTTCCTTTCGAGGAGGACCCTGCAGCAGTGTGGAACAAGGTGCCCAGACTGGATGCCGCCTTCTCCCAGGTCTCAAGGTCCACGGATCTGTCCTTTGAAGACATGGGAGTTTTGAAGGATCCGATGGACAAACGCATGGATCTTTTGCTCAAGAGATCATGGCAATCAGTTATGAGCAATTTAAAACCAGCAATGGCCACAACGTGTGTAGCCAGAAATTTAGAATACTGGATCAACCAGTTAAAGTCGCATATAGCTGCAGATTCCCCCAAACAGGAAATCTTAGATTCTTTTCCTACCCTGACTGCGGCAGTTGCTTATATTGCAGATGCCTCAGCTGAGGCAATTAAGATGTCAGCCAGGTCAGCAGCTCTAACTATTGCTGCTGCGAAGAGCCTTATGGCTTAAAACCTGGCCCGGTGATTCGGCATCAAAGAACAAGCTGCGTGGGTTACCCTTTTCGGGTGACCTTCTCTTCGGCCCTGACCTCGATAATATTCTTGACAGGACAGCCGATAAAAAGAGATCCTTCCCGGTCAAAAAGAAAAAACAGGTACCAAAACGTCTTTCCTGACAGGCTCCATGGCAGCATACGTGTGGGTTAGCCCCGCCTCCATAATTACCCAATAGGACCTCTACTCCCATAAATCTTTGCTCCAAGCTGCTATCCGTGATCCTTTTTTGTCCTCCTCCATAGGACAGGTGTTTCCTATCTGAAGAGATCTTCACTACGATCAAGTCGGCCGACTATCAAGCTATTTTCCTCCGATAGGGCCCTGTCTGTTAAGCATGGGTATGGAGTGTATGGCAGAGTAGCGCTGAAGGCTTGGTTTGTCCGAAGATAAGTGCGCACGGCTTATTACCTGCTATGTAAGGTGGCCATTATCTGCCCGGTGGATCGGTGGTGTGTGCTTGAACCTGTTCGGCCAGATGATCGTTGGTGGAGTGGTGAGCTGTAAAAATTCAGTTTTTCATGGCAGCAGTGTTTATGTGTTTTTTCTACCTGTGTCTTTTCATATGCCAGCTGGTTTTTGTGCATAGGCGCTGACGCTTCCGCGTTCCAGCAGCCTTTCTCCTACTGTTTTCCGGGTCCAGCGCTGCGTTCTGCGCATGCGCGGACCCAAATCCAAAGCGAGGCTTGGTTCCCGCGCGTGCGTGCGGTCATCTCGCGTCTGATGCCGCTGATGACATCATGAGCGCCATATTTAAAACACAGTGAGAGATGTCAGAATTTGGGAATGATTGCAGGAAATTCAGCGACTTCCCGGGGCCATTCTCTGGTTGGTGTAAGGTAGGTTATGATATGCTCTGATGTATTGTTGCTCCTGTGTTTTGTATGGCTGCTTATGAGGGTCTATTGTTGTTACAGTCAGCGTTCTTTAGTCATGGATGCCTCACTGCCTACTAGTGACCTGCCCGCTTGTAACAGGTATGTGCATGGCTGGATTGCTGTGTATATGTGGAGTATTCCTTAGCATTTGATACCAGCCTGGTCTGTGTCTCTCTCTCTCTTTTGTATATTTCCTTATAGCCCTTCTAGGTCCAAACCGCATTTCAGTGCGCATAGTCGCAGTGGATCGTCAAATTCGCACCACCGTAAATCCTCATCAAAGTCTGGTTACCATAGGTCTTCCAGATCTGAACAACGCAGTGGTCACTCGCACTCAAGCAGAGGACCAGATAATTCATGTTGGGGCTGTAAGATGCCCATCCCATCAGACAAATCGCTCTGTGATCATTGCTTCTCTAAAGTCGCAGATGAAAGAGATGGTGCGGATCAACGCTTGGAATCTATGGTGAGAAGGGTGGTAAAGGAATCCCTGCAGCAGAGGGAAGCTCATCACTCTATGGAATCCCCTTCAGACCCATTATGTCCTTCAGGAGGTGAAGGGCTCTTACAAGAGACTGGGGAATCTTCTCAACCAAGCCACCACTCTGTTCTCTTGTCTGACAGCGATTCGGATCCAGAGGATCCAGGAGTAGGATTTGATTGCGCGTTAGTACCTGCTCTAGTCAAGGCAGTGAAAGAAGCTTTAAAATGGGAAGAACCCACTACTTCCCCCCTCCCCAAACAAAGAAAGTTTTTCAAACAACTCAAAAAGGAACGGCAATATTTTCCTTTCCTATCTGAATTGGGAGAAATCATTACTGAAGAGTGGAGCAAGATTGATAGGAAGAGCTCCATGCAATCAAAAGTGTCTAAACTGTACCCCTTTAAGGAGGATGATGTGAAGCACCTTGAATCAGCTCCTCTGGTAGACGCAGCACTTATGCGTTTAGTCAAATACGTGACTCTCCCTTTGGAAGACACGGTATCTTTCAAAGATCCGTTAGAGAGAAGAATTGACTCAGATCTGAAAAGAATTTATCTAACTTCAGGGATGGCTTGTAAACCAACTTTGGCTTTAGCCGCAGTCTCAAAGGCTATTGAAACATGGGCCGACAATGTTGAGGAGTTCTTGAGAGGTATCTCGGTGAATACGGCTAAAGACTCTCCCATTCAGGAGATCAGAATGGCATCAGCCTTTTTGGGGGAGGCATCTATTGACATTACCCGCCTTCTGTCTCGGGCTATGTTGGCAGCAGTCTCGGCACGCCGTGCTTTGTGGCTCCGTCCCTGGTTGGCGGATCCAACATCTAAGCAGGCATGGTGTCGTATACCATTTGAGGGAACCTCCTTATTTGGTAATAAACTAGATAGCGCCATATCCCGGGCCACGGGTGGGAGGTCTGGGTTCCTCCCTCAAGACAGACGTCTTCAAAACCAAAAACTTATTTTTCCAAGAAGGCAGTCCTCGGATCGCGCTAGAGAAGCGCGCAGTTATAGACCCGGCAGGGAGTTCTCTAGATCTTGGAGGTCCAGACAATCCTCCCTTAAGAAAACCTCAAAGGGGCTTCCGCAGGTAACCAAGATTCTACTAAATCTTTTTGAAATTGGGCCCGCTCAAACATGTCAAGTGGGGGCTCGCCTTCTTCACTACCGACATGTTTGGGCGGCATCAATTCAAGATTATTGGACCGTCAAGACGGTTTCCTCGGGTCACAAGTGGACTTTCATCAACACTCCGAGGTTAAGGTTCATTCCCACAACAATTCCAGGCTCAGAGGAAAAGAAACAGGTCCTATTGACCTACGTAAGTTGTTTACTGGATCAAGGCGCAGCCGTGCCCGTGCCAGAAGACGAACGTGGCGACGGCATGTATTCTCCTCTGTTTATGGTTCAGAAAAGAAATGGCGCATGGAGGCCGGTGATAGATTTGACCCACCTCAATTCCTTCATTCGCAAGGAAAAGTTCAAGATGGAATTTCTTCTTACAATCCAACAGTCGGTGCAGCTAGGGGATTGGTTAATCTCAATCGATTTGAAGGACGCATACTTTCACGTGCCAGTAGCAAGGGATTTCCAGCAATTTCTCCGTTTCGCAGTTGGCGAACAACACCTCCAGTTTACTTGTCTCCCATTCGGGTTGACAACATCTCCTCGGGTCTTCTCCAAGGTACTCCTAGCGATAGTATCTCTTTTACGAGTCAAAGGAGTTCGTCTCCATCATTATCTGGACGATTTGCTCCTATTATCTCAGGAGAGAGATCAAATTCTGGAACACAAGAGTTTAGTCATCTCCACTCTGCAGATGTTTGGTTGGCTCCTGAACCTGGAGAAGAGCCATCTGGTTCCAACTCAAGTTATCGTGTTTCTAGGGGCTCAGTTTGACACATTAAAAGGCACTATCTCCCTACCGGAGGAGAAAATCAGTGTGATCCGAGACAGGATTCACAAGGCTTGGGAATCATCTCATCTTTCGGCTCTACAATGTTTGAAGGTGATTGGCACAATGACGGCCACCATCCCTATGGTGAAGTGGGCCCAGTGGCACACTCGTCCCTTCCAGAAAGGGTTTCTGCAACAGTGGGACTCGTCCAGTCAAACACAACGCATACTCCTTACTCCAGCGATGAGGATGTCTCTCCTCTGGTGGCTTCAAGGGAAGAATCTACGCAACCATCATTCGATAGTCCCCATTTCCTGGGTAATAGTAACTTCAGATGCCGGCAACAAAGGTTGGGGCGCTCATTGCCTTACGGAAGTAGCTCAAGGAAGGTGGTCGTTACCCATCGCTGTGTGTGGTCTCCAACATCCTGGAGTTGAGAGCAGCCTTTCAAGCGCTCATAGCATTTCGCCATTTGGTGGCAGGGTCGCCAGTAATGTTAAGATTGGACAACACAACTGCGGTGGCCTATATAAAGAAACAAGGAGGGACTCGCAGTTGGTCTCTATTACGAGAAGTAGAACCGATAATGAGCTGGGCTCAGAAGAATTTGGTCAACATTTCTGCTGTATACATCCCAGGGGTCCAGAATGTTCAAGCAGATTTTCTGTCACAGGTCAGAATAGTCAACAACGAGTGGTCCCTTCACAGGGATGTCTTCGAGTGGCTTCTGACTCTGGGAGTATCTCCAGAGGTCGATCTGTTCGCTTCGCCGTACAATCGCAAGATGCACAGATACTACTCGAGGTTCAGGGATCCTCAGGCGTTCGGGACAGATGCTCTCACGGATTGTTGGAAGTTCCAGAGAGCCTATGCCTTCCCTCCAGTTCCTGTAATCCTACAGTTTCTTCGGAGGCTCAGAGGGGAGAAGGTGGAGATCATTGCGATAATACCATTCTGGCCCAACAGACCTTGGTTTCCTCTGCGGTTGCTCCTCAGCTATCAGGATCCAGTTCCCCTGCCTCTCAGGCCAGATCTACTGTCCCAGGGCACACTGTTACACCCGTGCCCATCCTGTCTACACCTCAGGGCATGGTTCTTGAGAGGGGAAGGCTAGAAGCTCTGGGTTGCCCAGAAGAAGCGATTCCAACCCTTCTTAGTGCCAGACGGAAGAGTACCAATAAAGTATACGAACGTATATGGGCCAGGTTTATGGTCCACATGTCTTCTAGGTCAAATTCATATAATTCTCCGGCAGTTCAAGATATCTTGTCTTTCCTTCAGTCAGGGTTCGACTTGTCTCTGGCAGTTAGTTCTCTGAGAGTACAAGTTTCAGCCATTTCAGCCTTTACAGGAGTTTCGTGGGCGAATCATACATTAATACAACAATTCTTTAAAGGAGCCATCAGGCTTAGGTCTCAAAAAAGGCCCAGGTTTCCCAAATGGGAACTTCCATTAGTACTGGACTTTCTTTCTGATCTTGGGAAAAGTTTGGACGCTCCCCTGTCTTTAGGAGATCTCACTATCAAGACGGTGTTTTTGGTGGCAATAACTTCAGCCAAAAGAGTGTCGGAAATTAGGAATCTTGGGTCGGTGGAACCATTTCTAACCTTCTTTCCGGACAGAGTGGTCCTGATCCCTATGCTTGGGTCAAATCCAAAAGTTACATCAGTATTTCATGAAAATCAGGAGATCGTGCTACCTACGTTTAGAATGTCAGACAACCAAGAGATTCATCCCTTGGATGTTGGTCGCACCTTGAAGCAATATTTGTACGCCACAGCCTCGTTCAGACGAACAGACTTTCTTTTTGTCCTTCTCCATGGCAAAAATAAAGGGATGCGAGCATCAGTAAGATCAATCTCATCTTGGGTGGTCCAAACGATTCAAAGGGCATACAAGGCAAAGGGCATGGTTCCTCCTGAGGCAGTGACGGCTCATTCAACTCGGGGCATCTCGACCTCTTGGGCAGCAGTTCGACATGTCGCACCAGAAGTTATCTGTAGAGCAGCTTCCTGGTCTTCAATTAATACTTTTGTTTCCCATTATTGTGTAGAGCCAGCTGCACTTTCTTCTGTTAATTTTGGTTTACAAGTATTGTCAGTGGACAATGAAAAATAAAATTCTAGTTTCTTTGCTCAACATTTTTAGCCCACCCGGGTGTGTTTGGCGAGTTATTTCCCACACGTATGCTGCCATGGAACCTGTCAGGAAAATGGAAAATTTATATCAAATACTTACCGTAATTTTCCTTTCCTGATGGGCTCCATGGCAGCAGGAGTTCCCTCCCAAATGTTGGAGTAGGCTAGTTACGGAACACGGATAGCAGCTTGGAGCAAAGATTTATGGGAGTAGAGGTCCTATTGGGTAATTATGAAGGCGTGGCTAACCCACACGTATGCTGCCATGGAGCCTGTCAGGAAAGGAAAATTACGGTAAGTATTTGATATCAATTTTCCATTTTTTCGACCTCAAAAAACTCAGGATCAGGACAGCAAGTTGCAGGGGAGAAGGAAAAATTGGTCCGCTCCGAAGCCGAAAGGTAGAGGCGGAATTCTCTTCCGTTCCTCCTACACAGGCCGAAAAATCTCAATGACTCGTCTCTGCGGGTGGGCGGAAGACTACAAGAATTTCTTCCGCAGTGGTCAGGGATAACTTCAAATCAGTTTATTCTGACCACTCTCTCGCAGGGTTACACACTCGAGTTTACCAACAACCCCCCAAAAAGGTTCCTGATTACAAACACCCCGCGGGACTCGGTAAGGGCCCTGGCCATGAAGTCCTCTCTAGAGGAACTGATGCAGCAGGGTGTAGTGGTACAGGTGCCCCTGCAAGAACAGCAGGAGGGGTTTTATCCTCATGTTTTCCTAGTAAAAAAACCGACAGGAAAATTTCGGTTGATTCTCCAGCTAAAACCTTTAAACGAGTACATCAGGTACAGAAGGTTCAAGATGGACTCAATTTTTTCAGTCAGGAATCTGTTGACGCCAGGATGTTTTATGGCGTCAGTGGATTTAAAGGATGCATACCTACATGTTCCGATCTCGCCCCAGTCTCAGAGGTTCCTCAGGCTGGCGGTGAGGTTGGGGGGTGTGGTTCATCATCTCCAGTTCAGGGCCTTACCCTTCGGTCTGTCATCATCTCCCCGAATTTTTACCAAAGTAATGGCAGAAGCTTTAGCTCCGCTGCGACTTCAGGGAATCGCAGTTATTCCTTATTTAGACGATCTGCTGTTTTTCGCCCCATCCAGCGAGGAATTGCAGATCAATCTAGGCAAAGCTCGCAGCCACCTGGAGGCTCTGGGGTGGATTTTGAACCTCCAAAAGTCGTCCCTAAACCCATCCCAGGAGATTCGGTTTTTAGGGTATCAAATAAATTCGGGGGATCAAAAGATCTTCCTTCCCTTAGACAAAAAGGACAGGATTTCCGGTGCAGTGTCTTTACTGCAGACCAGCCAAAATCTGACAGTAAGACAGGTTATGTGAGCTTTGGGGGTTCTAACCTCAACAATGCCGGCAGTCCAGTGGGCAAGAATGCATTTCAGGTGTCTGCAGGCTTTCCTTCTAAAATCTTAGGATCACACAGTGGCATCCCTAGAGGCAGAGGTAAGAGTGCCAACCCAGGTGAAAAGGTCCCTATGGTGGTGGAAAAGACAGGATGTCCTATCAGAGGGGTTAGTCTGGGCTTTTCCAGTCGAGAAAAGACTAACAACCAACGCCAGTTCCTGGGGGTGGGGAGCCCACCTAGGAACACGTTTTACTCAGGGATCCTGGGCCAAAGAGGAGGCAGTAAGGTCCTCAAACTGGAGGGAGCTCAAGGCGATTGCCGTGGCTCTGGAATTGTATGTTCAGGAGCTTCAGTCCCATCATGTTTAGGTCCTAACAGACAATGCCACGGTGGTGGCTTATTTAAGCAGGCAGGGGGGTACAAGAAGCAGGTCGCTTCAAGTACTGGCCATGGAGATCCTTCGGTGGGCGGAAAAACATTTGTTGTCTCTATCAGCAGTCCACCTAAAAGGGGATCTAAACAGGTTAGCGGACTTCCTAAGCAGAAACTCTATTCGGGAAGCGGAATGGTCTCTAAACCCGGAAGTCTTCGCAATGATTGCCGAGAAATGGGGGCTACCAGAGGTGGACCTGTTCGCCTCAAAGGAGAACGCCCAGGTTCCCCAGTTCTTTTCCCTGGACAGTCGCGATGGGTCGCTGGGCACAGATGCGCTAGCATATCCATGGGAATTCCGTCTTTGCTACGCTTTCCCCCCATTTCAGTTAATCCCGTTAATTTTAAGGAAAATTCAGAAGGAAAAGGTGCCAGTTATTCTAATCACGCCCTTTTGGCCAAAGAGGGCCTGGTTTTCGACAATTCTAAGTCTGGCAATCAAGCCTTGTTGGCATCTGCCCCTCAAGCACGATCTGTTGTTGCAGGGCCCAGTAAACCATCCAGGAGTGGCCAGCTTGGCCCTCACAGCTTGGTTTCTGAAAAGCAGCTCCTTAGGAGCAAGGGGTTTTCCAGCCGTTTGATCTCTACCCTTTTGGCAAGTAGGAAAAGGGTTACAGGGGCCATTTATTCTAAGGTTTGGAAGCGTTATAAAACGTGGTGTTTTTCAGCCGCCCAGGTGCCAGGGAGCCTTGTCTCCATCTTGGAGTTTTTACAAGATGGAGCAGACAAGGGACTAGCAGTTAGTACCCTGAAAGTGCAGGTAGCAGCTCTGACAGTGTTCTTAGAAAGATCTGTGGCCTCAGATCCGCTGGTGATCAGATTCTTTAGAGCCCTTAAAAGGTCTAGGTCAGCACCTATTAAGGTTTTTCCTAGATGGGATTTGTCGGTACTCCTACAGTCTCTAACAAGGGGTCCTTTTGAGCCCCTTGAGGAGGCGCCCCTTAGGTTTCTCACATTAAAGACCGTTTTTCTGATTGCCATTGTCTCTGCACGCAGGATCAGTGAGCTAAATGCTCTGTCAGTTAAAGAACCGTATCTATCCATTTTTCCTGACAGAGTTATTCTTAGAACAGATGCAAAGTTCTTACCGAAGGTAGCTTCAGTTCAGAACCGTATACAGGATATAGTACTTCCAACCTTTTGCGTTAACCCAAAAGGAGATAAGGAGACTCTTTTCCACATGTTGGACGTCAGGAGGACTCTGTTGAGTTATCTAGAAAGGACGGAGCCCTTCAGACGTTCAGATTCACTGTTTGTACTTTTCTCAGGAAGTAAAAAGGGTTTCCAAGCTTCTAAAGTTACTTTAGCTAGATGGCTGAAATTATCTATCTCGGAGGCATATTCCCAGGCAGGATTATCCCCTCCAGCAGGAATTTGTGCACACTCAACCAGGGCTCTGGCGTCTACATGGGCAGAGAGAGCTGGTGCCACCCCTGAGCAGATCTGCAAGGCGGCGACATGGTCGAGTTTTCACACATTTGTGAAACATTATAGACTGGACCTCACTTCTGCCAGCGATCAGGCGTTTGGCAGAAAGGTCCTGCAAGTTGTTGTCCCGCTCTAAGGGGTAAGTCTCTGTTATCCTCTCAGGTGCTGTCCTGAAAGACGCCTTGGGAAAGACCAAGTTAGACTTACCGGTAACTTGTTTTCCAGAAGTCTTTCAGGACAGCAACATCCCGCCCTATGGTATTGTATTATGCTACGCTGTGACTAACGTATATGTTTATGTGTTCCAGCCGGGGCCGGAGGTTCTCTTCTACAACTGAGGTGTGGTAGGGAGGTGCCTCCCTTTAAAGTTTGGAGGAAGAAGGTGTTTCCTAACGAGGAGGGAGGAGTCGCTATCTCTCAGGTGCTGTCCTGAAAGACTTCTGGAAAACAAATTACCGGTAAGTCTAACTTGGTCTTTTCACCATTGTTTTAATTATACTCATGCTGATCTTCTATGATCATCACTTAATACGATTGCATATGGTCACTTGCCCACCCCTCATATCTCTTGGTCTATATATATTTTCTTCACTTTGTATTGCTTTACTCTTATGCAACCTTCCTTGCACATCTTTTAGTTACCGGTAGTTATTTCATTGGCTTCATCTGTGCACTGTCATGTCACTCTTTTTCACTTTTCTTTTTCCATGCATTTATTTCTTTGGTGCTTGGCAGTGCTACCGGGTTCATCATAAACAATACCTTCTATTTATCTTATAAATTCTACTTGCCGTTACCAGCATAATACTCCAATTACTCTATTTGTCTGCTGGCTGGGGGCTTCTCATTGTGGGCCGGGTGCTCTGGGCAGACTCTCTGTGCCTCAGCTCCCAGGGGAGGCTTGATGTGGCGACCTATGCACACCGGGACAACTCATGCTCGGCATTCCTATGGGGTTTAAGTTCTGTGGACTTGGCAGGGGTGGACTGACAGCCCATGGGACCCCCGGGCAAAAGGAGAACATGGGGCCCCCTGTGTCTCCGCCCACGTTCAAGCTACATCCACACAAAGCCCCACCTACATATTGCACTGCCCACATTGCATGCGTTCAAATAATTTCTCTACACTATGTTCAAAATAAATGTTTATTATAGGTATTAAAGAAAAATAAAATGCACATTAACCACTTGCCGACCGCCGCACGCCGATGTACGTCGGCAGAATGGCACGGGCAGGCATAAGGGCTTACATGTACGTCCTTGCCTGCCAGCCGGTCGGGGGCCCGATCGGGCCCCCGCCCGGTGCCTGCGGCGGTCGGTATTCGTTCGGGAGCGATCCCGGACGAGGGGACGGCCATTCATTCATGGCCACCCCCTCTCGATCGCTCCCGGCGAATGAAAATGTCCGGTGACATCACTTCCTCTCCTGTAATGTAAACACAGGAGAGGAAGTGATGTATTCTCTCCTCCGTGTCGGTAGTTTTCGTTCCGGCACCGAGGAGAGAGGTTCGGTGAGTTGCACCAACACACCCCACATACAGTAGAACATGCCAGGCACACTCACACCCCCCCTTTATCCCCGATCACCCCCCAATTACCCCTGCCCCCCCAGTCACAGTGACACCAATTGCTTTTTTTTTTTGCATTGGTGTCATTTGTGACTGTAGTAACTGTTAGGGCAGTTAGGGTTAGCCCCCTTTAGTTCTAATGTGCCCCCCTAACCCCCCCAATAAAGGTTTAACCCCGTGATCACCCCCCGTCGCCAGTGTCACTAAGGCTGGGTTCACATTGCAGCGGTTTATGAGAACGAATGTGATTCGCACCGCACTGCAGTGCAAATCACATCCGATCTCTGTGCGATTCGAGTTCAGCCATACAGATAGTATGGCTGAATTCGTGTCGCACCCGCCGCACCCGCCGCAAATTCGCACGGGACCCTTTTTTTGGCCCGCAGCAGAATCGAATCGCATGGGTGTTCACACCATGCGATCCGAGTTTGCAGATCGCACTGCGATATGCGAACTGATCTGGGGGTGTCATTAACATTTCACTGACACTCCCAGCAGTTCGCATAGGGCAGTGTGAACTGCCGCCGGGAGGCATGCGATGCGGGAACCCGCCGCGGATTCATGGCGTTCCCGCATCGCTCCAGTGTGAACCCAGCCTAATAAGCGATAGTTTTTCTGATCGCTGTATTAGTGTCACAGGTGACGCTTGTTAGGCAGGTAGGTATTTAGGTTCGCCGCAGCTTTTTATAGCGCCAGGGACCCCCATATACTACCGCATAAAGCCCCCTGATTGCCCCCTAGTTAACCCTTTCACCAGTGATCACCATATAACTGTTACAGGTGACGCTGGTTGGTTAGTTATTTTTTTATAGTTTCAGGGCACCCGCCATTTATTACCTAATAAAGGTTTAACCCCCTGATCACCCGGCGGGTGTCATTTGTGACTGTAATAACTGTTAGGGCAGTTAGGATTAGCCCCCTTTAGTTCTAAGGTACCCCCCTAACCCCCCCAATAAAGGTTTAACCCCGTGATCACCCCCCGTCGCCAGTGTCACTAAGGCTGGGTTCACATTGCAGCGGTTTATGAGAACGGATGTGATTCGCACCGCACTGCAGTGCAAATCACATCCGATCTCTGTGCGATTCGAGTTCAGCCATACAGATAGTATGGCTGAATTCGTGTCGCACCCGCCGCACCCGCCGCAAACTCACACGGGACCCTTTTTTTGGTCCGCAGCAGAATCGGATCGCATGGGTGTTCACACCATGCGATCCGAGTTTGCAGATCGCACTGCGATATGCGAACTGATCTGGGGGTGTCATTAACATTTCACTGACACTCCCAGCAGTTCGCATAGGGCAGTGTGAACTGCCGCCGGGAGGCATGCGATGCGGGAACCCGCTGCGCATTCGTGGCGTTCCCACATCGCTCCAGTGTGAACCCAGCCTAATAAGCGATCGTTTTTCTGATCACTGTATTAGTGTCACAGGTGACGCTAGTTAGGCAGGTAGGTATTTAGGTTCGCCGCAGCTTTTTATAGCGCCAGGGACCCCCATATACTACCGCATAAAGCCCCCTGATTGCCCCCTAGTTAACCCTTTCACCAGTGATCACCATATAACTGTTACAGGTGACGCTGGTTGGTTAGTTATTTTTTTATAGTTTCAGGGCACCCGCCATTTATTACCTAGTCTCACTAGTGTACCCCTAAATTTAGGGGTGTCTACTTTCCAAAATGGGGTCATTTGGGGGGGGTTTGTGCCATCTTGGCATTTTATGGCCTTCAAAACTGTAACGCCCTTAGAAAGCCTGAAGGCGGTGCTTGGTTTTCGGGGCCCCGTACGCGGCTAGGCTCCCAAAAAGTCCCACATATGTGGTATCCCCGTACTCAGGAGAAGCAGCAGAATTTATTTTGGGGTGTCATTTCACATATGCCCATGGCATGCATGAGCAATATATCATTTAGTGACAACTTTGTGGAAAAAAAAAAAAAAAAGTTTGTAATTTTCCCGCAACTTGTGGCAAAATATAAAATATTCCATGGACTCAACATGCCTCTCAGCAAATAGCTTGGGGTGTCTACTTTCTAAAATGGGGTCATTTGTGGGGGTTTTGTGCCATCTTGGCATTTTATGGCCTTCAAAACTGTAATAGGTAGTGAGGAGTGAAGTCAAATATTTACGCCCTTAGAAAACCTGAAGGCGGTTCTTGGCTTTCGGGGCCCCGTACGCGGCTAGGCTCCCAAAAAGTCCCACATATGTGGTATCCCCGTACTCAGGAGAAGCAGCAGAATTTATTTTGGGGTGTCATTTCACATATTCCCATAGCATGTGTGAGCAATATATCATTTAGTGACAACTTTGTGTAAAAAAAAAAATAACAATTTTTTTTTGTCATTATTCAATCGCTTGAGGCAAAAAAATAAAATATTCAATGGGCTCAACATGCCACTTATCAATTTCCTTAGGGTGTCTACTTTCCAAAATGGGGTCATTTGGGGGGGTTTTGTACTGCCCTGCCATTTTAGCACCTCAAGAAATGAGATAGGCAGTCGTAAACTAAAAGCTGCGTAAATTCCAGAAAACGTACCTTAGTTTGTAGATGTGACAACTTTTGCGCAAACCAATAAATATACAATTATTGACTTTTTTTTTACCAAAGACATGTGGCTGAATACATTTTGGCCTAAATGTATGACTAAAATTGAGTTTATTGGATTTTTCTAATAACAAAAAGTAGAAAATATCATTTTTTTTCAAAATTTGCGGTCTTTTTACGTTTATATCGCAAAAAATAAAAATCGCAGAGGCAATCAAATACCATCAAAAGAAAGCTCTATTTGTGGGAAGAAAAGGACGCAAATTTTGTTTGGGTACAACATTGCATGACCACGCAATTACCAGTTAAAGCAGCGCAGTGCCAAATTGTAAAAAGACCTCTGGTCATTTACCAGCAAAATGGTCCGGTCTGAAGGTGGTTAAAGTGCAACAATGGTATGGGAGCAGGTGGCCACATCGTCTGATTGTTTCTAGGGTGAACCGGTGGGGTGACCAATGTAAGGAACATTCTTCTACTGACCATCAATGTAAGGAACATTCTTCTACTTACCACCAATGTAAGGAACATTCTTCTACTGACCATCAATGTAAGGAACATTCTTCTACTGACCATCAATGTAAGGAACATTCTTCTACTGACCATCAATGTAAGGAACATTCTTCTACTGACTATCAATGTAAGGAACATTCTTCTACTGACCATCAATGTAAGGAACATTCTTCTACTGACTATCAATGTAAGGAACATTCTTCTACTGACCACCAATGTAAGGAACATTCTTCTACTGACCACCAATGTAAGGAACATTCTTCCCACTGACCACCAATGTAAGGAACATTCTTCTCACTGATCACCAATGTAAGGAACATTCTTCTCACTGATCACCAATGTAAGGAACATTCTTCTCACTGATCACCAATGTAAGGAACATTCTTCTCACTGATCACCAATGTAAGGAACATTCTTCTCACTGATCACCAATGTAAGGAACATTCTTCCCACTGATCACCAATGTAAGGAACATTCTTCTCACTGATCACCAATGTAAGGAACATTCTTCTCACTGATCACCAATGTAAGGAACATTCTTCTCACTGATCACCAATGTAAGGAACATTCTTCTCACTGATCACCAATGTAAGGAACATTCTTCCCACTGATCACCAATGTAAGGAACATTCTTCCCACTGACCACCAATGTAAGGAACATTCTTCTCACTGATCACTAGACATGTGCAGAGTAAAATATTTCGTTTCGGAATTTCGTTTTCGTCTGAAAACTTAATTTATTTAGTTACTCCCGAAATTCGTTTTTATTTATTTCGTTTTTCGTTCAAAAATTGCATTCGTCCGAAAATCCACATGAATCACGGTCGAATCTGTCTTTGAAGGCTTATGGTGTCTGTCGAATGTATAAAGAAGATTCGACGGAGCTAGTATATAGCATACTTTAGAACCCTATTAAAGTCTATGGGACTCCAACGTTCAAAATCTAAAGTGCTCATTTTAAAGGCTAATTTGCAAGTTACTGTCCTAAAAAGTGTTTGGTGACCTGAGTCCTGCCCCAGGGGACATGGATCAATGCAAAAAAAAGTTTTAAAAACGGCCGTTTTTTCGGGAGCAGTGATTTTAATAATGATTAAAGTGAAACAATAAAAGTGTAATATTCCTTTAAATTTCGTAGGGGGGGGGGGTTGTCTATAGTATGCCTGTGAAGGGGCGCATGTTTCCTGTGCTCAGAATTGTCCCTGCACAAAGTGTCATTTATGCAGGAAAAAAAGTCCTTTAAAATCACTCGCAGCTATTATGAATTGTCGGCTCCGTAATACAGAGAACACTCATTGAAAGTCATTGATAAAAAAAAAAAAAAAATAAATAAAAAAAAAAAAGCGTGGGGGTCCCCCAAATTCAATTACCAGGCCCTTCAGGTCTGGTATGGATATTAAGGGGAACCCTGCCTCAAATTTAAGAAAAAATTTGACGTGGGGTTCCCCCTAAATATCCATAACCAGACCCTTCAGGTCTGGTATGGATATTAAGGGGAACCCCGCGTCAAATTTAAAAAAAAAATTGACGTGGGGTTCCCCCTAAAAATCCATACCAGACCCTTTATCCAAGCACACAACCTGGCAGGCCGCAGGAAAAGAGGGGGGGACGAGAGAGCGGCCCCCCCTCCCTCCTGAACCCTACCAGGCCACATGCCCTCAACATTGGGAGGATGCTTTGGGGGTCTGTGACCCCTCAAAGCACCTTGTCCCCATGTTGATGAAGACAAGGGCCTCATCCCCACAACCCTGGCCGGTGGTTGTGGAGGTCTGCGGGCGGGGGGCTTATCAGAATCTGGAAGCCCCCTTTAACAAGGGGACCCCCAGATCCCGCCCCCCCCCTGTTTGAAATGGTAAGGGGGTACTGTACCCCTACCATTTCACAAAGAAAGTGTAAAAAATGGTTAAATAAAACAAACACACTTTTGAAAAATTCCTTTATTAAAAATAAAAAAATAAAAAAAAGATTCCAGCGGCGGTAATCCACTCTTGCTATCCAGCGACGGACGGTCATCTCTCCAGCGATGTCTCATCTCATCCAGCGCAGCGATCCATCCTTCTGTCTCCGTGGAGGAGACACTGCAAGGATTCCGGCGGATGACGTTTCTTATATACGGAGGGCGGGGCCACCCGTCACCTGACCCCGCCCCCCTCTGACGCAAGGGGAAACCCGGGGTTCCCCGTGACGTATGGGTGACCCCGCCCCCCTCTGATGTAACGGAAACCTGCCTGTGTTACATCAGAGGGGTGCGGGTCACCCCTACGTCACAGGGAACCCCGGGTTTCCCCTTGCGTCAGAGGGGGGCGGGGTCAGTGACGGGTGACCCCGCCCTCCGTATATTAGAAACGTCAGCTGCCGGAATCCTTGCAGTGTCTCCTCCACGGAGACAGAAGAAGGACGGAGGATTCGCTGCGCTGGATGACATGAGACATCGCTGGAGAGATGACCGTCCGTCGCTGGATAGCAAGAGTGGATTACCGCCGCTGGAATCTTTTTTTTATTTTTTTATTTTTAATAAAGGAATTTTTCAAAAGTGTGTTTGTTTTATTTAAACATTTTTTACACTTTCTTTGTGAAATGGTAGGGGTACTTTTGTACCCCCTTACCATTTCAAACAGGGGGGGGGCCGGGATCTGGGGGTCCCCTTGTTAAAGGGGGCTTCCAGATTCTGATAAGCCCCCCGCCCGCAGACCTCCACAACCACCGGCCAGGGTTGTGGGGATGAGGCCCTTGTCTTCATCAACATGGGGACAAGGTGCTTTGAGGGGTCACAGACCCCCAAAGCATCCTCCCAATGTTGAGGGCATGTGGCCTGGTACGGTTCAGGAGGGAGGGGGGCCGCTCTCTCGTCCCCCCCTCTTTTCCTGCGGCCTGCCAGGTTGCGTGCTCGGATAAAGGGTCTGGTATGGATTTTTAGGGGGAACCCCACGTCAATTTTTTTTTACATTTGACGCGGGGTTCCCCTTAATATCCATACCAGACCTGAAGGGTCTGGTTATGGATATTTAGGGGGAACCCCACGTCAAATTTTTTCTTAAATTTGAGGCAGGGTTCCCCTTAATATCCATACCAGACCTGAAGGGCCTGGTAATTGAATTTGGGGGACTCCCACGCTTTTTTTTTTATTTATTTATTTATTTTTTTATCAATGACTTTCAATGAGTGTTCTCTGTATTACGGGAGCCGACAATTCATAATAGCTGCGAGTGATTTTAAAGGACTTTTTTTCCTGCATAAATGACACTTTGTGCAGGGACAATTCTAAGCACGGGAAACATGCGCCCCTTCACAGGCATACTATAGATAACCCCCCCCCCTACGAAATTTAAAGGAATATTACACTTTTATTGTTTCACTTTAATCATTATTAAAATCACTGCTCCCGAAAAAACGGCCGTTTTTAAAACTTTTTTTTGCATTGATCCATGTCCCCTGGGGCAGGACCCGGGTCCCCAAACACTTTTTAGGACAGTATCTTGCAGAATCTTTTCTCTCTGTCAAATCTTTTTTCTCTGTCGAATATTTTCTCTATATAATCTTGGACTAATAGAGGTAAGGTTAGGCACATTCGAACACAGGTTCTATAGACACAGATTGTTGTCAGAGTCATGTCGAATCTCCTATTCTATATCGAACTGTTGTAACAATGAAAACGAAAATAAAGCATTTATTTATGTCGGATCTTTCGTTTTTCGGATTTTGTGCTTTCGTTATCGTTTGTCAAAACGAAAACGAAAATAGCTGAAATTCGGACGAAAATGCATTCGGACGAAAACGAATGCACATGTCTACTGATCACCAATGTAAGGAACATTTTTCTCACTGATCACCAATGTAAGGAACATTCTTCTCACTGATCACCAATGTAAGGAACATTCTTCCCACTGATCACCAATGTAAGGAACATTCTTCCCACTGATCACCAATGTAAGGAACATTCTTCTCACTGATCACCAATGTAAGGAACATTCTTCTCACTGATCACCAATGTAAGGAACATTCTTCTCACTGATCACCAATGTAAGGAACATTCTTCTCACTGATCACCAATGTAAGGAACATTCTTCTCACTGATCACCAATGTAAGGAACATTCTTCTCACTGATCACCAATGTAAGGAACATTCTTCTCACTGATCACCAATGTAAGGAACATTCTTCTCACTGATCACCAATGTAAGGAACATTCTTCTCACTGATCACCAATGTAAGGAACATTCTTCTCACTGATCACCAATGTAAGGAACATTCTTCTCACTGATCACCAATGTAAGGAACATTCTTCTCACTGATCACCAATGTAAGGAACATTCTTCTCACTGATCACCAATGTAAGGAACATTCTTCTCACTGATCACCAATGTAAGGAACATTCTTCCCACTGATCACCAATGTAAGGAACATTCTTCCCACTGACCACCAATGTAAGGAACATTCTTCCCACTGATCACCAATGTAAGGAACATTCTTCTCACTGACCACCAATGTAAGGAGCATTCTTCTCACTGACCACCAATGTAAGGAGCATTCTTCTCACTGACCACCAATGTAAGGAACATTCTTCTCACTGACCACCAATGTAAGGAACATTCTTCAACTGACTATCAATGTAAGGAACATTCTTCTCACTGACCACCAATGTAAGGAACATTCTTCCCAATTTTTCTTTATTAAAAGTCTTGCAATCATTAAGCATAAAATCACAATATATAAATATACATAAATATATACATATTTACATAAATTAAAATAAATATAGCAAAACTGCTCTCAAACCAAAAAAAGAAAATACTTTACAGCAATAACATAAATCCTATTACGACTCACACCATTACACCAGACATCAAACTTGTGAGGTTAAGAAACAAACCTGTACCCATTATGCATGCAGCCCTTCTTCAAAAAGAAGATATTAACCAACAAAAGCTAAGGGAGTGAAAGAACCAGAAAAAGAAAAGAGCTCCTCACCCAGAGATGGGCAGTTCACCAAAGGCAGGTCTGATATTCCTCCACGCCCTTATCCAGACTGCCCGAGGCTCCCTGCCCTTCTCAATAGTGATGGCCGAACGGTTCGCCCGGCGGTCGTTTCGCGGCGAATTTCCGACATTCGCGGTCCGCACGTTCGAACGCCTTTTTCCGTCGTTCGCCGCGGCGGACTTACGTGTTTAATGTATACAAGAACTTTAACCTTTGGTGACACGTTTATCATGTGATACAGGACAGCCAATTGAGACATGACAGCACATGGACACTTGTACATTCCCCCTAACCTATAAATACACCCGATCCGGTGGCCATTTTACATTCTTTCTTCTGTTACGATAGGGACAGGTTCCTGTGTGGAGTAGGGAGAGATAAACCACTAGCTATTTGGTACACAAAAGTTCTTTTCAGGACTGGTATAGGTGTTAGGTGTTGATAGGTTTGCTGTGCTGCTGATTCTTGCAGCAGCCTGAGTGTCTTTTGTTAGTTTAGAGAAAGGGAAAGGACGGTGTATGCTACAGGGACAGCCAGATTAGTCTTTCATCATCATCATCATCATCATCATCATTAGCTGTTACTATCAAGGTCCACAAAAGAGCTGTTCCAGTAACCACTAATCGTTCTCTTTTTTTGCCAATTTGTATAGGGACAGGAAGGAAGCAGTGTTGTCAGGCAGTGAGGGTAATTTTAAAGACTTGCTGTTATTATTAGTTCCACAAAGGTTCTTTTCAGGACTGGTATCAGTGGTACAGTAATAGGCTTGTACATGTATAATATTCTTTCTTCCAAATATAGAAAGGATATTATACTTGACTGCTGCCCTTCTGCTGCAGTCTGCTAAACATTCACAACTCACTTGTTCCACAAAAGTTCTTATAAGGACTGGTAACTTGGTATAGGGTGCTACGGTACATAGGCTTGAGTGCGGTACAGTCTGCTGTTCTGTAAGGACCGCTATCGGTCCACAATAGATAGGGTTGACGTGCACCACTGCTGACCGCTGCCCTATACTGCAGCAGTCCTTCAGCGGTATAGGGACTGACGTACAGTCTGCTAATCACTAACACACAACCTGCTTGTTCCACAAAAGTTCTTATAAGGACTGGTAACTTGGTATAGGGTGCTACGGTACATAGGCTTGAGTGCGGTACAGTCTGCTGTTCTGTAAGGACCGCTATCGGTCCACAATAGATAGGGTTGACGTGCACCACTGCTGACCGCTGCCCTATACTGCAGCAGTCCTTCAGCGGTATAGGGACTGACGTACAGTCTGCTAAACACTAATACACAACCTGCTTGGTCCACAAAAGTTCTTATAAGGACTGGTAACTTGGTATAGGGTGCTACGGTACATAGGCTTGAGTGCGGTACAGTCTGCTGTTCTGTAAGGACCGCTATCGGTCCACAATAGATAGGGTTGACGTGCACCACTGCTGACCGCTGCCCTATACTGCAGCAGTCCTTCAGCGGTATAGGGACTGACGTACAGTCTGCTAAACACTAATACACAACCTGCTTGGTCCACAAAAGTTCTTATAAGGACTGGTAACTTGGTATAGGGTGCTACGGTACATAGGCTTGAGTGCGGTACAGTCTGCTGTTCTGTAAGGACCGCTATCGGTCCACAATAGATAGGGTTGACGTGCACCACTGCTGACCGCTCACCTATACTGCAGCAGTCCTTCAGCGGTATAGGGACTGACGTACAGTCTGCTAATCACTAACACACAACCTGCTTGTTCCACAAAAGTTCTTATAAGGACTGGTAACTTGGTATAGGGTGCTACGGTACATAGGCTTGAGTGCGGTACAGTCTGCTGTTCTGTAAGGACCGCTATCGGTCCACAATAGATAGGGTTGACGTGCACCACTGCTGACCGCTGCCCTATACTGCAGCAGTCCTTCAGCGGTATAGGGACTGACGTACAGTCTGCTAATCACTAACACACAACCTGCTTGTTCCACAAAAGTTCTTATAAGGACTGGTAACTTGGTATAGGGTGCTACGGTACATAGGCTTGAGTGCGGTACAGTCTGCTGTTCTGTAAGGACCGCTATCGGTCCACAATAGATAGGGTTGACGTGCACCACTGCTGACCGCTGCCCTATACTGCAGCAGTCCTTCAGCGGTATAGGGACTGACGTACAGTCTGCTAAACACTAATACACAACCTGCTTGTTCCACAAAAGTTCTTATAAGGACTGGTAACTTGGTATAGGGTGCTACGGTACATAGGCTTGAGTGCGGTACAGTCTGCTGTTCTGTAAGGACCGCTATCGGTCCACAATAGATAGGGTTGACGTGCACCACTGCTGACCGCTCACCTATACTGCAGCAGTCCTTCAGCGGTATAGGGACTGACGTACAGTCTGCTAATCACTAACACACAACCTGCTTGTTCCACAAAAGTTCTTATAAGGACTGGTAACTTGGTATAGGGTGCTACGGTACATAGGCTTGAGTGCGGTACAGTCTGCTGTTCTGTAAGGACCGCTATCGGTCCACAATAGATAGGGTTGACGTGCACCACTGCTGACCGCTGCCCTATACTGCAGCAGTCCTTCAGCGGTATAGGGACTGACGTACAGTCTGCTAAACACTAATACACAACCTGCTTGTTCCACAAAAGTTCTTATAAGGACTGGTAACTTGGTATAGGGTGCTACGGTACATAGGCTTGAGTGCGGTACAGTCTGCTGTTCTGTAAGGACCGCTATCGGTCCACAATAGATAGGGTTGACGTGCACCACTGCTGACCGCTCACCTATACTGCAGCAGTCCTTCAGCGGTATAGGGACTGACGTACAGTCTGCTAATCACTAACACACAACCTGCTTGTTCCACAAAAGTTCTTATAAGGACTGGTAACTTGGTATAGGGTGCTACGGTACATAGGCTTGAGTGCGGTACAGTCTGCTGTTCTGTAAGGACCGCTATCGGTCCACAATAGATAGGGTTGACGTGCACCACTGCTGACCGCTGCCCTATACTGCAGCAGTCCTTCAGCGGTATAGGGACTGACGTACAGTCTGCTAAACACTAATACACAACCTGCTTGTTCCACAAAAGTTCTTATAAGGACTGGTAACTTGGTATAGGGTGCTACGGTACATAGGCTTGAGTGCGGTACAGTCTGCTGTTCTGTAAGGACCGCTATCGGTCCACAATAGATAGGGTTGACGTGCACCACTGCTGACCGCTCACCTATACTGCAGCAGTCCTTCAGCGGTATAGGGACTGACGTACAGTCTGCTAATCACTAACACACAACCTGCTTGTTCCACAAAAGTTCTTATAAGGACTGGTAACTTGGTATAGGGTGCTACGGTACATAGGCTTGAGTGCGGTACAGTCTGCTGTTCTGTAAGGACCGCTATCGGTCCACAATAGATAGGGTTGACGTGCACCACTGCTGACCGCTGCCCTATACTGCAGCAGTCCTTCAGCGGTATAGGGACTGACGTACAGTCTGCTAAACACTAATACACAACCTGCTTGGTCCACAAAAGTTCTTATAAGGACTGGTAACTTGGTATAGGGTGCTACGGTACATAGGCTTGAGTGCGGTACAGTCTGCTGTTCTGTAAGGACCGCTATAGGTCCACAATAGATAGGGTTGACGTGCACCACTGCTGACCGCTCACCTATACTGCAGCAGTCCTTCAGCGGTATAGGGACTAAGAGTTTTGTCACAGGGTCATTTAAAAAATGACATGCAGAGGAAGAGGCAGGCCCTTCCGCAGGGGTGGTAGGGGTAGGGCAGGAGCAACAGGCTTGAGCCAAAGTGGGAAGTTGCAGAAGGTGCGTTCAATTACTTTAAAGGATGCACCAGACTTGGTTGAGTGGCTCGCTCAGCCTTACTCTTCTGCACCCTCCTCATCCTCTCGATCTGCACCCTCTTCTTCACTCTCTGCTATGTGCACCCCCAAAGACACTACCACCAACAACACGACCACCACCACCACCACCACATACCTTCCGCTTGAGTCACTGGAATTATTTTCCGATCCATATCAAGAGGACATTTCTGATGCGCAGCCACTCTTGGTATTGGATCAGGAAGAGGAGGTAGCAACAAGCGCTACTCAGCAGTCTGACGCCAGTACCCAGATCAGCCCAAGGAGGAGGTTGGTCCCCGGTGTTGCTGCCTACTCCGAGATCTCTACTTATAGCGGTGGGGAAGGTGACGTTGATGATGACGTGTCTAGTGATGTCACGTGGGTGCCCACAAGAGAGGAAGAGGAGGGGAGTTCAGAGGGAGATATGGACCAGCAGATAGGGAGGAGAAGCAGCAATGACTTACATTGCACAGCAGGGACAAAGCAGACTGCAAATGTATCAGGAGCGAGTCATCGACCATGTACGGTCACATCTGGCGCTCCCAGGACACCGGCACATGGCTCCGCAGTGTGGGCTTTTTTTAACGTGTCCGCTGCTGACAATAGCGTTGCCATCTGCAATCTTTGCAGTCAACGCGTTAGTCGCGGTAAGCCCAATACTCACCTAGGGACGACCGCCTTAAGAAGGCACATGAGCAGCCATCACCGAGCCCAGTGGGAGCAACGGAACACACAAAGCCACACTGCAGGCTCTCACCGTCCAGCCTCGTCTTCTACTTCTCCTTCTCCTCTCTCCTCACAATTGTCCTCCACTCCACCTTCCATCACGCCAAGCTCACATTTTTCTGCAAAAAGGCAGGCTTCCGTGGGCCTAATGTTTGAGCGTAAAAAAATGATGATGCCGGATAACCCTCTTGCCCAACGGTTGGCGGCTGGCTTGTCAGAACTCATAGCCCGCCAACTACTGCCATATAAACTGGTGGACTCGGAGGCCTTTCGCAAATTTGTGGCCATTGGAACACCACAATGGAAGGTCCCAGGAAGGAAGTATTTCTCAGAGAAGGGCATCCCAGAGCTATATGGCCATGTTCAGCGGCAAGTGAATGTATCTCTGGCACACAGTGTCGGTGCCAAGATACATCTGACCACAGACACGTGGTCTAGCAAACACGGGCAGGGAAGGTATATCAGTTTTACTGCCCACTGGGTGAACCTTCTGACGGCCGTCAAGCATGTAACCCGTGGCACCCGTGTAGATTTGGTTTTACCGCCACGGATTGCATGCAGGCCTGACTCTTCTTCTCCTCCTCCTACTCCATCCTCCTCCCTCTCCTCCTCAGCTGCCTCCTCCTTTTCCGCTGCTAGCGTCTCTTCCACTGCACCGCCCAAGCTCCCCAGAACCTATTCCACATGCCAGGTGAGACGTTGCCATGCCGTGCTGCGTCTGTTGTGCCTGGAAGCAAAGAGCCACACTGGCCCGGCACTCCTTTCAGCTTTGCGTTCACAGGCAGATGAGTGGCTAACACCGCTCAATTTGACAGTTGGTAAAGTGGTGTGTGACAACGGTGCCAATCTGCTTAGCGCATTGAAACAGGGCAAAATCACGCACGTGCCGTGCATGGCACACGTCTTAAACTTGGTCGTGCAGCGATTCCTTGTCAAATACCCTGGGGTCCAGGACATCTTGCGGCAGGCAAGGAAAATCTCGGCCCATTTCAGAAGATCTTACACGGCCATGGCTCGCCTTGCTGACATTCAGCGGCGACACCATCTGCCGGTCAGACGTCTTATTTGCGATTGCCCGACGCGATGGAACTCAACCTTCTATATGCTTGATAGGCTGCTCCAGCAGAAACGTGCAGTTAACGTCTACCTGTATGAACTCTGCGAAAGAAACGGTTCTGGGGAGCTGGGTTTTTTTTCACCGCGCCAGTGGCTGCTCATGCGCGACACATGCAGACTTCTGCGGCCATTTGAGGAGATCACCAAACTGGTCAGTCGCAGCCATGGCGCCATCAGTGACATGGTACCTTATGCCTTCTTTCTGGAGCGTGCATTGCGTCGTGTCATTGATCAGGCTGTGGAGGAGCAGGAGCGGGAAGATGAGGAAGTCGCAATGCTGGATGAATTCCCAGGGGGGGCTACTCTATCTGAGACAAGTCAACAACAGGAGTCTGATGAGGAGTCAGAGGAGGATGGTGCCGGGGCGGATGAGCAGGAGCAAGAAGAGCATGCTTTAAACCTTTCTGGGATCCCTGTTGTGCGAGGATGGGGAGAGGAGAATGAAGAGGACGACATTATCCTGGATGATGAGCAGGAGCCAGGCCACCACACCGCTTCCACTTTAGTGCAAATGGGGGCCTTCATGCTCCAGTGTTTTAATAGGGACCCCCGTATAAAAAGCATGAGGGTCAAGGACCAGTACTGGGTGGCAACGTACTTAGACCCCCGGTACAAACACAAAATGGCGGAAATGTTACCGCCGTCGCAGAGGGCTGTCAGAATGCAGCACTTCCAGGCCTTGCTTCGAGAAATGCTGCATTCTGCTTTTGCGTGCGCTGGCAGAGGAGCAATTCCCACTCCCAGAGAAGGATTTGCGGGTACCAATCCAACAGCGCCTGCAAGAAGAGGCCGGTTTGAAGATGTGTTGGTGACTTCGGATATGAGGTCATTCTTTCAGCCGACCCATCGACAGGTGTCATCCGGATCCAGCATCAGGGAACGCCTAGACCGTCAGGTGTCCGACTACATTGGGTTAACGGCCGATGTGGACGCTCTGAGGAGTGATGAACCCCTAGACTACTGGGTGGGCAGGCTTGACCTCTGGCCAGAGCTTGCCCAATTTGCAATCGAACTGTTGGCTTGCCCCTCATCCAGTGTCCTGTCCGAAAGGACGTTCAGCGCAGCAGGGGGGATTGTGACCGATAAGCGTACTCGCCTAGCTCACCACAGTGTTAACTACCTCACATTTCTAAAAATGAATGAGGCATGGATCTCGGAGGAATTCAACACATGTGACCAGTAGACCATGTATATGTCTATAAACTATTTTTTTAATCAAGCACACAGACCTTCTTAATTCATTTGGCTCACTTCCTTGACCCAAAAAAGCACACCGTACTATATGCCCCTACCCTCCTCTTTGAAGAGGTTGAGCGGTGTCATATTTCTACTGGGGCTGCTTATGATATCCCTGTGCTGTGCTGACTTCCTCCTGGGGGTTCTTATTATGAAGGGATCACACTATCCCTGTGCTGTGCTGACTTCCTCCTGGGGGTTCTTATTATGAGGGGATCACACCATCCCTGTGCTGTGCTGACTTCCTCCTGGGGCTGCTTACGGTGCTGCTGTCAGCGCTGTATGTCACGGTGCTGCTGTCAGCGCTGTATGTCACGGTGCTGCTGTCAGCGCTGTATGTCACGGTGCTGCTGTCAGCGCTGTATGTCACGGTGCTGCTGTCAGCGCTGTATGTCACGGTGCTGCTGTCAGCGCTGTATGTCACGGTGCTGCTGTCAGCGCTGTATGTCACGGTGCTGCTGTCAGCGCTGTATGTCACGGTGCTGCTGTCAGCGCTGTATGTCACGGTGCTGCTGTCAGTGCTCTGTATTACGGTGCTGCTGTCAGATGCCTCTATCACGGTGCATGTGTCATTCCGGTATGTCACGCTGCTGGTGATCATCTCCTGCACCCTCTTCTTTGCCTACCCTGGTCCCTGACCTTCCCTCTCCTCCATTGCCTTCATTAGCTCCATAGTCCTGAATTGTTAGAACAATTTCCCAAATAAAATAAAAATGCTTGTAGTTATCGATCCCAAATTCACCTCATACATGTATTATGTCATTGTCCAGATGGTGGGACTACGTTTTACCCCCTAATAATTACCACGTGGCCGCAAATTCGACATGAAGGTTTGCAAAGTTCGCCTCCCATTGAAGTCAATGGGGCCCGCGGCGAACGTTCGGTTTCGCGAACGTTTGGGTCCGTTCGCATTTCGCGTTCGCGAAACGTCCCGTCGGAAGTTCGTCCATCACTACTTCTCAAGACCCCGAATTTTCCCAACCTCACCCAGAATATCGTGCACCACCACCTCAACAGAGAGGACTTTCTTCCGCAGGGTAATCTGGCACCGTGCATTCCATGTGAAGTAACGGACAACTATACTAACTAAAAACAGTGTATCCAAATCAAAATCCCAGTGAGTCGGAAATGCCCCATACACCCACTCCGCATAACTCATGCGATAGAAAAAGGGGATGCCTAGAGCCCTCCCCACCTTTTTATACACCTCTATGTTAAAGGGACACTGGAGCAAAAAGTGGTCCATAGACTCCACTTTACCAACACACTCCGCTCTAGGACAATCCCGATCATCCACAGGGCGATGCTTCAAGTTCCCTCTCACATAGAGCCTTCCATGGAAGGCGAGCCAGGCTTGATCCCTAAACTTCAAGGGGATTCTTTCTAAATTGATTAAACGCAACCCTTCCCTCATTACAGAGCCTGGGCAATCCCTTAAGGCCAGTGACACACTGAAAGCAGAGCCCAAAATCCTCTTCTCCAGAAGCTTCCTGGGGAGGGACTTGATATCCTCCACTGTCACCTGCCACTGCCGAAGTATTTTCAGACACGGGGCAACATAAGCCGGGAGCTTGCCATGTCGGACTCTCAGACTTTTCACTGGCCCGCCATCTTCCCAGGATCGCAGAAAAGGCCTAAAACAAGATTGAAAAATACCCACCCATCCCGGCGGGTTCTCTGCTAGCATGTTACCAAGATTGTACTTTAAAAACAGCAGAGAAAAGAAAACTATTGGGTTGACCATTCCTAGGCCACCCTCCCGCCTAGACAGGTAAGTT
The DNA here is from genome assembly GCF_037356315.1 of Lithobates pipiens. Lineage (NCBI taxonomy): Eukaryota > Metazoa > Chordata > Amphibia > Anura > Ranidae > Lithobates > Lithobates pipiens. Next base: position 116,108,937 of record NW_027507788.1, read on the forward strand.
ACATTGCGTTTGATCAGGTTCAGCCTACTTCCCCATAACAGTTGGAAAAAGCAGCTGTACACCCTTGCATAGAGAGATACTGGCAAGATACAGACGAAGCTGACATATAAAAAAATTGGGACCAGGTACGTTTTGATCAAGTCAACCCTCTCCCTCAATGAAAGCTTCCATTTCTTCCAACTTGCTACTTTGGCATTGGCACACACCAACCTGCTTTCCCAATTTCGATGACCATAGTCACCAGGACCAAATTTGATGCCCAACACTTTAATTTCCTGCTGGGGCTCTGGGAAGGCATCCGGAAGTTCGAAGCTTTCACCTTCCTCACCCATCCAGAAAACTTCACTCTTTTCATGGTTGACTTTAGAACCAGAAGCCTCCGTGTACTGCTCTATCATAGAGACCACCTCCTGCGCCTCCTCCGTTCCAGAGACAATAACAGACACATCATCGGCATAGGCCACGACCTTCAAAGGTGGCACACCAGCAATGCCCAAAGGCACCCCGCACAAAGATCCACTCTCTAGCCTTCTTATGAAGGGGTCGATTGCGAATACATATAACAGGGGGCTCAGAGGACATCCCTGGTGCACACCAGAGCCAACCTCAAAAGGCCGTCCAACCCAACCATTAACCAGTGGGAAGCTCTCAGCCCCTTTATATAATGTCTTCAGCCAATCTATAAACCTCCCCTGCAGGCCGTATCTACCAAGTAGCAAATACAGGTACTCGTGATTGACTCTATCAAAAGCCTTCGCCTGATCCAATGCCAGCAAGTACTTTCTCCATCCAGCAGCCCTGCATCGCTCCAAAGCCCCCCGGACAGCTAAAACCGCTGAAAAGGTACTTCTACCTTGGACCGAGCAGTGCTGATGACTGGACAACAAATCGCCTGCCACTGACGACAAGCGCCAAAAAAGAATCTTCGCCAAGATCTTTCTATCAACATTGAGAAGACTGATGGGGCGCCAGTTCTCAATCATTGAGGGGTCTTTACCTTTTGACAGAAGAATCACAGCGGATTGCCTCATGGAGGGAGGGAGCGAACCCTCTTCTAGACAGCTGTTATAAACCTCCGCTAAAAAGGGAGCCAGAATGGACTTAAAACACTTGTAGAATTCAGCTGTCAACCCATCTGGCCCAGGCGATTTTTTGGTAGCCAGCTTCTCTATAGCATGGACTACCTCATCCACTGAAATTGGTACTGTCAAATCCATCAAAGGCAATGTACCATTTCCCAATCCTGGAGTAGAATCCAGAAAGCTTTCCATCTTGTCCCGACAAAGGTCCTTTCTTCCCAGAAGGTCTGCATAATATGATCTGAAGATCTCCAGGATCCCTGATCTGGACTTCACCAGGGAACCCGTACTATCCCTCAGGCCTATGACCGTCTTAACTGCTATGCCTTGCTTACAGTTCTGGTAAGGATCAGGCGAGTGATATTTTCCATAATCCCTCTCCAGAACCAAGGAGGCATGCCGGTCGTATTGACACTTTCTAAGAAGAAACTTCACCTCAGAGATCTCCCCTGGATCTCCTCTATACGAGACAAGACGATCAAGCTTCCTCCGCAAATGCTGGTAGGCAATGTACATACCAAGCTGCTTATTCTTACTTATGGCCTTGAAAAGTCCAATCACCCTTTGTTTCACAAGTTCCCACCACTCTGACTTAGTGCTGCAAAAGTCCAGAATAGAAACCTGTGCCTGGAAAAAATCCTCAAAGGATTGTCTTACCTCTACGTCTTCCAGGAGAGCCGAATTCAGTTTCCAGGTACCCCTTCCCCTGGGTGGAGTGTCCGAGGCATTCAGAGTCACAGACAGCATACAGTGGTCAGAGAACTCCACCGCCCTCAACTCAGGAGCCGAGAAAGCAGAGTTCTCCTTTAAAAAAAACCTATCTATCCTACTCTGACTATTCCCTCTCTGAAATGTGAATCCCGTGCTGCCAGGGCAGTGCTTAATATGCACATCTACCAGGCCTGCTTGTCTCACCATATCTCTAAGAAAAACGCTATCGTATGCCAGCCTGTCTATGGAGCCTCTCCTGTCTTCAGGCCTAATTATGGTGTTAAAATCACCTCCAAAGACAACCTGCTGGGACGTAAAAAGGAAGGGCTTGATCTCTGTGAGGAGGCATTTCCTGCCCCATCTTGACTGCGGTCCATAGATATTAATCAGGCGCAGGTCCTGCCCCCTAACAGAGACGTCCAAGACCATGCATCTCCCAATCTCTACCTCAATTACCCGCCGGCACGTTACCATATCGGTTTTAAAAAGGACCGCAACTCCGCTGCAGGGCTCTGCCGCAAGAGACCAAAAGGAGGGACCGCATCTCCACTCCCTTTTTGCTAGATGGACATCGGCCAAAGTATTGAGCCAGGTCTCTTGCAAAAATAAAATCTCGGCATCAAACTCGCTGAGCAAAAATAAGGCAATATCACGAGCTCTTGCAGATTTCATGCTGGCGACATTAATGGTCGCCACCTTTATCGGAGTGGGAACTGCCATCAGGATGATTGGGGTAGTCGTTTCTTAACCTTTGCCCCACTCTCATCACCAGAAACAGCTCTCTTCAAACTATGTGACTCCCCCTCATCCATGGATGATAAAGAAAAAGATAAATCAGACATCCCATCACCTGACAAAACTGAAAAAGGGTTACCAGGAGGAACCCCTCCTGGGTCCGACTCTGAGGAAGAAATGACCACCTTATTTGTCTTCCTCTTCTTCTTTTTCTTCCTCCTAAACGTCTCCCACCCCTCATCATCCGAATCCCCCCCAACAGAGGGTGAGACATGGGATATGGACACCCTTCCATCAGCCCCACCCCCATCCAGCACCCCCACATTCCCCTGACCACGTTTGCGCTGCCGAGGGACAGGGACTGGAGGCTGAGAAGGAAGATCCGCTAAACCTGCCCCCCCAGCAGCCTCCGCTAGTCTGGAGGATCTACGTACAGCAGGAATAGGGACAACCACATGGGGGACAGACTTAGGGACCACATCACTAGAGGGAACAGAATCTGAAGCAACAGATGGAACTGACACAGGAGGGACAGACTCAGGGACCACATTACCAGGGGAAACAGAACCTGAAACAGATGGAACAGACACAGGAGGGACAGACTCAGGGACCACATTACCAGGGGAAACAGAACCTGAAACAGATGGAACTGACACAGGAGGGACAGACTCAGGGACCACATTACCAGGGGAAACAGAACCTGAAACAGATGGAACTGACACAGGAGGCACAACAACAGTTACAGCGGCCTCATCCTCCTTATCCAGCCTCTGCAGCTCAGCCTCCAATCCTGGCAGGTTATGTAAAGCCTCTGGACACTTACTGTAAGGATGGCCAAGCTTTTGGCACAGATTGCACCGAATTTGGGTACAATCTTTTGCCAAATGGTCCAGACCCTGGCATAGCGAACACTTTTTACGGGTGCAGGTAGAGGCAAAATGGCCCTTTTCACCACATTTATTGCAGACTTTGGGCTGTCCCTGGTAGAAAATAGTCAGCCGATCTCTTCCCAGAAAAGCTGAACAGGGCAGATGTTGGACTACATTGCCCAGCACCCCCAGTTTTAGTGACACCGTCCAGGCCCCTGTCCATATCCCATGTTCATCCAGGACCTTCCGCAGTGGAGTGAGGACCTCACCATATCGGCGTAGCCATACTATCAAATCAGCCTCTGGTATGGATTCGTTGCGCACCAGGATGGTCACCGATTTTATCAGGGGCTGCCTGGAAATAACCTTTGGCACCAAACCACTCCACTGCGAAAGGCCCTGGCACCTCCTATGTCGCTCCCAAAATAAGTCCAACCCCTCAGGTTTTACAAAAGATAAATCAAATTCATAACTTCCCACTGGGCAAATCAAAGCAAAAATATCCACAGCTTTAAACCCCATTTCCAAAATCAACTCAGCCACCCTCCCCCTCACTGGTGGGGTCCCCTCCCCCTCCCACTTGAACTGAACCACATTCCTCCTCCTATACCCACCACCAATCCCACCACCAAACCCCCCTATATTGTGACCACCAATATTTACAGCATTCCCCCCACCCTCCTTGGTGCGACTCCCCACAACAGACGCATAACTCCCCATATTCCTCCCAGCAGAAGAGATATTTGTGTGTTTTGAACTGTCTGAGACATCTTTAGCAGATATCGATTGTACAGATTTGGTCTGTACAATCGATGAGTCTTTCCTCTGAGCAGAGAGAGAAATGTCATTTTTGTTTTTCCCAGCAGTATTAACCCCTCCACCATCACCACCACCACGTTCATTGTTTTATCATGACTGTCATTGTTAATACTTGCTGGTATATTCACATGTCCTGCAGTCTTCCCAGCAGTGTCAGTTCCCACTGCTGTGCTGGTGGAATCTTCAGCTGGCCTGTTCTCTTCCAACAGGACAGGACTTTCTGCAGAGGACAGTGCAGGCTGGACTGACACATCCATGGCTTCCACTGCACATGGTGCAGTATTCTGATCCCCTCCCCCACCAGAATCAATCAGGTCTGCTGGAACACAGAGAGGCTCAGGTGAGGCAATCACATTGCAGGTGTCAGACACAGTGTGTGAAACACATGCAGCAAATGTGGTAGTGGAACTACAGGTCTCAGCACATGCAGGTGCAGCAACATCCATGTTCAGGGGATTTGGTGCAGGTTCATCCTCATTCCCTGGCTGATTTTTCTGAACATCCTCCGGGACCTCTGATGGATTATCAGACATTACAAGCTTGTCTCCTCTCAGGGGGGATTCCATCCGCTGGATGAAGGTCAGGGTGCCATTCTCACTCTCAACCCCCTGGCTGGTTGCCGCCGGCGACTCCAAGGCCTTACATGGGGGGAGAGGAGCAGAGGCAGATGGACCCGGGTCATCCATATGCTGAGGCTGATCCACTGAACATGCTGAGGACTGGCTGACAAATCTCCTCTCATTTTCAAACTTTTCTTTAAATGCTCCACTTTTTTCTTTTAGTTTTCCCAACAATAAAGTTTGCTGCTTTACTTTTTCCTCTAATTCCTGTAGCTCAGGCTTCATGGCGGTGCGATTCTTACTCCAGGCCTGGAAGTATTTGGCTTTAAAGTTCTTAAGCTCCGCTCTCAAAACCTTCAGCTTCTCCTCCGCTCTCCCAATCGCCCTAAAGCGATTAACAACCTTAAGGCTGAAGACACTGGCATCCATACCAGGGCCCGGACCCACAGACAGATCCTCCACCTCCTCCTCACTGGGCCCCGTGTCATCAGGGGGATCCATCTCAGGGCCTCCCCCAGGATCAGGCATTATTCCTGGGCCAAGCTAGCAGGCAAGGCCCAGGCTTGAAAAATGGGTGGTTCTCACAGAGAGCTCTTTGGGTGTGTCCTCCTCCTCCTTCCCACTGACCACCAATGTAAGGAACATTCTTCCCACTGATCACCAATGTAAGGAACATTCTTCTACTGACCACCAATGTACAGAACATTCTTCCCACTGATCACCAATGTAAGGAACATTCTTCTACTGACCACCAATGTAAGGAACATTCTTCTCACTGACCACCAATGTAAGGAACATTCTTCTCACTGACCACCAATGTAAGGAACATTCTTCTCACTGACCACCAATGTAAGGAACATTCTTCTCACTGACCACCAATGTAAGGAACATTCTTCAACTGACTATCAATGTAAGGAACATTCTTCTACTGACCACCAATGTAAGGAACATTCTTCCTACTGACCACCAATGTAAGGAACATTCTTCTACTGACTACCAATGTAAGGAACATTCTTCCCACTGATCACCAATGTAAGGAACATTCTTCCCACTGATCACCAACGTAAGGAACATTCTTCTCACTGATCACCAATGTAAGGAACATTCTTCTCACTGATCACCAATGTAAGGAGCATTCTTCCCACTGATCACCAATGTAAGGAACATTCTTCTCACTGATCACCAATGTAAGGAACATTCTTCTCACTGATCACCAATGTAAGGAACATTCTTCTCACTGATCATCAATGTAAGGAACATTCTTCCCACTGATCACCAATGTAAGGAACATTCTTCTACTGACTACCAATGTAAGGAACATTCTTCCCACTGATCACCAATGTAAGGAACATTCTTCTCACTGATCACCAATGTAAGGAACATTCTTCCCACTGATCACCAATGTAAGGAACATTCTTCTCACTGATCACCAATGTAAGGAACATTCTTCTCACTGATCATCAATGTAAGGAACATTCTTCCCACTGATCACCAATGTAAGGAACATTCTTCTACTGACTACCAATGTAAGGAACATTCTTCCCACTGATCACCAACGTAAGGAACATTCTTCTCACTGATCACCAATGTAAGGAACATTCTTCTCACTGATCACCAATGTAAGGAGCATTCTTCCCACTGATCACCAATGTAAGGAACATTCTTCTCACTGATCACCAATGTAAGGAACATTCTTCTCACTGATCACCAATGTAAGGAACATTCTTCTCACTGATCACCAATGTAAGGAACATTCTTCTCACTGATCATCAATGTAAGGAACATTCTTCCCACTGATCACCAATGTAAGGGACATTCTTCTCACTGATCACCAATGTAAGGAACATTCTTCTCACTGATCACCAATGTAAGGAGCATTCTTCTCACTGATCACCAATGTAAGGAACATTCTTCTCACTGATCACCAATGTAAGGAACATTCTTCTCACTGATCACCAATGTAAGGAACATTCTTCTCACTGATCACCAATGTAAGGAACATTCTTCCCACTGATCACCAATGTAAGGAACATTCTTCAACTGACTATCAATGTAAGGAACATTCTTCTACTGACTACCAATGTAAGGAACATTCTTCCCACTGATCACCAATGTAAGGAACATTCTTCTCACTGATCACCAATGTAAGGAACATTCTTCTCACTGACCACCAATGTAAGGAACATTCTTCCCACTGATCACCAATGTAAGGAACATTCTTCTCACTGACCACCAATGTAAGGAACATTCTTCTCACTGACCACCAATGTAAGGAACATTCTTCTACTGACTATCAATGTAAGGAACATTCTTCTCACTGATCACCAATGTAAGGAACATTCTTCTCACTGATCACCAATGTAAGGAACATTCTTCCCACTGATCACCAATGTAAGGAACATTCTTCTACTGACTATCAATGTAAGGAACATTCTTCTACTGACCACCAATGTAAGGAACATTCTTCCCACTGACCACCAATGTAAGGAACATTCTTCCCACTGATCACCAATGTAAGGAACATTCTTCTACTGACCACCAATGTACGGAACATTCTTCCCACTGATCACCAATGTAAGGAACATTCTTCTACTGACCACCAATGTAAGGAACATTCTTCTCACTGACCACCAATGTAAGGAACATTCTTCTCACTGACCACCAATGTAAGGAACATTCTTCTCACTGACCACCAATGTAAGGAACATTCTTCAACTGACTATCAATGTAAGGAACATTCTTCTACTGACCACCAATGTAAGGAACATTCTTCCCACTGACCACCAATGTAAGGAACATTCTTCTACTGACTACCAATGTAAGGAACATTCTTCCCACTGATCACCAATGTAAGGAACATTCTTCCCACTGATCACCAACGTAAGGAACATTCTTCTCACTGATCACCAATGTAAGGAACATTCTTCTCACTGATCATCAATGTAAGGAACATTCTTCTCACTGACCACCAATGTAAGGAGCATTCTTCTCACTGACCACCAATGTAAGGAACATTCTTCTCACTGACCACCAATGTAAGGAACATTCTTCTCACTGACCACCAATGTAAGGAACATTCTTCTCACTGACCACCAATGTAAGGAACATTCTTCAACTGACTATCAATGTAAGGAACATTCTTCTACTGACCACCAATGTAAGGAACATTCTTCCCACTGACCACCAATGTAAGGAACATTCTTCTACTGACTACCAATGTAAGGAACATTCTTCCCACTGATCACCAATGTAAGGAACATTCTTCCCACTGATCACCAACGTAAGGAACATTCTTCTCACTGATCACCAATGTAAGGAACATTCTTCTCACTGATCATCAATGTAAGGAACATTCTTCTCACTGATCACCAATGTAAGGAGCATTCTTCCCACTGATCACCAATGTAAGGAACATTCTTCTCACTGATCACCAATGTAAGGAACATTCTTCTCACTGATCATCAATGTAAGGAACATTCTTCCCACTGATCACCAATGTAAGGGACATTCTTCTCACTGATCACCAATGTAAGGAACATTCTTCTCACTGATCACCAATGTAAGGAGCATTCTTCTCACTGATCACCAATGTAAGGAACATTCTTCTCACTGACCACCAATGTAAGGAGCATTCTTCTCACTGACCACCAATGTAAGGAACATTCTTCTCACTGATCACCAATGTAAGGAACATTCTTCTCACTGATCACCAATGTAAGGAACATTCTTCTCACTGATCACCAATGTAAGGAACATTCTTCTCACTGATCACCAATGTAAGGAACATTCTTCTCACTGATCATCAATGTAAGGAACATTCTTCTCACTGATCACCAATGTAAGGAACATTCTTAGTGTACAGATGGCAGTGTTAGAGCCCTTTCACACTGGGGCGGGCCGGCGGTAAAGTGGTGCTATTTTTAGCGCCACTGCACCGTCGTTTTAGCAGCGATATTTGCCCACTAGTGGGGGGTTTTACCCCCCGCTAGTGGCCGAAAAGGTTAAAACCACCACAAAGCGATGCTGGCGGTATAGCTGTGCTGCCCCATTCATTTCAATGGGCAGGAGCGGTGGAGGAGCAGTACATACACTGCTCCTTTACCGCGCCAAAGATGCTGCTAGCTGGACTTTTTTTAGCGTCCAGCCAGTGCACCGCTCCAGTGTGAAAGCCATTGGGGCTTCACACTGGAGTGTGAGGAGCGGCTCTTTCAGGGCACTTTGCAGGTACTATTTTTAGTGTTATAGCGCCTGCAGAGCACACCAGTGTGAAAGGGGTCTTAGGGATAAGCATCCAGTGTATACATTTCAGTGATATATATATATATATGGAATAACACTCACTTAGCCCAAGTTCACACTGACAGCGGGAATGAAAGTGTGCGAGTTCAGCTTAACTCGCACAATTTCAGAACCGCATGTCAGTATGTGTTTGGCAGCGATTTCAAAGACATCTGTGCGGGTTGCTGTACAGATGTCTATGGAAATCGCACCCAGAAGTCGCCCAAAGTAGTACAGAAACTACTTTTGGGAATCAGTGTGACGCTGCAAATGCAGCGTCACACTGATTCAGGTAGTGCCATTGCCAGCAATTTGCCATGCAATTTCACGTTAAATCGCATGCCAAATTGCTCCAATGTGAACCAAGGCTAAGTGCTATTCCCTATATATAACACTGATATCTATACACTGAGTGGCATTCAGTGTAACAGATATCAGTGTGCACTAGTGAATAGCACCTGGTAAATAGGCACATTGCAAGAGGAAAGGAAAAAGAACATCCATTCATACTACAATAACTGTAACTGCTGTGCTGTCATTATCACACTGACCTGCTGCTGCGCACAAGGCAGGTCAGTGTGTTCCACGAGGAGTTAACTCTGTGCCTGTGGGCTCTCTCCTCTGTGTGCACTCTGCAGGCTCCATATCGACTGTCCCGTGCGGCAGTGATGTGTGTGGCCCCGCCCCCTCTGCTGAATTCCTCGGGGGGAGAGGTGGCCAAAGCGCCTGTCTCTGCAATGATCCCCGCACGGCTGACGTGACAGGGCTCCATGAACATCTATCTCATTCCCGGCCAGCTCGCTCCTCTTCTCTCCTATAGCTCTGCATGAGCAATTGCCAGTGCCAGCAAGGATGTGTGCACTGGTTCCTCTGGGCTATAGTCTTAGTCTCTCTCCAATTATTCATTTTAAGATGCGGGCACCTCAAGGGGCAGACTGAGCCGGGCCCCCCCCCCACCTCGGGGCCCTCGGTCGGCGACCGAGTGACCGAATGGTCAGTCCGCCCCTGGGACTTGGCCATCTTTTTTCTATATAAATTTCTATATAATATTTCTCATACTATGGGCTTTTTAATTTGGAACACCTGTTATTATTCATTATTTGCAGACATTATATATTCGCTCCTGATGATTCGGTCAACCGACGAAATGCGTTGCGCTACTGAGGATGCAATCCCTCACATTTCCATCATTTTTTACAACATTTTTATGAATTCTATTGTATATTATTACTGTACTATTTCTATGAAATTTGTATAAATCTTTTTCCCTGTTATGATAATTAAGTTCTATATCATGTTTTACTCGGATGTCATGTCTGTACATGTATTGAACACTCATTTGTCACATATAAACGCTCCCTGACATTCATGTATAACTAATAATAACATTTCTACTCTTACATTATTTTTGAGCCTGCCTCATTTAAAGTCCCATACTCGTTTTGTCTTTTGAATAGTAATTAAAGCGGAGGTCCACCCTAAAGTGGACCTTCCGCTCATCGGAACCCTCCCCCCCTCCGGCGCCACAATTGGCACCTTTCAGGGGGGAGGGGGGTGCAGGTACCTGTACAGTACAGGTATCTGCACCCACTTCCAGGGTGGCTCTCTGCGGAAAGGGGCGTAGATTACGCCCCTTTCCGAAAGTCCCCCGCTGCCTGCTGGGAAACACACAGATCCCAGAGGCAGCGGGTCCATCCTTATTGCGCAGCGCGACTCGCGCATGCGCAGTAGGGAACCGGGAAATGAAGCCGAAAGGCTCCACTTCCTGATTCCCATACCCAAGATGGCGGCGGCAGCACCCCAGAGACGATCGAGAGATCGGCTTCGGGTGCCGACATCGCGGGCGCGCTGGACAGGTAAGTGTCACTATTTTAAAAGTCAGCAGCTGCAGTATTTGTAGCTGCTGGCTTTTAAAAAAAAAAAAACGCGGAGTCCCGGTGGACTCCCGCTTTAAGCCAGACATACTATACATGGACTGAAATTTGGCAGTTTTAATAGGGACCAGTAGATTGACTTCTATACAACCGCTGCCTGTCTGATTTTTGCTGCGCCACCAGTGCTATAGCCAATAGTGCTAATCAGTGTACTCTAACAGTGGGGAAGTCTACCACTGTCAGAATACAATAGCGCAGTGGGGAGGATTCCCCTATCCACCTCAAATGTGTGGATGGGGGAATCAAGTCACTTTTTTTCATTCAACTCGCTGGTTAAACAGAAAAAATGACTAATTTATGACCGACCTTAAAAGTGTATGTCAAACCAAACCTTTTTTTTTTTTTGGTCAATGGAAAGATCCACCCAACATCCACAGTGAGAGAAATAATCCAACAACACCCAAGCTGTTTGCAATTGCTGAAATGTGTCACAAATATATAAAGAGTCATCGCTAAGGTGTATTGCTCTCAAATTGTGCAGGATATTTGTGCAGCATCTATTGTTGATTCAACAAACTTATCAGCTGAAATGATTACCACCCTATCCCATCCCACCCCACAAAAATAAAACCCTTGTAAGTGTAAAGCTGACCATAGATGGATGAAAATGTGTCCGGTTCAGAGAGGACCGTCCAAATTTCAATTCATTTATGGCTGTTCCTGTTCAGGAGCAGGTGATCCGAGGACCAAATGCTCTCAAATGGACTTGTTGGAAAATTTTGCTTTGATCAGCACTGCAGCGCTGATCAATGTGGTCTCAGGGTGGGTAAGCCCCTGCTATCAGGATATAGTGGCGCAGCAGGCACCTCATTCACCTTGAATATCAGTATAATTTTTTTTTTCTGATCAGCTTGCTAACTGAAAAAAAAAAAACACAATCAATGTATGGCCAGCCTTAGCTTGATAACGTTTTCATAGCAATTACAGTTGGAAAAAAATGCAAAGCACATCAAATTCCAACTAGACACAGGAGCCAAAGTACCATAAATAGGATACAGTTGGATGTATTATACCAGAAAAGGCTTTTATTGCCCCCTAGTGTTCACCACTGTATGTTACAATGACATCCTCCTGGGCATGTAAGCTAGCCCATACACAGCTAGGTTGCTCCCATTCATCTCATAAGCCATACAAGAGAAAAAATCCTCAAACCACGCTGTTAACATACACTAATAAACCACCCAAATAATTATACACTGAGTGCTAGAAGGTAATGCTGCACACTATGATTCAAGAAAAAAAACTAAATAATAAACAAAAAATTTGCGCAAAACCTCTGACCATAAAAATCTAAATGAAAACAAACAATAAAATGATACAAATAATATCAACATCAATAAATAAAACCCACAATAAAATGGAAAAAATTAAGACACATTTAATATAAATCAAACAATGATATAATTGAAATGAAAATACACTCCCAAATGGATATATAGGGGGCCAGTGTAGAAACTTGTGAAAATGAAATGCCACAGTTTTAGTCTCAACAACCTCAGACATGCAGTGCCTTGAAAAAGTATTCCTACCCCTTGAAATTTTCCAAATTGTTTCATGTTACAACCAAAAACGTAAATATATTTTATTGGGATTTCATGTGATAGACCAAGACAACTTGGAACAAATAAATATCTGAAAAGTGTGGTGTGCATTTATATTCCACCCCCTTTACTCTGATACCCCTAACAGCAGGGACAGGGAAGCTGGTCAAAGTTGATGGGAAGATGGATGGAGCCAAATACAGGATAATCTTAGAAGAAAACCTGTTAAGCCTCGTACACACAATCGGATTTTCTGCAGACAAAACCTGTACGAAGGGCGTTGGCCCCAAACTTGTCTTGCATACAAATGGCACACAATTGTCGGCCAACAAACACGAACGTAGTGACATACTACGCGGTTTTTTTTTAGCGCCACCCTTTGGGCTCCTTCTGCTAGTTTCGTGTTAGTGGAAGTTTGATGAGTGTTTCATTTCATGCTTTTCATTTCGTTCTTTTCATTTCATGCTTTTCATTTTGTGCTTTTCTGTTCGTTTCTGAATGGGCGTTCATCAACCAGCCATGTTGTGGAATCAGAGGAGATAATGTGTTATTTATTATTGGCCTTGGAGTTATTGCTTTGACCCAAGTCCAGTCCAGGATTAGGAGGAGGAGGATTTCTTGAACCAAAAATCGGTTGCTTTATTAATCCCGACTAATTATGTTCTATGCCTTTGCTGCGGGAGCTCCAGGAGAATAATTTAGATGATTTTCGGAATTATCTCCGGATGATGGGCGCCTGCTTTCACCAACTCTTGCCATTGTTGACCCCCTATATTAAGAAGCAGGACACATCCATGAGGCTTTTATTTTATTTTTTGGTTGAATAATGATTTGATTTGGTATATTTTCTATATTTATGGAAGCATAGAATGCACTTTTTGGTTAAGTTCTATTGGCAGATAGCATGTCTAATTTTAATTGTTTTCTTTTTTAATGCACAATAAAAAAAAAATGCGGAGAATAATCTTTGGCTATATGTTTTACTTCAAATGACAGTTGGGCGGTAGGCATTTTAAAAAATACAATGTAAAATTAACAAGGGTCACCAACATACAGTAGTTGTATCTTTGACCTTAAAAACTCTGGGATAATGGTGTTGCGGTAACTTGCAGCAACAAAAAAAATAACAAGCATAATAATATTATTCTTGATATCACAAAAAAAAGCCTTTGAAAATGTGTTTGCAATAACTCCATCAGTATCACCAGCAAAGCAGCTAATGTTAATTCTCCATTACGAACACTAGTTTACAAGACCGACTGCTTCTGGCTCGTCCTTGCTTCCGAGTATGCGAGTTTGTACTTTGGACTTTTGTCCGACAGACTTGTGTATACACGTTCAGAAAATCTGACAACAGACATTTGTCTGTGGAAAATTTTAAAGCCTGCCATCCAACATTTGTCCGCAGAAAATTCGACAACAATTGTCCGATAGAGCTTACAAACGGTCGGATTTTCTGGAAACAGCCTGTCATCACACAATTCCCGTCTGAAAATCTGGTCGTGTGTATGAGGCTTTAGAGTCTGACTGGGGCGGAGGTTCACCTTCCAGCAGGACAATGACCCTAAACATCAGCTAGAGCTACAATGGAATGGTTTAGATCAAAGCATATTCGTGTGTTAGAATGGCCCAGTCAAAGTCCAGACCTAAATCCAATTGAGAATCTGTGGCAAGACTTGAAAATTACTGTTCACAGACAGTCTCCATCTAATCTGACAGAGCTTGAGCTATTTTGCAAAGAAGAATGGGCAAAAATGTCACTCTCTAGATGTGCAAAACTGATAGAGACAAAAGACTTGCAGCTGCAATCGCAGCAAAAAGTTGTCCTACAAAGTATTGACTAAGGGGGCTGAATACAAATGCACGCCACACACTTCACATATTTATTTGTAAAAAAAATTGAAAACCAATTATCATTTTCCTTCCACTTCACAATTATGTGCCACTTTGTGTTGGTCTATCACATAAAATCCCAATAAAATACATGTTTTTGGTTGTAACATGACAAAATGTGGAAAATTTCAAGCGGTATAAATACTTTTTCAAGGTACTATACATATATGAATTCCCTCGCCGGATAACCAGGATCTCCAGATTATAAGAGATCACTAGAGCAGGATACACCAAATACGAATCACACCAGGGTATGGTAACAACGTCCACACCTACCCAGTTCTCCAGAAAGTGCAATTAAAGCAGTGTTCCACCCACCGCTGCAAAAATTAAAAACTAAAAACATACTGCAGCTGCTGGCTTTTGATAATAGCACACTTACCTGTCCTGGAGTCCAGCGATGTAGTTTCCATCAGCTGCCGCCACCATTGCGAGTAAGGGAACCTGGTAGTGTAGCCTCTCTTCTACTGGCCGAGCTGTGACGTCAATATACACTGCTGTGGCTCCCAGAAGTGGGAACAGGATACCTGTGAAAGACAGGTCCCCTCCCCCTCCCCTGAAAGGGGGGAGGAAACAAATGAGCAGAAGTTCCACTTTTGGGTGGAACTCTGCTTTAAGTATCTCAGGGTAACATGCTAAGGTACATCAGTGGGTGTGATTACATCATAGGCTACTAGCCCCACCCTACGCGTTTCATCTATGCAAGGGACATCCTCAGGGGACATAAATGATGCTGATATTATTTGTATCACTTTATTGTTTGCTTTCATTGTGATTTTTATGGTCAGGGGTTTTATGTACTCTTTTTGATTATTATACTGCTAACCTGCCCTGCCAGCTATTTTATTCAAGTAGAAGCATCTGCTTGAGTAACCTTAATTGTAATTTGCATGTGCTTTGATCTCTGAAGAAAGATCCACTTTCAGGTCACTTTTCAGAGAGCATTTGACATGCAGTGAGCAGGCGTTTTTTTGGGACCTGGTGACATCAGAAGGAGCACAGGAGTGGTCTTCATTCGTTCTTTCCATCTGTAGCCGATTGTCATTTGATGCCTGTATATCTCATCTTAAATGTGAGTTCAACTACGGTTTTAGAGAATAAAAAGATTATTGGTTTATCAGTATACCTGCGCAATGAGGCCACTTTGTTTTATGTTTTCTATGGTTTTTGGGAGGACTGTTGATCTGGAGATTTAAGCAGTTCCTGGGAAGTGAAGTGCCTACTAAACAGAAATAAGAATCCTCTTTTCCCATTGGACGATTCCCATTGAGATGATTGCGCTTCTGTAGACGAAGGGAAATCAGCATAGAAAACTGCCTCCCCCTTGGTGATTTACTACATGCGTTTTTATCTGTACATCTATGGTAAGAGTCAGTGTTTTTGGGTGTTGGTGACGGTTCCCCTCCTCCTCTACGTATGAAATGGATTATGACTATTCCTTCTTCTGCCTTTGGATGTGATCATCATATCTGAGGATATCGTATTTTGAAGCCATTCACTATTTTCTTGTTTATGAACTTTTTTATATATTTTGTTTGTTTTGAATAGAGCGCTATATCATTGTTCATATATCTTTATATATTGTTTCCAGCAATATTTGTGTTAGCAGCTATTTTTGTTTTATATAGATTGATTTTGCTTTTTAGCGCAACAAATTTTTTCACTTTTTCTAGTGAGCAGGCATTGTATAGCCTCCTCAATGTTTGCTTTGACTCCTTGAATCCTACAGTGGATCGCCACACCCTCGTGCATTACACACAGTTGTGGAGAGCTTGCAGAGCAGCCCTATTCATTTGAATGGGTTGTGTTTGGTGAGCGCTTTGCACGCTGAAAGCAACAGGGGCTATACATTTCCGTAAATAATTGTGCCCTTGAAGTCTGTACACCCATGGTTGCTGTTGGGTGGAGTCATTGGGGGCAGTAAAAATGTAGCTCAACTACTGGTGTGAACTAGTCCAAATGGATAGTTAATTTGGGCCAACTTGGTCCAAATGAACTATTTTTTATTTAATTTTTTCAATCCAAACAAATATTATTTATTAAAGATTCATCATATATTGCCATTACAATACAGTGTAAAACACAGTGAAGCTGTATCCACCAATGAAGTCAGATCACATTAACCACATCAATGCAATAACATCATCAGACAAATTAAATTCTGTCACAGATCGTAAGAGTCAAACTATTATCATGCACGTACACTTCCTTCATTCCTCATAAAGATATAAAACATTTTCCAGCATTGAGCCTAAGCAACCTGTCCATGATTAGATCCATTGGGACATCCATCCACTGTGCCCATATTCTTCGTATTTAGGAGTACTGCCTCTATTTTGGTAAATAATCTTCTGCATTCATAACACCTTGCCTATATTTCTCACCCATTCCCCTATTGTTGAAGGGTCCTCCGACTTCCAATGTATCATGATCAAGTTCTGTGCCTGGAATAGAACTCTATGTATAGCCTCTCTCAGGGCTGGCCCTACCATATGTCCCGTGGGTCCATGGGACCCAGGCGGTAATTTGAGAAGGGTGGCAGGCAATTCAGGGGTGAACTGGGCCGGTGGGAATGTGCTGGGAGCTTCAGTGTTCAGTGTAGCTTCTCTGCTGCTGCTGAAGCTGCAAGCTTGTTTTCATTGCCGGCCCGCGCACCACCTGTAGCACAGAGCCAACAGGGTTTTGGGGCACTTCCTTTGGCCCTGTCACTGGCTGTGATAAGTCGATGTCGGATAGGTCATGGTGGTGAGCAGGGGCCAAAGTCCTTCAGCGGCCGCTGCTGCTCCATCCTCCGGATCATCCCTGATGTCAGTGTGTGCATAGCGGGTGACAACCGACTCGGTGAAGCTGCCCTACAAGGAGGGTATCAGCACACTGCTCCATCCAGCATTGCCTGAGCCAGCTTGTGACACACATTGTTTCTCCCACCCCTCTCTCCCTGCAGGTGTGCTGCATCTGTGAAGATGAAAAGGTGGCGGGAAGATTAAACAAGCAGCTGACTGCCACTTTAAAGTCGCTGACTGTGAGGCCCCACCCGGACCATCCAAGTGAGTGAGCTGAGCACTGTCACTGACCAGACCCTGACCCCTCTCTCTGCCCCCTTCCTCTGTCCCCCCTCCCCCTCTCTCCCTGCCCCCTCTCTCTCTGCCCCGTCCCCCTATCTCTGCCCCCATCAACCCTGAGACTACATTCCCCCCATGGTCCTTGGCAAAATTGTCCCTGAATGGCAGTTTTGAAATGTGGTCACCCTACCAGGGGGGCAGGATGGCAGTTTCCCCCCCAGGCCGCTCTGATTCCCCATACAAAGGGCGCACTGCTTTACTCAGGCTGCGCATGTCCTCCATCCCCTCCCTGGCTCAGCCAATGGCAGGCAAGTGTCAGTAGCTGAGCAGGCTACTCAGCTCACTTCGCATGGAAAAGATAGTTTTGGGTGCAAAAGTATATAGGCTATCGAGCAGCCACTGGTGTTGATGGAGGTCAGGGCCAGTGGGCTGCTTGTCAACCTCACCAACTGGTGCATGTTCTGGGACAGCACTGGGGTGGACCTGGGCACTTGCACGGGGGAGGAAGACACTGGCATATGCATGGGGGGGCCAGCATTTCATTTTTGGACCCAGGCAGACCAATGTGTTGGGCCAGCCTTGGCCTCTCTGGTATATATTTCCCAATCGTATTCTTCCAATATACTCAATAGGCAAGCATTTGGGTATAGGGGAAGGGACACTTTAACCGATTGCCGACCAGTGCACAGCGATATACGGCTCAATGACACGGCTGCGCAAATGGGCGTACAGGTACATCCCCTTTAAGAAGCAGCATTGTGGGTGTGCCATGTGCTCTGTGACTGTGCCCATGGGACCTGCGGACTCGATGTCTACCGGTGTCCCGTAATCATGTCACGGAGCAGCAGAACGGGGAGCTGCCTATGTAAACAAGGCATTTCACTTGTCTGCCTAGTGACAAGACAGAGATTTACTGCTCCCTGTCATCGAGAGCAGTGATCGCTGTCATATCCCAGGTAGCCCACCCCCCACAGTTACAATCACTCCCTAGGACTAGACATGTGCATTTCATTTCGTTCCGAATCGAAATTCGGACGGATTTTCATTATTCGGACATTCGGATGCATCCGAATTACCGAATTACAATGCTAACGAATTCAAACGAAATTCGAATCAAATTCGAAAAATGACATTTTGTGACCCGACTTTGGGGCCATGTATCTCGGGGTCACTTATAGCTAGGAACTCCAAATTTGGTATGCAAACACAGTAGAACTAGTGTTTGCACCAGGTGACCCCGAGTTATGGGGCCCCAAAGTCGGGTCACAAAATGTCATTCTCTGCTGCAGAAAAGTGCTTGACATTTTCGAAAATATTTTGGGACCCGAATTTAGGGCCATGTATCTCAGGGTCACTTGGTGCTAGAAACCCCACATTTGGATATGTTGCAGTGCTACTGTGTTTGCATACCAAATTTGGGGTTCCTAGCTATAAGTGGCCCGGAGATACATGGCCCCAAAGTCGGGTCGCAAAATGTCATTCTCATCTGCAGAAAAGTAATATAAATGAAATAAGATGTGTGTGTTTTTTTGCACTGTACACTGCAAGTATGAGAAGTTGATGTGACAGATGTATATAAGTAACTAACCATCTTCCAAAATTTCTAATTCAAATAGAAAAGATTAGAAAAAATATATAATTTAATAGAATAAAATAGAAAGAATATACAACCATCTTCTGAAACTGAAATTTCAAATAGAATAAATTTGAATTTCGAATAGTATGAATTCAAAATTTTTAATTAATTAATTTTAAATATGGATAGAAAAGATTATAATAAAATAGAAAATAGACTAGAAAAATGATAAAACAGAATAGAATATATTATATTTTATTCTGTTCTGTTCTATTGTTTTCCTAGTCTATTCTTTTATATTCTATTAAAATCTTTTCTATTAAAATCAAAATCATTATATACTAAATTCGAATGGATGGTGGTTTTATAATATATATATATATATATATATATATATATATATATATATATATATATATATATATTTCTTTCCGACATTTGAATTTCGTATAGAATTAATTCGAATTTGAATAGAAAAGATTAGAATGGAAATAGAGAATAGACTAGAACAATAATAGAACAGAATAGAATATAGATACTATCTATTTCATTTTTAATTTATTTTGCAGATTACTATTTGTTTCCATTAGATCTTCTGCAGACTATTAGCATCTATTTAAATTTTTTGCAGAATATAACTAAACGAAATTAATTAATTAACGAATTAAAACGAAACGAAACTAAACAAATTTTTTTCCTTTTGCACATGTCTACCTAGGACACACTTAACCCCTTGATCGCCCCGTAGTGGTTAATCCCTTCCCTGTCGGTGTCATTTATACAGTAATCAGGGCATTTTTATAGCACTGATCGATGTATAAATGACAA
The DNA here is from genome assembly GCF_037356315.1 of Lithobates pipiens. NCBI lineage: Eukaryota > Metazoa > Chordata > Amphibia > Anura > Ranidae > Lithobates > Lithobates pipiens. The sequence goes on from NW_027507788.1 coordinate 116,128,822, forward strand.
AAGTGTCTGATGTGTCCGTCAGAATCTCGCAGTCACAATAAAAAAAAATAATAATAAAAATGCCATAAAAGGATCCCCTATTTTGTAGACGTGATAACCTTTGCGCAAACCAATCAATATAAGCTTATTGTAATTTTTTTTTTTCACCAAAAATTTGTAGAAGAATACGTATCGGCCTAAACTTAGGAAAAAATTTGCTTTTTTATGGGGATATTTATTATAGAAAAAAGTTAAAAATATTGCTTTTTTTTCAAAATTGTTGCTCTTTTTTTGTTTATAAAGCAAAAAATAAAAACTGCAGAGGTGATCAAATAACACCACAAAAAGAAAGCTCTATTTGTGGGAAAAAAAGGACGTCAATTTTGTTTGGGTGCAACGTCGCACAATTGTCAGTTAAAACGACGCAGTGCCAAATCGCAAAAAGTGCTCTGGTAAGTAAGGGGTAAATTCTTCTGGGGCTGTACTTAAACACTGACCTGACTTTATTCACCATCCCCGCCCAGTAGGATTGTAGTTTTGGGCACCTCCAAAAAAGGTGAATTTGGTCATTGTGATCACGCTTACACCATGTATATGTAGACTCTGTTTGCAGATTCATCAATTGAAGTCTATTGGGAGTGTAATATACCCACAATAGTCAACCTTTGAGTCACATTCAATGAACACATATCCATGGCCTGAAAGGCCTCCACCCATTGCTCCCCCTCAAGTCTGCCCACATCACATTCCCACCGCTCCTTCAATCTCGAGGGATGCTGCCTCAGAAAGGACTGTAAGAGCATGACATAGCTTTGTGATATAAAGCCTTTGGATGTGTGAGCATTCCTAATGAGACTGAATATCGGGGTAGGGGATTAATGCCATTTTGAGGTTTTACTCTCCAAATTAACTATTTAAAGTAAAAGTAAAGTAAACATGGAGCTAGGCCTTAAAGAAAGACCTGACTTTTAGGGCCTATTTACACTTTTTTTGGTGCATTAATGTGAGTTACATTAAGACAACCCATTGAAAATAATGGGCTACCAATGCCCCAAACATCCCAGACATTGCTAAGGCCTGTGCTGCCTGCTGGTGACGCAAAGGATCCACCTACTTCTGTGTTATATTGAACTTTGTGCTTATGTACATGACTTTTGTTGAGGTAGAACTATTTTTCTCTCCATACAAGTCAATGGGAATACAAAAGCATCTAGAGAGCCTGTTCACACCATCTGTGCTGGGATGTGCTGGACAATCTTGTCCTATGGGGTCCCAACACAAAGACGAAGCGATTCTCCTTGTTTTCTATAAAACCGTCAGCACCATTGCATTGCAGTTTTGTGCAATGAAAAAAATACTGCATGCAACATGTTGCAAAACAACCTAGTACATATCAATGCCACTGTAATAAATAGAATTGAATTAAATGTCACTTGTGACATTTCAATAATGTAACAAAAAAGAAAAAAAAAGTAAACAGTGCTAAGTGCTAGGATTGGTGCACTGACATTGTTCCTCCCAGCGCACCTTAATGGCCATACTTTCAGTGCACTTACTCGTGTGAATGAGCGCTAAAGCAATTTAGAAGATCAAAAAACTGTCATGCAGAGGTCAAATGCAAGCTGAATGTACATGAAAGATTGCTGCATTTGCTCAGCAACATAAGCCATTAGAATTTTTTTTAGAACCACTTAAAGGTGTTGCAAACCTTCACATGTACCTAGTGAAGTGAACAGCCTCAGACGATACACAGAGATGAAACAAATCTCCCTACATAAGTCTTACTTGTATATCTGCTGTCTTCACCTTTCTACACTCCTTGAAAAATACAGATCGTGTTAGAAATCATTCTTCATCTTTCAGCAGTGGGTGGGGAGTCTAGATTCACTGTCAGGCTGGGCTCAGCTCTTCCTTCTCAAAGCTACCCGCTCAGTTGTCGGCTAATTGCCAGCTCCTATCTCTCCACAGTGACTCACCCTGTTGATATCCTGCTCATCAGTCCTGCCTACTTAAGTCATCCAGTCCAGATGATCTCTGCCTTCGCCTTGGTCACATCTCTAGAGAAGCTCTCCCATGTTGCTGTTGAAGACTTGCTTGGCTGACATTTCTTCTGGCTCCAGATTCTGCTTGCTGTTCTACTACGCTCATCTCTGACTGAGGAAAAGATGATCCGCACTCTGGGGATTGCTCTTAAAAAATGTTGTATTTATTAACAAGCCACAGTGACCAAACGCAAATACGAAAGGTTGACGCGTTTCAGTCTATAAGGCCTTAGTGGGTTATGACTAAATCCACTGTGATTTGCCTTTTGGAAATAACCCCCATAGTGTCAGGAGTATATAGCCCAGCATCACAGATAGGGTATACAGCCGAACATCACAGATAAGGTATACAGCCCAGAATCACAGATAGGGTATACAGCCCAGCATTACAGATAGGGTATATAGGTCAGCATCACAGATACGGTATATAAGTCAGTATCACAGATAGGATATACAGCCCAGCATCCCAGATCAGGGTATATAGGTCAGCATCAAAAATAGGGTATACAGCCCAGCATCACAGATTGGGTGTATAGGTCATAATCACAGATACTGTATATAAGTCAGCATCACAGATAGGATATACAGACCAGCATCCCAGATCAGGGTATATAGGGCAGCATCACAGATAGGGTATACAGCCCAGCATCACAGATAGGGCATACAGCCCAGCATCACAGATCAGGGTATATAGTGCAGCATCACAGATAAGGTATATAGGTCAGCATCACGGATAGGTTATACCGCCCAGCATCACTGATAGGTAATACTGCCCAGCATCACAGATAGGGTACATACTGCATCCCCCACCGCAGGGCTCACAGCACCCCACCCCCGGTGTGGGGCTTGCAGCACTGACAGCACCCCCCACCCCTGCTGCAGGGCTGGTGGCACTTACCCCCAACTCCAGCACAGGGATCGCTGCACTTACCCAACCCCCCTCCCGCAGGAGGTCCGGCACTTAGTGGCAGTGGCGGTATGCTCTCCTCTCCTCCTCCCTGGTTCTATGTGGGCTGCTGTGGTGTGGTGTCAGCTGTGGCTCCAGCTCCAGCGTGTCTCCTCTTCCAAAGCACTAGGCATCCAATAGAATCATCTGGCGCTTTGGCCAATCGGGAAACAGGTCTCATAGACCTGTCGCCTGATTGGCAGGGAGGAACTGTAGCGTGACCATAGTGAAAATTCCCTATGTGCCCAAAGCCCACCCTATTTTGAAGCCTATTGGAGCCTCTGGCTTTAATTAATATTATTATACAGGATTTATATAGCGCAGCGCTTTGCAACATAAGGGCAGACAGTACACTTGCAATACAAATCAATACAGGATGGATCAGAAGGCCCTGCTTGTTAGAGCTTACAATCTAGAAGGGAGGGTCAAGTGGAACAAAGGGTAATAACTGGGGGGGGTGAGCTAATGGAGAAAATGAAAATATAGTTGTTAGGTGTGGGTAGGGTAGGCTTCTCTGAAGAGAATGGTTTTCAGGGATCGTCTAAAAGCTAATAGAGTAGGAGATTGTCAGGGCTGGCTTAGCCCTTGCTTCTCTGGGCTGGCCGCTCAGCTGTCGGCTAATTGCCAGCTCTCTTCTCTCTCCACAGTTACCAGCTGTTCCTGATGATGCTCGTCTGACCTGCCTACTTAAAGCCTTCCAGCTCAATTCACCTCTGCCTTCGCCTTGGCCACATCACTAGAAACCATCTCCTGCAGTTTGTTTAAAGACTGGCTTGCTGACATCCCTTCTGGCTACTCATCCTGCTTGCTTTTCCTCTACTTGTATCCCTGACTTTTGGCCTGGCTGATTACCCGATCTGGCTACTGGACTCTGGCTATGCTTGACTACACTTTTTCTATTTACCTTTTTATTTTTATTAATAAACAAGTGTGATTTAATTGTACTTCTGTCTCAGTCTGATTCCTGGTTTCTGACAGAGATAAGCAGACAGATTGGAGTAAAGCATTCTATAGGATTGGAGAGGCTTTGGAAAAGTCCTGGAGGCGAGCATGGGAGGAGGTGACAAGGGTGCAAGAGAGCAGGAGGTCTTTAGAGGAACAAAGAGAATGAGTAAGTTGGTATTTAGAGGCTAGGCTAGTGTGATGTAGCTGGGGGCTAAATCGTGGATGGCTTTGTAAATAATATAGACTATTTAGAGGTAAGCCAATGAGAAGGAATTTCCAGTAGTCACGGGGAGAGATGATCAGCAAGTGAATTAAGAGCTTTGTTGTGTCATTGGTTAGAATGAGGCATATTTTGGAGATGTTGCAGAGGTTGAGGTGGTGAGATTTGGACAGTGATTGAACGTGGTGCGTAAAGGAGAGTTCAGAGTCCAGGACTACACTTAGAACCTTGACATGAGAGGATGGGCTTATAGTTGTGCCATCGATTTTTACAGTTAGGTCAGGGGAAGGGAAAGGGGCATATGGGGGAAGAAAAATTATAAGTTCGGTTTTGGATAGATTGAGTTTGAGGAAGTGGTGTGACATCCAGACTGATATATCTGATAGTAAATTAGTTATACGTGAGGAGACAGAGGGAGTGAGCTGAGGGGTAGAGAAATAGATTTGGGTGTCAACGTAGAGGTGGTATTGGAAGCCATAGGAGGCTATCAGCTGACCCTGGGAGGACGTTTAGATTTAAATTGGGAGAGGTCCAAGTACAGAACTTTGGGGGACCCCAACAGAGAAAGGAAGAGGAAAGGAGGAAGTAGAGTTGTAAGAAACGCTAAAGATGCAGTTGGATAAGTAGGAAGAGAACCATCGAATAGTACAGTCACAAGACCAAAGGCGTGGAGTTTGAGGAGAAGGGGGTGGTTAACAGTATCGAAGGCAGCAGAGAGGTCCAGGAGTAGGAGTACAGAATAGTGTCCATTGGATTTGGCCGTTAGTAGATCATTTGTTAGTTTTAGGAGAGCAGTTTGAGGACTAGGGATGAGCCGAACACCCCCCGGTTCGGTTCGCACCAGAACCCCATTGAAGTCTATAGGACTCGAACGTTGAAAATAAAAAGTGCTAATTTTAATGGCTAATATGCAAGATATTGTCCTAAAAAGGGTTTGGGGACCTGGCTCCTGCCCCAGGGGACATGGGTCAATGCCTAAAATGTTTTTCGGGAGCACTGATTTTAATGACGATTAAAGTGAAAAAAAAGTGAAATATTCCTTTAAATATCATGCCTGGGGGGTGTCTGTAGTATGCCTGTGAAGTGGCACGTGTTTTCCGTGTTTACAACAGTCCCTGCACAAAATGACATTTAACAGAAAAAAAGTCATTTAAAACTGCTTGCGGTTTTAATGTAATATCTGGTTCCGGCAATATGGATGAAAATCATTGAGAAAAATGGCATAGGTAGCCCCCCTGCCCATTATCAGCCCCTTTGGGTCTTGTGCGGATATTAAGGGGAACCCCTTACCCATATTAAAAAAAGGAAAGGCGTGGGGCCCCCAGACCCTATATACTCAGAACAGGAGTATACAGGCGGTGCAAACAAGACAGGTACTGTGTAGGTTTGTTCTGTTAAGTAGAATCTGTTTGTAATTTTGAACTGGTACATTTTTAAAGTGGAGCTCCAGTCAAAAAATCTTTTTTTAAGCTTTTTGGAAAACATAGGGAAGGGTTATCACCCTTGTATAATTTGTTTTGCCGTCCGTCTTTTTTCATCTCACTTCCTGTTGTCTCCTTCCGTTTGCAAGTAGGAGACGTTTGTAAGTTGGATGTTTGAAAGTAGGGGCCTGCCCTATATGCTCTGCAGAAATTTGGGCCTAAGGTGTCGGTGTTGCCACAACACTGTAAGCCCTCAAAGTAACTCTTGGTAGGCGCTGGAGAGCCCTGCTAAAAACAATTATATCAAGAATTGTAATTACATTCCATTGTTGAACAGTGGTAGAAAAATAAGGCCTTTGGTGGTTGTGGTGGTGGTAGTGGGGCTGGTGCCACAACACTGTAAGTCCTCACAGTTACTCTCGGTGGGCGCAGGAATGGGCCCTGCTGTGAAATATTATATCAAGAATTGTAATTACATGCCCCTGTTAAACAGAGGCTGAAAAATTGGGCCTTAGGCACTGAGTTGCTGGTGCCACAACACTGCAACCTCTCCCAGATACTCTAGTTGGAGTGCAGGAATGAGCCCTGCTGCAAAGCATTGCATCAAAAATTGTAATTGCACGCCCCTGTTAAACAGGGGCTGAAAAATTGGGCCTATACACTGCAACCTCTACCATATACTCTAGTTGGAGTGCAGGAATGAGCCCTGCTGCAAAGCATTGCATCAAAAATTGTAATTACACGCCCCTGTTAAACAGGGGCTGAAAAATTGGGCCTTAGGCACTGGTGCCACGACACTGCAACCTCTCCCATATACTCTAGTTGGAGTGCAGGAATGAGCCCTGCTGCAAAGCATTGCATCAAAATTTTTAATTACAAGCCCCTGTTAAACAGGGGCTGAAAAATTGGGCCTTAGGCATTGGTGCTGGTGCCACAACACTGCAACCTCTCCCATATACTCTATTTGTAGTGCAGGAATGAGCCCTGCTTAAACAGGGGCTGAAAAATTGGGCTGGTGGCATCACCCAGAACCAAAAATGTTCTTCCAAGATATCAGCGGAGGAGGAAGAGGATAGACAGTCAACATAAAAGGACAGCCACTCAGTATCAGCATAGGCAGTCTTGCAGGGATGTGATATTTTTTAAAAAATTATTCGGTTACATCAGCTTCAGGTGCTTGGTAGCTGGTGGTGATCCAAGACTGATTCATCTTTATGAAGGTCAGTTGATCAACCGAGTCGGTGGACAGGCGCACGCTGTGATCGGTTACAAAGCCACCAGCAGCACTGAAGGTGCGTTCTGAAAGAACGCTGGATGCAGGACAGGCCAGTAGCTCAATTGCATACTGTGCAAGCTCTGGCCAGTGATCCATCCTCAAGACCCAGTAAGCCAGAGGATTTTCGGTGGGAAAGGTGTCCACGTCTGACCTTGCCCCTAGGTATTCCTGCACCATGTAAATCAGACGCTGGCGATGGTTGCTGGAACCGATCATACCTTGGGGCTGCGGACTAAAAAATTGTCTGAACGCATCGGTCAGACGGTCACCTTCTCCACCGATCCTTCTGACCGATGCGACAGCAACACGTTGTCCAGGACCAGGAGTTTATAACCTCCCAGTCTCTGGGAATGCGTTGCACAGGCCTTTCTGCAAGACCTCCCAGAGGTGTCTCATCCTCTGCGATAGCAAGATAAGGTCGGCAACCTTACCCTTGTACCGTGGATCAAGGAGAGTGGCCAGCCAGTAATGGTCCCACTCCTTGATCCAAAGAATACCAGGATCCTTCCGCAGGCTTTGCAGGATCAGGGAGGTCATGCAGCGTAGGTTAGCTGAGGCATTTGGTCCGGAGTCCTCTGGGTCACTAAGGACAACATGATCCGCAGCCACCTCCTCCCAGCCACGTAGAAGTCCATGGGTTTCTTGGGACTGCAAATCATCCCTAAAAGACTGCTGCTGCTGATGCTGAGTGCCAGGCTCCACCTCCATGCTGACACAATCCTCCTCCTCCTCCTCGTCCTCTTCCTGTGTGATGGGTGGGACAGCAGGAACACTGTCTGGATAAAGGGGGCCTTGAGAGGCAAGGAAGTCCATTATTCCATGCAGCTTAAGGTCCAAGAGGTGGACAAGAGGTGCAGTGTCACTGATGCATGCACTGTCACTGCTCACCATCCTTGTGGCCTCCTCAAATGGTGACAGGACAGTGCATGCATCCCTGATCATGCCCCACTGGCGTGGTGAGAAAAAACCAAGCTCCCCTGACCCTGTCCTGGTGCCGTAGTCGCACAGGTACTCATTGATGGCCCTCTGCTGTGTGTGCAGGCGCTGCAGCATGGCCAACGTTGAGTTCCACCTGGTGGCATGTCACATATAAGGCGGTTCTTGGGCAGGTTCAACTCCTTTTGGAGCACAGCCAGCCGAGCACTGGCATTAAATGATCGGTGGAAATGCACACAGACTTTCCTGGCCTGCTCCAGGACATCCTGAAAGCCTGGTACCTGCCCAAGGACAGAGAACTGGAAGAGGCCATGGAGGAAGAAGAAGAGGAGGGGGTGGAGGAGAGAGGTGTGTCACAACCAGTAGTAGCATTTTGGAGGCGTGGTAGCGGAACAACCTCCAACACTACTGCACCTTGTCCTGCATCCTTCCCAGCTGCCAGAAGAGTGACCTAATGGGCCGTGAAAGACAGGTAATGTCCCTGTCTGTGCCTGCTGGACCATGAGTCAGCGGTAATATGCACCTTACCGCTGACCGCCCTCTCCAGCGAGGCAAGGACATTGCCTTCCACATGCCGGTAGAGAGCCGGAATCGCCTTCCGTGAGAAAAAGTGGTCTACCAACTGAAAAGGCAGCAGTTGAAGTGCGAGCAATTTAGCCAAGCTAGCATTCAACCGCTGGGCATGTGGATGGCTGGGAGTGAACTTCTTTCTACGGTCCAGCAGCTGGGGCAGGGAAATTTGCCTGCTACAATCGGACATGGGTGTACTGCTAGCAGAGTGCCCACAAGCACTTGGCTGTGACACACCTAATTCTACACCTTCACTCCTCTCAGCGCAGGTTTCAGAGAGGAAGGTCTAGTGGGTTTGGCGACCCCAGCTGATGAGGAGCAAGGAGAGGTCCGCTTTGTTCTTTGGTGTGGGTCTTTGAGGTAAGCTTGCCAATGAGCTGCATGGCAGGTCAACATATGTCTGGTCAAGCATGTGGTTCCCAAGTGGCTGATGTTTTGGCCACGCGAGATACGCTTGAGACATATGTTGCAAATAGCAGCGGTGTGATCTGATGCACTGGTCTCAAAAAAGGCCCACACCAAAGAACTTTTAGAATAACGTGCAGAGGCAGCGCCCTGCACAGGCGGAGCTCTGCGGTGTGATTCAATTGGTGTGCCGCCCCTAAGCTGGCCCTCGGAGGGCATCCTGCCTCGTTGGAGATGTGACTCCTCCTCCTCCTAGCAGGCACCCACGTGGAGCCTGTCAGAAGCTACATACAGAGCGACCAGTTTAAATACAAGTTGGAACACTCTGCAGCAGACTGAGAGGATGAACTCACAGTGCTTATAATAATTATTTTTATATTACTTATGATAATTAACCCCACCCAGGCCCATTCTGAAACTTCTCTCCTACATGTAAAAATCATAATTTTTTTTATGCTAGAAAATCATTCAGAACCCTCAAACATTATATATTGTTTTATCAGACACCCTATGGAATAAAATGGTGGTCTTTGCAACTTTTTCTATTACACGATATTTGCGCAGCAATTTTTCAAACTTTTTTTTGGAAAGAAACTGTTTCATTCATAAAAAAAACACTAAAGTTAGCACGATTTTTTTGTAGTGTACTAAGCGATGCTTTAAATTTTTTTACAGGTTACATGTTTAGAGTTACAGAGGAGATCTAGTGCTAGAATTATTGCTCTCGCTCTAACGATCGTGGTGTATGTAACCTGTGTGTATCTGGCTCTGATACTAACCAGTGCCTACCCAGGGGCTGACTAGTATCTCTCGCCAGCCTGTCCCCAGACACCCTCTCACCTGCTGATCTGTGAATGGGGGAATCACTCCCACAATGTTATTGTGTTCTGCCAGTGAATACAATGATTAGTGTTGCTAACTATAGCTGGCAGCACTGATTGTTTTGGGGAAAACCTGACAGGCTGGTTGTACTCAAGTTGGTTAATAGGTTGACTTGTGTAAAACCAGCTAGCCCATACATAGATCGACTATGGCTGGTCTCTGCCTAATTAGTGTAATTTCAATCCATGTATGGCCCGCTTAACCACTACGCAGTCCCTAATCATCCTTCCACAAACCTTTACATTTTTCCCAGATTACTTCATCCTCCTCTCCTATACATAGTGCCCACTGTCATACTCTCCCCACTTCTCTCCTATACATACTGCTCACTGTCATACCCTCCACACATTTCTCCTATACATAACGCCCGCTGTTGTATCCTACACACTCCTCTCCTGTACATAGTGCCCGCTGTCATACACTTCTCTCCTGTACATAGTGCCCACTGTCATACCCTCCACACATTTCTCCTATACATAACGCCCGCTGTTGTATCCTACACACTCCTCTCCTGTACATAGTGCCCGCTGTCATACACTTCTCTCCTGTACATAGTGCCCACTGTCATACCCTCCACACTCCTTTCCTATACATAGTGCCCACTGTCATACCCTCCACACTCCTCTCCTGTACATACTACTCACTGTCATACCCTCCATACTCCTCTCCTATACATAGTGCCCACTGTCATACCCTCCACACTTCTCTCCTATACATAGTGCCCACCATCATACCCTCCACACTCCTCTCCTGTACATACTACTCACTGTCATACCCGCCATACTCCTCTCCTATACATAGTGCCCACCTTCATACCCTCCCTCCACACTCCTCTCCTGTAATTACTGCTTACTGTCCTACTCTCCACACTTCTCTCCTGTACATAGTGCCCACTGTCATACCCTCCACACTCCTGTACATATTGCTGACTGTTATACCCTCCACACTCTTCTATTATACATAGTGCCCAATGTCATACCCCCTACACTCCTCTGCTGTGCATACTGCCCACTGTCATACCCTTCACACTCCTCTCCTGTAGATAGTGCCTTCTGCCATACTCTCTGCATTCCTCTCATGTACATAGTGCCCACTGTTAGACCCTCCACATTCCTCTCCCTCACCTGCACATACTTCCCACTTTTATACCATCCATACTCCTCCCCTATGCCTCTTACTCACAAAAACTGTTCTTTAAAATTATACTAAATATCCTCAATGTTACCAGCTCTAGAATAGGCACACTTTTGTTAGTTCAACTAAAGGAAATCTCACAGTCCTCATATTTTCTGCCCCATTATTAGTACTTATTTAATTTTTAATTTTGTAATTACTAATGTGATGTATAGAGGAACATAGGGGATGTCAGCTACTCTAAATATAGCACTTGTAAAAAAAAGTGTCCCTGAAAATATTTTTGAAATGTTGACAACTATGCACTTAGGCACAGGATCAGTAGGGGCCCCATGAGAGGCTCCTGTGATATTAAAGCGGTAGTAAACTTTTCTAACATTACAAATTTTTAGAGGCCCTGGGGTAGGTTATGCCATAATGTACAAGTATTCGCAGCATATTAGCACATTAGGGTACACTTAAATTGTCAGACTGAGCCCTCCAGTGCTGTGCTGTGATCAATCTGGCGGGTCCCAGGCACTTCCATCTTCACCCGGTCTTCCTTCTGGGTTCTGTGCCTTCGGTCACTTGCTGTCATGAACCAGATGTGACCAGAACTGTGTGACTGCGACAAGTGAACCAGACACAAATAAGTGAAGGTAAATTTATTAAGCAAACGCATATAAATGTGAACACACCACCAATACAAACGAAGTGAACAAACTAACAACCAAACAGTGCAGATAAGCAAGTAAACCAGTATAATGTAACAAAAGGGAGAACCAGAATCGTAGTCAAGCCAGGCCGGGGTCATAAATAGGAGGTAAGCAGAATAGGGGGACAAGGAGAGAGGGAACAGGTACAAGAGGCAGGATACAGGAAACAGGGATCGGGGATCAGGTAACAGGTAACAGGTAACAGGTAACAGGTATCAGGTAACAGGTAACAGGTAACAGGTAACAGGTAACAAACAGGCTGCAGGTCAGGGCTCAAGGACAATACCAAGGCGAAGTGTATATGAACTTGCCGGGTATGTATAATGGCTGCTGTCAGTCATGTGACACCTGACTGCAGAGGGCAATACCTGCTCCATACTGCCAGGATCCCTCCGCTGGTGGACACCAGTACTGCGGACCAAAGATGACATAATTCCAGCAGGAGACACCTGCTGGTGGATCGCAGTACTGCATGCCAAATGATTGATATTACCAGCGGAGGGAACCTTTCCTGACACTTGCCTTGGCCAGGCTGCATTGATGTCATTGCCACACATGCTAATGTGCATCCTCTTCCTCTCATCCCCCCCCTTTCTCTCTCATCCTCCCTCCCTCCACCCCTCACTCCTCTTTCTTCCCCTTTCTCTCTCTATCTCTCTCTCTGTTTCTCTCTCTGTCATTCTCCCTCTCTCTCTTTAATTTAATTTGTTATAACAAAAAATAGCATTTTTTTTTATTTATTGTTTATAAAAGGCCCCACCAAAATCCTCAGCACCAGGCCCATGATGTTCTTAATCTGGCCCTGGCTGGAGCACAGACACTCAATGGAATGACGCAGCCTTACCACAACGGGTCCGCATGGGCCTCTCGGAAGGACTGAAGGACGAGCTTGCTCGTGTTGGCATTCCCGATACCCTTGAAGGCCTAATCTCCTTAGCTATCCAAATAGACTGCCGGCTCCAAGACCGCCAATCTGAACACTCCTCCCAACAAAGACGCCCGGTTTGGATGACTGCATAAGTTGAACTTATGCCTTTACTGTGGCAGATCAGGTCACTACGTGAACAACTGTCCTGTCAAGACATGTAAGTGCCTCTCCTCTGTTCCTGACAGTCCTTCATCCTTACCTGCCAACACAAACCACCTAGCTCCCCCTCTCTCATTGTAGTTCAGGGGAAAGACGGTCTCAATTAATGCCATCATTGATTCCGGAGCGTGCAGTTGTTTTATTGATGCCACTTTTATCAGCCAACAAGCCTTGCCCCTTTGGGAGAAGACATATGGACTTTCCGTCTATCTGGCTAATGCTTCCCGCATAAAATCAGGTCAAGTGACCCAGGAGACCTTGCCTTTGTCTGCTATCACCGTTTCCCAACATAAGGAACTTTTGACCTCATCTCCTCTTCTTTGTTCCCCGTGATCTTGGGCATACCCTGGCTCCAAGCCTACAACCCCTGTGTCAATTGGGTCACCGGGGAAGTGAAATTCCAGTCTTCTTACTGCCAAAAGCATTGCCTACTTAGACCCCCTGATCTGTCAACTACTCTTCTGTGCTTGGACATTGACCAGAATCTGTGCCAGTCTGTGCCTGAACCATACCATTAATTTCTTGATGTTTTCAGAAAGCGGGGGGCAGACTCCCTTCCCCGTCCCTATGACTGCCCGATCGAACTGGGCTGAGATTCCATCCGGCCGTATTTTCCCCTTATCTGAAAAAAGAGCAGGAGGCTTTGAAGATCTACATTAATAAAAATCTGGAGAAAGGATTTATCCACCATTCGACCTACCCAGCAGGTGTTGGAATATTCTTTGTCACTAAGAAGGATCAGACTCTTCGCCCTTGTGTGAATTATCGCGAGCTGAATAAAATCTCGGTCAAGAACCACTATACTTTGCCCCTGATACCAGAACTCTTTCAGAAACTAAGATCTGCCGTTATTTTCACCAAATTAGACTTGAGGGGGGCTTACAACCTGGTCTGCATTCGGGCCGGGGATGAGTGGAAGATGGCCTTCTGGACTCGATTCAGCCACTATGAATATTTGGTCATGCCCTTCGGCCTCTGTAATGCCCCCGCTACCTTTCAGCATCTCATTAACAACGTGTTCAGAGACTTTGGACATTTTTTAATCGTCTACTTAGATGACATTTTAATTTTCACTGGATCACTTGACCAGCACCAGAGACATGTTTGCAGAGTTTTATACTGTCTCCGTCAGCACGGACTTTATGCAAAGGCTGAGAAATGCAAATTTGAGCAGCATAACATCCAGTTTCTCGGGCTGAAGATCTCCCCAACAGGTATCAAGATGGATGATCCCCAAAAAGTGTCTGCTATACTTGACTGGCCTGTACCCTTAGATAAAAAAGGGGTACAACGTTTCGTAGGCTTTGCAAACTTTTACAGAAAATTTATTAAAGGTTTCTCTGCTATAATCACTCCCATTACACAACTGACCAAGCAAAACACACGCTTTCACTGGGGCCCGGAGGCCCAAGATGCCTTTGAAAGAAACAAGAGACTTTTCACCTCAGCCACCCTGATCCTTCACTACCATACATCCTGGAAGTAGACACCTCTGAGATAGCTCTGGGAGCAGTCATTTCACAACGGCAAGGCAGTAAGGATTTGATGCATCCTGTGGGGTTCTTCTCTCGGAAACTCTGCTGAGAGAAATTAGGATATCGGTGACCGAGAATTACTTGCCATTAAATCTGCATTAGAAGAATGGAGATACTTGTTAGAGGGCACGTTTCACCCAGTATTGATTTACACCGACCACAAGAACCTAGAATACTTAAGATCGCAAGCTCGTTGGGCTTTATTTTTCTCATGTTTCTGTTTCCACATCACATACCGACCAGGATCAAAGAATGTGAAACCAGATGCGCTCTCGCACATGTATGACAGTCCTAAGGATTTTTCCATACCATACACTATCCTACCTGCAAGCAACTTTTTACTCTTACAAACAGATCGTCTTTCCCAGATGAGAGAAGCATCCACAAACTCTCCAAAACCCCCTGGAATCCCTTTAAGATCCAGAGAGGGTCTTTTTTGGAGGGGGAGTCAAATTTTTGTTTCAGAAACCGTCCTAACACTTCTCCACGATCATCCACTGGTAGGACACTTTGGGGCTCGCAAGACTCTGGAGCTTGTGCAACGCACGTTTTAGTGGCCTGGTATAGGAGAATTCTGCAAAAAATATGTCAGCTTATGTCCTGTCTGCATTTGGAAAACAAGACAACAAGAAACCAAGCTTGGGGGCTTCTAAAACCCCTACCCACACCTGATAGACCATAAAAGATGATCACCATGGACTTTATAGTCGAACTACCATGTTCCGAGGGATGTACAGCCATCTTTGTGGCCGTAGACCGACTATCTAAGATGGCCCATTTTTTACCTTTAAAGGGGACTCCATCCGCTGTTGAAACTGCCCATATATTCATCAAAGAAATTATTAGATTGCATGGGGTTCCTGCTAGCATAGTATCAGATAGGGGGGTACAATTCACTTCTCGTTTCTGGAGGGCCGTGTGAGATTCTGAAGATTGAACTAGCTCTGTCATCAGCTTATCATCCCCAGACCAATGGGCAGACAGAAATAACAAACCCAGACTCTCGAACAGTACATCAAATGTTTCACGTCCTTTGTACAGGATGACTGGGTGTCCCTGCTGCCCCTAGCGGAATTTGCGTATAATAATGCTAGTCACTGGCCACAGGACAGTCCCCCTTTTTTGCCAATTAAGTTTTTAATTTATCATTTCTACCTGATCTTCTCCCAGAGTGTCCGGTTCCAGCAGTCCAGGATACAGTAAACCTCCTCAGCCGCAACAATCAAGTATTGCAGGAGGCAGTAGCCAAGGCCCAGGCAGACAGCAAAAGAGCCTTTGACCGGAAGAAAAGAGGAGAATCTGCAGATCGGCGATCAGGTATGGCTCTCTACTAATAATCTTAAATTAGCCTGTCCTTCGAAGAAACTTGCACCCAAATTTTGGGGACCTTTCCCAGTGAAAAGAAAAATGAATGAAGTTTCTTATGAACTGTCTTTACCTGATTCGCTGAAGATCCATCCAGTGTTTCATGTTTCTCTGTTAAAACCTTCTGTGGCCGATCCTTTCCCCGATAGAGGAGTCAGACTTCCTGAGCCTGTCCTTGTTGATGGAAGTGAAGAGTATGAGGTGAAGGCCATTCTTGATTGTAGAAGGTGGCAAGGGCAAAGACAGTTCCTGATTAAATGGAAGGGTTATGGTCTTGAGAGTAACTCCCGGGAGCCCAATAGTAATGTACATGCTAAAAGGTTCTGCTTTTTTCTCTTCCCACCCTGAAAAGAAGGACTTGTTGGGTGGCCGGAGGCTGCCCCTTGGGAGGGGGCAATGTCAGGGATCCACCAGCACGGGATGTGTGAATATGCGTGCGCGCACGCTGCTGGGCGGGCTGAACATTGGCGCGTGTGTGTGCGCGCCTTAGGCGCGATGGGTGCGTGCACACGCGCTCACGCTGGCGCTATTTGGTGCCAATGGCCCTTTAAGAGGATCACAGCTACACTTGTGCTGCACTGTTTGTCTGCGGCTCTGTACCCAAGTTCTTGATTCCTGCTTGTTTGATCCTGTGATTACCAACCCAGCTCCTGTCTGACCACTCTGACCTCTCCTGTCCCAATTCCGGCTTGCCTGACCCTGCTTATGGACTTCTGCCTGACCTCTGTTGCCAAACCCCTGCCTGCCATCTGACCTTGCTCCAGCCTGCTGCACCTGCTTGCTTGTCTACTTGTTTTGATCAGGCTTGCCTGACTATTCTACCTTGCTTCGAGTGTACTGTATCCTATCCAGGTCCTGTAGCCACTGCTCCGGCATCCGCTGGTCCTCTGGTCGCTGTTATTTCAGCCATCTCCTGCAGTTCCAAGCTTCTTGGAGTATCTTCACGCTGCTTCATGTCAGCCGCTGCAACCTCCTGACACTCCTACCCTGCTGTGCTCACGGGACCACTGTCTCCATTCCAGTGGCCTCTGAAACAGAGTCGTAAGAGAGGTCTTCTCCTACCAAGTCAGGCTCATCACCAGGTACCTAACAATGTCAGTGTGACTTCAGGTGGGACTTGGCTGATATCTGTGCGACTTCATGCACAGGTGTCTATGCAAGCCGCCCTTAAAATCGCTAAAAGTAGTGCAGGAACTACATTTTCAAATCAGAGTGGCACCTCAAAACAGCGTTGCACCGGTTTGAACATTTCCATTGCTGGCAATAGGGTGCGACTTGTCATGTGACGTTGACAATTCAAAGCATTGCTGGTACAATGATCTTTATTGTGTCAACATTTCAAGTGTAAAAAATAAAATAATAATTCCTTGATCACCTCCCAGAGTAGTACAGTGTTACTATGGTAACACTGAACTACTGATTAAAGTACATTAAAAAATTATAAAAAACTTTTTTTTGTTTTTAAAGTTGAAAAAAATTAACATAAAAAAAAAACACAATAACTTTTTTTTTTGTTTGTTTTAACATAATGTCACCAGTCAGTGTCCCTGATCACAACCCAAATAATATACACTTGTTGGCATTTTAGTTTACCAAAGACATGTAGCTGAATACATTTTGGCCTAAATTATTTAAGAAATTAGATTTTTTTTATTGGATATGTTTTATAACAGAAAATAGTGTTACTTTTCTCAACATTTTGAGTCTTTTTCGTTTATATAATAAAAAAATAAACGGTGGTGATCAAATACCACCAAAAGAAAGCTTTTGTGAAAAAAATTATATAAATGTAAATTGTGTACAGTGCTGCATGACAGAGCAATTGCCAGTTAACCACTTGACCTCTGGAAGATTTACCTCACCTTCATGACCAAACCATTTTTTGCAATACAGCAATACGGCACTGCGGTACTTTAACTGACAACAGTCATGCAGTGCTGTACCCAAATAAAATTTATGTTATTTTTTTCTCACAAATATAGCTTTCTTTTGGTGGTATTTGATCACCTCTGCGGTTTTATTTTTTTGTGCTATAAACAAAAAAGACTGACAATTTGTGTTATAAAACATATCCAATAAAGCAATTTGAAAAATCAAAATTTAGGCCAATATTTATTCTGCTATATATTTTTGGTAAAACAAATCCCAATAAGCGCATATTGATTGGTTTGCGCAAAAGTTATAGCGTCTACAAACCATAGGATATTTTTATTTTACTAGTAATGGCGGCGATCAGAGACTTATAGCAGGACTGCAATATTGCTGCAGACAAATCGGACACTAACTGACACTTTTTGGGGACCAGTGACCTTATTACAGTGATCAGTACTAAAAAATATGCACTGTCACTGTATTAATGACACTGACTGGGAAGGGGGTAACATCAAGGGCAATTAAAGGGTTAAATGTGTTCCTAGGCAGTGCTTGTGTACTGTGGGGGGAGGTGCTTAAACTAAGGGAAGGAATAGATCAGTGTACCTGCCTTGCGGGAACACAGGATCATTGCCTTCCCTACTGACAGAACAGCGATCTGCCTTTTTTACATAGGTAGATCGCCGTTCTGCCTGTACACTGAACAATCGACGGAGGCTGGTGGATATTTAGTCTGCGGTAACTGCCACTGGGCTCCCGCTGTTTGTTACCAAGGCAAGATTTGGCAAGCGGCGGCACACGCGCATGCCCCAGATCCGGAAGTGTCGGATTACGTACTAGGTAGGTGATCTGGCACAGAGCGGTATATCTACGGTGGGCGTTTTGCAAGTGGTTAAAGTAGCAGAGTGCTGAATAGCAAAAATAGGATTTTTAAAACAGTTTACCTGTAAAATCCTTTTCTTTGATGTATATCAGGGGACACAGAGCCGTAGTTACTACATGAGTTATATCAGCGTATCAGGTGCTGGACACTGGCACACCCCTTAAGGCATGAACTACCCCATATAACCCCTCCCACTACTGGGAGTCCTCAGTTTTGTAGCCAAGCAATATAAGTGTATAAGAAGAAGGGAGGGACCTCTGTGTCCCCTGATGTACATCAAAGAAAAGGATTTTACGGGTAAGCTGTTTTAAAAATCCTATTTTCTTTTCTTACATCAGGGGACAAAGAGCCTTAGTAATTACTACATGGGATGTCCCATAGCAATGGCAACTGAAGGGGGGGGGGGAGATACAACAAAAAAGAAAGGAAGTCAGAGGACTCATACTGCAGCCTGCAGGACACTGCACCCGAAGGCAGTATCCTCCTGACCCTTAACATCGATATGATAAAAATCTGGTAAACATATGAACTGAAGACCACGTCGCGGCCTTACAGATCTGAGCCACAGAGGCCTGATGATGCACCGCCCAAGAGATACTACTGGTTGAGTGTGCCTTAACATGAAAAGGAGGAACCTTCTTTTTTAAACCATAAGCCTGAATAATGACCTGACTAATCCACTTAGAAATAGTGTGTCTAGACGCTGCCTGTCCTCTCCTTGGACCATCCGGCAGAACAAACAAAATATCTGTTTTACGAACCTGAGTGGTCGCCCTCAAGTACACTCTGAACGCTCTTTCTACATCAAGGGAATGTAGCACTCACTCTTCCCTAGATCGAGGCTCTGGGAAGAATGAAGGAAGAACAATATCTTGGTTATGTGAAAACCTGTCACCACCTTTGGCAGGAATTCCAGATGAGGGCATAACACCACCTTATCCTTATGCATAATCAGATATGGCTCCTTACAAGATAGACCCGAGCTAGATAGAGCTAGTTCAGATACTCTAGCAGAAGAAACGGCAACCAGAAAGACTATTTTTCTAGTCAAAAGAAACAAGGGAATTTCCCATAAGGGTTCAAAAGGCTGCTTCTGCAAAGCCGACAGGACCAAATTCATATCCCAAGAATTTAGAGGTGCCTTGATAAGCGGACTGATCCGTGTTACCCCCTGAACAAAGCTACGCACTTAAGAGTGAGAAGCTAAAGGCCATGGAGAGAACACTGACAAGGCCAAGATCTGACCCTTGATAGTATTCAAGGCCAGATTCATCTCCAATCCCATCTGCAGGAAATCAAGGATTCTACCTATAACATATTTCCTGGGGTGCCAACCCCTGGATCCGCACCAGGCAACATATGCACTCCAGACTCTATAGTAAATGATCCTGGAAGCTGGCTTCCTGGCATTAATCAAGGTCGATATAACTGAAGGAGACAATCCACTATCCCTTAGAATGTGGGTCTCAATAGCCAGACCGTCAAATTTAGCGTCTATAAGGTAGGATGGAATACCGGACCCTGCGCGAGAAGGTCCAGCTGTAATGGTCCAGGGAACTCCTACTGCCATCTTTATGATTTTGGCGAACCAAGGCCTTCTGTGCCACACTGGGGCCACTAAAATCACCTCCTTTTGTTCCTGCCTGATCCTGCGAAGAAGGCACAAAAGAACCCGAACTGGAGGAAATGCATACATCAGAGAAAACCGATCCCATGGGAAGACTAATGCGTCTGTTCCGCAAGCTAGCAGATCACTTCTCCTTGACACAAAGTTGTCAACCTTGTTGCTGAATCTGGACGCGAACAGGTCCACATCCGGAGTACCCCATCTCTAATATATCACAAGGAAGATGTCGGGGTGAAGAGACCATTCTTCTGGAAATAATTGTTGGCAGCTCAAGTAGTCTGCCTGCCAATTCTCTGTCCCGGGAATGAATATTGCCGAAAGGCAAGGAACGTTGTGTTCTGCCCAAAACAGAACGTGGTTCACCTCTCTCTGAGCTGCACGACTCCTTGTGCCCCCCGGTGATTGATGTAAGCCACAGCCGTGGAGTTGTCAGACTGAATCCTGACAGGACAGCCCTTCAGTCTGACCATCCAGGCTCTTAGATCCAGACGGATTGCCCGAGCCGTACCAGGCCGCGTGCCCTCAACCGTTGGTTGTCGGGGTCTGCGGGTGGGGGGCTTATCGGAATCCGAGGGCCCCCTTTAATAAGGGGGCCCCCGGATACCGGTCCCCCCACCCTATGTGAATGAGTATGGGGTACAATGTACCCCTACCCATTCACCTGTGAAAAAAAGTAAAAAAAACACAACACACAAGGGTTAAAATAGTTTATTGCACAGCTCTGGGGGTCTTCTGTCCCACTTCGGGGGTCTTCTCGCCGGGCTCCTCCGCTATCTTCTGCTAGCTCTTTTACTAGTGGAGGAGCCCGGCTTTCTTCTTCGCCGCCGCCCTCTTCTTCCGACTTCGGGGGTCTTGTCCCCCTCTTCAGTTCTTTGGTATTCTGTCGCCGTCTTCTGTTCTTCTCTTCTTTTCTTCAGATGTTGCCTCGTCGCTGCCTCCGCTCACAATGGCACAGTCCCAGCATCCTCTGGGACTGTGACATCATAATGGGCGGGGACATCATCCGGTGATGTCCCTATATAGGAGCGGAGGCAGCGACGAGGCAACATCCGAAGAAAAGAAGAGAACAGAAGAAGATAAAATCTTCTGGGGCTTAAGTGGTTAAAAGTGTCATTGCAATGAATAACAGCGATGGGCCCAGTATGAGATGGTAATAGTGGCAGGCCAATAGAGATGGAATTAGATGTTAACAGTGCCAGGTCATCAGTGGTAGAAGGAAGTTTTAATGGTGGCTGGGCATGCTCATGGGGGCAGGAGATGGCAATGGTGGCAGGAGGTGGGATTTATTGCAGGCTTGCAGTAATAGAAGCAGAGGCTTAGACTGTACACAAAACAAATACTTTGGGTAGCAAAAGCATAAAAAATTTATTCTGCAGCATCTGTAGCAGGGGTTTACTATTTGCCGCTGAACTGGGACTAGTTCATTTTAACAAATGTTAGCTGGTCAACTGTGTCCCAGACCAGGCTAACCCTTTTGTCTGTCACAAAGCTGCCCGCAGCAATAAATGTATGTTCAGAAAGGACACTGGCTGCAGGGCAGCACTACAGCTCAACTGCATAGTGGGAAAGTTCTAGTCAGTGGTCCATCCTTGTTACCAACCATCGAGGGGCCATCCATTGGGTGTCAACATCTGCCTTGACTTCATGTACTCCCCCACAATATGATGCACATATACTGTACATGCCTCTTGTATGTGGGCAGCTACAGGGCATGCCTCTGTTGCTTTTGATCATGTGATGTGCAGTGACAGCTTGGGCAGCAAGGATAGGCAGCATCACTTATGGATACTGATTGGTGTCACTGTTGGGGCTTTCCTCTAATCAGGGCAATGATGACCAATGCCCTGATTACCTGCTCAGGTCTCCCCGGCACGCGATAGCAGCCATTTTGGGACGCCATCATTGGGTGGGTGGCAAGTGGCTAATGAAGACACAGACAGCAATTAAAAACCTGTCTGTATTCTAATCTCTCTCCACTCATTCCGAAACTAAAAAAAAAAAGTTTGTTTTTAGTTATGCAAGCTAAACTTCAGCTAAAGCTTGCTTCACATTCCTTCAACTTTATATCCTACTTGGGAGACCCAGAGTTGCAGGACATGTGAAATGCCATATATCTCTATAAGAACCACTCCAATTTACACTACTGAAGTTACTGCAACTTCAAAAAAGGTTCCTGCCCTACTTTGATACGGCTTCAGTCCCAGAGAGTGTACAAGTCGTATCAGTCATATAAAAGTTGGACTCCAAAGTCGCACTGGAAATCGCACGACTTTGAAATTGGCTAGTGTGAACCGAGCATTACACTTTATAATCAGTTACAACAAACAGCATTGTTCCTTTTGGGATAAATGTTAAAAACTAGCACTCTGAATAACATAAGTGTTTTTACATTGCACTCATTGAAGATCTAATAGGAGGATGTGCAAACAGGAATCCGGATCTTGAACCAAACAGCGTTGTTCCTTTTGGGATAAATGTTAGAAATCTAGCACTCTGAATAACAGAGAAGTGTTTTTACATTGCACTCATTGAAGATCTAATAGGAGGATGTGCAAACAGGAATCCGGATCTTGAACCAAGCGTTGCTAGACCCACATTCTTTCTGGGTCTAAAGCCTTGTACACACGATCGGATTTTCCACAGACAAAACTTCAGACTTTTATCCAAAGGGCGTTGGCCAGGAACTTGTCTTGCATACAAACGGCAAAGAATTTTCGGCCAACAAAAACGAACGTAGTGAGGTATTATACGTACTACGAGACTATAAAGAGGAAGTTCAATTGTCATGCACCACCCTTTGGGCTCCTTCTGCTAATTTTGTGTTAGTAGAAGATTGGCGAGTGTTGATTCGTGCTTTTCAGATCGTGCTTTTCAGTTAGTTTCTGAGTGGCCATTCGTCAACCAGCCATATTGTGGAATCGGAGGAGAGAACGTACTATTATTAGGCTTGGAATTATTGCTTTGACCCAAGTCCAGTCCAGGAACAGGAGGAGTTCCTGGACCAAAAATTGGTTGCTTAATCGTGACCAATTCTGACATATGCCATTGCTCCAATATCCTGATGATTTTAGGAATTATCTCCAGATGACGGACCCCTCCTTTCACCAGCTCTTGGCATTGTTGACCCCCTATATTAACTACTTGGCGCCCACGCTATAGCCGAAGGATGGCTGCAGCACGGGCCATAATTGCCAGGAGGGCATCCCTGGATAGGGATGAGCTTCGTGTTCGAGTCGAACGTACGTTCGACTCGAACATTGGCTGTTCGGCCGTTCGGCGAATTCCGAACGTTTGGGCCGTTCGCGCCAAAATTCGAGTGGCGCGCGCGGACCACAATGCACTGCGGTGGCGCAGTGCATTGCTGGCTCATGATTGGCCAAGCATGCACTGTGACCCCGCATGCTTGGCCAATCATAGCGCCAGCAGCGAGGAGAGCCATGATTGGCCACAGGGATCCTGCCTGTGGCCAATCATAGCTCAGGCTGTGTAGTGCACGCCCCCACACTATATAAGGCCGCCTTTGAGGCGGCCTCGTGTAGTGTGTTAGCATCTGAAGCAGTGGGTGTTCTGTGTACCTTCAACACACACCGATCGTTTTTGGCTGATTTCCTATCTTGCTGCTGTGTAGTGGTTGTTGTCTGTGCCCTGACCGCAGTATACACCCCTATATTCACCTCACCTATATAGCTAGTGATCTAGCTTTAACCACTTA
This sequence comes from Lithobates pipiens, assembly GCF_037356315.1. Classification (NCBI taxonomy): domain Eukaryota; kingdom Metazoa; phylum Chordata; class Amphibia; order Anura; family Ranidae; genus Lithobates; species Lithobates pipiens. Next base: position 116,152,354 of record NW_027507788.1, read on the forward strand.
ACAACTGCCCATTGCCGATTAACGGCTTCAGGGCGGTTGTTTAACTCTGAGAGGCCGTTAATAACGGCCTCCCAGAATTCTGCTCTCGCGCGCCCCCTGGGGCGCGCACTCGAGAGCATCCGTGACGGCATCACGGATCACGGTAAACGGCCGCTCGTCTTGGCCGTTTACCACGTGATCGCTCCGTCAAATGACGGAGTGATCACTTGTAAACAAACCGGCGTCATGTTATGACGCCGGTTCCTTCCTCCCCTCTCTGTACCGATCGGTACAGCGGAGGGGAAAGAGATCGGTGTCAGCAGCGATGTGGGCTGCATCTGCAGTGCCCACATCGCTGCTCACCGAATTTAACCCCTCAATTCCCTGCCAATACTCTGCAATACCAGTGCATACTCTGCAGTACCCTGCCATTACTCTGCAGTACCCCGCCATTACTCTGCAGTACCCCGCCATTACTCTGCAGTACCCCGCCATTACTCTGCAGTGCAGTACCCTGCCATTACTCTGCAGTACCCTGCCATTACTTTGCAGTACCCCCCATTACTCTGCAGTACCCTGCCATTACTCTGCAGTACCCCCCATTACTCTGCAGTACCCGCCATTACTCTGCAGTACCCCGCCATTACTCTGCAGTACCCCGCCATTACTCTGCAGTGCAGTACCCCCCATTACTCTGCAGTACCCTGCCATTACTCTGCAGTACCCTGCCATTACTCTGCAGTACCCCCCAATACTCTGCAGTACCCCCCAATACTCTGCAGTACCCCCCAATACTCTGCAGTACCCGCCATTACTCTGCAGTACCCCGCCATTACTCTGCAGTGCAGTACCCTGCCATTACTCTGCAGTACCCTGCCATTACTCTGCAGTACCCCCCATTACTCTGCAGTACCCTGCCATTACTCTGGAGTACCCCCCAATACTCTGCAGTACCCTGCTATTACTCTGTAGTACCCCGCCAATACCCCGCCAATACTCTGCAATACCCTGCCATAAATTGCCATACCCAGCCATACTCTGAGATACCCAGCCATACTCGGTGATACCCTGAAATACCCAGCCATAGACGCCCCCCACCCCTCACCGCCCTCCGGTGCTTCTACCAACTCGCCAGTACGATCAAAGCCAGAATCTTTTTTTTTATTTTTTATTTCAGGCTTCCCAGCCTAGAGGTGAGATGTGGGGTCATATTGACCCCCAGATTTCACTGTAAAGAGGACCTGTCACCCCATATTCCTATTACAAGGGATGTTTACATTCCTTGTAATAGGAATAAAAGTGATCAAAAATATATTTTTGGGGAAAAAAATGTCAAACTAAAATAAATAAAGTAAAATGAACAATAAAAAATAAAAAAATTTTTTATAAAGCGCCCATGTCCCCATGTGCTCGCATGCAGAAGCGAACGCATGCGTAAGCCCCGCCCACATATGAAAACGGTGTTCAAACCACACATGTGAGGTATCGCCGAGAACGTTAGAGCGAGAGCAATATTTCTAGTCCTAGACCTCCTCTGCAACTCAAAACATGTAACCAGTAAAAAAAAATTTAAAGTGTCGCCTATGGGGATTTTTTAAGTAGCGACGTTTGGCGCCATTCCACGGGCATGTGCAATTTTGAAGAATGACATGTTTGATATCTATTTACTCAGCATAACTTCATCTTTCACTTTATGCAAACATTGGGCTAACTTTACTGTTTTTTTTGTTTGTTTTTTAAGCACAAAACTGTTTTTTCCCCAAAAAAAACGCGTTTGAAAAATTGCTGTGCAAATACCGTGTGAGATAAAAATTTGCAACGACCACCATTGTATTCTCCAGGGTCTTTGCTAAAAAAAATATATATATATAATGTTTTGGGGTTCTCTGTAATTTTCTAGCAAATAAATGATGATTTTTACATGTAGGAGAGAAATGTCAGAATTGGCCTGGGTGCTCCAGAACGCCTGATGGCGCTCCCTGCATGTTGGGCCTCTGTATGTGGCCACGCTGTGTAAAAGTCTCACACATGTGGTATAGCCGTACTCGGGAGTAATAGCACAATGTGTTTTGGGGTGTAATTTGTGGTATGCATATGCTGTGTGTGTGAAATAACCTGATAATATGACAATTTTGTGGAAAAAAAAAAAAAAAGGAAATAGGCCGTCAGTACTTCAGGTGTGATCAATTTTCAGATATTGGCACCATAGCTTGTGGACTCTATAACTTTCACAAAGACCAAATAATATCCACCAATTTGTACTTATTTTTACCAAAGTAATATGTAGTAGTATGAATTTTGGCCAAAATTTATGAAGAAAAAATTACTAATCTGCTAAATTTTATAACAGAAACGAAGAAAAATTCATTTTTTCGCAGAATTTTCGGTCTTTTTTCTTTTATAGCACAAAAAATAAAAAACTGAGAGGTGATTAAATACCACCAAAAGAAAGCTCTATTTGTGTGAAAAAAAGGACAAACATTTCCTATAGGTCCAGTGTTGCATGACTGAGTAATTGTCATTCAAAATGTGAGGGCACCGAAAGCTGAAAATTGGTCTGGTTATTAAGGGTGTTTAAGTGCCCAGTGGTCAAGTGGTTAATAATAGAGCTTGCAGTCAGTAGTGTTAGGAGATAGTGCGTGCTGTCTGCGTGCTCTGTACCCAGTACATACCGCTATAATATAGGGCAGGCCCCTACTTTCAAACATCCAACTTACAAACATCTCCTACTTGCAAACGCAAGGAGACAGCAGCAAGTGAGATGAAAAAAGATGGACGACAAAACTAATTATACAGGGGTGATAACCCTTCCCTATGTTTTCCAAAAAGCTTAAAAATAGTTTTTTTGACTGGAGCTACACTTTAAAAATGTACCGGTTGAAAATTACAAACAGATTCAACTTAACACAACAAACCTACACAGTCCCTGTCTTGTTTGCACCGCCTGTATACTGCTGTTCTGAGTATATAGGCCCTGGGGGCCACACGCATTTCCTTTTTTTAATATGGGTACGGGGTTCCCCTTAATATGCGTACAAGACCCAAATAGGCTGGTAATGGGCAGGGAGGGCTACCCATGCCATTTTTCTGAATGATTTTCAACCATATTGCAGGAACCAGATATAACATTAAAACCGCAAGCAGTTTTAAATGGTGTTATTTCCGTTTAATGTCATTTTGTGCAGGGACTGTTCTAAACACGGGAAACACGTGGCACTTCACAGGCATACTACAGACACCCCCCAGGCACCATATTTAACCACTTGCCACCCGCCCTATTACAAATAGACGGCGGCAAAGTGGTTTCATAATCCTAACCGGACGTCATATGACGTGATCAGGATTATGAGCCGCTGCGCGCCCCCGGGGGCGCGCATCGCGGCGATCGTTGTTGCGGGGTGTCAGTCTGACACCCGGCAACTACGATCTCGGTAAAGAGTCTCCGACGGAGACTCTTTACCACGTGATCAGCCATGTCCAATCACGGCTGATCACAGTGTAAATGGGAAGAGCCGGTGATCGGCTTTTCCTCACTCGCGTCTGTCAGACGCGAGTAGAGGAGAGCCGATCGGCTGCTCCTCTGACAGGGGGGGGTCTGTGCTGATCGATTATCAGCACAGCCCCCCCGAGGATGCCCACACTGGACCACCAGGGACGCCACCAGACCACCAGGGATGCCCAGCAGAGGTAATCCTCCCTAGACCACCAGGGATGCCAGTCAGGCACAATGGATGCCAATCAGTGCCCATAATGGATGGCAATCAGTGCCCACAATGGGCATCACTGATTGGCATGCATTATTGTTTGGCACTGATTGGCATCCATTAGTACAGTATAACACCTGTGTTGCTAATGAGTGCCCACCTGTGCTGCTAATGAGTGCCCACCTGTGCCGCTAATGAGTGCCCACCTGTGCCACCTATCAGTGCCCACCTGTGCCGCCTATCAGTGCCCACCCATGCCCATCTGTGCCGCCTACCAATGCCCATCTGTGCTGCCTACCCATGCCCATCTGTGCCGCCTACCCATGCCCATCTGTGCCGCCCATCCATGCCAATCCGTGGCAGCTATCAGTGCCAATTTGTGCCACCTATCAGTGTCCATCCGTGTCGCCCATCCGTGTCGCCTATCCGTGTCGCCTATCAGTGTCGCCTATCAGTGCCGCCTATCAGTGTCCATCAATGCCACCTCATCAGTGCTACTTCATTGGTGCCCATCAGTGCCGCCTTATCAGTGCCCATCAGTGTAGCCCCATCAATGCCCATCCGTGAAGGAGAAAACGTACTTATTTACAAAGTTTTGAAACTGAAACAAAAAAAAAACATATTTTTTTTCAAAATTTTCGGTATTTTTTTATTTGTAGCACAAAAAATAAAAACCGCAGAGGTGATCAAATACCACCAAAAGAAAGCTCTATTTGTGGGAAAAAAATGATAAAAATTTAATTTGGGTACAGTGTAGCATGACCGCGCAATTGTCATTCAAAGTGCGACAGCGCTGAAAGCTCAAAATTGGTCTGGGCAGGAAGGTGTTTAACCACTTGCTTACTGGACACTTAAACCCCCCTCAGTCCCAGACCAATTTTCAGCTTTAAGCGCTGATGCATTTTGAATGACAATTGCGCGGGCATACAACACTGTACCCAAATGAAATTTTTATCATTTTTTTCCCACAAATAGAGCTTTCTTTTGGTGGTATTTAGTTACAGCTCGGAGTTTTATTTTTTGCTAAACAAACAAAAAAAGATGCAAAAAAAAAAAAAAAAAAATCATGTTTTAATAGTTTGTTATAAAATTTTGCAAACGGGTCATTTTTCTCCTTCATTGAAGTGCGCTGATAAGGCGGCACTGATAGGCTGCATTGGTGGGCACTGATGGGCTGCATTGGTGGGCACTGATAGGCTGCATTGGTGGGCACTGATAGGCTGCACTGGTGGGCACTGATAGGCATAGTTAAGGCGGCACTAATAGGCACAGATAAGGCGGCACCGATGGGCACAGATAAGGCGGCACTGATGGGCAAAGATGGGCACAGATAAGATGGCACGGATGGGTGGCACGGATAAGTGGCACGGATGGGTGGCACGGATGGGCACTGATAGGTACCACAGATAGATGGGACTGATGGGCACTGATAGGTGGCACTGATAGGTGGCTCTGATAGGTGGCACTGCTGGGCACTGATGGGCGGCACTGCTGGGCGGCACTGCTGGGCACTGATGGGCGGCACTGGGGTGCAGCACCTTTGAGGCAGATTGGGTGGCACTGTGGGTGGCACTGTGGGGTGGCACTGTGGGTGGCACTGTGGGTGGCACTGTGGGCACTATGGGCACAGACGGGGGGCACTTACTTTTACTTTTAGTTATACTTCAGGATGGCACTGCGGGAGGCAGGTGGGCACTGGCAGGTGGCATGTGGTGCCTTGCATTGCTGGCCGTGATCGGGACTGATGTCCCGATCACGGCCGCCGGTGATCGGCTTTTTTTTTTCTCCTCGCGCTGTCAGCGCGAGGAGGAATAATAGCCGATTACCGGCTCCGTTCTATCACATGATCAGCTGTCATTGGCTGACAGCTGATCACGTGATAAGGGGTCGGGATCGACCCCTTGCACGGATCGGTGATCAGGCGAGTCTCATAGACTCGCCGATCACAGAGCGCGCCGCGCGTGCCCCTCAGGGGGCGCGCAGGCCGCTCGTAACCGGGACGACGTCAATAGACGTGGTCCCGGAAATCTAGGTCCGCGCTAATGCCGTCATTCGGCAATAGCGCGGTACCCAAGTGGTTAAGTGCCCTGTATTGAAGTGGTTAAAGGAATATTTCACTTTTTTTTTTCACTTTAATCGTCATTAAAATCAGTGCTCCCGCCAAAACGGCCGTTATTAAAACCTTTTTTTGCATTGACCCATGTCCCCTGAGGCAGGAGTCAGGTCCCCAAACCCTTTTTAGGATAGTATCTTGCATATTAGCTGTTAAAATTAGCACTTTCCATTTCGAACGTTCGAGTCCCATAGACTTCAATGGGGTTCTAACGTTCGTTTCGAACGCGGGGTCCGTTCGAAAGTTCTGGTGCGAACCGAACCGGGGGGTGTTCGGCTCATCCCTATCCCTGGACCTCCTCCCGAGCAAATACTCTACTGATCACAGATCCGAGTAAGGGGTCGATCCTGGCCCCTTACCATGTGATCAGCTGTCAGCCAATGAAGGCTGATCACGTGATCTAAACAGAAGCTCGGTAATTGGTATCTTTTTTCCCTCACGATGTCAGCAATCACCGGCTTCTGTCAGAGGGACATCGGTCTACCAGTACCCACAGTGTCACCTACCAGTGCCCACAGTGCCACCCATCAATGCCCATCACTGTCTAATAATCAGTGCTGCCTATCAGTGTCACCTATCAGTGCCGCTTATCAGTGCCCATTAGTGCCACCTTATCCATGCCTATCACTGCCCATCAGTGCCGCCTCATCAGTGCTTATCAGTGCCCATTAGTGCCACCTTATCAGTGCCTATCACTGCCCATCAGTGCCGCCTATCAGTGCCCATCAGTGCAGCCTCATCAGCACACACCGGTGAAAGAGAAAAATTACCTATTTTCAAAATTTTATAACAAACTATGAAACAGTTTTTTTTTTTTTTTTTTACTTTCGATACCTTTTTGTTTTATTTAGCAAAAAATAAAAACCTCAGCAGCAATTAAACACCACCAAAAGAAAGCTCTATCTGCGTGAAAAAAATTATAAAAATTTATTTTGGGTAAACTGTAGCATGACCGCGCAATTGTCATTCAAAGAGTGACAGCGCTGAAAGCTGAAAATTGGTCTGGGCAGGAAGGGGGTTTAAGTACCCAGTAAGCAAGTGGTTAAGAAGCAGGACACATGCATGAGGCTTGTCATTACTCCAGAGCCACCTTGCGGTACTTGGCGACAGGGAGAAGTCTTCATCAGGGTTTACCACTGGGATCTCCCCCCAGACTCTGGGACTCATTTTTCCAGAGACCTGTTTAGCCATTATTCAAGTGCTGCAGAAGGACTATATTTTTGGGGAAGTTTTTTCTATTTACATCACATTTTATGTGTTTAATGTTTGCTAATGTATTGTATTCATTTCTTGATTCCATAATTAGCAATATTGTAATATGGTATGAATGTCCTCTTTGTCCTAATGCATGCTGTAATCTTTTCCTGCTCGTTCTTTGGCCTGCATGCATATTTTCCTTCATTAACGTCCCCAGCATGCTATCCTGGGCTAGTTAACTTAACCACTTCAATACAGGGCACTTAAACACCTTCCTGCCCAGACCAATTTTGAGCTTTCAGCGCTGTCGCACTTTGAATGACAATTGCGCGGTCATGCTACACTGTACCCAAGTGAAATTTTTATCATTTTTTTCCCACAAATAGAGCTTTATTTTGGTGGTATTTGATCACCTCTATGGTTTTTATTTTTTGCGCTACAAATAAAAAAATACCGAAAATTTTGAAAAAAAATATGTTTTTTTTTTGTTTCAGTTTCAAAACTTTGTAAATAAGTACGTTTTCTCCTTCACTGATGGGCACTGATGGGGCTACACTGATGGGCACTGATAAGGCGGCACTGATGGGCACCAATGTGGCACCAATGAAGTGACACTGATGAGGTGGCATTGATGGACACTGATATGTGGCACTGATAGGCGGCACTGATAGGCGGCACTGATGGGCGACACGGACGGACACTGATAGGTGGCACAAATTGGCACTGATAGCTGGCACGGATTGGCATGGATGGGTGGCACAGATGGGCATGGATAGGCGGCACAGATGGGCATTGATAGGCGGCACAGATGGGCATGGGTGGGCATGGATAGGCGGCACTGATAGGCGGCACAGGTGGGCACTGATAGACGGCACAGGTGGGCACTCATAGGCGGCACAGGTGGGCACTCATAGGCGGCATTGGTGTTATACTATAGTAATGGATGCCAATCAGTGCCAAACAATAATGCATGCCAATCAGTGATGCCCATTGTGGGCATTGATTGGCATCCATTATGGGCACTGATTGGCATCCATTGTGCTGACTGGCATCCCTAGTGGTCTAGGGAGGATTACCTTTTCCCTGGTGGTGTCTCTGGTGGTCCAGTGTGGGCATCCTCGGGGGGGCTGTGCTGATAATCGATCAGCACAGACCCCCCCTGTCAGAGGAGCAGCCGATCGGCTGTCCTCTACTCGCGTCTGACAGACGCGAGTGAGGGAAAGCCGATCACCGGCTCTTCCCATTTACACTGTGATCAGCCGTGATTGGACACGGCTGATCACGTGGTAAAGAGTCTCCGTCGGAGACTCTTTACCGAGATCGTAGTTGCCGGGTGTCAGACTGACACCCCGCAACAACGATCGCCGCGATGCGCGCCCCCGGGGGCGCGCAGCGGCTCATAATCCTGATCACGTCATATGACGTCCGGTCAGGATTATGCAACCACTTTGCAGCCGTCAATTGCCTATAGGGCGGGCGGCAAGTGGTTAACAATGCAAAGTCACTAGATACAAATACTCTATCTGCTGACTTTGCAAAACCCATACACATTATCTCTCTTTTGTGGTCATATTCCTTGATGAATTCACCAAAGCATCTGGTGCAAGGGCCTGCCTGATTACCTTCAAATTGTAACGTAGAAAGTTTTTGGCTCCTTCTTTCTTGATAGGTAATTTATGAATGACAAAATGTGCTTCAATTTGGACAGTGTGTATCCATATTTTTAGTTTATGACACTTTTTACCCGTCCACTGGGCTGGCAATAGTGTAAGTAAAGAGGGGCTGGCCAAAGTCTCACACATTATTTATGCAAACAGCTCTCATAGCTCATCAAGTAGAGAGGATTATCTGTCCAAAATATCTACCCGTTACCCCCCCCCCACCATAACATTTTTAGAATGGGCCACCAAAGGGGGAGAGGAATCAGATAAGTTGACCTTACACTTTTGCCACTAAATACTCCTTTAAGTTTTATACTTATGTTGGCCAAGAATGTTTGTGTCAAATCTGCTTTGAATGTTATGTGTAGAATTACTCATTTCTCTTTCCTTTTTTACTACACAGTTTCCTTCCAACCAGCAGCAATGGCAGGACATTGCAGCCCAGTTCCAGCATCAGTGGGATTTTCCCAACTGTGGTGGTGTTATTGATGGAAAACATGTCCCACCACCCAATTCAGGCTCACATTATTTCAACTACAAGGGCTTTTGCATCATAGTCCTGCTGGCTGTAGTGTCTGCCACATATGAGTTCTTGTTTCTGGATGTTGGGAAGAACTGCTGCGACTCTGATGGAGGAGTCCTTATGCAGACAGAGTTTTACAAGCGGCTCCAGAATGGCACCTTAAACTTGCCACCTGCTGATGAGAATGTTGAGGGCCACAATTTTGTTTTTGTTGCAGATGAGGCCTTTGCTCTCCTGGAACATCTTATGAAGCCGTTTCCTATGAGTAATTTCACCCCAGAGCAGAGAATCTATAATTACAGGCTCTCTCGTGCCAGAAGGGTGGTTGAAAACGCTTTTGGCATCCTCTCCAGTCGTTCCAGGCTGTTTTGAACACCAATTAACCTTGCACTATACAAAATAAACTATGTGTTATTGTGCTGCTGCATCCTCCATAATTTTTTACAGACGAATGCTATCAGATACCTTGCCTCTGTGCCAACTGATGCAGACCCTGCAGTGTCAGGCCCATCTGAAGAGGCTGCAGCTCATCTGTCTGGGGGCGTGATGACGGCTCTAGAAACTGTCCATTATGGATTAAGAGATGCCAGCGATATCTGAAAAAAATACCTGGAATAATTTGTGGGTAGAGGAGCAGTGGCATGGCAGCAAATTGTAGCTGATTATGCCTAATCTATTTTTGAGATCATAAACTTATATTTCATTTGAACTACTGTTGTCTGCGTTTCTTATCTGTCTAATGTTCACAAATGGGCTTTATTTTGGCCACTTTCTGCAATAGTGCAAATGTACCTAATTTGCTACGTGAGGTGACAATCTCTTCTTCAGCTAACTATTATGGTGTGCTGTGGTTCTGCTAAACACAATGTTTTTGTTCTTAATAGATTTAATGCATGAAGTTCAAAAACTTTATGCCTTTTGAACTCCTTGAATTTTTGTTAGGCACAAAATTTTGCGGAGTTGCCCACATTTAAGAGCACATTGTCACTCTAACTACAACAACTTAACTAATACACTGGTATTGAGCATTGAAATAATAAGCCATACATTGTTTAGTAAAAAACATTTTACTCCAAGCACATTCACATGTGCGTTTTACCGTTTTTAAACAAATCAACATCTTGGTGTATAACATGTAGGTTTGCAATTATGTTGCTTTTTTGTGGCTAAACAGGCATGTTAGAAAACATAAGATACACATCCCCAACTCAGGAACTTACAAAGTTCGACTTGGGTAAAGTGAAGGCCAAATGAGACATTACTATCCCAAGACTGTGTGGATGGGGTAGACAGGGTGATCTCACCCCTCTAAAAGCCAAAATTTAAAGCCACGTACACGCCGAGGCTTAACTATTAATCGTCTCCTATGATCCCCTGCCGAAAATGTGTGTAGTTCCAAACATGTTAGTTTCTAAACCCCCAAAAGACACAGTGTGCCAACATGTGCTATCTCCCATCACGTGGTATCAATGGACGCATTTTTGGGGTGCAACCCCTTCCTCATAACTAATGTAGGTCACAGGAAGGGGTTGCACCCCCAAAACATGTCCATTGATACCCCATGATGGGAGCTAGCACATGTTGACACACTATGTTTTGGGGCTTTAGCAAACTAGATGTAGGGAAAGACACACTTTTTAGGCATGGGATCATGAGGGAAATAAGAATTTTAAAGCACAATTTGTGGGTATCTTCAATTTTTAACTTTGCGATTCTTAAAAACACAGAAAGATTACAATTTACATTACTTAGGGCAGTGTTTCCCAACTCTCCTTCTCAAGATGCATTCCCAGGTCATGTTTTCTATATTTGTTGATTTGGGCAAAGGTGATGTTATCATTTTCTAAGTAATTCACACAGTCGTTTTTATACTGAGAAAATACATAAAACAGGACCTGGTGGAGTGGAGAAACACTGACCTCAGACACTAAAGCCTAGGTTCACAATGGAGCGGATTTGTCATGCGTTTTGAGAGATCAAATCATATGACAAGTCGCAGGCTATTGCAGGCAATGGCACTGTTCCAATCTGTGTGACATCGATTTTGCAAAAGTATTTCCTGCACTATTTTTGCCGATTTCAGGTGCGACTTCAGTAGACATCTGTGCCTGAAGCCACACAAATGTCTATCAAGTAGCACCTGAAAGCACGCTGACCTTGGTACTTAGAAATTGCGCTACTTCAAGTGAAATTGCGTGATTTCAAAGTAGCATCAATGTGAACCAGGGCTTAAAAGTCCTAAAAACATGTAAATATGAAAAGTGCAAACAGGATCCAACAAGTTCAACAAGAAACTTCAGCCCAGGGCAGATGAACTTAAAGCGGGACTGTACTGGGGAAAAAAATATTAAAAGCCAGCAGCTATAAATACTACAGCTGCTGACTTTTAATAAATGGACACTCACCTGTTCCGGCAGCCGAGGCCGATCGATCGCTCGGCTCACGGCTGCTGCCGCCACCATTCTAGGTGAGAGAATCAGGAAGTGAAGCAAATCGGCTTCACTTCCCGGTCCCCTACTGCGCATGCGCGAGTCGCGTAGTGCAATAGGAATTGTCCGCGCTGTCTCTAGGACCCGTGTGTGTCCCAGCAGACAGCGCGGCAGGACAGGAAGAGGCATAGACTCCCACGGGAGTCTATGCCCGGAAGTGGGTGTAAATACCTGTCTTTGACAGGTATCTCCACCCCTTCCCCCTGAAAGGTGCCAATTGTGACACCGGAGGGGGGGAGGGTTCCGATCAGTGGAAGTTCCACTTTAGGGTGGAACCCCACTTTAAAATTTGGCAAGCATGTCTACATAATCATGTATTCTTCTCTGTAAAGCAGTGGCAGACTCCTTTATTTGCTCAAGATCATTCAAATACTGCATCATATCTGCACTCATTCGGCCAATTGTGCATCTTGGAAGTTTGTGACCTTGTAAGAAGAGAAAAAAGTATTAAGGGAATGATGGTCAAGTAGCTGAGGCCCTACAAGTTACTAATCAATTTCAGACACCTTCACTACTAGGAATGTACATACTGCAATTACTCTGTGATCTTGGCCCTGGTTCCTGGGTCTATAAAATTTGGGTACCTAGCAACAGTGCCAGCTCCTTCCACCTCTTCCTTCTCCATGCTAATGTTAAAGCACTACACACTTTGCTAATATGTGGAGTAGGTGTTTGGACATCTAAACACTTGACATGTATACACATTTGATGCCAGATTTAAAGAATACTTGCAAAACAGGCTCACGAATAGTTTCTTTCACTTCTGGATCTCTGGCTCTCTGTTTGACTTGTGTTAGGGGATGTTACGTCAACAAATGCAAGGTCTGTGCTAAGTTCAAGTGTCAGATCCCACGCCTCAAAACCAACATCCTGGTAGAGCTGACCACACTCGCTTTCCTCTAAAAAAAGAAAAATCAATACACCATTCATTAAAGTGGTTGTAAACCCTTGCAACCAACTTTGACCTACAGGTAAGCCTAGATTAAGGCTTATCTATAGGTCCAAGAAATATCTCCTAAACCTATACAGTTTAGGAGATATTTACCCGAAGACAGCCACCCCTGGGCAGGCCGCAGATCGCGGCGATATGCCGCGAGTGTCGGCTCCCGTGCGCATGCGCGGGAGGGATGTCATCGCGGCTCCAGCAAATGACAGCGCCGGAGCCGCAAGACCCGGAAGTCGCTCTGGGATACATGGCAGCGGCGAACAGGAAGACGGAGGACCCCTTTGGGGGCTTCGTTCTCAGGTAAGTTATTCATAATGAGCTAGTATGCTATGCATACTAGCTCATTATGCCTTTGCCTTACAGGGTGCGTTTAAAAAAAAAAAAAATGTTTGCCTTTACTTCCTCTTTAAGCCACCTTTGTTTCTAGCATCCATTTTGCTGCATTAGTTGACCAACCTTGTACTTGGTCTGATGACAATGTTTGCTCCTGACTAGTGGACACCACCATGCTGCACTGCGTTTTTTTTTCAATGAAAAATGCATCAAAAGGGGAAGGTTGTAATTTTACAGAGGGCAAACACTGGACAAGTGCCAACATTGATAAACTCCTGCCCCCCAACCCCTCTTGTCTCCTATGGGATAGGGGATATATGATGATCATTCTAGCAGGCGTGACTCTGTGTGACTGTGATCCCCGAGGCCTCTCATCTACCCATGGCTACACTGGCAAGGCTGCATTAATGGGCACTGATGAGCCAGGCAGCAACCAGAAAGTGTTCTTTACCTCTTAAGTTCCGGCTTAAGCCCATGGCTTTAGATCAGACCATCACTTTCTGATTTGGTCCTTCATTCATTGCACCGAAAATTCTCCCTGCAAAACGACAATGACCTTCTAAAAAATGAGATCCTTTCGGCTGTTGGGCCTTTCGTAGTTGCGCAGCTTGCAGTTGTAGTCGTTCTTCTCAAAGATGTGTACCATCTCCACCGTCTCATCCTTGTGTACGGGGGTGGCTGTGTGCCTCCTATAAAGCTCCACCACTGCGGGGCTGCCTAGAATTCACGGAATCTGCCATGTTGTCCCTCTCGAATGTTCTGCCGCATGTGTCGCATGCAGAAGAGAGATGGTCACGCCTCAGCGTCATGACGCACTGACAGAGGAGAGAGCAGAGTTTCATGCATGCACAGTGTATATAAAGCCATAACACACGGTCGATGTAACGGCCGTAGGAACGATCTTGGAGTGGAGGACGAACGATCGTCATCACACGAGAGGAGCTAGAAAACAAAGGTACAAATGGAAATTGGGGTATAGGCGGTTAGTGGCCTATACTGCTTGAGGCCTATATTGGGACCAGTTTATGAGTTATGCCAGACATTATGTTTTAACAGACCCAGATGAGGCTGAGGGATCTGGGTGTCTGAAGGCAAATAAGTTTAGGGAGATGAATGTGTATCAAAGGAGATGCACTTTTTGGTTAAGTTATTTATATTTGTATGGCAGATAGCATGTCTAATTTATTTAATTTAAGTTTTTGAATAATGCATAATAAAAAACAATACTTGGCTATGTGTTTTACTTCAAATGACAGCTTGGGAGTAGGCAGTTACATTTAAAAAGTACAATGTCAATATCACCAACAAATCAGCTTCATTATTATCCCCCATTAACCACTTCAGCCCTGGAAGGATTTACCCCCATCCTCACCAGAGCACTTTTTGCGATTCGGCACTGCGTTGTTTTAACTGACAATTACGCGGTCATGCGGCTCTCAAACAAAATCGACATCCTTTATTTCCCACAAATAGAGCTTTCTTTTGGTGGTATTTGATCACCTCTGCGGTTTTTATCTTTTGTGCTATAAACAAAAATGACCAGTTACACTTACCGGTAACGTCTTTTCTAGGAAATCTTCCAGGACGGCACACCTGAGATGACTGGTCCACCTGACAGGAAACACAATCAACAACAAATTTAAAAGTCCCCACCCCTCCCTCAGACCCTCAGTTATGGTAAAGAAAATCCCACACCAGTGTCAGAGGGAACATTCTGTGAGGAATTAATATACCACACCAATAAAACAAGGGTAGGGAGTAGGCCTGCCGTCCTGGAAGATTTCCTAGAAAAGACGTTACCGGTAAGTGTAACTGGTCATTTTCTCCAGTCATCTTCCAGGACGGCAGACCTGAGAGGATAAGCAAGAAGTTCAGGCCTACCTTTAGGGCGGGACAACCGTTTGTAGGACCTTCCTGCCAAATGCCAAATCCTGAGGGGACAACAGCTCCACTCTGTAGTGCCTCAGAAAGGTTCTATGGCTCGTCCATGTTGCTGCTTTGCAGATCTGGTCGATTGAGGCGCCTGCCCTTTCTGCCCAGGAGGTCGCTAGGGATCTGGCTGAATGCGCCTTAAGGCGGGTTGGTACTGGTTTACCTGCCTGTCTATAAGCGATGGATATGGTTTGTCTAACCCATCTAGCTATCGTAGACTTAGATGCTTGTAGACCCTTTTTCTTCCCTGAGAAAGTGACCAATAAATGACTGGATCTCCTAAAGTCTCTCACCCTTTCTAAATAGACTAGGAGACAACGCCTGACATCTAAGAAATGAAATCTTTCCTCTTCCTTATTCTTAGGATTCTGGCAAAAGGATGGGAGAATAATCTCCTGTGTTCTGTGAAATAATAAAGCTACCTTTGGCAAATAAAGAGGATCCTGAGTGAGGATTACCCTATCCTCTAGGATGCGCAAAAACGGCTCTTTAATCGACAGAGCCTGTATATCACTCACCCTCCTGGCCGTAGTGATAGCCAGGAGGAAGGCCAACTTAAACTATAAGAGTTTAACCGAAATTTGAGCCACCGGCTCAAAAGGCCCCCTTGTTAGGGCATCTAATACCAGGGACAGATCCCATGGAGGGCAACTGACCGACCTAACTGAAACTAGCCTTTCCCTGGCCGACAAAAATCTTTTTATTAGCGGCTCCTGTCCTAGCTTCCTATCAAAAAACACGGACAGGGCTGCCACCTGGACCTTTAGGGTGCTAACTGCCAAACCCTGGTCCACCCCCTCCTGAAGAAAGTCTAGGATGGTGGGTATCATCTGGAGAGCCCCCTCCTTAGACTGTAGCCAGTGGGAGAAGACTTTCCAGACCTTTGCATAAATTTTTCTGGTGACGCCTTTCCTACTGAGGAGAAGAGTATCTATCACTTTTTCCGAACAGCCCCTGTCTGAGTATTTCCCTTTCAATAGCCATGCTGTCAGAGAGAGACGACCCGGGTCGGGGTGAAAGATTGGACCCTGACTGAGTAGGTCTCGTTGCACCGGCACACGCAGCGGGGGAGCTATCGCGAGACTCTGAATGGTGGGAAACCAAACACTCTTGGGCCACCAGGGTGCTATCAGTATCAGGTCTGACCTTGAGTAGGTTAATTTTTGTAGGACTCTGGGAAGGAGCACCAATGGGGGAAAGGCATAAGCCAGCCTGAAATCCCACACTTGTACAAGAGCGTCTATCCCTTCTGCTTCTTGATCCTTGTAAAGGGAGAAAAACCTGAGAACCTTCGCATTCTCCCGGGAAGCGAACAAATCTATTTCTGGCTTGCCAAAATGTCTGCACACCAGGAAGAAGATTTCTTTGCTCAATCCCCATTCCCCTTGAAGGATGGGCTGTCTGCTTAGAAAATCTGCTTGCAGATTGAGTGAGCCCTTTATATGAATCGCTGACAGTGAAAGGACCCTCTTTTCTGCTTTCACAAGGATCTGTTGTGCTAACCGTCTTAGTTTGTCCGACCTTGTCCCTCCTTGGTGGTTTAGGTATGCCACCGTGACCAGGTTGTCCGAGAGGACCTGAACCTCCCTGTCCTGCAGTTCCTCTCGGAAATAGTCTAGGGCTTTGCCTACTGCCAGAAGCTCCCTGAAATTGGAAGACTCCCTGGCTTGGCTGTGGTTCCAGGACCCCTGGGTATATCGGTCTCCCAGATGAGCCCCCCAACCCCAAGCGCTGGCGTCCGTGGTTAAGACCAAAGGGTTTACCTGAGACCAGGGGCGACCATTCAACAAATTCTGTGGGTCGAGCCACCACCGCAGAGAACGAGATACCTCCTCTGTGATGGGTACTCTGTTCTCTAATGTTTCTCTTTTTCCTCCCCATGAGGCAAGTAGAAAAGACTGAAGCTCCCGAGAATGGAGTTGTGCCCAGGTTACTGCCGGAATGCAGGCCGTCATGAGACCCAGCAATCTCATTATATATCTCAGAGAGGCTTCTCCTCTTTCGAGAAGGGTGACAACCGCATTCTGGACCTTCGTTACCTTTTCTGTTGGTAAGAATACCTTCTGTGCCTGCGAGTCTAACAGGTAGCCTAGGTATAGTTTGGACTGAGATGGAGTCAGTGAGGACTTCTCCCGACTGACCATCCAGCCCAAGGTCTCCAGAGTTTCTAACACGATGTCTCTGTCTATTACTGCTTGCCTCTGATCCACACTGTAGATCAGCAAGTCGTCCAGATAGGGTATTAACCCTATCCCCTGCAGGTGTAGGTATGCTACTACTTCGGCTAACACCTTTGTGAATATCCTTGGACTTGCCGCCAGCCCAAAGGGAAGAGCCCTGAACTGCCAGTGTTGTACCCTCTGCTGTATACAAACTGCGAAGCGTAGGTACTTCTGGTGTTCGGGAGCAATGGGTACGTGTAGATAAGCGTCTTTTAGGTCCAGGGTGACCATAAAGACTCCCCTCTGCAGATGTTTTCTTACTGAGTAAATACTCTCCATCCTGAACTTTTTGTGAAGTAGGTAACGGTTGAGTCTTCTCAAATTTATTATCAACCGAAATTTTCCTGAGGGTTTTGGAACCACAAATACGTGTGAGTAAAAACCCTGGGTAAGCTGATTGGTTGGTACTGGAGCAATAACCCCTTGCTCTGCTAGCTCCTTTAGATTTTTCAGTAACCCTTCTGCCTTGGTTGGGTCCCTGGGAGGAAAAGTAACCAGAAATTCCTGTGGGGGATGAGTCTGAAATTCCAGTCTGTACCCCACTTCTAAAAGGTTTAAAATGTATGGACTCTGCGTAATCCTTTCCCACTGGGGAAAGAAATCGCTGAGTCTTGCGCCTACCTTTACGGTGGCGTCATTTGCCTTCTTTCTGAGAGGCTCCAGAGCTGGAGAAAAGAATTGCACCTTTTTCTTTTCCTTTTCCCAAGTTCCATTTCCTCCTTTGTTCAGCTTTCCCCTTATGATGGGTCTTTGAATAGGGGCCTCGAAAAAATTTCTTACCTCTCTCCTTCTTGGGCCTTACCGGGAATTTCTTACCCTTCTCCGTAGATCGGGACAAAACCTGATCTAGGCCTGAACCAAACAGCAAGGAACCTTCAAAGGGGATGCCGCATAGGCGAGACTTGGAAGTAAAATCTCCATCCCAGGTCTTGACCCATAGTGCCCTCCTGGCAGAGTTCAAAAGTGCTGCTGCTTTAGCTGTGGTCCTAACAGTCTCCACTGCTGCATCTGCCACATATGCTACTGCTCGACTGATTACCTCCAGCGAGTCTACGATCTCTTTAGTCTCCCTACTGCGGGAAACGTGATCCATTAATTTGCCAAGCCAGGTGTCAGCATTCCTGGCTACACAGGCGGAAGCTAGGGCAGGCGCCATTGCTGCCGCATTCGCCTCCCAGGCTCTCTTGAGTAAAGTTTCCGACTTTCTATCCATCTGATCCTGGATATTTCCAGAATCTTCAAAGGATAAATCGGACCTCTTAGATACCTGCGCTAAGGCTGCATCCAAGCGAGGAGCTTTAAAAAATTTCTCCTCCTCATCTTTAAAGGGACACCTCCTTTTCCAAGCTTTCAGTTTGAGAAGCTTGCGTTCAGGTTCCTTCCATTCTCTGAGGATTATCTCCTTCAGAGACTGGTGGATGGGAAAGGTTCTGGTCTGTAACCTTCCTAAACCTCTATATACTCTATCCTGTGCTGAGACTTGAGCAGAGGGAACCTGAATATCTTCTGAGGTGTAAATGGCTTTTAATAAACCTTCCATGTTCTCACTCGAGAACAAAAATCCCCCAAGTTTAGCCTCCCCCTGGCTATCTTGGTCTGAATCTTCCTCTCCAGAACTACAGTCTGGGACCTGACCTTCCTCCACCTCAGATAATAGGGAGACTTGGCCCTGGGAACTTTCCGCATAAGATGTGGAAACGTTTTCTTGTAACTGAGGAGTCTCTCTCTCTGATGGTACTTCCTCCAAACCCTTCACTAGGGTGGACTGAAAAGATTGAAGGGTAGCCAACATTTCTGCTTGTAAGGCCCTACATTCTTTCACGACCTGAGCGGTCTCCTTGCCTGCGAGTTTGATGATACATCGATCGCAGAAAGGTTTGGTGTGGTCTTGTGCTAACTTAGAGTTACAGTAACCACAACGCCTGGACTTTGAAGTAGCCTTTCCCTTAGACCTAGCAGCTGACCCCTGGGCAGAGCTTTCGGTCCCTGGGAATAGTCAAAAAAACAAAAATAGACAATTTAGCTACACACGTCCTAAAAGGGGCACAGGAGCTCTTCCCTAGAGTACCCTGCCCCTAAATAAAGTTGGATCACTCACCCCCAGTGGCGACCTCAACGGCTGTCTGCTCAGACGGACCTTCCTCTTCCATGGGGAATTGCTGCCCTGCAGGATCGCTGGATCAGGTATAGTCTCGAGCGTCCCCTTGTTGTCTTTTTTACAAGTGATGCCTCCGGAAAGCGTTTTGTCGGGCGAGGAGACTGGGTGCATCACATCACACCCGTTCTGTTTAAAAAAACGCGCCGATCTGCGCCATTTTTAAGGAGGTCCGTCGTCCGGATATGACGTACGGCCTCTTCCGGTCCTGCGCTCTGAGGCTGGAACGCACGCCGGTGCGTCCAGCCGTCCCAGAAACACCCACTTCCGGAACTCGATACCCGGAAGTGACGCCATTGGACTTCCGGACATGCGCTGTGGTGTTGGAACGCACGCCACTCGCGTTCCGCATTACGGAAAACAGCAGCTCACCCACTCCACCAACGAATGTGAAGGTAAGAAAAAAGACAAGACAAAAGGGGAATAGCACTACTGGGACAACTCCCCTGTCCCACGAGGCTCTTACAAGGCTCCCTAAGGAGGCCTTGAGTGAGGATTACCCCCCAAGTTTTCCCTGGGGGTTTACAAGGGAGCACTACAGACCCTGTCTGTTTAAGTCCCAGGAAGAAAAACCTCACAAGAAAAAACACAGGGTCCCAGACCCCATAATGAAAAAGTATTAAAAAGAAACTTGGTTTCGCTGCCATCCTGTGGGAAACACAATCAAGAACTGAGGGTCTGAGGGAGGGGTGGGGACTTTTAAATTTGTTGTTGATTGTGTTTCCTGTCAGGTGGACCAGTCATCTCAGGTGTGCCGTCCTGGAAGATGACTGGAGAAAAAAGAGTGACAATTTTGGGGGAAAAAAATAAATTTTTTTTTACTTTTTGCTATAATAAAAATCCCACAAAATAATATAAAAAAATAGTTTTTCCTCAGTTTAGGCCGATACGTATTCTTCTACATATTTTTGGTAATGGTCACGGAGCTTGTGACAGGGGCTACGTTCCTTTACCCAGCAGTGCCATTCTGCCAACATATATGTGCTGACAGCGGTCGCCAAGTGGTTAAAGAAGATGAGAATGTGTGCTGCATTTCGAGATTTCATGATTTGCCGTGTCACGAATGTTAATTCTCCATTATGAACGCTAGTTTACAAGACCGACCGATTCCGGCTCGCCCCTGCTTTCGAGCATGCGTGTTTGTATTTTGGACTTTTGTCTGACGGACTTGTGTACACACAATCGGAAAATCTGACAGCAGACTGGTGTTCGCTGAAAATTTATAAGCCTGCCATCCAACATTTGTGCGTGGAAAAGCCGACAATTGTCTGATGGAGCGTACAAACGGTCGGATTTTAGGCCAACCGTCTGTCATCACACAATTCCCGGCGGAAAATCCAATCGTGTGTACGAGGCTTTTCTAATCTGCTGAGTCCCAGTGTGGCAGGAGATAGGATTGGGATCACTCTATTGAAGTGTGGAGCATCACTTCTTCATAGATTTATAAATATTGGTACTTTCAAGTGAAGTTTATGGACTGCTGCACTTTATATACATTTTGTAGCACTTATAGCAAATTTGATTTGTCTTTGAGCATTAGTTCTAAGTTTCAGATTTGATATCTAGCACTTACCGGTGAAATATTTATTATTGTCATTTTGTGTTTTTTTATCACAGATATTGGTATAGCAGCGGAGACAGTGGTTTTATCCCTCCCCCTAATCTATGTAAAAAAAAGTGAAGCTTTAGGGATCATTTGCAGCAGCCTGGTTGGGTTATGATCAGTCCCAATACACAGACCAGGCAATCTGTCCTATGGCTTCAAGTGATTCTAAAGGTTGTTTTAAAAAAAAAAATATATATTATACTTACCCGCTCTGTGTAAAAGGTTTTCACAGAGCAGCCCGATCCTCTTTTTGTTGGGTCCCCCGCCAGCTGTCCTGGCCCCTCCCTTTTTGCAAGTGCCCCCAATATCAGAGCTCTTGCTATGGGGGCACTGCAGCAGGCTGGCTCTGGATCTGCGCTCCTGTGAATGGACACAGACAAAGTGAGGCTCGGCCCTGCCCAATCCCTGACTGTGATTGACAGCAGCAGGAGCCAATGATGAGCGAGAGAAACGCTGCTCTCATGCACATCACTCAAGATGAGGCTCAAGTATGTATAAGGAGTTGCACCCAGAAGGTTTTTTTTTTTACCAGAATGCACATTCTCCTGCCTTTAGAGTCACTTTCAGCTCCCCAGTCTGGATTCAGATAGAAACAAGACAGGAGGGCATAAGGGTGGGATTTTGAATGAAACACGTAGCAGCAACTGAGTATTGGGTGTACATGTAAAAAAGTAGGAACCAGAGTACCTGGCAAAAGGAGGAAAGGAGAGACGGAGTCTGTGGTGATGCAGGAAGGCTGTATATGTAGGCACTGACACCGGACAACCCACTAGCACGTGCACAGTGAGGGAGGAACGGAGGCGCCGTCAATTGAGCGAAGATGCCCAACATCTGGAGTAGGAGGCATGATGTCGATGCACAGTGCGGTGGATCTGCCCCCCCCCCCCCGAGCATGAACAGCAGAGAGAGGGAGGAGGCCCGCAGTGCGAATCGCAGCTTCTGAACACAATGAGGAACAGGCGGCCCAATAAGACCACAGCACAACCACCAGAACTGATTGATTAAATAAATAAAATTGTGGTACTTAATAAAGAAAGAGGGTAAAAAGTTACAAGTCACTAGAGGTATACATGTCATTAACCACTTTCCAACCCGCATATTGACAAATGACTGCCGCAAGGTGGCTCTGCCATCCTGGGCAGCTGTCATATGACGTCCTCGGCTTCCCGGCAGGCTGGGGGCCGCCACGTCACTCGAGAGCCGATGTGCGTGCCTTGGCGGCCACGGTGTCCGGCGGGCACCCGTGATTGCTGGTCACAGAACAGGAACATGGATTGTCCTGTCAGGGGAGAGGAGACTGATCATGTGTTCCATGTATATAGGAACACCGATCTGTCACCTCGCTCAGTCAGTCCCCTCCCCCCACAGTTAAAATCACTCCCTAAGTAACACATTTAACCCCTTAAGGAAAATAAAGATCTATATAAAAACCGCGCTATTCAGCACCAGGAGAGGTTTAAACCAAATCAAATAAAAAGCTCTATATGAATATGACGTACCTGCATGTAAAAACACTACATAGGCTGCTGCCCCCCGGACAGAAGGAAACCCCTTAGTAGGGTTCCTTTTTAAGGAGTGAAAATGTTGAATTATTAACGGGTTAATTGGCGCTACCTAAAAAACAGGTCTCCATTACAAAAGGGTCTTATGGAGAATAAATGAATGGAGAGGCAGGACCCGGTCTTACAAAAAGCCCAGTATTCCCTCTCAACCTGCTTCTAATGACACTGTATATTAGCAAACCCAGAATCACGTAAAAAGCCAGGACACCATAAAAAGCCCCAGCACCGCCCAAAGAAAGGTTTAAATCAAACAATAATAAATCTGTGGGCCACCATAGAAAAAAGGTCCCAAAACATAAATTGCTAATGACGGGGATTACTGATCAAACCCTTTATAAGTTAATACTACACAACAGCAGGAATATCGGGAACTAATGGTGTTAGAACAGGCCAGGATACTTCCTTAAAGAATATATATTCAAACACACATTCTCAGGTATGTTAATAATACAGGCCAAAAAACCACATGTACCAGACTACATGTACAACCTGATGTGATTAAAAATCAAGTCGCCTGAGATGCGACAAAATACATTCAGTGATAGGCCTATTAGCAACAGTAATGAAGAA
Source organism: Lithobates pipiens (assembly GCF_037356315.1). Taxonomy (NCBI): domain Eukaryota; kingdom Metazoa; phylum Chordata; class Amphibia; order Anura; family Ranidae; genus Lithobates; species Lithobates pipiens. The sequence goes on from NW_027507788.1 coordinate 116,175,346, forward strand.
CCCTTTATCAGTGTAAAGTGATAAAGATATATATATATATATTTAAAGTCCCGTACACTAGTAAACAGCCTGGGGTCACATAAGTGTACCCCCCAGTGTGTAATGCCAAAAAAAAAATATATATATATATATATATATACCCCTCAAACAATGTTGATATTAGATCAGTGTATAGTGGAAACCAAAAGGAAAAGAAAATTAATGTGTAGGTCAAATAGCTGAAAGTGTGAACGTTTCACACCCCAGAACCCAAACGGTTAAAAATAAGATTGTGTGTGTATTAGTGCATACAAAAAGTGAAAATACAATAATACAAAACCTTTTTGCGATAAAAGCTAAAAAACATCTGCGAAGTGCAATAACACCTAAAGTGAAAATGGTGAAGTAAAAATGAAAATGAAAAATTAAAAATAAAAATATATATATAAAAAATATACAAAATGAAAAATATATATATAGTCCCAAAAAAAGTTCAATGGTATTAGTCCAAGGGATCCTAAAAAATCCTTAACGTGACTTTTGTGCTTCCTATTCAGTCTTCACTGTGACTTCTGTGCTCCCCCACCAGGAATCCTACTCACCAGAAGTAGATACCCCTACAGGGGTTATGCGCCTTAAGAATCAATCTCCAGATATCCGGTTCTTTGTTTAGTGATAGATGCCCGAGCCTGCATCAACTTGGAATCCACAAGTCCATTTTTCCGGTAAAGGCTTGTGCTCCTTAACTCTTGACAACGTGGCTTTGTGTTCTGATATCATAAATAGGCACTTTCTCTGCAGGTGAATCCGGTGACTGCAGAGAAAGTGCCTATTTATGATATCGGAACACAAAGCCACGTTGTCAAGAGTTAAGGAGCACAAGCCTTTACCGGAAAAATGGACTTGTGGATTCCAAGTTGATGCAGGCTCGGGCATCTATCACTAAACAAAGAACCGGATATCTGGAGATTGATTCTTAAGGCGCATAACCCCTGTAGGGGTATCTACTTCTGGTGAGTAGGATTCCTGGTGGGGGAGCACAGAAGTCACAGTGAAGACTGAATAGGAAGCACAAAAGTCACGTTAAGGATTTTTTAGGATCCCTTGGACTAATACCATTGAACTTTTTTTTGGGACTATATATATATTTTTCATTTTGTATATTTTTTATATATATATTTTTGTAATTTATTTTTATTTTTAATTTTTCATTTTTACTTCACCATTTTCACTTTAGGTGTTATTGCACTTCGCAGATGTTTTTTAGCTTTTATCGCAAAAAGGTTTTGTATTATTGTAGTTTCACTTTTTGTATGCACTAATACACACACAATCTTATTTTTAACCGTTTGGGTTCTGGGGTGTGAAACGTTCACACTTTCAGCTATTTGACCTACACATTAATTTTCTTTTCCTTTTGGTTTCCACTATACACTGATCTAATATCAACATTGTTTGAGGGGTATATATATATATATATATATATATATATATATATATATATATATATTTTTTTTTTTTGGCATTACACACTGGGGGGTACACTTATGTGACCCCAGGCTGTTTACTAGTGTACGGGACTTTAAATATATATATATATCTTTATCACTTTACACTGATAAAGGGTTCTTCATTACTGTTGCTAATAGGCCTATCACTGAATGTATTTTGTCGCATCTCAGGCGACTTGATTTTTAATCACATCAGGTTGTACATGTAGTCTGGTACATGTGGTTTTTTGGCCTGTATTATTAACATACCTGAGAATGTGTGTTTGAATATATATTCTTTAAGGAAGTATCCTGGCCTGTTCTAACACCATTAGTTCCCGATATTCCTGCTGTTGTGTAGTATTAACTTATAAAGGGTTTGATCAGTAATCCCCGTCATTAGCAATTTATGTTTTGGGACCTTTTTTCTATGGTGGCCCACAGATTTATTATTGTTTGATTTAAACCTTTCTTTGGGCGGTGCTGGGGCTTTTTATGGTGTCCTGGCTTTTTACGTGATTCTGGGTTTGCTAATATACAGTGTCATTAGAAGCAGGTTGAGAGGGAATACTGGGCTTTTTGTAAGACCGTGTCCTGCCTCTCCATTCATTTATTCTCCATAAGACCCTTTTGTAATGGAGACCTGTTTTTTAGGTAGCGCCAATTAACCCGTTAATAATTCAACATTTTCACATTTAACCCCTTGATTGCCCCCTAGTGTTAACCCCTTCCCTGGCAGTGACATTTATACAGTAATCAGTGCATATTTATAGTATATAAATAATTGTATATTTATAATTGTCAGTGGTCCCAAAATAGTATCAAAAGCATCCGATATGTCTGCTGCAATATCACAGTCCTGACAAAAATGGTAGCTCCCCGCCAAACTAGTAAAAAAATAAAATAAAAAAATTATAATAATAATAATAAAAATGCCATAAATCAATAACCTATTTTTCAGATGCTATAACTTTTGTGCAAACCAATCAATATATACTTATTGCGATATATTTACCAAAATAATTGTAGAAGAATACATAGCGGCCTAAACTGAGGAAGAAATTAAAAAAAAAAATTGGGATATTACAGCAAAGAGTAAAAAATATTGTTTTTTTCTAAATTGTCGCTTCTTTTTGTTTATAGCGCAAGAAATAAAACATGATCAAAAACCATCAAAAGAAAACTCTATTTGTGGGGGGAAAATGATCAAAATTCCATATGCGCACAGTGTTGCATGACCGCGCAATTGTCATTCAAAATGTTACTGCCCTGAGAAGGGGGTGAAAATGGCCAGTACTGAGGCAGTTGATAATAAATGAACAATTAAATAGGAAAGGGCAAGCATGGGACCAACTAGTTGCAGGATGCATGAGATAAAGAGGTGTATCAACTTGGAGGTAACTACATCAATCCCTGGTTGAAATATTGGAAGGAAAGGGGAATATGGGACTTTAAATGAAGCCAGGCCACGTGCTTCCATCCCTATCAATATGGTACAAAAGAGAGGGCAAAAGGGTGGGACTTTGGATTCAGACAGAGCTGCTCTGATTGAGAGGTTGTGTAATGAGAACCCTGTCAGGATCCCCTCAGTACACAGATGACGGCCGCACTCTCCTCAGGTCTGCAATGCAAAGCTTCAGCAAGGAAGTAACCAGAGCTCCTCAAGCTTCCCCCTCTTATTGCGCATGCGCGCTCCCCTGCCTCCTCTCCGCAGCACCGCCCTGGGCGGGGCTCCTCTTCCTATTCACCCTGTCCGCGGGCTGTGCGCGCTCCCGGCGCTGAGAAGGCGGAAGTGACGGCGTCGGTGCGGTGCTCGGCCTTGGGAGACTTCTCCCCTCCCTACCCGGCGTTCACTGGGAGGGCCGTGTCCGGGGCTGGCGGTGGCTCTCTCCGGTGACTTCCTCTTCCGAGTGAGCTCTGCGCCACCATGGCGACCAACCTACGGAAAGGCGGAGGACTTATCGGCCTGGTAAAGGACGCTTTCCAGCCGCACCATCACCACCCGACCGCTCAGCCCGGAGCCGTGGACCGGAAGACGGTGGAGAAATGCTGGAAGCTGATGGACAAGGTGGGTTCTCCTCCACCGCTCTATGAGAGGCAGCCTGAGGTTACCCATCACCCGGGACCGAGCTGGGCTACTCTACTGATATGGGGCACAGAGGAGTCACTACTGATATGGAGCACTGTACTGATAGTTTGGGGCACAGAGATGGTACTGTACTGATGAGGAATGCTGTACAGATATGGGGGACAGAGGTGGTACTGCATTGATGGGGGACACAGTACAGATATGGGGGACAGAGGTGGCACTGCATTGATGGGCATTGCATAGATATGGGGAACAGAGGGTTGGGGCACAGAGATGGCACTGTACTGAGGAATGCTGTACAGATTGGGTACAGAGGTGGTACTGTATTGATGGGGGACACAGTACAGATATGGAGGGACAGAGGAGTTGCTGCAAGGGTGGACATTGAGTAGATGTGGAGCACTGTAGTGATAGCGGGCCATAGAGCTCTCATTGTACTGATAGTAGGTTTGGGGCACAGAGGTGGTGCTGTATTGATGGGGGACACTGTACAGAGGTGGTGCTGTATTGATGGGGGACACTGTACAGAGGTGGTGCTGTATTGATGGGGGACACTGTACAGAGGTGGTGCTGTATTGATGGGGGACACTGTACAGAGGTGGTGCTGTATTGATGGGGGACACTGTACAGAGGTGGTGCTGTATTGATGGGGGACACTGTACAGAGGTGGTGCTGTATTGATGGGGGACACTGTACAGAGGTGGTGCTGTATTGATGGGGGACACTGTACAGAGGTGGTGCTGTATTGATGGGGGACACTGTACAGAGGTGGTGCTGTATTGATGGGGGACACTAGTGATATGGGGGTACAGAGGTGACACTACTGATGGGGTATGCATGGGGGACACTGCAAATATGGGGTACAGAAATGTTACTGTATTGGAGGAAACTACAGATATGCAGGTACAGAGGTGTCACTGTACTGATGGGGGGTACTTTACAGGGATGGGAGTACAGAGGTGGTACTGTACTAAGTGCTGTACTGATAATGGGGGTGGAGAGGTGGTACTGTAGTGATGGGCGGGTGGGCTAGGGGCACAGAGGTGTCTGTACTGATGGGGGGGGGGGTTGTGCTGTACTGATATGTGGGCTCACAGATGGCACTCAACCTTGGGGATAGGGCTGGGGGAAGAAGTGGCACTGTACTGATAGGAGGCATGCAGAGCAGGTGATGCTCTGCGTGGGGAAGGAGGTGGCCCGTGTTGTACAGACTGGGGGTTTCGATGAGGCAGGGGTGTCGGTGTCCTACAGACTTTGCTGGGCACACTTTAGTTGATGTACTAAAACTGGTGCAGCTCTGCATAGAAACCAATCCGCTTCCAGTTTTTTGTCAAAGCTTAAGGCCAGGTTCACACATGTAAATTGGATGCAGTTTTCCCTGCATTCAGTTTGTATAAGTGGAGTGTATGACTGACTCTCAGTGGAGCCGTTCACACAGATCTGGGGCAGCCGCAATCCTTTCACACTGAGGAGTTTTCAGGTGTTTTAGCACTAGAAATAGGCTTTGAAAACCACCTCCCATTCATTGCAGTGTGTATTTTCACACTGGGGCGGTGCGCTTGCGGAATGTTAGTCATACTAGCAGCATCTTTGGGGCGGGTTGGGATCGCTGTAAATAGTGCTACCAAAATGCCCTGCCCATTGCAATGAATGGGCATCGCTTCCAAAGCACCTGAAAAGTGTCTTGAAAGCTCCGCAAAACAGCACTTTTTTTTTTCTTCCCATAAAAAGCACTCCACTAGCAGCTAAAAAGCACTGCAAAAATGATCTGCACTTTAGCTCTAATGGCCGGCCACTGCAGTGTGAAAGTAGTCTTAAAAGGGTACTGTGTGTCTTTGGTTCAGATTCAGGTGTGAATTCAGTCTGCATTTTGGACCTGCTTCGATGAACAGGGAAGCACCGGACCCCATGCTGTGAACCACGGCTGCAGCATATGTGAACCCAGTCTAAATGAACAAGCTGAAGTTACAAGCTGATTGGCTACTGTGCACAGCTGCACCAACCAGATTTTACACTCAAGATTTAGTAAATAAACTCCCTTGTGTCGTCTGTGCTGTGTACTACATTTGCTCGTTTTGTTGACTCATTTGTTTTTTTGCTATGCTCATTTTTTGCTTCATTAGTAAATATAAAACCCAACATATATTTAGGTGGAAATACTTTTGCAGGGTTGGACTAATCTTGGCTCCTGAAAGCCAGTTCAATGAAGAATAGTTCAGCTGCTGCTTCCGGTAATTTTATATGTTTTGAGGAAGTCACCAAATGCATTTCTTGCCTCACAGGTTTCTGACTTCCACATCGGCCTGTAACACCCATTTCATATAGTGTTATTGACACTGGGACTGTCCTGTCAGAAAAATGGCAACTAACCACAATTGCACATACCACATCTGTCCTCTGGGTACATCTCCCCATAAGGCACTGCTTGTCAAATTTGCTTTGAATCTAGGAGCTAAAAAAGTTAGCGGCCAGTTTTTTGCCTATTGGACATTTCACCCCTTCCTGCCCAGGCCAATTTTCAGCTTTCAGCGCTGTCACACTTTGAAAGACAATTGAGCGGTCATACAACACTGTACCCTATGCAATTTTTATTTTAACACAAATGGAGCTTTCTTTTGGTGGTATTTACCTGTTGTGCACTGATACGATGCCCTGATTGTCAGTGTGAATGTCCCCTGTCACAGGATAGAGAATTATCGGCTTTCCTTTCCTTAGGCTGTGTCAGTGCTGAGGAAAGGAAATAACAATAACCAGCATTTGTTTGTGATCGGCCCTTAAAAAAAAAACGTAAAAACTGAGTGTGCCCTGGGGTTCTTGGTGGACATCGATGGATGCCCTCCCAGAACTGAATGACCGCACTGTACCCATCTTTCGCTATAGCATGATAAGCAAGTGGGAGGCGGATGTGGATGGCTGATAAAAGCCCCGGTGCCAGGGCACAATTTCCAGTTGCCATAGTGACCTGGCGCCTGTGATTTGTCGAGCCCTGCCATAAGGGAAAGGTGTACTCTGGGCAGTGCAGACTAATGTTACAACAAGCTCTGGAAGGTCATCATACGTTCATAGTTGTACCTAAAATCGAAGTAAAAAATAATATATGCACATGTTTTCGCAGGGGAACATTGTAACTTGTAAGATTTTAATGCATCATAAAATTACACTTGAAGGACAAGCAAAGATCTGCAGTGCTGCCAATGAAATTGTTCTTCTATCTATCTTTTCGCAGTTTACCTGCCATTCTTTGACATATTCCATAGGGTTGAATTCCACCATGTGTAAAATGTGCTTCATGTGGTAAAGTTTAGGTTTTAGCTCTAGAACAGTGGTAATCAAACTTGTGCTCAGGACCCACTAACAGGCCAGTTTTGCAAGATAACTGAAATACATCACAGTTGATATATTTTGCTGGTCAGTGATTGCAGTATTCTAGTCTGCATCTCCCCAAGGTAATGCTTAAAATCTGGCCTGTTAGTGGGTCCTGAGGAAAACAGTTGAGAACCACTGTTCTAGTATGTGTCCAAAAAGGTGCTCCCCACTTGTTCTTTCTGGGGGACTTTTCAGCATCTAAAGGAGAGACTGCAAGCAGGAGACTTTGCGAGAGCGGGAAGAAAGAATTGACACAGGAAGCTTCTTCAGACCATCTTCCCTTCCCCTACGGAGCAGCACCAGGAGCTTGATGATCCTCGCTGTCCTGTTGATGGAAGAAAGAATTGATGCAGCCACACGTGGGATGGAGTTCTACTTCAAGTCATCATCTGAAAGCATCCTGGTTAAGGTGAGCAAAATGAACTGTTTGTATTTTATGTAAGATGTAGTTTTGTGGGAACCACAGACATGTATAGACTGCTTGTGTTATAACAAGGAGTGGATTGTGTTGCTGGTTCCCATAAGATTCATTGCAGTATGGCTCATTATTATATGTGTAGTGCAGGCAATGTGTGTTTAAAACTTCCATACGCAGGTCTGTTCATCATTCCACCACTTCTGTTACTGTTGTGATTTCTTTAGGTGCAAAGAAACACCACACACTATTGACTGTTGTTGGAATAATTAAGGGTAGATTATATTGGTTTTAGGAGAAACCAGTGCAGAGTTACTGTCACTGGTTTATAGATGAAGCAGTGGAAATCAATTGCACGTACTGTAGATATTGGCAATATATGTTTGTATTTGCACCCCCTGGTCTCTGCTATGGTTGGTTAATTAAATTAACCATTACTATATATAAATAAAAAAGATGAGTGGGCATACTGATATAACACAATAAATTGAAAAGGATGCTACATAAAGATGGAGGGGAATAGCACTATGCTTTTCCCAGTTCTCAGAGACAACACATGTAAGTGAAGCATCCAACCCAGGGATCTGGAAGAAAAACTGATCATATTCTTCAGGGTTTCTTTTCCCTTTCTTGGTTTCACAAAATGTGAGGTGTTCTGTTGAAGTGTGGGGGCTCTGAGATGTAATCTTCCAACTGTTTGTGGCAGTAGCTCATGGTTTTTCTTAGCTGACCCCCTTTAAAAATATATGTGCATTTTATAGGTTGTGGAGTTGCTCTAGGTATTAAAGTCTAGAATGCTGCCACTGCCAGCTATTGGGATGCACAAATATGTTGCTGTGTGATGGAGGGATTGGGCTAGTCTATGGAGACTGATGCCATATTATATAGACTGCAGTGTCTGGTGCAAAGTATTGTTGGCTTTAAAGGCCAAGTTCATCTTTGTTCGCTGCCATTTTTTTCCATTATAGATTCCAGCCCCCATATGTATTAATGTACTTCTTTTGCAAAAATCCGCTTTCCATTTATTTTACACATGCTTGACTTGCTCTCATAGCTGTTTAAAAACACTGCTCCATAACTTCTGCCTTACTTTTTGATCAGACTCTAGGGCATGACACAGGAAGGAGTTGACCTGCTGATCTCATTAGCACACACCCTGCAACATCCACCCTCAGATTGGTCAACTCCTTCCTGTGTCATGACCTAAAGTCTAATCCGGAAGTAAGGCAGAAGTTATGGAGCAGTGTTTTTAGAAGGCTATGAAGAGAGTAAGGTAAGTGTGTAGAATAAATGGAAAGCGGTTTTATTTTTGCAAAATAAGTACATAGGGAGCAGAAATTTAAAGGGGGGGGAAAAAAGTCGCTGACTTTTGAGACACGGGAGTGTACCTGCCTCAGTAAAGACAACCTCCCCCTGTTAAGTGCCCATTTTTTATCACATTTAGATGGCATTGGCAAGAAATAGGCTATTATACATGTGTAGCAGAATAGTCTGTTACTGTGTAGGGAATATTTTGAACTGCAGAAGATGGATCAAATGTTTTAAAAATACTAATGCGCTACACCTAGTAGTTAACTATACGACTAGATAAATAAATTAATATAATATACACAGGAAGCAGCCAGCAAAAAGATGGAGATGGATCACTGCTCTGTTGGGGCCTTGGAGATGTGAAAGGGCGGCAGACCTGATCTCCAGTGTGCTGCTGGCAAAGGGGATATTGAAATCAGGGATGCGCTGATGTGTGTGGGGGTGTTTTTTTTTTTTTTTTTTTTTTTTTGTGTGCAGCAATGGGCAAACCGTTTATCAAAAAATGTTATCACAACACGTATGTTAAAAGTACTTAATACATCTTGCCTTTTTAAATCTAAAATTTTTTTTTTAATACTGTGATCACACAGGAGTGGTGGGGGACCCTGCATGCGATTCGGACAGGCATAGCACCACATTCCTGTTCAAATCGCACTGCAAAGGTATTCGTTTTGGGTATTGCGAACATTTGTAAGAGTATTGGTGCAAGTACTTTGTATCAGCACTGATACTGGTATCGGTGCAACCCTAATTTAAAATGGTGCCGAAATGTTAGTATAAATTGAAAACTTACATTTTTCAGCTCCCTCCAAAACATGAAAGAAAAAGCTAAATTGCACTTGGGCTTTAAAAAAATAAAATATAGAATCTTCAGTTGTGCTCTCCCAGTAAAAATGACTTCCTCACTGGTGTGCTGACCGTATTGTTGTGGTACTTTGAGTCACTGACCTGAAACAAGATGACTTCTGACATTTCTGACTTTCCTGTATTCTGCATGCTTCTTCTAATCCAGTGATTTTTGGAAGTTTAAAAATATTTGAATCCTCATACCAGCCAGTCAAGTAGCATTGAATGACTGTTGTCAATGTCATACACACGTCACCCCAGCAAGGCCTATTTATAAAGCCCATTCACACCAGGGTGGTCCATTGTGGTAAACTTAACTCAAGTAACATGCTAACAAGCATTGGCAGCCTATTTATTCAAATAGCCTGCCAAAGGTACCACAACGGATCTAAAATTTTACCTGCTATATTTTGTGAAATACACACAAGTGTATTAAGGTGCCACTCCGATAACCGTGCACCACGCACATATTGGGCCCTAAAGCTTCTGGTGAGGTTCTGCTCGTTCTCTTCTGGGAGTAAATGGGGAATTTGTCAGCTGCATTGGCATCTTGCATGTGTTAACTTGTATGCGTAGATATGAATGGTTTAATTTCCCCCCGTGTAAACTACTAATCTCATCGCTCCCCTTGTAAGAGATCAGCAAGGGCAGATATGTTGGAAGTTCAGCCTGGGTGACCACTATGGCTTCCACAATAGATGAAGAGTGAACATAGTAATACTAGGACAGGAAGTGTTTGCAAGATGCCGGGTGAAAAATTAATGTAGCAACCTCGTCTAAGGACTGATAAGCTGCATTTAAAATTTTTCAATTTTTGGGCTTAAATAAGCTTCACTCTCCCCATTTATTTTGTTTACATTGGATTCCTCAACAGTGCCTTGAGTCCAGAGGTGTGACAAGCATCAATGCCTTGCACTACTACAGCACAATGCTGGGTTATAGTGGGTGTGAGACTTCCACCCCCTACAACATTTTTAACTTCTATTTGGCGTCACAACCTATGAATTGCACACCCAGGACAGTTTTTAGTGCCTTGTTTTAGGTTGAGACTCTTTGCAAGTGGCACGCTTGAAGGTTGTCATCTAGAGTCGTCTGGTGTGAAGATTCAGGCTCCAATCATCATACTGGGCTTAAAAAAAAAAAAAGCCTGTTCCCTTGGCAGAAAAAAACTCATATAGAGCAATTACTTTGTATGTTTATGTGTTTCTTTTTCCTGCAAGTAAGCTCCAATCAGAAATGACCTGAGACAGCTGCTCCGCCCCATCCACAGCTCAGCGTGCCAGTGTGGGGGGGGGAGCAGTGACTGACAGTCGGAGGCTCTCTGCCCGCTGAGCTCGGATAACGGAGCGATTGGTGTTCGATCACTCGGTTCTCAGTGCAGGGGCCTTGGGACAGATGCAGCATTGCACCGATGCTGCATCCACCGAGGTAAGTATGAATCTCAAAAAAGAAAAAAAATCCTTTTACTTCTCTCAAGCCAAAAATATATATATATATATATATATATATATATATATATATATATATATATATATATATATATATATATATATATATATATATATATATATATATATATATATATATAATTTAAACCAATAGAACTCGGATCATTGAGGTCAGACATCGCATGTGATATCTATATAATTGGAACTACCTGGTTAGAGATTTTATATATATATATATTATATTATCTATAGTGGAATAATGTGATCTTCTGGAATTACATGCTGTTGATTGAACGCACAAACCTGATTGTAGAACGTCTGAAGTTTTGTTTGGACATGTTCTGTCATATTGAAGACTTTTCAGTGTCCAGCCAAACTGCTTTCTCAGCTATGGGTACTGGGAAAATTTGATGGTGATCAGATTAAGGTGCTTGAGGAAGCTGTTTGGAGAAACACTGAAAAGTGTAAAACAAAATGAATTCATTTGTTTTATATAGTGGAAGTCCTGAAAACACGGTGCAGGACCAAGTGAGATCACTTTAAAAGAGATTTCCAGATACAAAATATGCAAAAAGTGCTGCGGCAGCATTGTATTACATTTTTCTTAGTAGTATTCTAGGATTGTTGGAGTAAGTATGCACAAACTGTTAAACTTTTTCATGTGTATTTTAAAAATGTTTTTTCTTGGTACCAACAGTAACTGGCATGCCAGGAAAGGAGCCGTTAACCATGGAATTGTCTTCAGGACAAAGCATACGACTTGCCTTGTTTGCATCTGCGCAGGAACATTGTTCATGGTGGTGGTAACACTGCCCTTAGTTCAAGAAGACTACTCACAACTGCCCAGAGAACTTGTGCCACTGGTGGTAGAGGCCTTTGAAGCAGCCACAGGGGGATTGCACAGAACTGTAGCAAACTATTTTCAAATGATATATGAAAGAAAATTTAGAATTTATTTTTCCAGCCTGGTTTCACGCATGGCAGAAGTACAAAAGGGTTTTGGTGGTTGCTGCCACCAATTGCATCAATTAACCCTCTTCCAATGTGTTTTTTTTTTTTTTTTTTTTCCCGTTTTTTTTTTTTCTTTTCTCTGAATCGAAATTCATGGCTTATTCCAGTAACACTGTTACAGGTTGTTTGAAAAAATAAAGATTATCTTTATTGGACAAAAAAATAAAAAATAAAAGTGAGTTTGTGTGTTTCTCTTCTCCCCCCCCCCCCCTTTCTTCTGCGGCGCATATACAATATCAATTATTTTCACAGATCTTATTTACAAGGGAACTAATATCTAAACATGGTTAGTAATTGCAGAACTGAATACAGAGGCTTTGCCTGCTTGAGCGTTCTAATTTTGTTTTTCAAATGGCACAAATTAGAACTGTACGATTAATCGTTAGTACGATCTTAATACAGCATTTCCCTGATTCATGGTAAACAAGAGCAGAGCTGTCAAAAGGACAAAATAACTCAACCAGCAAATATTTATCAACAGTGATAAAGAGAAACTATGTAACTCATGGTTCTTTTAGATCAAAGAAATTAACTTCTGTCTGTAAATGAAGTCAGTTTAACTAGACTAAACCCTTTTTTGACACTGGTTGCTTACAAGTTAAAAAATTATCTGTATTTTCGCTAGAAAATTACTTAGAACCCCCAAACACTTTTTTTTTTTTTTTTTTTTTTTTTTTAAAGCAGAGCTTGGTGAATGGAGATTGTTGCACTGCATTTGTGTATCGTACTTTCAAAAGCAAATTTTTAGGAAAAAATATATACTTGAATAAATTACAACTAAACAGTAAAGTTAGCCTATTTTTTTTTTTTGTGTATAATGTGAAAGATATTACGCCATGAGAATTGTGATCTTTATGCTAGGCAAAAAAATTTGTGACGCTCATTTTATTCAGAATTGTGCAGCTCTAACACAAATATTTTAGAGAGGACAGCCTGTTTTCTAACTAAGCTATGTGGTGTTTTTTTTTTTTTTTGTATCTCAATATTTTTAAATCGCTAGCTACGTATCACCAAAAATAGATTCAGGAGTGGCACAGGTCCACCTAACTGTTTGGCAAATAAACATTAATTTTAAAACCTACAGGTGCATCTCAAATTTGAATATCATCAAAAAGTTCATTTATTTCAGTAGTTACTTTCAAAAAGTGAAACTATCTATTATATAGATTCATTATACAGAGTGATATATTGCAAGCATTTTTCTTTTAATTTTGATGATTATGGCTTATAGCTACTGACCCCCCAAAATTCCGTATCTCAGAAAAGAATAGTGCATAAGACCAATAAAAGGGAGTGTTTTTTTTTTTTTTTTAATAAATACAAGTAGTAAGTGTTGGCTTACTGAAAAGCATCTCCATGTACAATATGGTATGCACTCAATTCTTTGTTGGGGATCCCTTTTGCATAGATTACTGCATTAGTGAGGCGTGGTATGGAGGGCATCAGCCTGTGGCACTGCTAAGGTGTCATGGAAGCCCAGCTTGCTTTGATAAGTGGCCTTTAGCTCATCTGCATTGCTGTCTGGTGTCTCTCGTCTTCCTCTTGACAACACCCCACAGCTTCTCTATGGGGTTTAGGTGGGATTGCTGGCCAATCAAGCACAGTGATACCATGATCATTAAACTAGGTATTGGTACTTGTGACAGTATGGCCCGGTGCTACAAAATGAATTCAGCATCTCCCTAAAGCCGATCAGCAGAGGGACGCATGAAGGGCTCTAGAATTTCCTGGTGGAGGGCTGTGCTGACTTTGGACTTGATAAAACACAGTGGACCAACACCAGCAGATGACATGGCTCCCCAAATCATCACAGACTGTGGAAACTTCACACTGGACCTCATGCAACTTCGGTTCTGAGCCTCTCCACTCTTCCTTCAGCCTCTGGGACATTGATTTCCAAATAAAATGCAAAATGTACTTTCATCCCATAAGAGGACCTTTAGACCACTGAGCAACATTCCAGTCCTTTTTCTCCTTGGCCCAGCTAAGACGCTTTTGATATTGTGTCTGATTCAGGAGGGGCTTGACACGGGGAATGCCACAGTTGCAGCCCATGTCCAGGATACAGCTGTGTGATTGCTCTTGAAGCACTGACACCAGCCGTAGTCCACTCCTTGTGAATCTCCCACAAATTCTTGAATGGGCTTTGCTTCAGTGTCCTCTCAAACCTGCGATTATCCCGGTTGCTTGTACACCTTTTTCTACCACACCATTTCCTTCCATTACACTTTCTTTCGGTCTGCTTGGATACAGCACTCTGTGAACAGTCGGCTTCCCCCCCCCCCTCTTTAGCAATGACCTTTTATGTTAATGACTCTTCTGGACAACTGTCAAGTCAGCAGTCTTCCCCATGATTGTGTAACCTACTGAACCAGACTGAGACCATTTAAAGGCTCAAGAAACCTTTACAGGTGTTTTGAGTTAATTATCTGATTAGTCTACAATATTGAACTGTTTCACTATTTTTATTTTACTATTTACCAATTTTCTGAGATACTGAATTTTTGGTTTTCACTAGCTGTGAGCTATAATCATCAAAATTAAAAAACACGCTTGAAATAGATCAAACAAATCAATCCTATATAAGTTTCACTTTTTCAAACGAATTACTGAAATTCACTTTTTGATATTCTCATTTTCTGAGATGCACCTGTATAATCTTAAATTAGTAATTTGTCCAAAATCATTGTAGTTCCTTTTTAACCAATTTTATTATCCTGCTCTAGCCAAAGGACGGCTACAGCGTGATGCTATAGTTCTAGGAGGGCGTCCATAGATGTCCTCCCAGAACCCTGCCCCCCGGGCCACGCATCGGGTATGCTCTGTGACTTTTGTGTTCTTCAGACAGAACTGATCGCATGTAAACAGACTTGCCAGTTATCGGCAGTGGGTAAATCATGCGCTGTCTGTGTGAGGGAAAGGGTGCCGATAACTGCCAAGGTTGTCGGCACACTATTTACACTGCAGCCCCATCAGCGCACATCAGTGAAGAAGAAAAAATATTTTTTTGCTAAATTTTATAACTAAAACTTAAAAGGTGTGTGTAATAAAAAAAAAAAAAAAAAAAAAAATATATATATATATATATATATATATATATATATATATATATATATATATATATATATATATATATATATATATAATATAATATAATTTTTTTTTTTTTTAAGAATCATGCTTACCTTGGTGGGTGCAGCATTGGTCCCCCGGCTCCTCTAACACTGAGAACTGAGCAGTCGGACACGATTGATCGCTCGGTTCTCAAAGCTCCCTGAGCAAAGTGCTGCTGCCCCTCCACTCACTGGAGCGCTCAGCTGTGGAGGGGGCGAGAGAGGTTGGCTCAGTGTTGCATGACTGTGCAATTGTCATTCAAAGTGCGACTGCTCTGAAAGCTGAAAATTGCTGCTTTTGTGGCGTCAACCATTTGTGCTATTTGTCTAGCAATGAATGGTCATCAACTTTACTAGTTTAGCTGAGCTACTAAAAATGGCTTAGCCTTGTTCTGTCACTTAAATGGGTTGTAAATGAATTTTTTTTTTTTATTTTTATTTTTTTTAAATAACAAGCATGTTATACTTGCCTCCTCTGTGCAAGGGTTTTGCACAGAGTGGCTCCCGATCCTCCTCTTCTTGGGTCCCCCTCAGTGGCGCTCCTAGCTCCTCCCCACATGGAGTGCCCCTCGGAGACCCGCATTCTAAGGGGACACCCGTGCGGCACGCTCCTGAGTCCTGCTGCATCCATTGACAGACAGCAGGATTCCGCCCAGCCCCGGCTCCTGAGTCACTGGATTTAATTGACAGCAGCAGGAGCCAATGGCTGCGCTGTTATCAATCTATCCAATGAGGACCCGAGACAGTGGCTGGAGCTGCTGTGCTCGTCCCTGTCGATGGAATGATGGGGTTCACGAAAGTAAGAGGGTCTCGGGAGCTGCTGTGCTACACAAGGTTTTTCACCTTAAAGTGGAGGGCCACCCTGAAAAAAAAAATACATTAAAAATTAAAAAATAAAATGGAATTTTTTTTTTTTTTAAACTTACCAGAAATGCCTGTTGCTAGGCACATCATCCTAATCTGCCTCTTCCTCCTCTGGAGATCTTCTTTTTTTCTCTCCTCCGTGCGGCATCTTCTGGGTAATGGGTCGTGCTGTGTTCTGGGAACTGTGTGTCCCAGAACACAGCGCGCCCCATTCACAAAGCGCTGCGCAGTAGGAAACGGGCAGTGAAGCCGCAAGGCTCCACTGCCTGTTTCCCTTAGTTGAAATGGCAGCGCCGAGAGCCAAGGGACGAGTCAGCCTCGGGCGGCCGACATTGCGGGCGCCCTGGATAGGCAAGTGTGTTTATTAAGTCAGCAGCTACAGTGTTTGCAGCTGCTGACTTTTAATATATATTTTTTTTAAACCGGCCCTCCTCTTTAACGCATTAAGGTGAGAAACAACCCCTTTAACTATTGTAACATTTTGTTTAAGTTTAAAATGAATTTTTTTTTTTTTTGTTCAAAATGTAACTGTATTCCTTTCTACATATTTCAATTTGTAATCTACTTCTTATTAATCGGAACAATCTTGAAAGTTTTTGTAAACGTACTTTGTGAAGATCCCCGGACATTTTCTTTTTGAAGTGTGACATGTAGTCGCTCTGCCCTGTGATAAGGCACTTCTGTTTTACACATTTCAGAGCCTTCCATCTGAACTACAGAGGTGCTGAGAGTAGCAGTTTCAGGCAGCAGAGCCAGTTCAAGGATCACTGTGTGCAGGCAGAAAGCTACTATGGGATATTTAGTCTATAAAATAGATGGCGGAAGAAAAGCTGTAGTCATGGCATGAATGTAGATTTGTCAAGTAAGCGTATATTAGACTGTCAAAAACAAATTGGTATTTTTTTTTTTTTTTTTTCCACAGTGCTGATGATCTAAAACCAAAATGTATGTTGTGATCATAAAACTCCTTTAGGCAGGCAGCTGTGTGGATCGTCTACATCTGATTTACTGGAAATGTCCAAAATGTTTCTATTTAAAAAAAAAAGTGATAACGTAAATAAATCGCTGCTTGGCTGCCCTGATGCTTACTGAACACAGGAGATTGCCCACCACACAGATCACCCACCTAATGTGGATGCCATTCAAAGAACGCTTTACATTTTCACAATGCCTGCAAAGCTTTCTCTGGATGAGGTGGAGATCGTGATGTCACCATCCTGCTTTTCCACCTTGTCAAAAATGCAAAGCGTTTGCTACGTGGTGCCTGTACCAAGCAAGCCAATTCATCTGTTCACAATGCAGCAGGGCAGCTGTTCGGCACAGCACCTGGAAGCGAGTGGCGATCACTGGAGTAGCTGTGCCTAGTACAACAATCTCCAGCTTCCACAAGGATCGCCAAGCTATGGTAGTTGCATAGTTACACTAGTCCAAGCACCAGTAACTATATAAAACTATACCAGATCTGGAATTCATCTCTAAAGTAAAGATGTCAAAAGAAATATGAGGGGATACTGCTATAGGGGGCTCACCTACTTCTAAGAATGTGAAAATGCTTTTCACCTGTCTTCTGTGTTTAGCCAATGGCTTCAAGTGTTAAAGCTGATTACCACGACGTTTGAAGCTTAAATATTTTGACCATTACCTTCACTACCTGCTGTGTGCTTTGTATAACCTCCGCTACATTCAGTATACAGCGCTATGTTCTGGCATCGGGATGGGAGCTCTCAGTCCCACTCCTGGGACAACATTTTAAACATAGTACAGTGACTGTTTTTTTTTTTTTTTTTGTGTCACTATTGATGATCATGTCAGATTGCCTGCCATACTATCACAGGCCCACTATAATTCACTGATCACCACCATATATTAGTATTTAAAAAACATCCATTATATATAGACTTATTGTGACCTTTTAAAAAAAAAAAAAAGTAGCAGAATATATTTTTGGCCTAAATTCATAAAGAGGTTAATTGATTAAAAAAAAAATTTTAATTGAACAATATTGGCAAGTAGTTGCAAAACATTACTTTCCAACAGTGGGACCCCCTGCTCTGAAATTGTCATAAGATTATTGGCGTTTACTACAAGGATCCTGTCAAAGGAGGGGGTCCTATATGTGAGAATATGCTAAGATGACCCAGTATGGCAACAGATTAACATTCATATACCCACACTGACGTGGGAGGAAGTACACAGAGGAAATCACACGATATAGGGGAAAAGCATGTTCGACCTGATTTATATTAGAAACATCTTTTGAGGTGAGAGCGGTATAACACTGGTGGGGGGATAGGAGCGATACAAATACAACAACCCTAGAGTATTCACCAGTGGAAGAGATTGATATAAAATGGACACAGGATACTAGTTTGTTTTTTTTTGTTTGTTTTTTAGTGTATATATTTTTAATAATTTTTAAGAAAATGTGTTTTACTTAGTGAAAAAAGTTTTTTTTTTCTGATCATAAAAAAAATTCATATATTTGTATGGATTACACATTTGTTTTGTTTTGCACACAATGTACTTTATTGAATATATGAGATCTACACATGCAAGGATTGCACATATTTGTTTTGATCTTCACGCATTGCACTTTATTGTACGTATGAGATTTGCACATTGTAAGGATTGTACAGATAAAGATTGGTAATTCATGTTGCGCAGGCACAGTTTCCTGATTTAATCTTATTGAAATATGTTTTATAACGGGAAAAAAAAAATGCGCTAGAGAATATAAATCTAAATTTATCATCTTTATTTATTTTTTGATGCAAAAAAATAAGAAGCCCAGTGGTGATCAAATACCACCAAAGGACAGCTCTATTTGTGGGGGAAAAAATATGACATAAATGTAATTTGGGTACAGTATTTCATGACCACACAATTGCAAGCTAAAATAGCACAGTGCCAAATAGCAAAAAATGCCCTAGTCATGAAAGGGCAAAATCTTCCGTAGCTCAAGTCATTACGTGGGCAAGCTGAAGCAAGTATGCATTATGGCAGTGGCTGCAGTTAAAAAACAAAACAAAAAAAAACATGTATATGACTTTGTGTTTACTACAAGATCATAAAATACTCTTGCAGGCTTTTAGAATTCTGTTCAAAATGTTAGCAATCTCAGATCTGTGATATTGTGGTAATTTCTGTCTGCACAATTTATGCATTTTAGTTTTTTCTTTGTGTTGTGAGAGAATGTAAGTGGGAATGAGACAATGCCCTAAATCAGGGGTAGGCAACCTCGGCACGCCAGCTGTGGTGAAAATACAAATCCCATCATGCCTCTGTCTCTAGAAGTCATGCCTGTAATTGTCAGGGTCTTGCAATGTCTCATGGGACTTGTAGTTTCACCACAGCTGGAAGACTGAGGTTACCTACCCCTGTCCTAAATTAAACCATGAACCTAAAATTAAGGATTGCTCATTGTGCTATGTAATCTAAAATTACGTTTATGTGGTATCCTATTAGAAAAGTCTGGTCAACTTTATTTTGTACAAAATCTCTATTGCAAATTTACATAAAAAAATGGTGTTGAAAAAGAATATACAAAAGTGCATTTGTTTTTGTAATGTTTGTTTTCCTAATTTTAAAGCCTAGGAGATCATATATATGTTGAGTTCTTCTTCCACAATAAATCCTTTATCTGTCTTAACAAAGGAAATGTTGGGGCGAACTACAGAAGATAAAATGTGGTCAAGTACAGAGCCAGCGCATCTCAACTTAAAAAAAAAAAAAAAAAAAGGCGCAGGGACTGAGAGGTGGTTAAAGAGGAACTTGTGTGTGTGTGTGTGTGTGTGTGTTTGTTTTTTTTAGTCAGAAACTACAAATACTGTAGGCTGCTGACTTTTAGGAAATGGGCTCTCACCAGCCGAGGGATCCAGAGCAGTCTTCACCGGATCCCTGGCACCACCAGCAGTAGGAAGCCAGCTGTGACTTTCTGCTGTTGCGCTGCCAGCTCCCTACTAAGACCTCACTGCGCTGATTGGTTCCACAGCCTCGTGGGACATAACGTGTCCTAGGAGCTTATGGGTGGGGAGAAGGCGAACATGGAAGCGGGTGCCCACTCCACTCTCAATGAAAGTTATCAAGTACAGAGCCAACAACTCATGCTAATGAAAAGGCACAGGGACTGAAGTGGTTAAAGAGGAACTTCAGAACTAAGTGAAGGTCTGCTTTTAAGTTCCTAAAATACACTCCTGAGATGGAGTCTCACTGAAGAGGCCGGGGTGCATGTAGTGTCTTGCAACATCTGTCTAGGACATATGCTAAATTCTTGGTGACTCTGAGAGCGTACGCATTTTAGGTTGATCTCTTTTATGGTTTCCCATGCATTCCCATGAATCATCTGGTTCCCCCCCCCCTCTTTTTAGAAATTGTTGTATCTTTTATTCTCTAAGTACAGAAATAAAAATGACCAAATATATTTAAAAACCATGGTAGACGCCAGATGTTGACATATTCCTTTTGGCACAGCTTTCCTTTTAATCTGAAAAAGCCCTTGTAGTAAAGATTTAATTTTACAGCTTGAAGTTAAACATATTATTCTTCCAACTACTCAAGTCCTTTGCACAAAAAGTGAAATTCTGGAAGTACATTTTTGCAGAGGTCTCCCTTGCCCTCCCCAGCACCCATAGTAGTTAAAATGGACCGTTCAAGTCTGCATGTCTAAATTCCAGACATATAATATTTAAACATATACAGTACATTTTTTTTTTTTTTTGTAAATAAAGCTATACCATTCAAAAAGTGGTCCTTGAGCTCTAGTTAAAGTGGCTGTAAAGGTAGAAGGCATTCTCTGCATTAAGGTAAAAAAAACCCTGTGTGCCACTGCCAACCACCCCGCCCACCTCCTTGTACTTGAGCCCAATCTCAATCCAGCACTGTGCCCGAGAGCAGCAGCTCTCCGCTTTCTCTCACTTCACTGGATGTGGAGGCATCATCAAAGCCATTTACAATCACTTTAGGTGAATTTACCTATGCTGAGAGGTTGTCTGTGTGCTGCAGGCAAGAGGAAGCATTATGCGCTGTACACACGATCCAAAAATCGTACGAAAAATGCTGCATTCAAATCGATCGTGCGATAATTGGATCGTTAGTACAGAGCTTTTGAGAAACAATCAGGATAGTTCATCTGATATTATTCTATCCGACATGCATGGAAATTTTTTTCATACAATGCCAGATTTTACCATTTTCGTTTAACCACTTGCCGACCAGCGCACGACGATGTACATCGACAGAATGGCACGGGCAGGCAAATGGGCGTACATGTATGTCCCTTTTAAATTTGCCGCCCTGCCATCGGGGGCGCACCCCCGCGCTGGTCGGGACCCCCGTGAGTCCGGTCGCGGGACCCGCGGACTCGATCGCCGCGGGCATCCCCACGATCGTCTCACGGAGCGGCCAAAT
Source organism: Lithobates pipiens (assembly GCF_037356315.1). Classification (NCBI taxonomy): domain Eukaryota; kingdom Metazoa; phylum Chordata; class Amphibia; order Anura; family Ranidae; genus Lithobates; species Lithobates pipiens. The sequence goes on from NW_027507788.1 coordinate 116,196,684, forward strand.
GAAGAAATGCCGTTGTAAACAGCATTTCTTCATTCTGCCTAGCAACTAGTGACGCTGATCTCTTCATGTGATTGGAGCAGAGATCAGTGTTCACTAAATGAAAGCCCAACCCCCCCACAGTTAGTAACACACCCCTAGGAACACTTAACCCCTACACTGCCACTCAGTGGTTAACCCCTTCACTGCCAGTGTTATTTACACAGGAATCGCTGCATTTGTATAGCTGTGATTACTGTATAAATGACAATGGTCCCAAATATGTGTCAAAAATGTCCGATGGGTCCCCCACAATGCCGCAGTCACAATAAAAATCGCTGATCGCCACCATTACTAGTAAAAAAAAATAATAAAAAATTATTATTAAAAATGCTATAAAACTATCCCTATTTTGTAAACGCTATAACTTTTGCGCAAACCAATCAATAATCGCTTATTGCGATTTTTTTTTTATTTTTTTACCAAAAATATGTAGAAGAATACGTATCGGCCTAAACTGAGGGAAAATTTTTTTTTTTTTTATATATTTTTGGGGGATATTTATTATAACAAAAAGTAAAAAATAATGTGTTTTTTTTCAAAATTGTCGCTCTATTTTTGTTTATAACGCAAAAAATAAAAACCGCAGGGGTGATCAAATACCACCAAAAGAAAGCTCTATTTGTGGGAAAAAGACGTCAATTTTGTTTGGGAGCCACGTCGCACAACCGCGCAATTGTCAGTTAAAGCGACGCAGTGCCGAATCGCAAAAAGTGGTCTGGTCTTTGACCAGCAAATTGGTCCGGTCTGAAAGTGGTTAATCAGTAGCGCTGTTGTTAGAAAATGCAATACAAATGCATTACAACACATTACAAGAATTTTTGTGACTTTAGTAAATTGATCAGATTCGATGTGAGATTAGCATGCAAAAAAAAAGTGTGATGTTTCATCAGATAATCTCATTCTGTTTACGGGGCATTAGTGTACCATCTCAATGTGAGCACTCGACTGCCACATTGTGACGTTAAAGCATTTGAGAGCTGTACAGGTACCAGGATTTACATGGATGTGTCCTCTTTGGGTCATAAAGGAGATGCCCACCTTGCATAGTATTTGGAAAAAGATAGTCTTGTGCTAGAAAGCAAAGCAGATTGAGGCATTGTCAGGGGAGAACTATGATCCTGAGAGGTTCTAAAACGTGCATGTGTTACTCTTGCACATGACTTAGCATGCGAGTATGTAACATGAATAAAATATGATGCTATATATGAAAAAAAAATATATATATATCTTGAGGTCAGGCCAGAAGTTTTTTGCTTCCCAGATTGATTTTGTATGGGCTGCCTGAACATGGTTGGATCTATGGGTAGCCTATAGAGTTCTTTGCAGCTGGCTAGCGCTTGAACAGACTTGCTCTAGTAAATGATTAGGAGTGCTCTGGGTCTACTACCTGCCACTCAAGAAGTCTATTCTAAAATGTCTGCCTGATTTTGGGTACAGCAACTTAAACTGGGTTAAGATTTCTAAACAGGTCTTCACCTCAGCGTTGTGGTTATAATATGCAGGTGGCTTCCTTCTGTCTGTTTTGAGTGTACCAGTGTACCATTGTACTTTGGGGGGGCTGCCTACATTGCTGCTGTGCATCCTTTAGGCTTCATGTACACGGGTCGTTGTTCAACCTCTCCTGAACAATTCATTTAACTGGACAGCAAGAAACTGGCATCTAAAAACGTCTGTTTAGCCGCGTTTACATCTAGAAGTTTTTCATTTTTGCCCATTTAAAAAAAAAAAAAAAAATCCTGTAAACTAAACATCAGTTGCTGCGTTTGGCATTTGAAAAGCCTCTAAACACAACTGCCTAGAAACGACTAAATGAACCTGTGTACATGTAATAAAATAACAGGAGAGTTCAGGTGCAGTTGAAAAAAATGCCCAACTTCTCCTAAATGTCTGTTTACCAGCAGCAGTGTACATGAGGCCTTAGATAGCGACACAACCTCTTCGCTGGGCCATTCACAAAATGCCCACAGGACTAGTTTTGCAGTGTGTTAATGGGGTTTATTAATGCTCATTTTTGGCTGTAGTAACTAAAAAAAAAAATAATAATTCTTGAAAGAATGAAATGTTAAATGTTAGTACTTTTGGATTACTTTCGACAAGTCTCCTATGGCATTATTAACCACTTCAGCCCCGGACCATTTTGCTGGCCAAAGACCAGACCACTTTTTGCGATTCGGCACTGCGTCGCTTTAACTGACAATTGCGCGGTCAGGCGACGTGGCTCCCAAACAAAATTGATGTCCTTTTTTCCCCCACAAATGAAGGCAACGCTTCGCTTCCTGTTTCCCATACTACAGATTGATATATCTGCTAGGAGTGCTGACATTGGGGGTTATTTACAAAAGGCAAATCCACTTTACATACAAGGAAAATAAACAGCATTTTAGCTTGCACATGATTGGATGATAAAATCAGCAGAGCTTCCGCTTATTTCAGATCTACCCTTTAGATCTACAGCAACTGCACTTCCAAATGCACTTTCAGTGCACTTTGTACTTGTAGTGCAAAGTGGATTTGCCTTTTCGTAAATAACCCCCATTGTGCCCTTATAATAAAAGTCAGCAGCTACTGTATTTGTAGCTGCTGACTTTAAATTTATTTATTTTTTTTTTTTTTTTTACAGACTGGAACTTCTTTTTTTTTTTTTCACTTTTAAAAGTTTATTAAAGAGAATGAAGTACAAAACAAATGAAGCAAAATAGCGATGTGTACATCACATATGGTACAGAATGTCATTGAAGCATTCAATCAAAAAGGCAGAAATATACCAGATTCTTCCGCGGGCTGGGGTCCTCAGTGCTACCTCGTATGTAGAATTAAAAAATCAGGCCAAGTTTGTTGCCAAACCCGGCCCTACCCCACAGCCCAGCTCTTAGATTTCACATTTTTTACACATTCAGGTTAGAAAAGAGATGAAAAAGAAACGTAAGGGGGGGATTGAGAGGAAAAGACATAATGGAAGATGGGGAAGGAATTTATGTAGGGGCGGGTGAGAAGGACGTCTCAGATCAGGGAGCCACCCGCGTCTCCAGAGTTAATGTTTATTCCCTACTAGTACCAGCAGATCTAGCGGGAAAGCGAGCTATTGGTGCACCAAATTTTGGTAATCACGAGAGTGTCTGAAGACAAACCATGGAGACCAAATTGCATGAAAACGGTCCACTTTTTCCTCAGCCTGAGCCCTAGTATCCTCCATCTCGCAGATGTAGGCTATTTTTAGTAGCCAGTCTTTTGTGGTGGGGACTTGGGGCGATTTCCATAGTATTGGTATGAGAGATTTGGCCGCATTCAAAAGGTGCCTGGTGAGCGAATTTTTGTATTTCCTGAACGAAGAGTTTGAAATGTGCAGTAGGCAGCAGGCCGCATCAAGTTTAAGTTTAGTCTCCGTCATTTTGTATGTCAGCTCTTTCACTCTATCCCAGAACACGCTAATGCGATCACATTGCCACCAGATGTGAATTAAAGTTCCCCTTTCCCCACCACATCGCCAGCACGCCTCTGAAGTCTGTGGGTACCATTTATGCAGTTTCGCCGGTGTTGCATACCAGTGCGTTAAGATTTTATATGCGGTTTCCTGCATCTTGGTACTCAAAGAGCATTTATGGGCCAGGGTACAGGCTCGGCTCCATTGAGCATCTGTGTCGTCACTCCCAGGTCATCTGACCATCTCTGTCTCAAACTGCCTGTGTCTGGGGCTTTCCTGTTGGTCAACCATTTGTAGGCCACCGTCTTAGTCCTTGGCACCTGTTCTCCTTTCAGACACAATGCCTCTACCTCTGTGTATTCCCTAGAAAAGTCTCTACTGTGGGTGCCCGTGGAGACAGTCCTGGACCTGGAAATATGTCAACCAGGATAGGGTGGGTAGTTTGCCCACCTCCTTTAAGTTGGACAAGTCCCTGATTTGTCGGTTATGGAAGCATTGACCCGCTAAGAGGGGCTGCCCCCTCTCCCCAGAAAACAGGGAGTGGTTGCCCATTCCCGGAGAGAAATCTGGATTTCCCCATAAAGGTGTCAAGGGGCCCAAGGGGGATGTGAACGTGTTTGTTGACTTCTGTTTCGTGAGTTGGTGTATTATGCTTAATGTGGTGCCCACTGTCAGGTGATCCTTTGTTTTATTTGGTAGCCTGGCAAAGGGAATCCAGGGGGAGAATCGCAGGGGAGTCGGGCTAAGCGCTTGTTCTATCATTATCCAGTCCTTGACCTCTGCATGGCAGTGCCAGTCGACCACTCGTGCAACGTGAGAAGCTTGGTAGTACCTACCGTAATCTGGGATGCCCATCCCCCCTTCCGACTTGCCCCTCGTTAAGAGTGAGAATTTAACACAGGGAGGTTTATGGGCCCAGATGAAGCGCATCTGAATAGTTTGAAGGGATTTAAAAAAGCTGTGTGGTATCTTTATGGGCAGAGTGCGTAGTAAATATAAAATTTTTGGCAGGACAGTCATTTTACATATGGCCGCCCTGCCAAACCAGGAGAAATAGCCAGAGTGCCATCTAGTAAGGTCTTGTTCAATCATTTTAAGAAGTGGGGGAAATTTTTTTGCAAAGAGCAACGACAGTTTAGGCGTCAACATCACTCCCAAGTACTTGATAGCATGGGTCTCCCACTTAAAAGGGCTGTTAGCTTGTGCGGATTGTAAGATGTGCTCAGGGAGGGAGATATTCATCGCTTCCGATTTGGTGTAGTTGATTTTCATGTTCGACAGGAACCCGTAGTTGTTGAATTCTTTCATGAGAGCAGGAATGGAGATGTGCGGCCTGGTTATAAAAAACATAAGATCGTCCGCGAAAGCGGCAACCTTGTACTCTTTTCCTCCTACCTGGTAGCCACCAACATTCTCGTTGGCTATCACGCAGCGGATAAAGGGCTCTAAAGTGAGAATAAACAATAAGGGTGAGAGGGGACAGCCTTGTCTAGTGCCGTTGCGAATGTCTAATTTGTTCGGGAGAGTACCGTTAATTTTTAGCTGTGCCGACGGGTTTTGGTATAGAGACATTATCCAAGACATCATCTTGGAGCCCAGTCCCACTTGCCTGCATGTCTCAAACATGAAATCCCATGCCACCCGATCGAAGGCCTTCTCCGCATCCGTGGACAGGAGAAGGCCCTCGATCCCAAGCTCCCCAGAAGCATGGACCGAATTCAACACTTTCGTGACATTATCTCTCGCCTCCCTCCCTGGCATGAAACCCACCTGGTCCGGGTCTATCAAGTTATGTAGTAGGGGCTTTAACCTGTTAGAGATGATTTTGGCTAGTAATTTAGCGTCAATGTTTAGGAGGGAAATAGGCCTGTAGCTGGCGCAATGCAGGGGGTCCTTCCCCGGTTTGGGTAAGACAGTAACGTAAGCTGACAGAAACTCCGAGGGGACCTGGCGCGGCTTCGAAAGAGAGTTCAAGGCTGTCCTAAGGTGTGGTCCCAATTTATCCAAAAAGGTCTTATAATATATGGCCGTAAGCCCGTCAGGGCCTGGGCTCTTGCCCGGCTTAAGGTCCTTAACTGCAAGTTGAAGTTCTAGTGAGGTGATGGGGAGGTTTAAAGATTCGCTAACTTCTGCTTGGAGCGACGGGATACCCGAGCGCCTAATGTAGTCTCTAATCGCCTGTAGTCTGTCTCCCTGCACATCCTGAGGCCTATGTTGGGGTGGGAGGTTGTAGAGGTTGGAGTAGAACTTCTGAAAGTGACGGGCTATGTCTTCACAGGTCCTATCTATAGGGCCCCCAGCACTACGAATACCCGCTATGGTGGTAACAAAGCCGTGGCCCTTTCAGCGCTCTAGCGAGGAAACGTCCCGTTTTGTCCCCCTGCTCATAGTACAGTTTGTTTTTGAAGTAGAGAATACGTCTAGTCTTAGAGTCTAGAATCAGTTTAAGGGCCTTCCTTGCATCAAGAAGGGCAGTCGCCGACTGCACAGATAGGGATTGTTTGTGTAAAGTTTCTAGGCGTTTGATCGTCTGTGTCAAGTTCAGTACATCTTTATCCCGTTCCCTCTTCTTTCGGGCACCCAGCCTAATGAACTCCCCCCTCATATAGCACTTGTGGGCTTCCCAAATCATCATGGGATCCATTCCCGGCGTTACATTATGACCAAAGAACTCAGTCAATTTATCATTAAGCTCAGGTAGCAACGCCGGGTCTGATATGAGGGAGGAGTTCAGTCGCCACGCACCTCTGCCTCTAGTCGTGTCCGTCCAGTCCAGGCACGAGGAAATGGGGGCATGGTCTGAAATGGTCTGGATTCCTATACAGGCCTCTCTTACAAAGTGGAGGTCTCTCCTGGACACGAACAAATAGTCAATCCTTGAGTGTCGGTTGTGGGGTATTGAATAAAATGAGTAATCCCTGTCGTCTGGGTGAAGGAAGCGCCACGTATCCACCAGGTCCAGGGAGTGCAAAAGTGTTTTAATTTTCTTTAGTATTCTAAAGGTTATATAGGTTTTCCTGGTGGAAGTGTCAACTAGGGGATTCAGAGGGATGTTAAAATCGCCGCCAAGAACGAGTCGGCCCACACTAAATCCCTCCAACTCCCTCACCACTTTTTGACAAAAAGTCAGATGGCCTGAGTTGGGGAAATAGACATTAGCCAGCGTGGTAGGCACTCCCATACAATCGCCCTTAATAAAAATGAATCTACCCCCGGGGTCCACCAGCTTGCCCGTGACTTCAAAAGAGGCTTCTCTACTAAGAAGGATGGACACTCCTTTGGACTTGGAGATGTCGTTTGTGGCATGGTGGGCTTCCGTGAAGAGGGAATCTGTCAATTTGGGGACCTGGTTAGTCTTAAAGTGTGTTTCCTGTAAGAAAACTATTTTGGGCCTACCTTTTCTCAGTTCCCTCAGGAGGGCAGAACGCTTCTCAGGAATGTTCAGTCCCTTAACATTGTGGGACACTACCGTGGGTGATCTTCCAAGCCCTGAGTAGGCCATTGTTTGTACCTAGGAGGACGCGTGGGAGTGACAACCACCGGTACTGTTAGGAGGAAGGGACAATTGAGGTATGGAGGTGAACTTCAGATGGCCACCCCACCCGGGACGTCAGCAGGGAGCGGAGGTGGGGAAGGAAAGGGAGGGAGGAGAGGGGATAAAGGGGTAAGGTTCAGAAAAGGTGTTAGAAGAGAAGTAGACAGGTAGAATAGATAGAGCAGGAGTGTAAAATCTCACTTATCCGGGCTATCACTGTCCGGATAAAACTAAGTAGTGTACCGACGCCGGTTAGAGCGTCTAGCCCACTTTAGGGGGACGTGGGAGGTCTGCAGGCAGAGATAGGGTCTGCAGCCCAGTCCTCTTCAAGCAGGGAGGCAGAGGCAAGTAATCAAGCAAAAACAAAAGAAGAAAAAAAATGTACTATCTGAGTAGTGGGTCTGCCTCAACCCTGCCTGTTTGAGCAGCATATAAGATCTAATTATGAGTCATACATCGCCAAACTAAATCCGTGGCAAAAAGCCTTCAAAACTAGATGAGCAAGCAACATTGCAAACAGATAACTCCTCCCGCCATCAACATTTAACATAAACAGAAAGCAGCCAGCGGGGACGGTCAAATCAGGGGCATCAAACATGTCCCCGACCCGAGCGCCCCCCCCCCCCGCCTTCACACACCCATATGAATACAAAAACTTTCCCAAACAGTATGCTAGTCAAGGCCCACGACCCGCCCCCCCCCAACGCTCCCCCCCTCCAGTGAGGTCCCAGCAACCCCCCCCCCCCCACCCCGGGTCCAGAGCCCATCAGTTCCAAGGCAAGGAGATCAGAGAACGCATGGCAGTCAAAAAGGGCAAACAAATCCCAGTATTCTTCCTCCAAACCAGGGAAGGGTGGACCCGATAGAGATGGAAGTGTGGGTCAGTGCAGGAGACCCCAACAGATGAGTCTCCAGGGAACAACTGAGTACATTTCTCTTGGGGAGTCACTAGTTGTGGAAATAAAAAAAATAGTAGGGTCAAACTGTATCAAGATCGTCCCCTTGGTGGATGGGGACCCGGGAAGGGGGTGAAGGAACCAAAATTCGAACTCATGGAGGAGGGGGGGGGGGGGGCAGACCATAGTCAGCGTCTCCAGGAGGGATCAGTGGGGCCAAAGGTCTCGCATGCCAATGTAAATTAGGATGAGGTTGGAAGTGCAGTGTTTAGAGTGCAGAACAGCGCATCTGATAAGGCATCTGGGGGTTAGTTCTCCTGTAGACTTCGGGAAGCGCGAGCCCTGCTGCGTGGTGTTTCGAGCCCCGAGCCGTCTCTCCATCCCTGTTTCTGCCGTTTAGAGGAATGCTTATCCGGCGTGATCGGGGGGGAATGCAACGGGCTCCTATCTCCCCGTGTGGGGATAAACTCCTGGTACCACTCGGGAAGAGCAACGCGGTCAAGCTGTAGTGAGTCGCAGAAGTCTGGGAGATCCTCAGGGAGCGGAGCACATGTTGTTTTCCATTGTGAGTCACTAGGAGTGCAAAGGGGAAGCGCCAGGTGTAATGGATGTCCTTAGCTCTCAGAGCCTCCAGGAGAGGTCGCAGAGCCCTGCGATTCCTCAATGTAATTTGAGACAGGTCCTGGAAAAATTTAATGTGTTCCCCATTAAAGACTATGTGGTCATTTCTACGTGCTTTGGCCATAATCTCTTCTTTAAAGTGGGATTCCGCTCTTTTTTTATTTTTTTCTTACCTGTCTCACTGGTGGGTGAGTGCTAGCTTCGATTGGCATCCACGTCCGGCGTTTATTTGACCCCCGGCGCGACAAATCTTTTCTTCAGGATGACTTATAAAAACCTACTCTGGCATTTTCCATTTTAACTGTGGGCGTCTGAAGCCCACAGGCATTTACTTCCTGGTATATGATGACGTCTGGCTCCCAGCATGCTCCGCTCCATCTTGCACATGCTCAGTGAGAGCAGTGACAAGGAAAGAAAAACTCCAGGAAGTTCCCGCCCCGTTGTCAAGGCAACGAAAACCACACAGCACAGAGAACAAAGAATGAATGAAAACAAATCCACAGAAGCAATCACTTGTTTGCTTGCTACCTCGTGTGTAATGGCAGATACAGCTGCCTGCCCACTTTAAAAATGGCAAATTCGTACACGCCCTCGTCACGTGACCGGCGTCCGAACGAAATCTCGCGAGATTTCGCAATTTCAATGTCCCCCATGGATTCTTGGGAAATTTCCCAGGGACCATTGCGAGGACGATAGCCACCCCTACTCCCACGGGAGGAGAACCCGGAAGTCAGCTGAAACATCAGAAATAAAAGGTAAGTAAATAATATTTTTTTTTTTCAGGGTTCGTTTAGGTAAGTATGCTAACTGTTGATTTTAATAACATGAACTTTCATTTTTAGGTACCAAACCACTTTAAGGGCAAAGTTATGCAAACAGCAGATAATGTCCCGTGGGGGGAGGGTATCAGGGCCTCTGGCTCTCAGGGCCCTATGTGCCCTGACGAAATCTATGGCTGAGTCCTCTGGTCTCTCCAAGAGGCTGTTAAAGACCCTCTGGAGTGCAGGAACTATTTGGTCCGTACCCACCGATTCGGGGACCCCCCGGACCCTGATATTATTCCTCCTCCCCCTGTTATCGAGATCCTCTAAATGCCTGTTTATCTCGATGAAGTGCCTGGCATGGGTGGATGCCACGCCGTCTAGTCTTTGAATGGCATGGTCCCTGCCTCTGCCCGCTGTCTCTGCTGTGGCCATCTTTTCTGTGAGAACCAGTAAGTTCGTTTTCAAGTCGGTTATGGCGGCAGAGAAGGAGGCCTTAATGTCCGCCGCGAAGCCGGACATATCTGCATAGGTGAGGGGATGGTCAGGTCCGGTGTGTCTCCTACCTCCTTCCTCCGATGCAGACTGCGAGTCCTCACTGAACTCCTCGTCCCGCTGGGTCGGCGCCATCTTGGCTCCCGTCTGGCTTCTCCGTGTCTCGGCCTGGTTCTTAAAGATTCCCGAGATATTCCTCTCCCTGGAGGTGGCTGTATGTCGGCGAGGTGTGCTGTGCTGAGCGGTTCTGCTTGCTCATCGTCAGGCGTTTGGCGGCGATGCAGCTCGCTGAGGCAGGGTGTCTGGCGGAGCTCCTTCACTATGCTGCCATGTCTCCCGCGCGCCAAGCCACGCCCCTGGAACTTCTTTTTAACTTTTGATGTACACCTACATGATCATTTAAAGCTGACCATACATATATAGGATTTTGTTTGTTCAGCCTGTGGGTGAAGGAAAAATCTGACAAATTTCTCCTTCCACTATTTTTTTTTTATTTGTACAGGGGGTCCCCGGGTTACAAACAAGATGGGGACTGTAGGTTTGTTCTTAACTTGAATCTGTTTGTAAGTCGGAACAGGTACAAGTGTAGCTCCAGCCAAAAAATCTATTTTTAAGCTTTTTGGATAACGTAAGGAAGGGTTATCACCCCTGTAACATTTGTTTAGCTGTCTGTGCCCCTGTACAGAAGATTTCACCTCACTTTTTGTCACAATGATAATTGGATTTTGAAAATTTTGGGCTGTTAGGAAAACGAGGATTGGTGGTAAAGCTTCAGTGGAGACACCTTTTTCCCCCCATATTAACTCTTACAGGAGAGAATTTCTTTTCTTAGGGGTAGATTTCCTCTCTCTTCCTGTTATCTCCCTCCGTTTGTAAGTAGGGGACCCCCTGTATTTTTTGTTTTTTAGTAATGCTATTTGAATTGGGATTTGTTACAAATATAAAGTAGGTGTTGTGTCAGTTTGGTTGCAGAAGTGGAAGTACACTATAAAAGACCCCCAGTGTGTAAAGAATTATGTAATGTCTTAATATTTCATGTATGTCAGAGTCCATATATTACATATACAGTGTCCCCTCTGTCACTCTGCATATTTATATTATGGTATATGGTCCCTATCAGCTATCTTTCATGGAACCAAAGTTCAGTTTATAGGTCTGCAGGAAATGAATGAAGATGGCTTTGAAATGATGCTTAGATCTTTTGAGACCATGTTAATACAGACACTGCCCAAAAAAGGCCAGACTAGATTTGAGTAAGCAATTTGTTCTCATGAAAAAATAGAAATGTCAGTTTTAGCCCTTTTTTCCCCTAAATTGACCATTGCCACAGAAAAAAAAAATATCGGCAGTTATTACTGTGTGGAGTGTGGTTTTGATCTGCGATCAGCAATAAAGGAAACCTCAGCTGTCTTACAGTGGAAAGTATGACATCAACTAAACGTTTCAAAAATGTATGTGAAGGAAATGATAATTTCTTATTTACTGTACATGCATGTAAATGTTCTTTACCCACGTGAAACTTTCCTTTATTTTTTTTTTTTATTTTTTTTTTAGTCTTATGGATTCCTGCTAATATTTAGTGTGTGTCTGTAGGTACCAGCGAATTGGAGAAAAGCCAATGTAGCACCAATATTTAACCACTTCCCTTTCATGCATAGTCATATGACGGTGGCAGGAACCCTTTGTCCCTCAGGGCCGCCGTCATATGACGTCTTTTCTCAATGAGCCTCTAGGAGCGGCGTCACTGGGTACATGATGCGTTTGCCCGATGCCCACCATACCTGCGATTGCCCGTGAACACAGCAAGACCGTGGATCTGTGTGTGTGATCACACAGATCCACGTCCTGTCAGAGGAGAGGAGACCGATGGTGTGTTCCCAGTACAGAGGAACACAGATCTATTGCCTCTCCTTGTGAGTCCCCGCCCCCGACAGAATCACTCCCTAGGAAACATAATTAACCCCTCGATCACGTGTTAACCCCTTCCCTGCCAGTCACGTTTTTATAGCACTGATCGCTGTATAAATGTGGTCCCAAAATAGTGTCAAAAGTTTCCGAAGTGTTCACCGCAATATTGCTGTTGCGATAAAAATCGCAGATCGCCGCCATTGCTATTTAAAACAAAAAAATAACAAAAATGCCATAAATGTATCCCCTATTTTGTAGACTCTAACTTTTGTGGAAACCAAACAATATACACTTATTGCGTTTTTTTTTTTTTTTTTTTTACAAAAATATGTAGAAGAATATATATCGGCCTAAACTGAGGAAATACAATTGTTTTCTTTTTTAATGGGATATTTATTAAATATTGTGTGTGTTTTTTTTTTTTTTTCCCCCAAAATTGTCGCTTTTTTTTGTTTATAGCGCAAAAAAAAAAAACCACAGAGGTGATCAAATATCAAGAAAAGAAAGCTCTATTTGTGGGGGAAAAAATATCAAAATTTGAAATGGGTACAGTGTTGTATGACCGCGCAACTGTCATTCAAAGTGTAACAGCGCTGAAAACTGAAAATTGGTCTGGGCAGGAAGGGGGTGACAATGCCCTGTATTGAAGTGGTTAAAAAGGGCCCAAAATACTTATCTATGAATTAGACCAGTAAGCCTGTCATCAGTATGCAAGCTCTTGAAGGGGATGATAATGGACTATATACAAGATTTTAGTAATGAAAGCGGTATCAGCAGTAATCCGCATGGATTCATGAAGAATCGTTTGGTTTGGAATAATCTATTAACTTTCTATGAGGAAATGAGTTGCCATCTAGATAAAGGAAGGCCCGTAGACTTGGTGTATATGAATTTTTCAAAAGCATTTGACACAGTTCCCCATAAACGTTTACTGTACAAAATAAGGTCCGTTGGCATGGACCATAGGGTGAGTACATGGATTGAAAACTGGCTACAAGGGCGCGTTCAGAGGGTGGTGATAAATGGTGAATATTCGGAATGGTCAGGGGTGGGTAGTGGGGTCCCACAGGGTTCTGTGCTGGGACCAATCCAATTTAATTTGTTCATAAACAACCTGGAGGATGGGGGAAGCAGTAAAGTGTCTGTATTTGCAGATGATACTAAGCTAAGCAGGGCAATAACTTCTCCACAGGATGTGGAAACCTTGCAAAAAGATCTGAACAAATTAATGGGGTGGGCAACTACATGGCAAATGGCAATGAGTTGTTTTTTTGGACAGTAAAAGTTTTTATTTAGTTGAAAATCAACAAGAAAAACAGAAAAAAAGATTACAAACAAACCAATGACAGAAAAAATCGTTTTTGCATATTATTGCATGTCACATGGTTTTGTGGATGTGAAAATCGATCTAGTGTTTTTCAGGAGTTGTATTGGTGAATAAACCTTCGTCCGAATCATGTATCAATAGAGGGAACTAGTCACATTACAAAGAGGTAACTATCCTAGACTGGTCCCAGCAGTCCCATGGGGGGGGGGCATTTTTTTTCCTCTTTCCCCCATTTTTAACTATTGTGCTGGTGAAAAATAGACATACAAAATACATTTGGATGAGTTTGTCTCTAGCAGTGATAGTTGTGTTAAAATAGGAGGCATAAATCTTATCCCAAACTTGCTCCACCATATCCAGAATCTCTACCTCTACAGCAACTTTCAACCAACGTCACTTATGTATGCATTCTATGATGTACACCATAGAATACATACAAAATTATAAATGAAACACTGTTTAAATGCTTATAAAGTGAAAAAAAAAACATTGTAGTATGCAGTTACAGTAGTCAATCCATTTCACTATATTGGAGGAAACCTTAAGATTTTACAGTTTTCAAGATTGTCAGAACAGTAGACTAGAGGTGGTTGATAATATGGCTGCTTCTTTTATCATATGTTTAGTTCTGTCAGCTATACATTGGGGTGGGTGCATTTTGTTGTTTTTTTTAATTTTATTTTTTTAAACTCCCTTTTTTAGCTTTTTTTTGTTTTGTTTTTTAACCTAAACTTCTTTTAATGTTATGCAGGTCGTTCGATTGTGCCAGAATCAACGGCTTGCTTTGAAAAACAGCCCACCGTATATTTTGGACCTGCTTCCTGATACCTACCAACACCTTCGCACCATTATGTCTCGCTATGAGGGAAAGATGGAGATGCTTGGTGAAAATGAGTATTTCAGAGTCTTCATGGAAAACCTAATGAAGAAGACAAAGCAAACAATAAGTTTGTTTAAAGAAGGCAAGGAGCGCATGTATGAGGAGAATTCCCAGCCAAGGTTAGTTTCTGCCTGTTTTATTCTTTCAAAGCTTCCTCCTATGTACTTCAGTATTTGTAGACAACTTGATTTTGATTTGAGAAATTTTGTATTACAGTGACTGCTCTAAGGAATCGCTCATCCCATATGGTCCAGGTTCCAATTGCAGTTATGTGTTTACCTAGGCAGTTGTATGTATACGTTCCAGTTAGGGCTGAAACAAATAATCGATTATTAAAATTCATAATCAATTAGTTGGTCATCCGGTTAGTTGGCCTGCATACAGAATGCATTATTTGTTTATATAGTGCAGCATACAACTCAGTACACCATTCATATACGGTATGTCACAAAAAAGAGTACAACCCTCACATTTTTGTAAATATTTTATTAAATCTTTTCATATGACAACACTGAAGAAATTACCCTTTGCTACAATGTAAAGTAGCGAGTGTACAGCTTGTATAACAGTGTCAATTTGCTATCCCCTCAAAATAACTCAACAAAAAGCCATTAATGTCTAAACCGCTGGCAACAAAAGTTAGTATGCCCCTAAGTGAAAATTTCCAAATTGGGCCCAATTGGCAATTTTCCATCCCCGGTGCCATGTGACTCGTTAGTGTATCAAGGTCTCAGGTGTGTTAAATTTGGTGTTATCACTCTTACGCTCTCATACTGGTCACTGGAAGTTCAACATGGCACCTCATGGCAAAGAACTTGTTGAGGATCTGAAAAAAAGAATTGTTGCTCTGAATAAAGATGGCCTAGGCTATAAGAAGATTGCCAAGACCCTGAAGCTGAGCTGCAGCAAGGTGGCCAAGACCATACAACAGTTTAATAGGACAGGTTCCACCCAGAACAGGCTTCGCCATCGTCAACCAAAGAAGCTGTGTGCACGTGCTCCGCGTCATATCCAGAGGTTGTCTTTGGGAAATAGAAGTATGAGTGCTACCAGCCTTTCAGTGCTCACACCATATGCCGCACGCTGCATTAAATTGGTCTGCATAGTTGTCGTTCCAGAAGAAAGCCTCTTCTAAAGATGATGCACAAGAGAGCCCGCAAACCGTTTGCTGAAGACAAGCAGACTAAAGACATGGGTTATATGAACCAAGTCCTGTGGTCTGATAAGACCAAGATAAACTTATTTGGTTCAGATGGTGTCAAATGTGTGGCGCAAACCAGATGAAGAGTACAAAGACAAGTGTGTCTTGCGTACAGTCAAGCATGACGAGGGGAGTGTCATGGTCTGGGGCTGCATGAGTGCTGCCGGCATATGGGGAGCTACAGTTCATTGAAGGAACCATGAATTCCAACATGTACTATGACATACTGAAGCGGAGCATGATCCACTTCCTTCAGAGACTGGGCTGCAGGGCAGTATTCCAACATAACAACCCAAAACACACCTCCAAGATGACCACTGGCTTGCTAAAGAAGCTGAGGGTAAAGGTGATGGACTGCCAAGCATGTCTCCAGACCTAAACCCTTTTGAGCATCTGTGGGGCATCCTCAAATGGAAGGTGGAGGACCACAAGGTCTCTAATATCCACGAGCTCCATGATGTCGTCATGTGGCAACCTCTGAAGCTTGGGGGAACTCCATGCCCAAGAGGTTTAAGGCAGTGCTAAATGCTAAAATAATGGTGACCACACAAAATATTGACAAAGTAGGGAAGGACAGAACGGGACTATTACGGTATTACTGTCCCGTTCTGTCCTTCCCTACTTTTTCTATTTGACCATTTTGGGATGAGGTGCCTTGACAATTTTTTGCCCTGCCTGGGTTTTCTCTTTTCCTGGTTTACAAAATATTGACACTTTGGGCCTAATTTGGACATTTTCACATAGGGGTGTACTCCCTTTTGTTGCCAGTGGTTTAGACATTAATGGTGTGTTCAGTCATTTTTGAGGGGACAGCAAATTTACACGGTTATACAAGATGTACACTCACTACCTGTACTTTACATTTTAGCAAAGTGCAATTTCTTCAGTGTTGTCATATGAAATGATTCAGCTCAAGTGGTGTATGTGATTTGGAGAAACACGTCAGTCCAGGCTGTATTTTCAAGTGCATGGCAGCCCACTTTTATTTAAAGAAAGCAAAACGTTCAAATCAAACAAATTTCCCTTGCAGGGTTTTCAACCATTATCACATCATGATTATTCAGCCTCCTGGCTTACCAACTGACAATACAGCTGCTTTAGGCCTCACGCCTAGGCCATAGGTTTGTTCCTCAGACCTGTATGCTTGGGTCAAGCTCTCCTAGCTTACCCAGGGTTCAAACTGCCACCTGCAGTCTCTCTAAAGAACATGGATGTCTTCCCAACACTTGTACACAGACTTGTGTCTGTAGGGCAGAGTCCTCCTGTCTCCTCAGCGAGACTTCCTGTCTCCTTGGGTGGAGCTGTCTCCAAGTGGAAGCTCTGAACTCTCTTCCTGGGAGGATTATGAAGCTAGCCCACAGGTGTGTAATTAGCATGTGGAAAAAATTATCCACACACCGGTTGTTCTTAAAATGTCTTAATTTTATTGAAAAGCCACAGTGGACAAACGCAGATTAAGTCGGTTGACGCATTTCAGCCTATGAGGCCTTGTAATTAGCATGCCTGCCAAAATCCAGCATACACTGCTCATATACACCGTGACACAGGGTCGCCTCTCCACACTAATATATATATATATATATATATATATATATATATATATATATATATATATATATATATATATATATATATATATATATATATATATATATATATATATATATATATATATATATAGATGTGTGTGTATATGATTTAGATTTTAGAGCTGCACAATTAATCATCAAGAATCATTATCGCGATCTTGACTAAAGTGTTTCACAATTCTTTCTATGCAAAGAATTCTCTCTGCTCTTCTGAAGCCACAGCCCTCAAAAGAAAGGAAGAGAAAAACTGGCCAGTCTGCCAAGAATCACAGCATTCTTTATCAGTAGAACTTGGGTATAAACATTGTAACAATTTGTCAATGGAATAGACTGTGTGTAAGCGAAAACATTTTAACCACTTAAACACTAAACCTTTTTCTGACATTTCAAAATCATTTTTCTTTTCTAGAAAATTACTTAGAACCCCCAAACATTTTTTAGTAGACACCCTAGAGAATAAAATGGTGGTTGTTGCAGTATTTTATGTCTCACTGTATTTAACCACTTTCAGACCGGACCAATTTGCTGGTCAAAGACCAGACCACTTTTTGCGATTCGGCACTGCGTCGCTTTAACTGACAATTGCGCGGTCGTGCGACATGGCTCCCAAACAAAATTGACGTCCTTTTTTTCCCACAAATAGAGCTTTCTTTTGGTGGTATTTGATCACCCCTGCGGTTTTTATTTTTTGCGCTATAAACAAAAATAGAGCGACAATTTAGAAAAAAACGCATTATTTTTTACTTTTTGTTATAATAAATATCCCCCAAAAATATATAAAAAAAACATATACATACACATATATATATATATATATATATATATATATATATATATATATATATATATATATATATATATATATATATATATATATATATATATATATATATATATATATATATATATAATATAGTATATGTGTGTGTTGTTCTCAGAGCGGATTAGATATTTTGTTTCCTAACCATATTACTGGTTATTTAGATTTACCACTTCATATAGCTATTTAAGAATACATGTAAATTGTCTTATTTAAACTTTACATATTAACTAAATTATACACCACACTTGTTTTTGAGGTTTTTATCCAATTAATCAAAATGATCGGACAACTAATCAATTATGAATATAATCATTAGTTGCAGCCCTAGTTCCAGTGTCCATCATCTTTACAAGTTTGTAACCCCTCAATATACAACGTTAGTTTGTACAGATAAAAGCAGCATTTTACTTTGCAGGCAAGTGTCTGTGTGAGGTCCAGCAAGAGTGCAGTGCTTTTTTTAGAGCATTGTGCGGTTTACCTTTGAACTGTCTCGTAGTGACACTTCATTCATGTCTCTGTATAGGAGCACAATGCTATCGAGAACACAGTGGGGAAATGCTGTATGTCTGCATTTTTCCATACTGCACATCACACCAATGTTGTGGGGTGAACAGAGCACATAGAAATGGTAAAAAATTTTCGCACCACAGTGAAAACACATGTTGAGGTTACTTTCATTTACTGTGTGTGTGGAAAAACGCCCACGATCACATCATTTGAATGACCCCTAAATGTTGCTCCTTACAGAAATTGTGAGATTGTCTGACCTGAAATACCAACCCCTTTCACACACGCCTTCAGTTTGTTTTATCAGTTCAGTCATGTTTTTTCAAAGCAAAAACGGATCAGTTTTTCATCAGTTTTTACATCGGTTCTTTACATCCACTTAACTACTTGAGTTCAATTTTTGGTTTACATTAGAGCTGCACGATTCTGAATAAAATGAGAATCATAATTTTTTTTTGCTTAGAATAAAGATCACGATTCTCGTGACGTAAAATCATCTTTCACACTATACAAAATAATTGAGCTAACTTTACGGTTTCCTTTTTTTTTTTTTATTCATTGAAGTGTATTTTATTTCCAAAAATTATGTTTGAAAGTTAAATACAGCAAATACCGTGGGACACAAAATATTGCAACAGCCATTTTATTCTCTAAATAAGAAATAAAGAGAAATAAATAAATATAATATTTTGGGGTTCCAAGTAATTTTCTAGCAGGAAATACTGATTTTAACTTGTAACCAACAAGTGCCAGAAAAAAGTTTTGGTCTTTAAGTGGTTAAACTGCCCTCATTTTGGGTACTTTCACGCGGAGCCAGTTTTCAGACATTTTAGTGCTAAAAATAGTACCTGAAAACTGCCTCTCATGCCTCCCCAGTGTCAAAGCCCTAGTGCTTTCCAACTAGGGCGGTGCGCTTGCGGGACAGAAAAAAAGTCCTGCACACAGCATCTTTGGGAATGAATGGGCAGCGCTTCCAAAGCGTCTGAAACTAGCAGCACTTTACCGCTAATGGACCCGCCGCGTCAGTGTGGAAGTACCTTTTACAGACCGAAGTTCATTCCTTTGATCAAAGAACCGAGAGATACATGGTTTCTCTTCGTGACCTCTCTGTGCTGAGGAATGTCTTTTTATTTTATTTATTTATTTTTTTGACAGCTCTGGCTCTGCACTGTATATAGAAAAAAAAAGAGCCGACAATTCGGATTAATGACAGTCAGCATCTACGGCCTGTCTGTACAGACTGCCCCTCACTATATGTACATCTCTTCTCACCCTCTCCTTGCACACATGCACCCCCCCCCTCCAAAAAGGGAAAAAAAGCTGGCACTTAAATTTAAAAGCCGACAATGATAGTCAGCGCCGGCAAGTGAGGCAGCCAGTATGAAGACTGCCCGTTCACTTTATATACTGCTCTCCTGCCTTTCTCTGACACAAACACCCCCCCCCCCCCCCACACACACACACACACACACACGCACACACGCACACTGACTGGTTGCCCCTAACAACCAATTTAAAAACGGATGAAAAACTGACCATTTGTCAGTTTACATCCGTTTGTTTCGATCCATTTTTTAGACAGATGAGAAATATTACTTTTATCCGTTCCAAAAAATGGATCTTGACTGAAGCAGATGAAACAGATGATCATCTTTTGTCATCCATTTTTTC
Organism: Lithobates pipiens; assembly: GCF_037356315.1. NCBI lineage: Eukaryota > Metazoa > Chordata > Amphibia > Anura > Ranidae > Lithobates > Lithobates pipiens. Next base: position 116,216,358 of record NW_027507788.1, read on the forward strand.
TATTGGAATGCATTGATGTCCGTTTTTCATCCATCAACGGATGGGTGAAAAACAGACCAACGGTCCGTATGTGTGAAAGGGGCCTTATTCTCTTTTGGAGATGTAAATTAGAATTTAAGGGAAAGCAAATCATTTAGTCAATTTATCAAGGAGACTTCAGAAAAAGAGAATTCAAGGACCTGTTCAATATAACCAGCACATTCAGCAAAAGGTGCCAAGTGACTGTAGTTTATATTTCCATTTAGTGTATTGTCTTCACTAGTTTATAGTGTGCACTAGCAGTGGTGTTACCCCCCCATATTGCCTGTAATGGTGGCTTATAATTCCTTGCATGGTGACGGGCAGATATTTGGATCCTGTTCACTCAAGATGTGAGGAGACCGTTGTTGCCAGCAGCTCCATCCTTAGTTACCTCAATTTTAGTAATACTTATTTTTAATATACATGCAAAATTTGGGACTTTACAGGGATCATTCTAAGTTATAGACTTCTACTCATTGTGAGTAAAATATTTTTCATAAATGTATTACATTATTTTAAAATAATTAAGCTGATTATAGTATTACTCAATCGCCACCTCCTAGCCTATACCCTTAGCCTGCGTTCACACTAGTGCTGCTGTATAATCGTGCAGTTTTCCATGCGTTTTTGTAGCGCATTTTAACACTGTTTTTGATGCATTTTTTTTTTTTTTTGTAGAAGACTGATCTTTATACACAGAGATCTGCCAAAAAGGCACTAAAAATGTATGTATGCGAATGTTACATTTTGCTTTTCATGTACTCCCATTAAGGTCCATGTGGCCAAAAATGCAATATGTTTCACCAAAAGAAGCAACTGCACCTTTTCAAAAAAAATTGGTGCCTGTTCACATCAATGCAGCATAGAGAGGAATGTGATTTCTGTTACCGTGCATGACGGGAGAAATCTCACTAGTGTAGAGAGGGGTCTCAACCTGTTTTTTATATTTTTCAGTTGTAAAATCATGTTTGGGGAAGCCATATTCCAGTGCTGGTCTATTGAATAGGATTGCCCAAAATATCACTCCAGATAAGGAAAACAGGATGTATAGCCTATACTTTAACCACTTAAGGACTGGAAGGATTTTTTGCAATACGGCACTGTCATTTTAACTGACAATTGCGTGGTTGTGCAATGTTGTACCCAAACAAAATTGATGTCCTTTTTTTCCCACAAATTGAGTTTTCTTTTGGTAGTATTTGATCACCTATGCAGTTTTTACTTTTTGCGCTATAAAAAAAGAGCAACAATTTTGGGGGAAAAAAAAAAAAGCAATATTACTTTTTGCTATAATATCCTCCCAAAAAAATATAAAAAAACAAATGTCTTCCTCAGCTTAGGCCAATATGTGTTTTTTCTACATATTTTTGGTAAAAACAAATCTCAATAAGCGTATAATGATTGGATTGCACAAACGTTATAGCATCTACAAGATGGGGGATATATTTATGGCATTTTTAATTATTATTATTATTTTTTTACTAGCAATTTTTAGCGGAACTGCGACATTGCGGCGGACAGATCGGACACTTATGACACTTTTTCTGGGACCAGTGACAATTATACAGCGATCAGTGCTATAAAAATGTGCTGATTATTGTCTATATTGAATATCAAGGGGCTAAATGTGTTCCCTGGGAGGTGTTTCTTACCATGGGTGGAGTGTACTGACTGGAGGAGGAGAGAGATCGCTGTTCCTGATAACTAGGAATGATCTCTCTCTATTCCCCTGTAAGGGGATCTGTTTGTTTACATTGACAGATCCCAATCCTAGCTCTCTACGGAGAGGTCATGGGTGGCCTGTGGACATTGTGGCAGCTGGTTACGCGCATCGGCAGCTGGTCAGCAAGTCTACACATTTCTTAGACCATTACCCTACTACAGCAGGAGATAGTAGGAGGTTATTTATTTAACCACTAGCTGCTACAGCCAATTCTGACATACATGTAGAAAATTACTTGAACACCCAAAGATTATATAATTGTGTGTGTCTATATCTCTATATCTTAAACATTATACACACACACAGTTGTACTCATAAGTTGACATACCCTGGCAGAATTTATGATTTCTCAGAGAATGTGAATGATAACACAAACTTTTTTCACTCATGGTTATTGTTTGGCTGAAGCCTTTTATTATCAATCAATTGTGTTTATTCTTTTTAAATCATAATGACAACAGAAACTACCCAAATGACCCTGATCAAAAGTTTACATACCCTGGTGATTTTGGCCTAATAACATGCACACAAGTTGACACAAAGGGGTTTGAATGGCTATTAAAGGTAACCATCCTCACCTGTGATCTGTTTGCTTGTAATTGGTGTGTGTGTATAAAAGGTCAATGAGTTTCTGGACTCTTGACAGACCCTTGCATCTTTCATCCAGGGCTGCACCGACATTCTGAGTCATGGGGAAAGCAAAATAATTGTCAAAGGATCTGGGGGAAAAGGTAATTGAACTGTATAAAACAGGAAATGGATATAAAAAGATATCCAAGGAAATGAGAATGCCAATCAGCGGTGTTCAAACTCTAACCAAGAAGTGGAAAATAAGGGGTTCTGTTGAAACCAAACGAGGGTCAGGTAGGCCAACTAAAATTTCAGCCACAGCTGCCAGGAAAAATGTTCAGGATGCAAAGGAAATCCCACAAATAACTTCAGGTGAAATATAGGACTCTCTGAAAACGTGGTGTGGCTGTTTCAAGATGCACAATAGGAGGCACTTGAAGAAAGATGGGCTGCATGGTCGAATCACCAGAAGAAAGCCATTACTACGGAAATGCCACAAAGTATCCCGCTTACAATACGTCAAACAGCACAGAGACAAGCCTCAAACCTTCTGGCACAAAGTCATTTGGAGCGAGGAGTCCAAAATTTGAGCTTTTTGACCACAACTATAAACGCTTCATTTGGAGAGGAGTCAACAAGGCCTATGATGAAAGGTACACCATTCCTACTGTGAAACACGGAGGTGGATCGCTGATGTTTTGGGGCTATGTGAGCTACAAAGGCACAGGGAATTTGGTCAAAATTGATTGCAAGATTAATCCAGTATGTTAAAAATTGGAAGACAGCCCAAGAATTTACAGGAACTGGAGGCTTTTTGCCAAGAGGAATGTGCAGCTTTACCATCTAAGATAGAGTCTCATCCACAAATACCACAAAATATTTCAAATTGTCATTGATGTTAAAGGGGACAATACAATACATGGTATTAAGAACTGGGGTATGCACATTTTTGATCAGGGTCATTTGGGTACCGTATATACTCGAGTATAGGCCGACCCGAATATAAGCCGAGGCCCCCAATTTACCCCCAAAAAACTGGAAAACTTATTGACTCGTGTATAAGCCGAGGGTGAGACATGGCTGTCCATCCCTGTGTGTCCGTCCATCCCTGTGTGTGTGTCCGTCCATCCATCCATCCCTGTGTGTGTGTCCATCCATCCATCCATCCATCCATCCCTGTGTGTCCGTCCATCCATCCCTGTGTGTGTATCCATCCATCCCTGTGTGTGTGTGTGTGTGTGTGTGTGTGTGTGTATTCATCCATCCATCCATCCCTGTGTGTGTGTGTGTGTGTGTGTGTGTATCCATCCATCCATCCATCCCTGTGTGTGTGTGTGTGTGTGTGTGTGTGTGTGTGTGTGTGTGTGTGTCCGTGCAGCCTTGTGTGTGTGTCCAGCCTACCTGTGTCCCAAGCCTCCGTCCCGAGCCGCCGTCGTCCCGAGCCGCCGTCGTCCCGAGCCTCCTCTGTCCCGTGCCTCCTCTGTCCCGTGCCTTCCGGTGTCCCGTGCCTCCTCTGTCCCGTGCCTCCTCCGTCCCGTGTCGTGCCGATGGATCGCCGCTCTTCTCGGCGGCCATTCTACGATTCAAAAGCTGCGCCTCCGTCCTCCGCCTGTGATAGGCGGAACACTCAATTTCCCAGCAGCCTGTGTTCCGCCTATCACGGACATCCTCTCATACTCGTCCGTAGTATGAGAATGAACGGATGTCCGTGATAGGCGGAACACTGACTGCTGGGAAATTCAGTGTTCCGCCTATCACAGGCGGAGGCGGAGAAGGAGGCGCGGCTTTTGAATTTTAATGTCCGCCGTCTGTCTGCTCGATACGCTGATCGAGCAGTCAGACAGTGGTGACTCGAGTATAAGCCGAGGGGGCACTTTCAGCCTCAAAAAAGAGGCTGAAAATCTCGGCTTATACTCGAGTATATACGGTAGTTTGTGTGGTTATGATTTAACCACCTCAATACAGTGCACTTACACCCCCTTCCTGCCCAGACCAATTTTCAGCTTTCAGCGATCTCACAGTTTGAATGACAATTACTCAGTCATGCTACACTGTACCCATATGAAACGTGCGCCCTTTTTTTTTCTTCACACAAATAGTTTCTTTTGGTGGTATTTAATCACTAGTGTTTTTTTATTTTTTTTGTTTTTTGTGCTATAAATAAAAAGACCTTAAATTTTGTGTAAAAAAATAAAATGCATTTTTCTTTTTGTTCCTTTCATACAATTTTGCTAATTAGTAATTTTTCTTCATAAATGTTAGCCAAAATTTATACTGCTACATATCTTTGCTAAAAATAACCCAAATTAGTGTGTTATTTGGTATTTGTGAAAGTTAGTCTACAAACTGTGGTGCCAATCACTGAAAATGTATCACATTTGATCAGGCCTTCAGTACATGAGGTGTATCTCATTTCTTGAGACACTAACAAGTCAGGAAAGTACAAATACCCCCCAAATGACCCCTTTTTTACTAAGTAGATGTTTCAAGGTATTAAATAAGTAGCATGGTGAGTTTTTTAAGTTGTACTTTTTTCCCACAATTCTTTGCAAAAATAAGATTAATTTTTTTTAAAATTGTCATATCAGGTTATTTCTCACACACAGCATGTGCATTCAACAAATTACACCCAAAATCCATTCTGCCACTCTTCCCGAGTATGGCGATATGACATGTGTGAGACTTTTACACAGCTTCACCACATGCAAAGGCCCAAAATTGAAGTAGTACCTTCAGACGTTCTACGAGCAAAAATTACACATCTAATTTCTCAACCACCTATTACAATTTTTAAGGCCCTTAAAAACCCCATTTTGACCCCATTTTGGAAAGCAAACACCCCAACATATAATCTATGAGGCATAATGAGTCTTGAATGGTTAATTTTTTTTTCCATACGTTTTTGGAAAATGTGGAAAAAAATAATTAAAACGCATTTTTTTTATTTTACAGTTGTCAATTTATAAGATACTTCTAACACATAGCATGTATATAGCAAAAATTACACCCCAAAATACATTCTGCTACTCTTCCCGAGTATGGCAATACCACATGTGTGAAACTTCTACACAGCCTGGCCACATATAGAGGCCCAACATTGAAGTAGTACCTTCAGGCGTTCTAGGCGCATAAATTGCACATCTCATTTAATTCCTAACTATCACACGCTTGAAGGTCCTTGAGCACCAGCCCAGTGGAATTGCCCACAAAATGACCCCATTTTGGAAAGCAAACACCCCAACGTATATTCTATGAGGCATGGGCTGCAAATGGGTACTCTGATGAGCTGCAGACAGGTACTCGGGTTCTCTGATAAGCTGGTGACAGGTACTCTGATGGCCTGGTGACGGGTACACGGGTACTCTGATGGACTATGACAGGTGGCGAACAGTGTCTCTGTGACACGCCACCACCGAAGGTACAAGGATGTGCGCATTCCTTGTTTAAATGGACGGACAACATATGACGCCTGCCCAGAACGAGAGCTGCACCACCTGGCCGTCGCAGACGGCAAGTGGTTAAAAGAGTAAACACAGTTGATTGATAATAAATGGCTTCAGCCAAACACTAACCATGAGTGAAAGAAAAGTTTTTGTGTTTTCATTAATATTCTCTGAAAAATGCCCAGGAAATCATAAATTCTGCCAGGGTATGAAAATGTAAGAGCATAACTGTGTGTGTGTATGTATATGTATGTGTATATATGTATATGTATATATATATATATAATATATATATATATATTATATATATATATATATATATATATATATATATATATATATACATACATACATACATACATACATACATACATACATACATACATACATACATACATACATACATACATACATACATATAATATTATTTTTTAAGCAGAGGCCCTAGAGAATACATTGGTGGGTGTTGCATTTTCTTTTTTTTATGTTGCACTGTATTTGCTCAGTGTTTTGTTCAAACATACATTTTTTGGAAACGCACTTTAATGATTTTTAACTACTTCCAGTGTGACATTAGGCAGAAAATGGAATCCTGCTAGATCACATCAGACTGGCCCCTTTTTTATTATTATACAGGATTTATATAGCGCTGACACTTTGCGCAGCGCTTTACAACATTAGAGCAGACAGTACAATTACAATACAATTCAATACAGGGGGGATTTTTTATTGGTATAGCTATGTAAAACATTAAAAAATAAGTGTCTATACTGTTTAAAATCCAGTATATATACTGTCTCACTCTGCTCTGCACATGCTCAGTTGTTCCCAATTTTAGGCATTTTTAAGCAACTTTACAGCTAAGGAAGTTGCTTCTGTTTGAACTGCAACTGCCATGGAGCTACATATGTGATCAGTTAGGGCATTGGCCATTTGATGGTTTGACAGGTTGGTTGAGCACACAGCCAAATGTGACTGCATTTCCAGCATTCCAGGAATGTAACTGTTTTTTTAAACCAGTAAATTGATGGGTTTAGTTGTTCTTTATGATTTACTGCTGGGGATCTGGGCTTCAGCAAAATGGCAGCCCCGAGCAGGAAGTAACAGTAGCAATGCTGGAGGCAATTTGCAGCACACACTAATTTTGGTAGCATAATTATGTGAAATGTATGTCCCTAGCTAAAGAACATTATTTTTTATCAAGTTGTTATGGGTAAACGTCCACTTTAAGGATCCAGCCTTTTTCTGACATTTTGTTGTTTACAAGTAAAAATGTGTGTTTTTTGCTAGAAAATTACTTAGAACCCCCAAACATTATATAGTATTTTTTAGCAGAGACCCTAGAGAATAAAATGGCATTTATTGCAATTTATGTCAGTTTTTGTGCAGCGATTTTTTTTTTTTTTTTTCAAATGCAATCTGTTTGTAAAAAATACACTTAATACATAAACAGAAAAAATAAAATCAATATACTCCAATTTCTTTGTATAATATGAAAGCTTATATTACGGCGAGTAAATAGATACCTAACATATCATGCTTTAAAATTGCTCGTCCTCCTGAAATGGCACCAAACTACGGTACTTAAAAATCTTCATAGACAAACGCTTTAAAAACGTCTACAGCTTATAAGTTTAGAATTACAGAGGAGGTCTGGTGCTAGAATTATTTCTCTCATTCAGACGTTTACGGCAATACCTCACATGTGTGGTGTGACCCCCCCCATTTTCGTATGCATGCGGGACCTGAGTATGTCGGCTGATGTCACAGAGCCATTTCCAGGCTCAGAGAAGTTTGCGACCATATGGCCGGGATCCACCCATATACCTGGAACAGCATCCAGCTCAGCCTTTCAGCAGAGCAGAGAGCCGCTGACTGAGAATCGCCAACTCTCTTCTCAGGGAGCTCTGAGAACTGAGCGATCAGCGGTGTTTGATCGCTCAGTTCTCGGTGTTGGTGCCAGCGGGGGACAGTTGCAGCATTGGAGCGATGCTGCTTCCACCTAGGTAAGTATGATTTAAAAAAAAAAAAAAAAAGATTCCTACCTTTTTGTTATTCTGAAGATATCACTGTGTGTTTTGTGTCTGTGTGGAAAGTGCAGCTAATGGTTTCATAATTATCAATCAGCTGCTGCACTTGCAGGGCTCTGAGGAAAATCGCAGCGTCTGCATCCCTTTTTTAGATGTGATTTCCTATCAGGAGTATCTCACCAAAAATGAAATTTTTGTTGCAGGAGATGCCTGAAATCTGACTTGTTATCTTAGTATAAATCAGTGAGCCAGTTACTACACAAGCAGGAAATGATGTTTCCGGGGGGTGTTCTGTAACCATTCTGTGTACAGAATGCCTCCAGGTAGCCATATTGCATTTTACAGAAAATTACAGAGCTGCAGATTGAAAAAGTTCATTTTTAATAACATTCAATTATAATATGACTTGAGTTGCAATTGTACATGCTGAATTTTTTTATTTACTTTTTTTTTCCCCCACAGAAGTGGAGTTGACCTGATCAAACTATTACAAGCTGGTGTAAGATTTTTTACTACAAATTGAAACCGCGTCCAGTTTCGTAGACCATAGAAATGATCAGGGAACTTCCATCCCGTCCTCATCTCTATGGTCAGCCGGTGGAACCTACAGCTTCAGTCCCGGGCTCTCGAGTTCCACTGGAACGGAAAGCTGCAGGAGTGTGGGGGCCACATGTAAAAGCGATCCAGCGGCTCAATAGTCACTTGGATCTCTTATTTTTTTTCAGCATCACCAACTGGAAATAAAAGATACTGGGATCATGACTGCAGACATGAGCCCGGTGTAACCACTGAAACCCAAGGGTGTACATCCTAAGGAAGGGAAGTGGTTAAAAGTACATGAATAAATGAGTACATAAGAATATATATATATATATATATATATATATATATATATATATATATATATATATATATATATATATATATATATATATATATATATATATATATATATATATAGTATTGAAACATTGTGGTCAAACCAGGTCTTAATATATTAATATATGATCCAAGTACGGAAGTTCTATTTTGACCACAATGTTTCAATATTGTATTGAGGGGAAATGTTCATTTTCACAAAAGTTGAACCCCAAGTAGAAACAAATGTGGGATTTTTATTTTGTGTTATTTGAAGGGGCTGTGAAGTGAAAGGTTGTCAAAGGAAGTTTAGACCGGAATAAAAACCTGTATAGGATAATGTGAAAAGTGTGCCAAACTGCGGATATCAGTCCAGATATTACTTTTATTTGTCATAAGTTTTTTGGGGCTCTTTCACACGGGCAGACTCCACCAGCAGAAATCTGCTGCTACAAGCAAACATAGTATGTGGGTAGAGCTGCACTATTCTGACTAAAATGAGGACCACGATTTCTTTGCTTAGAATAAAGATCACGATTCTCGCTGTGTAACATCTTTCATATTCTACAAAAAAAATTTTTCGTCTAACTTTACTGTTTTTTTTATTTTTTTTTTTTTTTATTGAAGTGTGTTTTTTTGCAAAAAATTGTGTTTAAAAGACCACTGCACAAATACAGTGTGACATAAAATATTGTAACAATTGCCGTTTTATTCCCTAGGGTCTCTGCTAAGGAATATGAATAATGTCTGGGGCAGAGGTGTAACTACAACCTTTGAGGCCCTGGCCCAAGAAACCATGAAGGGCCCCCCTGACCTCTGGTCTCAGGGCTCTTTATTATTGCCCCATAGCGGCCCCCTTCCTGCCATCTTGGCCCCCCCCCCCCCCCCCCCCACCGTGGCAGAACACCAGGGTCCAGTCGCAAGTGCAACCTTTGTGACCCTGGTAGTTCTGCCACTGTGTTCCACCTGTATTTAGGTTCTGCCATAAAATGTTATAGATTTTACTGGTATATAAAACCTGCACTCCCAGCATCTGAAAGGCTTTTTAAAAGGATGTTACTGACAGGCTCAGTGAGTGGACCCTGAGCAGATCACCCATGACAGGAGAACCAGCATAACCGTTGCTGACCCCAGGAATATGAGCCGCAGTGGTGCAGGAGGAGAACTCTGACAGCAAGTGGCTCACACTGGGGACACTGATGGAGGATGGAAGGTCAGACTGGCAGCATTGTGCTAGCAGTGGTAGGGAGTGGCGGGGGGCAAGTCAGGCTGTGGTTATTAGTATCAGCTGAGCCATGCAAGAATTTTTGGCTACACAGGCGAAGGTGCATTTTGATTTTTGATGCCTGCCTCCCCTCTCCACAATGCAACCCCTTACTGTCTGCAGCCACGCTGGAACCTCCTCCACATTACGCCCATATTTGTGATGGGGTGCAACATGAAGGACGTCTCTACAAATCCACCCCCACCCAATCCCTCTCTCATCAAAAATCCTCTCACCATTTCCTCTCCCCCAGGTCCTCCCTTCCAGCACAACCCTTTCCCACCATCTCGGGTCAAATGCGCCCCCCCCCCCGCATTAATTCTCTTTCCTCATGCCAGCATAGGTATTTTCACTAGTTCTGTCCCAAATCCTACTACCCAACCACCCCCCCCCCCCCCCCCCCCCCCCCCGCTCAAGAAAGCACAGTGCATTCCTTTGTGATTTGTGGTGTGAACTGGCCTTGAGTCCTGGAGTGATTGCCCTAAATCTCTAGTGAGGTGCCCTGGATCCCAGAAACCATGATTGTGCCCCCCCCCCCCCCCAGATCATTGCAAGTATCCTTCTTTGGCAACTTGCCCAAATCCAGTGTACACTGCGCCCATCCAGAGCACACTGCACATTGCCCCACTAGTGCGCAGAGCACCCATTCAGTGCACATGGCATATCCACTGCACAAATCTAGTGCGCATTACACGGTACCCATCAAGTGGACATCGCACGGCACTCATCCAGTGCTCACTACATGTTGAACTATACCCATCTAATGTGCACTGAACTGATCCAATGTGCACTGCATGTCACACTGCTTGTTGCACAGCAGTACCCATCCGTTGCGTGCTGCACAATGCACTATACTCATCCAGTGCAAACTTCATAATGACCGATCCAGTCCTATGACACACTGCACCCATTCACTATGCACTGCATGTCACACTGTGGCCATCTAGTGCACAATGCACAAATCCAGCAGGTATCCTTCTTCGACAACTAGCTCCCTTCTCTGACTCCCCCTTCCCTGTGTCTCCTTCCCCGACAAGTGCCAAACATTCAGAGTTAGTAAAAACCTCAGATCAGCAGGTCCAGTCCCATTGATGCTCCTCCCCCTTCTCCTCCTGTCTGACATCCGAGCCGTGTGCGAGGCAGGACAGGGGAGAGAGGGAGAGATGCATCTGCTATACAGAGTAATCGCAGCACGTGGGACCTGAAACGCCTCACACAATCTGCGAGCCTGTCACTGGAGCCAAGTGCCCTAAGTCATTACCAGCATTGTTAGAGGTCACGCTCCTTGTGGCCGTTACATCAGGCGCCGGACCGTAAGTCTTTCGTGGTATCTGAGAATATTATATATTTATTTTATTGTTAAACAAACAAACAAAAAAATAAGTTTTCATAGTTTGTTAAATTTTGCACACCGCTAATTTTTCTCCTTCATTGATGTGCACTGATGGGCACACTGACAGGTGGCACTGATGGGCACACTGACAGGTGGCACTGATGGGCACACTGACAGGCGGCACTGATGGGTTCTGATGAGGTGGCACTGATAAGGCCACACACCGATGGGCACTGATAGGTGGCACTGCTTAGCAGTGCTGAGATGCACTGGTAGGTGGCACTGGTGGGCAGTGCTTCGCAGCAGTGGGTCTGGAGTGTGCAGGACCGATGTCCCATTTCCCCCAGACTGCAATCTGCTGTTTTCTTTTTTTTTTCTCCTTACGCTGTTAGCGCGAAGTAAAAAAAAAAAAAGCAGATTACCGACTCCGTTTACATCACGTGATCAGCTGTCATTGGCTTACAGCTGATCACGTGGTAATGGCCCAATCTGTGATCAGCCGAGTCTCATTGACGCGATCACAGAGTAAGCTGTTCGCACCCCGCAGGCAGCTCATCCACGGTAGGGTGCACATGGACGTCCTCCCAGCAATTGAGGACCACGCTGTAGCCGTCTTTTTTTTTTTTAACCCCTTTAAAGCTGAACATTTATTTATTTTGCATAAATGCCAGACTTAGTTGTTTATGGTGTATATCCCATTACCTGCAGATGGCTGCTTCTAGTACAAATCCTTCCTGCAGTGACTTCTTCATAGCTGTCGAATACTGCCATGAACGTCTTTTGGCATTTTGAGCTAACAGTTGTTGCTATTCAGAAAAGTTGCGTTTCTTGCCTGCCCCATCAGCAATTAAAATGCTCATATTATGCATCGCATTCTGTGCATGGGCAGGGGAGATCCTGTCATTCATCTGCTCCTCGTCTTCTATTCACAGAATACTATGCATTGTGTGAGAGTGGTAATATGAATGGTGGCGATGGGAAAAGGGGGTTGAGCAAGCGTCGCAACTGTTAACTCTTGCAGCGTTGGAAGGCAGCTGCTCAGGGCAGTATCTGGCAGCTATGAGGGGAAGATTTTTACCAGAACAGCCCCCTACAGGAGCTGGGTTACATTCCATAACACATAACTAATGAGTTTGGGTCTGTATTACAAAAAAAAACCTTGTTTCAAATAAAATGTCATACATGCATGCATTCACCCTTTTGTATTAGAACAACAGAAACAAAATCGGGCTATGGACCCCTTCTCTTCATTTGTCTGTAAGGCTACTTTCACACTGAGGCATTTTTCAGGTGCTAAAGGGCTAACAATAGCTCCTGTAAATTGCCTGAAAAACGCCTCCCCTGAAGCCCCAGTGTGAGAGCTGAGTGCTTTCTCACTGGAGCAGTGCGCTTGCAGGATGTTAGAAAAAGTCCTGCAAGCATCATCTTTTTAGGAAGGTGCAGAGGCGGTGAATTAACCGCTTTGCAGGCACTATTAACTCTCGGCCGCTGGGGGGGGGGGGGGGGGGGGTTGTTAAGTGCACCCCGCTAGCGGCCAAAAAGCACCGCTATTACAGTGGTAAATCGCTGCTAAAATTAGTAGCGCTTTACTGCTAACGCCCTGCCCCAATGTGAAAGTAGCCTAAGACTTAAGGCAGCCATACATGGATAGAAATTCAGCCAGTTCTGCAGGGACTGGCCAAGATTGGAATCGTATGGGCAGGCTAGAAAAGTTATATCTCAATTAGCACAGCCTAATTATATACAAATGCAAAATTGACTGTTGCTAGCTATAACACTTTAAAGTGGAGCTCCAGCCAAAAGGGGACGCTCTGCCTGTTTTCTTCCTCCATTCCCCTCCTCTATCACTTTTGGCACCTTTTTGGGGAGGGTTGGGAGGGGGAGCGGATACCTGTCAAAACCAGGTACCAGCTCTCACTTCTGGGTAAGATCGTCACAATTGTTGTGATCTATGAAATTTCCAGTTTCTTTTTATTTATGTATGTATATTGAATTTTTTTTTTGTTGTTTCATTTAAAAAGACATTCCATGTTCATGATCGAATATGCAATGATTGGATCTGATGATTGGAACATTCCAGAAAGGATATTCACTCCCCCTATAACTCCACTGAACCCTGTGCATTGGAAAAAATTCACAAAGAGATCATAGTTGAGAACCTGTTTTTACCACCCCCCTCCAACCACTAATGTGGCATCAGGGGTCATGATGGTGATCCCACCCAATGCTCTAGGCAGCCCATGAGGCCTCCCTGTCACAATCTGTTTACACTTGGACAGCGGGGGCGGCATATACAGGAACAGGTTCTTTCCATTTTCCTCCTGCACCTTAAAAAAAAAAATATAAGGGGGGGGGGTCTAGAAAAGTACTTCTGTTTATTTTATACGTATACACAAATATTTTTGCCTTTTTATTACTATTTTAAACTGAGTAGTAGTTTTACAAGGTGGGGATTTACAGGGTTTGAGGGATTAGCCCAGCGCGAATGCAGTGGCAGGAATCTTCTAGGTGCGCAAAGTCCCTCCAGCAGCAATCACTGCGGGTGATCAATGGCTGTGTGAACAACCAGGAATAGCAGCAGTTACTGTGACCTATCACTATAGTGAACAGGGCTGGCGGCCCCGCTCACAGTAGCAGCTCGTTCATCTTCCTCTTTTCCTTCGCTCTGATAATTGATTTTTTTAAATTTTTTTCCCTTGGTGTGGGTACCTATTTCTGACAGGTACCTGCTCCTACTTCTGCTCTTCTCACCCAGGTCTGCCCCATGTGCAGTGGGGGAGCCGTCTGTGAACCAGCTGAAAGTCAGAGCTGGCTTCCCATAAGTAACATGGTAGCTTTGGGGACCAAAAGACCGATGTAGAGTCAGCCCGGGTGATGACCGCACTGGATCCCTTGCTGGTGAGTGTCTGTTTATTAAAAGTCAACAGCTACAGTATTTGTAGCTAACTTTTTTTTAAGTGACTGTAGTTCCTCTTTAAGGGCTCATTCATCTTGAGAATGGAGCAGTTTGTGACTTTCCTGTGATTAGCATCAAGCGGCCAGTCCTATTAAAATTGGTGAGAGGCTTGGTAAGTAGGTAATCAATGTATGAGCGATTTACATGCGATCGTCTGCAAGAGTTGTCAACCTCCCAATGCTTTCAGTGGTGCTGACTTTCCACAGCCAATAAGCTAATAGCAGGAAACACTCACTGGGTCCCTCATAGGTAATCGCAAAGACCTTGTTTGCAAGTGGGAATGGGGGACTAATGGCCTGTATTCTGTTTCTCATGAAACTATTTCTTACTGAATTTTTCTGCCCTTTTGTCACATCCTCTGGGAGGTCCTGAGCCGCTTCTTTTCTCCCTTACTTCCATTTGTTTAGAAAGAGCAGTGCACATGGATGCTCTATGTATACTAAAAATCCCCTGATCCCTAGTCCACCCTGGGAACGAGAGGATGGCTGTGTTCCTACATACAGTTGAACCTTGGAGAATGAATGTAGCCACCATCTAACAGGAAGTCTGATCACAGCAGAAAAAAAAGAAATGTGCAAGAGATGAAGGACAATAGAAAGTACTTGTTGACTAGAGTTTTGTCACTTTAAAGTGGTTCTAAAGCCGAAACATTTTTTACCTTAACCGCTTCCATACCGCAGGCTGTCATACGGCGTCTTGGGCTTCCAGTGGTGATATCTGAATGATGCCTGCAACCGAGGGAATAATGACATAATCTCTGACTCTTGAAGGCCCAGGTGCAACGATACGTTTGGGCCGCCGGAAGTAAACAAAGCCGAGATCTCAGCTAGAAAGCATCAGATCGTTAATTTTTTTTTTTTTTGATCTGTTGCTTTCCAGCCTGGAGGAGAGATGTGGGGTCTTAGAGACCCCACATCTCTCCATAAAGAGGACTAATCAAGCACTATTCTCATTACAAGGGATGTTTACATTCCTTGTAATAGGAATAGAAGTGATCAAAAATGTTTTTTTTTTTTAATGGGGAAGTGCAATAAAAAAAAAAAAAATATATATATATATATATATATATATATATATATATATATATATATATATATATATATATATATATTAAACAATAAAATTAAAGCGCCTCCCATCCTCGCAAGCTCAAGAACACAAGAAAACACATATGTAAGTTGCGCCCGCATTTGTAAACGACGTTCAAACCACACATGAGGTATCGCCACAAACGTTGAAATTGAAAGCGTCGCCTACACAGATTTTTAAGTATCGAAGTTTGGCGCCATACCACGAGTGTACGCAATATTAAAACATAACATGTTGGGTATCTATTTACTTGGTGTAACATCATCTATCACATTAGCCCAATTTTTTTGTATAACTTTACTCTTTTGTTGTTTTCTTTTTTTTTTTTTTTATTCATGAAAATGTTTGTTTTGTTTTCTCCCAAAAAAATCCCGTTTGAAAAATTCCATGTGACATAAAAAGTTGGAATGAACGTTTTATTCCATAGTGTGTCTGCTAGAAAAATATATATTATAATTGGGGGATTCTGAGTAACTTTCTAGCAAAAAAAAAAAAAAAAATGACTTTTACATGTAGGAGAGGAGTGCTGGAATTCACGTGGTATGGAATTGGTTAAAGAATAAGTTCACTTTTTGGGAAAAAAATAATGCACATTTTTTTATATGTAAAAAATTGTGCATTTCTTACTTTATTTTTTATTTTTTTGGTCATCTGTAAAGCATAGCACAAGTGATCAGCAAGATTGCTGGTGCCATGCAGGTATCCAGCAGATTTCATATTTGCGTTTGGTCACTGTGGCTTGTTAATAAATACAACATTTTTTAAGAGCAATCCCCGAAGTGCGGATTATCTTTTCTTCATCTCTCTATTCAGCCAACGACTGTGGATGGAGCACCCGGGAGCTCTGCTTTCTATGTGATGTATGGGTAGTAGAACTGACTTTTTTGTTTATATAGAGCGGATTTGCCAGTGTATCTGTACATCCCGTAAGCAGATACAGCAGATACAATCTGACAGGAAGCATGAATGAACTACCACAGTGTAACACAGCACCATTACGAACCGACAACTGCAAAGGCTGCCAGACCTTGCAGTTTTCCATGCACAGGGTCCTGTCAATCAGTGGCACGGCTGGGCAAACCCAATTACACTCGGCCACGTTTTTCTTAAAATTATGACCTCTTATGGGGAGAGGGAAGAACTCTGTCACAGCAGAGATCGGAGAGGTGTGGAGGCTGGTTCGTTTGTAACATATTACACCCTGAATGTCGGTGTAACATATTACGAATGGTGTTCACACCCATGCAATGCAATTCTGGCAATCCCTGCATTTTGTGATTTGTTTCTGAGTGTTGTTAAGATAACATACACACCCACAGTGGATTGCATGGATACCTATAAGTGTGAACCAGGGCTAATGCATTTCCTAATGGGTAGCAGTATCGCCCCCTCATCCTCACTTGATCCAGCACTGTGTAACAGTCTGCAACGGCTCTGTCCTCTTTCCCCGCTTACAAGCTTTGCTGGGGCAGCCATTGGCAGTCAAGTCTTGCGATTATGGGCGGGGCTGAGCTGTGCTGTCTGTGTCTATGGATGCAGGTGGATTGGTATCAAGCCCACAGGTGTGTCATGATAGGGAAGTGTTGGCATGTCGAGAAGGGCAGGAGCCAGGCGCACTGATGTGGAACCCGAGAAAGGGAGGTTCAGGGCCGCTCTGTGCAATTCCATTGCACAGAGCAGATAAGTGTAACGTCTGTTTTTTGTTTTTGTATTTTTGTTTTTTTAAAGTTTCCTTTACAATCTCTTTAAGCAATGGTATGCACATTACTCAGAATATATTAATTATAATGCCTGTCTTGTATTATCTGAAATGGCTATCTCTGAGCAGGAGGAGGAACAATGCTTATGGAATGCGCTGAAGTGAGTTTTGTTCAGTAAAATAGGAAGCTTGTGTTGAAGAGCAGAAAATATAAAGAGGAAGTGAATGTAACCACAGTCAGAAGCCGTCTGTTACAAGAACGTTTTGAAATCGGTTAGAAATTGTTTGGCTATATGCAGAGTCATACAGCTTTGCCATGCAAAAGGCATCTGAAGTGCCATTTCTTTTTAGTTCGGGAAACAAATCATTTTTGTACTTTTACTGTTGGCCTACGCTTTATTTTTATGTCCTAAAATGTAATTCTGTAGTTCACAATCTCCCAATATCCAACATCCAGTACTGTCTGGGATAACCTGTTGGGTGTGTAGGCTGTCCTCTTATGCCACGTACACACGATCAGACTATCCGGTGGACTTAGTCTGGCGGACAATCCGCCGGACTTTGCAGCGGAGGTCCGCTGGACTTTGCAAACGAGCAGACTTGCTCACACACACGACCGGACTTGGTCCAGCAGACAATCCGCCGGACTTTTGGCGGAGGTCCACTGGACTTTTTAAATGAATGGATTTGCCCACACACTGAGTAAAGTCTGTTCATTTTGAACTTGACTCCAGGTAGACAGGACTAGCGAAGGAAGTCAATGTTGCCACCTCCATCTGCGAGCTTGACACCTTGCTAGCCCTGTCTCCTGGTATGGATTTTAAGGGGAACCCCTACGCCGAAAAAATATCCGAGGACACAGCCCGGCTTGTCAGGAAAGGGGGTGGGGCAAGCGAGCGCCCCCCCCCCCCCCCTAGCCATACCAGGAGGACACATGCCCTCAACTTGGGGGGGGGGGGGGGTGCTTTGGGGAAGGGGGGGCGCTGCTGATCAGGACAAGGGCCTCTTCCCGACAACCGTGGTTGTCGGGGTCTGCAGGTGGGGCTTATCGGAATCCAGGAGCCCCCTTTAATAAGGGGGCCCCCCACTCTGAGTATGGGGTACATCGTACCCCTACCCATTCACCTCGGGAAAAAATGTAAAAAAAAAACACACAACACAGGTTTTTAAAGTAGTTTATTAGTCAGCTCTGGGGGTCTTCTTCCGACTTCGGGGGTCTTCTCACCGGGCTCCTCCGCTATCTTCTGCTCTTTTGCCAGCAGAAGAGCCTGGCTTTCTCTTTCATCTTCTTCCAACTTCAGGGGTCTTGTCCCGACTTCGGGGGTCTTGTCCCGCTCTTCGGTTTTTCTGCCGGGCTCCTCTGCTATCTTCTTCCAGCTCTTTTACAAACGTTGGCCCGGTCTTCTCATTCGCCATCGCTGCCTTCTTCTTCGTCCTTCTCTTCTCCCTTCTGATGTTGACACAACGTTCTCTCTGACTGTAATGCCAGGGACGCGTTGCACAGCGACTTATATAGGCAGTGACCCCACCCTTTATGATGTCACAGTCCCGGGGGATGCTGGGACTGGGACATCATAAGGGGCGAGGTCACCATATGACCTCACCCGGTAACCCAGCCCCGTATGCCTATGTAAGTTGCCATGCAATGCGTCCCTGGCATTACAGGTGGAGAGAGCATCGCGTCAAAATTGGAAGGTAAGAAGAAGACGGCGGCGAACGAGAAGACTTGACTCACAATCCGCTCGTCTGTGTGCTAGTCCGCCGGACTTTCCAAATTTTCCACACACGGCGTAAAGTCCGTTCATTTGAATGTGACTTGAGGTAGAAAAAGTCAGCTGGAGCCCACACACCGTCGAATTGTCCGGCGGAATCTGGTCCGACAGACTAAATCCACTGGATAGTCCATTAGTGTTTTGTGTCCTTCCACTGGTTTATACACCCGCTCACAAACGTCATACAGTGCCTTGCAAAAGTATTGGGATTTTTTGTGTTTTGTTGCCTCACAACTTGGAATTAACATGGACTGTTTGAGGATTTGCATCATTTAATTTACAGAACATGCCCACAACTTTGAAGATTAATTTTTTTTGTTTTTATTCTATTGTGAAGGAAACAACAAATAGGATAAAATAACAGACAAAGTCAATGTGCATAACTATTCGCACACCTGAAGTCAATACTTTGTAGAGCCACCTTTTGCGGCTATCACAGCTCCAAGTTACTTTGGATAAGTGTCTCTGAGCTTGCCACATCTTACCACTTGGATTCTTGCCTATTCCTCCTTGCAAAACTGCTCCAGCTCCTTCAAGTTGGATGGTTTGTGCTTGTGAACAGCAATCTTTAAGTCTGACCACGGGTTTTCTATTGGATTAAGGTCTGGGCTTTGACTAGGCCATTCCAACACATTTACATGTTTACATTTACTCAAGTGTTGCTTTAGCAGTGTGTTTGGGGTCATTGACCTGCTGGAAGGTGAACCTCTGTCCTAGCCTCAAATCACACAGAGTTGTACAGGTTTTGCTCAAGAATATCCTTCTATTTAGCACCATCCATCTTTTCCTCAACTCTGACCAGTTCTCCAGTCCTGACTGCTAAAAAACATCCCCACAGTATGATGCATGGTGTTCTTTGGGTGATGTGTTTGGTTTTGTGCCAGACATAGCGTTTTCTTTGATGGCCAAAAAGTAAAATTTTAGTCTCATCAGACCAGAGCACCTTCCTCCATATATTTTGGGAGTCTCCCACGTGCCTTTTCACAAACTCAAAACTCAAAACGTGCCATTTTGTTTTTTGCTGAAAGTAATGGATTTCTTCTGGCCACTCTGCCATAAAGCCCAACTCTATGGAGCGTACGGCTTAGGCCGCGTACACACGCGCGGACTGTTCGCCCAACTTTGTCCGCTGAACAGTGTTTGGGCGGACAGTCCGCTCGTGTGTGGGCTTTCAGCGGACAGTTTCAGCGGACAGTTTGACGGACAAGGTTTTTCGGAAATTCCGTAAAACTGTCCGCTGAAACCTTGTTTCAGCGAACAGTCCGCTCGTGTGTAGGCTTGTTCGTCAAACAAAGTTGCGCGCATGCTCAGAAAGGATTTTCACGCCGAAAGCTATAATGCAGTGTATAGGACGTCGTATTTTTCGTCCCGTCGTACGTGCCGTTCACGTCATCGCGCACGGTTTCAGCAAACTGTTCGTCCGTCGTGTGTGGCCATGTCCGTCCATGCTAAGTTTGAGCGGACTGTTTGCCGAAACTGTTGGACGGACAAAGTTGGGCGAACAGTCCGCGCGTGTGTACGCGGCCTTATTGTCATCCTATGTACAGATACTCCAGTCTCTGCTGTGGAACTCTACAGCTCCTCCAGGGTTACCTTAGGTCTCTGTGATACCTCTCTGATTAATGCCCTCCTTGCCCAGTCTGTGGGTTTTGGTGTGGCCATCTCTTGGTAGGTTTGCTGTTGTGCAATTCTCTTTCCATTATGATAGATTTTATGGTGCTCCTAGGGATCATCAAAGATTTGAATATTTTTTTTATAACCTAACCCTCACCTGTACTTCTCAACAACATTGTCGCTTACTTGTTTGGAGAGTTCCTTGGTCTTAATGGCAGTGTTTGGTTAGTGGTGCCTCTTGCTTAGGTGTTGCAGCCTCTGTGGCCCTTCAAAAAGGTATATGTGTGTGTAATATATATGTATGTATGTCTGTATGTGTGTGTGTATATATATATATATTATGTGTGTGTAATGACAGGTCATGTGACGCTTAGATTGCACACAAGTGGACATAATTTCATTAATTATGTGACTTCTGAAGGTAATTGCACCAGTCCTTTTTTGGGCTTCATAACAAAGGGGGTGAATACATACACACATGCCAATTATCAGTTTTTTATTTCTGAAAATAGTTTTATGTATATATTTTTCTAATTTTACTTCACCAACTTATGCCGGCCATACACGGTTCGAATTTCGAAAGAATTTTCTTTCGAAAATCGTATCTAAGAATTTTCGTATGAATTTCGCACCATTAGTGGGCTGCAGCAACAGCCGATTTTCGTGCGGAAATAAAATTTGAGGAATCGGACATGTTGGAAATTTTTAGAAAAACGAACGATTTTCTGATCAATGATGGGAGAATCGTGCGAGAAACGTAAGAAAATGTACGGAGATAAAAGAAAATGTACGGAGATAAAAGAAAATGTACGGAGAGAAAAGAAGATTCCCAGCCAAGAAAATTCTTTTCTGTAGCAACATGAGGTGAAATTGAAGGCTTGGTCGGCCGAATTTCGAAAATCAATGGTGGCATCATCGGATCACAAAAAAAACGAATTTTCTGATTTTGAAAAGAAAATTCGTTCGAAATTCGACCGTGTATGGCCTGCATTAGACTATTGTGTTCTGATCCATCACATGTAATTCAGATAAAAAAAACATTGAATTAAAGGCTGTAATGTAACAAAGTAGGTAAAAACCCAAGGGGGGTGAATACTTTTGCAAGGCACTGTATTACTCTGGTGTTAGCTGCTTATTATGAAACTTGAAAACTGAGGAAGTTATTACATTCTTGGAGGAACTGCTATGTTTATAGAAACAGGAATTTGTACGGTCACGTGATTGTTTTTATGGTGCCAACCTATTTGTGCAATTGCTTGCTGGAAGCTAAATTTTTCTAATTTAGTATTTGCTCTTTGAACTTCTGCTTTCTGGCTGCTTTCCTTAGGCCCCTTTCACACTAACGTCCCGTTCAGGCCCGCCTGTCAGTTTTTCAGGCGGACCTGAACGGGTGCTCCATAGAGCTCTATGGAGCGTCGGATGTCAGCGGTGACATGTCCGCTGACATCCGACCCGCTCCGATCCGAAAAAGTGTGACGGAGGAAAAAGCTATTTTTCCATCCGTCTGCGGATCGGATCGGATGACGACGGGCACTGCGGTCCGTCGTCATCCGATCTCCCATAGGGGAGAGCGGCGCTGTGACAGGTCCGTCCCTGCGCAGTGTGCAGAGACGGAGCTGTCATCTCCCTGCTCAGCGGGGATCGGCGGAGTGATCCCCGCTGAGCAAACGGACATCCACGGGGCGGATCAGAACTGATCCGCCCCGTGTGAAAGGACCCTTAGACCAGCCCTGCTCAACTTTTTTAACTTGGAGGAACCTTTTAAAAAAAAATTTAGATCTTGAGAGAACCCCGGCGTAATTGTTGCACTACTCCTGGTACATAGATATAATAAATATGATAAAATATAAAACACAATTGTGTACCACTGAAATATCTGAAAGAATGAATGGCAAAAACATTTCTTTGCATCAGTACTCAGTGCACATCTCTCACATTACACGCCTTTCACACAAAAAACATTTTTTTTGGTTGTTTTTTTTTACATTGGTTGTAAACCCTTACATTTACCCAGTAACGTGACTAGTCTTGGGTGATACACAGAGATGAAACAAATCCTAAGTTGTACTCATTTATCTGCTGCTAGCTCTTCCTTTTAATCGGTTTTAAAGACCATAATTTGTACAATGTTTTTGAGCTTCCAGAGGCAGGAGGCGGGAATTTGATTGGAGGGATGAGAGACACCCCTCTCTACACAATCTCATAGAGAAACATGCACAGCAGAGGCTGTCAGTTGCATGATAGATTTTGAATCTTTCCTCTCTCCTCTCCTGTTTCCCTCTATCCATTGGAGTCTTATAACAGTGAGCAACCAGACTACAGACAGAAATCATGCTCAGTGCTTTGGTTTAAGGCAAATGCACACTAATGAAGGGTATGTTTTTTTTTTTTCATGTCAGAGGCTTACAACCACTTCCCGCCCAAGGATGTCATCGACTTTGGGTGGGGATATTTGAATGATGCCTGCAGCTGCAGGCATCAATCAGATATCATCCTTTTCTGACGGGATTCCCTGCACTGTAAAAACAGCCGTCAACCTCAGGTGCTTCAGAGAGCCAGAGAATGAACCATAGAGCTGACCGAGGAACAGATGCTCCCCGGTCATCTCTCTATGACCTTCAGAGGCCAGGCACAACATTATGAGGTCACGTCCGGCCTCGGCAGATATAAACACTGCTGTATCTTTGCCTGGGAAGCTGAGATTGCATTTTTCTTTTTTGATCTCAGGCTTAACAGCCTAGAGGTGAGATCTTGGGACTTGTAGCCTCCAGATCTCACTGTAAAGAGGACCTGTCATGCCCTATTCCTATTACAAGGCATGTTAACATGCCTTGTAATAGGAATAAAAGTGATCCAAAAAAAAAATGTGCACCCCCCCATCCCTGCGCGCTCGCACAAGCGAACGCATATGTATGCTGCGTTCCCATATGTAAATGCCGTTTACACCACACCTGAGGTATCACCGTGAACGTTGGAGCGAGAGCAATAATTGTCGCCGAGACCTCCTCCAATTCTAAACATGTAACCTGTAAACATTTTTAAAGCGTCGCCTATTGAGATTTTTAAGTAGTGAAGTTTGGTGCCATTCCACGAGTGTGCTCAATTTTAAACTGTGACATGTTGTGTATCTATTTACTCTGTGTAACATCAACTTTCACATTATACACAAAAATCGGGCTAACTTTAGTGTTTTTTGTTTAATTCATGAAACCGTTAAAAAAAAAAAAATGTGTTTGAAAAATTGCTGCGCAAATACCGTGTGACATAAAAAGTTGCCACGACCACCATTTTATTTCCTCTGGTCTCTGCTAAAAACTGTATATAATGTTTGGGAGTTATGAGTAATTTGTTAGCAAAAAAATGTTTACAAGTAGGAGAGAAGCATCAGAATTGGCTAGGATTGGAAGTGGTTAACTCCTTTCCAGTCTAGTTTTTTTTCATGTTCAGAAAAGATAACAAGCTGACCTATTCAAACTCCCAGTTCTTTCTGGCTCGCCTATAATGCGGTATACACACGTCAGGACTTTCCGGCACACTAGGACCGAAGGGATTAGTCTGTCGGACAATCCGATCTTGTGTGGGCTAGTCTGATGGTTTTCAAAAAAAATAAATAAAATCAGATGGACCTAGAAATAGAACATGTTTCAAATCTATCCGACGGACTCAATTCCGATGGACTAAAATCGGGAAAACCGTTTGTCTGTGTGCTAGCCCGACAGACCAAACATGATGCAAGGGAAGCTATTGGCTACTGGCTATTGAACTTCCTTGTTTAGTCCCGCTTACTTAATCACGTTCAAAACGAACAGACTTTATTAATTCGTGTGTGGCCAAGTCCGTTTGTTCGGAAAGTCGTGTGTACGCGGCATATGGTTCAGAAATTAAAGCGGAGTGGAACTTCCATGGACCGGATTCCTCCCCCTTCTAGTCACACATTTGGCACCTTTCAGGAGGGAGTGGATACCTGTCAAATCCAGGTATCTGCTCCCATTTCCGGTGAAAGATTGTGTGCGGCGAATTATGCAATGTCTGGCCCTCCTTTTTCATACAAATACTATACTAATTACACAAAAATCGTTTTCCGGTATTGTACAAGAAACATTTTTGTGCTTGTTCCTTTGGATTTTTTCACATGAACTGCCGACACCTGCCGCCCAGGGGCAGCGTGTCACTTGCCGCCGACACCTGCCGCCCAGGGGCAGCGTGTCACTTGCGGCCGACACCTGCCGCCCAGGGGCAGCGTGTCACTTGCGGCCGACACCTGCCGCCCAGGGGCAGCGTGTCACTTGCGGCCGACACCTGCCGCCCAGGGGCAGCGTGTCACTTGCCGCCGACACCTGCCGCCCAGGGGCAGCGTGTCACTTGCCGCCGACACCTGCCGCCCAGGGGCAGCGTGTCACTTGCCGCCGACACCTGCCGCCCAGGGGCAGCGTGTCACTTGCCGCCGACACCTACCGCCCAGGGGCAGCGTGTCACTTGTCATAAGAGATGTCATAACTATACAACTCTGCTCGCCCGCGGCTGCAGCTCTATCAAGGGCAGCCTTCATGGCCCTGCCGTAGGGGCGGAACAGCAGTGATGCGAGGCTGGCAGTGAGAAATTAGTTCATCTCTCTGCTGCCGCCGCATTGCTGACAGATTTCCAGACACTGAAGTTTCTGACCGATATTGATTATTTGAAAAATGTGAACATCGGCCCCCAAAAATCTGCCGCTCTGATAATTGGTCAACCCCTACTGTGTACTAATGATCAGAATACCAGGCGATCGCTCCCAAAGAGGTATTTTTCACCTGCCTTTTCTCATCGCATGTACTAGTCATTAGGGTGATTTTTATAGAACCGTATTAAAGGTGAACTTACATTTAAGAAATTTGAATGAAGACATAACTGGATTACATGGGGATCTTGTGTGTCAGCCTACTCTCCCACTTTATTTACTATAGCCTTTGAGAGTTGCTTTTCATAATTAGCATTGCTCCCCCACCCACTTATTTCAGTGTTGTTCATAAGCTGAAAATGCTTCATGTCTTTTGGCCTACGCATGATTCTGTGCCTGAGGATTTTGTTTTGTACATTTTCTAGATTATAGGCTTAATTAACTAAGCAGTGATGCTTGTGTTTACTGTTAACAATCTTAATTTTCAGCCATGTTGTTTTAGTTTTTACTGCTGATAAAACTGTAACTCAAATAAAGATGAGTAAATTAAGCCTTTTATATTTGAGTTTACCACGTTGGCTGTATATTTACAGTGCCTTCCGAAAGTATTCGGCCCCCTTGAACTTTTCAATCTTTTGCCACATTTCAGGCTTCAAACATAAAGATATAACATTTTTTTTTTTTTTTTTTGTGAAGAATCACCAACAAGTGGGACACAATTGTGAAGTGGAACGAAATCTATTGGATTTTTGAAACTTTTTTAATAAAAAAATGAAAAGTGGGGCGTGCCAAATTATTTGGCCCCCTTGCGTTAATACTTTGTAGAGCCACCTTTTGCTGCGATTACAGCTGCAAGTCGCTTGGGGTATGTCTCTATCAGTTTTGCACATCGAGAGACTGAAATTTTTGCCCATTCTTCCTTGCAAAACAGCTCGAGCTCAGTGAGGTTGGATGGAGAGCGTTTGTGAACAGCAGTTTTCAGCTCTTTCCACAGATTCTCGATTGGATTCAGGTCTGGACTTTGACTTGGCCATTCTAACACCTGGATACGTTTATTTGTGAACCATTCCTTTGTAGATTTTGCTGTATGTTTGGGATCATTGTCTTGTTGGAAGATAAATCTCCGTCCCAGTTTCAGGTCTTTTGCAGACTCCAACAGGTTTTCATCCAGAATGGTCCTGTATTTGGCTGCATCCATCTTCCCCTCAATTTTAACCATCTTCCCTGTCCCTGCTGAAGAAAAGCAGGCCCAAACCATGATGCTGCCACCACCATGTTTGATAGTGGGGATGGTGTGTTGAGGGTGATGAGCTGTGTTGCTTTTACGCCAAACACATCGTTTTGCATTGTGGGCAGAAAGTTTGATTTTGGTTTCATCTGACCAGAGCACCTTCTTCCACATGTTTGGTGTGTCTCCCAGGTGGCTTGTGGCAAACTTTAGACGAGACTTTTTATGGAAATCTTTGAGAAATGGCTTTCTTCTTGCCACCCTTCCATAAAGGCCAGATTTGTGCAGTGTACGACTGATTGTTGTCCTATGGACAGACTCTCCCACCTCATCTGTAGTTCTCTGCAGTTCATCCAGAGTGATCATGGGCCTCTTGGCTGCATCTCTGATCATTCTTCTCCATGTCTGAGCTGAAAGTTTAGAGGGACGGCCAGGTCTTGGTAGATTTGCAGTGGTCTGATACTCCTTCCATTTCAAAATGATCGCTTGCACAGTGCTCCTTGGGAAGTTTTTAAAGCCTGGGAAATCTTTTTGTATCCAAATCCAGCTTTAAACTTCTCCACAACAGTATTACGGACCTGCCTGGTGTGTTCCTTGGTCTTCATGATGCTCTCTGCGCTTTCAACAGAACCCTGAGACTATCACAGAGCAGGTGCATTTATACAGAGACTTGATTACACACAGGTGTATTCTATTTATCACCATCAGTCATTTAGGACAACATTGGATCATTCAGAGATCCTCGCTGAACTTCTGGAGTGAGTTTGCTGCACTGAAAGTAAAGGGGCCGAATAATTTTACACGCACCACTTTTCAGTTTTTTATTTGCTAAAGTTTCAAAAATCCAATAGATTTCGTTCCACTTCACAATTGTGTCCCACTTGTTGGTGATTCTTCACAAAAAATTAAAATTTTATTTCTTTATGTTTGAAGCCTAAAATGTGGCAAAAGGTTGAAAAGTTCAAGGGGGCCGAATACTTTCGCAAGGCACTGTATATTGGTTTTGTGTTACATGTGTGAATATGTGCTTACTAATATTTTGATAGATATTTGTCTACATATTTTTAGAAATGTGTCATACAGATCATACTGGTGTTCCTTATTTATTCATTTTAATTCTTAATTTTACATTTTCTCACAGTAACAGAACGGAGTTGGATAGTAAGACAGTCAAGTGATTATTTGTGTGAGAAGGAAGTACTCAGAGGACTTCACACCTCCCAGCTTTCATAAACCACTTGTAGAAAAACTTCCTGATGAAATGTTTAACTCTTCGCTGTCTAAATAGGAAGATGTATTGCAGTGTTTTAGGTGCAAAGTAAAACTGATTTGTCTCCCAATACAAGTTGGGTATGGACGTTCTTTCCTAGAGCCCAGTCCTCCTTTTTGGGGTAACAATTAGTTCTAAAGAGCCTGGTGATCACAGGGACCTGTTGATTCTGGAGGCTCAGGAGTCATTTGTACTCCTAGCTTAGCAAAAGTATGGTTAGAGACTATGTGACTATGCAGGATGCTGTGATCACATGGAAGGGCTTAGCTTAGTGTCACGATTAGTTTAGGGCTTAAATTGACTTGGTGTTGGTGTCAAGGATTAGGCAATTCAGTCTAAAGGAAGCATCTAGTGGGAAAAATATGGAGATTGCCAAAGCTCACCTTCTTATGAAAATACTAGCTGTCTGGTGAACTTTGGCTTAAAGCAGAACTAAAGTATTTTTAATGTAAATACTTTGAAATTGCAAGTTAAAATTTTGCATTCATGCATGCACACTGGAAAATCTGTGTTACCTTTTGCATTATCCAGATTTCATAATATTAATATCCCACCTTGTCTAGTTGGTTCAACATTAACAGATAGTGTTGAAGAGACCGTACCATCTGAGGAAAGTAATATCCTTTCTCTAAAGGAAGTTCTCTGTAGAAAATGTTTATTCTTTGGCAGAAACTGGGTGTGTAATATAAAAGTCATATTCCCTCCCAATCCTCCCTATCTCCTGCTTTTCCATCAGCCCCTTGTTACTTGTGTTAACAAAATGCAGTATTATGCAAATGGAAAGGGAGAACACTAGGGATGCACAGATATATAAATTATGGGTCGAAAATAGGGTTATCAGCATTTTGCCGATAGAGAAAAATAAAAAGGTGCAGGTAATGGCATGCTGCATTCTATTGACTTCAATGCAAAAATGCCCCCTATTGACTTCAATGCAAAAATGCCCCCTATTGACTTCAATGCAAAAATGCCCCCTATTGACTTCAATGCAAAAATGCCCCCTATTGACTTCAATGTAAAAATGCCCCCTATTGACTTCAGTGCACAATTGCGTCCCGTTGGCTTCAGTGCACAATTGCGTCCCGTTGACTTTAGTGCACAATTGCGTCCCGTTGACTTTAGTGCACAATTGCGTCCCGTTGACTTTAGTGCACAATTGCGTCCCGTTGACTTTAGTGCACAATTGCGTCCCGTTGACTTTAGTGCACAATTGCGTCCCGTTGACTTTAGTGCACAATTGCGTCCCGTTGACTTTAGTGCACAATTGCGTCCCGTTGACTTTAGTGCACAATTGCGTCCCGTTGACTTTAGTGCACAATTGCGTCCCGTTGACTTCAGTGCAAAAACGGCAGCCACAATAATTACATTTTATTTATTTTGTATTATTTTAAACTGTCCATTTCGGTTTTTGGCAAAGTGCAACCTGAATTATTGGTTTCGGTCCAGAATTTTCATTTCGGTGCACTACTAGAGAACACAGAACAGGACTAGGAGGAGCCATGCTGTTGTATGCCTTGATGGTCTCTGCCCACACAACCAGATAAGAGGAGCAGCTTCATGGAGCCGGTCACGATACAGAAACCGGTGGGTAGGAAGTCTCCTGGAGCAAGAAGGCAGGCAAGTATTCTTGTCTGCTATAACCCCCTAGACCAATGATGGCGAACCTTGGCACCCCAGATGTTTTGGAACTACATTTCCCATGATGCTCATGCACTCTACAGTGTAGTGGAGCATCATGGGAAATGTAGTTTCAAAACATCAGGGGTGCCAAGGTTCGCCATCACTGCCCTAGACTGAACAAGGATTAGACCCTTCCGTTGTGGCAGCAGAGAACTGGTATGGCCAGGCCTACATTTAATCTGGATGCCAAATTTCAGTCACTTGCACTCCTAATTACAACACACCTATGCATGCCTCAAATGGCACCCAGCATGCCTGCAAGAATCGGGTGCTACTGTACCTGTGGCCTTCGCGCTTGCTAAGATGGCAGTGCTTTGTTCTTAGGTGTTTACTATGACTTGCCACCCCCCGCCCCCCCATTTGCTATTTGCAGGCAGGACTTCAAACCCCAGAATCTCCTGATTATCTCTCTGCTGAGGGCACCATAATAAGCAGCTATCATTGCAATTCCCAAGTTACTGTGGCCTACAAAGGATTGGACACTGAAGCATTCTCCTTCTTTCTCCATTGCTAGAAAAGTTGTGAGTACCTGTCTGGGGACAGTTTCACAGGCATGGCAGATAATAAACACAGGGAAAATGGATCAGATGGACTTGCTAGCTCAGGCTCAACTCTTTTCTCTATTGAGGGTGGAAGTTCATTATTTCAGGGATTTAGTACCCCTTTGCCTGATGGTTGTCCCACTCAGTCTCCCTGCCACCTTCTGGCTTAAATGCTGGTCAGCTGAGCCCCCATGCAAGTTGCACCTTGAGCGGTTTTACCTTTTGAGGGTAAATGCCTGTTTTGCCCCTCTTTGGATAAGTACATCAGGGAGATTACAGGGGATAAGATTATAATCCACCTAGGGGGAAAGGGCTTGTACCTCTACCACTAAATATTCTAGCTCTTCGATAAGAAAGGGCTCCTTTCATTCCTCTGTCTTCCGATCGCAAAGAATGTACTTTCGTAAAGAAACATTGCCTGCCAAGGCCTCTTCACAGTAAGGGGGTTCGCCCATTTTACAAAGTAGGAGGTATTTGTTGGCCTTCTGGATGCCAAAAATCTGACATCTAGTCCAGAGTGTAATTTTTAAGGGCAAAAAACTGGAGTTTTGCACTCCTCCCTGCTTCATGTTTTCAAACTTGTCTTTCCCAATCACGGCGGGCAAATCTGCTTGCTGCTGTCCAACAGCTCTTGTCTGAAGGGGTCATTACTCCTGTACCCACATTCAAGATTTACTTAAAAATGTTTACAGCTCCCAAACCGAATTGGGGACTCCAGCTTACTCCTGGATCTGAAGACTTAATTTGTTCCAACAGGTTCAAATGTTTGCAAGTAAAAGAACAGGTCGCCTTCTGGTGTATATTCTGGCCTTAATAAATATCTGCTTACCTGCATTTTGCCATCTGTCAGCCTCATCAATGCTATCTGCGTTTTGCAGTGGACGATCAACATTACCAATTTGTCACCCTTCCCTTTGGCCCCCTGGGTCTTCACCAAGGTGCTTTTTCTTGGTTTTGGCTCTGCTCCAGGCTCAGGAGATTCATGTTGTAGGGTACTTAGATAATCGCCTGTCAAAGGACCAGTCCTCCCGGTCCCTAGTGCCGAATAGACAGTACAGACTTTGCAGTGCTTAGGTTGGATTCACAATCTGGTAAAGTCATCACACAGATTGCTCTACCCTGTCCAGGATTTTCCTTTCCCTTTCTTCTCAAACCTGGGCTGTTGGGGCCCAAAAGGAAGCCCTTAAAGAATGTTGAGGGTCTTGCTCATGGTTCCCTCCTTCTAGGCTGTACCATACCCCCAGTTTCACTAAAGACTGTTGCAACTGAGCATTCTGCCAGCTTTGGACAAACAGAATATGGTCTTGAACTTTCCTATGTGTGTCTGACTTCAAAAACCTAATTCTCACTAGCCTGGGGGATTTTCTACCCATTGTTGGATTTAGGGAAACCCTTTCCTCCACAGGCTTGCAATGTTCCCACGACAGAAGCCAACCAGAGAGGCTAGAGTCACTTTCCTCTCAAAGTTGGTCTCTGCAATTTACGTTCATCAGGATACTGTCCTTCCTTCCTTATGTCACTCTTCAAAATATCCCAAATTTCTACCCTGCCTAGACATGTGCACTGTGATTGTTTACCTCTCGGCTACTGAATCTTTTAGAAAATTCGGTATCCTCTTTGTGCTATCTGAAGGTTCCTGTATGGGTCTCCCTACCATTGCTAGTGGATCAGCCAAATTTTATAGAGCCTAAAGTCTGAAGGATAGTTTCTGTATTCCCCGTGAAAGTATAATTTTTATTTTATTATTTTGATGGTGGGGAGGGATTAGAACTTGTCAGGTTCAACCTTTCAGGCTTTTATTGCGGTCTGTATCCCCATTTAAACACTTTGTCCTGTGTACTGTTCTCATCGAAAGTAAAAGAAAATCACAAATTTTGAGTTTGTGGGAATAATGGGAATATCTTCCAATAGGAACATTAGTTCTGGTGACTTGGTGACCTAGGAAGGGATTTTTTTAGGGTTGCAACTAACGATTATTTTCATAATCGATTAGTTGGCCGATTTTATTGTTTAGATTAATCGATTAATCAGTTAATAACCTTTAAAAAAAAAATAAAAAAAAATAAAAGTGGGTCAAATTGACGTTCATTTTCAACCACAGTGACGGGAAAATTAGTAAATAATAGAAAACTGCTTGGTCAAAGGAATTTTCAGACAGTGTATGTGGTTTTCATTCAGAAATTGTTTTTAACATTCTGTTTTTAAAATTAAGTGAAAATTTCAAACAAAATTCTTTCGTTCAGCGAATGTACAAAAGATTTTTCGTCTGATTATTCTCATCTGAAAATTGATCCATGTGGCCAGCATAAGGCTCGGTACACACCTGTGCAGTTTGCTTTTGATCTGTTTCTGCAGTGCTTTTTGCTGTGCGTTTTTGATTTCTGCGCACGTGATTTTATGACAATTTGCATTTTTTGAATTTTTTGGGGCAGATTAAAAAACACAAATTGCTTCAAAAACACATTACATGCTTTTCTGCAGCTTCTCCATTTGAAGTATATTGAACCAAAGAAGCACCGTTTTGCGTTTAAAAGTTCCTGACCCTTTACAAATACGCAGCGGATGAAAAAAAGCACAAATATGAACGTGTCCCGTAGGAAACCATGTAAATGAACTGTAGTGCAGTTCTGCAAAAAGCACCAATAAACACATAGGTGTGAACCAGGTCTAAGACATTTAGTAACATAATGGGGTTAAAAAAGACTAAAATTAGCCATTTGTGGTAAAAAAAAAAAGCAGATAATCACTACTTTAAGGGGTTCATTTTTTTTTACTGTAGAACTGTGAAAGTAATATTTACAGTAGCGATTATTTGCTCTTTGTACTATAAAGGGCTCATTTTTTTTTAACCCCATTGTTACTGCCCGA
The DNA here is from genome assembly GCF_037356315.1 of Lithobates pipiens. Taxonomy (NCBI): domain Eukaryota; kingdom Metazoa; phylum Chordata; class Amphibia; order Anura; family Ranidae; genus Lithobates; species Lithobates pipiens. The sequence continues at coordinate 116,248,975 of NW_027507788.1, forward strand.
TTAATCGATTATGAAAATAGTAATCGATTAATTTCATAATCGATTAGTTGTCGATTAATTGATTAGTTGTTTCAGCCCTAGATTTTTTCCTCATTTCCTTTTTCTGGCTATGGGACAGGAAGTGAAAGGGAAATCTCACCAATGGGACACAGACGACCGAAATAACCCTAACATGGGTTATACCCTCCCTTAATACAAGTACATTTCTAGGACTTTTCATTTTTGTTTAGTTTGAGCACTATACGTTGAGACAATATACACTACAAAAATTTTAATAAATGTCATTATAATCAATACAAAGGCGTACATGCGGAGAATGTAATATGAGACGATTTTGAATTTCCCGCATTCCAATTAGTTGGTTTGCCATATTTATATGGTATAATCATGATTATTTTTGGATTCTTACATATGTATAAATTCCCAAATAGATATTTTTAAATGTCTATGCCATTAGTGCCCACTTAGCATGACAGGGGTTAAATTTAAATATAAATATACATATAACGCATGGATTTAGACACATACCTCTTTCAAAAATATTCTTGTTTAAAGATCAAAAGTTAAATATAGACATATGTAGGGAGTGATGTTTGTTTACTTATTGATCATCATGCATTGCGCATATTTTGGATGTTCCAGGGTGGATGCAAATCACGAGTGCATGTTATACACTGATAGTGTACCTCGGAGGGGGGCAAATGCCGCCTGAATTCACTGAGCCGTCATCTCCTTTTTGGCTCTAACTTGGCTCTCAACACACACACACACACACACACACACACACACACACACACACACACACACACACACACACACACACACACCCCAACGGAAATTGGACCAGTGTATATATATAATATGCACAATGGTATTTGGTTTTTTATCTTTTTACTTTTTCATTTGTGTATTTATTCTTTCGTTATGCATTTTTTTTTTTCATTTTTTTTTTTCACTTCATCTTTTGTTCACTGATTATTTTGTTTTAAGTTTGAATCATTACATATTCTGTTTGTTCAGGTTATTTTGGCATTGTGTTGTGTTTAAAGGGGTTGTAAAGGTAAATGTTTTTTCACCTTAATGCATTTTATGCATTAAGGTGAAAAAACATCTGACAGTGCATGCGCCCCCAGCCCCCCCGTTTTACTTACCTGACCCCTCGAAAGTTCCGCACTCGCCCTCGTCGTCCTTTCCACCGTTCAGCCTGGCCGCTGATTGGCTGGAGTGGATGGATGGAAAGCAACGCAGCCATTGGCTCGCACTGCTGTCAATCACATCCACTGACGTGGAGCGCCGGGGGGCGGGGCCGTGTGATACAGCGAGCGGCTATAGCCGCCGGCTGTATCACAGGAGCGCGCCCGCAAGTGCTTCTCACCATGCGAGGGAGCTCGCCTGAACGTGAGAAGTACCTGCGGGAGGAAGCCGAGACAGCCACCGAGGGACCCCAGAAGAGCAGGTTCTGGGCCACTCTGCACAGTGGAGGTAAGTATAACATGTTTGTTATTTAAAAAAAAAAAAATTCATTTTATAATCCATTTAAGTTCATTGATTAAGATATCCCATGCACCTGCATGACTCCAGGTGTTTCGTGTATGTCCAGGAATTTGGACTGACATATCCATGTGGGTGGTCTATCAGAAGGATTTCCTGTTTGACCTTTTTCTCATCCCCGTATATATGGATGGCCATTCCATCTTCCAACAGCTATGACTAATCGCCCCATAGTGGTGGGAAACATGTCAGCTTTTCATTGATCCTGTGCCTATGATGTCTTTGTACCAGTCAGAAGAATTTTAAAACAGTCTTCAATACAGGTGTCAACAGAGTGCGACTGTCCAGTCTCTTCAATTCATTCATGCAGATCCAGCACCTGTTAGCATTAGCAGGTGGGATGTATTATGAGATGTCTGCCTAAAGCGGTGTTCTTTTGTTCTATCCTCCCTTACTTTATCCAAAATGCACACTCTGCCAGATCTGTTAGTGCTTAATGAGCTTCTCTGTATCAGTCATCTGTTTTTTCAATTTTCAAGGGTGTCACTTGGGCTTCTGTTCACGTGTTCAAGTTCTGGTAGGTGAATGTTCAGACTTCTCCCGATGCCATAGGGTGCTACAAGCTGCTCTGAGTCCTTCAATTTCTTCTTCAACTGTTTTTGCTACGTGGGCCTGTTAGCGGCGTTTGCGTTGTTGCTCAACCCTCAGTTGAGCTGCTTTAGGACATCCCAGTCATAATGATAAAAGCCTGTGTCCTGTAATGTATGAATAGGGAACAGATCCCTCCAATTTGTTCTTATGACCTTCCTATGGCTTGCTAAAAAAACTGAGGCAATCTGGGATTTGAGGGGGTTCTCCCATGGGCAGGAGCTGAAGCTATTTTCTATTAAGAGCAGTTTACTAGTAATACACTTCATGTCTGTGACTATTCACTTCTCCGCTGTATCTATGGAAAAGCAATGTAGTTACCTTTGAACTATCGCTAGAGTCTCAGCGTTTAAATATGCCCTAAAGTGGTTGCAATGGCAACAGTGTTTTTTCAACCTGAATGCTTTCTCCGCATTAGGATAAATAAAAACCCTTTTCTGTTCAGCCCTCCTAAATACTTGCCTGAGCCCATTCTCAAACTAGCGATGTGCCCTAGAGCATTGGCGCCGCTATTTCTAGCAGCTGGGAGCCTTTTGCTCCCGCTGCTATCAGTCACTCATGGAAAAGAAGAAAGGTTACAGCGCTCTCTTCAGGGACAACTCAATCCATACAGCAGGTCCACTCACAGGTGCCGAGGCTCAATGTGTCCCAACACACTCAAATGCAACAGTAGTAAGAAGAGCCGGCAACACTGTAATCCTTGAAGTGTCGTTTATTGGTACATCAGAGTGACAGTAAAACAATAAACTGACGCGCTTCGGCAATAGCCTTAGTCGTAGCTTGTAGCTTTATTTATCAGCTTTGTTTTACTGTCACACTGATGTACCAATAAACGACACTTCAAGGATTACAGTGTTGCCGGCTCTTCTTACTACTGTTGCTATCAGTCACTACCTGAGAGCAGGGGGCTTTGCCAAACCATGCTCCTGGCTTGGGATCAAGCCTGCACAAGTCCCCCCCCCCCCCCCCCCCCCCCAAGCAAGCTGATTGCAGTGGGGGCACTCGGTGGGAGGAGCCAGGGGAATCAGCTGGGAGATTCCAGAGGAGGAGGATTGGGGCTGCTCTGTGCAAAACCATTGCACAGAGCTGGTAAGTAGAACATGTTTATTTAAAAAAAAATACAACCACTTTAACTGCACCAAGAAATCTGTTGTCAAGAAATACTTGAGCTAAAGGTTAGAAGTCCTTGTAAGGACCTTGTTGGTTTTTAGGACAGCTGTACTGACACAAGTGGTGGGCACCTTCTTTCAGTATGCGATAATGCATATTTAAACAAATGCGTGAGGGAAACAAGTTCTGTGGTCATTTTTTTTAATACATTTGTTATTTGTTTATTAGATGGTGAATAATCACACTGAAAACTTTTTTTCTTTTAGGCGCAACCTTACCAAATTATCCCTCATCTTCAGTCACATGCTAGCGGAGCTGAAAGGAATTTTTCCTAATGGTTTGTTCCAGGGGGATACTTTCAGGATCACAAAGGCTGATGCTGCTGAATTCTGGAGAAAAGCTTTTGGAGAAAAGTATGGAATTTTACACTACAGGATTTGTAAAATGTTTAAATATTTATGAAAGGTCAGAAGTGTATGTCTTATTGATGACAATAGAAGCTTCAGTTATTAAAATGAGTCAAGCGTTTTACAGATTTAACCACTTTCAGACCGGACCATTTTGCTGGTCAATAACCAGAGGTCTTTTTACAATTTGGCACTGCGTTGCTTTAACTGGTAATTGCGCGGTCATGCAATGTTGTACCCAAACAAAATTTGCGTCCTTTTCTTCCCACAAATAGAGCTTTCTTTTAAAGGTATTTGACTGACTCTGCGATTTTTATTTTTTGCGATATAAACGTAAAAAGACCGTAAATTTTGAAAAAAAATATTTTCTACTTTTTGTTATTAGAAAAATCCAATAAACTCAATTTTAGTCATACATTTAGGCCAAAATGTATTCAGCCACATGTCTTTGGTAAAAAAAAAAGTCAATAACTGTATATTTATTGGTTTGCGCAAAAGTTGTCACATCTACAAACTAAGGAACGTTTTCTGGAATTTACGCAGCTTTTAGTTTATGACTGCCTATCTCATTTCTTGAGGTGCTAAAATGGCAGGGCAGTACAAAACCCCCCCAAATGACCCCATTTTGGAAAGTAGACACCCTAAGGAAATTGATAAGAGGCATGTTGAGCCCATTGAATATTTTATTTTTTTGCCTCAAGCGATTGAATAATGACAAAAAAAATTTTTATTTTTTTTTACACAAAGTTGTCACTAAATGATATATTGCTCACACATGCCATGGTTATATGTGGAATTGTACCCCAAAATACATTCTGCTGCTTCTCCTGAGTACGGGGATACCACATATGTGGGACTTTTTGGGAGCCTAGCCGCGTACGGGGCCCCAAAAACCAAGCACCGCCTTCAGGATTTCTAAGGGCGTACATTTGTAATTTCACTCCTCACTACCTATCACAGTTTTGAAGGCCATAAAATGCCAAGATGGCACAAAACACCCACAAATGACCCCATTTTAGAAAGTAGACACCCCAAGCTATTTGCTGAGAGGCATGTTGAGTCCATGGAATATTTTATATTTTGCCACAAGTTGCGGGAAAATTACAAACTTTTATATATATATATATATATTTTTTTTTTTTTCACAAAGTTGTCACTAAATGATATATTGCTCACACATGCTATGGGCATATGTGAAATGACACCCCAAAATAAATTCTGCTGCTTCTCCTGAGTACGGGGATACCACATGTGTGAGATTTTTTGGGAGCCTAGCTGCGTACGGGGCCCCGAAAGCCAAGAACCGCCTTCAGGCTTTCTAAGGGCGTAAATTTTTGAGTTCACTCCTCACTACCTGTTACAGTTTTGAAGGCCATAAAATGCCAAGATGGCACAAAACCCCCACAAATGACCCCATTTTAGAAAGTAGACACCCCTAAATTTAGGGGTACACTAGTGAGACTCACAGGTAAAAAAGCACCTAGGCTGTCAGCGACTGTATCAAAACGCTACAAAAAAAACTGTTAGCGATCGCAGGGATCAAGCCTGACTCTGCGAACGCTGCAGTTATGTGTGTTGTGTTTTGTAAGTGACAGTGATCAATCGATCGATACTGCACTTGGGTGGGCTGGTCTGGGCTTGACGGAGGGGCTAAACGCAGGTGCTAGTAGGTATCTGGGCTGATCCCGCTAACAATGCGTTTTGGGAAACCTAAACTGCTGGCGACGCTAATATAGATCTGATCAGATACTATATTACTAAGGGAGGTGTATGCCTTGCGCGTGGGTGTTAGCGGTACTGGCACTAACCTGACGCTGCCTGGGGCGACGCAGACCTTATCTGACCCTCAAACTTATATCACCCGCCGGGTGATCAGGGGGTTAAACCTTTATTAGGTAATAATGGCGAGTGCCCTGAAACTATAAAAAAATAACTAACCAACCAGCGTCACCTGTAACAGTTATATGGTGATCACTGGTGAAAGGGTTAACTAGGGGGCAATCAGGGGGCTTTATGCGGTAGTATATGGGGGTCCCTGGCGCTATAAAAAGCTGTGGCAAACCTAAATACCTACCTGCCTAACTAGCGTCACCTGTGACACTAATACAGCGATCAGAAAAACTGGAGCGATGCGGGAACGCCACGAATCCGCGGCGGGTTCCCGCATCACACTGCCCTATGCGAACTGCTGGGAGTGTCAGTGAAATGTTAATGACACCCCCAGATCAGTTCACATATTGCAGTGCGATCTGAAAACTCGGACAGGAATCGGATCGCATGGTGTGAACACCCATGCGATCCGATTCTGCTGCGGACCAAAAAAAGGGTCCCGTGCGAGTTTGCGGCAGGTGCGACGCAAATTCAGCCATACTATCTGTATGGCTGAACTCGAATCGCACAGAGTTCGGATGTGATTTGCACTGCAGTGTGGTGCGAATCACATCCGTTCTCATAAACCGCTGCAATGTGAACCCAGCCTTAGTGACACTGGCGACGGGGGGGTGATCACGGGGTTAAACCTTTATTGGGGGGGTTAGGGGGTACCTTAGAACTAAAGGGGGCTAACCCTAACTGCCCTAACAGTTATTACAGTCACAAATGACACCAATGCAAAAAAAAAAAAATGCAATTGGTGTCACTGTGACTGGGGGTGCAGGGGTGATTGGGGGGGTGATCGGGGGGTGAAGGGGGGGGTGAGAGTATGCCTGGCATGTTCTACTGTACGTGTGGTGTGTTGGTGCAACTCACCGATCCTCTCTCCTTGGTGTCGGAACGAAAAATACCGACACGGAGGAGAGATTACATCACTTCCTCTGCCTGTGTTTACATTACAGGAGAGGAAGTGATGTCACGCTTCACTTCCATTCGTCAGGAGCGATTGCGAGGGGGTGGCCATGAACGAATGGCCGCCCCCTCATCCCGGATCGCTGCTGAACGGATACCGACCGCCGCTGGCACCGGGGGCGGGCCCGATCGGGCCCCCCACCCGCGGGAAGGCAGGGACGTACATGTACGCCCATATGCCTGCCCGTGCCATTCTGTCGACGTACATCGTCGTGCGGCGGTCGTCAAGTGGTTAAATTATAGTGTCATAGTAGAGTAGTTCTGTTACAATCTGGAACTGAGAGCCTTAAAGTGTTACCAAACCCATGATAGTAAAATCAGTGTGTATATGCAATAAGGCATGCTTGTTCTACCCACTGTGGAATCTAAGGAGTGAATCCTCTGCTTTGTATATTAAAGAGGAAGTAAACCCTGATGAGTTTACTTCCTCTTTTTTTCCCTGCAAAGGCAAAGCATAATGGACTACTATGCATCGCATAGTAGCCCATTATGTGTCACTTACCTGACACAGGAGCCAGCGAAGTCACGCTGTCCCCTGTAGTCCGCCGCATCCATCTTGCTGGTGGCGTCTCGCTGCTCCGCCGCTGTCATTCGGCGATGACGTCACTCCCGCGCATGCGCACGGGAGTCGACAAATGCGGCAGCTCCATTCTTGGAACTGCCGCGTTCAGTGCGCCTGCGCGCCGCTGTCTACGGCGCATGCGCCGTAGACAGCGGTGCCCGTTTTCGTTCAAATATTGCTTGGACCTACAGGTAAGCCTTAATCTAGGCTTACCTGTAGGTCAAAGTGGTTTGTAAGGGTTTACAACCACTTTAAGGCTGTGTGATCTGTATTCTCATATCCTCTTCTTTAACTGACTCTAACCCATCTCTTGAAAGAAGAGATCATTAGGAGTCAGGCTGCACATGCTTAGTTGGGTGTGTATTGCTAGAGAGTGTTTTTTTTTTTTTTTCTTTGGGAGGATGCATGTGATCAGCACAGGGCCAATCAGCACTGTCCAGAGAGAGGGTCAGGGAAGAATGAAAATTCCTCCTACAAGCATAAAGGGTTTGTAGAGGTAAATTTGAAAAAAAGAAAAACAAACTTTTCTATACTTGCCTACAGAGCTACCAGAAACCTCCTTTTTTTGGGTCCACTGCCGGCGCTCCTGGCCTCTTCTCTCTGTCCAGTGCTCCCATGGGAAGTAGCTTCCCATGGGGCACTTGTACGTGCTTGCACCCGAGTCCCTCTGTTGCAGCCATTGACGCAGACAGAGGGACTTGGCCCTGCCCCCGTCACTGGCTTTGATTGACATCACTGAGACCCAATGTCTCCCAGTGCCCCAGCAAAGCCAGTGAGACCCAGAAATAAGGGGAGAAACAATCTGCTGACATGCATGGCGCTGGATCAAAAGGGGTCTCAGGTAAGTAATGGGGTACCGGGGGGGGGGGCCATTCTGACACCTAAACATTTTTAGCTTAATGCAAGGAACGCATTAAGGTAAAACAGTTTAGACTTTACAACCTCTTTAAGCATTTAAGCAAACACTGATACAAGTCACATTTACTGCTATATACTGCTGATGAAAAAAAAAAGTATTTAGCAGTTTATATTTACTAAAACTATTGCATTTCCTTGTACTGTGAGGGACCAGATATAGTGAATGCAGGATCCTGGGTTTAGTAACTATTTAAGACTGACTCCCCTACATGGTGAACCGTTCAGGTTAGAGTCAAATAACACCACAGCCTGCACAAATCACCAAAGGGGGTACCAAAAGTCAGGGTGCTCTGGTTCTCTCCAGAGTAAAGACGCACATTCCAGTGCTCTCTGTCTACATACTTGAAGTGGAAGATTGCCAAACAGACATTCTGAGTGTCAACAGCTGGACTCATGAAAGTGGTCCCTCTTTCCGGAGATCTTTCTGATCCTCTGTTAGAAATGGGTAGCGCCAAATGTGGACACAATGACCTCCAGATTAAAAAAAAAAAAACTTGATAGGTTTGTGGCTAGGTACAGGGTTCCCATTGTTCTTGCAATGGATGCCTTTGTTATTCCTTGGTCCACATTCAGACTGATGTATGCATTCTAACTTGACTAGAGCGGAACTTCCCCTTTTGGGTGAAGTTCCACTTTACCATTTCTTGGTGGTAATGGCTACAATACAGGAGAAGGCAAGGGAATAATAATGATGATGATAATTTCTATTTTTTTATTTGTTTTTAACATTTTAGTTGTTTGTATGAAGAATATGTTGAGCTATTGAACCTGGTTAGGCAGTGATCTTTGCAGACAATGTATTTGCTTTGGCTTTTGGTTGTATTTGCATTAGTAAGGAAACATTTTTATGTATTAAAAAATTTTTTTTTCCAAGAACTATTGTCCCTTGGAAGATTTTCCGACATGCCCTTCATGAAGTTCATGCAATCTCCTCTGGCCTGGAAGCCATGGCCCTGAAATCCACCATTGATCTTACCTGCAATGATTACATCTCTGTTTTTGAGTTTGATATCTTCACTCGGCTTTTTCAGGTAAACTGGTATAACCTTATTTCTACATTTTACTTTGCTTTCCAAAAACAAAAAGTTAATATATTGCAACTTACCTTAAAATCTGGTGGCTGCGTACGTTTTAAAAAAAAAAATGTCAGCAGAAAAATAACTTGATCTTGCCAGAAATCTAGTATCCTTTACTTTATTGTAACAGTCAGTGGGATGTGTCCCTTGTGCTGATTCCTTTGATGTAGTAATCCTCCATCTTGCCCCCAGAATTTTTCAGTGTGGTGGAGGTTAATACAACTCTCATAAATGAGCGCCTGACTATAACAACGGCGGGAGGGGGGACATCCCCTCCCGCTCCTCCCAGTCGAGCGGCTTTTAGCTGCATCAGTTATCTCCAAAGAGCCGACTGCCCGCTCTAGAAAACGGTACCGGGGTGACCCTGGTATAACCCCTGAAAGTCGAGGCTGCATATGTGCATATGGTCGGTGCTAAGGGAATAAGCAGTCGCGGCAACAGGTCTTTTGTGTTTTGGGGGGGGGGGTGGGTAAAGGTTTTACAGTGCTGACAATTGTAAGCTACCCTGTGTTAAGTGGGTTGTCTTGATTCTCAAACTGCTGCTATGGTCTGGATAGCTTGGTACATTAAGGGAAGTTGAAAATAAACTTACTGGCTGAATCATCAGGTGAAAAAGAAAAGAAGCATACAAAAAGGAAATTAAATGGAGCCACCAAATCTAAGAATTGTTAAGCTGCAATATATAAAATGTTTTGTTTTTGTATTGTCAGAGCAAGACAATTGACAATTGTCTAGCACTAGACCTCCTCTGAAACTTTAACCTGGTAACCGCTAATTTTTTTGACAGCTTCGTCTATGGAGATTTTTAGGTACTGTAGTTTGTCGCCATTGCACGGGTGTGCAATTTCAAAGCATGACATGTTGGGTATCTATTTACTCAGCATAACATCATCTTGCACATTATACAAAATAAATTGGTTAACTTTACTGTTTAGTTTTGTGTTAATTCATCAAAGTGTCTTTAGTCCCCCAAAAATTGCATTTGAAAGACCGCTGTGCAAATACCGTGTGACATATGATCGCCGTTTTAGTTTCTAGTGTCTCTGCTAAAAAAAAATATATAATGTTTGGGGATCCAAGTAATTTTTTAAGCAACAAATACATATTTTAACTTCCAAGCAACAAATGTCAGAAATAGGCTTAGGAATGAAAGGGTTATAAAGTGTGAGCTTCAGATTGTTTGTCAAGTTCATCTAAATCCGCTGGTCTAAAGCCCCATACACACTATCGGATTTTCTGCCTGATTGCATACAAATTGAAACTCCTAAGGTTTGGCCTCATATTATATGTTTTTGGTAAATCTGAAGGAAAAAATCAGCAGAAAATCCGATAGTGTGTATGGGGCTTAACACTACCCTCCCCCAGACTGACTGCTGTTCTGGGGTGCCCGCTTTACTCTTTCATCCAGAATGCAGACACCCTAGGACAGGAAGGTGTTACTTCTTGTATTACTGGTCACATCACCAGCTGAGATTAAGGAAAAGGGCCTAAAAATAAAAAAAGCCACCACATCTAAAGATGAACATAGTCAGGCTCTCTTGTCAGTCATGTCCATCATTCTGATTTGTTTTTAATTTTGGCTACATATAGGCTTTAAGCAGTTATCAGTCTTCCTAGCTATCTTCTGTGACCTACAAAACACCACTGCCTATGTAATGGAGAGAAGGAGTAGGGTTGGGGTTTGTAGTATAAATCAGGTGACAACATTACTCCTCAGTAGTTACAGTACAGTGAGGGAGCATTGTCACACTTTGACATGAACTGTGTTATTGGCACGCTTTGCAGGTGAAAAATACATTATTGCAGTCACTTAAGGACTGGGTTAAATAGTCTGGTTGAAAAAAATATACATTTCTTTATCGTACATCCTAGAACACAGAGCCTCAAGTATTTACTTGGAGGGTTATAGATTTTATGGTGAGAATCCTATTTTTCTGCTCAGTGATTGCAGTCTTCTAGCCTGCATCTCCCCAAGGTAATATGTAAAACCTGGTCTGTTAGTGGGCTCTGAGGACAGGGTTGATGACCACTGCTCTAGAGGGAGTAAAAATATATATACCGGTTTTAAAGTGCTAACAGTGTGTGCCTCAGCAGCTGAGAGGCTAAAGGTTACATGTTATGTTAACCAAGCGTAAAACTG